>NC_090268.1:324974744-326208077 GCF_040414725.1 Anabrus simplex
AGTCCAGAGGTTTCTGGGTTCGATTCCCGGCCGGGTCAGGGATTTTAATCCCGCCTGATTAATTCTTCTGACCCAGGGACTGGGTTTTTGTGTTTGTACCAACACTTTCCTCTTCATATTCAGATAACACACTACACCACCAACCATCACAGAAACATGCAATAGTGATAACATCCTTCCATATAGGATTGGCGTCAAGAAGGGCAATCCGGCCTTAAAACAGGGCCAAATCCACGTGTGACACAGTTCGCACCCACAACCCTACAGATGTGGGAAAAGCGCTAGTATTAGAAGAAGAAGAAGTAAATGGTGGAATGGAATTTGTGATAAAATCTCCAAACACTGAAGACCTCTGGCATAGTAAGGTAAAAGGGGTCGCTGAAATTACATTTCTAAGTCCCAGTTTGAAATAACGTTCCTGTATATCCTTTGCTCTCAGCATTAGTGGGAATCACGTTTTGGGGTCCGCCGTGTTATGTTTTCTGATCATCACGCCAATCTATATCTATAAAATGAGAATTTTGTCTGTACATTGCTCAGAATTTAAAAAGGATGGCATTTTTGTATCAGTCGTGTCCACAGTAACAAGGACATGCACTTTTTACTTTTCCGTAATTTCTGTCTGTCTGTCTGTCTGTCTGTCTGTCTGTCTGTCTGTCTGTCTGTCTGTCTGTCTGTCTGTCTGTCTGTCTGTCTGTCTGTCTGTCTGTCTGTCTGTCTGTATTATGTAGGTATGTACACGCATCACGAGAAAACGGCTGAAGAGAATTTAATAAAAATCGGTATGCAATGTCGGGGAATAAGTCGCTATAATCTAGGCCATAAATAATTTGATTCACACTGAGTGAAATGGTAATTTATGGGAAGGCCTAACATTTAATTCTCAAATATTCATGTTATTAATGGTCGGAACTTAACGAAAATCGGTAGGTGAAGTTGGAGAATATGTCGCTACAATCTAGGCCATAAATAATTGTATTCACGCTGAGAAAAAACTAGTTTAGGGGAAGGCCTAAAATGGAATTCCCAAATATTTGTGTTATTAGTGGTCCTATCTTAATGAAAATCGGTATGCAAAGTCGGAGAATAAGTCGCTATAATTTCGGCCATAAATCATTTTATTCACACTGAGTGAAATGCTAGTTTAGGGGAAGGCCTGAAAATTAATTCCCAAATAATTATATTATTAGTGGTCGTATCGATAAATACTACATAACTAAAGTTATGTAAGTTAGTATTAAATTCCCGATCATTTACGTCTTATACATTGTTACCGTACTGGCTATGATCACAGAGATATTAATGAATTTGAATTTTTGCTACTAAGTCCATATCAGCCCTCAGTCACGAGAAAATGGGTAAACAGGATTTGATCGGTATGTGAAGTCGGAGAATAAGGAACTACAGTCTACGCTATAAATAATTTTATAAGACGCCCTAATATCACAGAGTCTAAAGAAAACTAAATGTGAAAGCCTACAATAGAGAAAGCTCATAAAATTTATCAACAATAACATTACATTGACCATTGTTTGTTGTGATGTGCTTTGTGCTTTCTGTTACCACTCATCTCCGATAGATAGGGTTCAGCTCCGTGGGTGAATGGTTAGCGTGCTGGCCGTTGGCCACAGGGGTCCCGGGTTCGATTACCGGCAGGGTCGGGAAATTTAACCATAATTGGTTAATTCCGCTGGCACTGGGGCTGGGTGTATGTGTTGTCTTCATCATCATTTCATCCTCATCACGACTCGCGGGTAGCCTACGGGCATCAAATCAAAAGACCTGCACCTGGCGAGCCAAACTTGTCCTTGGGCACTCCTGGCACTAAAAGCCATAAGCCATTTCATTTCATTTCATTTCCGATAGATAGGATTACTGCCTTATCTCGCACCGACACAGATAGGTCTTGTGGCAACGAGGGGATAGGAAAGGGCTAGGAGTGTGAAGGAAGCGGCCTTGGCCTTAATTAAGATACAGCCCCAGCATTTTCCTGGTGTGAAAATGGGAAAGCACGGAATACCATCTTCAGGGCTGCCGACATTGGGGTTCGAATCCACTATCTTTGGGATCCAAGCTGGGATCACAACTGCGCGCCCCTAACCACACGGTCAACTCGCTCGGTCGTATCGAGTGTAACAGTCTGCCTGAATATTGGTGGAAAGTAGCTGGGGACTTAGATAACTTTCTTCTTTAGTATGCCATTCCTCTGGTTCATAAATTTTCTGATACTACTGGTACATAACACACTGGTTCATCATAGCATTCGAGCTGTCCAATCCTCACTCTGAAGCACTGATTGGAATGAGCAGTGTGCATATTGAACGGAATAATGGCAGATGAGTGTTCACGGATGTCTGCGGCCTGGTCATTCCAGTTCTAGAACTTTGGACTGTTAGATCGGCATCGTAGTACTATTTGTTAAAAGTGAGATGTGCGGTTTCTCATTTGATTGAGTATTTTATATGATAACATTGCCTTTAATCGCCACTTTCCTACTGACGTTTCTGTAATGACCTATGTTGACTTCAGTTAGGAAAGCCACAAAGTCAGTCTTTCTGAGAATCCCGTAGCGAAGCACGGGTACGTCAGCTAGTTGGACATAAGGTTGATGGGCATGCGACCAAAAGAAAGGCCGACAGCGCTTCTACCTGGCTGAGAGACCTCCGCACGCTCGGCTTGCTGGTGTTCCCTACACTCTGCGGTCATTCAGCTCCACTCATACCGAACTTTTCCTGTATCGGTCTGGGTACACTTCCTCAATTTCGACTTGGGTGAATCGGTCACTGTGATGTGATGTTATGCTAATTTTTAATTAGTTGATTGTGCACCCGAAATTGTGCCCCCCCCCCCCACAGTCCGAAACGCCTGTACCAGCCAGCACACTTATTACCGTTGATACATCAGTAGTTTTTTTTATCGCATGAAGGCTCTTATTGAATTTCGTTACGCCAATTTATTTTGTCTGCATCTCTACCAGGAGATCATTTATAAGACGCAATTACGTCAAAAGTAAACAAACTCTCTCCCTCTCTATCTCTCTTTCTCTCCCTCCTCTCCTGTATACTATAAATATTTTCTTCCTGGACTAATTTATTACGGTCGTTACTTGATCCAGCCTTAGCCTAATTTTACGGCTATATGTCATTTCTGACGCCAACCCCATATAGAGGGATGAAAACTATCCGCTATTACGTGTTTCTGCGATAGTTGGTCGTCTAGTATTTTGTGTATAGATGGAGAGAATTGTATTAAGAGGAACACAAATTTCCAGTCCCCGAGCCATAATAATTTACTTTTTAGTTCTTATTTTCAATTTGCTTTATATCGCACCGACGCAGATAGGTTTTATAGAAAAGGGCTAGGAAGGAGAAGGAAGCAGCCATGGTTTTAATTTAAGGTACAGCTTACACATTTAGCTGGAGTAAAAAATGGGAAACCATCGGGCGAGTTGGCCATGCGGTTAGGGGCGCGCGGCTGTGAGCTTGCATACGGGATATAGTGGGTTCGAATCCCACTGTCGGCAGCCCTGAAGATAGTTTTCCGTGGTTTCCTATTTTCACACTAGGCAAATGCTGAGGCTGTACCTTCATTAAGGCCACGGCCGCTTCCTTCCAACTCCTGGGCCTTTCCTATCCCTTCGTCGCCATAAGACCTGTATGTGTCGATGCGACGCAAAACCACTAGCAAAAAAATAGGAAACCACAGAAAATCATTTTCAGGGCTGCTGACAGTGGGGTTCGAACTCACTATCTCCAGAATGCAAGCTCACAGCAACGTAACCGAAACCACGCGGCCATTTGCTCGGTCAGAAGAATTAACCACACGCAGCTAAAATCCCCAGCCCGACCGGAAATCGAATCCAGGGCCCCCAAGGCCAAAGGCCAGAACACTAAACATTCAGCCAAACAGCGGGTTTTCTATGTTGGTAATAGAAAAGCAACGCAAAACCATTTCCCTACAGACCACGAAGGCCTTTAGAAGAGTAGGATCCGTAACTTTGGTACTTTGTGAGATAGAGTGGTTAGCTCATTTTTGGTGTAGGCGGAGTGAATCTCAGGGCCAAGTGCCGCTCCAGAAGTGGAAATCTAGTTTCTTACATTTTTCGGCTTCCTAACGAGGAATCAAACCCACGTCCTTCTGGGTGCAGCGAAAACGCCTTTACCGTTTTGGCTAGGCAGCCCCTTATGTCAGTAATACAGGTATATATTAAATTACTCCTATATTATTATAATCGACTACACTTGAAAAAACTACACTGTACACAATATCACAAAATTATTGAAATGGTGGGACGCTATAATACACAGGACTGTCTTAAACTTAAACTTTTCAAAATAGATAACTTCTGAATTATCCTCATGAGGATAAATGAACCCGTTTTGGCAGAGCTGCAAGATGAGTATCACATCTTTCATGCCGAAACCAACATGGTAATGTATATAGCAGAAGCGATGTACCATAAAAATGCTACATTAAAACAAATTTCTGTCACTTTAAACTGCAAGGCCCCGAAATCGAAGCGAGAATCCTACAACAATAACTCATTATCCTACGCATTTGGATATCCCTGTTTCATGTGAAGCGGGGTTCAAATGCACTATATATGAAGATGTAACACGACGTAATATGCTCTGTCTCGCCACCACCTTATGGTTTCGACTAGCGATAAAAGAAAAATGACTAATGTTAACTGAGAAGTTAAAATACAAGTTCTTTTTGCACCATGCACAACATATAATCATTCTATTACTACAATACACTTTTCTCCACACTGATTTTGCTTTGCTTTCAGGCATTATTTCACAGGAACTACAATACAAACCCGGGAAGTCATATTGTTGTAGGCTATATTTGCTTACAAACCAGGAATATTTTATCACATTCTGGAACCTTCGGGATGAAAACTGATAGAAAGGTGGCATTTTCAGGATGCTGTCTCAGTGGGAAACCTCTCCATAAATGTTCTCATCTGATGGTAAAACATTTCCACTGTCGGAAAGTTAAAAAAATCTTATCCAGTGGTAGGAAGTTTTCGTGGTAGCAGGAGGAATCTACAGCAACTCTACGGTCTTATCTGGAGGAATATTTTCGTGCCACTGTATGAAATCCAGGAATCGAAAACTAGGGCACAATTGTCTTCAGAGAAGGGGAGGAAGTCTTCCGTAAATCTTTGTTTCAACTTCTCTTTCCATATTACCGGCGTGTGTGGCAGTAACAATAATGATATTGGTTTATAATAATCTTTTTAGAAAGTATAGGACCAACCTTTCCTTTTTCTGAAGCACAATCAATAGTTTAGGAAATACAGATCCGTCTAGGCTCTCACTGTGGGCATTATAGTGTAGCCTACGAATCTGTTAATGCAGTGACTATTTGGGCTACTTTAGAAGTATCTCTTTCCCCAACAAAAGAGAGTCCGTTTTGATCGCATTTCGCACTCAAATCCGTTGAGGTCTGAGCTGAAGCGGAGGGAGTGTAACGGATGAATTGCTCTCCAGAAGCTTCAAGAAATCTCCCTGTAGCCTTATCCTTTTCTACTTAATCATGACGACGGAAGCGAGATACGAAATTCGTAATTTTCCTGCTATTGATTTTATGTTCTTTTCCTTGGATCGACTTATCCGAGCATAATCATGATGCACAAAAAATGCGTTTTCGCTGCTGAGTTCTCATGAAAATGCCAAGACCTACTGTCATGTCTTCATAACCAATACTTTTGTTCTTTTAGAATCCTCAAAGCGAGAATAGAGTGCTTTTATAAATTTAATATTTTACATTATAGATGACTCAGCAGCATTAAATACACAAATAACGTTGTCACGTTTCTGCGGACGTGTGATAACGAAAGTAGCTTCTTGCGTGTTCATTCAACCGGAAATCCACAGCGTTCATCTGGTAATCACTACTATGCATTAATATATATATTTCTTTTTTTGCTAGTTGCCTTACGTCGCACCGACACAGATATGTCTTATGGCGACGATGGGACAGGAAGGGGCTAGGAGAGGGAAGGAAGCGGCCGTGACCTTAATTAAGGTACAGCCCCAGCATTTGCCTGGTGTGAAAATGGGAAACCACGGAAAACCATTTTCAGGGCTGCCGACAGTGGGGCTCGAACCTACTATCTCCCGAATACTGGATACTGGCCGCACTTAAGCGACTGCAGCTATCGAGCTCGGTGTATTAATATTTTAATGGACTCGCAACGTAATAAGAACTAGAGGATTTGCAGCGTGATTGACTTGTGTCACAAGGTTCTGGCCTGGAACTCACACACGAACCCGCAATATCAGCTGCGATCGCAGAATTGGCTTTATGGTCGCTATCAATGAACTCATTTTCATTGGCTTACTCATGTACATTGAAAAATGGCCCATCAATTATGTCAACTCCTGAGTAATTACTTACAAGCGGGTTCTGTCACATATTTAGCCTATTTCCTTCTCTTTCGAGATTATATTTCGGTAGAAGTAACACTTTTTCATGGAAATACCTCAACACAAACCCAACTATATTAACAGGATTTAGAACCTCTCGCTCACGAACAGGGGAACATATTCTGACTCCCCTGTCGATTTCTAAACTACCATCACAATTTGCGTTACAAATTCGTTCACAGTTAACTGACAGTCAATAAATAGCCGACCTTTATGTCAACACACTTAGATTCCTAACCGGCCTGGCTGATCTCTTACACTCTCCCTGTTCCCCGCCCGACCTTCAGGTAAGCAGACAGGGGCGTCCAGTAAAGCCAATAACTTGAAGTGTTATTTTTCTGTAATTTAAATTGGAGATTTCGCAAGGTATTTCGGGCCTTGGACTTTAAACTAGCAGGTTTTATTTTAATATGGTTTTATTATAGTGCATAGCTTCTGCCACTGGAATTTCTTACTAGGTTTCAGCACAACAGGTGTGATACTTCCCTCCTCTAGACTGAACTTGAGGTCTTTTAGATAGTGGCTTGCAACTGTCGATTTTACAAATATGGTACACTACGAGCGCCATTCTTTAAAACAGAGATGCACAAAACGTGGCGTTGAGCGCAAGAGCACCTGCCACTTCGAGCTCACGCCTCCACCAGTCCCCTCCGTTGTAGCTGTCCACTGCCCCCTCGGCTAGGTCACTAGCCCACACTCCCAAATTAACCCTTAAATGCACACCATTGCATACGTGCAAAGGAAGTTTACTTTCTTGCTATGCATCCTCTTAGATAGTGTGAACTCGTGTCCTCATCCCCATGTGGCGCAGCTCTTTCAAGGCACACCCCCAATGGAGGTGAGCTGCATGTACCATTTCAACCACATACCAGCTCTCCTGCCATTCTTAAATTTCTCACAATACCGAAAATCGAACCCGGGTCTCCGAGAACGACAGCTAATAGTGTTAACCGTTACGCTAGGGGGGCGTACCTCTTAGATAGTTGAACATTATTATTTTAATTCTCTTTGTAAATGTGTGCGTTACTCCTCCTTTGAAGATAAACTAGCTAGCCTATTGTAACATTAATAAACTTTTTGTTTCAAGACTTTTCACGGTAATCAACTAGAGTGAAGTGTAAAGGCAAATGTCAGCACTGAAATGTCGTTTATCTCAGCGCAGTCGTATTTGTTGGACATACCGCCATCTTGACCCACGACGACTTGGCTATTAACATGGACATTCTATGGTTTTCGATTTGGACAGTTATTAGTAGGATGTGTACCTGATCTTGTTATATTTTGTTATGTTTATTATATTTTATTATGAAAGTTTACGTTTGTTAAATAGTCTGTTGACAGTGCAAGTGAAATTTGCTCAGTGTAGCTGTATCTTGTGCTTCGTGAATAAATAAAATTTCCCAAGACTGAAGTGTGGTAGAAGCCCTATAGTTACTTGTATATGCAAAGCATTCGAAACTCATTATATTTTTAAACTTTAAACTGATAAATCTTGTTTATATAACATTTTAAAATAATCTACATTACTATTAGAATGGCAAAAAATTTGAAAGAAGTAATAAATTGCGCATTTAAGAGTTAAAAACCCCTGGTACCACATTCAGTCACCACTTACACAGACAGGGGATACCGTGGATGTATTTTACTGCCCCCACACACAGGGAGAATGCAGATGATGGAACATGAGTATAAATTGTCTACAGTTTTAAGGATAAGAAACCTGGGTGATTTTGTATGGAACAGTGTTAGTGGGTAACCATCAAAACGTAAACGTTTAGAAGACCTTGATATGAAGAGTTTCCTACAATATTTTAACTAAAAATAAAGAAGGCGAAAGAAGTTATCACCGAATCAATTAATACCGATGAAGTTATTCTGTACCTTTTTGTTGCATTGGATTATCTATACTTTTCTATTTTTCATGCATGCTCTGCCCTTCATTAGTTCGAATAATCGGGAATTTACTGTACCGTGTGGGTGTCGTCTAGTAGGTCTCCAATAATATCTCAAAAGAGGATACAACGCACTTTAAATAAATAAATAATTAAATAAATACATAAATTCATAAACAAATAAATTAAAACATCACCTTAGCACCAGTGGACTGTCTTTTTCCACAGGTTCACTCTGCTGACAGGTACACCAGTGAGCATCTATGCCAGCTAATGGACAAGTGCGGTCGACGGGTAGTTGAAGAAAGAGACTGATGCCCCGTGGAGGATTTTCAGCAGATAACACTTCGTTCGAACGACGGCGTATCGCTGCTTGATTGAGGAGTTCCTCTGGATGAAGAAGATCTGCTAGGGTTTCGTGCAGGTCAAACGGTGTGGTAAGACGCTCGGTATTGCGTTGAACGTTAGCCACAGCTGCCGTGTACCGTTCGCGGAACCAGGCAGGAAAAACAAAAAACAGAAGAGGTTGTCGCTCCTCCATGCGCCCTTGATATGTCTCACGAATACCACCCCATCGGATACCGTGATCACTCATCACTATCAGCACAGTATTTTCTAAAACTTCCCACTTTTTCATGTCCGTCAGGAACTTGACATATAGATCATCTCCTAAACCAGCATAGTTCAAAAAATCATGAGTTAGGCTTGCTCCCCAGAACAGAGCAAAAGACGGCACTGACGCTAAAGAATGAACGAACTTACGAATATATTCAAGAAGAACTTCAGCTGTCAATCTCGAACCAATGCACAGTTTCGCATTTAAATGCTTCGAATTACCAAGTTTATCTTCGGCATGTTTAATGTATGGTCTCACGTAGTAGTCTGTTGGTTGCTTTACAAAACCAACCTTTTGATAATGAAACATTCCCATCCAAGGAGAGTCTTCACCGAAACCAGTTCTGTATCCAGCCTCACTAAAATTTTTCCATATAAAAGAGCAGTAGTCAAACGAAGATTTGTCCTTGGGCCAACACGAGTCCCGTAGTTCCTTTTCACTGAGACCCGCTAGAACTGGGACTAGATTCGGGAAAGTATTGTCACCAACTTTATTGTAGCCTAACATCTCGATGGCTCCCAGCTGTCGTAGCTGATGGAGAGTATGTGGCATCTGTCGGTGGAAGTTGAGACGTGATACAGCGTCGATACCTAACATGAGCACGCTTGGTCGATCTTCTGTATCTACCTCATTTGTCGACACAGCTTCTTCACAACGTTTTTCCACCTCCGGCTTCGGAATGATAAAGGCATGATAATCCTTATATATTTCTTCATCATTCACTCTGCATTCTACTTTTATGAATTCCTCCTTTATCTCCATGTCACGATGAAAAGGGATACAGTAATTCGCCAGTCTGAAACAGAAAGATTCACAGAATTTTTGTTAGTAAGCGTCAGTCTAAATACGCAGAGGAAATAGATAGCAAAGTTTCTGAAAAAGGAAGGACAAAATTATAATGAATGTAAATTTATTCATGTTTTATTTTAGAAGACCTTACATCTATTAGAATGCATTTGAGCTCGTAAAGAACAGTTAAGATCTGCGTCAAGTCAAATATTTCTAGTTTTATAAAACTTTGTGATCTTGATATTGAACGGTGACAGCCCGAATGTACGTGTAATTGAAGCGTTGCCTAGGTAAACAGAGCTGTCATTGAAAGCAACCAATGAGCTTTTTGTTCCAACTTGCCCTCCCTTGCCCTCTGGTCTACCAATTCCAGTCGGCTCTGCTACACACATGCCTTCGCGCATCTGTCAAAACCACAAAGTTAGGCTACTGTAGTTGTCATATTCATAGATAAAATACTACAGTGGTATAGGGAGATAGAGAAATCATGCTTCCTACTACAGAGTCACTTTCTTTAAAGGTCACGTAGGAATAATACGCAACGAGAAAATTGACCTATTTACCAAAGAGGGAACCATGGAAGGAACCATCTATGGCTTCCTGTTATCACGCGTATATTTCTTTCCTATCTTAAAGCAATGACCTCACCAGACATTGAGAGATGAATGCGCTACCACGCAACAACAGATGAGGAAAACTATGCAGCAAATAAGCCTACAGGTGCGTCCACACCAATAAGTTTTCGTTAACTTTGTTAACAAACGTTGTTAATAAACAATGTTCATGGACATCTTTGAATGTTAATAACAAAAGTAGCGTGTTCATTAACTTTTCGAACATGTTGATAAACAAAATATCTTTAACTTTTGTGAATGAAACTTTTCATCAACTTTTCGTGTTTTCGTTGACATTTCGGTTCGCACATGCGCAAGGACGCAATTAGAGGACGCAAATTCGTAGCGTGGAATACGATGATTTCTTATTTCTTCTAAAAACTGACTATCACATCGCAAGCGAAGTTCTAATATACAGTATTTTTAGCTGTGTTCTAATGTAGTTTCATTTCCAGCTTCGCTCCTCGCTGAATAATCTAACCTTTCATAATCACCGAAATCATCGAAATATTATCCTAATTAGGTTAAATGCTATTTCCTTTACGTCGCACCGACACAGATAGGTATTGTGGCGACGATGGGACAGGAAAGGACTAGGAATAGAAAGGAAGCGGCCGTGGCCTTAATGAAGGTACAGCCCCAGCATTTGCCTGTTGTGATAATGGGAAACCACGGAAAACCATCTTCAGGGCTGCCGGCAGTGGGATTCGAACCCACTACCTCCCGGATGCGAGCTCACAGGTGCGCGCCACTAACCGCACGGCCAACTCGCCCAGTAACTAGGTTAAATGAAGGTTTTCTTTATGTCGTACCGTTACCAATTCCTTCAGATAGTTGTATAAATCTTCAAACTCCTCAGGCACAATAACTGAAATGCATTTGAAGCCACTATTCTAGTAAATTTTATTTTGCTATAAATCTGCTTCGAAGTGCTAACGAAGTAATGCAAGTGAATTTACAACTGGTGTGTTGGTATTTGTTAGATGATTTACTGTATTTTTTCTGAATAGATCAGCTGAATCCTCCCAATTCCAGGTTAAACACTCCTTCTACCACAGCTATCCAAATATCCTGATATTTGTTAAGACTCCAGATTTCCTTTGAAAAAACTGGAGTTATGACGCCTGAGCGCCGCAATACCACGACATTTCTTGATACCAAATAAGGAAAAAACCAAAACGTTCAATTCACTTTAAGTATCTTAGACAGATCGTTTCCTTTAATGCATCACAAGAAGAAGTCCTGAAATATCCGGCCAAACGCATGCCTACATCAAAATCCGCAGCTGCCGCATGGGAGTAATCAACACGTTGCAAAATGGGTACAATTGATTATATTGCAGTAAAAAATAACCGGGTATGATTATGTCAAGAAGCCTTCTATGAAGCTGAGTCTGGCAGTGTTTGCACTTACTAGTGTCAGGCTCTTCACTTTCATCTTTCCTTTCTGATCCCCTGGTATATTTTCAACAAGACTGGGCCACAGCCCCTACCGCTCTTAATATCATAGACACTTAACAAAGTTTTTAATGACTGGATAATTAGTAATGGCCCCCTTGTTCTGCCGACCTAACTACCGTGATTATTATATTTTGGGAACCCTAAAGGGAAATGATTTCAGAAATAATCCCCGTACTATAGAGCCGAAAGGAATGCAGCTGCTTTGATGCTTGTTGGGGGAGATGCTTTAAGTGTAAAAATATGTATGATGCCATGCAGTGAATCACAGATGTTCCATGCCTAGTCGTCGATCTAATTATGAATGTGCCAATACCAGAGCATTTGGAGTTTTAGAGGGAAAATCATTAACGAGAAAACAGGTTAGGAGTACTCACTATGATCATTCTGAAGTGATTGGTATTATTTCCGTGTGTATGATGTCTTTCGTAAGCTTATCTCAGTAATTATTGGGTCGCTGGAGCCACCTAAACTCGGTTTGATTTTCGCTGGAGGCTTAAATCTGGATGCCCTTTGTGACTTCACACGATTTTTAAGATGAAAATCTCAACCCAGAATCGACATGAATTCGAACCTTCGGGAAGCCAGTAACAAAGCTACTGAGTTAATACCGGCCGCCCCCCCCCCCGCCCCTTGTGTATTATTTCAGTAACAAATTTATTATAGGAGACAGAGGTTTCCCTTTGGATTATGCCAAGGGGATTTTCTGTATTTCATTCTGTTGGTCAAAAAGCGTCCATTATCAATATTCATGACCCTGTGTTGCAATGTTTTTCGGACTTTTCCGGGTGCTGATTAGTGACAACTATGAATCTGAATTTCTTCAGTTACAGAATTAAAGATGCGCACTGGTAGGTTTAGGAATTCATTGAGAAAAATATGTGTAATCCTGATGATGAGTGTCAATGTGGTCTTGTGTTGAAAACAGTCATTAAAACTCGGTCGAAGAAGGGAGCTTTGTCTTTTAATTTGTACTGTTTATGATCGACTGTAAGTGATGATAACGAAGATGATTCTCAACTTTGCTCGGTGAAGAGTTATGTTCGCAGGTCGAACATGTGGGTTTTTTCTAAAATACTTTTCGGTCGATACAGTAATACTATTCCGTGGATTATAACTTTGGAAACGTGGTTTATATCGAATGTAACCATTCTTCTTTACGGAAATTATGGACGTTATAATCGTAAGTTATATGTCTACGCTTGTGTGAATACTGTAATTCAAAAATATGTTGAGAAAAACATTTTCCGAAGTAACTTGCAAAGAACCTTCAGGCCAAATATGTGAATAGATATAACAGTAATGCTGCAAATAATGTGTTATGGTCTTCAACTTCTTCTACTATAACTGTATAACCATATTTCGTGTCCTTGTTACGCTTAGTCCCTGTGGTAGCCTTGATAATTTTCAGGAAGCTAATAAGAAAATGCATCTGAACACCCAGGGGTAAGGGCAGGGGAATGCGAAAAATTGGAACTTGGCAGCAAATCATCTGCTTTGGAAAGTAATGTCAGCTTTCTTGTATGTTTTTCCTTCGGATTTATGCGGTGCCCGTTACATTAGGCTGTTACTTTGTATAGCACATTTTATAATGCACATTTGAAATTGTCCATTGCGTAGCTTTTTCTTTACGTCGCGCCGACTCAGAGAGGTCTCTTGGCGACGATAGGAACCTACCTTTCCACTACAAATCAACATTTATGAACTAACTTCATCTATGTTATTGATGCTTTATGACACTGCCGTTTATTTATATTCTTTTCCACTTCCTGGTGTGAATATGAAAAACCACGCTTCGAACCGCGTAGCCAATTCGCTCAGTGTACTTCGTAATTATTCAGAATGACATTTCACGGTAGTGATGTTTTGTATTTTTCCTTTGGTTTACTTAACATGATTTACTGATACATTTTGGTAAAAATTGTTTTTAACTTAAGCTAGTTGTAGGTTTATGAAGGGGAAGGGGGGGCAAGATGGGGACGCTAAGGAAAAAGTAGTTCAGGTGCGTTATACATGTTGATAATATGTTCATAAATCGTTCCATTTTGTTGCGTCACTATCTGGTTCTCATTGTGCACTAAAATAGTTTTTGAAAAGTTAAACACAAAATCTCCGCACACAAAAAATCGTGCATACTACCAATACCCCGTCTTGCCCCATATGTGGGGTTTCTTTGTCTCCATGGTGCTGCCACTGGCCTGGAAACTTGCATTCTTCAGTAAAAATTATACTAAAATTTGAATCTATTCCTATAACCTTCAATTACTAATATCAACGTAAATATTACACCATAATAAACCATCATAAGGCTCGTAGTTGGCATAATGAGCAAGAATACAATTTAAATTCATTTTTATGGTAAAAATATATGGATTTTTAAATGACCGATTTTTTCGTGTGACCTCCTGAGAGGCCGTGTGCAGGTCTTTAAAGTCGACTCCCGTGGGCGACCTGCGCGTCAGGATGAGAGATGGAATGGATGAAGATGAATGAAACTGGGCAAGGGTGTCGAAGGAAGTAGCCGTGGACTGTCAGAAGGTACCGTCCCAGCATTTGACTGGTGTTGAAAATGGGAAGCCACGGAAAACAATTTCATTGACGCCCGATGGTGAGGCTCGAACCCACGCGTCTACCGAGTCAGCAGAGAGCTTGGCCCCATGACCTATCGCTGCGCTTTAGCCAGCATAGCCACTGCTGTCGGTAATGACTGATTTAGAACCCCACTACCCTTTGCACTCAGTATTTGGTCCCTTGGCCTATACCAGGGGGCATAATTTATAAAAATGAAATATGAATAGAAATTATATAAGTACCTATAGAGGAAATACTATTGATTCTAAAGGGCAAGATTAGGACTGGGGCAAGATGGGGACTACGACAAGATGGGGACTGGGGCAAGACGGGGACGTCCCCATCTTGCCCCAAATGTTATACTGAGACTAATGGAATAAAACTATCTTCATTTATTTATGAATTTCCTCCACAAGCTCAATATATATATACATTAAGGTACAGTCTAATGGATAGTGTTCAAGAACAAAATGTATTTCAATTCCCGCTTACCTCATCAAAGTCCAAAGGATACATATGTATAAGATCACAGGGGTTAGAAACAGTAAAAAGGCCACTCCAAGCATCCAGACAGCTCACACTGACTAGAAGTCGTACAAACTGTGTAACCTTCATCTGCCCTTCAAGATATTTCCATCTTCAGGCCAGTGGCAGCACCATGGAGACAAGGAAACCCCCACCCCGTCTTGCCCCGTGTCCCCATCTTGCCCCCCTTTCCCCTAAGTACGTCGAACACGTGTTCGTGTTTTTATTTTACTTCGACGATACATTATTATTTCGTGGTGTTTAACCTTGGAAACGCGGTTTATTTTGAATATCACTGTTTTTCCTTTCGGATATTATTAACGTTACCAGCGTTAATTATTTTTTTCTATAATTTACGCTCATCGCTCTCCGTTAATACCACAGTAGACAGCAAAATTACGCCATGTTGAATTCTACATTACGGTCTGATGCAATGTAGCTGGTCTTGGTTGTACTGTGCCGCATGGCAAAGAAACTGGAAGATCTACTACTGTATTTAATTTCGTCGGGTTAACACGAAATGTATCTCCAAAGACCTTTTTACCGAAGTGCCGAATTGACTTTCTTCTGCCAATCAAGAATCTGCTTTCTTCCAATTAGGAGGTACCATACTGGAATCCTTTATTAGTCCTATTACGGTATTAAGCCATTTTCCCCCTACTTTTTCACTATAAGTCAACATTTTGCGTGATGCTGTCACATTGGCTGATGGGATTAAACATCAACAAGACTTAAGACTTTTACAGATGAATTAGGCAAACAAAAAATTTTAATAGAAGGCCGTCAAGAAATGAGAAACACGATGGAAGAACCTTTTGAATCACAAGGTTATAGAATTGCTAATGGGATACCTGACCAAATAGTTAAGAATCAATGTCTCCAATTTGGAACAGAATTTATAGTGAATTTAAAAATAATAGATTCTACGTTTGATTTTCAAGCAATACCACCAATAATATTGCAACTCTCACCTATAAAACAACAAACAAAATTTATAAAAAGAATAAATGCCCATGTCCATACCAATGAAAAGCATTTTCTAACATGAACAAAGAAAGTAGTGGATACATATTGGGATCTCCTTGAACACATAATAAACAAATTAAATAAAAGTACATACATACATATATATATTATCATTATAGACCGTCATGCCTTTCAGTGTTCAGTCTGCAAGCCTCTGTGTATTTACTAAACGCTTCCACAATCCTCTATTTGCAACTTGTGCTGTAGCCTCATTTAGTTCTATACCTGTTATCTTTAAATCATTAGAAACTGAGTCTAACCATCATCTTCGTGATGTTAAAAAATTTATTAGGGGACTTTAATTCCCAATTAGGAAGGAAAAAAGTATAGAGATATAATTGGAAAATGGGCTCCACATAAATTTACAAACAAGAAAGGCCATCGACTTGTTGAGCTTTGCAGAAAGCATAACCTTATATCTAAATCTACATATTTCAAAAGGAAACCAAACAAGCTTAAAACTTGGAAGCATCCTGACTGGAGAAAAGGGGAATGGCAGCTAGACCCTGTTTGTATGGATGTATGAATGTTTGTATTGTACCGGGAAATGATTGTGGGGCTAGAGCATGGGAAGGATCTCAGGTAGTGTTCGGTTGATTTTGGAGCAGGTACAGAGACCGATAGTATCGCAGGGCGAATAATAGATTGTAAATTTTTTTGATAGAGTTTATTAACAATATCCACAGAAATATCACCCTGCAATTGGAATTGCAAACTCAAATTTCTAGCTAATATTTGTCAAAAAGTGCAAAATAAAAGATTTATGTTACGATCTTCTACAGTTCATCTGATTTAAATACAAACACAAAATAACACTTAGCACCCTAAATATTATCCAGTACATCACTTATGGTGCTGACCTACAGTCTTTCTAATTTTTAGAACATAAAATGAACACACACTGCCATGAAAAATTTGATAAATTAAATAAAATATTTGATCACTTGTTGTATGCCTCTGCAGTTCGTTTGAATTGAAAAATGATATTAATGGAGCACTTGTAAATCCTAAAGTTCATCTAGGTAAAATGAATTCAATTAATTAATGACTTTGAAAATACCTTTATAGTTTAAAAGCAAAATATGAATTTCTTTTAAATGATGATAAGTTACGAGTTGATATTCACACGAAGCACTTGTTAGAGCACTGTAATGAAATAAGTGCTTTGTAAAAAAGTCAGTCAGTTGTGATTACTCACTCAGAATACGAGAAGATCTGCTTACAAGTGTTGGAGTTGTGCTGTACGGCAACTTGGTGTCTGGAACATTCCGCATGCGGCCGAGGCTCGAACTCAGCACTGGCGGCGTTCAGTGAAGATACCACGTCAATCTCCCTCGTCGACGTCCTTCGATGGGTACCATAACTGAAGAAATCACTTCAATTCCTCGTTGGAAGCGACGTTCTATGTAGCAGGATCTCGTAGCACTTTGCCAAGATTTCCGTTGTTCTTGGAGGTAATGTCGGAACACGGAAAGTTCAATTGGCACTATTGAACTCACAACTATCACGGATATTAATACTACACACCGACATAAGATGTAATGCACAGTTCTATTCTTATATTAATTTTACGTTGTTGAATTGGAATTCACAGTCCATACTACGGAAAACACACAGTTCATGGGTTTGAGATTTAACACAGTTCATAATTGGCACTAATTACATCTGAGATTCGACTGTAAAGTAATTAGCACAGTCCATAAGCACTTGAAAAATGTGATTTATAAGAGTCTCTGCCACCGTCTCTGAAATAACATTATTCACAGATTAAGGCGATTTTATGGCTGGATTTACACCACACTAGTTTGTGCTACTTAATATAGTCATAAAAACTCCTTAATGTTCACTGGGTTTCTCACAGTGGTGATCGAAAGATCGAGAAAGTGCACAAGAAAAATAGTTACTTCTAGCCCTGTTATGGGACGAATATCGAGTGAAATAATGTCGTATACAGTTCACTGTTATATTATCGTAGGAGAAATAAGTCTTAGATTGGCTGAAATGGTCTTAAATTAGGGTTTCGGTTCACCACACGCAATGACTTAGAATATTATCACAGTTCAGAGTTACGTGAAACTGGTAAAGTTCGCGATGTCGTATACTGATCAGTAAAATATTGGACACTTCAATTCTCACTTCCAATTATAGCATCACTCGGTTAATAAATTTACAAGTATCATATTACGAAAATTCAGTCGGAGAAATATCTAGAATATTTCCGTCGTCGCGGTGCGGCAGATACTTTACGTACGACGTTGTTGTATTATTTTAACAGCGTTCTAGTGTTGCCACGACTATGTCCTCGCGAATCGCGACGGAGCATACTGTCCTTACGGCACACTTACTGCACACACTGTACACTGCACACTGTACTCTCTGCACACTCCGGTTAGGGCCTTGGCCCAGTGACTTATTTATACGAGTCTTGCGAGAAGCGCTCGGAATCAGGTGATGAAGGGGCGAGAATTCTTTCCCAAATTTAAATTATCATATTTCGAAAACGACTGGACGGATTGACTTCAAATTTGCAGGGTTTTACTTCCAGAATATTAGCTACAATTCAGCGTTGGTCTCGTGTGATCGGTCTAGGCGTTAAAAAGTTCATGAAAATAATCGAGAAAATTCCGAAGGGGAGGTAAGCTACAGGCAGCGGTGACGTCACTTGACCTTGCTCGACTTGCGTTCTCCCTCGTGCTGCGCAGTGAAACGAGAACATTCTCTCGCACAGATGTTCATGCATCGGAACTTCATCGTATGCTCATAAAATAAAATTTATAACTCGTATGTGCCAGGGCCTATGCCTTCCTGGTACAGTATGTATGCATCCATAAGAAAATTTATAATATAAAAGTATTAAGAGGAATAGATACTGGTACTGATCACTACATTGTCAAAATTAAACTTAAATTCACACCACTAAAGAAGAAGAATATCAAAACTAATAAAGTAATGAGGAATTATGACCCACACCAGTTAATAAAAAAGGACAAATAAAAGGAAGTCACGCACACCCTTGAAGAATTGATCGCAGTTCTCAAAAAAACAAGGTGAAAATTTAGCTCCATTGAACCCTCGTAAAAAAAAGCCTGGTGGACGACAGAATGTGATGAAATTCATAAAGGGAGACATCAGGCATGGTTAAAGTTCCAAGCCCGTAAATCAGAAGGAAATACTATAAACGTAAGAAATATCAGGAAGAAATTTTTGCAAAATATTAGAAAAATTACGAGAGAATTTTACAAGGATAGAATAAACTCCATTGAAGTTACTTAACACCAATTCTAGAGACTATTATAACATTTTTGGAAGACAACTATAGAAATTTGCTCCTCCCACATTAATGTTAAAAGATGAAAATAGAAAAATGACACATAACAGTAGTAAAAATGCTAAGATTATGGCAAAAGCATTCAGTAAGCTTTTGAACTGTGAAGAACCTAAGGAACTCTAAGATTATGGCAAAAGCATTCAGTAAGCTTTTGAACTGTGAAGAACCTAAGGAACTATTACAAAGTAACACAAATACTCCAATGAAAACCAAATTTAATAACACAGACCCTCCAACATTTCAAGAATTTTGAAAAAGCACTAAAAGAACTTAAAAATTATAAGCCATGCTGGGAAGACCAGGTTTTTGTATAGATGTGGAAATATTCAAGTAATACGGTTCAGATTTCCTTACACATGGCTTTAACAAGAATTTGGATCACTGAACATTTCCAGAACATTGGACAACAGACTTACTACACCCTCTTCATAAAAAAGTAATCCGGATAATCTTGGATGGCACATACAAGATTTTCCCAAGATCTTATATGGAAGATTAAATATCAACTAGAAAAAGAGTTAGAAGATTACCAAGGAGGCTATAGACACTGGAGAAGTTGTGCTGAACAGATCATCACTCCAAAATTAATAATGGTATACTACAGAAAACAAAACAAGCCTATACTTAGTAATAACATTTGTTGACTTTAAAAAGGCATATGATTGTATACATAGACCTTCAATGATAAAAATTTTATGGAATTTTGGATTCCATCCACAATTAATTAAACGTATAGAACTTACTTTAACTAATACCATATCAAAAGTAAAGTTCAGAGGAGAGATTTCTGAACCATTTTTGATAAAAACAGGTTTAAGACAATGATACTGTTTGTCTCCATTACTAATTAATTGTGTATTAGAATTTATAATAAGGGACTGGTACAAAGTCAACCCAAAGAATATAAGAAGCCCAAAACAAAATTTAAGTTTAAATTGTTTAGGATTTGCTGATCACCTTGCTCTATTGTCCAACAATATTCAGGAAACTCAAAACCAATTTAAATCTCTACAGGAAATAGTGCAACAAGTAGGTCTTACAATATCCTTTGAAAAAACTGAGATCATATTTTCACATCCCCCATTGGTAAATAAAATAACAATTGATGGGCAAGGAATCATAACTTATAATCTTAATGAGAAACCAGCTTGGCATAACATAATTAATAAATTAAACAAAGCAAATGATATCACCAAGACTACATACAATTAAAAAAGCTTATTGATAACAGCAATATTCAAGACATTATAAAACACTCTGACAGCCAGAAATAACTTATACTAGTGAAACCATTTTTAAAACTACTAACAGAGCTGAAACAAGCAAAATTCTTAAGACACAAAGAAGAATGATTAGGACATGCATAAATAAACAGTATCAAGTTAATGGACAATGAAGAATAGCATCAAATAAAACATTTTTAAGGAAACTGAACCAGTCATCACCATCACCATAAACCATCTCCCGTTTCCCTGTCCTGTCCTTGTACCATTCCTCTTCCATCAACTTGTCCCAATCATGACCGCTCAGTAGTATATCATAACTAAATCTATCCATTTCCTTTGTGACCTTCCCACAGGTCATCTTCCTTCTACTTTTTCTGTCAAATTCCTTCCTTGCAGTTCTGTTTACTGGTATCCTCTTCATGTGACCAAACCACTTCAGTCTTGATACCTGAATCTTATTGAGGAGAGAATCATCTATTCCTACTTCTTCTCTAATTTTCTCATTCATAATAATTTCTTTTCTGGTTTTCTTGATCATAGTGCATAGGAATTTCATTTCAGCTGCCTGAAGTTTGGAATTATCTCTATTGGTCAGTGTTGTGGTTTCGAGACTGTATGTAAGAATTGGTGTATAATAGGACTTGTACAATGTCATTTTTGTTTTCATGGGTATTTGCTTATCCCACAGCAGGTGTCTTACCTTGTGGTAAAATTGTGTTGCCTTATTGATTCGATTATTCACCTCATGTTTTGCTAGGTTGTCATTTGATAGAATGCTATCCAAGTATTTGAAAACTGGAACGCTGTCCAGTTGAGCTTCATTTAACATGAATATTGGTTCTGCTCCTTCCCCATACACTCTCATCACCACCGTCTTGGTCTTACTGATGTTTAAACCATATTTCTTAAACTCCTCATTCCAACTTTGCATTCTCTCTCCCAATTACTCTTCTGAGTCACTCCAGATCGCAACATCATCTGCAAATGTGAAGGCTTTGATATATCCATGTTCTTTCCTTTTAATAATTTCATTACTACATCCCTCACAATAATAAACAGAACAGATGACAATGAGCTGCCCTGCTGCACTCCTCTCTTTGTTTCAAACCAGTCTGACAAACCACATCCTACTTGAATACAACTTCTATTACCACTATATAAACATTTTCACTTTGTCTATGAGGCTGTCTCGCACTTGGAGTTCTTTCATGCATTGCCAAATTCTTTCCCTTGGTACACTGTCATATGCTTTCTCAATGTCCAAAAATATTATAAATAAAGGCTTGTTATTCTCCCAGTATTTTTCCATTAGCATCCTAATTGCAAATATAAGGTCTGTAGTTGACCTTGCTGGTCTGAAACCATACTGCTCTTCTTCCAAAATTGGTTCAGCAATATCTCTGATTCTGCTCTCTATTATTTTTCCAATATTTTCAGGACATGAGACAGTAGTGTGATACCACGATAATTAGTACATTTTCGTCGGCTTTCTTTCTTGAACAGAGGTACAATGATGCCCATTTTCCAGTCCTCAGGAATAGTATTTTCCTTCCATATCTTGTGAAGCAGTCTGTAGAGCCATTGGATTCCTGGAATTCCTGCTGCTTTCAGCATTTCTGCACTTAGTTCATCTATGCCCACTGCCTTTCCTTTCTTCATACTCTTGAGTGCATTTTCAACCTCAAGCCATGCAATTGGTGGTTCAGTTGTAGTTCCTCAACTTAGCTCTCCTCTATCCGTTGTTATGTTTCCTGTATCTCCATTCAGCAGCTTTTTGAAATAGATCTTGAGTTCTTGTTTAATTTCTCCCTCTTCTTGTGCCAGAGTTCCATCATCATGTTCTATTGCTTTTATGGTCTCTTGATCCCTTTGCTTGTTTTTCACCACTCTGTATAGCAATTTTCTCTATTGTCCTCTTCCAATTTGTCTGTAAACTCATTCTATTTCTTCTCTTTTTCTTCCCTTACAATGTTCTTTAAGGGGAGTACGTACTGCCTATGCTGACAATGGCTTTTTCTCCATTTTTAGGTACGCTCAGGTAAAAGGTCCTTTGTCCTACAGATTTGAAACTTTATAGAGTTATTGTATGAACTTCGTTCTTTACAGTACTGTCCTTAGTTTTAGCATTAGATGCGTGGTTATTTTTTGGGATTTTTTTTCCGAATTTAAAAAATGTTCATGGAAAATTTGAGTAATAATAATAATATTTTCTTGTCTCATATATTAACATATCTAAAATAAACTGGTATCTTTACAGAGAGACGGTATGGAAGTATCACTGATAATTATTTCAGATTTCAACCTTTTATAGTTTTTTGAGTGAACGTACCTATATAAAGAAAAAAACCAAAAACAGAGAAAATTAACAGTAAAATTTAGCTTATATAAATATTACTTGAGATTTAGTCTAGAATCCTCCTGCTGCATATTCCTCATTCTCCTTATCCTCCAGACTCTTTTTTATTGCTCTCCTAGATTTCCTTATCTTGGCTTCAGCTATAAACAGCTTTTTATCCTCCATTTTGATCTGACGAACATCAAAAGCTTGATACGCACTGAGCTGGCTGGATCCCCAGCTGTTCTAGTACCTTTATTCTGCCTACATTTCCCATATTAAATGATAAAACAGAATAATGTACTCCTAATTTTAAGGTTATATATCCAACAAAAATATTTTTACGTACACGGCTCCAAATAACACTGTTAAAAGACTCGTTAACATTTTGGGTTTTCCCATGCAAACATTTCTTCAATAAATCAGGATGGGCAAGATCTTTATAAATGGGCTTAATAAGAAGCATCACTTCTTCAGGAAGTCCATGGTGTTTGTAGGCTTCCTTGTCTTCATTATACGGGCACCAAAAACCACGCCAAGCAACTTAGTAACTCGAAATAATAAGCTAACATAAAAACCTTGAAGAAAAATCTAATATTGCTATAACTAGAAGTTGGATTAAAAAGATTATCTGTAAAAAATTTATGAAGTTGGATTAAACGTATTCAGATCCCAGATATTATCTGTACATCATACGGTATAATTATGTCTTGGAAAACTTCAAGTCAGTTTGTTCTCTTTTTCTGTTTAATCTTGGGCAAGTTTCGATACTGATGCCGTTTGTGCTATTTTGGATATTTCTGTTGCTGTGGGCAACTTTTCTTCATAAGATTTAAGCCCCAACACAGTCTATGCGGTT
The DNA here is from genome assembly GCF_040414725.1 of Anabrus simplex. Classification (NCBI taxonomy): domain Eukaryota; kingdom Metazoa; phylum Arthropoda; class Insecta; order Orthoptera; family Tettigoniidae; genus Anabrus; species Anabrus simplex. The sequence continues at coordinate 324,998,420 of NC_090268.1, forward strand.
CACTAATGTACATGCATTTCCTAGAAAGTTATCAAAGTTATCAGCCTGCAGTCAGAGTAGGGCGTGGTATTTGTAAATGGGAGGGGCCATGGAATATCCAAATTATGGGCACTTTTAACGCGATTTCGCTGAAATAAAAACGAGTGCTCTATTGCACACATACCAAAGAATACTAAAATATATTAAGATGAAATTCGCAATTTTTTTTTGAAAAATTGAGGTACGTACTCCCCTTAAAGCAAGTTTCTTGTTCCTGCATACTCCTTGAAGTCTTTGTATTTCTTGTTCATTTCGTTCTTGTCCCTGTTTTTGTTTTTCCTTGTCCAGTGCCTTCTTTATTTGGTTTCTTTCACCGCTGTTTTCACTCTATCATTCCACCATGGTGTCTCCTTTTTTCTTTTGATAGAACTTGTAACTCCACATAGGTTTTGGCTTCTTCTTGCAAATAACCTCACTCCATGTGGGTGGGGTTAACTTCCAATTAGTAACCAGGGGAACCTGATGCCTAGAGAGCGCTTCCCCAGGTGGTGGATAGGGGGCCCCTACAGTATGTAGGGTTGGTGAAATAACCAATACAACCTGCAGACCAACAGGTAGCCCAATTCCTGGGGGTTTTGAAATACTGAGACACCCTCTCTCCAGGGGTCATAAATATGGAAGGTCCTTGCCCTGGGTTAAGGATGAAGACCTCAACGGCATCTCAACGGAGATGGCGGAAGAGGCAACCCATCATTCTGGGGTGTACAGATGGAACCTACTGCCTTTTAGAACGAGGAAGGCATCCTCAAAGGCTAAGCAAGTAAACCCTGAAAGAAAATCCTCTTATGCGTTAGGCCTAGCAAGTCAGCAGGAGAGTACTTAGTACAGTCGCTTTCAATAAAGAAAAAACTGAACCAGTATTGAGCACAAATGGACAAAAACGTGGATCATTCTCTGGACACCTTATCAGAACACTTGACACCAGAAATAGCAGAAGAATAATTGAAAAATTATGGAATAGCAATACCAAGTTTAAGTGGATCACAGATATTAAGGAGGACATTAACGAACTACAAATAACAATAGACGATCTCAAAAAAAAAACATAAAAATAAGATCCTTCAAGACACACACACACCAGGCTACACACCAAGATCAATACAAGGTGTAACGGGAGTGTATATTCAACAAAACAAAGGAAGGCAGCATCTGTCAGAATGAAACAATATTGGACTGATAGGAAATCAAGAAATCCTTTGTATAATTGACTAGAGTGGTACAATATAGGCCATAAAATGTAATAAATAAATAAATAAATAAATAAATAAATAAATAAATAAATAAATAAATAAATAAATAAATAAATAAATAAATAAATAAATAAATAAATAAATAAATAAATAAATATTATTATTATTATTATTATTATTATTATTATTATTATTATTATTATTATTATTATTATTATTATTATTATTATTATTATTATTATTATTATTATTATTATTATTATTATTGTACCGGAAGGTACACCTCTACGCCGCACATTTAAATCTTGCGCCTAAAAGAACTCCTGTACTGGAAGAACTGTGAACTTGAAACTAGACCTACTTAAACCTTTACTCAGAAGATGTCACTACAGAAATCTGATGAAATTTTGTTATTTTGAAGTTTCCTGAACTGACTGGATTTTTACTTGTTTTGTTTGCCCTTCATCAAGAACTTTGGACATTCTTCCATAGATGTCGCTACAAAGCTATGACCATGCACCCCGGTGTGAAGTGAATGAACTTTTGACTTAAAGAAGTTTTGTATTCATAAGTTTTTTTAACTAATTGATGTTCCTTTATTATTGGGTTGGCAATATTTATCTTTTCTTTCCACCAGTTTTAAATCCAGCCAATCCCAAATTTCTGTAATTAATTTTCAACCTATCACTGCCTTCTTCGATTTGGAGTGTAACCTTTCAAACTGACCAATAAATTGAGAGGGTGTGGCTGGTTTATTCGTGAAAGGTCTCGAACTTTCCCCAAGGGTTTATAAACTGCGTATTTTCTCGTCTCTTGGCCAATTGATCGTCACCTAAACTAGTGTGTGTGTCAAGCAGGAGGCGGGAGGCGCCTCTTTCAACAGGCAGCAGTACACCGTCAGGGTAATTGCCACTTTACATCTTTATTTCTTGCTAGCTCTGCAGTTTAACCCGAGGGAGAGGTCCACTTTAACTATGTAACCTACTTTTCTGGAAATGTAACTTCTCCCGGCTTATGTAATAACTTCAGAAAATCTTTAACTGTAAATCGGGGATAGAGAGTGATGTAGCCTCTCGAGCTCCTCTTCATATTGGTTTGAGGTGACTATGTTTCGTAACTGGTTTTCTTCCTTTCCTTAAAGTCTTAATTTATTCTTATACGAGTCACCTCCATAGTTTGGGACTATCCCCTATTTCATCGGCCTAGTGCCCTTTAGGTTTTAAGAATTCGTACCTAGAAGCACAAGTATTCGCCTCCTTTCATTTTGTGTTCGGGCCATTTATTTAACTGTTATTTCTTTTTTACACGAAGGCCCTAGAGGTTGGGTACGAGATACCCCTGTTTCAATTTGTAAGTTGGGCTATGGAAGGCCAAAAGGTGTAAGATATTTTTTGGTGTTGCCTTGAGTAGGCTTGAGAACTGAGAGCACGTTAGCTCTTTTTCAAGTGTTGTAAAAGTGCTTCTTGGAGGCCTGAGATTGTCATTGTTGGGGCAAGTGCGCCATGTATTGCGGGATTTCTGCCCTTTGAATAAATGTGTGCTCTTTGTAAATTTGAACTGGGAACTCAAAAATTGTAAACCTAGGGGCTTGTAGCCCAAGAGAGTTAATGTTCTGAAATCTTGGATTTTCCTAAGTCTTGTTTCTAAATTGCTTTATCATTGTTATCTCACTAAGTGAAAAGTTGTTAAATTTGTTGTTTTTCAAAAATACAACCTTCGGTTAAGTTTTTAAATTCTTTTCTTGACATTGTAGTTAGACCCATTCACCCCGGCACCTTCTTTCACCTCTGCGTTCCATGGGTAACCCCGGAACAATTATTATTAATAATAATCATCGTCTTATTGTACTGCAAACAAATCAACCAACCAATTCCATGGGGCTACAGTCTTGATAGGGCTTGGCTTACCAAGCGAGTGTTGCTTGCCATAACACCTGCAGATTACACGAATCCTCTCGGCTATTATTCTTGGCTTTCTAGACCGGGGCCGCTATCTCACTGTGTGATCAATCCCAAATTGTAATCACGTAGGCTGAGTAGACCTCGAACCAGCCATCAGATCCAGATAATGCACCCGACAGGGGCATGATCCAAGGACCTGTGGTTAATACTGGTCTTTGAAAGTACAGACGCAATGTTCTTTGAGGGAATAAAACCGAAACTAATTAATATCCATAACATTAAAACAGGTAAAATGAGTCTTTTAAATTTATTCTACAGGATTTCATTATTTGCGATCTATTGCGCAATACCTTCCTTTGTGTAGCGGGCGCCCGCAGCCGAAGTCAAGCCCATCTAGACCCGGATGGGGCTGCAATCGGCGGTTCACCATGACGTAACTCGAGAGAAGACATCCCTTCCTCACGACTAAGAGAATGAGGGGAAGTAAACTTTTTCGAAACGAAATATAGGAGCCATCTTTAATTAAGACTAGCCAACTTAACTATCTACGATATAAAAATTAATGAAATCCGAATTCTGGAGTCGTCTTCCGATTTAAAAGAGATAACTATAATTGGGACATTTATTTAGAGTGTCTAATATCCTCTTACTCGATAACGTTCAGATGGAGAAAGAATACTGTGTTGTTTCTGTGTGGAAAAGTACCAAGGACCATCTGTTTAGTGTCATCACGCCTCCTTGACACGAGAGTTCACACCAGCATGGAAGGGGAAGCAAGATAAACTTTAATTAATTGCAGGAGATCCTACGAAGAATAATCGTACGGAGATGTCTCAATCACATCAGGTGAATACTGGTCACCTGATGGTCGTACTATTTGACCTCTAGTGGGCCGTGGACAGGTCATATGCAGATCTGGAGTAGGAGAAACAGCCTCCTTGTAAAAAGCACTGCCGAGGGCGAAGCAGGTCATTCGGGACTCTCAGCTTACCAAGGGCGGAGCTATGTTTAGTTAAGCTTCCAATGATCCTTTGTTTATGTGACTTTAAACTTAAATTTCAAGTGAAATAGTGTAATTCATGTAAATATTGCATAGATTTGATGTGCATGACGCCAGCGATTAAACCCAAAAAACTGTGACGTGTCGCGAACACTCAATACGATTCGTATTATTATTATTATTATTATTATTATTATTATTATTATTATTATTATTATTATGACGGCACTACTGTGTCGGGTAGTAACAAAGGTAGAGTGGCTAATCTAATAGGTTTGCATGCGGTAGAAGATTTACTTAGTTTATTTTGGGAGACTTGTGGTCAGTTAATGCGTCAGGAGACTAGTATTTTAGTAAATCCAGGGTAATTCAAGCTAGGCTGTAGTTGATCCAGTATCAATAAATGCATGACTGGAAAGTAATATAGGTATGCTACGTGAGGTCCCAGAGTCACGAAATAATTAGCTAGGGAGTGTTACAATTTAAGCTGGATTATTTGATCAGGTTTATCATAATTTACTTACTATTTAATTGAGTTAATTACCGTGTGAATATTTAATTCAGCTAATTACCGTGTGAATATTTAATTGAGTTAATTACCGTGTGAATATTTAATTCAGTTAATTACCGTGTGGAAATTTAATTGAGTTAATTACCGTGTGGATATTTGATTGAGTTAATTACCGTATGAGTATTTAATGAGGTTAATCACTGTGTGAATATTTAAGTAGAAGTGAATTACAGTGTGAACATTTGATTGAGCTCATTAGCGTGTGAATACTTAATTCATTATTGTATTACCGTGTGACGATTTAATTAGAAATTAATTATGTGTTAATCACAAATTGATTAGGGTTTAATTATGAATTAATTGCCACTAGGTTATTTAATTACATCGTAATTACGAGGAAGTTCGGTGTGATCACTCAGTATGACCTAATTACCAGGTAAATCACGTAGGAAGGTAGCGTAATGATAAAACCAATAATAATAATAATAATAATAATAATAATAATTGTGATGATGGTAAACATGCAAATATTGGTATCATAAAAACCGGTGTCGTGTTGTAAGATAGGTGAGCTATTTGAAATCATGATTGGGCCATGAAAAATATATGTGTTGAATCGAGGTGATTTATTTGAAGCCGATGCAATTTGATTAATGAGGGATAAGCCTCAGTTTATTGTGAATGTACTTCGGGAAGAGGTAGTTTGTTTAAGGAAATGGCTTGTTATGCCTGTGAAGGGCAAGGCTATTGACCGACCTGTGTGGGGGCGGAAACGCTGGACCTTGCATCCAGACGTGTTTCTTGTGTGTGTCCACCTCTACAGGAGGGGGCTTGAGAGAAGAAACGAAGGCTTGTAGGAATCGGCTAGTAATGGGAAATATTCAACACGCCAGAATGAAGTACTCGCTAATAAATGACACGGTGATTGGTACTAGTATTTGTTAGATTCCTATTGTTACTCATTTGAATATAATTTAGCTAGGGATTTCAGTGTCATATTTTCATCCCAAGGGTCGTCAGTTCAGTTCCCTACGCCGGCATCGGTATTCCACAATGCTAAACTGAAGAATGGGGGGCCTCACGTGTTCATTGTATATAGTATGTGATTCTCAATGTTGTTTTATAACATGTTGTGACTAAAATTAGCGTCGGCGATGGTTCTACCCATCGGCGTGGCGAATTGTATTACAGTGAGGGTCGGTTCAAACCCGGTTGTTTGTTCCACACTTGTATAATTTCTTCCTTGGTATTTCGTAGGGAAATAATTGTGTGCTTTTAGAATAGGGATCGCTCAGACTTGTTGCATGAATGTCAATTTCATTTGTCAATAATGTCATATAGCCTCGGTGTTGATGGTAAATGTTTCTGTTCGTATCACGTCATGGCAAATCGCTTTGCGATAAACAATACTCGGATCTATCACACACGACTACAAGTCGATAATAAACCACAACAATTGTTAATAATTAATGTAATTCATTTGTGAATATAGATGCGTCATTCCCATCGTCATCAAGGTCTAATAAACCGCTTGTATTCATTTAAACTTTAATTTCATTGTGTTCTCATTGTAGTTAAGTATGTCCCGTTTCTCCTACCCTGTATGCCATTAAGGCAATGTTAGATAAGCGTCTATTTTATTATATTTTCAACCCGTTAACGCCCTGTAGATATTTTTCCGGAGCCTTTTCTGGGTAGGGGCGGGTACAATAAAATCCCTGACCTGACCGGAAATTGAATCCGAGGCCTATTGGTAATAGGCAGGAACGCTAGCTTTAAAGCGTGGTATTGCAGGAAGTGTGAATTTATACCTACCTTACGTGGTCATCGACGTCCCAAGAGTAGTGCTGCATGCTGCCCACCACCCGCCAGAATGGTGTGTAACAGCATTTCAACTCATCCACCGATGTTACATTGTAGTCTGGAAGAACATCCTCCACCACGTAAATGGAACTCAGGTTGGATGCTACAAGTTGACGTCCCTTGGCTTGACACTTTATAGGCTTTGGATGTTCTACGTATTTGCGGACTGCTGGGTCGAAAGGATCAAGAGCGGGAATTCTGCATCCCAGAGTATCCACCAGGAAGCCACGAGTTACATTTGGGATAATGTTTTCAGGAACTGTGGAGAAATAACACAATGAACTTGCATGACAACGCTCGGAGTTATATTATCTACATAATAATAATAATAATAATAATAATAATAATAATAATAATAATAATAATAATAATACATACATACATACATACATACATACATACATACATACATCAATACAAGTAATAAACCTGAGGAAATACTTTCATTGGCGGACAGATGACATTATTCTACATACAGATGTGGTTAAAGCAGATCTAATATACACCCCTTTGAATTTACATGAATGACACGTAAATACAAAAGACACGGATATCCTGCACAGGGAAAAGATAGAGAGATGGGCTAGTAAATAACTTCATGGAAGATACTACAACCAGATCAATGACGAGAGCATTGACAAACAACTTTAAAATTCATGGCTGTCTAGGGAAGAATTATTTCCAGAAACTGAGGGATTCGGTTCTACGACATTTCATACCACTTGACTGGCTGATTACCTGCAAACTGTCAACTAATGACTTTAAAATATTTAGGAGAGGACATTCCGCACCACTTGAAAGATTGGGAAGTAAAATCGATATCCTAATTAATGTATTCATTTGTACACTGACTGACAGTGACAATGCAACACCAAGGAGGAGTGGTTCGAAAGGGATGAAAGTTGGGGAAAAAACAGAGACGACACGGATGAATAATTGATGTTTATTTCAAACCGATATGCAGGTAACACAATGCGCACGGCATCGACTCAGTAGGATGTAGGACCACCGCGAGCGGCGATGCACGCAGAAACACGTCGAGGTACAGAGTCAATAAGAGTGCGGATGGTGTCCTGAGGGATGGTTCTCCATTCTCTGTCAACCATTTGCCACAGTTGGTCGTCCGTACGAGGCTGGGGCAGAGTTTGCAAACGGCGTCCAATGAGATCCCACACGTGTTCGATTGGTGAGAGATCCGGAGAGTACGCTGGCCACGGAAGCATCTGTACACCTCGTAGAGCCTGTTGGGAGATGCGAGCAGTGTGTGGGTGGGCATTATCCTGCTGAAACAGAGAAACAGAGCATTGGGCAGCCCCTGAAGGTACGGGAGTGCCACCGGCCGCAGCACATGCTGCACGTAGCGGTGGGCATTTAACGTGCCTTGAATACGCACTAGAGGTAACGTGGAATCATACGCAATAGCGCCCCAAACCATGATGCCGCGTTGTCTAGCGGTAGGGCGCTCCACAGTTACTGCCGGATTTGACCTTTCTCCACGCCGACGCCACACTCGTCTGCGGTGACTATCACTGACAGAACAGAAGCGTGACTCATCGGAGAACACGACGTTCCGCCATTCCCTCATCCTCATCCAAGTCGCTCTAGCCCGGCACCATGCCAGGCGTGCACGTCTATGCTGTGGAGTCAATGGTAGTCTTCTGAGCGGACGCCGAGAGTGCAGGCCTCCTTCAACCAATCGACGGGAAATTGTTCTGGTCGATATTGCACATGCTGAAGAATGGCGGTTGACGTGGCGTGCGGGGCTGCCACCGCTTGGCGGCGGATGCGCCGATCCTCGCGTGCTGACGTCACTCGGGCTGCGCCTGGACCCCTCGCACGTGCCACATGTCCCTGCGCCAACCATCTTCGCCACAGGCGCTGCACCGTGGACACATCCCTATGGGTATCGGCTGCGATTTGACGAAGCGACCAACCTGCCCTTCTCAGCCCGATCACCATACCCCTCGTAAAGTCGTCTGTCTGCTGGAAATGCCTCCGTTGACGGCGGCCTGGCATTCTTAGCTATACACGTGTCCTGTGGCACACGACAACACGTTCTACAATGACTGTCGGCTGAGAAATCACGGTACGAATTGGGCCATTCGCCAACGCCGTGTCCCATTTATCGTTCGCTACGTGCGCAGCACAGCGGCGCATTTCACATCATGAGCATACCTCAGTGACGTCAGTCTACCCTGCAATTGGCATAAAGTTCTGACCACTCCTTCTTGGTGTTGCATTTGCTCTGTCAGTCAGTGTATATCCATTGTCCACTAATGCCGCAGAAGCCTCCGCACGGTGTGACCACTACTGATGTTGACCTTCCGTCGGACAGAAGTGTTAATTCTTATCTCGTATTCGTCATTAGCTACGTCCACCTTTTAGTATATGTCTTTTTACGAGAGTTTAATCCTGATGTAAACAAATAGGCGGAGCACGTCGCCTTTGCACGTGGACATAGACGCAGTTGATTGGAGAAGCAACCGTCGCACTCACTCGACTGTATGCGAGCTCGAGGAAAAGTAGTACGTCGCATTAATTTTATTTTTAATTTATTACATTTAGAGAGTATGGAAGAGTACGTAATCAAATTAAAATATGGTTGTCATATGTACCGGTATACATATGTTTTTTTAAATATAAAATAGTTATTAAATAACGAGAAATGAAGGCACAAGGCGTGGTGTAATACAGGAAGTCTACGCGTAGCGGGGGAAAGTCTCAAGCTGTACAGCGTGGAGATAAGGTGTTGCATCTTGCAGCAGCAGTCGGTGTCAGTATTCATAGTGAGAGAAATGGAGCAAGAGGCAGGACCATCGCGTGTAGTGAATCACTAAAGAGGAAAAACGCTCAGAAGTGACCATAGGCAGTGCAGTGTGAATGTGTTCAATAAACTAAGTGAATAGAATCCAGGTTTAGTCGTTTATTCAGAAGTTCAGATCTTCGCATTGTTATTGTATGCGATGCGCAACCCTGTACGTCCGAACACGAGACGTTGACGGGGTGGAGGTCGGTACTACACGCTCAGCGAATCAAAACTCTTTCTTTGGCGGAGGCATGGACATACCATGTTTACATCAGGATTAAACTCTCGTGAAAGGGCATATAGTTTCCTGTTTCCGCGTGACCTTCAATCCCATAACGGCCAGTTCATCAAAATATATTATTTTACTTACTTGATACTGAAATAATGCAATAGTTTATAAATATTGCAGACGGCCATAGCCGTGTTGAAACACCGGATCCCGTGAGATCTCCGAAGTTAAGCAACATTGGGCGTGGTCGAGAAGTGGATGGGTAACCACGTGCTGTTGGTGGGGGTAAGGGAATGGAGGAGCGGAAAGGAACTGGCCACCCTACCGTACGTAAACTCCGGTTCAGGTACACCTCTGCGGAGGTTCGGACATGCCTTCGGGCAGAACACACCCTTACCTTTATAAATATTCACAAAAATAGTACTATTATCCATATTTATGCTCGCCAGGCACATTGCGCCCGAACAATGTATATTTCTATTGTATTGTTTTGTTTCAGGATTTATACAAAAAAGATGATTTTCTTATGATTATATTTTTACATAAACATAAATGATAAGGATAAGTAATGTTTAAAGGGCAATTATTAAAATAATATAGAAGTTTTCTTCAGCAAATGTTATAAATTACTTTTGTTTCTGATTTCTAAAGTGTGTCTGTAAGGCTCATTACGCCCACTGGCGTGGAAAGGAATTCCAATTTGACATCAAGTGGTACGAATTGTCCTGACGTAAATATTTGAGGATTACGGGAAAACCGTTGGCAGGTAAATAACGATCTAGATGGCACGAAATGTCCTCAAAAATCAAGTGGTACGACTGTTCGTGGTACGAAATGTCCGGACACCGAGGAATTCAATTAAGCGATCCGAGATAAAGTGCTCTCAATGAAGACTTGGTGTCCGGACATTTCGTACCACGGACAATCCGTACCACTTGATTTTTGAGGACATTTCGTACCACCTAGGTCGTTATCTACCTCCGAACGGTTTTCCTGTAGTCCCCAAATATTTACGCCAGGACAATCCGTACCATTTGATGTCAAATTGGAATTCCATTTCCACGCCAGCGGGTGTAATGAGCCCGACAGGTACACTTTAGAAATCAGAAACAAAAATAATTTACAACATTTACTAAAGAAAACTTTGTTATTGTTTCAATAATTTCCCTTTAAACTCTACTTATCACTTATGTTTACATAAATATTATCATAAAAAATTAATTCTAAGCATAAATCCTGAAAAAAATAATACAATAGAAATATACATAGTGATCAGGCGCAATGTGATTGACGAGCATAAGGATGGATAGTATTACTATTATTGTGAATATTTATAAACAATCACATTATTTCATTATCAAATAGGCCTTGTGTTGTTGTTGTTGTTGTTTGAGTCATCAGTCCATAGACTGGTTTGATGCAGCTCTCCATGCCACCCTATCCTGTGCTAACCTTTTCATTTCTATGTAACTATTGCATCCTACATCTGAGCTAATCTGATTGTTATATTCATACCTTGGTCTACCCCTACCGTTCTTACCACCTACACTTCCTTCAAAAGCCAACTGAACAAGTCCTCGGTGTCTTAAGATGTGTCCTATCATTCTATCTCTTCTTCTCGTCAAATTTAGCCAAATCGATCTCCTCTCGCCAATTCGATTCAGTATCTCTTCATTTGTGATTCAATCTATCCATCTCACCTTCAGCATTATTCTGTAACACCACATTTCAAAAGCTTCTATTCTCTTTCTTTCTGAGCTAGTTATCGTCCATGTTTCACTTCCATACAACGCCACGCTCCACACGAAAGTCTTCAAAACATCTTTCTAATTCCTATATCAATGTTTGAAGTGAGCAAATTTCTTTTCTTAAGAAAGCTCTTCCTTGCTTGTGCTAATCTGCCTTTCATGTCCTCCTTACTTCTGCCATCGTTAGTTATTTTACTACCCAAGTAAAAATATTCATCTACTTCCTTTAAGACTTCACTTCCTAATTTAATATTTCCTGCATCACCTGCCTTTGTTCGACTGCACTCCATTACTTTTGTTTTGGACTTATTTATTTTCATCTTGTACTCCGTACCCAAGACTTCATCCATACCATTTAGCAGCTTCTCGAGATCTTGTGCAGTCTCAGATAAAATAACAATATCATCGGCAAATCTCAAGGTTTTGATTTCCTCTCCTTGGATTGTGATTCCCTTTCCAAATTCCTCTCTGATTTCCTTTACTGCCTGTTCTATGTAAACGCTGAAAAGGAGGGGGGACAAACTGCAGCTTGCCTCACTCCTTTCTGGATTGCTGCTTCTTTTTCAAAGCCCTCGATTCTTATCACTGCAGACTGATTTTTATACAGATTGTAGATAATTCTTCGTTCTCGGTATCTAATCCCAATCATCTTCAGAATCTCAAATAGCTTGGGTACAATCAAGATTCTCGAATGTCTTTTCTGGATCTAAGAACTCCATGTACGTGGGTTTGCCCTTCTTAATTTCGATCCTCTTAAGATCAGACGTAAAGTCAGGATTGCTTCACGTGTTCCTACATTTCTTCTGAAGCCAAATTGATCTTCTCCCAAGTCAGCTTTAACATGTCTTTCCATTCTTCTGTAAATAATACATGTTAAAATTTTGCAGGCGTGAGATACTAAAGTAATGTTGCGGTAGTTTTCACACTTGTCAGCACCGGCTTTCTTGGAAATAGGTATAACAACATTCTACGGAAAATCGGATGGCACTTTTCCTGTCTCATACATCTTACACACTAGATGGAATAACCTTGCCATGCTGGTTTCTCCTAAGGCAGTCAGTAATTCAGAGGGAATGTCATCAATTCCTGGTGCCTTGTTCCTACTTAGGTCTCTCACAGCTCTGTCAAACTCTGACCTCAAAATTGGGATCTCCCATTTCATCAGCATCAACAGCCTCTTCTTGTTCCGGAACGAAATCATCTACGTCTTTGCCTTGATTCAACTGTTAGATACGTTCCTGCCATCTTTCTGCTTTGTCTTCTTTCCATAGAAGTGGCTTTCACCTGAGCTCTTAATATTCATACACCTATATTTCCTTTCTCCAGAGGTTTCCTTCATTTTCCTGTAACAGCATCTACCTTTCCTAGGACCATACAACTTTCAACATCCTTGCACTTCTCCTTCAGCCATTGTTTGTTAGCTATCTTGCACTTTCTATACACTTCATTCTTTAATCGCCTGTATTCTGTTCTGCTCTCTTCATTTCTTGCATTCTTGTATTTTCGTCGTTCATCAATTAGGCCTCGTATCTCCTGAGTTATCCACTGATTCTTAGTTGATCTTTCCTTCCTTCCTTTCTAACATTTCTTCAGTAGCCCTACTGACTTCATTTTTTATGACTCTCCACTCTTCCTCTATTGTGTTTCCTTCAGCCTTTTCATTTAGTCCTTGTGCAACATGTTCCTTGAAACAATCCCTCACACTCTTTTCTTTCAACTTGTCTAGATCCCATCTTTTTGCATTCTTTCCTTTCTTCAATTTCTTCAACTTCAGATGGCATTTCATGACCAACAATTTGTGGTCAGAGTCCACGTCTGCTCCTGGGAAAGTTTTGCAATCCAACACTTGGTTTCTGAATTTCTGCCTTATCATAATGAAGTCTATTTGATACCTTCCAGTGTCTCCGGTTCTCGTCCACGTATACAGCCGTCGTTTGTGGTGTTTGAACCAAGTATTGGCAAGGACTTAATTATGATCAGCGCAGAATTTAACCTGCCGACTTCCTCTTTCGTTCCTTTGTCCCAATCCAAATTCTCCTACTGTACTACCTTCTCTTCCTTGGCCTACCACTGCATTCCAGTCTCCCATCACAATTAGATTCTCGTCACCTTTTACATATTGTATTAAATCTTCTATCTCCTCGTATATTCTTTCGATTTCTTCATCATCCGCTGAACTAGTAGGCATATAGACCTGCACTATTGTGGTGGGCATTGGTTTGGTGTCTATTTTGACGACAATAATTCTACCACTATGCTGGTCGTAGTAGCTTACCCGCTGCCCTATTTTCTTATTCATTATTAAACCAACTCCTGCATTTCCCCTGTTTGATTTTGTGCTGATAATTCGGTAGTCGCCTGACCAAAAATCTTGTTCTTCCTGCCAACGTACTTCACTTATACCAACTACATCTAACTTCAGCCTATCCATCTCCCTTTTCAGATTCTCTAACCTACCACAACGATTCAAACTTCTAACATTCCACGCTCCGACTCGCAGAATGTCAGTATCCATCTTCCTGATGATCGCCCCCTCTCGTGTAGTCCCCACCCGGAGATCCGAATGGGGGACTAGTTTACCTCCGGAATATTTTACCCGGGAGGAAGCCATCATCAGTACATCATTCATACAGAGAGAGCTGCATATCCTCGGGAGTTAGTTACAGCTGTAGTTTCCCGTTGCTTTCAGCCGTGTAGCAATATCAACACAGCTAAGCCATGTTGAGTATTATTACAAGGCCGTATCAGTCAATCATCTAGACTGCCGCCCTTGCAACTATCGAAAGTCTACTACCCCCCTTTCGATGAACCATTCGTTAGTCTGGTCTTTCAACAGATACCCATCCGATATGGTTGCACCTGCGGCTCGGCTATCTGCATCATTGGGACACGCAAGCCTCCCCACCGCGGCAAGGTCACATGGTTCGCAGAGGAGGCAAGTAGGCCTAATAAGTGAAATAAAAGGTTCAGATGAACTGGCAGATGTGGGCTTGAAGGTCACGCGGAAACAAGAAACTACTAAAAGGTGGAAGTAGCTAGGTCCTCGCGAATGAAGAATACGAGATAAGAATTAATACGTATGCCAAGCAGATCAGTTGCGCCCGACGGAAGATTAACATCAGTAGTGGTCACACCGTGTGGAGGCTTCTGCGCCAGTAGTGGACAATGGATATACAAATGAATATATTCATTAGGATATCGCTTTTACTTTGCAATACCTCCCACTCTTTCGAGTGGTACGGAATGTCCCCTCCTAAATATTTTAAAGTCATTAGCTGACACTTCGCAGGTAATCAGCCGGCCATTTGGTACGAAATGTCCGGAGGTACGAGAAGTCCTAGAACCCGAAGACTTAGGCCGCTATTAGCCGAGGGCGACTAGTGACGCAACTAGGTGCGCCACTAGTTATCAGAGGATTTGTGGTGCAACTTGTGAATAATTGCTCAATTCACATCGGGGGAATAGTCACTAGAGAGAAAGAAAGAATGGTGTCCTATGATGAACTTCTTCTCCTTGCTCTTCTATTAAAAATGAAAAGCCGAAGGGTTAGGAAAATGCGAAAACATCCTATATCTGTTTCTCGACTGGCTAGAGGATTATATATACATTGTTTAACGATCTAACTGCGGGTTACAGTAAATTTTTCAATTGTCGCATGCCGAAATCGTCATTTACTAAATGATAGGCTACATAAAATAAGATACAACAGGAAACGACACAGGACTAAACAAGCATTTCCCAGCAGAAGAAAAATTGGTCCCCACACTGAGATAAGTCGTGCCGTAGTCGTTACTATGTTTCTCATAATAAATATTTTACAATTATCCGTAATTATGAAAAATCTTTTTATTCGAATTTATCACAAATTATTTCAGTTAATCATTACTAACTGACTCATTATCTCCTTTGATGAGGTTGACGTCAGGAAGGGCACCCGGTCGTAAAAACTAGCTGCGAATATTAATCTCACTTCATACCCGACCCGAAGAGCAACGAGACAACGGCTGGACGTACATGCGTTATTAAAGGTGACATAGTTGTTGCGCGCTAACTAATCCTTTCTAATGAAATATATTTAAAGTAATTCTACTTAGAAAAACATGAATGTTATTTAATATAAAATTATTTCTGTAAAAATATTGACTTTATGATGAAAATAATTTTAGTAACTAGTAGTAAATAAAGTAGATAAAAACAAACAACTTATGTCTACTGTAAAACTTTCATTCATGTTAAATATTGTCTCTTATAAAATACTGAGAAAGCCCTTGTGTCGATAGTCTTAAATATTGTTTAACTTCAGGTCTACAAAACGTTCTTCTCTCTTCAGTTTACCCAATCCATCTGATTTATAATTCAGCTATAAGTCACTAATATAGCAAGACAAAGAAACAGGGGTATAAATTTAAATGATATAGATTTTTTTATAAATATACACATTCCTATATTGAATAGTACAAGTAGTATAAAAATTACCTAGAACATTCTTCTCGCTCAGGGGTTTTTCTTCGAATTCCGGAATGATTTTCTTTCAAATGTTCTTCCAAGAATTCCGATTCTTCTACTTTGAGTAAGTTTCAATGCTGGAATCTCAAATGGCCAGTTTTCTTTCAACCTCAAAAATTAATTCTTCAGTATTTATTCGACTTTCTTTCTTATTCTTTATTTCTTCCTTTTTACTTTTTACAGTCTGCTTTACATCGCACCGGCACAGATAGGTCTTATGGCGACGATAGGATAGGAAAAGGTTAGGCGTGGGAAGGAAGCGTCAGGGCTGCCGACAGTGGGGTCGAACCAACTACCTCCCGAATGCAAGCAAATAGTGACGTGATACAAACCGCATAGCCGCTTGCTCGATCAGTATTCGACCTTCAAGTAGTTCTATCATCTCCTTCATTTGCTGTGCTAATTTATTTGATGTTTCCACGTTCATTAAAAGAACTATCATAATATGGTAATGCACATGAACGAGTAAAATATTCACTCTACCACCAACAAGCTAATGAAATATGTGGGTGGAGAACACAACCTCGAGTGATGTCCCATATGCGCGCGCAGGTACATCGGGCGACTAGTTGCACCACTAGTCGCCAACGGCTAAAATAGGTTACATTTGCTGCAATGCCTCATCACTAGAGCTCGGATTTCCATGCACTATCAAATCTCAAAATATGCATTCATTCATGCACTATCATATGGCAAAACATGCACAATAAACTGGAAAATATGCAGTATTAAAATTCAGTTCCTTTTGAAACATGAACAAAAACTACCCTAATTTCTCCAAATTGTCTTATTTAAGCTCATCCGTTTATCATTCAGCACATACTTCAGCACAGAAAATTATCTTTTTACGTCACGAGAAGTGATAGATGCATAATTCAATGAAGACATTTGGACAAAGTGAGGTCAAATTGTACGTCTTTTGCATTTTCACCACAATACGTCTTTTATAAGCTTGACGAATTCAAAATCAGAATTTGAACGAATTAGTTTGTTCAACTAATCTCTATCTGCGGCAGCTGCTTCTCCATGCGATGATTGCAGACACATTTGAATGTCATCAATAAGTGGTAACGATTGCTTGCTGCGATAACACAGACGTGTGACGATTGAGAGTTCCGGGTAGGACATTCCAGGATAACAACGGTGGAGGGTTCAATGAAAAACCAGAATTTGTAAGCTGCTATCCCAGTAACGCACCGCCACGGAAGTGCGATACAAGGTTTCTTTTGTTCGTCTAACAGACGAAAAATGAGCCGTCAATGATTAATGCACAATTTACGGTTCAATTTATAGCAATGTACAACTGTAAACCTGGGACACCTTATTCCTAAGAATTAGATTTCGACGTGGGGCCTTCCGACTTACTTCATTGTTTACTCAAGCAACAGATAAGAAAGTGTTTGGTTAATTGCATTATACTGTAGGACCTGTACCGTATGTAGGCTACTAACTATGGTTGTCACATAGGATGCCAGGAATACATTTTCTCCGTCTCTCAGTAATAGACATACTGTAGCCTACAACGTGAAAAGTTGTCCCAAATTCTGCAAACTTACATTCAGAAAATGCACTATGATGCAAGTTAACAATATATATGCGTCAAAGTCAGAATAAAAGTCATATTATGCAATATTAAACGTCCAAATATACGCTATTAAATCCCAAATCTTCCAAATATGTATTATGCATGAATTTTCTCCGAAAACTGCCAAAACATGCAATCATGCACGGAAAAAGAACGGTTATTTGGAATTGTTAAGCCGTAAAACGAATATTTGCAAAGTTTGAGAGGTGTAGCTAGCTTATTTAAAAACATACATTTGCATGGAAATCCGGGCTCTACTCATCACGCATTTGAGCAACTACGAGTCGCCAGAGCAGTTGCCAGTTCAGATAACGGCCGGCGACTAGTTGCTCAGCTGCGCTACTAGTCACCCGCGCCTAATAGCGGCCTATAGGAAACACATCCTTAAAAGATCCCACTTTTAAGAATGACGAGTGCAGGAAACGCAACAGCAGCCCGGAAACCATTGAGCACGTCATCAGTAACTGCAGATTACTAGCGCCGACACCATACACTGACAGACATAAAGATATAGCCAAAGTTATACATAAAGAAAGTGCCCTGACCCGATCTTTGATGCAGAAAAGAGTACCTTGCTAGAAATACTCTCCTCAAAGTGTACTGGAAAATGAGAATTTAAATACTACTGCGATCGAACGATACAAACAGATAAAACAGCTCCGCACAATAGACCAGCCATAAAGTTAATAAATAGAAAGAATCGACACACATATCCTATTGACATCGCTACCCCGAATGACCAGAATATGAAACACAAATACAGAGAGAAGGTCGACAAATATACTCCTTTGACTATGGAAGTAGCAAGTATCTGGACACGAGACAGAGTGACAATTTCTCCTTTTCTCCTTTCTCCTACTGGTCTCACAACAAAATCATTTACAGAAAACTTGAAGATTCTACAGCTCACCATCTAAACTCACAACGTGGTACAAAAGGCTGCAATTCTGAAGACCTGCAACATCGTCGGAACATTCCTGAATGCTCAATACGGACCATAAATAGAAAAAGCTGGAACCCCTGTAACGAAGAGAATAATGAAGGTATATTTTTCTTATATGCAAAATATCGAAATACGAGCTATATTACAACTATAAAGCTGAGAATAATAATAATAATAATAATAATAATAATAATAATTATTATTATTATTATTATTATTATTATTATTATTACATACATACATACATACATACATACATACATACATACATACTGAAACCGTATAGTGTCCTGTACAGCTCACTGACAGCGTCTGCATCTTTCTATCCCATTAAAATCACTTCATAAATCGTGTTATTTGTAGCATGTTGGGCAAAAGGAACATCCCCGGGACTCGATCGGCGTGTGGTCAGAACCGGACCCGCAAAAGATAGCAAAAGATAGCCCGGCAAACAATGGAAAGGTGTGGCTGAGACCGAGTCCCGCGAAAAAAGCGCTCTCAAGTGTAAGGCAAAGTAGGAGATAAGAGGTGACGCAACGAACAGTCTAATACTCCAAGAGGTATGGCCTATTTTACAGGGTTCCACACTAACAGAAGAAACTTCCTGTTTTTCCTGCATGTTTCACGTGTGCCAACGTCGAATTTTGGTGCGCAAAATTATGTGATATTTTGATCCAGACATAGGTAAAATATGTGAGGCACATCTATGAATAGAGCTGAATTTTCTGTGTATTTCAGACTGAAAATACGGAGTACTTTATTCAGGGACGAATTGAGGTCACCAGTTGTCCAGCTGAAATGTATTACTAACACGTGTGAATGTAGCGCGTCTCCATAATTAAAAGCGGGAGCTTGATTACTTAAGAACTGCCGATCGAATTGCGATCACACTTGGCTCGGATGAAAGAGGGAGTCGAGGTCTACAGTACTCATCCTTTATATGTCTTGAGCTCCAGTTATTAACGGTTACTACTTTTAAAGACGAAGTTAGTGCCCGTCGCGATCGCAAACTTTATAACCTTGTGAACTGTGTGTTAGGAGCTCGAACAATAGCCAAGCGAGCCTAGGCAAGTGTCTCAGTTCTGTGCATTTTTTTTTTTTTTGCTAGGGGCTTTACGTCGCACCGACACACGTAGGTCTTATGGCGACGATGCATAAATTATGTAGGCCGCTAGAAACATGTTTATAAATGAACAACAGGAGTCGGCTATGATCAATGCCGGCATAAATTAGTACGCGCTATCAGTAAATTAGTGGTATCCAATTCGGGGCAGTAACATTCGGCGGTAGAATAGCGTCGACAGGGACAATCCGCTGTTCGGAGTCACGGTTTCTGAAGCCTTGTAGGTCACACTACTCACTGTGTTAATGTGTGCCGCCCTTGATTAGAGTGACCTGCCTACGTAAGAGAAACTCCTACGTAAATTCTGTGTATGTGTCGTTGTAAACAAAGGGAACGTGTGACGAGTGCTGGAGCTGATACCAATTTGTAGCAGATTTGTAGCAGTTGAACGAGGCAATCAGGATGATGGACTGTCACAGACCAGGTTCGAATGCTGATACTCTCGTCTTCAGCGTTGAGAGGATGGACGAGTAGAACTCTGGCATTGGTTTCCCGTGGAAGGAAAAACGACCACCAAAAAGATGAGTTAATGCCATGTTATTTCTTAGCACTATAAAATATAACCGAAGTGATAGAATGTAGGACTTTCTTTGTTAATACATAAATGCTGTAAATAATGCATGTTCTAATATGGAATTTGAGTTTTCTTTTGTCATGTTAACGTAAAATTAAGAGAGCTTACTCTTCGGACAAACCTTTTCTTTCTTCCTGATAAGTTATTCGTGAGAAGTAGTTTATTGTTAGTAATTAGTAATATTCTCGCAAGCATGAGAAACAAGGATATAATAGTATTTTGAGTTCCCCTAAGGTGGGTTGGAAACAGTAATGAGTGATGAATGAGGGATACCATGTCCAGGAAGTTGCTATTAATGTACAATTTGGATGTAGAGAATAACCGGGGAGCCCACGGGTCATTTATATAATGCATGCTTAGCTCATACATACGGTACTATTAAGGCATGGACATCAAGAGTGAAGAGTTCTGACTAAGGAGATACAAAATTGTGTTATTTAGGTCAATTATGTTAGGCACAATGTTCAAATTTATCTTGATTGTTGATTTTTACCAGAATCTGCAGTGCAGTGATACCGGGTTCTTGGAGGAGTGGTCAGAATTTTTACGGTGAGTGAAGAGAAATATGGGTTAAGAAAGTAATAATGGTCGCCCTGTGCCCAAGGAACTAGGATACGCGATATGAGAAATAATGGGAAGGCCGGCCGCCCAAAAGAGTCTACGATGGTATGTGAAATGAGGAATTCGGATGTTATAACGTCTCAAGATATTCTACGTGACGAATGAGAGGATGGGAAGCAGGTGAGTATTACCAGGTGGCTCACGAACGCCGTACTTTCTACTTATAAATGTCCCGCATGCATAAGTGATGAGTGGGGTGTCTACCAACTGATTTTCACAGGCGTACTACTGCCAGAGGGCAGTTTACGTCAAATATGAAGAGATAAGAATTAGATTGTCGCTCGCAGCATGTTACTCAGCGCTACTGGTCAAATGCATCCCTTGCATTAGTAAACCTCGTTTTCCAACCGCATAGTTCTAGACTGGTGTGTGGTACAGCCGCACTATATTTACTGTCTGCATATCGAAAATGGCTAGTGTGTTCAGCAGCGACGAATGCACAGACATTATGTTAATCTGGACAACCCGATCGGAATGCAGCCGAAGCTCTAAACAGACGTATGCCTTCTACACAAGTATTTCACCGAACAGTATCGTTTTTGTTTCATACAAGCAAATCTTTTATCGAGTGGAATGTCTACACATGTATAAATTAACAAGTTATTAAATTTCCTTTTCTGCATCTTTGGCGTGTTTACAAACAGTAGCGGCGAGAAGGGACAGTCGCCCCCATCTCGCCACTTTGTGGAGTAAACATTACATATCCACTTTAGCCAGCTGGAACTAGGAATTATGTTTAAAAGAAACGATATCTGTACAAGCCTTTGTGTCTTATCTGCTAATTCTTTCCTTTATTTTCTTTAATTATTAACATAATTTTTGGCGGAAATAAGCACCAAATGCCGTTCGTCGCGGCTAATCGATTTGTATAATACTATGGCAAGTAGTGGAGACTTTGCATGTGCTGTAAGGAAGGGTAGTAGGGTAGATATTTGTTTGCCAAGGTCGTGGACACTGAGTTATAATTCACCCGCATGCCGCACGCATTCGTCAGTCTTGGCAGCCTCTTCAGTGTCTGTTAGTTCCTTAGTATGTATTAAAATACTAAATGACTTTTAACTGCATGATCATGCAGTACTTCTACTTAATTGTACCGGCTGAGCTAGTCGTGGAGTTAGGGGCGCGCAGCTGTGAGCTCGCACCCGGGAGTTAGTGGTTTCGAATCCCACTGTCGGCAGCCCTGAAGATGGTTTTCCGTGGTTTCCCATTTTTACACCAGGCAAATGCTGGGTGTGTACCTTAATTAATGACACGGCCGCTTCCTTCCCATTCCTAGGCCTTTCCCGTCCCATCGTCGCCATAAGACCTATCTGTGTCGGTGCGACGTAAAGCAAAATAGTAGTTTTTTTTTACAATTGGTTTTACGTCGCATCGACACTGATAGGAATTATGGCTAAGATGAGACAGGGAAGGGCTACGCGTGGAAAGGAAGCGTCCATGGCCTTAATTAAGGTACAGCCGCAGCACTTGGCTGGTGTGAAAATGGGAAACCACGTATAACCATCTTCAGGGCTGCCGACAGTGGGATTCGAAACCACTATCTCCCGGGTGCAAGCTCACAGCTGCGCGCCCCTAACCCCACGGCCAGCTAGTCCGGTACAATTAAATAGAAGTACGGCATGATTATGCAATTGAAAATAATTTAGTATTTGAATACGCACTAAGAAACTAACAGACACTGAAGAGACTGCCAGATTGACGAATGCGCGGGGCAAGCGGGTGAATTATACCCCAGTGTCCACGACCTTGGCAAACAAATATGTACCCTACTACCCTTCCTCACAGCACATGCAAAGCCTCCACTACTTGCCATAGTATTATACAAATCGATTGGCCACCCAAGATTGGCCGCCACGAACGGCATTTTGTGCGTAATTCCGTCAATGATTATGTTAATAATAATTGAAGAAAAGAATTAGCAGATAAGACAACAAGGCCTGTACAAATAGCTGTTTTTAAATAATTCCTAGTTCCAGCTGGCTAAAGTGGAATAAAAATGTAATGTTTACTCCACAAAGTGGGGAAGGGGGCAACTGTTCCTCCTCGCCCCACCGCTTGATCACCGCTACTCTGTGTGGATACTCCAAAGATTCAGAAAAGATCATTTAATAACTTATTAATGTATACAGGTGCAGACAATCTTCTCTATAAAAACATGTTTGTATGAAACAAAAACTAAACATATTATTATAGCTTCAAAGGTGAGAAAATTAAAGTCATACTTGGATCTACCAGAACGTTTCCTTCTATAACTACTCATAATAGATATGTTCAAAAACATAAAAACATGTTCCTTATGGTGCAGGCAGTGATGAACATGTCTCGCAGTGTCTGCATGGACACGTCTCAACATTTCAGGTGTCACTGCTGCACAGGCGTCACGAATTCGTTGCTTTAATTGTTCAGCATTTTCTGGCTCAGTTTCGTATACTTTCAATTTGATATATCCCCATAGAAAAAAGTCCAGAGGAGTGAGATCAGGCGACCGTGGTGGCCACTGCCCGGGTCCACCACAACCTATCGGCCGTTCAGGATATCGTGCATCCAGATGTTCCCTCACGGCTCGACAGTAGTGAGGTGGTGCACCATCATGCTGAAACCAATTTTGCAGTACTAGCTGCAGGTTTTCTAGAGACAATTTGGTCTCTAAAAGTTGCAGATAACGCCTACCAGTGAGCCTCCGGGCTATAAAAACAGGCCCAATGATGTAGTCTCCCAGAATACCGCACCACACATTAAGTTGCATATGCCGTGTTCGAACCCAGTGGGGGTTTGCTGGGGCCCAATAATGGAGATTGTGAGTGTTGACGATGGAATCATTCGAAAAGTAACATTCATCGCTCCACAGGATATTCCTGATAAAATGTGGATCTTGCTGTGATGCCGCCGCCATTCTTCTGCAATATGTTACCCTGCGATCAAAATCATCTCCATATAGTTGCTGATGTAGGTGCGCCTTGTATGGGTGCCATTTTCTCTCCTTCAGGATCCTTTGTATTGACGCTCGGGAAACTCCTAGCTCGTCCTCAGCAAGTCTTTGCCCTAAGTAACATTAAACATGTGCACGTTTGTAACAATGATAATTTGTATATTATTTTTTATTATTATTATTATTATTATTATTATTATTATTATTATTATTATTATTATTATTATTATTATTATTATTATTATTATTATTATTATTATTATTATTATTATTATTATATCACCAGAGTAAGGTGAAGTTCAACTTATCGTGTGAAGGATTGCGTTCAAAGTATTGTAGTACATTCTGCACAACGCCAGCATTATCGCAGACGGGTCTGTCGCTGCTCCTACGTACCTTGAACGATCCATGAGTTCTTAACTGCAACTCTGTTCGGCGAAATACGTGTATAGAAGGCAGACGTCTGTTTGGAAGCTGCTGTGCATACCGTCTGCGAGCTTCGGCTGCATTCCGACTAGATTCTCCGTAGATCAAAATGATGTCTATGTATTCCTCGTTGCTGAATACACTAGCCATTGTCGATATGCAGACAGTAAATATAGTGCGGCTGTACCACACACCAGTCTAGAACTATGCGGTTGGAAAACGCGGTTTACTAATGCAAGGGGTGCATTTGACCAGTAGCGCTGAGTGACATGCTGCGAGCGACAATCCAGTTCTTATCTCTTCATACTTTGACGTAAACTGCCCGCTGGCAGTAGTACGCTGTGAAAATCAGTTGGTAGACACCCCACTCATCACTTATGCATGCGGGACATTTATAAGTAGAAAGTACGGCGTACCTGGTATTTATTGAGATCTCTGCGGTGATATGAAACAAACGGGATAAATAAATGAGTTGGGGCGATAATAAGTGTATCTTTGGAGGAGAACTACCCGCTGTAATTATGAAGGGTTAGGGCCCTTGCAGCCATTGAATGGGAATGACCGTCCCACTGACCGAGTCACGCACAATAGAAGAGAAACTATTCCTTACGTCCTTTCTTCCCCATGTGGGGAACGGGTGCCGTATCATTGTCGTTTAAGACCGTGGACCCCCTGAATTTCACACTGTGTTTTTCTTTCCTTTTTCAATAGTTCGCTCTGAGAACACTTGTGTTAAATGATAATATAATGATAATTTAGATGGTAGTTAATAGATAATTATATATCCCCCACATACAGGTGTACAAGGCAACGGATAGCTAGGGATTTTCAGATATGTATCTCTCAGTCAAAAGGAGCCCGGTTCGAACCCAGACCAGGATGAGTTGGCCTGCACAAGCTTGCATTAAGCTTTCGCCGGGGGGAGAAGAAAGTGATATCCATGTTTTTCTTACGGCAATTGCCCCATTTATACATAAGTTGTACATATGATTTTATTCAGTGTATTGTTTTACTTCCTTGAGTTCAAACAGAACCGATGTTGATCGTTGTCTGTCTTAGTGTCAGGGTTACGGGGAGTTTTGCTCATTGTTGTGTGTTTTTCTATTGTAAATATTTCTCTCATGTGTTAATTATGCAGCGTAGGGACCGGTAAAATACGTGCTAAGAATAGAGTGTATTATTCAGGGGACATCTCAAATGATACGGTGGTGATCCACTCAAAGAAAGTAAATTGAGGATTGAAAGATAGATGATGTTAAATTGCCAGACTCAGTTATACTTCATTGCCAAATGAAGCTGTGCTGTGTGAAATAATTGAACGCCCTTCAGGCGAGTCAATTTAATATGCGTAGTTCTTTACTTCTTTCCTCCGTGCGTGGAGATATTATTGTGATAGAGTTCTTTATTTTCCTTATGTCAAAATTCAGGAATAAATTGTTATTCGTAACTCCAATACATGATACTTGTCATTTCTAGCAGTGATAAGCCAGTATCCATGTGAGTTTCACAAAAATAGGAAAAATCCTCTCTGTTTTAATTACTGCGTTGGTGGGATGAAAGTTCCTTTTGGGGATCACGGTAAGTATCTAGGTGTTATTATAAGGAAAGAACTTCATTGTGATGATCACATAATGCGATTGTAAATAAAGGGTACAGATCTCTGCACATGGTTATGAGGGTGTTTAGGGGTTGTAGTAAGGATGTAAAGGAGAGGGCATATAAGTCTCTGGTAAGACCCCAACTAGAGTATGGTTCCAGTGTGTGGGACCCTCACCAGGATTACTTGATTCATGAACTGGAAAACATCCTAAGAAAATCAGTTCGATTTGTTCTGGGTGATTTCCGACAAAAATGTAGCGTTACAAAAATGTTGCAACGTTTGGGCTGGGAAGACTTGGGAGAAAAAAGACGAGCTGCTCGACTAAGTGGTATGTTCCGAGCTGCCAGCGGAGAGATTGCATGGAATGACATTAGTAGACGAATAAGTTTGAGTGGTGTCTTTAAAAGTAGGAAAGATCACAATATGAAGATAAAGTAGGAATTCAAGAGGACAAATTGGGGCAAATATTCGTTTATAGGAAGGGGAATTATTTCCTATTTCTTTGAAATCATTTAAGAAAAGGCTAGGAAACAACAGATAGGGAATATGCCACCGGGGCGACTGCCCTAAATGCAGATCACTATTGATTGATTGATTGATTGATTGATTGATTGATTGATTGATTGAACCCAGAAATTCTAATTTCACATTAGGTAAGATTCCATATTAAGTTTTTCTCTCGAACGGTACCACCTCCAAATGCTCCAGTATGCCAAGGCTAGCACAGAAAGTGGTAGGAGGGCGGTTCGAAGCCCGTGTTGGCAATTTGGACCCCTCTTCGATATAGTCTCATCCGTGGTTGTTCGTCAGATTATGCTGACGCATTATTACGCTTGGGTCTCCCATAGAAGCCCCGTAAGGGTGTAGTACATACATACACTGACTGACAGAGCAAATGCAACACCAAGGAGGAGTGGTTCGAAAGGGATAAAAGTTGGGGAAAAAACAGAGACGGCACGGACGAATAATTGATGTTTATTTCAAACCGATATGCAGGTTACACAATGCGCACGGCATCGACTCAGTAGGATGTAGGACCACCGCGAGCGGCGATGCACGCAGAAACACGTCGAGGTACAGAGTCAATAAGAGTGCGGATGGTGTCCTGAGGGATGGTTCTCCATTCTCTGTCAACCATTTGCCACAGTTGGTCGTCCGTACGAGGCTGGGGCAGAGTTTGCAAACGGCGTCCAATGAGATCCCACACGTGTTCGATTGGTGACAGATCCGGAGAGTACGCTGGCCACGGAAGCATCTGTACACCTCGTAGAGCCTGTTGGGAGATGCGAGCAGTGTGTGGGCGGGCATTATCCTGCTGAAACAGAGCATTGGGCAGCCCCTGAAGGTACGGGAGTGCCACCGGCCGCAGCACATGCTGCACGTAGCGGTGGGCATTTAACGTGCCTTGAATACGCACTAGAGGTGACGTGGAATCATACGCAATAGCGCCCCAAACCATGATGCCGCGTTGTCTAGCGGTAGGGCGCTCCACAGTTACTGCCGGATTTGACCTTTCTCCACGCCGACGCCACACTCGTCTGCGGTGACTATCACTGACAGAACAGAAGCGTGACTCATCGGAGAACACGACGTTCCGCCATTCCCTCATCCTCATCCAAGTCGCTCTAGCCCGGCACCATGCCAGGCGTGCACGTCTATGCTGTGGAGTCAATGGTAGTCTTCTGAGCGGACGCCGGGAGTGCAGGCCTCCTTCAACCAATCGACGGGAAATTGTTCTGGTCGATATTGGAACGGCCAGGGTGTCTTGCACATGCTGAAGAATGGCGAATGACGTGGCGTGCGGGGCTGCCACCGCTTGGCGGCGGATGCGCCGATCCTCGCGTGCTGACGTCACTCGGGCTGCGCCTGGACCCCTCGCACGTGCCACATGTCCCTGCGCCAACCATCTTCGCCACAGGCGCTGCATCGTGGACACATCCCTATGGGTATCGGCTGCGATTTGACGAAGCGACCAACCTGCCCTTCTCAGCCCGATCACCATACCCCTCGTAAAGTCGTCTGTCTGCTGGAAATGCCTCCGTTGACGGCGGCCTGGCATTCTTAGCTATACACGTGTCCTGTGGCACACGACAACACGTTCTACAATGACTGTCGGCTGAGAAATCACGGTACGAAGTGGACCATTCGCCAACGCCGTGTCCCATTTATCGTTCGCTACGTGCGCAGCACAGCGGCGCATTTCACATCATGAGCATACCTCAGCGACGTCAGTCTACCCTGCAATTGGCATAAAGTTTTGACCACTCCTTCTTGGTGTTGCATTTGCTCTGTTAGTCAGTGTACATACATACATACATACATACATACATACATACATACATACATACATACATACACATGCATACAAACATCCGTACGTACGTACATACATACATACTTTTTTTTTTGCTTTACGTCGCACCGACACAGATATGTCTTATGGCGACGATGGGGTAGGGAAGGCCTAGGAATTGGAAAGAAGCGGCCGTGGCCTTAATTAAGGTACAGCCCCAGCATTTGCCTGGTGTGAAAATGGGAAACCACGGAAAACCCTCTTCAGGGCTGCCGACAGTGGGGCTCGAACCCACTATCTCCCGATTACTGGATACTGGCCGCACTTAGGCGACTGCAGCTATCGAGCTCATACATACATACATACATACATACATACATACATACATACATCTTCATTATATACTGCTATGCCTTTCTGTTCCCCTCATTTCGAAAACTATCCTCCCATTGTTCCAACCTGTTTTCACAGCAGTCATTCTGGCTACTTTCATGTCGGTTACTCCTAAATTAAGAATGGCATATCCTGAGACCAACCAGCTTTCACTCCCGTACTGCAATACAGAACCGACGCACAGAGCAGCGATCATATGGAAGTAGTGAACAAAAATCAAAACTCAGTTTTCTTCATGTGTTTATTGTCTGTGAAGGCGCTCACTGCCCAATTAGACCTGTTTGCAGTTATTGAACTTTACAACTGTAAATATATAGAAAATATGCTCTCTTCCGAGAGTCCTGTATCATACTTTACAAGACTCATGTAAACATAAGTAATAACACTGAAAATATGTTGAAAATTCATTTAAGTCATCAAGGTACAGATCACAAAGTTTCTTTATACGAGTCTTCAAGTCAGATTCTTCCCTTAAAACCAACTCCGGCGATTCTTTCTTTCTTTCTTTCTTTCTTTCTTTCTTTCTTTCTATCTTTCTTTCTTTCTTTCTAATAGTTCTACAGTACGATGTTGATCCTGGATGACCGTTGCACCACAGAACCGTTCCCGATATTACGTCAATCAATTGATTAGGGATGAAGGCAATCAAAACCATGTATTAATTCGTATATTCCTACTCCGAACCATTGAATTTCTGTTTGTAAATACTGTGACCTCCACTGCCGTCAAATCCCCATTTACAGATCAATCTGGCTATTACATCCTGTTCTACATTCAACTATTTGGAAATGCTTTCAGCAGTTTTATACAAAATTTCTTGTAGGTCTACCTGTGCAGACGTTTCGGTGACTGAAATATATTGGAGCAGAAGTTATTTCTTTGCTTGCCTTACACTGTATAGGCTAGGGAAACAGTCTGCATGAATGCTGTTGACGACCAACCTCAAAGTGGCATATTGCTTTTCGGAAGGATCGAGATATACAAATAAGAATAAGGCTTGCTTATCGGATAGGCATTTCGACTGTTCTGTATCTCTTGGTGTGTTTTCTTTCGCTGCTGTTTGTTTAGCAGTAATTTCTCGTAAGAAACTATGAAGGGGAAAATGGCTGTTGTTTTGAGGTGCAGGAATATGAGAAAGCGTTTCTGAACTTATTCTACGCTTATTAGAAATCCAAGGTTTCGGTAACATTCGCTAATGACTTTCTTCGTGGCGGGAATGAAGGTTAGCTCATGGTAAAACATTACTCCAAGTTATCTTTATTCCGTTATAGGCTGTAGTGATTCCACTCCTAATTTGTACGAATATCTAACATGATTTTTGTTACGAGTAAGACACATCGACACGCACTTGGGTATGTTTAAGGTCCATTGCATTACCTTGTCTAGATCAATTCTAAGTTGAGAACAGTCTGTAATCGAGTGAATTGGCTTAAATATTTTAAAATCATAGGCATACAGTACGTTATGAGAGTACCTAATCCTTTCAGTCAGGTCATTTAGAAAAGCTGAAACTAGCAATGGTCCGAGGTTTGAACCCTGTGGAGTTCCAGAACTAACAATATTCTCATGAGAGAATAATTGCTGATAAGTTGCATAATGTTTCCTGACCCTCAAGGTTGTGCTGAAAAAATTAAGCAATGGGGTGAGTAGTAAGGTCAATAGTGGTTCATACACAGCGAGAGCGATTTCAATTTTACTGAATTAAGCATTTTCCCCTGGGCTCAATGACAATATGATATGAAAACTCATATATACATAAAATTATAAAAGTCCAGTAATATTGAGCTTTGGCAAGTACCCCCCCCCCTCTTAATTATTACAGGATCAGATAATGCTTCGCCTACTCTAATTTTCTGAGTTCTATTTTCTAGAAATTTAGCCACCCATTTAACCACTCTTTTGTCTAGTTCAATAGCCCTCATTTTTGTCAATAGTCTCCCATGATCTACCCATTCAAAGGCCTTGTATATGTCAATAGCGATACAGACCATTCGACCTCCTAAGATATGTGCTACATCAGCGTCATTGCAGACCTAACAGGACACACTTTCTCATAGGTGTATGCGGGGAAATAGAAGAACACCAAAACCAGAACCAGGTATATGACCTCTTCAAAAACTGCACAGCATACCCGAGAATTTAAACCACACACATTGTTAATAAATGATGAAAATGGCTATCTCATCGGAGATAAAAAGGAAGCTGTAGAAAGGTGGAAACAATACTGCAAAAAAGTATATTCTAAAGAAAATAACACATTAAATCAGGAAATAATGAAACAACCCCAATCGGAACCTGATATTTTGTTCAGTGAAATAGAGAATGCAATGAAACATTTGAAGAATAACAAATCCCCAGTTATCGATGGTGTTTTTAGGCGAAATGCTTAAACAGATTGGAGAGGAAGGCATCCTCGTATTGAACGCATTATACAACAAGGTTTGGAGAACAGGGGAGCGGCCAAAAGACTGGTCAAGTTCTATCTTAATTCCCCTGGCCAAGAAAGGGTCCGTTAGGGATTGCTCTAACTACCGAACCATAGCAATTGTATCCCAAGCAAGCAAAGTCCTACTACACATACTGAATCAACGCTTGAACCCTGTCTTACAACTTCAGATATCCGTGGAACAAGCAGGTATTGTGGAAGGTAAAGGTACACGAGAATAAATTCTGAAAATGAGGCAAATAATTGAAGAATGTCGTGAGTTTTATGTTCCTGTTTTTATCTGCTTTGTAGATTACAAAAAGGCTTTTGACTGTGTTGAGTGGGGCAAACTATGGAAAGTATTAGATGGATTCGGTGTTCCAGCACATCTCATATCACTGCTATAAGGCCTTTATTACAGTAACTTGGCGACCGTAAAGGTGGATGTTGATACCTCGGACTTTTTCAGTGTATCCAAAGGCGTAAGACAAGGCTGCGTATTGTCTCCCCAGCTATACAATATCTATGCCGAGCACATCATGTGGAGAGCGCTTGATGGTTGATCTGGTGGTATTTCAATTGCTGGAGGAAAAATCAACAACTTGCGTTTTGCTGACGACACCACACTCATTGCCAGTAGTGAAAATGAGCTTGCAGATTTACTTGCAAGAGTAAAGGATGCAAGTCTCATTTACGGATTAGAAATCAATTTGAAGAAGACCAAACTCATGATCATTGATCGTGGAAATCAAGTGCACCTTACAGGTCGATTAATAATTTCGTGTGGCTATTTCTAGCCGAGTGCAGCCCTCGTAAGGCAGACCCTCCGATGAGGGTGGGCGGCATCTGCCATGTGTAGGTAACTGCTTGTTATTGTGGTGGAGGATAGTGTTATGTGTGGTGTGTGAGTTGCAGGGATGTTGGAAACTGCACAAACACCCAGCCCTCGGGCCATTGGAATTAACCAATGAAGGTTAAAATCCCCGACCCGGCCGGGAATCGAACCCGGAACCCTCTGAACCGAAGGCCAGTACGTTGACCATTCAGCCAACGAGTCGGACACAGGTCGATTAAAGGGACTGGAGTTGGTTAATGATCTTGTATACCTTGGGTCATTTAAAAGTGACACAGGAAATAGCGAGAAAGAGATAAAGAGTCGTATCATCCTGGGTCTTGCAGCCATGTGCAAACTACTTAAGACCTGGCAGAACAGGGCAATATTCAAAATCACGAAGATTCGATTGGTTGAAGCACTAGTATTTTTCCGTGTTCTTTTACGGTTGTGAGACATGGACCGTCAAGGCTAAGGACAAAGACCTACCGAGCTCGATAGCTGCAGTCGCTTAAGTGCGGCCAGTATCCAGTATTCGGGAGATAGTAGGTTCGAGCCCCACTGTCGACAGCCCTGAAGATGGTTTTCCGTGCTTTCCCATTTTCACACCAGGCAAATGCTGGGGCTGTACCTTAGTTAAGGCCACGGCCGCTTCCTTCCCACTCCTAGCCCTTTCCTGTCCCATCGTCGCCTTAAGACCTATCTGTGTCGGTGCGACGTAAAGCAACTAGCAAAAGAAAAAGGACAAAGACCACATCGATGCCTTTGATATGTGGTGTTGGATAAGAATGCTACGTGTAGCGTGGACAAAAGGAGAACGAGTGAGTCCATCATTAAAGAGTTAAAGATAGTTAAAAGTCTCTCTACACGTGTCAGTGAAAGAATACTTCAGTTACTTGGATATATATTAAGGAGAGATGGAGACAACCTGGAGAAGACTATCATAGAAGGCAGAAGACCATGTGGAAGGACAGCAAACAGGTGTCTAGACATGGCTAGGAAGATAACTGGCCTTCCTCTTCAGAACGTCCTAAGAAAAGCTGAAGATCGAGTTGGATGGCGACACTTTGTGAAGCATTAACTCTCTAGAGACAAAACAATGGGTCACGACACTCAGCAATGACTGATGATGATCTGCTGGAATCCTACAAGCGGAGCATCACTGGAAAAACATCTCCTAAACCCGAATTGCTTTCTATCTAACCAGTTAGTAATTTCGCAGAGGAGTTCAACATAATCAGAAAGAATGTTTTCCCAGAGCTAACAAATAACACATGTCAAGCTGTCTGGCCTGTAATTATCCGTCTAATGATTACCACCCTTTCCGTAGAACCCCGGGCCTACTATTGTAACTATCCATTCATTTAGTATCGTTCCTTCATGCAAACATTAATCAAACGAGTATTTCCGATATGACACTATATTCCAACTCATTGTCTTTAGTACATCCCCAGAAATAATGTCCGTCCCAGCTTCTTTTATAGCTTTTAACGTTTGTATTTTTTTGTAAATGCCTTGATTATCATAGATAAATTTCAGTAATTCTCCAGTATTAGTTGCCTCTTCTACCTGAACATTATACTTATACCCAAGTATTTTTAGCTTCTGCCTTCTGTATGTTCTCACATATATACTCACCTTGTTCATTAATGAACCCTGGATTGTCTTATCCGTAACCTGTTTTTGTCTTAATGTACCCATACATATCCTATCATTGTTCCCTAAAATGGATATGGCTGCCAATTACAGTAGGCTATGTATGCAATCATGTTATTCTTATCTGACATTTTTGCTAAATACGATTTCCTAGAGTCTGCCTCTGTGGTGTAGTGGTTAGCGTGATTAGCTGCCACCCCCGGAGGCCCGGGTTCGATTCCCGGCTCTGCCACGAAATTTGGAATGGTACGAGGGCTGGAACGGGGTCCACTCAGCCTCGGGAGGTCAACTGAGTAGAGTTGTGTTCGATTCCCACCTCAGCCATCCTGGAAGTGGTTTTCCGTGGTTTCCCACTTCTCCTCCAGGCAAATGCCGGGATGGTACCTAACTTAAGGCCACGGCCGCTTCCTTCCCTCTTCCTTGCCTATCCCTTCCAATCTTCCCATCCCTCCACAAGGCCCCTGTTCAGCATAGGAGGTGAGGCCGCCTGGGCGATGTACTGGCCATACTCCCCAGTTGTATCCCCCGACCAAGAGTCTGAAGCTCCAGGACACTGCCCTTGAGGCGGTAGAGGTGGGATCCCTTGCTCAGTCCGAGGGAAAAACCGAACCTGGAGGGTAAACAGATGATGATGATGATGATGATGACAATTTCCTAGAAATGCCTT
This sequence comes from Anabrus simplex, assembly GCF_040414725.1. NCBI lineage: Eukaryota > Metazoa > Arthropoda > Insecta > Orthoptera > Tettigoniidae > Anabrus > Anabrus simplex. The sequence goes on from NC_090268.1 coordinate 325,032,280, forward strand.
CAATCTCTTCTTACTAACGCAACCATTCATAACTATTTCTTCTATCCTGCACTCCCTTCTTAACCGTTTCACAGGCTGTGGGAAGTATACTTATCGCCTAAGCATTTATTTCCCTGTGTCCATGGAAAGTTTTCTTACCTCCTCTAGTTTATTTTATTGTGTCCATGGGAAGTTTCCTTCCCACCTATGAAGCTGCCTGACATCTACTGGCATTATTGGAACTAGAAGCGGCAATGAAGGGGAAGTGACTGGCATCTACTGGTACTTATTTGAACTAGATAAGAAGTGATTTACTTTGAAATTGAATTTGTTGTGACGGTAGTGACATGTCATTGTTGTGGTAAAAGCTCTTGAAACAAAGTAAATACTGTTTGTTTTTTAAATAGAACTTACAGTGAAATAATGGGTGGAGTTGACCATTTCGATCAACTTGTTGGACGATCACTAAAGTGGTGGCATAGAATTTTGTTCTTTCTTATTGACTTAGTAATAGGCAATGCTTACATACTGTGGAAGACGAACAGACGGGAGAACACTTGAAAATGAAAATCCACGGCCTGTTTCCAGTCATTCGACCGGGTCAGGAATGGAATGAATGAAGCCCTCACCTAGCGGCGAGGATAGGAATTGTGCCGGCTGCCATAGCCTGTCGCACTCCTTTGGGGCGATGATAAATGACTGATGGATGAAATGAAATGATATTGGAAAGTGTTGTTGGAATGAAAGATGACATGGAAAACCGGAGTACCCGGAGAAAACCTGTTCCGCCTCCGGAGTGACGGGGATTTGCACCACGGAACCCAGCGGCGAGAGGCCGGCGCGCTGCCGCCTGAGCCACGGACGCTCCACGGGAGAACACTTATCAAGACCAAATCAATTTTCGCCTGAGTCTTGCTGGGTTTTCGTCACGTAAACCGAAAGGACGCCCTGTAAGTTTCCTAGGTAATAAGAAAAAAGTGCCTGATGACATGCGACTGCAACTTAGAGACGCTGTTATTTATGCTCCACTAAAGAGAAGAAGATATGTTACCTATGATATTTATTTCATTCTGTGTGGATCCATGTCTTAGGAAGCTTCATAGAAAGTTTTCAGTGTCGTAAGAGAATTGTAATTTTCTTCTTTTGTTTTTGTAACAGAATGTATTAGACCCTTACACAATCTGTGAAATATTTGCCTATTATACAATTTTCAATTTATTTTAGCAACCTTTGAATAAAATAAGCTATTACTTGTGTGTGATTCAAAATGGGCCATGGGAAGAATACTTCCCACTATATTATTGAGGTACCAAAAATAAAAAAGCGTGTTTGAAATTGTTACTCTCTACTTATTTTCCCATTCCAGGCCAGAAAATAAAAATAAATAAAAATATGTTGCACTCCACTTAAAAAGTCCTGTGAAAGGAACCATGTCTTTCTTATCAACCATGGTCTTATGGTGACGATGGGATAGGAAAGGGGTAGGAGCGGGGGGAAGGAAGTGTCCGTGGCCTTAATTAAGGTACATCCCCAGCATTTGCCTGGTGTGAAAATGTAAAACCACGGAAAACCATGTTTAGGGCTGCCGACAGTGGGGTTCGAATCCACTATTTCCCTAATGCAAGCTCACAGCTGCGCGCCGCTAACCGCACAGCCACTTGCCCGGAATTATTATTATTATTATGATTATTATTATTATTATTATTATTATTATTATTATTATTATTATTATTATTATTATTATTATTAGCGAGGGACTCCTTGGAAACAACTTGGCGAACGAAATGGAATTCGATGGGGAGCTATCAATATTAATGGGGCTTATGGAAGAAAGAAGGTAGAACTTGCTGAGTCAGCAAAGAGGATGCATCTGGATGTGCTAGGAGTAAGTGATATTCGGGTAAGGGGAGATAAGGAGGAAGAGATAGGAGATTATAAAGTGTACTTGACGGGTGTTAGAAAGGGAAGGGCAGAGTCTGGGGTAGGGCTCTTTATCAGGAATACCATTGCACGCAACATAGTTTCTGTTAGGCACGTAAGTGAGCGAATGATGTGGGTAGATTTGTCAGTGGGAGGAATTAGGACAAGAATTGTGTCCGTGTATTCACCATGTGAGGGTACAGATGACGATGAAGTTGACAAGTTTTATGAAGCATTGAGTGACATCGTGGTCAGGGTCAACAGCAAGGATAGAATAGTGCTAATGGGCGATTTCAATGCGAGAGTTGGGAATAGAACTGAAGGATACGAAAGGGTGATTGGTAAATGTGGGGAAGATATGGAAGCTAATGGGAATGGGAAGCGTTTGCTAGACTTCTGTGCTAGTATGGGTTTAGCTGTTACGAATACATTCTTCAAGCATAAGGCTATTCACCGCTACACATGGGAGGCTAGGGGTACCAGATCCATAATAGACTATATCTTAACAGACTTTGAATTCAGGAAATCTGTTAGGAATGTACGAGTTTTTCGGGGATTTTTCGATGATACAGACCATTATCTGATCTGTAGTGAACTAAGTATCTCTAGGCCTAGGGTAGAGAAAGTGAAATCTGTCTGCAAACGAATAAGGGTAGAAAATCTCCAGGACGAGGAAATTAGACAGAAGTACATGGATATGATTAGTGAGAAGTTTCGAACAGTAGACAGTAAGCAGGTTCAGGATATAGAAAGTGAATGGGTGGCATACAGGGATGCCGTAGTAGAAACAGCAAGGGAATGCCTAGGAACAACTGTGTGTAAAGATGGGAAAAGGCGAACATCTTGGTGGAATGATGAAGTGAGAGCAGCCTGTAAACGTAAAAAGAAGGCTTATCAGAAATGGCTCCAAACAAGGGCCGAGGCAGACAGGGATTTGTACGTAGATGAAAGAAACAGAGCGAAACAAATAGTTGTTGAATCCAAAAAGAAGTCATGGGAAGATTTTGGTAATAACCTGGAAAGGCTAGGTCAAGCAGCAGGGAAATCTTTCTGGACAGTAATAAAGAATCTTAGGAAGGGAGGGAAAAAGGAAATGAACAGTGTTTTGAGTAATTCAGGTGAACTCATAACAGATCCCAGGGAATCACTGGAGAGGTGGAGGGAATATTTTGAACATCCTCTCAATGTAAAAGGAAATCATCATGGTGGTGTTGCAAATAGTCAAGCTCATGGGGAGGAGGAAAATGATGTTGGTGAAATTATGCTTGAGGAAGTGGAAAGGATAGTAAATAAACTCCATTGTCATAAGGCAGCAGGAATAGATGAAATTAGACCTGAAATGGTTAAGTATAGTGGGAAGGCAGGGATGAAATGGCTTCATAGAGTAGTCAAATTAGCGTGGAGTGTTGGTAAGGTACCTTCAGATTGGACAAAAGCAGTAATTGCACCTATCTATAAGCAAGGGAACAGGAAGGATTGTAACAACTATCGAGGTATCTCATTGATTAGTATACCAGGCAAAGTATTCACAGGCATCTTGGAAGGGAGGGTGCGATCAGTCGTTGAGAGGAAGTTGGATGAAAACCAGTGTGGTTTCAGACCACAGAGAGGCTGTCAGGATCAGATTTTCAGTTTGCGCCAGGTAATTGAAAAATGCTACGAGAGGAATAGGCAGTTGTGTTTATGTTTCGTAGATCTAGAGAAAGCATATGACAGGGTACCGAGGGAAAAGATGTTCGCTATACTGGGGGACTATGGAATTAAAGGTAGATTATTAAAATCAATCAAAGGCATTTATGTTGACAATTGGGCTTCAGTGAGAATTGATGGTAGAATGAGTTCTTGGTTCAGGGTACTTACAGGAGTTAGACAAGGCTGTAATCTTTCACCTTTGCTGTTTGTAGTTTACATGGATCATATGCTGAAAGGTATAAAATGGCAGGGAGGGATTCAGTTAGGTGGAAATGTAGTAAGCAGCCTGGCCTATGCTGACGACTTGGTCTTAATGGCAGACTGTGCCGAAAGCCTGCAATCTAACATCTTGGAACTTGAAAATAGGTGCAATGAGTATGGTATGAAAATTAGCCTCTCGAAGACTAAATTGATGTCTGTAGGTAAGAAATCCAACAGAATTGAATGTCAGATTGGTGATACAAAGCTAGAACAGGTCGATAATTTCAAGTATTTAGGCTGTGTGTTTTCCCAGGATGGTAATATAGTAAGTGAGATTGAATCAAGGTGTAGTAAAGCTAATGCAGTGAGCTCGCAGTTGCGATCAGCAGTATTCTGTAAGAAGGAAGTCAGCTCCCAGACGAAACTATCTTTACATCAGTCTGTTTTCAGACCAACTTTGCTTTATGGGAGCGAAAGCTGGGTGGACTCAGGATATCTTATTCATAAGTTAGAAGTAACAGACATGAAAGTAGCAAGAATGATTGCTGGTACAAACAGGTGGGAACAATGGCAGGAGGGAACTCGGAATGAGGAGATAAAGGCTAATTTAGGAATGAACTCGATGGATGAAGCTGTACGCATAAACCGGCTTCGGTGGTGGGGTCATGTGAGGCGAATGGAGGAGGATAGGTTACCTAGGAGAATAATGGACTCTGTTATGGAGGGTAAGAGAAGTAGAGGGAGACCAAGACGACGATGGTTAGACTCTGTTTCTAACGATTTAAAGATAAGAGGTATAGAACTAAATGAAGCCACAACACTAGTTGCAAATCGAGGATTGTGGCGACGTTTAGTAAATTCCCAGAGGCTTGCAGACTGAACGCTGAAAGGCATAACAGTCTATAATGATAATGTATGTATGTATTATTATTATTATTATTATTATTATTATTATTATTATTATTATTATTATTATTATTATTATTTGTGCCAGTCCCGCAGTCTGGCGGTAGCGAGCCTGTCTCTAATCTGGAGTTCAGAGGTTCAATTCCCGGCTAGGTCAGAGATTTTTATCTGGATCTGAGGGCTCAGTCTACGTGATAACTACCGAGGAGCTGTCAACTGATAAGATAGTGGACCCGGTCTTGAAAGTCGAGAATAATTGCCGAAGGGATTCGTAATGCTGACCACGCCATCAAGCTGAGCATCAGGTTTGTAATGCCATGGGATGATGACGATGATGATGATGATGATTGTTATTACTATAATGCTCCTTGGCTGAATGGTCAGCATAATGCTCTTCGGTTCATAGGGTCCCGGGTACGATTCCCGTTCGGGTCGGAGATTTTATACTGTCCTCAATATCCCTGCAACTCACACACCACTGTCCTCCAATACAATAACATTCACTTTTCCATAAACGGCAGATGCAGCCCACACTCGTACGAGGGTCTGCCTTACAAGGCCTGCAACAGGCTAGAAATAGCCACATTAAATTATTGTAATGCCCATTATAATTATTCTTATTTCTTCGAATGAGCCAACTATTGACTACGAAAGTTAATCAAAATGGTTTTCAGCTAACAAGGGTTTCACTTTCTTAAGAGCCTTCTTCCTAGCCCATATCTCCTTCATTTTATGGCTTTGTAGTTGTTTAGCTGTTTCTGATCTCTTTGGTCTTTGCCCTTTCTTATTTTTAACGTGTGAGTCTTCCTTTAACATTTTCCGGAAAGTTTTTCTGTCCTGGATATGGGAATCAGAGATGTTGAAAGTTTGAACATCTTGTTTAACTTGCTTGTACCACAGTGATGTTTTCTTGCAGGAGCTGGCTCTGTGGATGACGTTGGTCAGTCTTGACTCATTCATTCTCTCAAGGTGTCGATAGAATTGGAGGCGTCTCTTGATGATGGTGTCCATTAGAGGTTCTTGCTTTAGGTATAGATCATCGTTGGGCCTGAGGTACCTTTCTCCATTTATGATCCTTGAGCCTAAGATCTATCTCAAGATAGTTATTTCCCTGATCTTTATTTTCTGTATTATTATTATTATTATTATTATTATTATTATACCGAGTGAGTTGGCCATGCGGTTAGGGTCGCGCAGCTGTGATAGTGGGTTCGAATCCCACTGAAGATTCTGCGGTTTCCCCATTTTCATACCAGGCAAATGCTGGGGCTCTACTTTAGTTAAGGCCACGGCCACTTCTTTCCACTCCTAGCCATTTCCTACCCCAACGTCGCCGTATGACTTATCTGTGACGGTGCGACGTAAACTAAACTTTATTATTATTATTATTATTATTATTATTATTATTATTATTATTATTATTATTATTATTATTATTATTATTATTATTATTATTATTATTATTATTATTGCGTTCCCGCCGTCTAAGGACCACGTTACAATTTCAATTCTTCCTCCTTAGTTGTTCTTTCCTTTTCTTCCAGTATTCTTTCATTGTTTCAATGTGCTTCTTTTTCCTGTCTTCAGTCCACTTTGTGTCTGTTTTCTTTTCCTTCCTCCCTTGGAATCCTTCCATTTCTAAGACTTTCTTCCTAAAAATCTTTCTTTCCAATAATTCCTCTTCTCGTATGTTGTTCCTTTCCTGATCTTACTTGATTTCTTGAATCCAGGTGGTGGTTCATTTCTTTTCTCACAGGTACTTGAAGATTCGTTTAGTTAGTCTATTGTCATACATCCTATGAATGTGTCCAAGAAATAGCAATCTCCTTTTTCTTATTCTTTCTGATATGTTTTCTATGTTCTGGTAAATTTCATTGTTACTTCTTAATTTCCAAAACTCCGCAATTCTTAGAGGACCTAATATTTCCCTTATAATTCTTCTTTCTAATATTTCTAATGTATCAAGCTTGTAGTTCAGTGCTAGACATTCGCTGGCATAAAGGCATTCTGGTTTCTATACTGTGTTGTAGTACTTTATTTTAAGTTTTGTTGACAAGCACTTTTTGTTGTAAGTATGCTTAGTCATACCTATTACTATTATTATTATTATTATTATTATTATTATTATTATTATTATTATTATTATTATTATTATTGTGATCAGTAAATCCTGCAATAACGTGTTCCTCTGTGCTGTTCTGGATTTATTTTTGTAGAGAATGACCAGCCACAAACTTAAGAACCACGGTACCATAAAAAGACCATTTTTCTTGAAACGTGTTTGAAATGCGGATGTTATTTCTTTTAAAGCAGTTTCCAAAATTCGTTCGAGTAAAGTTTCTGCTAGTAGAAAAGGGCATTGTATCTCTGAGGGCCACATGCAAAGTGCGGGTTATCCGATGTCCAGCAATATTCCACATTTCCTCGAAGACAAGTTAAAATGTATTTGCGGGTCGTCAGTTGGATCACATTGGCTTAATTTGATTACCCAGCTATTTCCACTGACTCGTGGACTAATTTGCTCAGTAAACAAAGCTCTAACTAGAATAATATACAAGAACTACATGTCGTTTGTCTTGGAGTGCTGACAAACAGACTTATTATTCCGAGAAGTCTCGGGGTCACAGAGGTTACGGACTGTTAAGGCGCGATGCACTTGCTACGGACTATTGATCAGGTCATTATCAAACGAAAGGGCAAAAGGAAAATTAGTAGATAAACTGTAAATATCTGCTCCACTTCTTCATCTTCTTGTAGATTCACCAGCAACAGCATTTTCTTTCATTTTATCAGGTAACGCAATTGTTTGTCCTCTTTATAGCTCCGTTATGGGTATGATTACCGCCAGGCCCAGCCCAAACTAATTTCTTACAACGACGAGCTGGCCGTGCGGTTAGGATCACGCATCTGTGAGCTTGCTTTCAGGAGATAGTATGTTCGAATACCACTGTCGGCAGCCCTGAAGATGGTGTTCCACGGTTTCCCATTTTCACACCAGGAAAATGCTGGGATCCGCCTTTGTGGTGTAGTGGTTAGTGTGATTAGCTACCACCCCCGGAGGCCCGGGTTCGATTACCGTCTCTGCCACGAAATTTGAAAAGTGGCACGAGGGCTAGAACGGGGTCCAATCAGCCTCGGGAGGTCAACTGAGTAGAGGTGGGTTCGATTCCCACCTCAGCCATCCTGGAAGTGGTTTTCCGTGGTTTCCCACTTCTCCTCCAGGCAAATGCCGGGATGGTACCTAACTTAAGACCACGGCCGCTTCCTTCCCTCTTCCTTGCCTATCCCTTCCTATCTTCCCATCCCCCTGCAAGGCCCCTGTTCAGCATAGCAGGTGAGGCCGCCTGGGTGAGATACTGGTCATCCTCCCCAGTTGTATCCCCGACCCAGAATCTGAAGCTCCAGGACACTGCCCTTGAGGCGGTAGAGGTGGGATCTCTCACTGAGTCCGAGGGAATCAGTCCACCAGCTAACGAGGGAACACGATAAGTTTCATTAAACATTCTGGCGTTTACTCAGTTTTCGATTGATCCAGTAGGTTTTCATTAGCTTGCTCTGTCGAGCGAGGCGTTCTTCCGACCACTTTGCTCCACTTGTCCAATTCACATCCCGGAAAGTCCCAAAAGTCACGATGTTTGTTCTGTAAAGGTCTCGTTAGTATGCGTCTTCTGGTCGTAGGCCCATTTCTTCGAGGCCTTTCTTGACGTTGTTATATGCGAATAATCCCATTAAGACTGAGGCGTCCATTTACCTTCCTTTGAGCCCATATTCCTTTTTACTGTGGGCTTCTTTTCTGTCTTCAGGCAAGTTTGTTCCGGTCTTCTTCTTTTATCCTTCCTCTTGGTAAACTTGCCATTTATGAATTTTGGATCTGAAGATTACCGTGTTTTGGACATCTACTGGTGTAATTCCTGCCTGTTTCAAATCGGTTTTTATTTCGCCAGTCCATTTCATTGTGTCTGTTGTAACCTTACTCCTATTTTCATAGAATTCCGCTATTTGTTTGGTAAGTGTGTTTGGATGCATTCGTTCAATATGACCATAGAATCTTAACCTGCGTTTTGTAATATCACTGAATATTTGCGCATTGTTTGATTTCCTGTCTGCCTCTAAGTTGGTATTACCCGTTGGTGAGTTTCGGGCCTAGAATTTTTCTTATGATTTTGAGTTCCTTTTTCTCAATGTTTTCAATGTCTGCTTTCCCGTTCGAAATTAGCGTCTCTGATCCATAAATACATTCTGGTTTAATGACTGTATTGTAATGTCTCAGTTTTGTATGCTTGGAGATACACTTTCGCCCGGAAGGATGTGGGTGCGAATCCCCATCAGGAAGTCGTAAAATGTAAGAAACGAGATTTCCACTTTCGGAGGTGCATATGGACCTGAGGTTCACTCAGCCTACACCAAAAATGAGTACCAGGTTAATTCCTGGGGGCAAAGGCGGCCGGGAGTAGAGCTAACCACTCTACCCCATCACGTGCCGAGGTTAATAATGGTGGAGGCCTTTACCTTCCACTCCTCCAAGAGCCTTCATGGCCTGTATGGAGGTGACTTTTCTTTGCTTTTTGCTTTTGGAGATACATTTTTGTTATAGATATTTTGGGTTAGTAGATGTGCAGTTCTCTGTGGTGTAGTGGTTAGCGTGATTAGCTGCCACACCCGGAGGCCCGGGTTCGATTCCCGGCTCTGCCACGAAATTTGAAAAGTGGTATGAGGGCTGGAACGGGGTCCACTCAGCCTCGGGCGGTCAACTGAGTAGAGGTGGGTTCGATTCCCACCTCAGCCATCCTGGAAGTGGTTTTCCGTGGTTTCCCACTTCTCCTCCAGGCGAATGCCGGGATGGTCCCTAACATAATGCCACGGCCGCTTCCTTCCCTCTTCCTTGCCTATCCCTTCCAATCTTCCCATCCCTCCACAAGGCCCCTGTTCAGCATAGCAGGTGAGGCCGCCTGGGCGAGGTACTGGTCATTCTCCCCAGTTGTATCCCAGACCAAGAGTCTGAAGCTCCAGGACACTGCCCTTGAGGCGGTAGAGGTGGGATCCCTCGCTGTGTCCGAGGGAATAGCCGACCCTGGAGGGTAAACAGATAATGATGATGAGATGTGCAGTTTCCATCTTTTGGCACCTAATTTCACTGGTTTTTGTTTCGAGTCCATTTTTCTGAACTGTTTCACCAAGGTACTCGTTTAATTTTTCCATATTTTGTTTCTATGAATTTCGGTGCATGTTTGTTGCAGGTCATGTGTTCTGTCTTTTCAAAAGATATCTGAAGGCCGACTTTTTCCGCAATTTCTTTCAGGAGTTCAATCTGATTTTGGGCTGTTGAAATGACTCGGGTTAGTATTGCTAGGTCATCCGCAAATGCTAAGCAATCTATCGCTAGTCTTCCTCTGCCTAAAGTGATTTTTTGGTGAATTTTGAGGACCAATTTCTGTTTGAGCCATTCTTGTATCACTTTTTTCAGGACGCAGTTGAAGAGTAAGGGCGAGGGTCCATCTCCTTGTCTTACTCCAGTTTTGATTTCGAATGGATCTGAGGTTTCCCCATGAATTTAATCTTGGACTTCGTGTCTGGCAGTGTCTGTTTTATGATTAAAAGATTGTTCATGTCTAAACCTTCTTCTTTCAATATTTGAAAGAGTGATTTGCGATCCACTGAATCATAGGCTTTTTTTGAAATGAATGAATGTGCAAAAGAATTTTTTGCTACAAATCATCTGATGTCTTAGGATTAGATTTAGATTCAAGAGTTGCTCTGGACAGGATCAGCCTAGTCTGAATCTTGCCGGATATTTATTTAATTATTTATTTATTTATTAAACGATGAACATAACAGGCTTTCGCCCAATTACAATGTTCACAATATACAGTACAGTACCATTAATAATTAGACTACGAAACAATAACTGAAAAAGCAAGACAATACAAAGAATACAATGAACTACCCAAACGGGACAAAGTTGGAAATACAATAAAAAATATCTAGTTACTACAATAATAATTATTTTACAGTGGTGCCTAACACAAAGTAACATATTCAGTTATACAGTTAAATTATACAGTCTTAGTCTTAAAACGAGCACGAAATAAACATGACATATTATGCAAAATAATATTCTAAAAAGAGAAATAAATTGTTAAATTTATAGCTCATTTAGAAACTGTGGATTCAAATAGAAGAAGAGAAATAAAAGAACAATTATAAGAATGAAATGAGAAATGTACAGAAAACGTAGATTGTATTCAACAGTATGTGCATTATAGGAAAGTATCACACGCCAGCTCAAAGTTGATTTGATTCATGAAAAAGATATACAAATTTTATGTATTTCATTTCTTATAAACTTTCAGAATTATATTAAGAGGAGAATTCTTATGGGCTTCTGTGTGGTATTTCTTAATGTAAAATAAATTCTTGAACCTACCAGACTTCCGATGAACGTAAAATGGTATACTTCCCAGTAACTATTCATCATTAATTTTACTAATCAATATTTTATATAAAAATAACATCATGCACTTTTTAGGTCTTTGTTCCAAAGTTTTAACACCAAAGTGTGATAACATTGTGGAGTAGGACAGAAATGTCGGGTACTCGTGTGACTCTTTCCAGTACACATACTTCAAGAACTGCTTTGATACTCTATCAATTAATTTGGTGTACTTAGTGTCTGAAGGACTCCAGATAATATAACTGCATTCTAGTTTCGGTCTTACTAATGAGTTGTATAAAATAAATAATGTTGTACGTTGAAAATTTAACGATTTTCGAAATATGAAACCCAAATTCCTATAAGCTTTATTAACTATATATTCAATATGACTTCCACATTTCAAGTAAAAAATGAAATGAATACCTATATCCATCTTTTGTTTGACTTCTTTCAAGACGGAACTGTTGATGTAATAAGTATACCCGATGTGCTGGCGACATCTTGCCAAAGATATTTTAACACATTTATTTACATTGAATGGTAATTTATTTTCTTTACTCCACAATGATATAGCATTTAGATCATTTTGTAAATTCTTACAGTCATCAGTGGTTTTAATTGAAGAAAATACTTTCAGAACATTGGCAAAGAGTAATAATACTTCATACTTAGACACGACATCTACAAATTCAATAACATAAATTAGAAACAGTAAAGGTCCTAGATTTGAGCCCTGAGGTACACCTGATTTGTCTATAAAATTGTGAGATGAACATCATTTATAACACACACATTGTTTCTGTTAACTAGGTAAGATCTTATCAAAGAGTAAAAGCCCTGAGAGAAATTCAAGTAATCGATTTTCTTCAAAAGTATATCAATCTTGAAAGTCAGTAAATACAACATAAACTTGGCCACTCTCATCCCAATGCTCTGAAGTATACTCTGAAAATTGGATTAAATTCGTGGTGGTAGTACGCATCGGTATGAAACCATGTTGACGAATAGAAATAATAGGTTTTACATGATTAATTATACATTCAAAAAGAATACTTTCAAATAGCTTTGCAGGAGTTGACAATATAGTTACTATCTATTACTGATTAAGCTAAGGTCACCAATTTTGGGAATAGGAGTAATTTTCGAATATTTCCAAGCATCAGCAAAAATCGAAGACCTAACAATCATATTGAACAGTATTGCCAATGGATACAGTAACTGTTCTTTTCATCCCTACAAAATAAACGGAGGAATACCATCTGGTTCTGATTCGTCGGCTTGAGTTTCGTTATTGCTTTCTCGATATCATAGTTAGTTATTCTACTCAAGACAAGCAAACCCAACTGTGCGTTTGAGTTACCTTATGAACAAAACGAATTGTATGATGCAGTATTTTCTGAGTACACTTTAGAAAAATATTTTGCATTAAACTTTAAAATACTTTCATTACTATTGAATTCTTCTTCTTCTTCTCAATATGTTTACATTCCAGGGTTGGTTTTCCCCTCGGACTCAGCGAGGGATCCCACCTGTACCGCCTCAAGGCCAATGTCCTGGAGCTTCAGACTCTGGGTAGGGGTACACCTGGGGGAGGACCAGTACCTCTACCAGGCCGCCTCGCCTGCTATCCTGAACGGGGGCCTTGTGAGGGGATGGGAAGACTGGAAGGGATGGACAAGGAAGAGGGAAGGAAACGGCCGTGGCCTTAAGTTAGGTACCATCCCGGTATTTGCCTGGAGGAGAAGTGGGAAATCACGGAAAACCACTTCGAGGATGGCTGAGGAGGGAATCGAACCCCCTCTACTCAGTTGACCTCCCCGTTCCAGCCCTCGTACCACTTTTCAAATTTCGTGGCAGAGCCGGGAATCGAACCCGAGCCTCCGGGGTGGCAGCTAATCACACTAACCACTACAACACAGAGGCGGGCATTATTATTATTATTATTATTATTATTATTATTATTATTATTATTATTATTATTATTATTATTATTATTATTATTATTATTATTATTATTGATCGTGTAGCCCATCACCTGGTATAGCAACCTTTTCGAGATCACCAAGTGCCTGAAGCACTCATCGACAGAGTCAAAAGTCTGTATTCATTAGCGATGTGCAGTAGGATTACCTGAGAGCTTTTACGTATGCGTGGTGTACGCCTAGCACAAAGTTAAACAGACCTGCGGCCTGCATGTCTGTGAGGATGGGGCCCTACCTAGCATGAACATTACTGATAAGGGCGGCACACATACCCAGGCCCCGAGACATCGGAATTAACCAATGGCCCGGCCGGGAATCAAACCCGGGACCCCCTACACCAAGGCCAGCACGCTAACCATTTACCCATGGAGCCGGACTGTACGCTGAGAACCAAGTACCTGGACAGTGCCCATCATCTGATTCTATCGAAATGAAAGGAACTGTTTTACCGAAGATAGACAACTCTGATATTTAAAGTCTCGTTCACTGGAAGAAGGCGAGGATAAACTCAGTATTGGTGAGATAGAAAGAGGTCCTGGAGTCTTTTGCGACAAACGAATGCCAACACACTTGAAGCGAAAAATATGTTCTTTCACTATTTGGTACTGTCCGGTTCCATGGCAAAATGGTAAGCATGCTGGCCTTTGGTTGAAGGGGCCCCGGGTTCGATTCCCGGTCGGTTCAGGGATTTTAATTTTCATTAGTTAATTCCTATGGCTTGAGGGCTGGGTGTTTGTGACGTTTTCAGCATTAGATTTCATCTTACGTAGGGCCCCATCCTCACAGACGCGCAAGTCACCTATACGGCGTCAAATAGAAAGACCTGCAGCAGGCCTCTCCGCAAGCCACACACCATTACAAATTACTTTTTGGTACTCAGTGCTGGGCTGTCACCATTTGTGCAGAACACTCCCTGTGCATCATAAAAATGAGGATACGTCGGTAGATGATGGAGAATGACTACATTAGGAACGACACTATAAATATCAGTCTATGTATTAGCGTGCCGGTAAACGTTCAGAAGGTTCGTGAAAACAGATTTCACTGGAAGGACATAATCACGGTTGCAAAGGCAGATGAGGAGGGAACAAGACTGTGTGAATGACCCAGAGATGTCTGTGAATCAAGATATGAAAACAGTCATTCTACGGCCCGATGATGCAGTTGACAGTGTTAAGTGGCGCAAGGAGATCAACAAAGTGGACCCTATACAAACGGGAAAACGCTAATCAGATTATTATTATTATTATTATTATTATTATTATTATTATTATTATTATTATTATTATTTTGCTAGCGGCTTTACGTCGCACCGACACAGACAGGTCTTATGGCGACGATGGGATAGGAAAGGCCTAGGAGTTGGAAGGAAGCGGCCGTGGCCTTAATTAAGGCACAGCCCCAGCATTTGCCTGGTGTGAAAATGGGAAACCACGGAAAACCATATTCAGGGCTGCCGACATTGGGATTCGAACCCATTATCTCTCGGATGCAAGCTCACAGCTACGTGCCCCTAACCGCACGGCCAACTCGCCCGATATTATTATTATTATTATTATTATTATTATTATTATTATTATTATTATTATTATTATTATTATTATTATTATTGTACCGGGCGGTACACCTCCACGCCGCTAATTTAAAATTTGCGCCAGTTGAAACTCCCCTGCTGGAGGAAGTCTGAACTTTATCTACGCTATTAATTCTCTACTTTCTCAGAAGATGTCACCACGTGGAAAATTTTGAGTTTTTGAACTGTGTCATTTTTGACGTGTTTTTGTTTCGCTTGAAGTAAGAAGTGTGAACTTTCTCTTCTAGAGGACACTACTGAAGATCAACAATAGTGCACCCTTGTGCGGAGTCAAAGAACTATTTTGTTGGAGAAATTTTTATTTCAAATGTTTGTTCCTTGCTAAATTTCTTTCAGTCATTGGTTAAGTTGGCAATATTAACCCCTTCTTTCCCCTTGTTTTAAATCTAGCCTATCCCGAATTTCTTAAATTAATTTTCCACCAATTATGCGTTTCTTCTTAGTATTGTGTAGGGGGTTTATGGATGAACCAATAAAATCCTCGTGGGAGGGTGTTCTCATTCCCCTAACGCCTAGAAACTTCCGCGAGAGTATATAAACTGCTGATTTTAGGGTCTCCGGGCCACTTCTGTTCCATCTTTCAGTGTATAAAGTACATGGCAGGAGGCGGGAAGCGCCTCTTTCCTCGGCAGCGGTCAACAACAAGGTAATGGCCAATTAATAACTTCTTTCTTGGCTAGCTCAGCAGTTTAACTCCCGGGGCGGGTTCTAAGCGTTCCACCATGTAACCTTTTCCTAAATGTAACTACTCATTTCATATATTCTCTTTTAAAGCTACATACTGGGATAGAGAGTGCTCACCCTCTCGAGCTCCCACTCATATGGTTTTGAGGTGAACTTATTTTTCTCAACCTATTCTTCGTTAACGTAAAACAAATTGTTCTCTTCTTAAGTCACCTCTTTAGTATGGGATTAGCCCTTGTATTAACGGCCTAGTGCCAAGTAGGTCTTAATCAAAGTGTATTAGGAGTGCAAGTTCGCCTCCTCTCAATTTGTTATTTTAGAGGTCATTTAATTAACCTTCTTTTCATTTAATAGACCTCAGTAGATTGGGTATTTTACCCCCTGGGTTTAGGTCCGTTGAGGACAACTTGAAGGTGGAGTTTGGTGTGGCCTGGGAGAGGCTTAAATTTGAGAGCAAGTGGCTCTTTTGAAAATTGAGTGTTGTACGCCTCGTGGAGGCTTTTCTGTGTAATTTGGAGCAAGGGCTCCTAGGCATGAATGGGGTTTTCTGCCCCTCTGTTGAAACTTGTGTTTGGGGTAAAATTGGGCTGATTGCCCTAGCATTGTGTAGTCAGGGCGCGAAGCCCAACTCCTGTAAATATTGTAACTACCCTTTGGACTTGCTACTTTGTACCTGCCATGCTTGTTATTTCTTTGTTTTAAAAAAGAAAATATAACCTTGTTAAATTTTAAATTAATTTTACTTTAGTAGCTTGAGACCCGTTCACCACCCCGCACCTTCTTTCACGCATAACTACCACAAAAACTCGGTAACAAGTGGTAGCAGAGCGTGGTTGAATGGGTCTCAATTTAGCCCCTTTTGACGGCTAAACATTGGTTTGTTCCGAAACCTAACCATTTTTTCAGTTGCTGGAATTTTTGAGTTTTTCAAAATTGTTCTGTCATCATGCCCGGCCCTCGCGATGTTCTCCATCTTAACTATTTGCGCAAGGAGGAGTTGATTTACGAATTGACTATTAGAAATGTGCAATCTGGAGGCACGGTTGCAGTAGACACAAATAAGCTTAGAGAGTCCCTTGATTTGCCCATTTCCATCCCCAATTTGGGAGAGAAAGAAATTGACGACTCTCTTTCCACGATCACGGAGAATATTACTGGGCTAGCATCTGTAGTTAGTTTTTTTGATGAAAATGACCCTTCTCCTAATCAAATTAAGCGTGTGCAAGCTAGGCTATATCACTTTTCAAATAGAGTTAACGATCTGTTGTCTCTAAAGTTGAATGACGTTCAGAAGAAGGAAGCTAGTACGCTGCTTGAAAATATGTCTGAATTATCTAGCAAGGTCACTCAATTGTTAACTGGGGAAGTTCCTCCCAAATCTGATCAACCCACCATAGTGAATGTAGGTAGTGAGGAAGAACCTCCTAAGGGAGAAGTAAATAGGAAAACCATCGCCGCTCAAACTATCTCTGCCCCATTGGACAACGAATCTGAACGCCGTGCATCGTTGAGTAACATCCGTTCTGAATTAACTTCCTTGCCATTGAAACCTTTACCTACTATGTCACCCGGGTTTAGCAGCTTGCCTCATCCATTGGCAATGCTGCTCAGAGGTATCTCTAAGTTTTCGGTTAATACCACCAGTGAAGTAATTTCATTTTTAAGATTTCTTGTTGAATTTCAAGATCATGCCCTTGTGTTTTCTCTTTCTCCATGTCAAATTTTGCAAATCATCTATCCTTA
This sequence comes from Anabrus simplex, assembly GCF_040414725.1. NCBI lineage: Eukaryota > Metazoa > Arthropoda > Insecta > Orthoptera > Tettigoniidae > Anabrus > Anabrus simplex. Next base: position 325,049,414 of record NC_090268.1, read on the forward strand.
TGCAATTGGTATTCTTTCTGACAAAATAGTAAGAGCCATAGCCGAACAGTCATCGATTGAAGATTTTCATGCACACTTGCTTGCAAATTTTATTCCCGCCCGCGCGAGGTCATCTCTGATTCAGAAGTACTATTATCGTGTACAGCGCTTGGATGAGAACTTGGCTGATTTCATACAAGACATTAAGTTTTATACTAGGGTGTTTGCCCTTCATTTTCCTGAAGATCAGATTGTACAGGCTATTGTAGAAGGCATTTCACCATCTTATAGGTCATATTTGTGTTTCGCGGCGTGCCCTCAAACTTTCTCTGAACTTGAAGCGTTGGCCGTCTCAGCGGAAGGAGTTAGGTATGCCGATTCTTTGCGTGTGGCAAAAGAACCCCCTCCTTCGTTTAGTAATACTCGGCCTCCACCTCGCCGACCAGTCACACCCCGTAAATGTTATGCTTGCGGGTCGCCTGACCATCTTCGCAATAAATGTCCATTGGTCAAAACTAGTAGGGCAAATAATGGAGCTGGTTCAGCACAAGGCTGTTTTAAATGTGGGGCTTTCTCACATATCGCCAAGAATTGCCCAAACTCGATTAGCACCCCCTCCTGCTCAACTTCTGGTGCAAATTCTACCTATGCCAATAATAAAAAGTGACTAGTGGCTTCGGCTGAGTCGACTAATCCATCTTCCCGAGACTCAGCCCCCAGTAAACAGGTTGTAAATTCAGGGAACGAGCAATTTTCAAATTCATCTTTTGAAGGTCCCAAAGAGTGTCTTAGGATTGCGGCGGATTCCCCCGCACCGGTTCCTTTTCTTAAGATTGAGTTAAATAACGAGCCTATAACAGCTCTCTTAGATTCAGGCAGTGTTTGTTCGATTATTTCGGCTGAATGGTATTCTAAATTGAAGTCTGTTTGTAAACTACCTGACTATGTCTCATCTCCTGTTCAATATGTTTCGGCTAATTCATCCCCATTAGAAATTCTAGGTTCCTTATTGGTCAAAATTCGTATTTTTAAATTCACATGGAAAGTTAAATTGTTTGTGGCCAAGCTCTTGTCTTGCCCCATTATATTGGGAGCGGACTTTATTTCTCACACTGGTCTTGTGCTCGATCTTCAGAGTAGGTCTTGCACTTTCAAATTTGCCTCTAATTGTAATATCCCTCTATTAAAGTGTAATTCTGCATCATGTTCTTCTATTTCGCCTACCCAGGATGAGATGTTGTTAGACCTTAGACATCTACCTGAGGAGCAGGCTGATAGTATTCGTAAGCTGTGTCAGTCGTTTCCAGAGGTGTTTTCTGATACTCTTGGTGTTACTGACCTGATCGAATACAAAATTGAGGTCACTGATTCGATTCCTGTCCGTTTTCCACCGTATAGGCTATCTCCACCTAAAATGAAGGCTCTGAAAGAAATTATCGATCAGATGTTGAAGGATGGTATTATTAGGCCCTCTAAGTCGGCGTATTCTTCGCCTATTTTTCTAGTTCCGAAACCCCAAGGAGGCTTCAGGCCTGTCATTGATTATAGGGCTCTCAATCGGAAGGTGGTGTTACAATCTGTGCCACTTCCCGACCTTCATTCTTGTTTTTCATGGTTTCGTAAGGCCAAGTTCTTTACTATCTTGGACTTGAATCAGGCCTACAATCAAATTCCCCTTGCCGAAGAGCCTAAACATCTTACAGCGTTTGCCACGGACTGGAACTTATACGAATACAACCGCGTGCCTTTCGGGCTCCCCACGGGAGCAGCTGTACTCACTAGGCTACTAGATAGGGTCTTCTCCGACATCAAATTTGAGTACTTATATCACTACTTGGACGATGTCGTCGTATTTTCAGAGACTTTTGAAGAACATCTAGATCATCTGCGAGAAGTTCTCGATCGCCTTCGTAAGGCTGGGTTAACTGTTAAGTTGTCCAAGGTTGCCTTCGCTAAGCCCTCTATGTCTTTCCTAGGGCATATTGTGTCACCTGATGGTGTAGCCGTCGATCATTCTAGAACACAGGCCAACCGTGATTTTAAACCTTCCAAGGACATTAAAGGTATCGCCAGGTTCATTGGTATGGTGAATTTCTTCAGGAAGTTTATTCCTAACTTCGCTAATAGAGCGGCGCCCTTAAACCTTCTTCGTAGGAAAGGCATCAAATTTGAGTGGGGACCTTCTCAACAAGCCGCTTTCGAAGACCTTAAATTAGCTCTTTTCAATGCCCCTGTACTTGCTATGCCTGATTTCTCGAAGAAATTCATTGTCCAAACCGACGCATCGTCGTCAGCAGTAGCTGCAGTCCTTCTTCAAGAGACTGAACTAGGGAGGCGACCCATCGCCTATGCGTCTAGGACATTGTCGGCTCAAGAAGCCAAGTATTCCATCTATGAGCACGAAGGTTTGGCAGTCTTATTCGCCTTAGAGAAGTTCCGTCTCTATCTAGAACATGTCAAATTCGACCTGGAGACAGATAATCAAGCCTTAAGCTGGGTCTTAGGTAGGCCGCGTCGTACTGGTCGTATAGCCCGCTGGGCCATTCGTATTTCTGCCTTCCAGTTTGATGTTAGACATATCAGAGGTACCGAAAATATTGTCGCTGATGGACTCAGCCGTATGTTTTCAAACGACGTTGAGAACCATGAACCGGTCGACAGTTCATCACCTCCCGAGTCCACACCATCTGATGTTAATGCCATCCTAACAGATGCTCCCATGCTCTTTAGGGATATCGAGAAATACCAACGTGAAGATCCGACGCTGGCTCCGATAATGGAAACCCTTTCTTCTGGGGAACATGTTGTCCCTTATGTTCTGAGGAATGGTGTTCTATGTTGCCCTTCGAGGCATGATAAGATGATGAAAGTTGTTGTTCCAGCGGTTCTTGTACCTATGTTCTTCAAGTATTATCATGAGACCCCATTAGGAGGGCATCTGGGTATCTTTAAAACTCGTGAAAAGATTCGTGAAATGTTCATCTGGAAAGGTATGGACGGTGAAATCCGTGAACTAGTAAAGGCTTGTAAATCCTGTTTGCTTAGTAAACCGACCATGTCCACCAAGGTAGGCCTCTTGTCTTCTCAGCAAGCGTCGCGCCCCATGGAACGCCTGTATATTGATTATGTAGGACCCTTCCCCCAGTCAAAGGGTAATGCCAACAAGTTCATCCTTGTGTGTGTAGATGGTTTTACCAGATTTTCTTGGTTATTTCCGACTAAGCTGGCTACCGCTCAGTCCACCATTACTTGCCTAAATTCTATTTTTGCTTCTTTTGGTCCGTGCCAATATATTGTATCTGATAATGCTAAGGCTTTTACATCTAATTTATTTCGTAAATTCTGTTTTGACTTATCCATCTCTCATGTAACTACTTCTGCTTATTACCCTCAACCATCTCTGGCTGAACGGGTTAATCGTAATCTCAGGTCCGCACTTATTGCCTATCATCATGAAGATCATTCCAGGTGGGACACGTCCCTGCATTGGTTAGCTTTTGCTTTGAATTCGGCGGTTCATGAATCACATAAATTTACTCCAGCTTCTTTGATGTTCAAATTTGTTCCCAACACGCCGCTCTCTAACCTCTGGTCTCTGAGTGACATTCTACCCGAGACAATAGATCCGGATAATATTAAAGATCTTTGGAAGAAGGCTAAAGCCAATCTTAAGGTATCTCATGAAAAGGTTAGGGAAAGGTATGATCGTGGACGGAGACCCACCACTTTGAAGGCAGGTGACCAGGTGATGGTCAAGGACTTTGTTCCCGCGTGCAAGCTTGCCCCCAGATTTCATGGGCCATGCATTATTCTTGATTTCCTTACGCCGGTTACGTTGTTAGTAAGCAATCCAGCCACCGAGAGGATATTTAGGGTTCACCTGTCTCAGGTGAAACCGGTGTAATTTCTGTGTTAACTTGCTTCATAATATTTTGAAAGGAATATGAAGGTTATATATTTTTTTTTTTTGAGTTTCACTTTTAAGGCTTTCTGCCCCTTCTATAATATTTTGTCTTATATGTAAGCTTTTGTAAAACCTTCCCCGATCCGTTAAACTGCCATTTTGTCCTTACCATGGCCATTACCACGCTCCCGTCTCCTGCTATACACACTGTGGCGTGATTATATTAAATGCCATGGATACCTGCACGCCGCTGACACCTCAACCTCTTCACCAAGCCTGTGCCCTCAAAAAGATGATGGTCCAACACAATTCTGCCGCCTAGCTTTAATGTTTCAGTGCCCCCGCAGCCGCGCGGCGCCGTGCAGCAACTGGGGCAGAGGACGGGCCCCCTCTTCTCCAGCGAGGACGTCAGGTGCACGGCGAGCCGGAGCTCTCCTCCCGGCCAAGGCTGATGCGCGGCGCACGACCTGCTACTTGCCCGCAGCCTGTATATGTTCACCGCGGGCGCGGCGTGTTTCAACACCTCTGCTCCCCTCATAGTGCGGGCGAGCGGTATCTCAGGGTACTTGAGGGGTCCGAGCGGCCTCCCTTTGGACGCAAGCTGCAACGGCCGGTCTGGCCATTCAACCTAATCAACATCAACTACATGGACAGTTACGATAAGCAATGACTACTCTTGGGAATTCTACAGCAATATTTGGCGGCAATTGCAAAATTTTCTTCACCTCTAAGTATTAAAAGTTTATCTTCAGAAATCCAGCTTCTACAAATATAAAGACTTTACTTCACCTGCAACAACAAAATTTTGAAACTGAATCAAACCAAATTAAGAAAATCTTATAAATGCTTCTGCAATCAATCTTAATATCCACAGCATAACTTGGACCTTGTTTCAAACAGATTTCATGTGACACCCCTGGAGGTACTTTTGGGGGGGGGGGGAGGTCTGTACCGGGCGGTACACCTCCACGCCGCTAATTTAAAATTTGCGCCAGTTGAAACTCCCCTGCTGGAGGAAGTCTGAACTTTATCTACGCTATTAATTCTCTACTTTCTCAGAAGATGTCACCACGTGGAAAATTTTGAGTTTTTGAACTGTGTCATTTTTGACGTGTTTTTGTTTCGCTTGAAGTAAGAAGTGTGAACTTTCTCTTCTAGAGGACACTACTGAAGATCAACAATAGTGCACCCTTGTGCGGAGTCAAAGAACTATTTTGTTGGAGAAATTTTTATTTCAAATGTTTGTTCCTTGCTAAATTTCTTTCAGTCATTGGTTAAGTTGGCAATATTAACCCCTTCTTTCCCCTTGTTTTAAATCTAGCCTATCCCGAATTTCTTAAATTAATTTTCCACCAATTATGCGTTTCTTCTTAGTATTGTGTAGGGGGTTTATGGATGAACCAATAAAATCCTCGTGGGAGGGTGTTCTCATTCCCCTAACGCCTAGAAACTTCCGCGAGAGTATATAAACTGCTGATTTTAGGGTCTCCGGGCCACTTCTGTTCCATCTTTCAGTGTATAAAGTACATGGCAGGAGGCGGGAAGCGCCTCTTTCCTCGGCAGCGGTCAACAACAAGGTAATGGCCAATTAATAACTTCTTTCTTGGCTAGCTCAGCAGTTTAACTCCCGGGGCGGGTTCTAAGCGTTCCACCATGTAACCTTTTCCTAAATGTAACTACTCATTTCATATATTCTCTTTTAAAGCTACATACTGGGATAGAGAGTGCTCACCCTCTCGAGCTCCCACTCATATTGTTTTGAGGTGAACTTATTTTTTTCAACCTATTCTTCGTTAACGTAAAACAAATTGTTCTCTTCTTAAGTCACCTCTTTAGTATGGGATTAGCCCTTGTATTAACGGCCTAGTGCCAAGTAGGTCTTAATCAAAGTGTATTAGGAGTGCAAGTTCGCCTCCTCTCAATTTGTTATTTTAGAGGTCATTTAATTAACCTTCTTTTCATTTAATAGACCTCAGTAGATTGGGTATTTTACCCCCTGGGTTTAGGTCCGTTGAGGACAACTTGAAGGTGGAGTTTGGTGTGGCCTGGGAGAGGCTTAAATTTGAGAGCAAGTGGCTCTTTTGAAAACTGAGTGTTGTACGCCTCGTGGAGGCTTTTCTGTGTAATTTGGAGCAAGGACTCCTAGGCATGAATGGGGTTTTCTGCCCCTCTGTTGAAACTTGTGTTTGGGGTAAAATTGGGCTGATTGCCCTAGCATTGTGTAGTCAGGGCGCGAAGCCCAACTCCTGTAAATATTGTAACTACCCTTTGGACTTGCTACTTTGTACCTGCCATGCTTGTTATTTCTTTGTTTTAAAAAAGAAAATATAACCTTGTTAAATTTTAAATTAATTTTACTTTAGTAGCTTGAGACCCGTTCACCACCCCGCACCTTCTTTCACGCATAACTACCACAAAAACTCGGTAACAATTATTATTATTATTATTATTATTATTATTATTATTATTATTATTATTATTATTATTATTATTATTATTAGAGCTGCGTCTGTTCATCAGTGGTAGAGTGTCGGCCTCCGGATCCCAAGATGACGGTTTCAAAACCGGCAGAGGTAGTCGGGTTTTGAAGGGCGGGAAAAAGTCCATTCGACACTCCATGTCGTACGATTCGGCATGTAAAAGATCTCTGGTTATTCATATGGTATTTACCCCACAACATTCATTAACACTCAGCCATACACGCCCAGGAGAGATTCGGTTTAATCTGCTGCACACGGTAGCTGGAACCATATTATTACTACTTCTAGATAAAGATTTACATTAAAATAAATAATAAAATAGTCCAGACATGTCGATACTGCTAAGTTCTGGAGTATTGCCACATCAAGTGGTTGTTATAATCATAGGAAAGACATTAAAAGGGTATTACAAGCTGTGCCTTCCGTAATAGCTACTTCTGACATCAGTCCATTTTACTGTACAGTATATTACAGCTTCAGTATGCCACTGTGCCGGCCTTCTCTTTTTTAATTCTCTTTTTTCTATAGCTTCCTGTGCAGCATTGATATTCCAGGAAGAGCTCTTAGTATGACCCAGTTACTGCATGTTATGGCTACTCGTGACTATCCGTCCACCTCCCATACTCTGGTAACACTCGATACTCCATTGTCCACCACAACTTAACCTCTTAATTTGAGGCGGATCTTACCCAATAAAGAATTGTTCATACTTAAGGAAAGGTTACGTCTTTCTTTTAACCAATTATATCATAGTAGTGAATTGGGTTATTTCAGGAAGTCGTTGGGTACAATTTATATCGTCTACCTGTAGCTACATATTTAATATTAACCTGATACTTGGTTTTTACATCGGGCAGGTCAAATAAGAGCCTGTAATGGGTTAGTTTAATTTGTGTCTGTTTGCCTATAACAGCATCGCAGGAGAATGCATTTCTGGATTTTCATGAAATTTCGTATTAAAGTTTAGGATAAGGGCGTCCGGTTCTTTGGCTGAATGGCCAGCTTTCGGTCCAGAGTGCCCCAGGTTCGATTCCTGACCGAGTCGGGAATTTTAGCTTTGGTTAATTTCTCTAATTCGAGGATTGTGTCTTTTTTGTGTGTGCGTTCGTCTCTATACCTATCTTCCATTACATATAACACATAGAAGTGCAAACCATCACGGAAACACGCAACAGTGAATACTTCCCCCTCCACCAGCGTTGGCGCCAGAAAAGGCATCCACCCGTAAAACTGGACTAAATACATTCAAAGTGCTGATGTCTGAGAAAAGGCCAGGAAGAAGTTTAGGATAACGGCAAGTAGGATCTTAGCTATAATTCGTTCAAAAATTTCCGCAGGGGGTTGGGCGGGAAATTTATTTCCAATATTGTCTGCGAACTTTTCGGTTCTGTATCTTTTACCGATTAAGTGTCCGCTTCCGTAGTATAACGGGTAGCTCGATTAACTGCTGCCCTCGAACTTCCTGGTACTGTCAGAAATTTAAGATCGTCAGGAAGGCTGGTATGTGATTAAATAGGTACAAGCTGCCCACCTCCATTAGGGGGTTTGGGGGGGGGGTGCCAGAAAAGAGCTGCACCACCTCAGGATGAGGACACGAATTTACCTTACTCATACATTGGGAAAGCTGGCCGCGTGGTGTAGGGGTAGCGTGCCTGCCTCATACTCGGAGGGCCCGGGTTCGATTCCCGGGCAGTTCGAGAATTTTTACCTGGATCTGAGGGCTGGATCGAGGTCCACTAAACCTACGTGATCAGAATTGAGGAGATATTTGACGGTGAGATAGCGGCCCCGGTCTAGAAAGCCAAGAATAACGGCCGAGAGGATTCGTCGTGCTGACCACATGACACCTCGTAATCTGCAGGCCTTCGGACTGAGCAGCGGTCGCTTGGCATGTCAAGGCCCTTCAGGGCTGTAGGTGCCATGGGATTCATTATAAAGTGGGAAATATCAGTGCCTGACGTGTGAAAGTTTCCGATGATCAACTTAATGGCGAGTGTCTACGGAAATCCTCCTGGCAGCGTTTAAATGCTTTGTGCATCGTTCTGCAGTCTACTTGTTGAATATTAACCTGATATTTGGCGTTTAAACTGAAAGTCAGAGAGGAAATCAAGAGCAGCAATAATGCAAACATAAGATGAAACTGCGAAGGACCGTAGAGAGCCAGCGAGTACGATACAACAAGCCTGTGATAACCACATGTCCACTTAAGTTTACGTGCTTTAGAATTTTAGGAACAGCTTGATGGGTCATTAAAAATGTAATCAAGCAGCTAGTAGTACGGTAAATAAAGAAGAGACAGCTATGACATGGGAGCAAACTCTACAATGCCAATTTCAATCAGTTGATTTTCTCCTCAGATTTGTATCCACCCATCCCCAGAGGTGGGATAGGTTTTCCGGACCTGGTACACACAGTGTTAAGTGTTAAGTGTGCAATTTTAGCGCTTAGTTATATACAGATACTCCCATAAATATTCGGTCACTCCGATTTTTCACACACTTTTATTGGGTAGTTATTCTTACAGTATAATTATAACCTGTGCCTTTACTGGCGGGACCTAGTGTTTACAGTGCACTATGTCTTCTTTTATGGGCTAGAGCAATCTTGTTACTTTCATTGATCTGTCTCAGCTTTATCCTTGGCTTTGACAAAATGAAAGTGACTGAGGTATCATGAAATACTCCTCAGACATCATCTGGGAACACCTATCGAAGGATAACCTAGCTACACTAGAAATAATGAATGCCATGTATGATGCTAGTAATGCCATTCCTTCTGCAGCCAGTCCCTGCTATGAATGGTGTGAAAATATTGCTCATAGGGTCGGTTGGTGCATGCATTTCAGTGGACATGGCAGACCGATATGTAATAGCAACTTCTGGCCCGGCGAGGAAAGCAACGGGAAACTACCTCACTCCTCATTTCCCTAGTGCGCCTCTTCAGTGATGCCTAGGCCATCTATGACAGCTGATGGCGGAGCTGTTGAGGATCCAACCAGCCTTCGGGCTGAGGACTAAACATACATACATACATAATTATAACGTATAAAACAACGCATCATGTAGGAAAACTAAGTTGAACCAACTTTGAGTTATCATAAAGTCAACCAGTAAATGATCACTCCAATAATTGCAGGCGAAGGCTGACTCTAACCCCGCAATACATTCTGTACTTAGCAGGTTGCTAAGCGACTATCACGTTCATTAATATTCTAATGTGTGTTACTTTCATCCTTAGTAATGTCACTGCATGCAGCCATGTTTGATTACTACCTGTCAAGCCAGAGAGTATACACTTCCTCTGATCATGGAAGAATACCATTCCCTGTTAGATACTCTGATTTCCTAACCTTTCCCAGCTTCCAAATATATTCAACAGATGGCAGAGCGTTACATGCTACTAAGAGGAAAAATGTCTACGTACAAACAGACCCCATCATGACATACTCCTCAGACACCATCTGGGAACACCTATCGAAGGATAACCTAGCTACACTAGAAATAATGAATGTCATGTCATAATTTATAAGCACACATCAAGTGTCAACATCTACAATACAATATACGTCCTACAACACAAAGTGCAGAAAGAAGCTTTCACGCTAAAAACACAAAAATATGTTGAAATCAAGTATTATAATACATATTGACATTTGACGAAATCAAATACAGTAACATAAAACTAAAGGAAGCACGTCGCTAAAACAACAACTTATCTACATTTATATACAAAATGAAAGTGACTGAGGTATTGCACCCATCGGATGAGTCTGATTGGCAACATTTTAATAATTGTATTTGTTAATAAATAGTAATAGCCAGCGTTCTTAAACAAAGGGACAGCATTGGAAATTTCTGGTAGCTAGCTCGTGAGAATGAAGCCTTGATAAGAAGCCACGCTTCACTCTCTGCTAAAAATAAATTATTGGGACACCTGTTATTACATCATCTTTTGGAACTGCGTAGTTAGAGTGGAAAAGTACTGGCAGGAGTGACTGAGATGGAGAATCATGGTTCTAAATACCCGAATCCCCTTATTTTGGAATGAACTCGTCCATATAGATGAACAGCGGAGTATGTGCTCCAATCAGATTGCTGCATTTAAATAATTTCAAAATTAGCGCGACCAAATGAGATGTGGCTTGTAATTAATCCCTGTCAGTATTTAAGGAAGATTATATCAAGAGGAGATGTCAGTAATTATTGTAGTAATTCTGAACTAACTTATTGGTTTGTGGCAAATGGATTGGAATATTGTGTATCCAGATGTTTGTTATCACCGGCAGTGGGAACCCCTTGCCAGCGTGGAGAGTGGTTTATCAGCGCGGCAGAAAATATAGTCCAACTAACGCCTACTGTATTGTAAAAGAAATTACGAACAATTTTAGAGTCACGATGCATCATGGCAGTAACAAGAATTGATGCAATTTGTGTGTACAAGGCATTTTATGTTTTTAGCAACTTTATTTTGGAGCTACCCAGCATTCCTTTGGTTGGGATTTTTAGTGGCAAGAATTAGTGTTCCTACGCCGATTAGTGCGCCAACATCCCCCTAGTAGTGGCTTCTCACGAGTCAGTCATCATCAAGAGTCTTGTGGGGGTCAGACGTGTCTTAACTTTGCTCCGTATTCAAGTACAAAGGTACAGAATTGTGTGTATTTATTACTACAGTGGAGGTGGAAATACGCTTTATAAACAGTAGTTGGGCTGTTAAGGTATTTAAAACCACCCAAGTGAGTGGAGTATTAAATTGACAGATTTTACGAATGTTCAGTCTATGCAGGGCGAAGACGAAACTTTGAATTATGCAGTAGTGCATCTTAGGTGACGCAGTTAGAGTGTGTAGCCCGCAGAGCAACCCAAACAGTTTAAAATATATGTGTAAGCCGTAAATGGTGGAGAACAATTAGCCTGCTACCGCGGAGCTGTTAGTATGTTTGAAACATTTGAGCGGAGGAAATACTCTCCCTCTCTATAAGTATTTAGGTCGTGTGGGGGTGGACACTTTCTCCCCCAGCTGGGGCTTTACAAAGGAAACCGTTAAGCCCGTGAATGACTTCGCTTCGTGAGAAGCAGCAGTGTGTTAAAGCAGACTATGTAAAATCCGGCCTAAGTTCCCAAATATCTGAGTACTGCGTATGTGTGTATATATGTGTTACAGTGTAATGTCTAGTTTTAAAACAAGTTATCGTGTTTAATATTATGAGTAGGAAATAAGCATTGTTAAGTGTGTCAAGCAAAAGTGGAAAGTAGTAATATAAGCCAATGCCGGATACAGCAAGAATGGTCAATGATGTTAACATGTTGGTCATGAATCTGTAAGACAACATGGCTGCCTTTAGTCCTGGCGATCCCGAAGTGCCCTCAATGTGAGTACACAATCTCATGTTTGATTTAAAATCTAAAGCTTTCCTTTGATAGTGGTATCTTTATTTAGATAGGTATGCGAGTGACGATGATGTAATTATAAACCCGAGTACACAGCCAGAAAATTAGGATAATTCTGTTTATGAGTAGTGTAAATATTATTGTTATTATTATTATTAGTCGTGCGTGTACTATTTTGATCTGTATTGACCAAGTTATATTTTCGAGGCAATTATAATGAGTGATTCGCCTATACCTGCACTTTTATTATTATTATTAGTAGCATTCTCAGTATTTTATTTAGGCGGAATTTTATTTGTTTCACGCAAGCACAGTTACCGTAATGGAGGAGTGATGAAGTCAATTAATGAAAAAAAAAACATATATATATATATATATATAATCAATAGTTACTGTCGAAAATTCTGTTGGGACGACAGTAACACTGATACATCAACATATTGGTTGCTATGGCAAGTAACGCGGTTAGACGGTTGAGTGAACAATGTTAAATAAAAGGATTTATTTTTGGCTCAGGTAAATCAAGGTGTTGTCAAATAATAAGAACGATATTGAGCAACGGTAATTTATTTGAGATGTTTGAAGGTCCGTAGTTGAGAGGATATGGTAACACATGAGGTTATTTACCTGAAGATAATTATGGAGAACAAAGAGTATGGCGAACATATTCTAAATAAAAATGGAAATATAAGTATCAGCGTGATAGCTGAGAGGTAATAAAATTCGTGCAAAATAAGAAATGATGATGACGTCGTAAATGAATAAATGTGAGGAAATAAATAAGCCAGTTAAAGAAGGTATACGAGTTAGAAGGACCAGAAGATACATGTAAATGGTTTAGCCGTGAGACAATATCGTTCTATTCAGAGAAAGTTATAGTACGCATTTAAATGATATTTTAAAGTTAGGTTGGTAACATGGATCACGCAACTGGACTGGTGTGGATGCTTGCCAGTAGGAACTATTTTATTGGTTTTAACAGATGATTATTATTATTATTAATATTAAATATATTTTATTACTTTATTTGCCTCGTATTAGCCATCAATTTAGGTACATTCTTTTATTGTCTGTGCATTGTCTATGCATTTTATTCTGAAGAAACCACAGTGACATTTGCAATGGGTCATGGCTATATTTCAGCGAATTATAATATGTTGAGACGCTGAAATAAGCCAAAAGTGTGGTGTGTGCTGATGGCAAGGTTCATATATGTATATATTAGTGGAACTTTAGGTATTAGGTTAGGATTTCTGGCTGCGTTATCTCGCTTGGTGTACATATTAGCATAAATTAGGGTATGTTTATTTAAATTAGGAGAGTCTGTCTTTTCTAGATTAATTTTACGATATCTAAGTAAGGGTCACTCGCATATATCGAAAGTAAAGCTTTAGATTTGTGTGCAACAACAACCAAGGTCCATTATGTGAGTTAAAGTTACTGAATTCTCAGGTTAAAGCTATTATTGTTTATTGCACCTGGAAGGAAGATATTGAAGTTATGGGAACTCAGTAACAGTTTTGATAAGAGAAATATTATTATTATTATTATTATTATTAATATTGGTGAACTCTATTATGAGAATTTCATGGTTATGCCTTTACACAGTGGATTAGGTATTTCATTGAATTATGGCAAATATGGTTTTATAGAAAAAGAAAAACAATAAGCACTGTTAAGTAAGATTATTTTCCAATGGTGTTATTCATGGCAAATGAATGTTCTAAGATAAATGACATAAACACATTATAACTTATCAGGATGGTGGATCAAGAATACTGTAATTACAGGTCATGTTAAGATATTATTATTTATTATTATTATTATTATTATTAATATTGGATATTATTATTTAACATTTTACCAATGAATTTCACAAGCAATTAGGGAGTCTTGATGAGTACCATGTTAATCACTTGTGTCAGTCAATTATGGATTTATTAATTAATTAAATATTAATATTTTATATTTTTTTATTTTATTCAATTTGTCTACGATTTGGTTAACAACAGTATTGGATTTTGGTAGGCGAATATTACTTCTTTAGGATTTTTTTATGATATCCAACATAGAAATAACATTCATTAAATGATATTATTATTATCGTTTCAATTATTATTATTATTATTATTATTATTATTATTATTATTACAATATTATTATTATTATCATCTCGATGCATTGTAAATTCATTAATATCACTAGATTGGAGGATTTGAGTCACAAGACAATGATTTCCAGTGGTTAGTTAAGCAGTTAATTATATGATTAATAAATTTGAGTGCAATAAAATTAGTAAATTAATTAATTATTATATTATGGTAACTTCTGGTATGTTTGTTTGCAAACTTATTTCACATATTTGAGAGATTAGTAGTGACAATTTCTAGATTTGATCTGCGCAGAATCGTCGTATTATTTCAATTATTATTATTATTATTATTATTATTATTATTATTATTACTATTGTATTACATTTTAGGTTGTTTTTCCAAACTACAGATATGCATTTGGGATACACTGTGGAGACTTTCCTGTATTCTTTTAATTGGTTTACAATGTAATTCAGTGATATCAAAACAATTTTATTAATTAGTTAATCGATACTTTATTTTTTTATATCTATATAAAACAATTTTATCTATTATAATTATTTTGACTGATGGCACGTAGTTTCTTTTTTGATGAATAACTTGAATTGTCTATACAAAAAATTTATTCATATCAATATTAATATTATTATATTATTATTCCAGGTAGCACATCTAAAAGTATTTTTCTTCTTCCAATCTTTGTCCATTTCACTGTCCTTTTCAATGCCAGGAGAGGTTATGCATTCCACATAAAGTTAATTTTAGATAATATACAGAAAGTCTCTTCAAAATTCGACATGATCATTTCACCACAAAAGAGCAAAATAATGGCCTTTAAGGGGAAGGACCCTATCCCGAGTAAAATCTGTTTAGATAATAAAATTTTGGAAAGAGTCAACGAATTCAATTATCTGGGATACAATTTATCTTACCAAGGAGAAATTGATATCTCTGCAAAAATAACCAAATTTACCAGAACAACAGGAATCATAAATCATATCATGAAGCCATCTCTTGTCCAGAAACACACTCGCTTACGTCTTTATAACACTTTAGCCAGACCAACCCTTTGCTACGGCAGTGAGGCATGGACAATAAGAACTCAAGACATTTCCAGAATTACAGCACGTGAAATGACATTCATGCGCAGAACAGCAGGCTATACGAAATGGGATCGTATAAGAAATGAAGATGTGCTTAAGGGACTGAATGTGAAATCAGTAATCAATTACATCTATGATTACCAAGAAAACTGGAAACGTCATGTTCAAAGGATGGAATCTGGAAGACTACCAAAGGAGATCCTACGCTATCAGCCAAGAGGACAGAGATCTATAGGACGTCCAATGAAGCGATGGAAAGAAAATGCAAGACCGTAACGGGCCACATGGCCCAGTACTTGGAAGGATGATGATGATGATTATGACATAACCTCTCCTGCCCAAAGGCCAACCTCACCTTCCCGAGATGAAAACCTGTTCCCAGCCCTGTTGACAAGAGTCACGGCGGTATAACCGTTACATCCATTATGGAGGAAATGCTGTGATTTCAGCTAGTCCATTAGCTGAGAGGTGGCAGCCCCACCAATGGTCTTACTTCCTTCAGGCTAGCAACCCGTCGGAAGGACATTTGACTGCTTTCAAGTCTTGCAAAAAGTAAAATGCAAGACCGTAACGGGTCACATGGCCCAATACTTGGAAGGAAGATGATGATGATTATTATTATTATTATTATGATTATTATTGTCATCACTAAATGTTCTCATGAGTATATTGTTATTAAATTGATCCACCTGGTTTATAAACAACATTATCCTAGTAAATAATGTATAGTTACACAGACATATAATTGGATGCACAAATATGGGAAACATCATTTAAAACAAAATTTTATGGAAAATTATAAATATTATTCTTTAGGGATTAATGAGGTAGTCATGTGTGTCATTATTGAGAATTCGTGTACAGTCTTATAAGGTAATAATGTAACAGTAACAAAACTTATTTTACATTTTAAAAAAAAATTTATTCACTTTTCTCTTTTGATTTATCAATAAAATTTTATATACATATTTAAACTCAAATCAGTCTGAGTCATAAGTCATTGTAGTCAATAGTTTTACCGAATGCACTATCCCTATGCATCCTGATTCGACGACAGGGACTGATCGCGCCTGAGAAGAGGACCTCACCATCTTCGGTAAGTATATTTTTTTTTTGGGCAGCCGAGGCAACGTTGACATCTAATCTACACCGAAGGAGCTCTGCAAGGGTGCAGTATCATGACATACTCCTCAGACATCATCTGGGAACACCTATCGAAGGATAACCTAGCTACACTAGAAATAATGAATGCCATGTATGATGCTAGTAATGCCATTCCTTCTGCAGCCAGTCCCTGCTATGAATGGTGTGAAAATATTGCTCATAGGGTCGGTTGGTGCATGCATTTCAGTGCATTTTTTATGGTCAATTCAGTCTTAGCGTAAACTATAAGCTTTGTGTCTATATCGACGAAGTCCCGCACTAAACACCGGACAACTACCTGATTTCAACATAAGTGTTCATATTACTTCAAGAAATTCATACTATTATACCACCAGTAGACGAACACAGCTGATCATATAACATAGTCGCATATACAACACGCCGCAAGAATTAATCTGTACTTCAAAATGTTTTATTCATCTAGCCATAAGTTTTAATGTGGAACAGTGGATACTTCACAATTCAAGAATATGGTATATTCAACATATATCACCTGTGCACATAATAGTAGTGCAAAGTTTTAACTCTCATACCGATTAACGTAGACGAAGATAAGACGAAAAACTTTTGATAACGTTTTTATCCATACTATGTGATACCTTCATAATTTAAGAAAACGTATTTTAACATACATCATTCATGTACATATAGTAATGTTAACTTTTTCATTATTATATCAGTTATTGTAGACGATTATTTAAACTAGAACAGTTGTAATGACTATGTTTTCACCCATACCATGTGACATTCTTATTGTGATGTTTTAATTGTATGTTATGATTGTCAGCTGAAGATGACCTTCACAAGGTCGAAACCGGTACTGTAGAACAATAATATATAAATATATGTATTGATTAGGTGGAAGCTTCAAACCTTCATATTTATGAATGCCATGTATCATAAAAAACGTCCACCAGATGGAAGCCGATGGTATCAACCAAATCGTGAGCTATATAAACACCAAGAAAATCTCATAGATGCCATCAGAAGAAGGCGACTGGCTTTTTACGGACACCTACCCAGAATGGACTCAAATAGGTTATCCCATAGGATCTTTAAGGCTGCTAACAAGGGTAAAGCTACTGGATTCGTGTGGATGAAGCAAGTGGAGAAGGACCTTTCGGAATTCCATATAAATCAAAACGACATAACTGATCGGAGTAACTATCATACAACTCTTAAAACTAAATCCTTTGTAACATCCCTCACAGAAGTTACCCACAGACCAAAAGACGAGACCAGGAAATGGTCTGAGGAGCGTAAGATTGAATTTAGCCGGAAAATGAAGGACTACTGGGCCATCAGGAAAGCTCGAGGTACCAACAAGGAAACAGCTGCCAAACCAACCGCTAAGAACACCAATTGTGGCAAACAACGACGATGACATCAAGAAACAGCTAAAACACAAGCACCGTGGTCCATAGATGGCTCTTACGAAATTTAAAAAAAAACGTCCTGACAAAAAAGGCTCCTTCGTGAATAGCCTATGATCTCGCAACACAAACGTTCTGTATAGAAGAGCCGCAATTACAAATGCCATTACTTTCTACGACAAAATACCAAGCTTTATATCAAGACCTCCAGGATAAAAAATGCGAATATATGGATAGATTTTTACCCAAGCAGACGGCATGATGACGTCAGAATCGATAAATTCTGAGTACGAACTGCGGGATACCATAACACGCTTCTTATTAAATGAAAACCATAAAACCATTGGAAAGGACAGTCGAAACAATGTGACTACGACAGGCATATCAAGACCAGTTATCTGACCTATTTTTAATGGCACGGGTCCTCTAGTACCTTATTTTAAAAAATAAGCACCATGTCTCTTTACAAATCCTAAAGGAATTAGTCATTCCTTTACCTGCATTGAATAGATGGATATCGTATGGTCTAAAGAAAGGTCTGTTGCATGTCTTTCTAGTTGACACCCAAGGGCGACCTACGCGCGCGCGCGCGCGTGTGTGTGTGTGTGTGTGTGATACTCAGGTAAGGAGAGGGAGTAAACTGGTGTCGGCACACAGCCTACTCCTGTCGAAAAACAGCAAGGGGTCTGTTCCAAGCTTCATTGAATTACCGCTTCTGGCACTGGATTTCGATCCAGGAACGTTGAGCACTGGAAGAAAGTGAAGTAAGCTACTCAGCCGATAGTCAGCTCAAATCGCGTTTGTTTGTCTTCAGTCGTATTTAATCCGTCCACTTCAGAATAGGCACAATGATAACAGATAACACTTATTTCAATAAACATTGTGTAACATTTTTTTAAACATCCGTGAATGCACGTTCTTAAATCTGACACTGTGATATGAGTGGCTTTAGGCTGTCGTGATCGAAGCGGCCATATTAAAGTGCAGGTTAGTAAGGTCAATCGATCCTTGCGACAGTAAACAACAGAGGAAGAGGAAAAAGTTCGACTTATGGAAGATCAAAATGATCGGCGCAAGAGATTGAAAGGACATGTCTTAATTCTAGAGGCAATAATACCAACTTTTTTCCCCGGTATCGAAAAATGAGGAAATTAAATCACCGATGTTAAAAATATGATCTTTTGCTACCATGTTTTTTCTTCATTCCCACCTAGATATACCTGTTCCCTTCAAAAAGCTGCAGGTTGTTCTTATTGGGTCTTCTTGGATTTTTGCTCTCTCTTCACCTGGCAATCCTAGAGTGGAGAGTCGGATTCTACCCAGCGCTTCGCATTCGAAAAGTATGTGTTCAGCTGATTGCTCTGCTTTGTTGCATTTCCTACATATGTTGTCTCTTATTACTCCAATTCTATGTAGGTGATATTTTTTTCAGATGGCAGTGTCCTGTCAACAGTCCTACTAACCATCTTATATTTTCTCGGCTGAGTTTCAACAGTTCTTTAGTATGCTTCTTGTTTGGTCCTTTTATCAGTTCCTTTGCAAGCCTGCACCCTGGAGTATTTTTCCAGATTTCCATTTGTTTCTTTTGTACCCATTTTCCTATGTAGTGTCGGGCTTGTCCATAGCAAATTCCAAATACAGGTTCTGGGCCTACAAAATGTGTTTCGGCCTCTTTCCTGGACAGTTTATCTGCCTTTTCATTTCCTTCTATACTGCACGCCCTGGTACTCATTTTAGTTTGAAAATATTGTACAATCAATGAGATACCTCGATATTTGTTGCAATCCTTCCTGTTCCCTTGCATATAGATAGGTGCAATTACTGCCTTTGTCCAATCTGAAAGTACACCTTACCAACACTCCGTGCTAATCTTATTATTCTATGAAGCCACTTCATCCCTGCCTTCCCAATATACTTCACCATTTCAGATCTAATTTCAACTGTTCCTGCTGCTGTATGACAATGGAGTTTATTTACCATCCTTTCCACTTCCCCAAGTGTAATTTCACCAACACATTTTCCTCCTCCCCATGAGCTTGGTTGTTCGCGACTCCACGATGAAGATTTCCTTTTACGTTGAGAAGATTTCCAAAATATTCCATCTAACTGTCCAGTGATTCCTTGGGATCTATTATGAGTTCACCCGAATTACCCAAAACACTGTTCAGTTCCTTTTTCCCTCCCTTCCTACGATTCTTTATTACTGTCCAGAAAGGTTTCCCTGCTACTTGACCTAGCATTTCCAGGTTATTACCAAAATCTTCTTTTTGGATTCAACAACTATTTGTTTCGCTCTGTTTCTTTCACCTATGTACAATTCTCTGCCTGCATCAGACCTTGTTTGGAGCCATTTCTGATAAGCCTTCTTTTTACGTTTACAAGCTGCTCTCACTTCATCATTCCACCAAGATGTTCGCTTTTTCCCATCTTTATACATAGTTGTTCCTGGGCATTCCCTTGCTGTTGCTACTACTGCACCTCTGTATAGTACCCATTCTCTTTCTGTATCCTGAACCTGCATACTGTTCACTATTCGGAACTTCTCACTAATCATATCCATGTACTTCTGTCTAATTTCCTCGTCTTGGAGATTTTCTATACCCTTGTTCGTTTGCAGATAGATTTCACGTTCTCTATCCTAGGCCTAGAGATACTTACAGTAGTTCACTACAGATCAGATAGTGGTCTGTTTAATCAAAAAATCTCCGAAAAACCCGTACATTCCTAACAGATTTCCTGATTTCGAAGTCGGTTGTGATATAGTCTATTATGGATCTGGTACCCCTAGCCTCCCATGTGTAGCAGTGAATAGCCTTATGCTTGAAGAATGTATTCGTAATTGCTAAACTCATATTAGCACGGAAATCCAGCAGACGCTTCCCATTCCTATCTTCCCCACGTTTGCCAATCACTCTTTCGTATCCTCCAGTTCTATTTCCAACTCTCACATTGAAATCGCCCATCAGCACTATCCTATACTTGCTTTTGACCCTGACTACGTTATCACTCAATGCTTCATAAAACTTATCAACTTCATCCTCATTTGCACCCTCATATGGTGAATATACTGAGACAATTCTCGTCCTAATTCCTCCACCTGCCAAATCTACCCACATCATTCGTTCGTTTATGTGCCTAACAGAAACTATGTTGCGTGCAATAGTATCCCTGATGAACATCCCTACCCCAAACTCTGCCCTTCCCTATTTAACACCCGTCCAGTACACTTTATAATCTCATATCTCTTCCTCGTTATCTCCCCTTACCAGCATATCACTTAATCCTAGCACATCCAGGTGCATCCTCTTTGCTGATTCACTCAGTTCTAAAATAAGACCAAATCATACGTGATGCACAGGTCGCATCCACGACCCGACAGGTGTGGGGAAAGCGGTAGAAGAATATCATGTAGCGTTTATGACAAGTCCGGCCCCTTGGCTGTTAGTAACGTTTAGAAGTAGGTACTTGGTGTCGCACAAATTGTATGAGTAGAAAGACATAAACTGTGGGAATCCTTTTCATTTCGAGAAGACTTTGCTCCGCGCCTCAGGAGATTACGACTGTTCTAACAATGATGACTGGAACTAAGAAAAACTTGACCGTTTCTCTGTTGATTAAGTAGCCTACTCCCCTTCGTCACTAGATGGGTCACTATGTATCATTGAATATTCTACAAGAAATGCCAACTGCGATTTTGAGATATTCACTCCAAATAGTTCAAAATCATCTGAATAACCGACAAGTTGTTTGAATAAATAGTATCCATCGGGAAGCGGGGGGGGGGGGGTTTGCTCAAAAATTAATAAATATTGCAACAACTTAAAAAATTCCAATGACAATTAAATGCATGTTTTATTGTCCTTATTGATTAATCAGTAGGCTATTTACCTATGGCCTCACCATCTGGGCAACCCCAACATTTATCACTCTCTCCTCTCCAATGAACTCCGTACCGTACGCCATGCCCTCCGAATCCCATTCCGTTTTCATACCTCGACTTATATACCTTTCCCTTCCCTAAACTCGTCTCCTGTGTCCTAACCCAATTCCAACGTGCCTTCTGTCGAGCCCTCAAACGAGATATCTCCCTTAACCAACTCCTAAGTGCTCCTAAGAGATCCACATCCCCCCTTCCCCACACTTTATGCAAATTCCTCTATAGCTTTACTGGTCCCTTCCCCCACCTAAGGTGATACTTAACTGTGATCTGTGACGGAACGCCCTGCACCCTATTATCCTCCCATGACACACACACACACACACAAATAAGAATGGAATTGGACAATATGATCCGCAATAACAATTGTTATGGAAAACCTTATATATAAATAATGTAAATAGACACTTAAAACCTAATATGCATTGTGTATGACATCTTGATAAAACTTAAATTGTAAATATCCCAAACTATGAATAAAAAATAAAAATACAGAATAAAAGAAAAAAGAACAAATACGATTAGCCTATAAGCCAAACCCCTTCTAATTTCTACATATACGTTACCCAACTCATGAATCCCTCGCTCCAGATTTAATCCACCTGAATCTTCTGGCGAGACAGGTGTTACCTTCTAGGTGGCCCACCTCCCCCTTCAGGGAAGGAATGAAAACTTACTTAAAAACTAAAACTGAATCTTTGTGGTTTCCCTAGTATTAGTATTTATTGAACAAAACAGGCCTTCGCCCCATACAGTGTTCAACATCTTAATAAGCATGAGCAAAATGTATAAATTCCCTCCTTTAAAAGCAATGACAGAGTAACCATATAGTATTAGAAACAAAAGACCTACGGTCAACTCACTGCCGGAGAGCCGTTGGCCTTTGGACAAAATCTACCTTTATAAACAATGATAAGTGTTTCCCTAGTATTAGGATAGCTATCCTAGGGGGATTATAATAAATTTCTGATTACGCCATCTTAGCTCTACGTTGAATTACAGAATAGATAAGCTCATCACAGGTGGGGGCAGAGGGGTTTAGTCGGAAGAAATGTAATAGAATAATAAAATCAAGTGCAGAGGAAGAAGTAAGCCGGAAACAGTGTTGTGGCGGAGGAGAGGGGGTAATATGGAGATAATTAAAGAAGGTTAAAGGAACGGAAAAGAATAAGAAGAAACATACAATTATTAAGTAACAGGCACACATAGATGATGGACATATGACACACTGAGTGTACCATCCCGTAATGAGGAGAGTGCTAATTTGGAAGAACCCGAATTGAAACAGGGACAGTGAAGGACAGGGAGGGAACTACGTACCCATATTAATATAGGCCATGGAAGCATCAATATATATCATATGTAGTAATGTGAATGTCGCATCAGGAGCGTGACAGTTTCCAGATATTATCAGAACGCCATGACGTCAGTCACACTGACCTAGAGAGCAGAATGAAAAAGAACGACACGCCAAGCATAATGGTTGTGAGCGAGCTTTATCATCATAAAATTGTCAGAATCAAAGTTCATCATCCATATGCCAATAGTCAATTGCTTTAAATGTGTGTGTAGTTAAGAAATAATCCCCTATTTTCCAAATTCCATTTAGTGAAATCATTGACGATCAGTTTCTCATTCCTTGTATAAGTGTGTACCAATGTACAATAAAAGAAAGCCAGGGGCAATCTACAGAATATAGAATACCTATATTTTACTATGTAAAAGGAAAACTATAGTCTACCATAAAACACGGGTAAAAAAGCTCTTCAAGGGATCGCGTATGAAGTAGAAGACAAGCCACTGTGCGTACAGTATAATAGATATAGTACAAAGTTTCAGGACTGATGATGCCATCAAACTAAAATCGTCTCCAAAAACTCACGTTTCCGTACATTACTCCGCTGCATCCTGATTAGCTCACTGCTTAGTGGTTGGCTTCCCACCCAGAAGGCCGAGGTTCGAATCTTGGTGGATCCTGGGTCGAGATTTTCATATCAAGTATCACGTGACGTGAGGAAGGTCTTAAACCCCGGCCGAAACCAAAATGAGCCTGAGAGGCTCCACAGACCCCATAAGTAACTGGAGCAAGCTGAAGAAAGTTTTTCCGATCCCGTATCAAGAAATGAGACTAAGGGGCATACATACATACATACATACATACATACATACATACATACATACATACATACATACATACATACATACATACATACATACTTTACTCCACTGTATCCTTTCACGATGTAGTTGTGGCGAGTGAATCACGATTCTTTATTATTGCTCTTAAAATGGTAATTACAGCTTAAGGCATTCAAACAGTCATTTTTTTTTTTCAATTTTGTATGCCCAGATAATTCAGTAATATGTTGGAAAAAATATTGCTGTTTTACCACAAATTATATTTTCAAGAACCTTTTTCCTTAAAACTCAGACACTATCTAATATAAATTCTCGAAATGTTTTGAGTGCGTTTGGGCATATTTTACCTACAATATGATGTGAAATCACTTCCTTGTATTGGAAAGTTCTTCAAATAAAAAACAAAATTTTTTCAAAAGATTCTGAAAAAATCAACACATTGTTTTTACACTACATTAAAAATATTTATTAAGCAATGTACTTGTCTGTTGTTGAAATGTTGTTGTACAGTAAAAGAAAGCCAGGGGTAATATGTAGAATATAGAATACCTACATTTTACTATGTAAAAAAACGCGTGTTAAGCTTACGACACTACCTGTAGACATGTGATTTCCTCCACACTACACCTGTGGTGATTTGCGATACTTTACCGATGTTTATTGAGAATTTCATGTCCCCCCGACTCTTTGGAGTCTTAGCAGAGAGCAGAGAATGTGATTTCTCAGTATTACGTTCAAGAAAGTTGAATACCTCAGGGATTTGTCATACTGTTCGCTATCGCCATCAACGGTATAGTTGCCGCTGCTGGGGCTGCAGTTGTAATATGAACGTTGCTCGAAGTGGACTTGCCACAATGTGCATAGCCGCACGGTAGAAGAGATTCTGAATCGAATTGATGAGAGAAGATCAATTTGATTAAATTCGACGAAATGAAGAGCTAGAATGATAGGACACATCTTAAGACGCCCAGGAGTTGTTCAGTTGGTGAGGGAAGTGTAGGCGATAAGAACGGAAGGGGTAGACCAAAGTATGAACATGACAAGCAGATTAGAGCAGATGTAGGATGTACTGTAGTAGCTGAGTAGAAATGAAAAGGTTAGCACAGGATAGGGTTGCATGGAGACGCTGTATCAAACCAGTCTATAGACTGATGGCTCAAAACAATAACAACATATCATTTTAATGTTTGTGTCCATTGAATTTGTTCAGAGAAGATGATCACCTAGTTGCACTTTTAAAAAATAATCACAACCACCACCACTGTGTTAAAGTATTGAATTATTGAATAAGATAACTGATTTAAAGTACGTAGACTAAGTTGTAATATATATAAGAAATGTATTGCAGCCAATGGCCAATTTAATACGTGCATAGAGATTTAACACTTATTTGCAAGTATACCTTCGCTCTTCACTGCAAAACCCAGAGAATGTGTCCTGTCTTTGCTTGTACCACATCGTGTGATGTCTACCACACTTTTCTCCACACAGCAAGCAGTTGCACTCTAGGTCCGGCTAATGGTATTTCTTTTTTGCTGTACACTATATGGTGAAAACCATGCACCGAATATCTCGTTACTACATATCGTAGATCGTACAGTGCTTTAGTCCAGTCAGAAGAGAGCATCGCATCAGTGGCACAAAATACAGCCCATATCTCTTCTCATTCAGTTTCCATTTTTGTCAGTAGTGTATCATATCCTGGCGTAACGGGCAGCAGTATATTTTGTCTCGGGTCTTCTAGAAATATGGTTCTCTAGCTAGGACATATACTAGACGGAATGGTGTGTACTTTGAAAGGCATAACGCTCTCTTGAGATAGATTTTATCCTTTCCAGATCTGCCAGTTGTTTTCTCTTGAGGTGTATCCATTCATTTTCTAATCCATAAGATGCGATTGATGTTTTTTACATGGAACAATTGGATTGCTATCTTTACGGACAATTAGTGAATTTATTTTATGTTACTCATCGCATCCACTGCAGCGTTCGGTGTCTTATCACCTAAGCTGTAAAAATGTTTTTCCGGCATCTGCAAAGTTATCCCGAGGTACTTGAAATCAATTACCGACGGAAAAAGTATGTCTTTGTAGTATATCTTTCCCCATTTCCCACTTTTCCTGAATGTCAGCATAATTGCCTTGTCCTCGTTCAAGCATAATTCATTATCTTCAGCCCAGTCTATATACCAACTTGCAGACTTTGATACCGTTTCTACTATATTCGCTGTGTCGACGTTTAACAGCAGGGCACTTAGAGCGTTTTCCTGGAGTGCGCCACGAGTTTATTATATCGGCTTGGACTTTGAGAGG
Source organism: Anabrus simplex (assembly GCF_040414725.1). NCBI lineage: Eukaryota > Metazoa > Arthropoda > Insecta > Orthoptera > Tettigoniidae > Anabrus > Anabrus simplex. The sequence goes on from NC_090268.1 coordinate 325,075,284, forward strand.
ATGTCACTAATCTCCACATAATTCCACTTGGAGAATATTCCGTATTATTCTGCTCTTCGCCTATCAATTTCTCCAGTTTTCAGTAGGACTGTTCTGTTTATTGTGTCAAAAAGCCTTGCTGTAGTCGATGAATACTGCGTAAAGTTTTCCACTTGGTGATGCTAAAGCTTTCTCTATTTCCGTCTCAAGACACTGGATAGCTAGTGTGGTGGATCTACCCCTCCGGAATCGAAATTCGTCATCGGGTATCTGCATTGCTACATCGTCTCTCAGCCGTTCAGCTTTGATAGAATTTTGAAGAGCGCACATTCAAACGGCTATTCCTCTGTAGGCGCTCGGGTCACTGGCGTCTCCTTTTTCCTTGTAAAGCATTTTCAATTGTAGATCTCTTCCAGCTGTCCGGTGCATCTCCACGTCGAATGCACTGATTTAAAAGAGAGACTATTATATTTTTAAAGACGGGAGCCATACTTTTAAAGTGTTTTTTATAGGTTAGATCAGGACCACATGCATTGTTACTCTTTGTATTGTTTATCATCGTCTCTTCTTCTGTGAACAATGTTGGATGTTCTATCCCTGATGGGCGGGTTTCCCTGTCTTGAAGAACATACGATACATGCTCCTTCAATATCTCCATTGGGATACTCCTTGGGAATCGGGATTGTCTCGGATTTAACGCCCTGCAGGGGTTCTGCTCTGCTTCTTCTACAAGTTTTCTTTCTTCATTCTCTTGGTAAGATGTCCTTGCTGCGTTTAAGATGCCCTTGTATTATCTCCTTTTCTAGTTGTAAGCTTGAAGGTTCTCTATTGAGGAATCTCTTTAGACCTGATGTAGAGTTGTTAGGGCCACATTGCGGGCTATGGTGCAGACTTCACTTTTGCCTGTCTTTTATCTCTTTTATGTTATTTATTTAATTTTACCCAGAATATTCTAGGTTTTCTAAATAACACAGAATAACACACAGTGGTTTGATTATGAAAGGTGATAAATCAGATTAGTCTTAAACGATAGTATAGGTAATAATTAATCATGTTAAATGACATGAACGCCATACAAATGATTTCGAAGAATCGAGACGGAGTATTTGATTATTGAAACAACTGTCTCATCTTGTAGATTTCTCGGCAGTTAATATTTTTGTCGTCATGTCACGAAAGATTTTGCAATTGTTCCCCTCGCGCCAAAGAATACTCCAGTTACAGTAATTTTTCGAAGGTTATATGACTCGAGGAAGAAAGGGATGGTTGGATTATAAATATTATTTTTCTCATTGTTCACGTCAGTCGACTGAGAGGCTGAAGATTCAAAGCATACCATTGGATCAATCATTTCTACTTCGTTCATCCGCCTATCAGTCACTATAATATCAATCCTGCGAGTGCTACATCAATCGGCCTTGTAGCGGACTTCTTCGTACACTTCCAGATTTTTGAGACGAAGAGCATTAGCGATCATGTTTCTGATTATATTATGAAGTTTGATTCTAAGTGGTTCTCCTTGAGGTAAGGTATATATTTTCTATATTGATCACAGCAACTTATTAAACTTAATCTTGTAATAAAGAAATGAAACTAAATAAACTATATATTGTCTGCTACTTCCAGACAAGTTAAATATTGGCCATGAATCCCCACAGCATCGCAGAAATTGAATCACTGATATAGAACTTCCCAAAATTTCATTACTAGTCAAGTTAACGACCAAGACAAACTTGAATCTTAGTCAATAATGTCGCTGCCCCAATTTATAACCACATCAGTAATTGCGGAACAAATTATGCTATTACCATTTTAAAGGACCCCTTTATGAGACCGACGAATAAAGTGTTTGCTCGCCACAAGTTTGCAACACGAATACAGCAATCGAATGAGTCATTTTACGAAATACATTGAGGTATTGAATCAACTAAGCAAAGAAACCTTTAAAGCAGTAACTGCTGAGAGAAACAGAGACGAGTCTGTCCGAGACGCTTTAATCAGTGGTTTACACGAGTCGTTTAAACGCCAAAGACTCGTTGAAAGTATAAATCTCTCGCTAAATTATGCCTTCAGTCAGGCACGGGCATTAGAACTAGCTCAGCAACAATAATATTTTTACCAGACTCATACACCAACAACATCAAATTCCATGTCAGAAGTTGAGGAACCTGAGGGCGTATGGGCAGCTATTACCGTGCGTTGCTACTTTACTGGTTTTAGCAAACACGCAAGAACCGTCTGTCCTGCTCGGGACGCTGTGTGCAGAGGATGCGGCAACAAATGGCCATTACCAAAAGGTATGTCGGCAGCGCTCTGCTAAGAAACGAACAGGTATTACTTCTTCTATTCGACCTGTTCTTCTATGCATAGCAAGTGCAACTACTGGCTTACTTAGGGCAATTGTATCGTTTTCTCTACGCGGAGACCTTATCTCGACCTTAACTGACACAGGGAGCACATCAAGTTCTGTCTGTGAAACTCTTGTACGTAATCTTCAATTCTCTGTTTTATGGAGCACCGGTATGGAAGTTTCTATGGCTTCCGGCAACCTACGATCACCTTGCAGTGGAATATGCCATGTAAATCTAATACTACAAGGACATACTTATGAAACTGTCATTCAAAATATCCTACCTAACATCTGTTCAGATATTATCAATCACAATATTCTAAACCAACATTCCAGCGCAGGGCCTCTCAGGGTGCATGTACTGTGCACGGTGCAAAAGACGACTTCGCTTGGTTGACCAGAGTGCAGACCCCCACTCCTCGATTTGGAGAAATAGCGTTGTATCTCTCTTTCCCCACGCCTGTCTCGCTCGCTACCCCTATCTCCCTCTTCCTCACTTGCTCCGTAGCGTTCCAAATCCGAGCCGAGTTGGGCCGAGCTTAGCCGAGTAGCCCAGACGAAGCGTTGGTCCGAGCCGAGCCGAGCCGAGCGGGACCGATGCACAGTGCACGGAGCTCTTGCCCCTCGATATGCACGTGTGAGATTTTGGGCGTTTGAGAGGCCCTGTTCTAGCGTTAGCATTCAATTTGGTGGTTACGACGACCTATTCGTTATTTGTATTTCAGCTCCTCCACTTAAGGAACCCGCTTTCCTATTTCAGAATAAAATACCAAATCAGAAACCCATTTCTATTAAACATCGACGTCATACTGATTCAGGTGCCAAGTTCTTTCTTTTCGTTCTGGCCATCTGAGGACCACGTTAATTCGTATCGGCTTCGTTTCTTCTGGTCTTTCTCCATGACCACTATTCTTTCATTGTCATACTTTGCAATCTGCGCTCTTCTGTCCATGATGATTTTGTTCTGGGGCTAGTTCTGTTGTGAAAATCTGTGCAAGCTTGAATTTTTTAAATTTAAAAATCACTCTCTTGTATATCTCTGGTTCCTGTATTCCCATTTCTTCGAGGTCCCTTTGTACCTTTTGGACGCAGTGTACTTTGGGTCTCTTGTCCACAAGAGACTGATTTGCAGTGTTAACCTCCCCTGGCCCATACTCAGGATGATTCCGAAGAATACGCTCCTTCTTTTCCGTATGACGTACGAGATTTTCTCCTTCTTGGTATACAGTTCTTGGTTCGCTCGCCTCCTAAATGCTGGGGCTGTACCTTAATTAAGGCCACGACCGCTTCCCTCCCATTCCTAGCCCTTCCCTTTCCCATCGTCGCTCTGCTTGTTCTATATTATGTGCATGTACTTCAACACAAGTTCTCAGCCAAGGCCAAATCTCAGCTCGCTGTTTTTTTTTTATCCATTCTGATAACCAAATACAATATAGACGATCCTTTAACCTCAAAAATGTCGCGCGCGGTCGCGCGATGTTCTTCGATAAACAAAACACAATAGATCATGCCACTATTCGGTAACCAGAACTACAGGATCCAGGAAGTATGGGCATAATATACAGCATTGCCACATCTCCAGTGAATACTTACTGTATCAATGAGTGTGCTCTATAAGTACTGCCTATGAAATGTAAACTCATATAAGTGAATACTTATTATAAGTGATCCGTTATTACTTGAGGGTTTCACTGTATAAGTCTGACTATGAATTCGGCCCTTTAAGATGCGATGGTGTAATGGAAATTGTCAGGGTTGAAGTAATTATCAATGTGTATGTATGTTGGGTATTCAGCCCATAGGCTGGTTTGATCCTCCACAGTTCCCCCAACAGCTGTCATAGATAGCCTAGGCGTCACTGAAGAGGCATACTAGGGAAATGAGGAGTGAGGTAATTTCCCGTTGCTTTCCTCACCAAGCCAGAAGTTGCTTTAGATATCAGTCTGCCAAGCCCACTGAAATGCATGCACCAACCGACCCTCGGAGAGACAGTTTCACACCATTCATACCACGGACTGGCTGCATACGGAATGGTATTACTAGCATCACACATACCTCGGTCACTTTCATATTGTCAAAGCCAAGGATGAGACTGAGACATGTCGATGAAAGTAACACATTTATTCTAGCCCATACCAGAAGACATAGCGCACTGTAAACATTAAATCTCGCCAGCAAAGGCATCAATACTTCAGAAAATAAGAATGACGTGTATTCCTCCGTAAACTCAAATCATACAGCAGTGAGTGAATTGTGATTGAAAATATTCCGTACAAAACGTCATAATTAGTACTTATAACGCAAATGAGGATTTATGAAAATATATTTTGTATAATCGATATGAGGAACGCTGTTACTGTTGGTTCCATTGGCGGTTGGTTGGCCACACTGCAGGAAGAGCAACCCACCGCTCCCCGCAGGCCCGCTGCAAGGACGCGAGGAAACGTGAGCAAGCAGCCCTTTATTCTTTCCTGAGCGAGCGTTAATGGGAGATCGTACCTTGTATTCTGACAATGTTAAAATTTTTCTCATTTAGGTACATTTATCTCAAGAACTATGCATGATAAGGAAGTAAAAAAATTAGTGGCTGATAGAGCATGATTGTCTCTTCCAAACGCCATTTTTGTAGCTAGATTGTTTTTATAAAGTGTTTTTAGAAATAATTTCGTAAGTTATTAACAAATCTATATTTTTGAAATTAATTAAGTGATAATTTCCAAACTATTTTACTGAAGTTCTTAAAAAAAATTAGTACATGATCTTGTGCTTATCCTTTGTAAAACGTATAATTTTCATTGTTCTAAGATAGTTCCTGAGAAATTGGTAATTATCAAATAATTAAATTGAAAAAATGGATTTTTTAATATCTTACGAAGTGATTTCTAAAAACCAAGCTATGCAAACTATTCAGGTACAATAATGGTATTTGAAAGAGACAATAATAATGTTATTTGCTTTACGTCCCACTAACTACTTTTTTAAGGTCTTCGGATACGCCTAGGTGCCGGAATTTAGTCCCGCAGGAGTTCTTTTACGTGCCAGTAAATCTACCGACACGGGGCTGTCGTATTTGAGCACCTTCAAATACCACCGGACTGAGCCAGGATCGAACCTGCCAAGTTGGGGTTAGAAGGCCAGCGCCTTAACCGTCTGAGCCACTCAGCCCGGCTGAAAGAGACAATCATGCTCTATCAGCCACTAAAAGTTTACTGTTTCATCATGCACAGTTCTTGAGATAAATGTACCTAAATGAGACAAATTTAACATTGTCAGTATACAAGGTACAATCTCCCCTTAAGAATGGATATTGGTGAGCACTTCTTTGAAGAGGGTGAAGTATCATCGTGAGTATCATGCTGAGAGGAAGAAATGACAAGGGATGTCTACAGGAACCTTAAAGAAAATTCCAGTCGATAGGGCGGTCAATTAGACTGGCAGGTTTCTGAATTCTAGTAGTATAAGTTTATAGTTTTGTTTTATTATTTGAACTTACTCATTCAACCATATTCCTCACTTCAGTTTTTTAGAGAGAGAGAAAAGGTCCTCGGTTCTTGATGCATGTTTAAAAATTGCATTGTACCTGTTCAGAATTCATTCAGATAAATTTATTTTAAAAGAAGTTTATCCCAGTCTCCCTATTATCTGATCAGTTATACCATTTGTTTGTATTACGTAAGATGAATCACAACAATAGCCCTCATCCAAAGCCATTTTAGGTAACTCTCCGAAGGAAACGTTATCTGACAAGTAGGTAGAAAACCAAGCGTCCCATTGGGGTACCTGTACCCTTACGATCCCAACCAAAACGTAAAAGAACGCAGCTTATGGTGCGCGTGGTTCTATCTGACGCAGGCAGTGTTTCCCAACACCCTACAAACTTAAAACATGGCATGTGGGTAGTTTTCGCTGTAGACAATGTAGAATGTTAAAAACTAATTATTAATCAGGGGAGGGGGTGAGGGCTAACCAAAGTAGAAAATGGCCCCCGAAATGACATCAGCCTGCAAGGCAGATCCTCGTCAGTAGCGGCGAGTGGGAACTAGAAATGAGGGGGGAAATATTCAAACAACAAAAAAAGTACCGGGAGTCCGTGATATAGTGGGTGGGGGGTGGGGGGGCAACAAAATTGAAAGGAAAGTTACAAAATGGTAAGATTTTGATGCTTTCTGAACGAATTTCGACAGAGTAATAAACGCTGACAGTTTACCTACAGTAGTTAACCGCAGTAATAATAGGTGTTGGGTTTTTGGTTGTTTTTTTTTCTTTCAGATTTTGATTCAATACTACAGTAACAGTTTCACCAAAGGGAACAATTGCACATGCATTAGGCATACTAATAAATAGAAGTATGGCGTGATTATACAATAAAAACATTTAGTATCTGACTACACACTAAGAAAGTAAGATGCTGGATAGAACCACACAGATAAACTGCCTGAGTGAGACTGCCAGACTGAAGAATGCGCGCGCCAAGCGGGTGAATCATACCTCATTGTCCATTGGCAAAAATATACTCCTGCTTCCCTTCCTCACAGCACATGCTAGAAGTGCGATTACCATCCGATGGCACGAACCTGCGCGAAGCCCCGAGCGTGGAGGGGAAAGTAGGGGGAGGAAGTTAGTAGAGGGGTTGACTACTGCTGAGCTATTGGGAGCGAATTGAAGCCTTATCACCCTACTCGTTCACATACGAAACTCATATTGTGCGCAAAGATTGTGCTGTGGCGCTGTACGAATTAGTTAACTGCGTTGAATGAATTTTGTGCATATTCTCGTTGAGTAATTTTTGTAAATAATTAAAGAAATTAAATAAGACAACAGCGCTTGTATACATTGTTTTCTCTCATTCCTAGTTTGAGGTGGCTAAAATGGAACAACATTTTTTCTCCACAAAGAGGGGGAGGGGGCAACTTAAAGAGGAGCTAGGGCTCTCAAATTCGCATTGTGGTTTGGCGACCACAGGTTCCCTAGTTGAGTCAGATATTGCTTCCACTTACATGTGCCAGGTACCTTGATTTTATTTTTCATATCTGGCGTCCCTTGGTGAACACTTTTTCTTTTCCGACCCCGACGGTATTAGGTTTGCAAGGCCAAGGGCATGTGTCCTGTTTGCACCCTTCGTGGATCTTTCCTTTCCCTCTGCGATGCCTTCATTTTTCGGAGTGTCAGACCTTTTCCATTTTCCTTCTGATTAGTATTAATAGAAGATGGTTGTCTAGATGTACTTCTTAAAGCAATAATCACCACCACAACCACCTCACATCCAGACGCAGAGGTTGCCTATAGGCGTCAAATAGAAATAGTCAGGTATTGTCTCGGACACTCTTGGCACTAGAATGCATACGCTTATTTGAATAAATAAATAAATAAATAAATACATACATAAATAAATAAATAAATAAATAAATAAATAAATAAATAAAGCTTACCTGGTACGAAGCGACTCGGTACTGGGCCGTGATAATCCATCTCGTTGGTCACATTGAGGGTGTAGAGGACCACTCCTGCTATCAGCAAGGGCAGCCACAGAAGCCAGCGACCTCCTTGAGGCTTCTTGTCGGCCACCGCCTCGGGCAGCAGCCCCATCTGAAGAAGAAAAAAAAAACATGCATGTTATATCATAATGTTTTATTCTGATTTAAAATTTTAAAATTTTTGCTGAAGGCACACTATCTGAAGAAATTGAGATCCATGGAGCAATCAGTTACGGCAATGTCCCATCTCTCCTTACGTTTAACAAAGAAGAGGCCATAATGAATGAGGCACTGGGGTTACTACGTACAGAAAGAGTCTGCATCAACGAGGAGCACATCATCAACATTTTGACCCTTCCAACTAAGAACATCGTATCTGCATAAAGTAAGTTGTTGAGGAGCGCAGTTTAAAGTTTTGAAAATTACCAACAAATCAGAGAGTTTTTCAATATTAACGTTATGGAATGCATTTACTGCCTAGTTTATTTTGCCCCATGAAGGGTGTTGTAATGTATTAAATAACTTTTTACATGTAGTTAGGATATTACTGAATTTAGAGTTATCCAACGAAAAACATCGCATGTGAAGTTACGATATTCTTCATTGGAGATGTGTGAAAAACTAACTGCATACGTCAAGTTACGATGTTTGGACATTTTAATCCAATAATGACCACCAACTTCAAATTATTATTTTTTAAGTTAAATTTTATTTTTACTCCTTAAAATGAGCTGAAAGGAAGAAGTGATTGAACTTTACTCTCTTGAGATTATTGCCTGTGAAAATGGAGTCAGATATGTATTTCAAAATACAATAATTTACAAGTTAGCGATTTGGAGGTATAAGGGTATTTTTAACAAATTATTACCGGTAGTTGTTATTTTTACCTTTCCAAATTTGTTATTGTTTGGAAAATACAAATATAAAAACCTAACCAATTGAACTGTGAGACCACTTCCTTTTATCAGCCTTTGTTAGTCACTTATTGTGCCGGATTCAGTTGGTTCGGCTACAACAGTTTTCAGATTTTTGCAGAAATGTTCGTACATATCTGGAGTGAGATTATGTGCACATAAAGACAGCAGGTTGTTGTTCTTTTCCGGAGCTACTGGCAACAGTTACTTATAAGAATTACCGACTTCCAAAGTGTGAATTGATTCCTGTCTTCCTCGTCGTTTTTGGCTAAACTTCCTCATTCCTACTCTAATAGGAGGCTTTTAGCTGTTGCTGGTAAAAACTACTTGCACGATCTCCTTCGAGTCTGGATTATTTTGCATATTCAATCAATACTGATCCGCAATTAGGGCAGTCGCCCAGGTGGCAGATTCCCTATCTGTTGTTTTCCTAGCCTCTTCTTAAATGATTTCAAAGAAATTGGAAATTTATTGAACATAAGTTATTCCAATCTCTAATTCCCCTTCCTATAAATGAATATTTGCCCCAATTTGTCCTCTTGAATTCCAACTTTATCTTCATATTGTGATCTTTCCTTTTAAAGACGTCACTCAAACTTACTCGTCTACTGATGTCATTCCTCGTCATCTCTCCGCTGACAGCTCGGAACATACCACTTTGCCACTCTTTTACTTACAGCCCTCGTAAATTCTTCGACTCCGTTAAAATGACCGAGCGATTTGGCAGTGCGTTTGGGGTCGCGCAGGTGTGAGTTTGCATTTGGGAGATAGTGGGTTCGAATCCCACTGTCGACAGCCCTGAAGATGGTTTTCCGTTGTTTTCCCATTTCACGCCACGCAAATGCTGGGGCTGTACCTCAGTTAAGGTAACGACCGCTATCTTCCCATTTCTAGGCCTTTCCTATCCCATTGTCGCCATAAGACCTATCTGTGTCGGTGGTGGTGGTGATTATTGTTTTAAGAGGAAGTACAACTAGGCAACCATCCTCTAATTAACACTAATCAAACGGAAAAATGGAAGGGACTCGACACTTCGAAAAATGAAGATATCGGCCAAAGGAAGACAAGGGGCGCGAAGGGCGTGAAAATGAAAGACTCCCTAGCCCTCGCAAACTTAATAGCGTCGGGGTCGGAAAAGAATAAGAGTTGACCAAGAGAGGTCGGATAGGATAGATGAAAGTGAGGAGCCTGGCACAAGTAAGTGGAAGCAATGCCAGGACTCACCTAAGGGCCACGTGGTCGCCGACCCACGCTCCAAAGTTCAGAGCCCCTGGGGCCCCTTTTAGTCGCCTCTTACGACAGGCAGGGAATGCCGTGGGTGTTATTCTACCACCCCCACCTACAGGGGACCTATTTGTGTCGGTGCGACGTAAAGCAAATAGCAAAAAAAAACTATACCATCGTCACCATAAGACCTAGATTATCAGTGATGGTGCGATATAAGGCGAATTGTAACATTTGTTACAATGCGGGAGTCATCGTTATAATGTTTGACGCTTGCCTTAGTGCGCGGCAACGTAGTAATCCTGCTAACTTGATTAAATAACTGAGGAATTCCAGCCGCACAAGCACACAAACACTAAACAACCTACTAAACCACTTATCAAACACAATAGTTGCATACTGTTGCAACAACTTCACACAGTGTGCTTTGATAGCGAATTCCATTGATCCATTCCCCATTTAATAGCTCGACCAGGCCAGGCAAACGTCTTGTTCAACACTTAGTGAAGTAAGATGCGATGCAGCATTCCAAATTAGATGCAGTTTATCCTACCATTTACCAATTTACCGCCAATGAGTACCAAAGCACTTTTCGCAAGTCTCTTTAATGGGAAAATTCGCAGTTTACTTAAGACTCCTTTCATTACATACGTTAGATGGTTGCAGTTAATCTTATACCAATGCACTGCCAGTAAATACCACAGAATGTAGCCTATCGCATTTCTTTTCAATGCAGAAATCGCAGTTTACTTCAAGTACCGGTACTTCTTTCATTACGTAAGATGATGACTGTAAATTACGACTGATACAGTGATATGGAAGCATGAAGGTAATTATTATACACAGTAAAACTTCGATAAATTGAAACTCGATAAAAGGAAAATCTCCGAAATCCGATTTTTTTTTCAATTTTGCTTCACGTCGCACCAACACAGATAGGTCTAATGGCCATAGAGTTAGTAAATAATACACTAGAGGTAGCTGTGGCGCTGCAGTCGCGTGCGAAGTTGAACGAGCGCCCTGTTTGACAAAAGCTGGATTGTTTGGCACTGTCACTACAGGCGTTTCTCGATTAATTGAGGTCTTAAACTTCTCTTAAGGAAAATGTCAGTCTCCTGGGCAGCTTATTGCTGCACAGGGAGGTTCATAAAGGGCAATGGCGTATCATTCCGCAGGTATGTTTATTTGAAATTCATTTTCGTGCGAATATGTGACACTTACGGTCATTTGGTTTGGCCTACTTGCGCTGACCTCGCGGTTTCTTTCCCTGTCAACGTGAATGAGATTCTTTGAACTTTACCATGAAGACGGAAATTAATGTTTTAGGAGCTATAAGGGAAGGCATTTTCTTTCACTGAATGGCCATGTCTTTGAAAGCAAATACAGGCCTATGTATACATCGTGCTGGCAGATCATACATGCATGATCCTAATAGGTTAACAAAGATAATTTTGTTTCGTAACCAGTAAGTTGATACACTATTACTCTTCGTTATAATCAGAAAGTAATGTTGATTTCGCAACATATTTCTTACAGCGCTGATTATATTGACAGGTATAATAATTGGCTCCTCATGGCCATGATTACTCAGTGTTTAGAGGTTAACCTGATATATTTCTTTTCATTTCTTGCAATGCTACTGATGTGCATGATGCCGAGCGAGTAGCTGTGAACTTGGATTCGGGAGATAGTGGTTCGAACTCCACTGTCAGAAGCCCTGTGGATGATCTTCCGTGGTTTCCCGTTTTCACAACAGGCAAATGCTGGGGCTGTACCTCCATTAAGGCCACGGCCACTTCCTTCCCACTCCTAGCCCTTTCCTATTGCATTTTCTCCATAAGACTTATCTGTGTCCGTGCGACGTAATGCAAATTGTAAACAAACAAAATATTATTGTGAAGATTTTTTTCAACCCTGTTCAATCATATCATTTACCACTCTCACTTTCATTAAAGGAAGTTATTTTACAACTTAAAATCTTAGAGCAAATCAAACATTTCACGAAAAGCCAAATAAAGAACTCCATAATAGACTGAATAAGGATGTAAAGGAGAGGGCATATTAGTCTCTGGTAAGACGCCAACTAGAGTATGGTTCCAGTGTATGGGACTCTCGCCAGGATTACCTGACTCAAGAATGGACAAAATCGAAAGAAAAGCAGCTCGATTTGTTCTGGGTGATTTCCGACAAAAGAGTAGCGTTACAGTAATGTTCCAAAGTTTGGGCTGGGAAGAATTGGGAGAAAGAAGACCAGCTGCTCGACTAAGTTGTATGTTCCGAGTTGTCAGCGGAGAGATGGCGTGGAATGGCATTAGTAGACGAATACATTTGAGTGGCGTCTTTGAAAGTAGGAAAGATCACAATATGAAGATAAAGTTGGAATTCAAGAGGATAAATTGGGGCAAATATTCATTTATAGGAAGGGAAGTTAGGGATTGAAATAACTTACCAAGGACCGAGCTCGATAGCTGCAGTCGCTTAACTGCGGCCAGTATCCAGTATTATTTCATGCCTTCATTTGTGGCGAAGTTAAGGCTCACGGCCCTCTCTTACACTTAACCACATATCTAATAAACTTTATAAAACAGAATATGAAATAATATAACAAAATATAAATCCTAACCTCATTCATTCTTCCATTCATACTGCCATTCATACAAGCTGGTTATACATTTAATAGGTAATTTCGGCAAGACCGCTTAAAAGAAGCTAAGGAAGTGCAATTCCTAACACTAACTGGAAGGGAATTCCATAGCCTTGCACCAGACACTTGAAAGGAGCGGTTAAATGAAGATGAGCGATGCACAGGAATTGAGAGTATCGTAGTCGATGGTGTGTCGTGTTCATGAGAGGAGGAGAGTAAATTAAACTTTGAGGATAAATACTGGGGTTTAGATTCATTCAGCAGACGAAATACGAGAGTAGCAACGTGAAGATGTCGTAGTTTATCGATTTTTAATAAGGAGAGAAGTTCATAATAGGAGGAGATATGAGTTGAAAATTTAATTGAAAATATAAACCTAATGCATGAGTTAATTGCCCTCTGTAATTTTAGTGTCTGTTCCATGGTGGTATCTATCATTACAATATCACAATAATTAATTATGGGAAATATGAGGGCCTGGATAAGTTTAATTTTCAAGCTTAGTGGAAGAAGTGATTGGCGAGTTTTGAGAGGGTGAAGTGACGAGTGAATTTTCCTACAGATGCTTGTTATGTGCTCACTCCAATCTAGTGTGTCACTTATGTTAATTCCAAGATTTTTTTACCGACTTCTGAAATGGTATAGCTACACCACAAAGCAAAAGTGAAGGCAATAATTTCTTATTAAGGATATTTAACTGCCTTTGTTGCCCTATTATAATAGCTTGTGTCTTTTTAGGATTAATTAATCAAATGTTTTTATTAGAATAGGAGCTAATCAGATTTAAAATGGAATTCATCTGATGAATTCCAAACTCAATATCAATAGCTTTACACTGAGAATATATTTGTAGATCATCTGCATATAAATGATACTTACAGTTACTGAACTGAGAAGATATATCATTGATATATAGAGTAAACAGAAGAGGTCCAAGCACGGATTCCTGTGGGGCACCTGTTTGCTTCGTCTACCAGTCTGTGGTAATGCCGTTTATGACAACACGTTGTCGCCGATTGGAGAGGTACGAAGCAAAGAGCTGAATAGCAGAGGGACTCAGATTAAATCTTTGAAGTTTTGCTAATAATATGTCAATATTTACTGTGTCAAACGCACTACTGAAGTCAAGTAAAATAAGTATAGTCACTTTCCGCTCATCTATAGCTCGTCTAATGTCGTCTGTAATTCTTAGTAGTGCCGTCCCTGTGCTGTGTCCTTTCTTGAAATCAGATTGGAAGGGGTCACGCAGAGAATATTTTTCCAGATATTGTTCAAGTTGGCTATAGATCAATTCTTCAAGAGCTTTAGACAGTGCTGAAAGAATGCATACAGGACGAAAGTCGGATGCTACATTAGCTGGCGACCTTTTTGGAACTGGGACAACTTGTGCATCTTTCCCCTTTGTCGGAAAATAACTACGAGAGAGGCATGCATTAAATAAGTCAGTAATAACCGGCAATATTATATCCATAATGTTAGTAATAAAGAAAATAGGGATTTCATCAGCCCCTGTTGCATGAGATTTAATTGAAATCAGTACTCGTCTCACTTCAGACTCTGAAACAGTTCGAAATTCGAAATATGGGCGATCAGATGATTGTTGTCGTATTATAGACTTGATGGTGGCCTGCACTATATCGTGTTCAGGAGTAAAAACATATGTTGAAAAGTATCTAATAATCTCGTCAACCGGTATTTCTGGTTTAGCATGGTTCGCAGGAGGCCTTCCAATACCTCATGAACGAAGTTGTCGCCAAGTACTACCAGCGTTTATATTATTGGATAGACGCCGGAAAGTAATCGAATTTCTTATTGCGGATAATTTGTTTAATTCGATTTCGCAGTACACGGTATTGTTCAAATGTGTCAGCTGATAAATTTCGTTTGTAACGTCTATATAACGAATCACGCTGAGCCATCAAAGATTTAATTTCAGTTGTCAGCCACGGACAGGGCGGCAGTGTTACTTTCACACAGCGCTTAGGAGCATGCTTATTGTAAAGTCCATGAATATGAGAATTAATATTTTCCAGTTTTTCATCTATGTCATTCATTAGTATTATGTCACCCCAAGGACATTGGCATGCATCTTCTTTTAGGTGATAGAAATCTATATTTTTAAAGTCCCTAAAAGTCACGTATTTCGACCTATATTTAGAAACTCTTAGCGAATACGCTAAGTATATAAGGTCATGAGTTGATATTTCAGGAACAGGTATTTGACTGTGTTTAAGAACCTTGTGTGGATTATTGGTTATCATGAGATCAATTAGTGTATCGGAAGAGACGGTGGAAGTATGAACGTGGTTAGTTGGTTCCGAGGGCAATATTGTCATGTCACAGGAGAGAAAAATATTTCGAAAAAGTATTGTTTCACTAGTCCGAGTTAACAAATTTGTATTAAAGTCGCCTAGTATAATCACGTGTTCATAAGATGGTAAATGTCTCATTAAATCGTCCTCTAACTCAACAATGCCCCCTGCATTTGGAGGCCTATATACAACCCCAATGAGTACTTTACCCAGCCTAACGTCAATCACAGAGCTAAGGAAAATTATTAAATCCCTTAAGGACCAAAAAGCACCCGGGCCAGATGGAGTTCAAAACAAAATTCTCAACGAACTCCCGATCTGTGTCATAGCACACCTTGTTGAAATACAGTATATAACGCTGCTTTGAGGCTAGGCTACTTCCCTGACAAATGGAAGATCGCAAAAATTATTACGCTACCAAAACCCAATAAAATCCCCTCAAATCTCAATAACTATAGGCCAATCAGCTTACTAGACAGCCTAGGCAAGATACTAGAGAAACTCATCCTACATCGACTACTTGCCACAGACACCATTAAGACCGCCATTCCTAACGAACAATTTGACATCAGGCAAAATCACTCCACGACACAACAACTCATCAGATTGGTCAATATGATTACAAAATCATTAAATCATCATCGTGCTAGACCAGTGGTCTATCTAGACATTGCAGAAGCCTTTGACCATGTATGGATTGATGGACTACTAATCAAGCTCAAAAACCTCCAAATAGATCCGATCTATTGGAAAATCATAGACAGTTATCTTACCAACTGAAGATTCTTATGTAAATGTCAACGGTCGACAATCAACATCTAGACCAATCCTGGCTGGAGTGCCACAAGGTAGCATACTAGGCCCGCTCCTATACTTGCTATTTATTCATGATATCCCGCAAACGGAGGGGACCGAAATCGCCATGTATGCAGATGACACACTTATCACGGCGGATTCGTTCAAAGTTCAAGTCGCTGTCAGCAAAATTCAAGTAGCGATTAACAACCTCGTAACCTGGCTAGAAAAATGGCGAATAAAAGTCAACCCTCAAAAGACCACTGCAGTTCTGCACAGTATCATCTGGCACCACAAGCCCACCAGTTTTGTTCACATTTACAACACCCAAGTCCCATGGTCCCCTGAAGCTAAATACCTGGGGGTCATCCTAGATGCAAGACTCAAATTTCGCTGCCACATCAATAACGTGCTGGTGAATGGCAGAAAAGCTACACATAGCATCTATAATCTTCTATCCCGTAGATCCAAACTATCAGTCTCCAATACGTTACTGCTATTCAAAGCTCTCATAAAAACCACCATGTTATATGCAGCCCCAGTTTGGGGTACAGCAAGGGACTGTTACATCAACAGGTTACAGATCCATCAGAACAAGCTCCTCCGCATAATCGATAACTCCCCTATGTACACAAAAAGCATAGATCTAATGAAGAAGTATAACATCTGCACGATAAAGGAAGAAATAATAAACATGGCCAAACGCTTCTACGGCGCAAAACCAAAGACAGATAACCCGCTAGTCAATGAGCTACATAACATGGACGAAAATGTTTTCTACAAGAAAAAAATCCCAAAACGCTAATCTATATATATAAAATAAGAGTTTTGTCTGTACATTGCTCGGAATTTGAAAAGAATAGTATTTCTGTATCGGCCATGTCCATAGTAACAAGAAAATGTACTTTTTACTTTTCCGTAATTTCTGTCTGTCTGTCTATTTGTTTGTATGTATGTACACGCATCACGAGAAAACGGCTGAAGAGAATTTTATGAAAATCGGTATGTAAAGTCGGGGGATGAGCCGCTACAATCTAGGCTATAAATAATTTTAATCACGCCGAGTGAAATGGTAGTTTAGGGGAAGGCCTTAAATTTAATTCTCGAATATTTATATTATTAGCGGTCCTATAGATAAAAACTATATAACTAAAGTTATATAGAATTAAATTTCCAATCAATTATGTCTTATACATTTTTACCGTACCGGCTCTGATAACACAGATATTAATGAATTTGTAGTTTTGTTGCTAAGTCCATATCAACGCCTAGCCACGAGAAAAGGGGTTAACAGAATTTAATGAAAACCGCTATATAGTGTCGGGAATAAGAAACTACAGTCTAGGCTGTAAATAATTTTATTCGCCCGAGATGAAATGGTAGTTTAGGGGAAGGCGCCTAAAATTAATTTTTTTAATACCGGTACTTATGTTATTGGTGCTATCGAAAAGTACTGCATAACAAAAGTTATAGACAATACAATTTCCGATCATTTATGTTTCATTCAGTTTTACTGTACCGACTATGAGTGGTGTTTCAGAAGGCTTACAATATCGAAAACGCATAACACTGATCAACAATAACTTTACATTGACCAATGTTTGTTACTAATCAACAATAACTTTACATTGACCATTGTTTGTTGTGATGTTCTTCGTTTCTTATGGTCCCGCTCAACTCCGATAGATGGGATTACTACTGCGTACCGAGTATAACAGCACCGACTGAACGTTGGCGGGAAATAGCTGGGGAGTTGGAAAACTTTCTTCTTTAGCATGTCATTCCTCTGGTTCATGTAGCCTCCGTGGCTCAGACGGCAGCGCATCGGCCTCTCACAGCTGGTAACCGTGGTTCAAATCCCGGTCACTCCATGTGAGATTTGTGCTGGACAAAGCGGAGGCGGGACATGTTTTTCTCCGAGTACTCCGGTTTTCCCTGTCATCTTTCATTCTAGCAACACTATCCATTCTCATTTCATAGCATCTATCAGTCATTAATGTATCACTGGGAGTGGCGACCCCATCGTACTAACAGCCTATATATCTGCTTCATTCAATACATCCCTGACCCGGTCAATTACTGGAAAACAGGTTGTAGGTTTTCATTTTCATTTTCCTCTGGTTCACACATTTTCTGATACTGCAGGTACGTAACACACTGGTTCATCATAGTATTCCAGTTATTCGATCCTTACTCTGACGCGCTGTTTTGAATGAGCTGTATGCACACTTGCGACAGAGGATCACTTAGTAGTAGTAGTAGTAGTAGTAGTAGTAGTAGTATGACCTGGTCTAGAATTACTATTTAACCCTGACAGTAACACGTCTATAAATATCGCTTTAGTTACACCACACGTTTCGAAGAGTCACTCAAAGCCTATTATTTAAAGCTACATTAAAGTTACCAGATGGAATGAACAAGGAATAGAGGTGATGGAGGGGATAACTCTCCCCTCCTTATGAGGAATAGATGGCATTCATTCGCACAACACGTCAGAAAAACGTATGGTGTTACTGTCAGGGTTAAGCCTATTTCAAATTATAGCACCACAATTCACTAAATAACTCAAAAGTCAACCCTGAAAAGAGCTGTTTCTCAAGAAAAGCTTCTTCCTCTTCACTTTTATTAAATTCTACATTCATTTAATTCCAAATTAGCAGTGAAGAGGGGGCTTCTCCTCTGGCTTGGAGGAAAAAATTGCCTCCAAATCAGATAGGTTTTTCCGTTGCCATTGTAGTGAATTGAGATTTTTCGACTCATCGGGTACTCTTCGGAAACAGATTAGTAAAAAGACATAGTTTTTGCCCTGGGACTCTCCACTAATCGCCTTCCCCCCACTCCCCCACCCCCCCACCCCCGCACCGCATAAAAAAGACGAAGAGTGTTCACAGATCAGAACTGTCTGCGACTTGGTAATTCCAGCATAGTACTGTTCGTTAAAAGTGAGAAAGTGTGTGGTCTTTCATATGATGGAGTATTTCATATGAAAGTATTGCTTTTAATCGCGCCATTCCTACTGACGTCATTGCAATGACCTATGTTCATTTCAGTTGGAAAAAACACTAAGGCAGTCTTTCTGAGGTTGTATAATGGCTGGTGGAGAGAGAGTGTCTGCCATTATAATGACAACTCCCCAACCTGGTGGTGACTGATGGTAGACAAGCGGGCCTGTCATTACAATGAAAATTCCCTAACACAGTCTTCATATGAGAAAAGACGTTTGGCGACTTCCCCGTCGCGTTTCTAGGGTAACATTAAGAGCTATGCAATTTAATACAATCTTGCTCACAACGTGTATACTACCTAGCCTTGAATTCCGTGTACAATGTAGAATTCCGTAGCGAAGCACGGGTACATCAGCTAGTACTACAATAAGAATAGCATAGTACACACTACCTCAGTACTAGACTGCCCTAAGCTTTACACCACCTCAAAATACTGACTCAATAACCAGGTACACACACTAACTTACTAAGGTACCCATATATTATCGCCTAACTAATTTTGTTAATAAATGAAACCCCCACCTGGCATTGCCAGACGCTAAGAGTATACTGTACATACTGTAAATACAACTTGTGTAAATACTGTACATACAAAATGTACATACTGCTATTTAGTGATTCAAGCTGGATATAAAGTTTTGTATAAACTACATCACCAACCATATCACAGATATGTATACATGTAGCACTGTCGTTACAAATACTGCATGCACCAAAAACAACGAACTTAACATAAGCACGTATTTGCACCCTCCAACGAGCCCTTCACTCTCACTACCATAATCAAAGGTCGGTCGCCCAAGTATCTCAGGAAACTACAAACAACAACAACAAAAAACACAACACTTACTCAAACAAACGTACATATAGCCCTAGATGTGCTTGCTACTAAATATTAATAATTAAACGTTATGTTAGCAAACTAGCACATAAAGCAAGCTGAACAATAAGCTGCAAAACACCAACTTGCACCAAGCAATCTTACCACCCCTTGGTCTGGGACATAGGACCTTGTAGGTCGGAGGTCCCACCTTTCAAATTCCACTGGCGCCGCCCGCTGGAGGGTAGCAACACGAGTTCAGTTCAGTTAACAGTGTCTATAATAATTTCAACAAACATAAATTCAGGAACAGGATTTGTAGTAGTGGTAGAAGTTTTTACCACTGTACTCCTGAGATTAAGCTTACAAAACAATGCAACACCACCTCCACGCCTGCTCATCCTATCACAGGGATGGCGAACCTATGCCACGCGTGTCACTAGGTGACACGCGAACACGATTTCGGTGGCACGCCACATGAACATAATTGTTTTATATACGTCTTGTACTGCAGACAATACATATCTTACAGTACAGTGTTTCACGAGTAAAAAATATCGAAAATCTAAATACTAGTTCCATTTGGACGTGCAATATAGCAACACTGCTACACTGATAGGTCCGAAAGTCAAGTGAGGTAGTGTTTTCTGGTGGTTTTGTATACGGATATCACAAACATGTTTTCGGTGCCGAAAAGAACAGAAACTTAACAAAGGTGGTGACCGTACTTTTCAAGACCTCTGACAAGGGAATTTGGACAGATAGAAAGATGTGTTTCCTGTGTTTGAAAACAATTGTATCCCCCACATTTAATGTAAAGCTCAATTTCGAGACTAATCATTCAAATGTTTGTTCCATTTCAAATGAAGAAAGAAGCCAGTTCGTTTCACAAAATATCAGACATTACACAAAACTAACTAGTTCTTTTGTATCATCTTTCCGGCCAAGGAATAATATCAGTGCGGCTGTTTCCATCTGTCTCACTGCATAGTACAGCATGCATGGGAAACCGATTTCTCAAGGTGAGTTGTTGAGAGAAACTTTCTTATTGACGTCCGACACATTTGAAAACTTCCCTAACAACTAATAATTAACAGAATTACAGGAATGTCAGCCAGCTGAACTTTTGTCGAGGGTAGAATAATTTAAAAAAAATGAGTGTAGAAGTTTCCGAGCAATTGAAAGCTAATTTGGATAACTCCCACAAGTATGTTTTGATGAAAGCATGAATGTGACCTTACCAGCAAGGATAGCTGTGATGAAGAAGAAATTAGTTTAATTGTTGAGTATACAAACTACAACATGGAAAGATAATGCTAATGGAGGAAGAAGTGAAGTCCATTCGCAATATTACTATTTTTGATTTTTATACCTAATAATTTTTTTTTAACAATTTGCTTTACGTAGCACCGACACAGATAGGTCTTACGGCGATGATGGGACTGGAAGGGACTAGGAGTGGGAAGGAAGCGGCCGTGGCCTTAATTGAGGTACAGCCCCACAGAACATGCAATCAAATGTATTTACAAGATATATCTGTAATAAATAAATGAATCAGTAAATAAATAAATTAATTAATTAACATATGAAACATAATGGGTAATTTAGAAAGGAAGTCGCCGGGGGGGGGGGGGGCGGGGGGGATGTTGTAGGTTGTAGACTTTCCTTAATGGAAAACAAGTGGCACAGTAGACATTTGAGAATAATAAACCAGACTTAAAATGGCACACTAGTTGGAAAAGGTTCGCCATCCCTGTCCTATCAGATCGATGAATACGATACCCTTGTATTTCAACCATACTGGAAGGAATTGAACTACATAGCCAACTCTCACTTACAGCAATTATATGAAATAAACTGTTTTCAAATATAGCTTTCAGTTCATCATGGTGAGCTACAATAGACTGACTGTTAACATAAGCACACAACAAAGCGCGTGGAAATGCTTTCACTTCCGTTTCTAAAATACTACGAACAGATAGAACTGAAGAGAGAATCTGGGAAGAGAGAGAGGTAAGAGGAGTAAAACTAGAAATCGGTGCCAAAGAGAAAGGAGGGTTGGTGGCTGTGTCCAAGTCTATGCTCGCAATAGAAGTGAATGACATTGTTATACTTAAATCCTCAGGCAGAAGTTGAGAATAAACAGATAGCGGCTTACCTCGACATAGCATAAAATATAACTTCCAGCTGATTCACACAAACACACACGCTTACTAACCATAACTAACTTCAAACATGGAATTGGCCTAGTATACATTAGCAATAACAAGAACACAATCATAATTATTTCCTAGTGCTAATTTCGCCTAACCGTCTAATCAAAGAATTTAATTCTGCAGGAGTGTTTAAATGCATCTTCTTTCCATCGGCTGTGAGGACGATAATCGTGCCATTTTGCGTATAGGTGTTACAAATTCCAAATATATCACGTGCCTTGCGGAACATCTCCTTCCTTGTAGCTGTCAGAGATTCAGTAATAAGAACTTTAGTGCCTTTTAGCAGCCGCTTAGCGCGCCACAATCTATCTCGTTGCTGATATCTAAGAAATTTTATGATAATTTCCCTGTTTCCTGATGTCACCACATCAGCAGTCGATCTCTGTTGTCGCCCTAATCTGTGACATCGATCAATGCACTCAATATTCAGGTCAATCTGCAGTTTATCTCTGATGGTATCCAAGGCCTTGCTGTACACATCTTCATCAGCAGTCTCATTAACACCATGCAACAGGAGACAATTGCGTCTGCTGTATTGGGCCGCTTCATCTGACAATGCTTCTTGTACCTCAAGACGCTGTTCAATTTCACTTATACTTCTCTTCAAAACGGATATTTCCGCTGAAATAGATTCTCGAAAGTCACGGAAGTCACGTTCAAGCACACGTAACAACTCTTTGGGATTAGTGGCATTGTTAGTAGTAGCAGTTAGAGCTTCCTCCAGGCGCCCTTGGAATTGAGACATACGTCTTTCAAATTCACTAATCTTCTCATTCACAGCTTTGAGGGTCATGTTTGATGCACTAAAAATGAAATATATATTTATAAATCTAGTGGATCCCACTCACGGTAAATATGTATGATATATTTTGATATTCGGTAGGCGAATTACGGAGCACTTTCACACACGTTCAACTACAGGCGCCATATTGAACACTGTATTCGGGAGATAGTAGGTTCGAACCCCACTGTCGGCAGCCCTGAAGGTGGTTTTCCGTGGTTTCGCATTTTCACACTAGGCAAATGCTGGGGCTGTACCTTAATTAAGGCCACGGCCGCTTCCTTCCCACTCCTAGCCCTTTCCTGTCCCATCGTCGCCACAAGACCTATCTGTGTCGGTGCGACGTAAAGCGACTTGCCAAAAAAAAAAAAAAAAAAAAAAAAAAACTTACCAAGGGAAACGTTCAATAAATTTGAAATTTCTTTGAAATCATTTAAGAAAATGCTAGGATTTAAACAACAGATAGGGAATCTGCCACCTGGGCGACTACCCTAAATGCAGATCAAGATTGATTGATTGATTGATTGATTGGTTGATTGATTGATTGATTGATTGATTGATTGATTGATTGATTGATTGATTGATTGATTGATTGATTGATTGATTGATTGATTGATTGATTGATTGATTGATTGATTGATTGATTGATTGATTGATTGATTGATTGATTGATTGATTGAAACCACAAACGAGTGTTATATTTCCATTTTAATCACGTTTAGGAAACAGTGATAATAATGATGATGGTAATAATAATAATAATAATAATAATAATAATAATAATAATAATATCAAGAAAGATCTTAAAGAACTGGGCCTACAAGCAGAAGATGCACAAGACCGAAATCTTTTCAGAGCAGCCATCAATACTTTTGGGACTTTCCGGGACGAAAAACGGGCAGCTGGTGCTAAACGGACAGAAGAACGTCGTGTTAAACACAGTGAGCTAATGAAGACGATGTGGAACAAGCGAAAAATGAACAAATGCCAGATTGTAAAGTGATGCTTATCGTGGTCCCTAGTTGGCCGGTTTGCGAAGTTGAATGAAGGAATGAATGAATGAATGAATGAATGAATGAATAATAATATTGACTTTACGTCTCACTAATTACTTTTACCATTTTCGGACCAAGCTCGATAGCTGCAGTCGCTTAATTGCGGACATTGTCCACTAATCGGGAGATACTGGGTTCGAACCCCACTGTTGGCAGCCCTGAAGATGGTTTTCCGTGGTTTCCCATTTTCACACCAGGCAAATGCTAGGGCTGTACCTTAATTAAGGCCATGGCCACTTCCTTCCCACTCCTAGCTCCTTCCTGTCCTATCGTCGCCATAAGACCTATCTGTGTCGGTGCGACATAAAGCAACTAGCAAAAAACAATTATTGGTTTCACCTCAGACGAAAGTCAGTCTACTGAAAAGGTGTGGAAATCTTTAGGAATAAATGGAAGAGAGGGGTAGGCCTAGGTCGTGTGCTCTATTTCTAATCGGTTTGATTCTAGTAGGAGACTTTGTGCCTTTTCAGATACTGTACAGGTACATATAACTAAGTGCATCAGAAATAATGTTCACGACAAAAGACAAGTCTATTACAATAACGAAGCTGTGGACTTTAAATTCTATCGACAGGTTTTTGAAATGGATAACTGCCATAAATTTGCAGGTTTGAAAGTTTGCCACAAGCTAACGTCTGGGCATACCATTTCATCGCATGAACGTGAGACTTGCTTTTCAGTTATTTAGTAATTCTGCTGCAAATGGCATAAAGTCTTTTAGACAGGTAAACTCGGAAGGATATGAAAACAGCGAACTTACAGAAACGTTCACTAGGGAATTAAACATCTTAATAGATGTATTAAATACTTCTACAGAAGCAGGCGCCCTTTATAAAGATTCAATAGGTCACCAAACCTTAATAAAATGGAGAGGTAACCTGAGCGGGAAGAATAATACTTTTGCTTCAGAAAGAACTCTTGAATCCCTAAGAGTAGCAATTGAGAGCACCATATGGGTGACCGTGTATTTATGGAGCAATGGATTCCGATATGTGCTCACGGCCAAATTTAATCAAGATCCTCTAGATCGGCACTTTGATATTCTACGCTTATTAAGTTGTGACGACCACCTTTCAACAATAGATTTTCTGAATTTACACACGTTGCAGTCTATTTATATCCCAACCAAACTTGCCCTATCATCGGGTATAGCTGAGACGGGCAACACGTACCCAACGGCATTCAAACAGTTCGGAAAACGTTTGATCTCCCTGGCCACTCACTGGCCTAGCAAGGGTCGATTTAAGGCGGCAGTGGGCTTTAAACCGGAAGTTTCTCGTTCCCCTTCAGAAATCCTTACAGCTCTGTTGCCAATGCACCTCTTGTTAAATAGACGCCAGTCTCTTTTTTTCAGCTCAGACAATTCGCACTTGCTTTGTTCGCTGTTTAAAAGTTTTGGATTATTTCTTTGCTTCGTTAATTCATATTTGTGAAGTGTATTGCTTTTCACTGACCTTCATGCAGTAATGTGGAGGCCGTGGGAACCACGCCTGGAAATTATCACATCAGAAAATCCTGAATTAAATCTGCCAGTGCACGCAAACGATCCTCAACCGAGCACCAGTAGCATTGATATTCCACCGAGTAGTACTGGTTCCGTGCCCGCGAGTGACACTCAGCCGGTTAGCAGTGGTTCCGTGCCCGCGAGTGATATTCAACCGAGTAGCAGTGGTTCCGCGCCCGCGAGTGATACTCAGCCGGGTATAGTCCTGACGCTGAACGTATAACCATGCGGCATCTTCTGATAACAAAACTTGGCCCACACTGGTAATAATGAGGGTTGTCAGTCTGCCCGCCCTAGTGATAATGAGGGACTTGTCAGTCGGTTTCTTTCCTCTGGACACAAAGGGCGCGTGTCGTTTAAAAGGCAAGTGAGTGCTGTCAAGAGCAAGGTTGTCATATTTTGCGTCCATTATTTAAACATGTTAACATTTAATTTATCCTAAAGTCAAAATATAAATTTAAAAAGCTGATCATGTACCACAGCACAAACCAATATCGCAGAATAATTTGTTTCGTGCTTAACCCGTGCGGTGGTCGCAGATGTTAGAAGAAAGAAAGAAAGAAAGAAAGAAAAAGAGGAAGAAGGAATTGGCAAATAAACTCGACAAAGAACTCTCAAATAGCCGCAAATGATCATACAAATAGGTCTCTAAAAATACTGTCCGGCTCCATGGCTAAATGGTTAGCCTGCTGGCCTTTGGTCACAGGGGTCCCGGGTTCGATTCCCGGCAGGGTCGGGAATTTTAACCTTAATTGATTAATTTCACTGGCACGGGGGCTGGGTGTATGTGTCAACTTCATCCTCATCACGACGCGCAGGTCGCATACGGGAGTCAAATCAAAAGACCTGCATC
The DNA here is from genome assembly GCF_040414725.1 of Anabrus simplex. NCBI lineage: Eukaryota > Metazoa > Arthropoda > Insecta > Orthoptera > Tettigoniidae > Anabrus > Anabrus simplex. Next base: position 325,101,210 of record NC_090268.1, read on the forward strand.
TGGCGTGCCAAGCTTGTCCTCGGACACTCCCAGCACTAAAAGCCATACATACGCCTTTCATTTTTTTCATTTCCTAAAATACTAAACTTAAATTGTTACCAAAGTAGGCCGATTAAAATATTAATTTAATGCTGCTAATATCAGTGTCTCGCTTTCAGTAAAGAAAGGAAAAGTACAATACTTTTTTACAATTTGTTTTACGTCGCACCGACACAGATAGGTGTTATGGCGACGATGGGCTAGTAAAGGCCTACGAGTGGGAAGGAAGTGCCCGTGGCCTTAATTAAGGTACTTCCCCAACATGGGCATGGTGTGAAAATGGGAAACCACGGAAAACCATCTTCACAGCTGCCGATAGTGGAGCTTGAACCCACTATCTGCCGGCTGCAAGCTCACAGCTGCGCGCCCCTAACCGCACGGCCAACTAGCCCGGCGAAGGAAAAGTAAAATCACGAATTAGGGACTTGGATTATAATAATAATAATAATAATAATAATAATAATAATAATAATAATAATAATAATATAATTATAATAATAATAATAATAATAATAATAATAATAATAATAATAATAATAATAATAATAATAATAATAAATATCGGAGTATATAGTTCGGACATAAAATAGCCAAGCAAACTTAGCTATATTTAAAAATAAATTGCAGTATTTATTTACCTTACCTCTATTCGTCGTCCTCGTCATTGTCTGCTAGGTGTATTACAAATCTATCTTGGTTGCTATCCGTGTTGTGTACTTCCCTTCTGTCTTAATGGTGCTTCGAACACAAGCAGACCACCTCTCAGGACCGATCGTTCCAGCTCCTTCACGAAGAAGTTGACACACACTAGCACTCAAAGTTGACGTAACATTATTTTTCCTAACATACGCCTTCAGTTGAGACCAGATAATTTCTATGGGGTTTAAAATACAGTGATATGGAGGGAGTCGCATAACTTCGTGCCCATATGAGGCTGCGATCTCTTCTACAGCGTACCTTTTACTGGTATTGGCTGATTTGATTTCCTGCAATATAACTGCCTTGATGGGTATAGGTTTTGGCACGGAAGAGTTATTGTACTCCATAAACTTAATAATGTCCTTAATATTAGTGTTCATGGAAGGAAACCTAATCAGCTGCCGCGAATGACAGCTTGCGTTGTCCATCACGATTACACATTTTCGGTCACGTAGTAGGTTCTCTAGAAGATGAGACCTAAACCAGTTTTCGAAAATTTGAGCTGTCATTTCGTCATGGCTATCAGCTTTGCAGTCTCCAATGTTTATAGTCGACAAATAAAGGCAATTCTCAACCCAGTCCTCACTGCCTCCGGCATGCAGTACCATAATACGCTTGCCTCGCGATGTTGATGCTTTCAATGTGCAATTACAAGTTCCACCATCCCACCCTTTCTTCACATGTCATGAGTATCGTACCAAGTTTCATCTAGATAGACAACTCTGCACCCTCGGAATGCAACTTCCGGAGACGGTCTATGAATTTATATCGCCAAGCTACTATTCTAGCAGATTCCATTACAATCTGTTTCTTCCTCAGAATACGGAAACAAAACCCAAGTTTTATCAACAGTTGTCGTAGAGTAGTTTTTCATAAGGAAAGCCACACCCATTTTCAAATGTTTTAACAGTTCCTGTACGATTGGTGGCTTACGTTTAGTAAAGAATGTATATACCTCGCGTCTCACCAAGTCACAGCAAAAAATCATCAATTTTATCAAAGATAACCCTATTATTACCACACTTTTTCGGAGTTGTAGGCCCCCTTTTTACTATTTTGCTTAAAATTTTCCTGTTAAGTTTCTATATTTTAGCTGTCTCCGAAATATAACGCTTGCGTACGTTGTTCTTCATTTAGGAATTAATGTTAGTCTGTAAATGAAGGGTATCATTGGATAAAGCCGGCTATAATTGCGAATACTGCTCCTATGGATAGAACACAATGGAAGTGAGCAACAACGTAATATGTGTCATGTAAAATAATGTCAATTGAGGAATTAGCTAATACAACTCCTGTTAATCCGCCAATAGTAAAGTGGAATACAAAACCTAACACCCAAAGTAAGGCCGGGCTATAAGTTAATTGAGTTCCATGTAGGGTGGCAAGTCAGCTATAAATTTTTATTCCTGTAGGAACAGCAATAATCATAGTGGCAGAAGTAAAATAGGCCTGTGTGTCTACGTCTATTCCTACAGTAAATATGTGATGTGCTCATACTACAAAACCTAAAAGACCAATTGCTATTATAGCATAAATTATACCTAAAGTACCGAAGGCCTCCTTTTTTCCTCTTTCCTGACTAATAATATGAGAGACCATCCCAAACCCAGGAAGAATTAAAATATACACTTCAGGGTGTCCGAAGAATCAAAAAAAGGTGTTGATAAAGAATAGGATCCCCAGCACCAGCGGGATCAAAACATGAGGTATTTAAGTTTCGATCAGTAAGTAGTATGGTGATAGCTCCTGCTACAGGTAGAGAAAGGAGGAGAAGTAAACCGGTAATTGCTACGGCTCATAAAATAAGGGTTTTTGATCTAGTGATATCCCAGGAGCTCGTATATTGATAGTTGTGTTAATATATAAAATGTATAAAAGATAGGAGTAATCACTTTATAGGAATTATCTGAGGAATAAAGAAATATTAACGTTTTTAATTATTTTAGTTTGACATACTGATGTTTTAAATTAACGAATTTCTTCATCAAAATTAGGTGTTAATTACTATAAAATGATTTAAGAGACTAGTACTTACTTTCAGTCATCTGATTATGAGTTTATTATATTATTAATTCATTTAATAAATGAGTTAATACTAATTCTTTCAATTACAATAGGCATGAATCTATGGTTCGCCCCACAGATTTCTGAGCATGGACCTTAAAATAGGCCGGGTCGGTTTTTAAAAAACTTGTTTGGTTTAATCGACCTGGGCTTGGATCAACTTTTACCACTAAAGCTGGGACGGTTCAAGAGTGAAGAACATCAGCGGCAGTAACTAATATTCGGATAGGTGTATTTATAGGGAGGATAGTTCGCTTATCTACATCTAATAATCGAAAACCGTTTGCAGGTATTTCGTTATAAGGGAGTATATATGAGTTAAATTCATATGGAGTGGTAAAGATAAGTCAAACATTGCAGTTCTCAGGGGAAGCATTTTTTAATAATTCACTCGTCCCAGGGAATAACAAGATAAGTCAAGAATTAAAGTTATCAGGATAAGCATTCTTTAATAATTCACTCATCCCAGGGAATAACAAGATAAGTCAAAAATTAAAGTTCTCAGGGGAAGCAATTTTTGTTTGTTTTTAAACAATACGAAATCACCGATTCATCAAATGTTTAACAATCAAGGAAATATTTAGACACCTAATCGATACCTTTATTTGCCTCTGACAAGTTTATAAAATCATTAAGTTTTTTTTTTTTTGCTATGGGCTTTACGTCGCACCGACACAGATAGGTCTTATGGCGACGATGGGATAGGAAAGGCCTAGGAGTTGGAAGGAAGCGGCCGTGGCCTTAATTAAGGTACAGCCCCAGCATTTGCCTGGAAAATCATTAATAGTAGGCCTACATGTTTCGATTGCTTTGCAGTCATCATCAGCTATATTCACGTAAGCTTAGGTGTAAATAAGATAAAAGTATGCACAATATATGTTCTCGTATTAGCCTTGATAACTTCAATCAATCAATCAATCAATCAATCAATCAATCAATCAATCAATCAATCAATCAATCAATCAATCAATCAACCAATCAATCAATCAATCAATCACTTTTGATCTGCATTTAGGGTAGTCGCCCAGGTGGCAGATTCCCTATCCGTTGTTTAAATCCTAGCCTTTTCTTAAATGATCGCAAAGAAATTGGAAAATTATTGAACATCTCCCTTGGTAAGTTATTCTAATTCCTAACTCCCCTTCCTAAAAACGAATATTTGCCCCAATTTGTCCTCTCGAATTCCAACTTTATCTTCATATTGTGATCTTTCCTACTTTTATATACGCCACTCAAACTTATTCGTCTACTAATGTTATTTCACGCCATCTCTCCACTGACAGCTCGGAACATACCACTTAATCGAGCAGCTCGTCTCCTTTCTCCCAAGTCTTCCCAGCCCAAACTTTGGAACATTTTTGTAACGCTACTCTTTTGTCGGAATCACCCAGAACAAATCGAGCTGCTTTTCTTTGGATTTTTTCCAACTTTTCCTATTTGTGAAACTCACAACCTGACTTTTAACCCCGTTTTTCATCATACCATTGCCCACCGTCCATCTCACAACACTATCGAGGTCACCCTGCAGCCGCTCACAATCTTGTAACTTATTTATTACTCTGTACATAATAACACCATCTGCGAAAATCCTTATCTCTGATTCCACTTTTTGTACATATCTTAGATATATAAAAGAAAACAGAAAGGTCCAATAATACTACCTTAAGGAATTCCCCTCTTAATTATTACAGAGACAGATAAAGCTTCACCTACTCTAATTCTCTGAGTTCTATTTTCTAGAAATATAGCCACCCATTCAGTCACTCTTTTGTCTAATCCAATTGCACTCATTTTTGCCAGTAGTCTCCCATGATCTACTCTATCAAATGCCTTAGATAGGTCAATCGCTATACATTCCATTTGACCTCCTAAATTCAGGATATCTGCTATATATCTTGCTGGAATCCTACAAGTTGAGCTTCAGTGGAATAACCTTTCCTAAACCCAAACTGCCTTCTATCAAACCAAGGTACCCAATTCCCCAGGTATATAGAATCGACTCTTCGCGATTCCAGTCGCAACGCATCACTACTTCTTTACATTTGTCTGTATACATGTTTTCCTTTATTTATATGTACACAAGTAAACCTGTAACTACGGGATAAATGCTGTTTAGGCTGAATTCGATTTACTACCTTTCCTCATTTGTTCCATTTTTTATCGGTTGGCAATACTGGGGAAGCGAAAGCCGAAGCGACTCACTTCTCCTTCCCCTGTCCCTGCTCCCTCAAGTCAGCGAGCAATAAAACTTCCGTGTACATTAAAATGAGCAGTAATTTGCTAAACTATCATATTTGATCACGACTAGCTTTATCACACGCCTTGAACAATTGTCAACAATAGGATGAGCAGAAGTGGCCTGTTGGCCGTGATCGTGAAGACATCAAGCCTTTAATGGCCTGTAACCGTGGTTCACTGATTCGAGACTCATTGGCGGAAAAAGCTTCATCATCAGAATGTTGGCCGGCTGGGCAGGACCCCCTGCGGGTGGGGAACGCACATGTAGAATACAACCGCGGTAACCCCTGCCTGTCGTAAGAGGCGACAAAAGGGGCCCAAGGGGCTCTAAACTTGGGAGTGTGGATTGGCGACCACGAGGCCCTTAGCTGAGTCCTGGCATTGCTTCCACTTACTTGTGCCAGGCTCCTCACTTTCGTCTATCCTGTCCGACCTCCCTTGGTCAACTCTTGTTCTTTTCCGACCCCGACGGTATTAGAGCATTCGAGGCCATGGAAGTCTTTCATTTTCACGCCCTTCGCGGCCCTTGCCTTTCTTCGTCCGTCATTTCATTTTTCGAAGTGACGGATCACTTCGTTTTTCTTCTTTTCTCTCTCTCTCTCTCTCTCTCTCTCTCTACCCCTCTGTGGGTGGGGTGCGCAGACGAATAATACACCTGTGGTATCCCCTGCCTGTCGTGAGAGGCGATTATAAGGGGCGACCAAGGGATGATTGTATTAGAACCAAGAATCTACCTTTGATTAGTACCATCACACGGGGAACACCATGGGTCTCTTTTACTTGCGAGTAGTACCACTCTGTTAGGTACTCAATAGTTTTGTGATTACCGAGCTCGATAGCTGCAGTCGCTTAAGTGCGGCCAGTATCCAGTATTCGGGAGATAGTAGGTTCGAACCCCACTGTCGGCAGCCCTGAAAATGGTTTTCCGTCGTTTCCCATTTTCACACCAGGCAAATGCTGGGGCTGTACCTTAATTAAGGCCACGGCCGCTTCCTTCCCACTCCTAGCCCTTTCCTGTCCCAACGTCGCCGTAAGACCTATCTGTGTCGGTGCGACGTAAAACAACTAGCGAAACGATAGTTTTGTGATTCGTAGCAGTCAAGCGGGGTTCACTGTGGGTTTCCAATACCCGTGAGTCGTATCCATGTGAGCAACACCGCAGGTCTGGGTGTAGCCTGTGAGTTGTACCCGTGCGAGCGACACCGTGGGTCTGCGTTACCTGTGATTAGTACCCACTATGTGAGGAACACCACGGGAATCCGGCGCCCGTGATTAGTACACCTAGGTGAGGAACCTCATCGGTTTGCGTTGGCTGTGAGTGGTGCCATTGTGTGAGAAACACCATAGGTCTGCGTTACCTTTACGACGTACAATACTTGTGAGTAGTACTTTAATGATTGGAACACCGTGAGTTTACGCTACCTTTGATTAGTACCGCAGCTTCAGAAATATCATGGTTCTCCTTTACTAGCGATAAGTGCCATTATGCGCGATCGTTGACATAGATATTGACCCATTCACACAAGCATCATCGATTCAGGATTGGGCTTTCGAAGCAGTCCCTTGGTCAGTGATATTGTTTCTGGGAATGTGAGGCATTGCGCCTCTTATCCACTGATTGTTTCAAATTCATATTCATCAATTCATTCCTCATCATCACGTTTTGAATTCGGGTCAGTGGATGAATTTTGCACTTTTAAAATGTAATCCCATTTCGTCTCATTTCGTACCATAGGGGCCGATGACTTACATGTTAGGCCCCTCTAAACAACAATCATCATCATCATCGGCTGGGTAGGAGAGGTGATGATATAGAATTTACAATCATTAGATTGCGTGCCATAAAGTTTGGGTTAAATTCCAAACCTCTCCGCGGAGTTCATATGGACTGAATACTTATGACGCTGCTGATGATTCGTTCGTCCAATGGTGACCTTAGTATTTGAACAAACACCTTAGTGTTATTCGACAGAAGTATACTACGTGCTGACATCGGAATTCTTTCTCTCCCTACATCATCATCGTCATAATCTCAGATGCGCAGGTAACCCACAGACGACAGATAGAAAGACCTGCACCAGGCGAACCGAACATGTCCTAAGACACTCCCGGTGATGATTATTGTTTTAAGAGGAAGTACAACTAGGCAACCATCCTCTATTAACACTAATCAGAGAGAACAAGTGGAAGGGATCCGACATTTCGAAAAATGAAGGTATCGTCCAAAGGAAGACTAGGGACACGAAGGGCGTGAAAATGAAAGACTCCCTAGGCCTCGAGCGTTCTAATACAGTCGCGCTCGGAAAAGAACAAGAGTTGAACAATTCACCCGAACAACATTGTATCCAACAAAAACGTAAATTCTACAGGGGGACAAAAACAGTTTAATGCTTAACTACTATTATTTTTGAACATAAACTGTATACATAAGTTAACACATCATTGAACAATGCAATGTGAAGTTGTCAACACAGTATGGTAAATTTATAACATGATTATTGGCAACATTAAAATTTTCCAGCAGGAATAACGTTGTATATGGCTAGTTACAACATTGTTATTCTGAAGTACACTCACAACATTATCTGAAATCCCCTCAACAAAACAGAACATAGCAGTTAAAATAAACAGAATATCTAGATACAGTAATATCAAATTTTCACAGAAATCTTGTGTATCATTATCATTGAAAAATTTGTTGCAATGCGCTATAACCTGTAAAGTCAGATAGTTATGATTAAATACCACCAAAAAAACTCTTACACACCGGGGTCTAAAACATTATTCATTTAGAAAGTTTTGGTAGTAACCTATCTTTTTAGCAGGAATATACTGACACATGTCCAACAGATTCTGGGGTTTTTTTTTTTTTTTGTTTTTTTTTTTTTTTTGTTTTTTTTTTTCCACTCTTGCTTGGTAAAGGTGTTCTGTATCAAACCAGAAAAGCTGAAATGTTCATTGGTGGCAAATGTACTTTTCTAATTCCTCTTGTCTTCTTTGCCAAGCATTGTTATACCCAAGGTTGTAAAATATTACCTTTTCTTCCTCTAAGTGTAGTGGGATCATCGGACGATATTTGAAGTCATGCATATTCTGTTATTTTGAATGACCCCTTGCTTAAGCTGGTATCCAGTATGGTAAGATCACTGAAATCTCCACTTTCTATCATGCAAACTAGAAAACCATATTTTTTGACATTTGCAATGACAGGTACCCAGTTGAATGGCTCAGACACAGGGAAGGAACTTTTGTTCCTCTCTATCATGGCAAGAAACTGTGCCCTGTGACAAGGAAATTTTGATCCACTGCAGTAAATTATTTGCAGACGATCAGATTCTGGTACAGAGCAATCATTCGCCTGTTATTATTCTGACCAATGCAACGATCAGATCAGACTATGAAATTACGAATTTCACCAGCTTTAAGTGGCTTGAAGTGTGTAGTAACATATTTCAGTATGCAAGAAGATATTTCTGCTGATCCCCTTCTGGCAATACTTTCATGCCAGAAATATTATGGATTGCTAAGTTGTAGCACGAGTACTGACGTTGATAGAACACAGAAGAATGGTGTAATTGTGGACAGAATAGCACTTGCTGAAGATCCACACACAAGGCCACAACATTTTTCTTGGTTTTTCTATTATCAGATCAGCTGCAAGTGTTTTGTATGCTACTTTAGTCCTAGTGTGGTGAATTGTAATTTCAGTTTCAGTTTGTTTACATTCTTCTTCAGATGAGGCTGCAGTCATCTCAACGAACAATCTGTCACAGTATGAACAGGAATTGGCCCTAGGAATTACAAATTTCAATTGAAATCACTTTTAAATGTGTCTCTATAAGTGCTTTCAGTGACATTAACATTAGGATATTCCTCCCGGAAAAGCTCGTACATTTTCCGCACATTCAGTTGTGGACCTAGGAAACAATTTAAACTCTTATGCCTGAAGCAGTGACTTTCCTATTTTGGAAATGATGCAATATGTCTTTTTTTAAGTTTTTGTCACAATCAGGCATTCTGTTTGGCCTGATGGAATGCTTTCCTCTTTTGTCCTGTAAAGCCAAGTTGGCTTTCACTTTTTCAATCAAGATTTGCACTCTACGAGGTGTAATACTATATAAATTGCACAAAGTCTTCTGACAAACCTGTACCCTACCATTTTTCAGAGGTAAGTAGGAAGTGGCAACGAGATACTTCTTCTGGTGTAGTCCGTATCTTTACTTCCCCTACTTCAATGCACTGGTGAGCCAAAAATGTCGTTTGGTTATCATAATCAAGCCCGTAGAACGTCTGGAACAACTTAATTTTACTATTCGTATGTACATTTCCGCACGAAAACTTACAGTGGCCAACTTTTTCCTGAAAATAAAAAACAAACTCCATTAAATCAGAATAAATTAGGCCTACATTTAGCATATTAAAACTCATTTGTTGTTTGTGTACTTGGGGCCAATTGTTTGGATCATGAATATGAAATCATACAATCCGTACTTTTTCAACAACAGCTACATAACCTAAACATGTTAATGTGCCTATATTTCAAAATAGAATTGCTCTATAGTCAAAATATTGTCCCAGAAATGCATCAGGTTTATATATGAAATGGGTTCGAAATATTTTACATAGGTAACTTCAATACTGACCGATCAGTTAATACACTTTTAGCATTATATGGATCGGTATCAGTTACAACGCTGTTCTACTTACCCCGCTTGGTGGTAGTTTCCGAAGAATAGATTGCTTATTTTTCGAAATATATGGGCATCCGCTGTCCTTCAGTGCCTTTCATCTGTTATCTTTCCAATTAACAAGATTAACTTTCCATCGTTTACCTTTATTTAGTCTTTTTTGATAACTGTTTGTTAGCGACACAACAACAGAGTCAGCCATATTGCTTGTAGTTACAACGTTGTTCTACTAAACGGTATTTGAAATATTCATCATGGTACAAACTGCTATTTCCTGCAAGAACAAAGTTTCCCATATAGAACGTTATTCCATCTTTAACTCACTTTCAACGAAACTGCTGGTTACAACGTCTTTTGGGAGAATGATTCAGTTGGCCAAGGGAGGTAGGATAAGATAGATGAAAGTGAGAAGCCTGGCACAAGTAAGTGGAAGCAATGCCAGGACACAGCTCAGGGCCCCGTGATCGCCAAACCACGCTCCCAAGTTAAGAGCCCCTGGGGCCCCTTTTAGTCGCCTATTACGACAGGCAGGAATCACCGTGGATGTTATTCTACCGCCCCCGCCCACAGTGGGAAGAGTACCATGGTAAAAGATGTTATCTGTGCTGAGGGATTATGGGATCAAGTGTAGATTATTAAAATCAATGCAAGACATTTATGTTGAAAATTTAATGGGCTGCAGTGAGAATTGATGGTAAAATGAGTTCTTGGTTTAAGCTACTTACAGGGGTTAGACATGGCTGTAACTTTCACCTTTGCTGTTTATAGATTACATAGATCGTCTACCGAAAAGTGTAAATTGGAAGGGAGGGATTCAGTTAGGTGGAAATGTAGTAAGCAGTTTGGCCTATGCTGACGACTTGGTCTTAATGACAGATTGGGCTGGAAGCTTGCAGTGTAATATCTTTGAACTTGAAAATAGCTGCAATGAGTATGATACGAAAATTACCCTTTCCAGGTCTTAACTAATGTAAGTAGGTAAGAAACCTAAGAGAACTGAATGTCACGTTGGGAATACAAAACTGGAACAAGTAGATCATTTCAGATATTTAGGACGTGTATTCTCCCAGGATAGTACTGTAAGTGAGATCTAATCTAGATGCAACAAAGGTAATGCAGTGAGCTGGCAGTAGCGATCAACAGTATTCTGTAAGAAAAACGTCATCTTCCAGACGAAACTATATTTATGCGGTCTGACTTCAGACCAGCTTTGCTGTACGGGATTGAAAACTGGGATGACTCAAGAAATCGTATTCATAAGTTACATGTAACAGACATGAAAGTAATGAGAAGGATCACTAATACAAACAAGTGGGAACAATGGCAGGAGGTTACTCTGAATGATGAAATAAAGGCTACGTTAGGAATGAGCTCCATTGTTGAAGCGATACGCATAAACCATCTACGGTAGAGGGTCATGCGGTGAGAATGGAGGAGGACAAGTTACCTAGGAGAGTTATGGAAGGTAAGAAAAGTAGAGGGAGACCACACGACGATGGTTATAGTCAGTTTCTGATGACTTAAAGACAAGAAGTACGGAACTACGAAGCTACAGAGATAGTTAAGAAGAGAAGATTGTGGAGGCGTGTAGTAAATTCACACAGGCTTGCAGACTGAACTCTCAAAGCTTTTAAATGTATGTATGTACCGGGGGAGTTGGCCGTGCAGTTAGGGGCGCGCAGGTGCGATCTTGCTTCAGGGAGATAGTGAGTTCGAACCCCACTGTCATCAGCCCTAAAGATGGTTTTCCGTGGTTTCCCATGTTCACATCAAGCAAATGCTGGGGCTGTATCTTAATTAAGACCAAGATAGCTTCATTCCCACTCGTAGACCTTTCCTATCCCACGTGTCGGTGTGACGTAAAGCCAATTGTAAAAAAAAATACATGTATGTATGTATTTATGTATTGAACCGTATCAAGCAGCGACCGCAGGACTGAATTTTTCATGCATTATGTGTATTAAAGATACTTCCCAAGGTGCGAACTGTTAGGCTTCAGCGGGGACAGCCTCGTTTTTTCTCTGCGTAGCAGACAAAGTCAGCGAGAGCTAATAGGGAAAGGCAGCGTGAACGAGAAAGAGAAGGTACAGGAGAGATGCGCTACAATTTCTAACCGGTGAAATACTCTAATCACCCGTTGAACAGAAAATTTGAGCAGATACGGGGCTGACAGTATCACGGAGAAATGTGATATATCGATTATTTTGCTGATTTATGCGAATATTATTTGATTGAAAGTTAAGAAGTAAATTATAGTGTACTATCGAACCATAAAATGCAGTAATCAAAGGTGTGAGAGCAATGTGCGAGCCATTTGAAAGACCGTGGGAAATAGCTATCTCGCTGCAGAATGGAAAATATTTGTATCTCTGGGGTTCCTCCGAGGCTGGTGGAGTGGGTGAGTCTTTATAAGCCCTGCGAGCCAAGCATACTTTGTCTGGCACATTCCATCGATTGCAAGGCGAACGCCTAACCTCATCCGCTACGCTGCACTGCTAGAAACGTGCTGGTAGTACGACGAGAGCAGAGAACATACGCCATCCGGTTCGGTGTTTAAGACATTAATTACCTCTCTGTTGCCTAGTTTTATGCACTGATTCCCCTCTTTGTTATACCTGGTCATGAGGGATGACACATTAACATAGTTACATGATAAAAGGACGTTGCTGCATGATTTCAAGGCGTCATGTTTGGCGAACGGATGATATAACATTTCGCTAGGGTTCAGAATCGTGTGCAAACTGTGCTCACTGAACATTAGTACCATACAGTACGTCTGCAAGGGAATAGCACCCCTATAACCATTTGCACGTTAGTTGGGCTGCAGCAAACGATATTGGAAGGGACTGCTAAATTACACTGTATATAGGTGAATGCCGGCCATTGGCGAAAGAACGAATCCAGTATCGACGCACTCGCCATGATTAGAGTTAATCGAATTAATTGCCGATAATCGGTTAAGGGAGTAAAGAAAAATATGCAGGACGATATACTGTTTACGACATGTTAAATGTGTGTTTTTCCTTGTGAGGTGCGTTTGGTTGAGGGGAGTCTCCAGCTGTGTTGAATGGTTTAAAGGGCCAACGGGAAGACTTTAGCGTGACATTGTCCTGCAAGTCGTCAGAAGGGAATCTGGGTTACTGAACCATACAGGTGCTTGTATAATTGAAAGATATGTCATAACTATAAGATTCATTGCTTGAACCGAAGACAAAGCCCAGTTAACCAGCCGCGAGATCGAGAGTGCAAGGGTTCGTGACCTGTGCATCTTTTCTCAAGATGATGCTATTTCCCATATGTGTATTTTTATTTCAGGTGTTGGTATGTATTTGATGTTGAGTTCGGTAATTTCCATGTCACTTATGTTTTGCTTTTGTGTTGTATTTGTATGGGAGCGACCATAACATTTAGAATCTGTGTCTTTTGGGGGGTTATAGGGACGGCCCCATAGCCAGAGTGTATTTATTTGTGTATGTAATTTGTCATGCCATATAAGCCGAGAGCATTTCTTTTGGTTGCGAAAAAAATATTCCTTTTTCTTCTCCCTCTCAAATTTCCCATACACCCTGTTCTCCCGACCGAAGTTGATAAGACTTATTTGTCATCCGCGTTCGTATGGCAACGTATCTCAGTTTCCAAGAAACAGGAATTAATATGTTAATGACCGAGTTGGTGTGATCCCTTGCTATTTCGACATGATTTGTACAGTATTTACAATTATTTTATTAATTGGGTTTGATTTGTCTTAGAATAAACCCTTACTTCGGAGCTTCCGCGTTACATTAAAAGCGGCACATCGATTTTTCGCCGCAGATCTCAAACCACAATTTTGAATTATGTTTCACGTGAAAACAAGTACTACCATCATTGCCGGCTAACTCATTACGGTGACGATTGAACAATATTTCCACGCTAGCGATGCATACCGTTGATGGACTTCAAGTTCAGTTTGTGAATATCTTCATTATTATAGCTCATGTCGTAAAATTCTTTCAGAAGTAACATATTGAAAATTGACATTTCTAAATTAATATTTACGGAAATACTTGTAAGATTGTGAGAAATGGAATAATTAGCCTATGAATATTTCAGTCACTATTCCTCGTACAGAAAAATGCATGAAATATTAAAGTTCGGAAATTATATTTTATTCATAATGTACCCGACAGGGACATGAACCAAGGACTAGGGATCAAGTGGATGCGCATTTCTTTGTCTAGGAGCGAGTTCGCGGAATCTCGAAGCGTGGAACACCAAGCGATAGGCTAGGAAGTATTTCCTCCAATCAGAGCTAGAGAATCCCTGGACGGAAAGAAGGGAGAATTTATCCCCACCACAAGTCGTTGGTGAGTGGGAGATGGAAACATTTTAGGATCGCAATCTAGGAACCATCTTTAAAACAGCTTGGCCAACTTCGTTTTCTGTATTAAAGGAATTACCGATTTTAATAATACTGCACTGTACAACGACTCAAAACAGCTGTTCGTGATTTGTGAATTTATTTAGAGTGCGTGACGTCTTTTATTGTGATAATCTTCTGTTAAAAGAAGGAATATATGATTACACAACACTGGAAAGTTACAGAGGCCATAAGTTAAATATCTTGGCACCCACTTGACAAGGGGAATCCCGTGAGAGCGCTAAAAATTGAGTAGAGCTTTTTATTCATTACTGTGAATTCTGCGGTCAGATTTCGTCCGGGCGAATCTTAACCATATTATAAAATCACTAGTTACTTGATTATCGCACTATTGCGCCTCTAATACACCGAGAATAGGGTGTATGGGAAATTTGAGAGAGGGAAACTTCACAGATGGTATGAGGTGTGGGAAGCGTCACCCCTGGGCAGTCTCCATTTTTTTTTCGTGAGAAACAGATGTGTGACCATCTCGAGTAACAGTTTCTTTTGTATGTGAACTTTTATTTTAAAGGATAGTGGCAATGTCTTAAACAATTGGTGTATGAGAAGTTATATCGGTGATATACGTGGATGCACATTCGGGTTATTTGGTCGTAATTCAGGGCAAGAACTTGAACTGAGATTATTATCATCATCATTCCGGTCAACACTTAAAACAAAGAAAGGACTATTAGAACCCTAATAATAACAAATACCGTGAGCGGAGACACAGACGTTACTACTAAACTAATGTGGGCGTTTAAGTAATAACCCCTTATTAGTATTTCTGATCCCGTGACCTGGGATCAAAAATCGGGCCGTAAAGTGCGCATTTGTAGCATACGTACGTAACGGCCCTAACTGTGTGTGTTGTGCATTGTAGACCATTTTGGAGTTTCACCCTAGGAGTTCCAGTACGGACCTGGTCATTAATGCAGTCTACATGGAAGCTATGAAGCAGTAAATCGTCCAATGGATGTCCCGTAATTATCCGAGGTGTCCGGAGGATGAGGCTGAGCAAATTTATTTTACTAGCATGACTCGTATTAGAACGGAATATCCGTTTAAATTTCATTAGTCTGTAAATAATAATTGATAGGGTTTCTATCCTTTAATATGTAAATATGCTGATTAAGGGCACAATGCTCAATTAATAACAAGTCTGAGTGAATTAGATTTTGTAAATATGGTAAATTTGATTTTTTTATTTATTTATTCTTCATTTTTCAATTGGGTATTTTTCTCGGGTTTGTTCTTACATAGTTTGACTTTATGTAGAATGGTTAGTGCTAGTAGTGTTATTTGGAATGGTTTTCTTATGTTTTCTTATGTTGATTGGTACTCAACCAGTTGTATCATATGCATGCGAGTAATATTCTGATGTAGTCTAGTCGTCGGATGGAAGGAGTGCCGGAGAGAACCGTCGTGAGATTCGAACCATGTCCTCCCATGGAGCTAGGCGAGAGGCGGAGATTTTAAAGTCGTTCATGAATTAGATAAATAGATGTGTGTTTGTTGAGAAGGTAGTAGTGTCATCCTAAGAGTTTAGTAGAATCTTTGATGGAAGTATTTTTAATTGCCAATTATCTGGTAGTGAAATTTTGTGTCAGTGCACAGGGAGAAATGTAACATAGCGATACAGCAGAGATTTGAAGCCGGGACTCTGAGTTGGGAAGATTGAACACCCGCTATGAAATGGAATGCGAGATGGAATGTCTCAGTGAACCAATTTAACGGGCTGAGTTTGTAAGCAACGATAATATGAAAGCCGTGTAGGCAGATTAAAAATATATTTGTGAATGAAGTATATGAGCCCCAGTTGGTAATGGAGAGATTTGAATATGTGTGTCGTCTGCCAGACTTCAGGAGCCCTACATTTGTGTGCCAGGGACACGCCCACAAGAGGGACCCCTGCAGAAGGGAGAGTGAGCAATGATTTTTTGTGAGGCGAAACATAGCCAGGGTTGTTAAGATTTGGGTCCCGTTTCCTCCAGACATGCGATTTATGTGTTTGTGTGATTCGTTAAGAAGGTTAGCCTTGATCAGAGAGAGACTCAATGAGTTAGTGTAATGAAGCCATTTTTGACTGAATATGATAGTTGGGGTTTTCAGTGCCCATCTGTGGAGTCCAGTGATCACTTTTTCGAACCTCGCACCGTGGAGATCCGTGTTCATTTGTATCTATAGTATTATGTTACGTTTAATTGTGGTGAGTGTATTTTATGTTGATTTGTCAACACAGGTTTCAATCCTGGGGTTAATTATATGCATGCTGGGTTCGATTCCGAGCCAGAGCATATCATGTTGAAATACTCTGTGTGTTTAGTACGTGTTACTTTAAATGGGTTTATTATTTTGTTTATCAGGTTAGATCTAGATTAGGCTTCACTCAGACTTGTAAGTTATGTAAATATACTCCAGTATTAATTGGGGGGGGGGGGGTAATTTGAGTGGATTTTATTTGCTTGTTATTCCGTATGTGCGATATCATGATAAAGGTTTTCTCCTGTGTGTACTTCGTCTCGTTCTCAAAGCAAATTGAAACAATCTTCAACATGTTAGCTGCAAAAATTGTCATTATTCATGTATATTCAACATGGTTATTTTGCATCAGATCTCACAATCGTCAGGAGGATAACAAACTCTTTGTTTTTAATATTTATAAATGTTTTTCTCATTCGATGTTACCGGGTGAGTTGACCGTGCGGTTAGGAGCGCGCAGCTGTGAACTTGCATCCGGGAGATAGCGGGTTCGAATCCCACTGTCGGCAGCCCTGAAAATGGTTTTCCGTGGTTTCCCATTTTCACATCAGGCAAATTCTGGGGCTGTACTTAATTAAGGCCACGACCTCTTCCTTCCCATTCCTAGACCTTTCCTATCCCATCGTCGCCATAAGACCTATCTGTGTCGGTGCAACATAAAGCAAAATAGCAAAAAAATAGCATTCCATGTTAGTTTTATGACACCCGTATTATCCTACCCTTCATGCCACTCATTCTTATATATTTATTATGCCCACTTAATTTTATAACCCAGTTAACGACCCTGTAGATTCATCGCCAGAGACCCAATGGGTAGGGGGCGGGTGCAATAATATTTCGAAATTCGTACGTTTACGTTTTTCAAAAATAATGTAGAAAGTGGAACTTTTTTTTTTTTTTTGCTATTTGCTTTACGTCGCACCGACACAGATATGTCTTACGGCGACGATGGGATAGGAAAGGGCTAGGAATTGGAAGGAAGCGGCCGTGGCCTTAATTAAGGTACAGCCCCGGCATTTGCCTGGTGTGAAAATGGGAAACCACGGAAAACCATCTTCAGGGCTGCCGACAGTGGGGCTCGAACCCACTATCTCCCGATTACTGGATACTGGCCGCACTTAAGCGACTGCAGCTATCGAGCTCGGTAAAGTGGAACTTATACGACACTGTATTTACTTACCAGACTCATCTTCCACCAACATAAAAAATATACCATCCAAAACACTTTTCAATGCACGTAAAACAGTTACACTGCGTCGAGTGGGCGAGTCAATACATCCAACAACTGATTCTTGAATTATGTTGATTTTTCATGTACGACAAATGAACGGTGAGTCTTGGATTCGGCATAATGCGCTCGTCATATTATTGTAATTAAAATTAAAGAATTCTTCGCAGAATGAAATAAAGTGTTTCACATTGTCGTTTCGAAATTCTGGCTTCATCGCAACTCACACCTAAAAACTAACTTTCGATCCTCTTAACGTAAATAACTAGCATTTGTTTTGTTCAGTTTCTCGAGACAGCTAATATCAACGGAGTATTTTATAATTCTTGCTCTGGTTACCTTTATTTTATTTCAAAATGTTCGTTTACAGGTTCATGACCAAGAGAACCGAATACAAGAAAACTTGATTATGAGGAAGTTAATAGTCTGAAAGACGTACATTACTATGTTACTAAGACGTGAAGGAACAGTGCATTTTTAAGGTCCATAACTATGGTTTCTAAATACGAGGGTTGTAAATAATGTAATGTCAATATTGACAGAACGCAATAGTTAATTAAAACTATCAAGTACAATTGTATTACGTTCCTTCAATGTAGTCGCCCGCAAAGTATTTTGCCAAATGTCGGGAAGCTGCTGGGGAACGTTGGCAAGGCGTTCTCTGTTATTGGAAGTAACGGAGCGCCCTACTACGCGGAGTACAGATGCCACCTCAGGAAGTCGGCGGCCTCGGAGCGATTCCTTCAACTTCGGAAACAGGTCGAAGTCACAAGAACTCATGTCTGGTGAGTACCTCCCAATGCCACCTTTGCAATAAGAGCTTGACTCCCTGACCCATCGTGCAACTGTCCTGTAGGATAATACATTCTCGCCACAGGCTTCACGTAATACTCGATAACATTCTGATGCATTTTTAACACGGGCAATCTCGATTTTAATCCACGAACGCTGATCAGCGTTTGAAAACATTCTTCAGAGCGGTGAAATCGACACTCTTCACTTCAACGCCACACAGCAACAACACTCCATGCCCGTCATATGCACACTGCACACCGACAACAGCGCTACCTGACAGCTCCCATGTCCTATTTGTGTATGTCTGATCTCCTGAGAGTGTCTGGTATAACCTCTTAGTGCAAATGAAACAACGGACATCATAAAGTTTTTGGTGAGGCCGAACCTTTCGGTGAAATCAGCAAAGAATTTGGGATAGTCCTTCTCGCTCCTATCATTAAACCTGTAAACGCATGTCCTCATAACGAGGTGATGGAGCTCGTTTTAGACACCCCTCTGACCCCCCCCCCCAAAAAAATATACCACTTTTAACCATACATCTCACCTGCCGGTTTTACATTTCTGGCAGTACCGGGAATTGAACTTGGGTATACGAGGATGACAGCTAACAGCGGCAACCGTTACGCTACAGACGTGGACATTAAACCAAAGACAGTCATGGATTCGACATATTTTTCTCGGAAATATTTAATACCAAATTCGTAGATAAGTCTCTTTTCTGAGTCAACTTCTTCAGGTTGACTCTAGCAGGTCTCATATCTGATGGTGGGGTCTGTAATATATCCATGTGGCTGAAGGCGATGCTGTCAGCCATCGGCAGAGAGGCCATGTACCTTTTCATACACTTTAAACCCTTTCTCCCTCAATGCGTTAGAGGTGGATGATCTAGCTGTATGATGACGAGAGTTCTGTAGAAGTTCACCATGTGGACAGGCTCCCTGAACTACGCCACTGTATTCTTCTTCTTCTCCACTTTAATCCAGAGGTTGATGTGTTTGCAGATTTCTTCTTTCTAATGCCAGTCTCCTCACTTCACTGTATTGTCTTCCTGCCTTGATCTCCGCCTCGCATCACATTCTTCCATGTTAATGATGAAAATATTTCTTAGCAAACAAAGGAGGGGTCCCCACACAACGAATAACGTAAATTTAAGCAACTTCCTCGATTGTGCCGAAAGGAGGGCCTAAGGCCCCGGAAAGGTTTCAAATTGCGAGTCTCGGATAGAACTATCAAACTTTAAAAAAATGAAATTTCGAAAATCACTTCCGGCCTATATCTGAGGTTAAGCAACATTGGGCGTGGTCAAGATTTGGATGGGTTGCCACGCGCTGTTGGTGGGGGGTAAGGGAATGGAGGAGCGAAAAGGAATTGGCCACCCTACCGTACGTATAAACTCCGGCTTAGGCACACCTCTGCGGAGGTTCGGACCTGCGTTCGGGCTGAATACACCTTTACCTTGCCTTACTTTCGACCTAAATGCATTTCCGGACAAACAACCTAAAACCGCTTGTTTCTTTACGCGTTTTCTTTTTTATTCAAATCCTAGCCAAATTTAACTTACATAATTCTTTCTGTAATGTGTTGCTTGGTGCAATGCCCTCAGGCGGTTGATTTTTTGAGAAAATGTCCACACCGAATTTAGTTATAAGGGCTTAAGTGAAACTCTGAAACTCTGCATTGACTTGCATTAGCCCTCGTAGTGATAGAGAGAAAGCAAACTGTTAATCTAATCGACCGGATAACGATGATTAAGAAAAGTATTGTAATTTTAGGAATAAATAAAGAGTATAATCTATTACGTCCGCCTCTGTGGTGTAGTGGTTAGCGTGATTAGCTGCCACCCCCGGAGGCCCGGGTTCGATTCCCGGCTCTGCCACGAAATTTGAAAAGTGGTACGAGGGCTGGAACGGGGTCCACTCAGCCTCGGGAGGTCAACTGAGTAGAGGTGGATTCGATTCCCACCTCAGCCATCCTGGAAGTGGTTTTCCGTGGTTTCCCACTTCTCCTCCAGGCGAATGCCGGGATGGTACCTAACTTAAGGCCACGGCCGCTTCCTTCCCTCTTCCTTGCCTATCCCTTCCAATCTTCCCATCCCTCCACAAGGCCCCTGTTCAGCATAGCAGGTGAGGCCGCCTGGGCGAGGTACTGGTCATACTCCCCAGTTGTATCCCCGACCAAGAGTCTGAAGCTCCAGGACACTGCCCTTGAGGCGGTAGAGGTGGGATCCCTCGCTAAGTCCGAGGGAAAAACCGAACCTGGAGGGTAAACAGATGATGATGATGATGATGATGATAATCTATTACACAATTATATTTTCCTAAAATTCGTAGCTCATATCCCTAGGATGTTTTCAACATTGAGTTGCTTGCCTGAAAGGCTAGAACTGTGGACTTTCTTCCTCCAGTAAGGTCGTGACCCATCTTGATCACTGCTGTAGTTGACCAACCATACCATTCCTCCTTTTCGGACACATAATAAAGTGTTCCATAGCGAAGTACACAACCAGTCTATCCCTGAACTCCAATACCGATTATGGAAAAAACAATTCAGCCGTCTTCCCATGATGTCGTAAAACAAACACACAGACAAAAAATGTACTGATCCCACGTACGTCCGACTTTTGAACACCTAATCATAGAAAAAAATAGGAAATAATAATAATAATAATAATAATAATAATAATAATAATAATAATAATAATAATAATAATAATAATAATAATAATAATAATAATAATAATAATAATAATCCTACAAATACGCAAAACCAGACAAACTGTCATTACTTTTGTAGATTTCAAGAAAGCATATGACTCTATAGACCGTCAAACACTTTTCAATACTCTAGAAGAATTTCAAGTTGATAAAAAAAACCCGGCATTAATCAGACAACATTAACTGGCACTAATTCAAAAGTTAAATTCCTACGAGATATATCTCAGCTTTTTACTATTAACACCGGGGTCCGTCAAGGAGACGAATTATCTCCGTTTCTGTTCTGTTCTGTTATTTGCTTTACGTTCCACTAACTACTTTTACGATTTTCAGAGACGCCGATGTGCCAGAATTTTGTCCCGCAGGAGTTCTTTTACGTGCCACTAAATCTACCGACACGATGCTGACGTATTTGAGCACCTTCAAATACCACCGGACTGAGCTAGGATCGGACCTGCCATGTTGGGGTCAGAAGGCCAGTGCCTCAACCGTCTGAGCCACTCAGCCCGGCACTTGGGAAAGTTATCAGGACCTGGGAAAAGAATAACACTTGGCAGACTACTCAAAGATAGAATTCACTTGCACTGTCTGGCCTCTGTGGATGACATAGCAATCCTTTCCAATAACAGGCAAGAAGCAATTCATTCCATTGAAAAATTACAAGAAATTGCCATCAAAACGGGACTTCAAATCTCGTATGAGAAAACTCAATACATGGAAGGAGCTTCACGATATGTAGATGGACAACCTATGATAACTAAATTCGGAAAATATTTCAGGTGAACCATTTCAGATATTTAGGAGAAATTATTCAGCCCTCTGGTTTAAACCGTGAAACAAATAAATAAAGAATTTCCAAGTTACAGAAAGCTTACAGGATCACTTGGAACAGGTACAACAAAAAATCAATATCTCGGAAAGCAAAACTTAGACACTATAATACATTAATCAAACCTGAAGCGTTATATGCTTCAGAAAATTTAATCATTGGTGGCGGGTCTGTAATCAAAGACACAGAAAAACAGGAAAGGAAAATTTTAAGAAAAATGTTTGGGCCAGTTTGTATAGAGAGAATATGGAGGAAGAAAACATCCCAGGAAATATATTGTCATTCTGAAGAAATATCTCACACTTTTCGGAAAAGATGACTGAAATTTTATATACACATTATCAGAATGAATAGTAACAGACTAACTAAAAGAATTCTCAACCTGGCCCTTTCATCTAAAATGAAGAAGAGCCCGGCTTCGTGAAATTGAAACAAATCTCCAGGAAATCATCATCTCGGAAGATATTATACAGGCCAGATATAAATTCAGAACCAAAATCGACAATCACCAGTTTGAAGACAAACTTGGACAGAAGAAGGAAGGAAGAAGCTCAGCGAGAGGATGAAGAGATTTTGGGAGGAGAAGAAGACCAACACATCAGCTAAACTGGTTCAATCGAGCTCCTAAGTAGGGCATAACTATGTAAATAATAATAAAAATACCTGGCGAGTTAGCCGTGCGGTTAGCGTAGCGCAGCTGTGAGTTCGCATCGTCGCCATAAGACCTATCTGTGTCGGTGTGATGTAAAGCAATTAGAAAATAATAATAATAATAATAATAATAATAATAATAATAATAATAATAATAATAATAATAATAATAATCGATATTGACCCGTTGGTAACTACAAGGACTACATACAAGCAGAAAATCAATACACATAACTTCATACTCAAGAACCGAACAGAAAGGAATCTGAAACTCAAGAACGCATGGACGCAAGAAAGAAGACAAGCCCAAAGTGAAAAGATGAGGAAGTTTTGGGAAGATAAGAAGGATAAGAAGAACAAGAAAATCAGTGCTAAGTAATGGTTTTACGTGCACCTTAGAGGGCGAAACGAAATACATATAGGCCTATTCATAACTTACTTCCCCATAACTACATTTCCGGTTTTCGCAGAAGGCGACGTGCCGGAACTTTGTCCCGCAGGAGTTCTCTTACGTGTCAGTAAATCTTCCGACACAAGGCTGACTCATTTGAGCCCTTCAAATTCTACCGGACCAAGCCAGAATCGAACCTGTCAAGTTCGGCTCAAAAGGCAACCGCTCTGCCGTCCGAGCTACACAGTTGGACATAAGAAAGGAAATATGAGGAAAAAGTTCGAAGGATATAGACTAAGGATGATGAACCTATTACACGCAAGTGGCACGCCGCACAACACACTAAAATATTTCAACGTTACATGTAATAAATAGGTCGAAAATCTCGCAACATAGCATATTTCAACATTACGCTTTAATAAAGTCACAATTAATTCTTTGGCCATATGTTTTTAGAAATGTTATTAAGTTAAAACAGAAACATATTTATTACTAAAATTTACCTGTTAAAAGAATCTAATGTCCGCCTCGGTGGTGTAGTGGTTAGTGTGATTAGCTTCCACCCCCGGAGGCCCAGGTTCGATTCCCGGCTCTGCTACAAAATTTGAAAAGTGGTACGAGGGCTGGAACGGGGTCCACTCAGCGTCGGGAGGTCAACTGAGTAGAGGTGGGTTCGATTCCCACCTCAGCCATCCTGGAAGTGGTTTTCCGTGGTTTCCCACTTCTCCTCCAGGTAAATGCCGGGATGGTACCTAACTTAAGGCGAAGGCCGCTTCTTCCCTCTTCCTTGCCTATCCTTTAATCTTCACATCCACCCGCAAGGCCCCTGTTCATCATAGCAGGCGAGGCTGCCTGGGCGAGGTACTGGTCTTCTCCCCACTTGTATCACCCACCCAATGTCTCACGCTCCGCGACACTGCCCTTGAGGCGGTAGAGGTGGGATCCCTCGCTGCGTCCGAGGGAAAAACCAAACCTGGAGGGTAAGCAGATTAAGAAAGAATGAAGGAAAGAAAGAAAAGAATGTAAGTTTTAGTGATGTTTGCAAAACAAAACCATGACACATTTAGTCGAATGAATTTACGTAATGCAATCTAATACTTAAACGAAGTCAAATGAGGGCGTTTCATGATGATGTGAAGACAATAGACAAAAAAATGTAATAAACAAGACCTTAACCGACACGCTAGTCTAGGTTTTGCTTTCCTGGTATAGACAATATAACAAATGTATTTGTATGGATTATTAGGAATTAGATATTTAAACTCACCGAATTTCTTGCACAGATTTGAAAACAATACGCTTCCAACAATGTAGCGTAGCGAGTGCCCGCCGTTCACTCTATGACTCTATTATAGCTTGGAGAGAATGCTACGTAGCCTACACTGCACTTGAAGTGCTCCCCCACTACGCTACAACTGCACAGCACTAAACTTTATCTACAATGCTATGAAAGCTATCCTCACGAGTTTGGTATTTTCCTTGACACCTGTAATTATCAGATTACTTAAGGACCAGCCAATGAAACATCCGCTTTATAAGTTTTCGGCTAAAAAGTCTGGCATACCAGAGGTTCTCAAACTAGGAGTGTAGTTTGGTGACCACAGGTCCTCTAGCTGAGTCTGAAACAACTTTAAACTTACTTGTCCTAGGCTCCATACTTTCATATTAACTGTATAAGTTGCCTTGATCTATTACGATCCGATTCCTTGGCTGAATGATCAGCGTAGTGGCCTAGGATTCCATTCCCGACCGCGCCGAAGATTTTATCCCCACTTCGTTTTCTACCTCGAGCGCTCGGTATTTTTGATCGTCTGAATACACCTTTTCAGTTATATACAACACATCACACTATCAATCACCACAGATAGTGAATAAAGTCTTCCACAAAGGATTGGTCAAGCCGTAAAAATTGGGTTCAATCCACACTAGCACCGAACCCTCAGATAATTGAGAAAAGGGCCAGAAAAGAAGGACTTATGTTCTTTCCCGACCCCGATGGTACAGTATTACGTTTGCGAGGCTAGAGTCTTTCTCTGGTGCTTTGTCGTCCTTCCTTTTACATCACCGATACCGACATCCCTAGAAAGGTGGGAGCTCACCCGTTTTTTTCTCTGGTTAGTGTTAAGAGATCTCCTCTGTGCATCAGTGGTGGAGTGTCGACCTCCGCGGGTTCATACTCGGCAATGGGTGTCGGTTTTTCAAGGATACAAGAAAAGTCAATTCAACACTCCATGTCGTACGATGCTGGCAAGTAAAAGGTCTCTAGCGACACATTTGGTGTTCACTTGGCAAAATTAATGTTAACTTAGCTATAGGTAGCCCAGCACAGATTCGGTTTCTCTCCCACCTTGTACAGTAAATTGGAACGTCGAGATTGACACACAGATCAAATCTAAATTTCTGACAAACGGTAACTGAGGCCATATCATTATTATTATTATTATTATTATTATTATTATTATTATTATTATTATTATTATTATTATTATTATTATTATTATTATTATTTCCCTTTATATGAATGAACACGAAGGCCATTGGCGCTTCCTGCTCAGTTTCAGCCATTTCCCATTCCATCGTCGTCAACAGAAATCTATCTGAGTTAGTGCGAGGTTAAACCACAATAATAATAATAATAATAATAATAATAATAATAATAATAATAATAATAATAATAATAATAATAATAATAATAATAATACTGATGATGATGATGCTTGTTTTAAGGGCCTAACATCGAAGGTCATCGGCCCGATAATAATAATAATAATAATAATAATAATAATAATAATAATAATAATAATAATAATGTAATTGCTTCTACGGTTTTTCGGAGACGTAGGGATGCCAGAAATCTGTCCCGCAGGAGTTATTTTACGAGCCGGTAAATCTTACGACAGGGGCTGGTGTTTTTGAGCACCTTAACATACCAACGGTCTGAGCCAGATCGAACCTGTCAATATGGAGTTAGAAGGCCAGCGCTCTATACTAAAGAGGTCGAAAATAAAGATTACAGATATCTTCATACTCCAAAAATCGTAAAAGTAGTTACTGGGACATAAAGCCAAAGACATTATCAATCTCTTCAAGAATATATAAGAGTATTTAGGGATTATAGTAGGATATAAAGGAGAGAGTATATAAGTCTCTTTTATGACCCCAATTAGAGTATGATTGCAGTTTATGGGACGCACACCAGGATTACTTGATACGAGAATCGGAAAAGATCGAAAGAAAAGCGGCACGTTTTGTTCGGGGTGACTTCCGACAAAAGAATACTGTTACGAACATGTTGCAAACTTTGGCCTGGGAAGACTTAGGAGTAAGGAGACGAGCTGCTCGACTAAGTGGGATGATCCGAGCTGTCAGTAAAGAAATATTGTGGAATGATATTAGTAGGCGTATAAGCTTGAGTGAAGTTTAGATGGGGAAGATCATAATATGAAGACAAAATTGGAATTCAAGAGGACATAATGGGGCAAATATTCATTTATAGGAAGAGGAATTTGGGAATGGAATAATTTATCAAAAGATATAATCTATCAATTTCTTTCTCCAAAATCATTTAAGAAAATACTAGAAAAACCGTTGATAGGTAATTTGCCTCATGGGCAATAGTCCTAAAAGCAGTTCAATGATAATTGATTGATTGAGTGATTAATTAATTAATTTATTTATTTATTTATTTATTTATTTATTTATTTATTTATTTATTTATTTATTTATTTATTTATTTATTTATAGAATCCGTGAAGATTTTCAGGGAGAGTGTGGATTACTTCGGGAGAAAACCACATGCATTATTCATTAACGATTAATACTCGCATTTCTGAGTGTCAAAAGTATTAGATGCACAGGTAAATAATGTAACAAGACTTAACGTGGTCCTAGATGGTCCCAACGAATAATAATAATAATAATAATAATAATAATAATAATAATAATAATAATAATAATAATAATAATAACAGACAAGCCAATTTCGACGTTTCGTTTTGCTCAATCCGATGGCAGAACACAGAAATGTGTTGGGCGACCTATGGCTGAGTGTTTAATTAATTTTGTCAGTTAAACACCACGTGTGTCAGCAGAGGTCTCATGCCGAAATGATACGGCATGGAGTACCGAGTGGACTTATTATCTGTACTTCAAGAACCCAATTACCTCTGTTGGGTTTCAGACCGAGATCTTGGAATCTGGATGCCGACCAATGATCCTCAGAGGGAGCTCTTCCTCAGTAGTGATTAGCCTAGCAGAAAATGATAATGTTACTTGCTTTACGTCTCACTAACTACTTTTACGGGTTTCGGATACGCCGAGGTGCCGGAATTTAGTCTTTTACATGCCTGTTAATCTGTCGACACGAGGCTGACGTATTTGAACACCTTCAAATACCACCGGGCTGAGCAAGGATCGAACCTGCCAAGTTCGAGGTCAGAAGGGCAGCGCCTCAACCGTCTGAGCCACTCAGACCGGCAACAAACCTCTAATTCGATTTTTCATTCACGATTTTTATAACAGTTCGTTATTCTGTCACGAATACAAAAAACATGCATTGTTTTAGGTGCCTCATTTGGTTCCGATTGTTTAGGTTTGACTACTTCCTAGATCTGAGGTATTCTTTCTTTTCATCTCTCGACATTTTTTCCGAATATTTTGTTTCTTCTTAGCCACGTTGCTTTCTATCCCAATTTGCGTGTTTTTGTAAAGGAGGATGACAAAATCACAAGCCTAGTGTCTTCCATTTCCTTCAACACGAAACGTTGGTACAAGGAAGCTTCCATACGAAAACATTCAGTTCACATAACCACTGCCCGCGGAAATTTCACTTTCCACATTTATATTACTTACAAAGTTGTTACGACCCCCGCTTATACTGTCTCACCAAATGTGATGTAAATCAGGCTAAAACTAACAGACAGAAACATTCAATTCGCAAGCATCAGATTCATCCATAATTCAATCAGTGAAGCTTCAAACCCTGTTAAGAGTAGATATAAGATCATCTGTCAACGCTTTATCTTCACATTGCGATCATCAAACTATTATCTGTAAATACATGTCGTACTGAATGATTATTTATCACCAATGTTTGCTCCTGGCAGATTATCAGAATGCATTCGGATTAAATTATGATAAGCTATAGTATGTCTCAATATCTTCTGATAAAAAGGTATTTCAATCCTTATCTTGTTCCAAGAAGTAAAAAGTGTCAAGCTTTTTCTGTAGGAATCTTATATCATTATAAGCAGGTGAAAATAAGTCTGTTATCACAAGGGTATGTTCTATCCTTGTATACGTCCCAAGCAAAGTGTACGCGGGGATCGTAGGTAGCATCCTATACTAGGTGGTAGTGATGATTATTGTTTTAGGAGGAGGTACAACTATTCACCCATTCTCTATTAACACTAAACAGAGGAAGGGGGGGGGGAATGAAGTGATCCGACACTTCAAAAAATCAAGGTATCGGCCAAAAAAAGACACGGAACAAAGGGCGTGAAAATAAAAGACTTCATAGTTCTCAAATGCTCTAATACCGTCGGGGTCTGAAAAGAACAAGAGTTGATCAAGGAAGGTCAGATAGGATAGATGAAAGTGAGAAGCCTGGAACAAGTAAGTAGTAGGGGCCGATGACCTTCGATGTTAGGCCCCTTTAAACAACAAGAATCAGCATCTCAGTAAGTAAAAGCAATGCTAGGACTCAGTTAAAAGCCCGGTGGTGGCCAACCCCTTCCTATGGTAAAAATAACCCTAAGTTGCGTCCTATGTTTACCTCCTGGATACATAGTCGTTCTCTAGAAATAAGAAGAAGAAGAAGAAGAAGAAGAAGAAGAATGTCATTGGCTTTACATCTCACTAACCACTTTTACGGTTTTCGGACACACCGAGTTGCCGGAATTTAGTCCCATATGAGATCTTTTACGTACCAGTAAATCTACCGACACGAGGCTTCAGGTACCACCGGACTGAGCCAAGATCGAAGCTGCCACGTTGGGGTCAGAAGCCCAGCGCCTCAACCGTCTGAACCACTCAGCGCGGTCTCTAGAATTAATTGTATTCATGTATTTGCTTCTTTCCCGTGGTGTAGGGGTAGCGTGCCTGCCTCTTACCCGGAGGACCCGGGTTCGATTCGCGGCCAGGTCAGGGATTTTTACCTAGACCTGAGGGCTGGTTAGAGTTGCACTCAGCCTACGTGATTAGAATTGAGGAGCTAACTGACGGTGAGATAGCGGCCCCGGTCTAGAAAGCCAAGAATAACGGCCGAGAGGGTTCGTCGTGCTGACCACACGACACCTCACAATCTGCAGGCCTTCGGGGACTGAGCAGCGGTCGCTTGGTAGGCCAAGGCCCTTTAAGGGCTGTAGTGCCAAGGGGGTGGAGGGGGCGGGAATTTGCTTCTTTAGATATTATTTAAAAGATATCGCGGACCACCGCATTTAGTTTCCATCCGGCTCGGTGATAGTGGGGCATCCGAGGTCACGGGAGTCTTTCATTTCCACCTCCCTTCATGGCACCCTTTCGTCATATTACATTTCATTGCGTTTTCCTCCTCATTTCTCTAACATAATATTTAACCTGATCCAGACACTACAAGACATCGAGTCAGATGCATACTATATATTATCATCGAGAAGTTTACAGAGCGGAGTGGCTGCGCGTTATGCGCTACGGCTATGGAGCCAAGCTCTGCATTTGGAAGACGAGTGGGTTCGAACCCCACCGACGGCTGTCCTGGGAATGGTTTCCCATTTTCACTTCCAAGCAAATGCCGAGACATTTCCAGTTCATAAGCCACAGCCACCTTCTTATCCAGTTTCATTCACCACCATTCATTTTACATTAGTGGCGTATACTGAGGGCTACCGAGGCTATCGGTGAAGCCCAAACCTCAAACGAAGACGATGGAAATCTAAAGCACATTATAATGTTAACATCTGACACATTGTTCCATTTGCAAAACTTCAAAGCAATGCGAAAACACGTCGCACGTATTTCTGACAGCAAGGCATCAGAGAAAGATATTGCAGCCCAGACTCTGCGTCCTTCTCCCCTCGACCCACCTCTCACGGCTGGCTGATGTATGCTCGATTGGTGCGGGGACCGGAGCGATCAGATCGCCACTGCTAACTATAACAGCCATGCGTTCCACATGGTACTTCATCACCTTATATACTCATAGATAACAGAGTGCTGACATTTCACTCCCGTTACTTCTACATCCTTGTAGGAAGACACTACAGGGCTGCTGTTATAAGAATAATATAGTTTTCTTTTTATAGGTAGATCTGCTAAAATGAAATGCAATCTCAAGTGTAGTGTTCTCTTTTGTTGGTTGGAATCGAACTCGTGATCATGGGTCGGACACCATCACTGATCTCCCGAGGAAGGTAATAAACCAGTGAACGATACGTACGACCTCTGGTAATGCTGTAATATTCAAAATTTGTATTTAATAATAATAATAATAATAATAATAATAATAATAATAATAATAATAATAATAATGGTACGTGGCATCTGTATATGTTTGGTGGTGACCTAATGAGGATGAAATGAACGGCGAAGACGTCAAACACCCAGTCCCCAACTCAGGGGAATTAACAGTACGAGGGGTTGATTCAGAGAACTGAACCTGGGCCATTGGACCAAAGGCCAGCATTCTATCCATTTAGCCACAAAGCATGACTTTAATTTGTTAAACCATAGGCTACCATGTCCACTGATCAGCTGTTGAGTATTGACAGTAGCAGAGGCCAGGACAGTAGCTTCTGAAACAGCCTTGACAACGCAGCAGGCTACTCCGTTGGCTATTGGCTGCAGCTCAAAACTCTTAAAAGGCTTGACATTCACTAAACCAACCATCGAAAAAGGGTAACCTAAGTCTAGTGGTAGCCCACATCTTGGACTCAGCATTCTACATAGAGCAGGCAGTAAAGTAAATCAAAGAGGAATTTGGAAAGGGAATCACAATCCAAGGAGAGGAAATCAAAACCCTGAAATTTGCCGATGATAGTGTTGTTTTGTCTGAGACTGCAGAAGATATCGAGAAGAAGTCCAAAATAAAAGTAGAGAAGGCATGTGATGCAGGTAATATTAGATTAGGAAAGTGTTCCGAAATGTCTTCCTAATTCCTGTATCAATGTTCGAAGTGAGCAAATTTCTTTTCTTAAGAAAGCGTTTCCTTGCTTATGCTAGTATGCATTTTATGTCTTCCTTACTTCTGCCATTGTTAGTTATTTTACTACCCAAGTAACAATATTCATCTATTTCCTTTAAGACTTAATTTCCTTAGGAGAAACAGTCGACGCCATCCATACATGAATCGATATCGTTCAAGAATTGAATACCATTTCTGGCGAGACGTAGTGCACTAATCTTCTAGTGCGAGCTAGAACAAACTTGTTACTTTCATTGGACTGTCTCAGTCTTACCCTTGCATTTCACGGTATGAAAGTGAGTGAGGTATGAGCGAAGCTAGTAATGCCATTCCTTATGCAGCCAGTCACTGTTTTGAATGGTGTGAAATGTTGCTTACACGGTCGGTTGGTGCGTGTATATCAGTGGGTTTGGCAGACTGATGTGTAATAGCAACTTCTGGCTCGACGAGAAAAGCAACGGGAAACTATCTCACTCCTTATCCGTGGATATTGTAAATATTAACTACAGTATATAACACCCAAGGTATTGAAACGGATAGATTTGTTAATATAATACAATAGTGGCCGGTTTCTGGTACACCACAGTTACCTGTGAGTTACCTAAAAGCGCTTGTAACTTAAACTGTGCTTTTAACTTTAATGAGTTTCCGGAAACTTAAATCCAGATTTATAAGCCCTGGTAATAAACAGTATAGTTATCGTCGGGTTTAGTATCTCTCGACATCCAATAGATGTCTCTACGCGAATGTTTTAGGGTTATTTTGGTGATATCTAGTTACTTTTACGAGCAGAAGTTTTCTACAAAAAAAAAAAAAAGGTTGGCAAATATGTACACAGTCATCTCAATCAGTCTGATTCGGCATGTCATAATCTCTCATAATATGAAAATATGTACAATCTAACGATGCAAAAATTAGGTATATATTATTTCTCCTTCTTACTTATTCACAGTATGCAGACATCGTCTTAAATTTCACCTTGATCGTTGTCGTCAGTAAAATTATAAAAATACACCGCAATAACCAAGAAGTTAACGTAAACTACAGCTCCCTGCAAGATTTTTAATTAAAGAAGTCCAGATGTTTTATGTTTATTAGGAGTCTGAGACCTCACGTCACTGGTTAAAGAATATAATAGCATTAAAATAATCAATGAAAAATCGATATTTATTATTCAGCAGGTTTATAATAAATACATACCGGTACCTATGATATTTATTATTTAGTACAAATGTAAATATTAATGGTAAATACTCCATAATTTCAGATTGGGTGTTCACTAACTGCTGGTGGGACTCATGATTCAAAGCCTGACGAAAGAGATCTTAACATTACGTCTACACTGAAGGATCAATTAGAGAGTGATGAAAATCCGTTTGACTCCAGTTCTATTTTATTTGACGATTCATTTCCCGTATTGGAAGATATATCTACAGTAGAGGCGTCATGCTTCGAGGAGATTGTAACCTCTAAACAGCTGGGCCAGATGACACCATACAAGTGGAATCAGTGACTAAAGCCAAGTGATAACATGGAAGTAAACGTACTAACGAAATATTGTCGAGTCCAGCACACCCAAGCACGTTAAAACTACAATGAATGACTGTAAATATATTATAACCAGTTCATTATCACTTTCGAATGTTTACGAAACTAATACAAGACCTTGTACGAAACGGTATGGAGTGGCGCCACATAGCACTATTTGTTGGAATCAGTTCTAACATAGAGGTAACTACAGCACTAGCTGCAGTTACCAGTCGTTGCGGAGATAACTGAAAAAGCCGATAACTGTTGTTTCGGAAACTCATTTTAAACGTATCACCATGTTAAGTCACTGATAACTACGCATCTACAGATAACTGTCATTCCAGAAACCGGCCATAGGCCTGATACCTGGCATCAGACCCCCACAGTCGCAGGTTTATGAGGGATTTTCTCTTACGACAGCTACCGACGTATTGAACTTTGTTCCTTCCATTAATTGCGGGCAGGAGTCATTTGGGCTTAGGTCATATTTACGGCTTCATGGTCACAAGGCTCTTTACATATATCACAATTTTCCCATACCACTGTCAAGAGTCACTTAACGGCAAGCAAAAATAAGAGTATACCTGAGTGAACATTAACAAACTTCATTATCCGCATCCGCGAATTGTTTATCCGCGGGTATTGTAAATATTATCAGCAAAATTATCCACACTGCCATACAGTTTGCATCAGGCAAGACAGTAACTTGGCGCATATCTGCGGATCCCGCATCCGTGCAGGGCTCTAACTACAGATCCGACTCGTTGGCCGAACGGTCAGCGTACTGGCCTTCGGTTCAGAGGGTCCCGGGTTCGATTCCCGGCCGGGTCGGGGATTTTAACCTTAATTGGTTAATTCCAATGGCACGGGGGCTGGGTGTATATGTTGTCTTCATCATCATTTCATCCTCATCACGACGCGCAGGTCGCCTACGGGAGTCACATAGAAAGACCTGCACTTGGCGAGCCGAACCCGTCCTGGGATATCCCGGCACTAAAAGCCATACGACATTTCATACCCTCACACAGTGTAGCCATCTGGCAAGTATCTATGTACTGTAACTGTTTTACACGCGTTGAAAAAGATTTTTGATGATAAGCTTCTTTCTTTCTTTCTTGTTGGTAAAGGTTAGTGGAGTAAATAACAGGAGTAGGCCCTATCGTGAAGATCTACTTTCCATATTATTTAAAGGTCATACACGTGATATTCGACATAGTAGACTATGAATTAAAAATATTTTCCGAAGCGTTATGAAGTGTCTTATTCTAATTCAAGGTAAATCACACAGTTTGTTGAATATGTTTCATATTTGCACTGAATAAAGTGTCAGTGACGTCTTAATGTTACTGTTAATCTTGGTGCCAGCTCCATGGTATAACGTGTTTCCCTCTTACCTAGAAACACCGGGTTCATTTCCAGGATCGAACAATGATTCCAATGTCGAACTAAGGATTGGAACGGGGTTCCCTGTTCCTCGTGATTTCAACTGAGGAGTTGTTGATATGAGAGGCAGTTGACACCCTAACGCAAGCAAAACTGCAGGGAAAGTCGTCACACCGAGTGACACTCCAATATCTGTACGCCGGCTGGACAGTATTCGTACTGGAAGCCAAGTCCTTTAATATTAATGATCAAAAATAAAGGATTAAGGTAAAATAACCATATAACCAACCCTTACATTTTCATTATCAGTCCTTACATGTGAAGTGAAGAGAGATATGTCGGCAATTCTATTCTACCCTGTCATCTTCGTTACCAATTAGCATTATAGCTAGCATGTAATGATGAACTGTAGAAAAGCAACGACACTGATTAATGATTCTGAGGATTCACGTATAAATAATTAAAGATCGTGAATTTCTTGAAGGTGACTGAGTTTCCTTAAGAGCCATTTAGAAAACTGTCCAATGCTGTCCCATTACAAAGCAAAATGATTGAGTCATAAGGGAGATATATGGGTAATTGTTTCTTCGGTATACCTGCTGTAAATAAATTACAAGTACAGGTATTTCCAGCATTTAAGCATGTTTTACCACAAACAATTCAATTTTGTCAGGCTTGGATCGGTTATATCGTGAGATAGTAGAATTTCTATCCCGGACGTGAGCGAATAATAATAATAATAATAATAATAATAATAATAATAATAATAATAATAATAATAATGTAACAGCACAGGTCTATCTCTGGTGTGATATGGTGTTTACAGTGCGCTGCATTTTCTCATTATGGCTAGAGAACAATAATTCCGAATAATAATTTCTTCCACTGTTTATTGCATCCCTTATTTCTGAATGCCGAGCTCAGTAGTGCAGACAGTTAATCGTGATGATGATGATGATGATTATGCTTGTTGTTTAAAGGGGCCTGAAACAGTAAATCGTTGCTCTTCTGTTCACAGGATAGTGGTTTCGATTCACTCAAGACGTAAGGTCTCCATCCGACGGACGAATCACTATCAACATTCCATATGAGCACTACCGAAAGGTTTGGAATTGAACCCAGGCTTTTGACACACAAATTGTATACTAGCACCTCTCCTTCCTACCCTGCCGGCCAACAGTCAGATGGTGAACATTTTTTTCGACCAGCGGGACTCGAACCTTGTAACCTTGGTACCAGACCATAAAGACTTAACGATCACGGCTACCAGGCGGGCTTTGGTACGGGGCACTGTTGATACGTTAGGGGCCGTGGGCTTAATTGATGTACAGCCCCAGCACTTTTCTGCTGTAATAATGAGAAATCACGGAAAACCATCTGCAAAGCCGTCAATGTTGGAATTCAAACCCACGATCTCCCGAATTTAAGCTCACAGCACAAGACTCGAATCACGTGACCAACTCGCTCGTTTATCATAATCATCTTTATCAAATGACTCTACATTTTCTGTTCTTCAGCGTATCTCCTCCTATATTTCTGTCTTCTCTGTTTTACATTCTGTAAACAATTTCTTCTTTGTCCCTCATCTCAGAACATTTTTTTTAAATATATAAACCCAAACACAGGCGTTTATAGCAAATGGAGGTACGTGTCTCCCCTAGTGCACTGTCACTGCATTGTGCTTCGAATTAGGCTTGCAGTGGCGTCTCAACGGTGCACTAGCATCCGGCGTCTTCAGCCCGCTGCCAAACTGCAGCGAAACACTGGTAAGTTTACGATTTAAAAGCCAAAAAATCTTGAATACTTATATCATTTCTTCATTACCTTCACTTTTTCTTACACTCTTGTTGCAAGGTGAAAACAATTCCGTTCTCAATGGTGTGATGGAGTTTTTGAGAACCGCGGATGTACTCTTGAAGAATGTGAACGATTTGGTTTTTTACGCTGACAATTTATATTGTTGTATATGTATGCTGTGAGTGTTCCTTGTACATGGAAGATGACCAAATGTTGTTCCAACAAAGGTCAATTAAATAAATTTAAAAAAGAATACGCTGGCCAATCGTCTTTAGTAGATGGAACACCTCTGGAACATACAGCTTCAAACTAATTCTGAATAGCTTTGGTATTTATGTATTTTCAACGCTTCGGTGTTGTTCTTCGGAAACAGTGTGGTTTGTGTGCGATAATTACTGCGTTAATAGGGCCGACGTCATGGCTGTATCTGAGCAGAACTCATTGACAAAGCTACAGCTCTATGTGCCTAAAGCATGTTCAATAAAACTGTGAAACACTCAAATGAATGGTTATACCTCACGTCATATTATGGTAAAATGACAAGAGCATAAGTAAAAGTAGAGAAGACATTATATTAGTATTCAAGCTCCTTTGTACACTTAAAATATGTGTCTCATACTTCGTATTTACTTCCCTCGTGGGTGGGGGCGGTAGAATAACACCCACGGTATCCCCTACCTGCAGTGAAGGCGACTCAGGGGCTCTGAACTTGGGAGCGTGGGTTGGCGACCACGGGGTCCTTAGCTGAGTTCTGGCATTGCTTGCACTTCCTTGTGCCAGGCTTCTCACTTTCATCTATCCTATCCGACCTCCCTTGGTCAACTCTTGTTCTTTTCCGACCCCGACGCTATAAGGTTTCCGATGGCTAGGGAGTCTTTCATTTTCACGCTCTTCGTGGCCTTTGGCCGATACTTTCATTTTTCAAAATGTCGGATCCCTTCCATTTTCTCTCTGATTAATGTTATATAGAGGATGGTTGCCTAGTTGTACTTCCTCTTAAAACAGTAATCACCACCACCACTTCGTATTTACTCTGAAGCCCGCCTGGTGGCCATGATTGTTAATCCGTCAAGTCTCTATGGCCTGGCACCATGGTTGGCCGGTTTGAGCCCCATTGGTGGGAAGAATTTTCACCATAAGAATGTTGGCAGCAGGGTTAGGAGAGGGTGCAATTTCTAATCACTAGATTGCGTGCCGAAAGCCTAGATTCAGTTCCAACCCTCTCTGCAGTGGCCAGATGAAGTGAAGACATATGGCACTGTTGATGAAGATTCGCTGGTCGGATGGAGACGTTAAGCCTTCAGCAGACCCTTTGGTGCTATTCGACAGAAGTAGGCTATGTGCCAGCAGCGGATTCCACCCTCTCCCTTCCTACTATCACATATGAGACTATCAGCGCAACAGTGTCCGGCTGCATGGCTAAATCGTTAGCGTGCTGGCCTTAGGTCCAAAGGGTCCCGGATTCGATTCCCGGCAGGGTGGAGAATTTTAACCTTCATTGGTTAATTCCGATGACACGAGGGCTGTGTGAGTGACGTCCTCATAATTAGAATAAACATAGGTAGGGCCCCATCCTCATAGACGCCGTAGGCCACCTATAGGGTGCCATCTCGAAAGACCTTCAACAGGCCTCTTAGGAGGCCACATACCATTAATTATTAGCGCAACAGTGGCCTAGCCTACATTTCTGGATAAAGTGTGATCGCAATCCGATGCACAAATATGTTGTTGGACTGCCACATCGTGAATGTTGGCAGCAGACAACTTTGGCCACTGTAGACACTGAGTTAGGCCATAATGGGCTGATATCGTATTTCAACCAAAACTCTTAGTTAGGCTACTATTGCACTGATAGCCTCATCTCATTTACTCCTCTGATGAGGTTGACGTCAGGAAGGGCATCCGGTCGTAAAAAACTAGCTACGAAGATTCATCTCACTTCATACCCCACCCCGTAGAGAAACTTTATGGAGAAAAAGAACATTTTATTCCATTTTAGCTACCTGACTTTTTTAAAAGTTTCGACAGACTGAAGAAACTGAGTTATTTAAACTGATAGAAGTTCCTGATATTCTTGCGCTGGTTTGTTCGTTGGAGCTCTGAACTAGTCATATAAATTTGTTGGTTAGTTTTAGTAACATTTTACCAATAAAATTGTGTATTTATGTGCTTTTAGAACAGGGTTAAATGATGGCATATTCTGCAAATGACCCTAAATGCTGCGTGCCACTTTCCTAACATTAATTCTAAATTATTATAAACATTAATTATAAATTATGTTAGGAAAGTGTCACGCAGCATTTAGGATCTGCCGTCATTTAAACCTGTTCTAAAAGCACAGAAACGCACCATTTTATTGGTAAAATGTTGCTAAAACTAACCAACAAATTTACATGACTAGCTCAGTGCTCCAACGACCAAACCGGCGTAAGAATATCAGGAACTCGTATCAATTAACAGCGGTCAATCACCACTTTTTTTTTTTTTTTTTGCTAGTTGCTTTACGTCGCATCCACACCAGGGGCGTATATAAGGGGGGGGGGCCCAGGGGGCCTGGGCCCCCCCCCCCGAAAAAATGTATAAGCCTTGAAGAACCGGGCCAAAATGATGGGAATTTTCGATCGTTGTTGAGATACCGAGCCAACAGTTAGCAGTTTATGTGCCATACCTGGACGATTTTTGTAACTAACTAAAGAACGCTTTGAATCTCACAAGGAAATAGTTGCATCCTTACAAAACATCCTTCCACAATTGTGTATCGTAACAGATTTCGGTTCACTGGAGGCTGCCTTTAGTTTCTACGAAGGAGATCTGTCACATAAAGAGATTGTGCAAAGTGAGTTTATGTTGTGGAAAGAAAAGTGGAGTCAGGAAAATCCTTCAAATCTTCCCAAAATGGCTGTAAGTTCTCTAGAAAAATGTGACAAGACTTTCTTCCCCAACATTTATACCCTTCTCAAATTACTCGCACTTCTTCCTGTTTCTGTCGCAACCGTAGAAAGAACTTTCTCTAGCCTAAAGAGACTGAAGACTTACTTAAGGAACAACACATCTGAAAGTAGGCTTAACGGGCTTGCTTTACTCTCTATCCACAGAGGCATTATAGTTAGTGATGAAGAAGTTCTTGATAAGTTTGCAAGTGTACCAAGAAACCTGGACTTCGTTTTGTAACCATTGGTGTACTGTGTGTGTGTGTGTGTGTGTGTGTGTGTGTGTGTGTGTGTGTGTGTGTGTGTGTGTATCAGCCCAAATCAATGTTTCCTTTTTCCTTTCTAAAGTGTTTGAAATCGTCTGACCTCTTAAAATTACCTAACCTAACCTTACATCAATCTTGGCCCCCCCCAAAAATATATTCTATATTCGCCACTGATCCACACAGATAGGTCTTATGGCTAGGAGTTGGAAGGAAGCGGCCGTGGCCTTAATTAAGGTACAGCCCCAGCATTTGCCTGGGGTGAAAATGGGAAACCACGGAAAACCAGAATTTTTTTTTGTGTTATCATTTTCATTTTATCGCACCTACGTGCACTCGTTTGTGTAAATTCATTAGAATAGCGCGCTGAGACATTTTCCGGAATATCTACATTTGACTGTTTAGGACTTGTTTAATATTTATGCCGGGCTGAGTGGCTCAGACGGTTAAGGCGCTGGCCTTCTAACCCCAACTTGGCAGGTTCGATCCTGGCTCAGTCCGGTGGTATTTGAAGGTGCTCAAATACGACAGCCCCGTGTCGGTAGATTTACTGGCACGTAAAAGAACTCCTGCTGGACTAAATTCCGGCACCTCGGCGTCTCCGAAGACCTTAAAAAGTAGTTAGTGGGACGTAAAGCAAATAACATTATTATTATTATTATTATTATTATTATTATTATTATTATTATTATTATTATTATTATTATTATTATTATTATTATTTATGCACGTTAGTTTTCATTCCGTGTTTCATACTCGCCCTTCCTACTATCATAACTTGTAATAAATTTCATCTCATTAACTCCTCTGATGAGGTTCACGTCAGATTTTCTCTAGACAAATTCTGGAGATCTTGTAATAATACTACAGATAAAGCGACCCTTCTTTCCGGTCGTATCTGTAGTCGGTGGCTTAAAATATTGTCAGCCAATGGCGTGGAATGTACCATTCCAGAATTTTGATTTAAAAACTATGGAAAACTATGACGAAGGCGACTGACAGTGCAATATGAACCCAGTTGTCTCCTGAATCCAGGTCTTTTCTGTTATCCCCCTGTGGGTGGGGGGGCAGTAAAATATATCCACGGTATCCCCTGGCTGTCATAAGAGGTAACTGAACGGGGCCCCAGGGGGTCTTAACTTGGGAGCGTGGGCTGGCGACACGGGGCCCTTAGCTGAGTGCTGGCATTGCTCCAACCTACTTGTCCCAGGTACCTCACTTTCATCTCCCCTGGTTAACTCTTGTTCTTTTCCAATCCCCACGGTATTAGAGCATTCAAGGCCAAGGGAGTCTTTCATTTTCGCGCCCTTCGCGTCCCTTGTCTTTCTTTAGCTGATATCTTCATTTTTCGAGGTGTCGGATCCCTTCAATTTTGTTCTCTCTGATGAGTGTTAATAGAGGAGGGCTACCAAGTTGTACATCCTCTTAAAACAATAAACACCACCACTACCTCTCTACTGTTAATAATTTCATGCATGGTACATCTTATGTCATCACAATCAGTCAGTGAGTGCTTGCAACGAAGCAAATTCTTCCCGTACTATTCACAAGAGCAAGCTGACGCAGCACCCAGGTGTAAACAATGCACAGCAGTTCTTGCTGCGACCGTCCACAATAAGGTCAGTTACATAATCAGAAGCTAGTAGATTATCCTACTATGGAGAGCAATAAGAGTCCTGCATTAATACGGTGATGAAATAGTTTATTAACCCTAAAGTTCATCTCATTTCTGGCATAAAATCAGTTTATCGTATTTTTAGCTTTCTCGTTCATATAACGTCGTAGTTTGGAAGTGATAGCGGCAAAATTGCCAGATTTACAACACACATAATTATATCTTCACCGAGCGAGATGAAGATGTGTGGCTGTTAGCTTGTATTCGGGAGACAGTGGGGATTCAACCCCAGCTCTGAAGATCATTTCCCCTTTTTACACCAGGCAAAAGCTGGGGATGTACCTTAATTAAGGCAACGGTCACTAACCATAAGGCCTCTCTGAGTCGGTACGACGTAAAACAAATAGCAGAATAACATGTATGTATGTTCAGTCATCAGCCCTAAGGCTGGTTGGATCCTCAACAGCTCCACCATCAGCTGTCATAGATGGCCTAGGCATCACTGAAAAGGCGTACTAGGGAAATGAGGAATGAGGTAGTTTCCCGTTGTTTTTCTCATCGAGCCAGAAGTTGCTAGTACATATCAATCTGCCAAGCCCACTGATATGCATACACCAACCGACCCTACGAGCAACACAACATTTTCACACCATTCATAGCAGGGACTGGCTGCATAAGGAATGGCATTACTAGCATCGCTCATACCTCAGTCACTTTCATTTTGTCAAGGCCAGGGGTAAGACAGAGACAGATCAATGAAAGTAACAAAATTGTTCTAGCCTATACCAAAAGACTCAGTGCACTGTAAACACTAGGTCCCGCCAGCAAAGGCATCAGAATAGCATACATCCTCATTATAGACAAGTATGTGTTCAGTCTGCAAGCCTCTGTGATGAACTAAGCGCTTCCACTATTGCCTATTTGCAGCTGGCTCCGTGGTCCCGTTTAGTTCTACGCCTCAAAACATTTACAACTGATCTGTATTTAGGGCTATCGACCAGGAGACAAGATTTCCTATCAATTGTTTACCAAGCCTTTTCTTAAAAAATGTCAAAGAAGTTGGATTTTATCAAATACCTCCCTTAGAATTTATTTTTATTTGATTTACGTCGCACCGACACAGAAAGGTCTTATGGCGACGATGGGACACGAAAGGCCTAGGAATGGGAAGGAAGCGGTACCATTTGCGTGGTGTGAAAATGAGAAACGACGGAAAACCATCTTCAGGGCAGCTGACAGTGGGGTTCGAATCCACAATCTCCCGGATGCAAACTCACAGCTGCGCGACCCTAACCTCACGGCCAAATACAAACTAAACCAAACCCCATGGCACTACAACCCCTGAAGGGCCTTGGCCTACCAAGCGACCGCTGCTCAGCCCGAAGGTCTGCAGATTTGCGAGGTGTCGTGTGGTCAGCACGACGAATCCTCTCGGCCGTTATTCTTGGCTTTCGAGACCGGGGCCGCTATCTCACCGTCAGCCCTCAGGTCAAGGTAAAAATCATTGACCTGGCCGGGAATCGAAACCGGGGCCTCCAGGTAAGAGGCAGGCACGCTACCCCTACACCACGGGGCCGGCGCACGGCCAACTCGCCCGGTGAAAATTATTCCAAACCCTAATTACTCTTCCTATGAACCTCTTACTTCTGTCTAACCAGGGTCGCCTTGGTCTCCCTCTGCTTTTCTTACCCTCCACGGTCAAGTCCATTATTCTCCTAGGTAACCCATTCTCCTACATTCGTCTCACATGGCCCCACTACCGAGATTTGTATGTACAGCTTCATCCACAGAGTTCATTCCTAACTCAGCTTTTATCCTCTCACTTCCTCTCTATCTGTTTTACTAGATTTACTAAATAGAAAAAAATTGAACACCCAAAATCCATCCCCCCTTGCACGCTGTGGTCCCTATTGTAGTCCACTACACTGAAAGGTGTCACTTAGTTCACGGAGTTCAGTGTTAAACACTTTTCTTTCCGGCGCTACAGCGGCAATGTTAAAAAACGAGTCATCTAAAGGAAAATGAATGTAAACTACACGGTCACAAAAGGCTAAATAACAGTGGATTGAATGTTTTATTCCTTGTCCTAAAATAAATATAGTCTATGTCCTCATCATCATCATCATCTGTTTACCCTCCAGGGTCGGCTTTTCCCTCGGACACAGCGAGGGATCCCACCTCTATCGCCTCAAGGGCAGTGTCCTGGAGCTTCAGACCCTTGGTCGTGGATACAACTGGGGAGAATGACCAGTACCTCGCTCAGGCGGCCTCACCTGCTATTCTGAACAGGGGCCTTGTGGAGGGATGGGAAGATTGGAAGGGATAGGGAAGGAAGAGGGAAGGAAGCGGCCGTGGCCTTAAGTTAGGTACCATCCCGGCATTCGCCTAGAGGAGAAGTGGGAAACCACGGAATACCACTTCCAGGATGGCTGAGGTGGGAATCGAACCCACTTCTACTCAGTTGACCTCCCGAGGCCGAGTGGACCCCGTTCCAGCCCTCGTACCACTTAACAAATTTTGTGGCAGAGCCGGGAATCGAACCCGGGCCTCCGGGGGTGGCAGCTAATCACGCTAACCACTACACCACAGAGGCGGACATATAGTCTATGTACGCCTTTTAAATAGGGTACATGTTTTAAAAAAAGAGGACAATTGGATACTTACACTACGTATTTCAGACAAAATTTAATGTTAGTCCATTTGAAACATGCTCAAAATCAAATATTATGACATTACAACAGTATGGCAATGTATCATAAGTTAATTAGCCCATTTGAGAAGCATCAGCGCAATAATTGATAAAGATTGTTGATCGTGAAAATCACAACAATCCACCAACATGATTTTGAAATTGTCGAAATTTGGAGCTCTGCACAGTTTTGAATGCACCCCATATGTCCACATGTTTTCAACACATGTCCATTGCTTCAGTCACGTATAGCCGCAGTGACAGCTGTGATTCGATCAACCATCCTCAGGATGCAATTTCGAATGTTCTCGTGTGGTATGAGTTCCCATTCTACCTGGAGCTCAACCCGAAGTTGAGCCAGTGTGTCAGGGGAACGGATGTCCGGCTCCATGGCTAAATGGTTAGCGTGCTGGCCTTTGGTCACAGAGGTCCCAGTTTCGATTCCCGGCAGG
Source organism: Anabrus simplex (assembly GCF_040414725.1). Classification (NCBI taxonomy): domain Eukaryota; kingdom Metazoa; phylum Arthropoda; class Insecta; order Orthoptera; family Tettigoniidae; genus Anabrus; species Anabrus simplex. Next base: position 325,145,024 of record NC_090268.1, read on the forward strand.
GTCGGGAATTTTAACCTTAATTGGTTAATTTCGCTGGCCCGGGGGCTGGGTGTATGTGTCGTCTTCATCATCATTTCACCCTCATCACGACGCGTAGGTCGCCTACGGGAGTCAAATCAAAGGACCTGCATCTGGCGAGCCGAACTTGTCCTCGGACACTGCCGGCACTAAAAGCCATACGCCATTTCATTTCAGGGGAACGGATTCTAGCATGTCTCCTAAGCATATCCCAGACATGTTCCATCGAGTTTAGGGCAGATTACGAGCTGGTTACACCATCCGCTCAATTCTGACTTCATCCAGGTACACACAGCGGTAACGTGTGGGCGAGCATTGTCATGCATAAGGATAACGTTCTCGCCGATGACACGTACAAAAGGCACCACGTGATCCACTAAATCCCCTCGATGTATCGGTAAGCTGTCAGATTTCCATCTTCGATCAACACAACCTCCGTGCGCGCATCAGTGGTAGATCCCAGTCGTGAGCATCACAGAGCCTCCATTGAACGGTGTCCTTGCAGACAAAGTACAGGGTGAGTAACATTCCCCGAACCTCCTCCATCCGGTGCCCTCAAACAGATTCTGAATTCATCTGTGAACAGCACCGAGCTCCACTGCACCACAATCCAGTTTCGATGGGCGTCGGCGAAGTACATCCAAGAGGTGCTGTGCTCACGTGTAAGCATAGGTCCTATGGCGTGCCACCCGAACTTTAAATCCTCCTTCTTACTGTCCTTTCGCAAATGTTCTCGTGCCCTGTACTTGTTGCAAACGATTTCTGGCTTCCACAGTTGTAGTGTGTGTCGATCGCGAAGAACTTGCATTACGATAAAGCGACCATCGCGCTCGGCAGTGCTTTTCCTATGACCAGAACCGGACCCCCTGGTGTAGATCTTGTCTTCTCTGTACCTTTTAAGAGTTCTGTACACGTTGGAACAAGACGAGCCTATAACGTCTGCTACATAGCGTATTCTAATCACACCCTCCACTAATGCTGGCCCTTGCTGCGTTTTCAGGTCAAAGAACCATTATGATTTGACTTAGAAGCGAGACTAACTGTTGTAGACAAGCCGTAATGACCACAAAAATGAGCGGCATGAGAACTGACAGCAATAGGCATGTATCACGCAAAACTTGTCCGCTAGGCAGCGTAATGGTATTACCCGGTATGCGCTTTCCGCTGCTCGATTGTTTTTCATGAGACTTATATGGAGTATTCCTACATTTGCGATCATCGAAACGAAACGTTTGCTTTAAATGCATTAAAATGGAGTTACCATATTCTGCTAATGTTTTCAACAAGACGGGAAATGGTATAGGTGCAATGACGATTGCGGATTTGGAAGCAGAATTGAAGAAAAGGGGCGAAAAAAATATCCGGAAAAATGCAAGAGTTGATTGAAAGGTACCAGTAAGGAATAAATGCAGCAACTCCTTATTTTAGCGTTTTGTTAAGATTGAATTTTTAAAGTACAAATAGCATTTTGAAAACATTCCTAATACGGTATTTTTTTCTTTTCTTTGCCGGTTATAGGCGTACATAAGGCACGACATTGGTGTGACAGCAGTGCCTGGGGCTACATCCAGTACGACTGAACTTCATTTCCGTGTAGCGCACGAGTTTCAGGATATTGTTTCGGATCATAAGACAAATACCGGTATAAAAATTTCAAATTTGGAAGTAATGTTCAGGAAGTCTGAAAATGATGGTGCTCCAATGTCAAATTATAGGTCACTGTGTGATTCAGGGAACCGTACCGCACACGGTGTTATGGCTGTTTTTCTACTGCTATATCTTCTTGCTCTCGGAGTTATTTTGCAAGGTACCGGTGCCATACCATGACAATATCGAAGGTACAGCGTTCTCCTTAAGTCTTTGTCTTTCTCCTAAAATTATTGAAATAGTTCATATTAACTTTTTAGAATGTACTACCTCATTATAAAATTATTTCTTAATTAGTACTAATTAGTTTACTTACCAGTTTCAGTAATGACATAATCTTCAACTGTAAAATGTTTCGTGCAGACTTTGATATAAGCACATTGCTGTCCGGCCCATCTGACGTATAACTGGCCCCTGTGGCCGGAAGGTTTTGGCAGAGACATGGAGTTATTGCAGGGTATCATAATTTAATAATTTTGGGTTCATTTACAGTTATATCTGTCGACTTTAATGTTTTTGGTGAGATTTTATATTTCGGTTCATTCTGGTAATGATATCTGTTTGATTCCTCCACCACATACACCAATAAATCATTACAAATGAACGACTTGACATCATAACCTAGCTATATTTTCAGGTTCACTCGGCGAAATTTTAACGCCAGGCGTCCACGAGAAAGACTACAAAAACAGTATAATATCCCGTTAGGCCACTCACTGCCAGAAATAGGGAGAATATTATCAATAGTATTTATATCTAGACCATCTTTGCAATCTGAAGGAACAGGTCATTGTTCACATGGTACAAGAAACGTGTCATTCACCGCATCACTTTCTCTGGCACTAGAATTATCATTAGACAATTCATATTCACTCTTCTCACAATCACGGGAAACATATGACAGATTATCAGGGTATAATTCATGTATAATATCACCAGGAGTCAGTCCATTGGTTTTGTTTACCGGCACTGCCATTTTTGTTTACTAGCATTGATGGATACACGGAAGATATTCGAAGGCAAATACAAATGCCACTGACGGACTAAAACGGGCAAAACCAGTACTAAAAGAAGCGGAGATTTTCTACCATTTAGGTACATCAACGATAATCTCGAAATAGTTCCTCAATAACCGTTAGATGGCACCAGAAGACAGACTTGCACCAACACGTATTCATACGTGATCGGCTGCAGAGCACCATGCTTGCAAACACGTATTGATACGTGAGCGGACAGCATTGTGTTAAGAGTCATATTTTTAATTCGTAGGTCCTGCCCACGAATCGCGTGCAACCACTTTTTACGGAAAGCATCTTGCTTAGGAAATTGGTGGTATGAATAGGGTCGACCTTGATTTTGGGACATTGGGACACAGCAATAGTCAGGCATCACAATTTTCTTGTCATCTTTGTTGTCGTAACGATATATTAAATCTTTAATTTCAGCATTTAACTAGGTAACTTCCATTAAAAACACATACAAACAAATGATGATCGACAAGCGCATACCGGGTACTACACGTGAGACATCTATTGGTAGTGTTTCAGTACATCCCTATTAACCTTTGTGGTTATTCTTGTCAAAAAAAAGCGGGAAACAGCAGTACTGGTCTTGTGATTGTCACGATCAGTATTGTTTATTAACTCACCATATGAAGGGGTTAAAGTCAAAGTGGTGTAAGTCAATTTTCGGTAGAAGTTGACTTAGGCACAGAAAGGCGATGTAGAAATAAAAAACTGTTCATAGAAAAAGTGGAGTAAGTCAGAGCTTCACTCATTTCGTCGTTAGATGGCAGCACAAGTTAGACTGGTAATGGATCATCTGTTTTGCTGATAACTGAAGTGGTGTGAGTCAGACTTACACCAGTGTGGTTGTAATTGTTCCGCGGTGTTCATCGAGTGTTGAATGCATGCGTGAATACTCAAAGAAACGATGGATTCTGAAATAAGTTTAAGTGATCCGTTGGATGAGCTGGAGTCCAGTGATGAATGGGAGCGTGAACAAGGAGAAAACACATCAGAAACAGATGATGGTAAGTACTATTCACCTTCTAACCTCTCAGTTACTCACCTACTAACCTATTTTGTTGCAACGTTTTTAGCAAGTACTTACATTAGATTATGCCTTAGGTCCTTTTGGTCTACTATTCCCTGAATAATACACCTTTGTAATCGGTTCGGAAAAAAAAGAAAGGAAAAATGGAGAAAAATGCATGAAGAGTGATGTTTTTAGTGAATTTTCTGTGATTATTGAAAATGGTCGTGTTGAGTATCGTTTTTCACGTAATTTTGAATGCTGAATCGAAGCTTCCCCTGCAGTTTTTATTTCGGTAGTAAGTGTAACAAGATGTTTGTTGTTTCAGAATCAGAAGGAGATGCAGAGGTAGACGGCGGACGCCAGCGCAACCATTCCAGCGAATTTCCTACTGCTGGAACTTCCGAGAATCGAGAAAACGCTCACCCGAGAACGAGGAGAAGACAAAAACACGAAAGTAAAGCTCAAAAGCGAAAGCGAGCACGAAATTCAGGGCTCCCGTACGTGTCCTCTAGAGGAAAAGAAGTGGCCGGTAAGCTGTATCAGAACTTTGATTGTAAATGTAAAAAAAAGTGTGTGGAGAACGTACCTGAAGTGGCGAGGCGAGAAATTTTCGACACCTTTTGGAAGCTAAGCAGTTTTTCTGAACAAAACGTATTTTTATGTGGTTTGATTGTGCAACAGAAACCTAATGTAAGACGCCCACGAAATTCAACGAGAAATGCAAAGTCTGTTTCAAACAGCTTCAGATTCCAAGTCAGAGGCAATAGCGTTACTGTGTGCAAGCGTTTTTTCTTACAAACACTCCAAGTTTCGGATGGGCGAATGACAAGGGCAATACAAAAAGTACGAGAGGGTCAACAACCAGGAAGTGATGGCCGAGGACGCCATCCCCCCAAAAATAAAACACCGGAGGCTGCCATGAATGGTGTGCGTGACCACATAGCATCTTTCCCATCGTATCAATCGCACTACAGTAGATCAGAGAACCCTAACAGGAAATACCTTCCTCCTGACATGAATGTACGTACAATGTATGAACTGTACAAAGAAAAGTGCACGGAAAAAGGTGATATTCCTGTTTCTGAAGCCATCTACCGTCGAACCTTTAGCAATGAGTTCAACTTGCATTTCCACCGGCCTCTTAAAGATACGTGCACCAGATGCGATGTGCTTGACAAGAAGATTGAAGTGTGTGAAGATGAAGACGAATCTACAAAGCTGAAGGCTGAAAAAGAATTACACCTCAGAAATGCCGAAAAGGTGAGAGAGGCTAGAGATCGGGACAAAGTGAAAGCACGGGAAGACGAATCTTTCTATGGTCTGACATTCGACCTCGAAAAGGCTTTGCCATTTCCTGTTTTGACGACGTCCGTGGCTTACTATAAGCGGAATATGTATTGTTATAACCTTGGCTGCCATGAACTTGGAACAGGTTTAGGCTTCATGTTCTGCTGGGATGAAACGATCGCTTCTCGTGGGTCTCAAGAGATTGGTTCCTGTATCGTCAAACATCTTGCAGCAAGAGCGTCATCTGCTAGGCACATAGTGTTGTACAGTGACGCATGCACGGGCCAAAACCGTAATATTAAGTTTTCCTTGTACCTCATGAAGTACATACAGGGCCCTCAAAGCAATGCAGAAATTATCGATCACAAATTTATGGTAAGTGGCCACTCTTTTCTACCCAACGACGCTGAATTTGGATCAATTGAATCGTACGCAAAGAACAAGTCCATTTATACTGCAGACGACTGGTACAGTATCATAATGAAGTGCCGAAGGAACAATCCATTCATGGTGACGAAAATGAGCCGAGAGGATTTCAAATCTGTTGCAAAGTTGGAAAGTTGTATCACGCGACGAAAGAAAAATGAGAACAACATTGCTGTTAATTGGTTGAAAATTCAATGGATACGAATTTTGAAAGATCAACCTTACACTCTCTTCTACAAAGAAACTGTGAATGAGGATATCCCATTTTCTAAACTAAATCTAAAGGCAGCAAAGCCCGGTAGGCGACATTCTCTGGCCAACGTTTCTCAAGATGTTTTGTACCCAAGGGGAAGGCCTGTTACCGAGGCTAAAAAGAAAGATATGCTTGATCTTCTGCCATACATTCCACCAGTGAAACATGAATTCTTCGTTTCCCTGCGAACCACTATTGAAGAAGGTGAGGAGCTTGTAGATGTTGGACCTCTGGAAATTGTGGAAACCACATATCCTGATGAAATAGACTGAATCCGTATTGCCATGTTAAAAACATTAAGACTCCATTCGTGATAAAAAATTAAATTGTTTGTATTATTCTTATACTTTGTGTAATGTTCAATAAAAATGTGTTTGAGAAGTGCAAGTCAACTTTACATCATTTTGTTGATGTCCATAGTGGTGTAAGTCTTTGGTTTTAGGTCATACAGTGGTGTATGTCACAGGCTTTGGTAAGGCACAGTGGTGCAAGTGACTTTGGTTAGTGCGTGAGGTACAACTTTTGAGCAAAAAAAATTTCAAATCAAGCCTAATCCCTAAGTTTGGACCTACGTAGTACCTCTAAAACAATACCATCACAAAAACTTGTCTACTGAATTAACTACAATACCTTTCGCATTATGCTCATTTCCTAAAAACGATGATAAAGTGACTTACACCACTATACCTTTAACCCCTTCATATGTTGCCATATTGTTCTAATGTCATAACATTTTATTTATACAAGGTTTCAAATGGACTAACATTAAATTTAGTCTGAAATAGTTAGTGTTTCGTTTTTCTGTCGGCAAGTGTATTAATAACCCAAAAAATTCAGAAAAAACATTATTCATTTTTTTACAATATGTTTTACATAGCACTGACACAGGTAGGTCTTATGGCGACTATGGATTAGGAAAGGGCTAGGAGTTGGAAGTGACCGTGGCCTCAATTAAGGTACAGACGCAGCATTTACCTGGTGTGAAAATGGGAAACCACGGAAAATCATATTGAGGACTGCCGACAGTAGAGTTCGAACCCGCTATCTCTTGAATGCAAGCTCACAGCTGCGCGCCCCTAAAAGTATGGCCAACTCGCTCGGTATTAAATGTTCCTAACACTGAGTCGAAAGTTTCATCCCTTGAGCTTTTTAAACCAAGTTCATGTTTCAAAAAACTACGGTTTGGGGACAGTTGAGAGGGGCTGCCTAGCCGAGGCGGTAAAGGCGTGCTCGGTTTATCCGAAAGGACGTGGGTTCGATTCTCCGTCTGAGAGTTGAAAAATGTTATATTCGAGATTTCCATCTCTGGACGACACACGGCCCTGGGGTTCACTCAACCTACACTAACAATGAATACGAGGTCAACTCCTGGGGACAAAGGCGGCTGGAAGTAGGGCGAACCACTACATCCCAGTTAGTGCCGAGGTTAAGAATAATAAAACCCATTTATCTTCCACTTCTCGTAAGAGACGAATGGCATCATTCTGAGCAAAATGCTCCTTGAGATTCTGAAGTCGATGGTAGTTTTGGCGACACGGATGGCTTAACTTCAGTTGATTAGGTGTAAAAGATCTTTCTAGGTCGACGCCCCGAACAAAAAAAAAAAAAAAAAAAAAAAAAACTACAGTGGGTAAAATAAGTACTTTTACACATAGAAAGAAATACTTCATGCCCTAGTACATGAATTACTTTTCTTAATGAAGCGTGAAGAACCACCGACGGATAGAAATTATGCAGTGTTTACAACAAAACAAAACGAATATAATTTTCTGTCGTAAAAGTAATATTCATCATCTTCTTCTTAATCTGCTTACCCTCCAGGGTTGGTTTTTCCCTCGGACTCAGCGAGGGATCCCACCTCTACCGCCTCAAGGGCAGTGTCCTGGAGCTTCAAACTCTGGGTCGGGGGATACAACTGGTGAGGATGACCAGTACCTCGCCCAGGCGGCCTCACTTGCTATGCTGAACAGGGGCCTTGCGGGGGGGATGTGAAAATTGGAAGGGATAGACAAGGAAGAGGGAAAGAAGCGGCCATGGCCTTGAGTTAGGTACAGCCCGGCATTTGCCTGGAGGAGAAGTGGGAAACCACGGAAATCCACTTCCAGGATGGCCGAGGTGGGAATCGAACCCACCTCTACTCAGTTGACCTCTCGAGGCTGAGTGGACCCCGTTCCAAACCTCGTACCACTTTTCAAATTTCGTGGCAGAGCCGGAAATCGAACCCGGGCTCTGGAGGTGGCAGCTAATCACACTAACCACTACACCACAGAGGCGGACATGTTGAAACACTGTCCTCAGTCACACACAGTTCGACAATCAGTACTTCGTACGCATTCTCTGGGCATTTATAACTGCTTGAAGCATTCGTGACATGGAGCTTACAAGGTCTGATGTGGTTTCGGCATCAATAATCGACCATTCCTCCTTCAGATGATCAATTAAATCTTTTAACGAGCATGTCCGTTTCCTTGCACTCCGCTCCAATAATGCCCACATTTTCTATGGGATTGAGGTCTGGGGATTGTGGAGGCGTTGGAAGTTGCTCTCAAACATTATACAGCAGCCATTCTTCAGTTATACGAGCCGTATGCTTGGGATCGTTGTCTTATTGAAAAACAAACGAGTCGTCAAGATTTAATTTCGCAGCACTGGCCGGCAAGTTATCACGGAGTATGTTCACATACGCTGTGGCAGTCACATTACCCTCAACAACAACCAGTTCTCCCACCCCACCGTAACAGTTGACAGTTGGTAGGCCTACAATTTTCTTAGGGTCAAATTCTTGATTAGATTTACGTCGACATACCTTCGCCCATCAGATCCAAAAAAGGTTAAACTTGCCCTTATCCGAGAATACAACCTTTTTTCTCCCAGTATTCCATGGGTTTGTAGAGATATGCGCGAGCAAACTCCAGTCTTTTCACCCTATTGCGCTGATTAATGAATGGTTTCTTTCTTGCCATTCTGCCTTTTAAGCCAGCTTCGTGAATGTAATTCCTTATGGTTTGAGGTGTTACTTCTTTGCCTGTTCCGACGTCTTCAGCAAGCATTCGGGTGCTCACGCCCGAGTTCTTGTACGCTTCTTGTACTACATATCGCGACTGTCGAACCGTTAGAGCTCTAGGACCGAGCTCGATAGCTGCAGTCGCTTAATTGCGGCCAGTATCCAGTATTCGGGAGATAGTAGGTTCGAATCCCACTGTCGGCAGCATAGTTTTCCGTGGTTTCCCATTTTTACACCAGGCAAATGCTGGGGCTGTACCTTAATTAAGGCCACGGCCGCTTCCTTCCCACTCCTAGCCCATTCCTGTCCCATCGTCACCATAAGACATATCTGTGTCGGTGCGACGTAAAGCCAATAGCAAAAAAAAAAAGAGCTCTAGGACGTCCACATCTTCGTACATTCGCCATAGATTTTGTTCGTTTGTATTTGTTCGCACGCAACATACTGGACAGTAATATGTGAGAGGTTTAGTTTTTTTAGCAATGTTTTGGTAACTAAATCTCTCTTGCCATAACTGTCTTCAGCTCACACGATCGACATCCCATTCCTGTACACCTGTAGTTCCAGGTACTAATACTCATTGTTAAACTGGATACTCGATTAATGACTTGTTTTCGAGTCGTCAATCGGCGACGTTTACAAAGCATACATGACTTCGATCTAACCTTTCTTGTGTGCCGTTAAACAATACTTCGTCATAAACCACTGTACGTCACAATTACGTCAAAATGTAGTGCATATGTAGTGATAGTATAAATCGCTTACCACTAATTCCCGTTTATGTATCCTTTGAAACTATGTACGATACTTATTTTACCCACTCTTTATAGGCACAGTGCAGATAGATCGAAATGCTATTTACTACTAGCGCTAGCTTGTGGCGCGTTCTGAAACAAGAGGTGAGGCGTAGTGCGTGAGTCTCGGTTCAACATGTGTGACATTCGAACAAGTTGCGGGTTTAAAGCGACTCAGTTCGGGGATCTAAATGAATCATCATGCAATAAAGGAAGAAACATTGTTGTCAGTGGCCACGTGAACGGCATTGAAGAGTTAATTTCGAATGGTTTCGGACATATCACAGGAAAAGTCACCCGACAAACGTCTGTCACTTTGCCGCCTTACATCGTGAAACTTGAGGTAGGCAAGGTGTAGTTTGGTGACAATTTATAAAGTTTATTTAGTAAGGATTACTTAATGCTTGTTTGCTAAGTTGTACGCACTTTTATTTTGTGTTCAGGTTGAACAGAATCGTAATGTCTCTACCAGCGAATGTTCCTGCCCTGCCAGTGCCAGAGGAACTTGCAAACACGTAGCTGCGGTGTGTATTATATAAATAATGAAAGTGTTGTCTCCAAAACAGATCGTCCACAACAATGGGGAAAACCGAGCCCGAAAACAACATCAACAGAAAAATACAGAAAAGGCAAACGCGTAAAAAGTCTTTGGAGACATCTCTTCCCCCCTTCGAATTAACTGAGGATATTTTAAAACACATCCCTTGCAGTCTTCGTAAAATGCTTCGAGCAGAAGCGAGTACTGAAATTGAACAATCGTGCAGGGCCGTAGTCACCTCATTGATAGACAGGCTAGTGAACGATGTGGAGAGAGAAGAATGTGAGGAAATTGTGACACAGCTATTACATTTACAAGTCTCTAACGACGTGCGCTTGCCAGACAAATACACCCTTCACACTGTGAGTGACGATTGTATTTTACCGGCAAAGTGCAGGGTGATACAGATCATAGGCTATAATTAAAATCTCCCTGGACACTATGATAATCGGGAAGCCCTCGATGGTTTCAAGAAAGAAAGATAAGAATATCTACTAGCACGAAAGCACATCGGATCAAAACTTGGTGACATAACTCTGATATTTTAGCTTTCGCATTTGTAACTGAATCTCCAACTGGGGGAGCTGCTTTAAACAATCTTTCTTACGGAAGTGAAATGAAAAATGAAGCAATAGAATGCTATGGAAGTTCATTTGGTGTTCGTGTTATTCGATCTGGGCTAATAATCCAAAAGAAACAACCTTGGATTTGTGGACCTCCAGATGGCATAGTTCTCAAAGGAAATGTAGCTGACAGAGTATTAGAAGTTAAGTGTCCATCTTCCTGTAAAGCTAAACCAATAGTAGATGAGTCAGGAAATGTACGGGTACGTTATCTTTACTTTGACGAGCAAAATTACACACAGTTAAAGACAAGTCATAATTATATCTATATAAATAAAATTGTAGGGGGTCCGCGGCTGGATAGATCTCAACCAAACTTCATATTTAGAGTATACTCATACCGGGGAAGGCTTTTATATGCATATCATTTTAAAATATTTGAACAGACGGGGGTTTTATAGGAAAACCAGAATGGTTTTTCCACCATCACGTCGAAACGGCTGGATAGATCTCAACCAAACTTCATATTTAGAGTATACTCATCCCGGGGAAGGTTTCGATATGCATATCATTTTAAAACCTTTGAATAGACGGGGGGTTTATAGGATAACCAGAATTGTTTTTCCACCATCACGTCGAAACGGCTGGCTAGATTTCAACCAAACTTCATATTTAGAGTATAATCATACCGGGGAAGGTTTCGATATGCATATCATTTTAAAATCTTTGAACAGACGTGGGGTTTATAGGAAAACCACAATGGTTTTTCCACCATCACGTCGAAACGGCTGGATAGATCTCAACCAAACTTCATATTTAGAGTATACTCATACCGGGGAAGGCTTCAATATGCATATTATTTTAAAATCCTTGAATAGACGGGGGTTTATAGGAAAACCAGAATGGTTTTCCTCCATTTTCTCTTATACTACTGAAACTTCGTTTACCGTACGTGAAACGTCTCTTCATTATAAACAACTTTCGTTATGTTCAAAATTTACCTTACTCTTCACATGACGGAGAAATTTACAACTTTCCGCTGGTATCATGCTCTGCATTGAGTGACCGGCAGACCGACAACGAACCTACAGGTTACCATGGCAACGTCTCTCACTGCATGCCAGCAGGGAAGTAACGTATTGCCATTGTCCTCATCATGCTTTTCAATTAGTGGTTGTTCCTTAGGTAGAAGGCAAGAGAGGCGTCAATCGGCCTATCTGCGGGATATTGGCGGAATATCGTTGGATGTTATAACCGCCCTCGAATAGATTAAGTAATAACACCATTAGTCATCTTCTTATTATTTGTTTACCTAGGAATCACTGGACCTAAATTTCTCCTCTGTTAACGCTTTATTATATCCATAACTCACACTAGCATAATTTATTGAGGGGCATTTAATTTTCCAATACATTAACTTGGCATTTACATATTTGTCGTTATCCGGCTGTCCTCAGTTATAATCCATTTTCTATTACTTTCAACTTTCTTAACTGTATTATTTTCTTCCTTAATTACGCCGTATGTACGCAAGTGCTACAAACTACTGGATGTATTTCCACCAAGACTCATATTTAGAATACACCTGTCCTTGATAGGTTTTAGGGCAAATATTGTTTCTAAATCCATGAACTGACTGGGGGTTTATACGAAACCGAAACTGTGATTTTGCACTTCCACAAAATATACACAACCAACGTTAATTTCAGTCTACCTGCCTTGGTAGAAATTAATTTCTAAACCTTTTTTCTCATGTGCATCATTTCGATACGAGGATTAATAAGGGAGATATCATTAACGGACCGTTTTTCTGTACAAGTCCCATCGGACTTAACTCACGAGCGGGTGCGTGTAAAGCGTATTCCTTACAACGTGAAAACTACTGAAGATATTCGAACCAAAATTTATATTTAGCATCCACCTGTCCAAAGGTAGGTTTTAAACGTAAATAACATTTCATGTTTCGGAATGGACTGGCGGTTTATAGGGAACCGAAATGGTGATTTTACTCTTCCACAATATATACAGAACAAGACCAACCTGACTGGAAATCGACCAAACGTGATGGAATTCCACCTCTAAACCTTTTTTTTTTTTCATGTGCATTTTTTCGTATGGAGGATTAATAAGGGAGATATCATGAATGGTCAGTTTTGCAGGTTAAGTCCAGCGGACATAGCCCATAAGGTGTTGTACGTGGAGCAGATTCCTTATCTATATAAATCAAATCGTAACGACTGTGTGCCTCTACACTGACTATTTTGGCGAAATTTTCGTACAGCTTTCCGTTTAAGGGGTAATAATGACCATCTGCATAATTTTTGGTTTAGTTTCCTGAAAGTCCTAATTTTTACCCGCCTCGCCCAAAATCCAGATTGCGGCATAATCTGCCAGAAGGAAAAGAAGATAATTGAAATTTGACAAAATTATACGTTTTAGCCTGTAACGAATGGAAAACATCCAAGATCATTAAATTTTTCACTTTTTATCCCCGAAGAATATCGAAATATGCAGGCAATTTTAATGATGGTGCAGACCTTCGGAAATTCCTATCACATAACAGATTGCACAATCTCCGTTCAATTTGGTCTTATGACTTTCTGCCGTATCTGCATCCCTTTTACGTTTGATTTTTCTCTATTAATCGATGTTAAGTCAATTTGGAATTTTCACGTGCATAATTCATACTTTCGATTACTTATATGAAATACAGAATCATCAAACTCTTCACGAAAATTGGCCCACCCAGTAGCCATATGTGAGCCAAATGCTATGTATGTAGCTGTCATATAATTATCCGAAAAGTAATGTAATGTGAGATAATATTACAAAAACGTTACCCTGTTCCACGTTTCTAACTCAATCTGACCCAAGAATAGATGACATATCATAGGACCAGCCATTTAGGCCACTAAATCCGGCGTGTCTTATGGTATAGTCCTTTGTCGATATGACGTACGTTTAGTAGCAGTTAATCTGTAAATGAAGGTCTTCAATATTGTCAACACGCATATACTTTCGTATGTCGATCTATATATATTCACTGATGTCGATTTGTAGCGATCGAGAAAGGGTGGGTCTGCTATTGTAATCAGTACTCCCCACACCGACTTTGACTGGCAGTATGAAAGGGTTCCTTCTCCAACTCTTGTGTAACTGTCATTAGTAAGGGAGGCCTACAATTGTAATGAATAGTTCACTTCTCGATTTGACTTGCAGAAGGCAAGTGAGCATGCAGTTTTGTTTAAAACTCCCCTACCCGATTGTGTTTGGCAGTAGGCAAGGGTGCCCGCCATTATAAAGAAATGTCCTCATCTAAAATGTGACTGGCATTAGGCATAGTGGCCTGCTATTTTGATGGAAACTCACCAACTTGGTGTGACTGGCAGTAAGCTGGCTGGAAGTAGGAAAATGGGCCTGGCATTATAATGATAACTGCACAACTCAATTTCGAGTGATAGTAGGGTAATTGCCTGCCATTATAATAAAAACACCTCAACTGTAATCTGTATTGAAGTAGGAAAGGGGGCCTGCCATTTTAACGAAAACTCCCCAAATCGATTCTATCCGCGTAGTAGGCAATGGGGCCTGCGATTATAATGTAAACTTCCCAACTCGATTGTGAATGGCAGTAGGCAAGTGAGCCTGCCGTTATATCACAAATCCATAACAAACACTTTACATTGGAAACAACGTACGGACACCTCCCCATGCTCGTTCTCGGATAACGCTAAGAGACATGCAATTTTAAAACAATCTTATTTACTGCATGTACAATATTTACTTCGATATTCGAATACAATGTAGAATACCGTAGCGAAGCACGGGTACATTCGCTAGTATTACATATAAATACAAATACTGATGTGATGTACGTAACTGGCTTGGGAAAATGTGATCTATATGTGTATAGTAAAGCACAACAGTTGACAATACCTATTAATCAGGACAATAAGTATGTCGAGGAATGCCTCACTAAAATGACAAAGTACTATTTCAATAATTACTTGCCAAAAATTAGCGGTATTCCTAATAATAATTAAGTATTTATTTGTCAATTCATTCTTGTTGAACATTGAACAGATGTAAACAAAAATATATAAAACAAGCTGATGGTAGAACAATTCTCAAACTATTCTTCAATTATTGGAGGTTGCGAATTCGTTAACTCGCAACACATTTGCACGTGTGGAAAAAGTTCTGTTGAAAATTTCTGTAATATATTGTATATGTTGATTCTTTGAATATACACCTTTCTACTTACACTCGCAATATTGTAAGTACTCTCAACTCCCTCAGCTGTTAATCTCCCGTCATGTAAGAACGGTGGTGTGACGATTACGACACCGCGGCCAGATATTTTAGTTTTGATGCCAGAAAATCCTTTATCAGCCATGACCTCATCGCCAGGTTGAAGGAAAGTTAATCAACCACTGTAAGTTGTTATGACTGAGTCGTTAGCTCTTCCACCGTAACACTTAGATTTAAAGGCGATCATACCACTAGGCGTGATTGCAATTAAAACTTGTGCAGGTAGTAACCCCTGTATTGAGAATAGAAATACACACTGATCTACTTGGGGAAGCTATTCAACCCTAAATTCCGTGCAGTCAATAATGACTCGACAATTACCGTAATTTGTCTTAAATGCTGGAGGC
Source organism: Anabrus simplex (assembly GCF_040414725.1). Lineage (NCBI taxonomy): Eukaryota > Metazoa > Arthropoda > Insecta > Orthoptera > Tettigoniidae > Anabrus > Anabrus simplex. The sequence goes on from NC_090268.1 coordinate 325,160,249, forward strand.
ATTGTTTCTTGAACACTTTCCTTACTAGGTCAGAATAAGAAATATTTCGTACGTAGTGCCAGTTGAATAAACATGGTCGTAAAAGTACGTGAAATTGTTGTCCTGTGAACACCAACTAGCACTCCCAAAGCAGAATAGGACAGTCCAGTTTTCATTTTCACTAGGAAAATCAATAATCTGGTTTCTTTACATAATTTCGAAACGTTACAGTTCGGTAATAAAGCAAGCAGCAAGGCAAAGACGTTGAAGTTCACACCTGTTAAATCACGCATTTGTGTATTGTTCCATATGGAACTGTAGCCTTGGAAACCTGGACCCTTGATGTCTGCATGATCTTCTTCCGTTCCACACATTTTATCATGTTTCGTAATGTCCCCTCCCAGATCGAAATTAAGTGGAATACATTTACGTAGTTTTCATTTATTGAACAAGAATTGAAGTCTGAACAATGAAAATCAGATGCATCTCTTCCAACGGATGCATCCTTGGTTATGTTACTTGGGCAAACTGTACTTGAAAATTTTCCGTCTGATTCTTCCTTTCTTAATCGCTTAAGTCGTCCGTGAAAGCGCTGTAAGCTGGGTCCCGGCGACACATTCCTCTTCTTGTATTCATCCGGAAATATTGTCGGAACATAGGCTGGATTTAGTGGGTGTCCAGATCTTCTGTTTCCACTACATATTCTTGTGTAAGTCGTAGGTTGCCAAAGTGATCCATCAGTCCTAAAAATGAAAACCAAAATGTAATTAAATCGGATCAATTGAACTTATTGCAAACATGTGCAGTACGTATGTGTAGGCCTACTTACTTCGTTCGGTTAACCGGTTGTATCCATCGCCTCCTTCGGTCCACTTCTATCGCTCGTTTTGGAAAACAATAAAATTGTACTTCACTTCCCGTATTTGCGTTGTAAAGTGTTATTGATGAACCTAGGTGCAGTTCCTACCTAATTAGTCGTTTTCAGGAGGTTAGGTAACGCCTGCAGCAGATGTACCAGTACGCAGCATTATGTACACGCCCTGGGATATAAAGTTTATCATGCTCTTATCTAAATTCGAGGGATCCATTCTGGTGAACTCTGGCGCCCATACTACGGACATTTCGGTTAATTATGCTTATTAATTTTATTACGTTTTTGAGTAATTTTATTTATATATTTTTATTTATCAGTAGTCATCAACTTATTACAAAATATACAAATGAAATACTAATAATAATAATATTAATAATAATAAATCGAATACTGACAATAATATCTATAACTTCTACATATAATTCGGGGGTGTGATATATGTACTATCACATAACGCCCCCTTGGTGAATCGATGATATCACATATTATGATTCACCATAAAACAGAACTTCATACATAACCTTATAATGGCATAACTGAACACATAATTTACTGCAATAATGATATATACATTGCGTCTACTGCATTGTATTCGCACACACGAAATACAATTTGTCCAAACAATAATAATAATAATAATATGGCTATATACACACAACTCCGATTGTTTCATATACCATTGAACACAATCCCTTCTTGCTACTGTACACATACATTGAAATTGATAATATATACATCCAAGGTGCAGATCCTATCTCTTATATCTGCGAAGGCTATAGATATTAAATGTCCCAAGAACCTTATTTTCAGCGGTTAGGAGCCTATAAGCACACTTGCCTATTCTACTGTCCACAGTATACGGACCCTGATATAAATGAAAAAACTATACATAAACTTAACATTGGCATCGATAAGCGAGGAATGCGTACCGTAATAAAATCCGAACAAATCTCGAATACCATCTATCTCACACACAAACATTCATACCATCCAGTCACACAAGAATCATACAAGCTTTCATTCGGAACATTCATAACCAAGAAATCCCTCTTTCTGAAATGAGCGGGAATCTCACTACGTTTACTCTTCCACAAAACCATAATTAATGCAAGCAAACAGATCACATACTTATTCACACATTCCACATCGCTATCACTCAGCACGTCATTCAAATCATTCACACAACTCTCAGACTTAAATAAAACATTACACACACGCTTGAATAGACTTTCTTTCATCTCACGCACACTTCCATTCTCACACACGCTCACTCTATCACAGAAATTCTTACCATAATACACTTTGAAATTGCTGTCATTACTACTTAATGACCCAACAATTAATCCATCTTCACCACCTTCCATATCCGCTCCTACTTGCACCACTTTCATGCCAACAACACTGCTACTTTCGACTCTCTTATCAGAAGTTTCATTAATCTTAAAGTCACCATTTTCACACATAATGGACCTAACTTTACTCTCCTCACGTACACTTAAATCAACAAAAACATCCTCATGACGTATACTCCGTGAACACTCTTCACTTACTAAACAACCTTCATCAACTTCACAAAAAACTTCACTTTCAATTTCAGAAACTTCTACAAGATTATCGATCGCAACACCGCTATAACCATCACCACTAGCACAAAGTAAGTCATCCGACACATCTTTCTTACTTTCATCACGCCCCCTATTCTCAAAATCTCCCTGAACACAAAACACATGGTCATACAATAATTCCTCTTTCACGTCTACCTCGTAACTTACCTGTTTCATCGCGTGAATAGGAATTTCGGTATCGGACTGCCTATCTGACCCAACTAAGAAGTCCGATTCCGGTTTAAATTACTTGACGTGGACTGTTCACTATTATCATGTCTCTGCACTTGATCTGGAGGTATTTGATCCGTACGCCCCCTACTTTCTGATTCCCCTAGATTAGGTCTTCTGCTAAAATATTCCTGGTGATTAACTCCCTGATTAGACTGTCTGTTTCCCCTTCCGGAATTACCACCCTGATTCCCTTGCCTAGAATGACTGAAATTCTGATTATTCCTATCTCCCGCTACCTGATTACCTTGTCTCCCATTATCCCCGTAATTTCTACCTTCACTTTGCCTAGTCCTCCCCTGCCCTTCCAAAGCATCAAACCTCTCTAACAGCTGCTCTAGTTCATTGATCGTAACAATATTCTGCATACATGCAGCTAATCCGACCTTCTCAGGAAAATGCCTCAACATCTGGCGGACTGTATCTCTCTCCGATGCTAGACCTTCAATATTCTGGCTGATCAGAACATGCGCCAAGAAATATTCCGTCATAGATACACCTTCCTGAGGTTTATACTTGCCAAATAGCACGCGATCTCTTTCCCTTCCCTGAATAGCTTCACTCCAAAATTTAGAACTAAATTTCTCCCTAAATTCCTCTAAACTCGAAATACCCTGTCTATAAACTTGAAACCAGGATCTCGCTTCTCCAACAAATGCAATATCCAACATCTCATCAACCATACTCCACTCGATCAAACCATCGTCAAGATTCTTGGAAAACCGTTTCTCCACCGTTTTCAAGAATTCCATCGGATTAAACTGCCGACCATTAAACTTGGGTAATTCAGAGTCCTTCGTACAAGATACGTACCTATTACATATGCTGCTACCTAATTGGATTTGACTGATCTCCTGCCTTAATTTCACATGACATGATTTAATTCCTTCTTCCACTACCATTCTGGCATTTCCTTCTACTGACTTGAGGTCATCTTTTACCGACTTAAGGTCTTTCTCCAATTTCTCATTCTTCTCATCTATACGCTTCGCTAAAACGTTCTGATTGGATTTAATTCTATCTATTTCTTCTACTTTATCTTCCACTATTTTTATTCTCTTATCACATTCCTTGCTGTTTTCAACAAATTCTTTCCTAACTACATTAAATCGGCATTCAATTTTCTCAGTCAATTCCAAGCATTGAGCTTCTACCTTATTATTGACTTCCTGAATTTCCCTGCTTTGATGGTCAAATTTCTGGTTTAATTCATCTATTCTACCATTCACAGCACTGCTTAAACTATCAATTTTACTAGACAATTCAACACTCACTAAATTTAACTCCTTACTTTGATTCTCAATCTTACTGGACAATTCCGTACTAACTGAATTTAATTCACTATTAATACTGTATATTTCATTACTTAAAAAACTCAATTCACTCTTCAACTCTTTACTCTGACTATCAATCTTGCTAGACAATTCAACATTATTATTATCGATTTTACCGGACAATTCAACATTATTATTATCGATTTTACTGGTAACAGCATTTAATTCAACACTCACTGAATTTAACTCTTTACTCTGGCTATCAATCTTACTGGACAATTCATTAAATAGTGATTTAATCATACTAAAAGTTAAAGCCTCCCCTTGATCCCCTACATTCTGAATTTGAGACGGGTTACTCGGTTCCTCACCCATCGTTGCAAATTGATCTTTCCTACTATCAGCCATTTTGCTACTCTCACTTAAATTAGATAAACTCAATGTGGTGGAATTCTTTTGCCTTCTCTTCTCCTGATTCTTAGTACCAGCAACTTTCAAAACCTCTCTATTTCTCAATTTTATAATACTCGACTCACTACAACATTTCTTCATACTCCAACATACATATCACGTACATATAAAACACTTCACTGACATAGTTCGCAGAATTCCAACCACACCTGACAAGTGCACCTACGCTTATCAGCCTAACAGATGTACCAATCATTCAGCCACACGTTGGGAAGCCATTTGTAACTTTTTGATGATAATAATAAATAAAATCATGAATAAAAATATATGAATAAAATTACTCAAAAACTTAATAAAATTAATAAGCATAATTAACCGAAATGTCCGTAGTATGGGCGCCAGAGTTCACCAGAATGGATCCCTCGAATTTAGATAAGAGCATGGTAAACTTTATATCCCAGGGCGTGTACATAATGCTGCGTACTGGTACATCTGCTGCAGGCCTTACCTAACCTCCTGAAAACGACTAATTAGGTAGGAACTGCACCTAGGTTTATCAATAACACTGATTCTAAAATAGCTAACTATATTCTGAACAAATTCCGTGCATGAGCACCTCATCAACATACAACATTAGACATATAATACACACATAAAATATTGCTGGAAGACTCCATATTTACAACAACAACAACAATAATAATGAAAATCGTGGGAAAACGAAAGTGAGAACTAAGCTACCATTTGCAGATAGTCCGATGAACAATGTACATGTATGAAGATAAATACCCTTCACTGTCTCTATATCAATTCGACTTACCGATTCTCATAATCGGCAGTTATCACTTCACACAGATACTGTACCTTGTACTACTGTGTTCACATATTTTAACACTTGTAAAGATATATACACACGTCTGTCGATCCTCAACATATAAATTTATGGAAAGTTTGAGATAGCTTTCACCAACATATAATGCTAGGCCGCCACAAGTGCTGCAATACTTAATGCGCAAGCACTCTCCACAAACATAACACGACTACGCTCCACGAACGTTTGAAGTCCATTCCATTGCTGCCGTGTCAATCCAGTACCGTATATCAGCACCACTTCCTTCCCGTACAGTGCCTCAGTTGTAGTTGTAGTTGTAGTTATCTTCCTTCTCGTTCCTTTACAATCACCTCTACAATCACCCTTACAATGTCTCATACAATCTCTCTTACAATGTCCTAATACAATCCTCTGGTTGCCGCCGTATGATCAACCTTTATAGACATCAACATCCCCCTCCTTTCAGATGAGACGTCTGGATTGGTGCTTGCCAGCCAATCATGAGTGATCTCAAATCAAGACCAAGCCCTGAACTACTTCTTCCTCCCAAGACAATAACAAACTCTGGGGAGTTTTCATGAATCACCAAACTTTCCTGGTACAACAACAAGCTTATCTCATCAGGCTGGGATATATACACGAGTAATGGAATTTCCTGACACAAGTACATCACAACAGACACTGGGGTAGCCAGATGACTCATTCAAATTACCAGAGTTATTACAGCAATGTTTTCCCACTGGTGCAAAACAAATTACTCATACCTACATATGTGGATATCTTCCAGCTTACCAATAATAATGTCAAAATATACAAATGAAATACTAATAATAATAATATTAATAATAATAAATCGAATACTGACAATAATATCTATAACTTCTACATATAATTCGGGGGTGTGATATATGTACTATCACAGCGTAAGTATTGGAACATCCGACAACACAACAATTGCGTTTACTTGATCTCCTTTTTTCTTCCATTATCATCGGAGTTAACTACACGCTCAGTCATAACGGAACACCTACTGCGAGTCTGGAATCTGCCTCACGTGTTGTTCTCCGCCCGGCCGCTAGAGCGACACGCACGGTGAGGCCGGGCGGAGAGCAACACGTGAGGCAGATTCCAGACTCGCAGTAGCTGTTCTGTTATGACTGAGAGGCTAGATACTCCGATGATAATGGCAGAGGAAAGGAGATCAAGTAAACGCAATTGTTGTGTTGTCGGATGTTCCAGTACTTACGCAAATACGGGAAGTGAAGTACAATTTTATTGTTTTCCAAAACGAGCGAGAGAAGTGGACCGAAGGAGGCGATGGATACAAGCAGTTAACCGAACGAAGTAAGCGGCCTACACATACATACTGCACATGTTTGCAATAAGTTCAATTGATCCGATTTAATTTAATTTTGGTTTAAATTTTTAGCACTGATGGATCACTTTGGCAACCTACGACTTACAAAGAATATGTAGTGGAAACAGAAGATCTGGACACCCACTAAGTCCAGCCTATGTTCCGACAATATTTCCGGATGAATACAAGAAGAGGAATGTGTCGCCGGGACCCAGCTTACAGCGCTTTCACAGACGACTTAAGCGATTAAGAAAGGAAGAATCAGACGGAAAATTTTCAAGTACAGTTTGCCCAAGTAACATAACCAAGGTTGCATCCGTTGGAAGAGATGCATCTGATTTTCATTGTTCAGACTTCAATTCTTGTTCAATAAATGAAAACGACGTAAATGTATTCCACTTAATTTCGATCTGGGAGGGGACAGTACGAAACATGATAAAATGTGTGGAACGGAAGAAGATCATGCAGACATCAAGGGTCCAGGTTTCCAAGGCTACAGTTCCATAAGGAACAACACACAAATGCGTGATTTAACAGGTGTGAACTTCAACGTCTTTGCCTTGCTGCTTGCTTTATTACCGAACTGTAACGTTTCGAAATTATGTAAAGAAACCAGATTATTGATTTTCCTAATGAAAATGAAAACTGGACTGTCCTATTATGCTTTGGGAGTGCTAGTTGGTGTTCACAGGACAACAATTTCACGTATTTTTACGACCGTGCTAATGCAACTGGCACTGCGTACGAAACATTTCATATTCTGGCCTAGTAAGGAAAGTGTTCAAGAAAAAAACCTCCAGCATTTAAGAGAAATTACGGTAATTGGCGATTTAGGGTTAAACAGCCTCCCCAAGTAGATCAGAGAGTGTATTTCTATTCTCAATACAAGGGTTGCTACACTGCAAAAGTTTTAATTGCAATCACTTCAGTGGTATGATCGCCTTTAAGTCTTAATGTATCCGGGAGATAGTGGGTTCGAATCCCACTGTCGACAGCCCTGAATATGGTTTCCCGTGGTTTCCCATTTTCACACCAGGCAAATGCTGTGGCTGTACCTTAACCAAGGCCATGGCCGCTTCCTTCCAACTCCTAGGCCTTTCCTATCCCATCGTCGCCATAAGACCTATCTGTGTCGGTGCGACGCAAAGCCACTAGCAAAAAAAAAAAAAAAAAAAAACAACTTAATATTACGGTGAAAGAACTAGGGACTTATTCATAACAACCGACAGTGGTTTATTAACTTTCCTTTAACCTGGCGATGAGGTAATGGCTGATAAAGGATTTCCTGGCATCATACCTAACTTATCTGGCCGCGGTGTCGTAATCGTGACACCACCGTTCTTACATGACGCGAGATTAACAGCTGAGGAAGTTGAGAGTCCTTGCAATATTGTGAGTGTTAGAATTCACGTAGAATGGCGTATTCAAAGAATCAAAATATACAATACATTACAGAAATTGCCAACATAAATTTTTCAACACGTGGATGACATCGTGCAAGTGTTGCGTGTTTACGAATTTGCAACCTCCAATAATCAAAGAATAGTTTGAGAATTGTTCTACCATCAGTATACAATACATTACAGAAATTGCCAACATAAATTTTTCAACACGTGGATGACATCGTGCATGTGTTGCGTGTTAACGAATTTGCAACCTCCAATAATCAAAGAATAGTTTGAGAATTGTTCTACCATCAGTTTGTTTTATATATTCTTTGTTTATATTTTGATCTGTTCAACGTTCAACAAGCAAGAATTGACAAATAAATAATAATAATTATTATTAGGAATACCGCTAATTTTTGGCAAGTAATTATTGAAATAGAACTTTTGTTATCTTGGTGAGACATTCCTCGAGATACTTATTGTCCTGATAAATAGGTATCGTCAACTGTTGTGCTTTGCTATTATACCCAGTACATATAGATCACATTTTCCCAAGCCTGTTACGTACATCAGTATTTGTATTTGTGTGTAATACATATGACTTGTCTTTAACTGTATGTTATTTTGCTCGTCAAAGTAAAGATTACGAACTCGCACGTTTCCTGACTCATCTACTATTGGTTTATCTTTACAGGAAGATGGACACTTAACTTCTAACACTCTGTCAGCTACATTTCCTTTGAGAACTATGCCATCTCGAGATCCACAAATCCAAGGTTTTTTCTTGTGGATTATTAGCCCACATCGAATAACACGTACACCAAATAAACTTCCATAGCATTCTACTGCTTCACTTTCCATGTCACTGCTGTAAGAAAGATTGTTCAAAGCAGCTCCCCCAATTGGAGATTCAGTTATAAATGCGAGAGCTAAAATATCAAAGTTATGTCGCCTAGTTTTGATCCGATGCGCTTTAGTGCTAGCAGATATTCCTATGTTTCTTTCTTGAAACCATCGAGAGCTTCCTGTTTGAGATAGTGTCCAGGGAGTTTTAAATTATACTGTATGATCTGTATCAACCTGCACTTTGCTCGTAAAAAACATTTCATCACTCACAGTGCGAAAGGTGTATTTGTTTGGCAAGCGCACGTCTTTAGAGACTTGTAAATGTAATAGCTGTGTCACAATTTCCTCACATACTTCTCTCTCCACATCATTCTCTACCCTGTTTATCAATGAGGTGACTACGGCCCTGCACGATTGTTCGATTTCAGTACTTGCTTCTGCTCGAAGCATTGTACGAAGACTGCAAGGGATGTGTTTTAAAATATTCTCAGTTAATTCGAAGGGGGGAAGAGATGTTTCCAAAGTCTTTTTACCGAACAGTTCTTTTACGCGTTTCTGTTTTCTATATTTTTCTGATGACATTGTTTTCGGGCTCGGTTTTCCCCATTGTTGTGGACGGTCTGTTTTGGAGACAACACTTTCATTATTTATAATAATACACTACCGCAGCTACGTGTTACAAGTTCCTCTGGCGCCGGCAGGACAGGAACATTCGCTGATAGAGACATTACGATTCTGGTCAACCTGAAAACAAAATAAAAATGCGCACAACTTAGCAAACATGCATTAAGTAATCCTTACTAAATAAACTTTATAAATTGTTACCTAACTACACCTTGCCTACCTCAAGGCGGCAAGGTCACAGACGTTTGTCGGGTGACTTTTCCTGTGACGTATCCGAACCCTTCGAAATTAACTCTTCAACGCCGTTCACGTGGCCACCGATAACAAGGTTTCTTCCTTTATCGCATGATGATTCACTTAAATCCCCAAATTGAATCGCTCTAAACCCGCAAATTGTTCGAATGTCACACATGTTGTACCGAGACTCTCGCACTACACCCCACCTCTTGTTTCAGAACGGGCCACTATGTAGCGCTAGTAGTAGCATTTCGATCTATCTGCACGGGCCTATAGCCCGAGCATATGGGATCCGTACCGCTCTGTATCATTTAGTGATGAGCGATACCGTGATTTGTGAGTCACAGCGTGATTTGATATCGTGATTTTCTGATATCAGTGATTTTTAGTCGTGACGTGATCACAATCACCGCATCGTCCGTGCTGCTTGGTGCTTGTTATTTGTAGCTTGTGATCAAGAGAATGCCTTGTTATTGTGACTAGGCTATCTCTGTGTAAACATTTATAAGAAAATCAGCCACCTAAGGGTTTGCATTTAATAAACAGCCTACATCTTGGTTGCATTACAGACACGGTCGTTGCCAATTTACTTCTAGGCGTACAAACATAATAATTTTATTATTTACATTCGTTTTTTGTAGACATGCCGAAGTTCAACCAATATGTCAAGGAAAAAATAGGATCAACATTGGTAACAGTCGTGTTTTATACTGTAACCGATTATTTGGTATGTGCTAGGAAATGAAATTCTACACATTTATCTGGCACAAATGAAAAATATAATGATGAATGACTATTCCCAGCCACCTAATGTAAGGTTAACTATACCAGTGCACCTTTCCCTAGATACCAGTTGTTGTTGTTGTTTGAGTCATCAGTCCATAGACTGGTTTGATGCAGCCTTCCATGCCACCCTATCGTGTGCTAACCTTTTCATTTCTACGTAACTATTGCATCCTACATCTGCTCTAATCTGCTTGTCATATTCATACCTTGGTCTACCCCTACCGTTCTTACCACCTACACTTCCTTCCAAAACCAACTGAACAAGTCCTGGGTGTCTTAAGATGTGTCCTATCATTCTATCTCTTCTTCTCGTCAAATTTAGCCAAATCGATCTCCTCTCGCCAATTCGATTCAGTATCTCTTCATTCGTGATTCGATCTATCCATCTCACCTTCAGCATTCTTCTGTAACACCACATTTCAAAAGCTTCTATTCTCTTTCTTTCTGAGCTAGTTATTGTCCATGTTTCACTTCCATACAATGCCACGCTCCACACGAAAGTCTTCAAAAACATCTTTCTAATTCCTATATCAATGTTTGAAGTGAGCAAATTTCTTTTACCGGCAGTAATTTAGAAAAATATATGGTATGGAAAGGCGTTGACCCAGCTGCGTGAGGGCAATTGGGAAGCTACAATGAGGAGCGGTCTAAGAGGCACGGCAATACACTTGAGGGATGTGACGTGCTGACCACACGGCTATCTCATATCTGCAAGCCTAGAGCTGCGCAGCAGCTGTAAATGAAAGCCAAGACCTTTTGAGGCCTGGAGTGTTCTTGTTCTTAATTAACTTTAGAGTAGTAGTGGTTTAAATGAAATAATTCAAAATTACAAATTTTATTCATTAGCTATTCCCTATCTTAGTCTAATTTTCATCACATTATTGTGTTTTAGACTTCACAAGAGCATGCTGATAGTGCTAGTCACAAAGCAAAATCAACCATGAAAAGTAACACTGGACAGACTCTGCTCACACAAAGTATACCTCCCACAATCCACAGTAGTTTCTATGCTCATATGTTTAGAGCCCTAGTTGCTGAAAATATCCCCTGGAATTCTGTACCGTACATAGTCATGTTTTCAGAGATTTGTTTACAGAAATACACCAACAACACATACTTTCAACATCTACATTAAAGAAAAACTACTTAGATATAGGAGGTAATTTTGCCAGTCACAGAGGATATTTGGGAGTCCTTACATAGGGTTGTATGTGGACAAAAACAACAACTCTGTGGGCAGGTACATTGCTAATCTTATAGTAGGAAAACTGGAACCCAATTGGCATTTACTGCTCTCCTTTGTTCTAAGCAGCTTCAGAAAATAGAGCAAAGCATTGTGTACATCATCAACAAGGGGTTCCAGTTGTTGTATCCTGGGAGTGTTGATGATTATAAAGACCTTCTCCTTGTCTCCAATGCTGCTTCCTACATGATTGCTACTCTACCTCTCGTTAAAACTTTCTACCCTTCTTTAATGTCCATGTTACTTGCATGGCCCATGCCTTGCACAGACTCACAGACATAGTTAGGGCCAAGTTGCCTGCAGTAAATAATCTGATTTCAACAACGCAGAGAGTGTTCTGTAAGCTTCCATCAAGAATAGCCATCTCCTGAGAGAAATTCCACTCTGTTCTTTTCCACCACAGCCGTTGGGGTTCCTCAATGGAAGCTGCCCTGTATTATATCGAACATCTGTGATAGACAATATGCCTTTAACAGACAACTCTGCATGTGTGTCGTATGGGTAAAGATCTGCTAAAGGATTATTCCAGTGTTCAGAGAGACATTGCATATATTCAGGCAAATTTTTCATTTCTTCCAGTCAATCATTACAAAAATAGAAAAAAAAGTAGAGTCTCAAACAGATATATTTTGTAATTGAGGAAGCTGAGAATATTATACAAAGTACTAGGGGTAAAGTAAGGGATAAAATAAAAGACAGGTGGGCTAGTGTATTGCAGAAGAATCTAGGTAATTCAGTGCAGGAAAGGATATATCAGGTAATGGATGGGGAAAAGTAGACCTACCTAGTGAAATTGAACTGAAAAATGCAGGTAAATTTTGCTATGCCCCTCCAACATCTGTGAGTGTAGAGCACATTTTTTCTGCTTTAAAAATTGTTTTAACAGACAAAAGACGCAGCCTGACTGTGGAAAATTAGGAGAAGATTATTGTTATGTGCTGTAAAGCAAACTACGACTGAAAAGTGCAGTAGGAATGTTCCTCACAAATAAATACGCATACCAGTACTACGCATTTAATTTAATTTTAGTACAGTACTGATGAAAATTTTTTGTTTCCTAATCCATAGCTGTTTGTAATAAACGCTTTTTAATTATGCCTTCATTTTGCAACTATTCCTATTAAGAAAGGGTAGCCTATACCACATTACTGTACTTAACGTTAAAAAAAATATCACATTACAGTGTAGGTCTATATTGTCATATTTTAAAGTCGATTTTCTGCCTATTTTTAAAGCATATTTGAAGTGCCTATATTCTCTTTTAAAAACCTATTTTAGGTGCCTAAAACATTTTTTTAGAGTCTAAAATCCCTGGTCTGTATCATCAGATACATGCCGATTGTTGACTACTGCTTTCTGGCAAAGCAAGTGAGAGGTGCTCGCATTCCAAATGTTTATTCAGATTTGAAGTACTTCTTTTTAAGATAATTTCTGTTTGCTCATATTACATATTGTGAAATTTTCATCCACTTCTTTAAAGGACTGCTACAGGTCACTGTTCTTCCTTTTTCTAGAAAACGCCATTTCAGTCAACTTGCTCCTAATACTGAGCTTCAGTGACAATATGCCCCCGGGCATTCCAAAATACAGGAGAAATACATGTTTGTTACTATTCTAGGAGAGTCCCGTGTACCACGATTTTTTTGAACGCGCGCTTAAAAATAATACCACACTGCGAGTCAACTGACAATTTCCTGAAACTGATATTGCAAGCGATGCCGAGCATTATAAGTGTTTCAGTTGTTATCGGGAGGAATGTGCTCAATTCCTACAAATACATTATATACTGAACGATATGTTGACGTCCTTAAAAAATTAAATCAACAAATGTCCATACTGTTGGTGATCATGGCGATGCTGCTTCGTTGAACGCATCGCTTCGCATGGATACCGTTGCGGCAGCACATGTCGTGATATCACGACTGATCACAACATATATCACAGTCACAGTTTAGGTAGCAACATTCTAGTTCTGTATATGGAGTTAAGAGGGCGCACGATGATCACTTGAAGTGAAATCACGACTGATCACAGTGATAGCGTAGAAAGTAACAGTCGTTACTCGTGATTTCTTGATATCAGTGAAAAAATCACAGTTCGTGAAATATCGCCCATCACTAGTATCATTACGTTCCTGTCGGCGCGTGAGCTTATCGAAGTTATATGATCTCGCGGGGTTATAATTTGTGAAGTTCAAGTCTGAGAAGAGTAACGATGACACAGTTTCCTATACGAAATTCTTCTTTCTAAAAATACCAAACCCGGTATTGTTTCAAAACATTCGATAATTTTCGAAATTTAGCACACGTAACTTGTCGTAATCGTTCCAAATCTATAGCGGTGGTAACATTACGCACGGTGTAATGTTGTCTATTCCACATGTACATCACGGGTCGAATTTTCCTTCATTCTCACTTTTCGACCTCCACATACGTTTGTCCCTAAAGGTCATAGAGCAACCGTTTTGGTGCTATTATCTCGCATTCAGAGACAGATTTCTAGTGGTACCCCTAATGAGGGTCCGCATTGACATTTAGACGGTCAAACTGACAGTTTTCAAAAATCCAAATTCAAATTTTTGGGCCATTTTTTGGTGGGTTTTTTTTTTTTTTTTGAACTCGGGGCTGCTTTGTTATGTGAATATACGGTGTCAAATGCTCTATCCTTAGACATTTTAACGACCTTCGTATGTCTCTCGGTTCGGAGTAATTAATCGCAAACGGAATCAGATATCTCGAAATCATCACTTTTGTAAAGTCCCTTGCCGCCCCTTGTATTTAACTTAGGCCCACCGAGTGCCAAATGCTCTCTCATGTCCCATATTTATTTCCAATCAAACGGTAACCAAATCATTCGGATTCCGGAGCTACAAGACCGAACGCGAAAATATGACTTCGTTACACTAAGATTCGAATACAGCAACGGGCAGCCTGATTTTATAGAACTTGCCATTTCAAATGGGGCAACTGGAAAGCCTAAAAACATTCCAAAGAATTCAACAAAAATGTTCACAGTGGGGACTTCCGTTTGACCTAGCAGAAGTCCATTGCCCGCTATTTAAAACAGGGTATATTTTTTAAAATGTGGGCGCTTAGATAATATTTTCAGAGTCATTCTGACGTTTCCACGGAAAAAAAGAGGACGAAAGTGAGATAGACAATATAGCTGCCACGGTGGTATGAACTGCACGCGATAGATTTTTTTTTCACACAAATTTTTCGAACAATTTTTCTAAACACAATTTGTGTATCCCGTCCGAGCACATAATATTCTACTACTTCCAACGTTTCTGATTGTTTGCCATCTAATTTAATCCACGTACGAAAATTTGTGTTTATCTCTGATAGTGAATATAGCATTAAATGAACTCCACCGGTTCACGAATTACGTTCATATTTTGTTGGCAAATCGTTATACTATAAAATGTACCTGTTGTTCAGATAGAAATGGGCTTAAGGGGACCATAACCTTCTTCTTAATCTGTTTACCCTTCATGGTTGGCTTTTCCCTCAGACTCAGCGAGGGATCCCACTCCTACCGCCTCAAGGGCAGTGTCCTGGAGCGTGAGATATTGGGTAGAGGGGTACAACTGGGGAGAATGACCAGTACCTCACCCAGGCGGCCTCACTTGCTATGCTGAACAGGGGCCTTGTGGAGGATGAGAATATTGGAAGGGATAGACAAGGAAGAGGGAAGGGAGCGGCCGTGGCCTTAAGTTAGGTACCATTCCGGCATTTACCTAGAGGAGAAGTGGGAAACCACGGAAAACCACTTCCAGGATGGCTGAGGTGGGAATCGAACCCACCTCTACTCATTTGACCTCCCGAGACTGAGTGGACCCCGTTCCAGTCCTCGTACTACTTTTCAAATTATCTGGCAGAGCCGGAAATCGAACCCGGGCCTCCGGAGGTGGCAGATAATCACACTAACCACTAAAACACAGAAGCGGCCTTGGCCATAACCACGACCCTTTAACATCGTTGGATAAAACAATAACTCTGGCATCAAATATTGATTTTCATAAAAAAATTACCACATGTAGCCTACTTCATTTACGACTATAAACCAATTGGCAGGTTAATTTTCCGTTTCTTTCTTTCTTACTTACTTAATTTGTTTACTCTCCAGGGTTGGTTTTTTCCTCGGACTCAGTGAGGGATCCCACCTCTACCGCCTCAAGGGCAGTGTCCTGGAACGTAAGACATTGGGTCAGAGGATACAACTTGGGAGGATGACCAGTACCTCGCCCAGGCGGCCTCACCTGCTATGGTGAGCAGGGGCCTTATGGGAGGGGATGGGAAGATTGGAAGGGATAGACAAGGGGGAAGGAAGCCGCCGTGGCCTTAAGTTAGGTGCCATCTCGGCATTTGCCTGGAGAAGTGGAAAACCACGGAAAACCACTTCCAGGATGGCTGAGGTGGGAATCGAACCCACCTCTATTCCTTTGACCTCCCGAGGCTGAGTGGACCCCGTTCCAGCCCTCGTACCACTTTTTAAATTTCGTGGCAGAGCCGTGAATCGAACCCCGACCTCCGGGGGTGGCAGCTAATCACACTAACCACTACACCACAGAGGCGGACTAATTTTCAGTTACATTTTGAAAATGTATTTCCGATGGGGATGAAAAATGACTTATGGTGCTGTACAATATAAATGAAATCACCCATGACACTGAAACGAGTTTCTTTTTAGACATGTTATGGGCGAAATTGTTGACGTTCGTAGAGAACTTTGCTCCGCGTCTTCAGAAGAAAATCTCGACTGTTCACGAGGAAGTCTTCTACAATAATGAGAGTTTGAATTTTAGATTAAAGTGTTTCACCTTGTTTTATTGACACGGCATAAGCCCAAAAGCCCATATTGTCATGTCTACACGTACGGGCCGTGAAAGCATCAATGTTAACAACGCTATATTCTCAAGAGTCTGGGAAGCAATCTGATATAATAAACTTATTTACTTTTCAGCAAATATTGTTTTTAAGAATAACCTTCATTTTCGTTTAGATTTTACAATACTTTATTTTTTTGAGCAGAAACTTTTCATCCTACTAGTCGTATATCTTTTTTAGATTGATGCAAAACCTCGAAATATCCTATGCTGAAAATTTCATGTTAATTTTTTCCAAAAAAATTGCACCTTTCATACGAAAAATGTAAATATTGGGAAATAAGGGATATTGTAAAATATGCATATACCTGTACACTTCATTTATTTATTTTTTTATTTATTTCCTGGTCCTTTTCTCAAATATCTGGGGTTAGCATGTGTGTGTGTGTGGGGGGGGGGTTTAAATCCAGTTTTACGAACGGATGCCCTTCTCGACCGCAACTCTATCTATATACCGAGTGGTATACCTGCCCCTATTCACTCAGTTTTATGCAACCCTCAGATTATATCCTAAACTAAAAACATTGACTTTGGCTACTCACAACGCTGTCTCGTCTTACTACGCTTTCTATAATTCGATTATTCGTGTCAATGAAATCAGCGTTAAGGATAAAGTACCGAATGATGGACAATTTCTTTCTTTCTTTCTTTCTTTCTTTCTTTCTTTCTTTCTTTCTTAATCTGCTTACCCTCCAGGGTCGGCATTTCCCTCGGACTCAGCGAGGGATCCCACCTCTACCGCCTCAAGGGCAGTGTCCTGGAGCTTCGGACTCTGGGTCGGGGGATACAACTTGGGAGGATGACCAGTACCTCGCCCAGAAGGCCTCACCTGCTGTGCTGAACAGGAGCCTTGCGGGATGGTGGGAAGATTGGAAGGGATAGATAAAGAAGAGGGAAAGAAACGGCCGTGGTCTTAAGTTAGGTACCATCCCAGCATTTGCCTGGAGGAGAAGTGGGGAAACCACGGAAAACCACTTCCAGGATGGCTGAGGTAGGAATCGAACCCACCTCTACTCAGTTGACCTCCCGAGGCTGAGTGGATCCCGTTCCAGCCCTCGTACCACTTTTCAAATTCCGTGGCAGAGCCGGGAATCGAACTCAGGCCTCCGGGGGTGGCAGCTACTCACACTAATCACTACACCACAGAGGCGGACATGATGGTAAATAATCTTGAAAATTCTGTATCCCAGAAACTTCTTGTACAGAGAATATGATGGCTGAATGACTAGAAGTGATGTTGATATAACGCTAGCAAACGACAGCTCGTGATAGCCGAGAGAGCTTCAAGTTAGAGGAGGAAAGCGGTATTCGTTGGTCGGAGGTTAGAGTCCGATATAGGACGTTTATTTCATTTCGTTGTTAAATGTTCATGTGAGACGCGTTCTTGAAGATAAATCTAAATTATGATCAGTTCTCATATTGCAGGTACTGTGTTATGTTCATGTCTAAGTAGCTCTTAAAAGAGCTATTTGCAATAAAATAAGGTATTACCGACAGAGGTGCAATGGGCATGTGTATAGCCATTCGATTAATGAAGGAAATGTTCAAAATGACCACCTCCTTCATTAATTAATATCTGAGTACGGTAGATGTGAGTCATTTTTCCTTACTGCAACGTATGTGGTGGAACCTGTCTGCACGTTGCTGTAAACATTACTATGTGCTGTTTCTTGTGCCCTACGTATGAAGTCTAGTCGTTCTTCGAGTCGACCGTGCGCAGTTGCTTGGTTGAATGGGTGTGTCATAATGCTGACAATAAGTGCAGTGCGCTTCATTCGTTGTAGCCGTTTGCCATGTAAAAGTCGCATGTTATTATTCCTTTCTAATGTATGCTTTCTTTCTAAAGGTGAAAAGTTACTTTTGAGACTTGAGGACGTTCACCCTCAATAAGTTAAACCTTAACTACGAATGTCTTAACAGTATACAAATGAAAATGAGAATTGTAGCTAGATTCTAGCTATTGAATCCGTCGGAAAAATCACATGCTGGCTGTGATTAGTATCATCTAGCCATTCCAGGCGACGAAGAGTAGGTCTCGTATCGCAGTACTAATGGAATAATCTACACTATCGCTTAGACACTGATCTTGTATATTACAAGTTCTGAACTGGAATGTGCAGACAGGTTTACCTTGCTGCATACACCACAGTATACTAAAGAATTATGTCTCTGTTAAGCCCAGATAGTTGCAACCATTCCCTAGTACTTGGTTAAATGAGTCCAGCATTTTGTTTCAGGTAGTATTCACAATGAGTTTGTCCGTAGTCGGTGCTTACGTGGCGATAATTATTATGTCTGTTTATTATAACTTCCTTAGAAGAACATCTGAGACTTCATAAAAGTAAAGTCTTCGTAAAGGATGCCTAGAAGGGTACGAAATGAAAATTTAAAAGGCGAAACTCAATAAGGTTTCGAACCCTCACTGCTCCATGAAGCTTATCCACGAACATCAAATATGCCTAATTCCGCGCAGTTACTTCCTGGTTGAACGTATAGTTCTTACAACTCTGTATTCACGAGCAGAGCGAAAGTTCTCGCTTCGTAATGCTTCTTATGTGTTTCAGCCTTATGGTCCAGTTTTATGACTTTATTGAACGCTGTAACAGTAGTAATTACATGGCGTAAGATATCCATCTGCTGTACAGCATTTGCGTGCCATAGATTATAAAATACTGTGAAAAACGCGCTTCTATCAATTTCGATGTGATGAGACTATACAAAATGGCGGTGAATTGACATGTTTGTAATTGGTTCTAACCTATCACGTTTTCTACGAAACCGTGACCACCATTTTCTATCATAAAAGAAAATGACCTCTTGAACCAATCAGGTACGCAATTCTCTACCGACAGTTAAAGGAATGGCTATGGTTTGTACAGTACAGTAACATTTCGTCAAAACGACTGGAGTATTGGACTCCGCTCTACATAAAATGGTACAGTGTTTTTTGATATGGGCCTCACGTACTGGCTCTTGTACCATTTTTGCATTGTAATGGGAAGTATATATCGGGCTAACTGTACATAAAATTGCTGTACGATATTGCACAAGATAGGACAAAGAGACATTTAAATCCTAGCTGGTTGCATATGTTCGGGAAAAATAGGAGCAGCTGTACCACCCAGTATATATAGAGAGAGAGAGTTGTGTTCACTATTACGTATTACTGTGGTAGTTGGTAGTATGAAGTGGATAAAGATGTATATTAAGACATCATAAACATCCAGGCCCAGATTAAGAATAATTAACGAAATGCGGCTAAAATCCCTGTCCCTGCCGGGAAACGAACCCAGGGCCCTATGAACCGAAGGCCTGTACAATGACCATTCAGCCAATCAGCCGGATATGTACCTGTATAGCTATGATATTTAAATTCCACGTTCGCCATACAGCATCAGCTTCAAAAGCCCGCGACTTGAAAACTAATTAGAGTTCAAATAGATCGATGTTGGATCTTATAATAGTGACGATATTTTTTCCACTTCTTGGCCTGGAGCCTCTGTTAAGTGCCCCTTAAACGATAATTTGAAAACACCTGCTGATAATAATAATAATCTATGGTCTCAACTACCGTGTGCAGACATTTCAATTTGACGCCATCTGGCTGTCTACTCGTCAATTTCGACGTTCCGTTTTACTCTAGGCACCTGCTAGTGACGTCTGAATGCGATATAAAATATATGGCTTTTATCCATAATTTAGTCATACTGTAAAAATGCTTTCCTTTTTATTGTTGATTAAGTCACTGTGTTATCGGTCCTCAGGCGGTTCAGTGAAACAGGTGATTCTGTGTTTTATTCGACGTGATTCATACTAAATATATTAAATTTATGAAGGTATGTTTGGATTGATAACGAGCAGGAAATTCTAACTACACTCTCCACATCAGGATCTCAGTATGCATGAACACTGCATGACATTACAAACCAACTAAGTGGAACGGCATTTCATGCATGGTTTGTCAGATGTTAAAAATGTATATTGTTACTGATTCCCCGTAAATCAAAAACCCCAAGTAGCATTCAACTATTTTTTTCTTTTGATGCGTATACTTGGGCAAGCTTCTGCACCCTTAGTAAAACAAAATGGCGTATGGCTTTTAGTGCCGGAGTATCCGAGGACATGTTCGGTTCGCCAGATGCAGGTCTTTTGATCTGGCGCCAGTAGGCGACCCACGGGTCGTCATGAGGATGAAATGTTGAAGACAACACATACACCCAGCCCCGTGTCAGCGAAATTAACCAATCATGGTTAAAATTTCCGATTTTGCCGAGAATCGAACCCGGGACCACTGTGACCAAAGGCCAGCACACTAACCATTTAGCCATGGAGCCGGAGTGATTGACAACAGAAGAGGCAGAGAACAACAACAGTCAAGTCAGTCAAGCATAGCAATGTTACTGTAGTAGGACTTTCGTACCAAGAAGGCATGGGAAAATCACGTGAAACTATACCTGAAGAAGCAGAGGAGAGACCCTTCCTTTTCGCTTGCCAGAGACCCACTAACCCACAATAAGGAGCATACTTACTAATATAGAAGAATTAAAACCGAGAGACTATGTAAACGTGCGAAATGCTATCAATTTCTGTATAGCTATTGGCTGGCTGTGATGAAGACAAGCTTCCTATTGTCTCCGATAGAGTTCGCATCATGTCTGACCACACGGCTGCCACATACCATGAAAATGTTTGAAACTGTCCTGGCGCGTGAACATAAAATGCGCTGCTGTTCTGTGTCACTTTTTTTTTGTCACTTTGTGCGAGTGTGAAGTTACGGAAGTAATGGTCCCGCAAGCGGAGCCACACTCCATTCGAGAGGCTCCTTTCTATGGCTGTGGTACATAATATCTGCACGGTTATTGTCACCCCCCAGAACTCTGCTTACGCGGACGAAAAATTCTTTGAGGAATTTTTACTTGAAACAAGTATCATAAGAGGGAAATTTGATGAAGATGCAGTGTTGTTATTTGGGGACTGGAATGCTAGAATAGGAGGACTGTGCCATGTATACAGCAAAGAAGACGAGAAGGCTGGTAGGTATGCGAAGTGCAGATAAAGACAGGAATGGTTATGGATTAAAGCTGTTGGAACTATGTGCCGCAGGTAACTTTTATGTTTTGAATGGTTGGTGGGAAAGGGAGAGGGGTAAGCTGACGTTCATGACAGGACAGGGTAGGAGTGTTCTTGATTTAGTAATGAGTTCAGAAGACTTGTTAGACGAAATCAAAAAGATGGGAGGTGGGCGACTGGGAGAAATCCCATCATGCGCCGGTATAGGTAATGATAGAAAGATGTGAGAGAAAAATGGAGGGTGGGGAGGAAAGGAGGTGTATTGAGAAGGGCAAGAGCTGTACTAAATACAGATGGACAGAGAGGACTAAACACGAACTAGAAGCGCTTATAGGAAAACGAGCTGGGTTTAATTAGGTGTGGGTGGGAAGAGGTCTTAAAAGAAGGTAATATTGACAAGGCGTTAGAATTAATTGAATACCCGATTAAAAGGGTAGCTCAGGCGACTAGATTCGCGAGGAGGAAGAAGAGGGTCGAAGATGGTTGGTATAACAAGGAGTATAAAGAATTAAGAAAACTAGTGATGGAGGCATTAAAGGAATTCAGGAGGAATGGAAGGAGTGATGAAAGAATAGCGTTTTGTATCCTAAGAAAATAATACAAATTGAAAATTGCAGAAAGGAAGAAAATTTGGATGAAAGAACAAGCCGAGTTAATAAATAGAGAGTGTAAGATAAATAAAACGGAAAGGGTATGGTACGGAATAAATTAGCAAGGAAGGGAAAGGTCTGACAAACCGAATATAAATTACGACCAATGGCTAGAATACTTCAAAGAATTATTAGGGAGTGAAGATAAATCGAGTCAGGGGAAGAGGGAAATAGCCTTAGGGAGAAGCATAGAGGCTCGAATTCTTGAACTTGATAAAAGGATTTCAAGAGATGAAGTGATAAGGGTGATAGGTAACCTTAAGAGTAGGACAGCAGGAGGAAGTAATGGTATTAAAGTTTTTTGGAAGGAAATAGGCAAGTACGAACAGATGATAGGGGGTATAGTTAAACTTTTTAACAGGATCTTCGAAGGGGGAAAGTACCGAAATGAGTGGGAAGTTGGGGTAATATGCCCAATTTATAAAAAAGAAAGGTAGTATAAATTTACAAAAGAACTATAGAGGAATTACATTCTTGGACTCGTTGATTAAGGTGTATGCCGGAGTATTAGGAAATAGGTTGAGAGACTGGGCCGAGAGGCAGTCTATTTTGCATGGTGGATTTAGAAGGGGCCGAAGGGTAATAGAGAGTATAACGACCGTTAAGGTGATCCTGGAAAAATACTTGGATAGGGAAGGGGGTAAAGTGTACTTAGCCGCAATAGATTTCGAAAAAGCATTTGATACGGTGAGCAGAAGTGCGTTAATAGAAAAATTAGGCAAGGTGGGGGTGTCAAGGAAGATTATCCAAGCGATCCAAGGTTATATGAGAAGGTATATTGTTATATTAGATTGGAGGAAACTTTAGTGATCAGGCAAATAGAATGTAAGGTGGGGATTAAGCAGGGCTGTAAGCTATCGCCGATATTATTACTCCTGTTTATTAACGACATTCTACAAAGTCACGGAGGAAATAACTGGGCAGCACCGGCAGTAAACGGATTGGAGATAGCAGGTTTAATATTTGGCGATGATGTGATCCTTCCAGCCCTCACAGGGGGTGGCCTGCAGAAAATTATCAACATGGTAGAGGAATTCGCAAGGAAGTGGTCCCTAAAAATTAATGGAAGCAAATCGAAGGTGATGGTGGTGAGTAAGAATAAGAGGAGGAAGAATGAAATGGGTGGTCCAGGGAGAGAAGATTGAAGAATTAAGCAAATTAGAATATTTAGGAGTAATTATAAATAGTAGAGCAGGATGGGAGGACCAAATTAAGAAGGCAAATGGAAGGGGGCTGTAGCTCTTTCGGTGGTCAACAGTCTAGAATCAAAATTCCCCGGTATAAACTACAATTTACAAAGACTGGTGCTAAAGACGTTTGTGCTAAGCAGAGTACTGTATGGAGTGCAATTATGGGTTTAGAGGACAAAAGAGATATGTTAGAGAAGATTTAGTAAAACGGTATTGCAATTACCGCAGTGTACGGCAAATGCCGGTGCTTTACTAATGTGTGGGGAATATATTGAAGGGAACTGCGTTAAAAGGGTACTAAACTATTGTATGAGGCTAAAAGGAGGAGAGACGGGGGAGGGGGGGCTTGCAAGCAGTGTATCAGCAAGAGTTGAAACATATGTATCGGGGTGCTGGCTTACAAAAATTAAAATGTGTTTAGATATGATTGGTATGGGGTATATTTGGAAGATAGTCGGGAAGAGAAAGGGGAATAATAGACATAGAGATATTTTAGGGAGGGTATAGGACATCCAAAGACAGCTTTGGATGGAAGAGTGCAAAGAAAGAAGTTCTCTTAGTCTTTGCAATAGAGTTATACAAGTCACAAGAATAAGCCTTAATAACGTAAATAGATCAGAGAGAAGAGGTTTATTTTGGTGGTTTATGGGGCTGTATAGAAATAAGAGATGGAGACAAGACACGGTGTTTATTATGTGGGAATGCGAACACTGACCTACACTTGGCGTGTTCTCCGAATAGGAGCTTGAATATTGTTCCGTTTTGCCATTTCTTAATTGTAGCCTTGTTTATGTTGTTAGGCTATTTTGTGTCTAATAGTAATTTCAAGTTTGGCTTATTATGTTAGATTTGTACCAATAGCCATGGCGATCAGATCTCCAATAGGGGTTGACCGGGGGCCATTATGCCAATTATGCCGTGGTGACTATTATTACATTCTAATTTATCTTATTCTGCTTGTTAGCTTATATGGTTGTGTTTTATGTAATAATGCTTGGGTTGGAGTTTAATGTGTTCTCTGTAAGGATCGACTGGTTTAAATACTGTACGATCTGGAGGAAATAAATAAATATCCGCACGGTAAGAAGAAAATGACTTAGTCATAATGCACCGACGGTGGCCAGGCTTGTGTAGCGTCTTGTGACGTCATCAGAGCCGCGCCATGTTGGATTTATACCCTGTCTTTCACATTCTGGATAGAAAAGTTTCGATTGATTTTTCTCCGACTTTGCGAGCCGGACGGGTACAATACATACAGGAAAGTTGTATCGTTATTGTTGACTAGCTGCTTTACCTGTCGTTGACGGGTTAATTTGTGTACAATTGCAGTATTAATGCTTCTAGTGGAGGTGAATGGAAACAGAAGTGGCAGAGCTCGTATCAGTTGTAATCGTCGTACTCAAAACTTTACAATGCGCCAAGCTTGGAAAAATCCATCATTGTCGACGATGAGGCCTGTCGTACATCCCATCATAACTACTTAGGAATGATTTACACAATCGGTACGGACACGGTACGCTCACGCCACGGTCACGGTCCGATCACAGACAGTAGATATTCAGATTATAACGATGGTCCGGTCTTGACCACTCAATTGAGATCAGACCGTTGTTGCTGTAACAATGCCAGATGAGTTATCTACGAGAGTTGGCAATTATTGCGATTGCGCTGGATGATAAAGAAGAAGAAATAAATAAAAATGTAAAATGAGGACACGTTGGATACGTTCAAGTTTAATTAATAGGAAAAATGAAGGGGAATTTTATAATCTCTTTTCTCATATGATGGCCGATGAAAGTAAATTTTTACAGTACTTTATAACGAACATTGGTAGCCTACATTTCAAATGATCCTGTCAAAAATTGCTCCCGAACATTACAAAACAAAACAAAACGAACTCTAATGCAGAAACTGGTGTGTGTTTGAGGTAACAGAATATTTCACACTGGAATTAATCTTTAAGGATTATTATGTTTACATTTTCAATGTTTAATTGTTATCACGAACTAATTCAATAATGCAAGAAAAAATTGTTTCTATTTTTTAACAAACAATCCTTCTTCAGTATATTTCTTCATTACCACATTTCGACGTAAGAAACACGAGTGGGAGTTGCGATATTTTGAGGTGGAATTGCTTGTGGTTGCTAGGGTGAAACCTCTAGTTCAGGAGTTACCGGTTGATATAATGAAGTTGAGGTTTAAACCACAGAATACTGAGACAAAGTAGGTGATGGTGCAGGGGCAGTGTATCGTGGTGAGCGCTAATGGATGGATATGTTCTGATTCTGTATTAAATACTTCACGTCCACTTCACTCACTAGTGGAAAACTTTGCTTTTTATGAAATGTTGGTCCACTGGCTCGAAGGATTTTACAGTAGAGGCCATCAAAGAAAAATTATTGTCCATGGGATTAGGTACACTTTCATCTTTCTTTGTCTTCAGTAAATATTCCATTCAGTTTTCTGAAGCACTTCTTTTTTATGCATCCTGCGGTCTTGCTAGTAATTTCCGTTTGCTACTTTTCGTACCTGCTGAGTTGGTTGGGTTTCAGCCTTACTTCAGTTGGTTCAGGTGAATTATGACTGTGTCATCCTGAGTTTCTTCTCCGTCCTCTTTAAATCCCATCTGATTCAGTGCCGGAAACATCATCTTCTACAATAGATGTAACTCGTTCTCTATCTTTCATAAATTCCTGGCCGTCATATTTTCATTTGGGAATTTTTGAAGCAGCCTCGCCGCTTTTTGCTTGCTGTTCGTTAATGTACCATCGGTGTTGACTTCTCAAGGATTCCCATCGCTCCTTGCACTCGGCACCTAAGACAAAATAGAATTTAAAAGTAAACAACAATGTGGTAAAGCTGCACTCATATAATTCTTGTATTATAACTCCACCATTGCCGGCCTCAAGTCCGGGGCCTCATCTCGCAAGTGATGAGGAAGGAGAAGGGGGAGGAGTAACACCTCGATAAAAATTAACCTAGGTTCGTACGGCTCCAGATGGTAGTAAGGGACCCTGCCTAGAGTTACTAGATGAAACCTGGTCAACTGTCTCAAAGGCGGAAGATGAATTTAAGATTCCCAACGGCGAAGAATGTGGAAGATCTGCCTCCAGGACTCACAATCTTGGTTTAATTTTTGTGGTCTTCGGGCCACTACAGAAATTATTTTCTTCAGTCATGGATGTGTGTGATGTCAAACGATTTACCCCAGGTGGACGGGCCACCGTACGCCAGTACGTCAGCAGACATTCGGATTCCGGGGAGTCTGCAACGTTACGCAAAGACAAGTCGTAATGTCTTGGAATCTCATCCAAATTTCAACATAAGACAACCAACGTATTTAGCAACTTTTAATGTAAACTCATTGTTAAAAAATGGAAAACTCTAACGGATACACTAAGGAACCACAACATACTCATAACAGCCATTCAAGAAACAAGATACAATGCAAAGGGAAAGTGGGACCGAGAGTGATGAAAAATGTGCCACACCTTGGAACCTCCTTTATAACTGACAAAAAAATGAATTCACTTCTTGGTGATGATGATGTTGCTGGTTGTTTAAAGGGGCCTAACATCTAAGTCATCGGCCCCTAATGGTACGAAATGAAACGAAATGTAGGCCTACTGACAATTTAAAAGTCCATCAACTGACCAGAATTCAAAATGTGTTGATGGAGAATGAATGGATGAGTATAGATTTAAAATAATCAGCAGATCCAACTCAAAATATTGAAAGTTAAAAATAATTCCATAAACAATCCACTGACTAGAATTCAAAAAGACGACCACGAAACATTATTATGAACTTAATCAGTGGATTCGATCCGCAATGCCCCAATTTCCCAGAAACTATCTTAAAATAATATTATACACCGACAAAGGGCTGCTTCCAAAGCACAATCCTGGATCGATGATGCTTGTTGTCTACGGAGGTCCAAAATCCAGGTTACCGGCCGCTCATAATGGTACTTATCGCTAGTAAAGTACAACCATGGTATTTCTCATGTAACGGTACTAATCACAAGTAACGTAGACTCGCTGTGTTCCACATATTGTGGTACTACTCACAAGTAATGTACGTCATACAAGTAACGCAGACTTATGGTGTTTCTCACATAACGGCACCATTCATAGGCAACGCAAACGCATGGTGTTCCCCATACAGGTGTACTAATCACGGACTCCGGCATTCCCATGGTGTTCCTCACATAGTGGGTCTACTCATAGGCAACGCAGACCCAAGGTGTCAGTCATATAGTGATACTAATCACAGGCAACGCCCAGGTCCGTTGCGTTTCTCACACAATGGTACTAATCACAGGCAACCTAAGCCCGCGGTGTTCCAGATCACGGATACTTTAAACCCCTAGTGAACCATCCACTGTTGCTACTAATCACAAACCTATTGTGTATCTAGCATAGTGGTACTACTCGCAAGTAAAGGCGACCCATGGTGTTCCTCCGTTGACGGTACTAATCACAGGTAATCTAATGGTTCTAATACAATCATCCCTTGGTGGTCCCTTTTAGTCGCCTCATACGACAGGCAGGGGATACCGTCAGTGGATTCTCAATCTGCGTCCCCCACCCACAGGGGGTTGAGAGAGAAAGAGAGAGAAAAGAAGGGATCCGACACTTCGAAAAATGAAGTACCGGACAGAAAAAGACAAGGGCCACGAAGGGCGTGATTTTTCTTTTTTGCTAGTGGTTTTACATTGCACTGACACAGAGAGGTCTTATGGCGACGATGGGATAGGAAAGGCCTAGGAGTTGGAAGGAAGCGGCCGTGACCTTAATTAAGGTACATTTGCCTGGTGTGAAAATATGAAACCACGGAAAACCATATTCAGGGCTGCCGACAGCGGGATTCGAACCAACCATCTCCCGGATGCAAGCTCACAGCCGCGCGCCTCTAACCGCACGGCCAACTCACCCGGCGGGCGTGAAAATGAAAGACTCCTTAGGCCTCCATTGCTCTAATACCGTCGGGGTCGGAAAAGAACAAGTGTTGACTTAGGGAGGTCGGACAGGATAGATGAAATGAGGAGCCTGGCACAAGTAAGTGGAAGCAATTCCAGGACTCAGCTAAGGGCCCCGTGATCACCAACCCACGCTCCCAAGTTAGTTGCCTCTTACGACAGGCAAGGGATACCGTGGGTGTAGTCTTCGTCTGCGTCCCCCACCCATAGGGGGTGAGTTCAATAGATGATATTGATTCCCAATCTGAAAGATTCTCAAGTGTTACATTCAAAAGCATAAACAAAATCTACACTATTATCAATGCACATGCTTTTTTATAAATGAGGATAATAGGAAAACAAAGAAAAAGTGGAGATATTTTGGAATCAACTAGATGAACTTATTCAGGAATTTCCAGATAGAAATAATTTCATCCTTCGTAGAGACTTTAATACACAGATTGGTAAATTAAAAAAAAAAATTGTTGGAGATTATCCTGCCCACAATAGAACAAGTAGAAACGACATCAAGCTAATAGAACTTGGCAAGGCACACAATTTAATTCTTAAATCTACAGCTTTCAAAAAATTACCACGAAAGCAAAAGACATGGGTTTCCCCAAATCCGCATCTAGGGAAATTCCATCTTGATCATGTGGCAATCAAGAAAACCTTTCATAAAGACATCATGAATGTTAAGGTACTCAGGAGTGCCAGTTTGGATTCGGATCACCACCCCTCTAAAATTAAGTTCAAAGTCACCCCAGACGGGAAATGCGAAGTAAAGCAAATTAAGGGTCGGAAGTACAGCACGGAAAATATACTAAATTCGGATGACTTCACAAAAGGAACGGAAACAATTCAGACCCAAAGTTGGGGGAATATCAAGGAAAAGCTACTTACTAAAACTGAACAGATAGCACCTCGAATAAAAATTAGAAAACATGCCTGGTGGTTGCTATAATGTGACGCAATCATTGAAGCAAGAAAACAGGCTTGTCAAAATTGGCAATCACAGAAAACAGACGAAAGCAGACTAAATTTCATTACAATGAGGAAACTGGTAGATACAAATATAAAAGAAGGCACATGAAAACAAAACTCTCCCCCAAACTGATGAAGAATTTACCAAAAACAACAAAACAACTCGAGAAGCTTCTACAGGACTTTCAAGCAAAGTTTATCAAGACGCAAAGCACCCACCCTCCAATTTCGAGGTGTAAATGGGGCCATTCCTCTCAATAACACAGAAAATTGCAAGATACTAGAAGAATACGTTGAGAAACTGTTTAATTGTGAACCAATCCTCCAAAAATTTGAATCAATCCCAAATAAATTAGAAAAGCCAGATTCAGAACCACCGACAACTGAAGACTTACAAAAATCATTTCAGAACTAAGAAACAACAAAGCGTCTGGAGTAAACTAAATAGTGGCTGAATTGTGGAAAAAAATCTGACAAAACACAATTACACCCCTTCAATATGTTTTCGATAAAATCCGGAAAGGGGATGAAATACCCATAGGCATTCTTTACAGGTTTACTGAAATTAATGATATTAACGCCTTAAAATTATACTTTGTCTCGTATGTTCTCCCCATTATTGACTTTTGTTCCCCTATTTGGTCCTCATCTGCTATCACAAACATATCTCAACTAAATAGTATCTTTAACTTTTTCACTTTCATTGTTAAGACTCGCAATCCTGTTTTTAAGAACAAAACTAAATCTGACATTATGAACTACCTGGGTATACTTGACCTGAGAAGCCGTTTACAGTTCTCTGACCTATGTTACCTTCACAAAATAATCAATGGCTACACCAAATGTAATTCTCTTCCAGCGTACTTCCCTATACACGTTCCTCCCCGCCCTACACGCAACCGGCGCACCCATCATGTGTCCCATCCGCGCCTAACCTTACAACAACGCTCTATCTTCCACCGTCTCCCTACACTTGGTAATTCACTACCCGGTACCGACATATTCACACCTTTCTCATCCTTCAAACAAAAAATTAAAAGATTCCTTTGAAGTCCTCTCCAGGTTTTCACTTTCTTCCGTCCCACCAACCCTTGACCTTTCTTCTTCCTAATTTCTGCAACCGACACGTGCCAGTTACCGTTGTCATTGTTGTTACTTAATATTGTTGTTTATACCTTTGTTATCTTTTATACTTATTTAAACTTAATAATAATAATAATAATAATAATAATAATAATTATTATTATTATTATTATTATTATTATTATTATTAGTGTAAAATGGCCCTCCATAGGCTGTATCCAATAATTAAATAAATAAATAAATAAATAAATAAATAAATAAAGAGTGGAAAATTGCTATCATCCACCCTATTCACAAGAAAGCCTTCAAAACAGATCCATTCATTTATAGAGGAATGTCATTGCAGGATGTAGCATACACGATTCTTTCTAAAGTCCTTTTAAACATGGCAGAGCCGCAATTGGACCCACAACTTCGGGAATACCACGGGATTTTAGAAAACAGTACCTCAAAAACATTACGGCATACCGAAAATCAAGGACAGAGACGTACGCAATCTCCTTCATTGATTTCAAAAATGCACATGATTCGATTGATAGTTATCAGTCCTGGAGGAAATGGGTTTGGATAAGAAAACAACTAATATGATAAAAGCGTTATCACAAATACGTTTTCGAAATGATATGAACTTTCGAGCTTATGCCATGTCAAGAAAACAAAGTGAAACTCTTTACGTTTCGCAGAGAATTTTGCTCCGCGTCTTCAGAAGAAAATCTCGACTGTTCACGAGGAAGTCTTCTACAATAATGAAGGTTTAAATTTACGAATATGTTATCGTTGGAGAATCTCGTTCCTCATCAAGTGGCTCGCTAGGATGCTAGCACAGCGCTCCAAACGGGTGCAGATTGGAAAGAGATGGAGTTAGAAATGGCTCTGGAAGTAAGGATAAATTGAAGGAACTTACCAGGAAATTGAATCTAGCAAAGAAGTCACCTAAGGATAACATGATGGCAAGCATAATTGGCAGTCATACAAATGTTAGTGAAAAATGGACGGGTATGTATAGATACTGTGCCGTTTCATTGTTCTGAGAGCAATTACGCGGAGTTGAGCTGCACGTCTTTACCGCTAATGAAATTGAATAGTGCGCATAAGATGTTAAAACATCAAGGAAATATGGAATTGCACGGAACAGTTATGATCAGAATCCTAGTGGCCGTCAGCGAGACAATGTAATGGTCGAAATGTTAACGCCAACATTTATAAAATAAAATTGAATTGAATGCACATTGAAAGAAAAAAGCGCATGCAAGTTAGCTGCAAGAAGAGTGATTCGGAAGGAAATACAGCAAGGTTATAATATCAACTAAAGGAGAAAGAGATATTATACGCTTATACGTGTAAAATACGTATAATTTTAATATTAACAATAAAAGTTCATTGAATACGAAAAGCACGGCAAGTCTCACCTAGCCAAATCATAAGAAGAGGGCATTGAACAGGCCTTGGCTTATAAGAAGAAAGATTCGACTAGAATACATAATTTTAACAAATACAACTAGCAATTACAATTGAGATAAATACGTAAAGCTAAAGCAGACATATTGGTAGTCCCCATAGAATTTAAAAAAACGTAAATATCTATCTAAGCCGATACTTATGACCATTATCATACAAGAAGGCTTTGCATTTGTCAATATGTTTTCATTAATCTTTTCTATGAGTTCGTATTTCCCGATTGCACAAGACACCTACGTCATGGACCTGTAAAGAAGAATACGGGGGAGCTGTCCGGAGGGTGTCCGGACATTTGCGGTCATCACAAAATCACGGACATTTGCGGTCAATGAGATACACTTGTGCCCACTCACAGAAATTCCCCAGTTGTCACAAGACGTTTGCGGTCACTGCAGCAGGGGGTTGGCCTCATTAGTTTAATCTCGGAATATCCCTGCTAACCTGCCTGATCTCCTGCTCGCTCCTTGCAGATCAATATTTTTCTCTCGCGGCATTATTTAGAGGCTGATACCTTCCGACACAAACACAATTTTATATCTAAACTTCCTGGTGCAATTATTGACTGTTGTGTGCTGTAATGGATTTGACAGTAATTACTTATAAGGCAAATGGTAATATGTACAGAAAGTATAGGAAAAGTCAACATGAAATCGTCACCTGGGTGGGTCTGAAGGAGAAGAACAAGTCATGTCATGGTTTTGGTAACATACAAATCTGTATATGATAAATAAATATATTCTGTTTCCTATCCAGCCTCTCTTGGTCAACTCTCGTTCTCTTCCGACCCCCACGGTACGATGTTTGCCAAGCCCAGACAGTCTTACATTTTCACGTCCTTCGTGGCTTTTCCCCAAAAGAGAGTCGGATCTATTCGACTTGTTTTACTGGTTAGTTTTAAGTAGGATGGTGACAACGTTCTCTTTTCTCACAAAAACTGTAATCACCACCAAGAGAAGGTCCCGTGGCTACCACGATATAAACATTCCCGCAGATATACAAGCTCGAATATTTTATATTTAATCTCTGATACAACACAAAGTGAATTTTTATATACCAACATTAGAAGCTAATTTAAAAAATAAGTTTCCTATTTATTTATCGTGGAATAATTAAACGTAGGCCAGGGTAAATGACACTGTTTTATTCCGCACCAGTCCTTCGTTTTTAGAAAAACTAAAGTGAATCTATCGTTAATTAAAATTTATTTATTTATTTATTTATTTATTTATTTATTTATTTATTTATGTATTTATTTATTATTTATTTATTTATTTATTTATTTATTTATTTATTTATTTATTTATTTATTTATTTATTTATTTATTTATTTATTTATTTATTTATGGTAGTCTAACGCCACTTTAACATATTTTTCTGGGAAAATGGGATGGGAAAGAATTAGAAATGCCGGACTCAGTGTCTCACACGGTTGAGGCGCTGGCCTTCTGGCCCCAACTTGGCAGGTTCGATCCTGCCAACCCACGCCTCCAAGTTGTGAGCCCCCGGAGACCCATTTAGTCACATCTTACGACAGGCAGGGGATACCGTGGATGTATTCTTCGTCTGTGTCCCTCACCCACAGGGGGTCAAAACCTCCAAACTCGAGTGCATACAATAATTTGGTCGACAGTAAATGATATGTTTTAAAATGCTGATTAGCATCACACTTTATCCAGGCTTTGGACTGGTACAATGATTGTATTAAAATCATTTTGGCGGGTTTAAAATCAGCTGTAACTAAGCTTCGTCAATTATTTTTGTCAGCTTTAGGTAAGCGTCGTTATAATTTTGTTCCTTTGTACATAGCCTACATACCTATTTACATTAGGAATACCTGAAGCAGCAAGAAGATTATGCAAGATTTTCCATGTAAGAAATTGCTTTTAAGCAGGACTTGATGTCGCTAGTTTCTTTATATTTCTACAGAGTTCTTTCAATCCTGACATCTTTCTTCACATATTTCTTCTTCCTCCTCTTACCTTCAAGAGTGAGCTCCAGTTTCAGGTACATGCAGTTCGTCGCTTCTGCTTCATTCTTTAAACAAACCACCATATTGTCGCATCGAGGACATGGATTTCCAACTAAAGAGTTGACCTTGTGATGCCATCCCTCTACAGTATTTCTTGTTCAATGTCGCTTTTTGTAACAGCTCCACATAGTGATTGGTTTCTCGCTGTTTTCAAGTCATACGTGTGCAAAATAGTCGAAGAAGCCAGTAAGTTTTCTGTAGAAGGAGCACCAGAATGAATCAGCAACCATCCCTCACTGACGTCATCTGGTTTCAAAAATGCCAGAGCAGTGCACATTCGGATGTGGAGACGTATATCTTCGTTCTCCTTGTAGCCGCTCGTCAGGCCAAGTTCCTGTATTTTTCTCCACATACATTGCTTCATGTGAAGGAAAAAAAAAAAAAAACAGCTGCTTAACTCTGCTGACGGAAATACTTCTCGTAGGGCTGATATCGTAGCTGCTTCGAAGTCAGTAGTGATTTTCTTAGGATGTCATTGGGGAACCGCGGCCAAGATAAGGTGAAAGAAACGAATACAAGTTTCTTTCTTTTTGTCAGGCAGGAACGCAAAGACGACTGGATAAACGTTGCTTTCATCACTCCGGCCTTCAAGATCTACGTGAATGGTGTATATCTGGTCGAACTGTTTCCTGCAACTCTCGAACGTGCCATCCATAAAAAAAAAATGCGCATAATGCCTTTTTCTCTACGTTTTTGGCACTAAAAGTGATCTCCAATACCGTCGTCACCTAAAAGAAACGGGCTGCCATTATTCATCCTTAACGCCTCTTTATGCATTGCCGATGCATTGTTCTTTTTAAAGTTTCTTTAGCTGGCATGTCAGTGACAAAGTCGTAGACCCTGTTATGCAGATCACCCAACTCCTGCACGTAAATCTGTGATAGTGGAGCCACTTCTTCTCTTGCTCTCTTCTTTCCCCCTTGAACCTGATTTTTCACTGTGAAGGCTGCTTCTTCAGGTGGTCCACGCTGATGAAAGACAGTATGAAGCATTTCTTCGCCTCTTGTCCTTGGCCGTCCTTTACACTTGTTCTTCTCCTTCAGACACACCCAGGTGACGTTAACAGGTTGACTCTCGCTATACTTTTTTTACATATAACGTTTGTAAAGTGCACAAAGATTTGCCTGATTAGTTACTGTCAACTCCATTACAGCACACAATAGTAAATACAGTACTCACACCAGGAAGTTTCGGTATAGAATGGTGTTTGTGGCTGAAGGAATCAATCTCTAGATAATGCCCGCGAGAGAAAAATGTTTTGCATCCGGGAGATAGTAGGTTCGAATCCCACTATCGGCAGCCCTGAAAATGGTTTTCCGTGGTTTCCCATTTTCACACCAGGCAAATGCTGGGGCTGTACCTTAATTAAGGCCACGGCCGCTTCCTTCCAACTCCTAGGCCTTTCCTATCCCATCGTCGCCATAAGACCTATCTGTGTCGGTGCGACGTAAAGCCCATAGCAAAAAAAAAAAAAAAAAAAAAAAAAAGTTGATCTGCAAGGAGCGAGCAGGTGCTCAGGTAGGTTGGCGGGGATACGCCGAGATTAAGCTGATGAGGCCCATCCCCTGCTGCAGTGAAAGGCAAATGTCCTGTGACAACTGGGGAATTTCTGTGAGTGGGCACAAGTTTATCTCAGTGACCGCAAATGTCCGTGACCTCAATTGTCCGGCAACCGTACGAAGGAAACCCAGTCGATTTGACGGGCAAAGCACAGCTCAGTTCCCGAGGAAATCCCGATGGCTGACAGCGGAACAACGAGGCTGGCCAATGCAACTGATAGCTAAACAGAATTAACGCGATCGCAGCAGGCGGAGAATAAGATAAGTTTCAGAGTAATATCAATTGAATTCCATAGTTTTCATGCATTGTAGATTGTTTGTATTTTGATTAACAGCTAATCACACTAACCACTACATCACAGAGGCAGACGGTAGAATAATTAATTTAGTGCAATACTGACATTAATATGTCAGTAACGAGAGCGATGAATTCATTCTAATTAATTGATTAAACACAATTTGAGATTTAATAAAAACGTAATACTAGTGCAAGCGTTTTTTTTCATTACATGTCATAATACTTAATACTAATTAATTACAATATTATCAGGTCAAGTGGATCCGACTCTTTGGCTAAATGGTCAGCGTTCAGAGGATCCCGGGTTCGATTCCCGGCTGGGTGGGGAATTTTAATCGCGTGTGATTAATTCTTCTGGCTCGGGGACTGAGAATTTGTGTTTATCCCAACACTGTCCTCTTCATATTCAGACAACGCACCACACTACCAACCACCACAGAAATACGCAATAGTAATTATATCCCTCCACATAGGGTTGGCATCAGGAAGGGCATCCGGCCGTAAAACAGGATCACATCCATATGTGCTACACAGTTCGCACTCGCGAGCCACAAGTGTAGGGAAAAGCGGTAGAAGAAAAGTGGCTCAGACGATAGAAGTGCTGGCCTTCTGAGTCCAAGTTGGTGGGTTCGATCCAGGTTCAGTGCGGTGCTATTTGAAGGTGCTCGCTAATATTGCACTTTAATTTTCCTTATTCATTAAGGAATGAGAGGGGCTTCCAAAACAAATAAAAGGCGGCTAGAAGAGGAAACAATTCAAACAATTATAATATAACAAAAATCTTGGTTTGAAATTTACTAATTTCTGGAAGTAATCATGAAGGCTGATGTGTGACCTGGTACGATGGACTGAGTGTAACTGACGAGTATTAGAACATTTATTTTGCAGTATAATTTATCTGAGGTAGAGGCTATGTATGAGTTTTGGTTGAGGGCGTTATAACAATAGGCTATGATATTCCCCCCCCCCCCCCCTGATGGGCATGGTGGTTAAAGGCATCAGGTTGTCTGACACCATGGTTAGCCGGTTCGAGTCTCGTTGGTGGAAACAAAAATCACCATTAGAATGTTGTTCGATAGGAAAGGAGAGGTGGTGGCACTAGACTGAGCGCCAAAATCCTAGTTCTCCGCAATATTCATATGGATTGAGGGTCCGTCGGATAGGGATGTTAAGCCTTGAGCAAACTCCTTGGTGTTATTCGGCAGGAGTAGGCTATGTGCCGACACAAGAACTTCACTTTCTCCTTACCTCATATTCCTCTCTCTCTCTCTCTCTCTCTCTCGCACACACACACACACACACACACACACACACACACACAAAACAACCAACCAAACAAACAAACAAAAACAAATATTGTACAAACATACTGTATATATACTGTATATACAAACATAAACGCAGGTTGCCCTTGGGAGGCAACTAGAAAATCCTACAACAGGCTTCCCCGGAGGCCACACATCATAACAACATGAATGTATACATAACTATGTTATCAACGGAAATGGAAAGACCTTGAATATTGCCTTGTGGGAAGGCAAACAGATAGTTACACCACTTCATTTCCAGTAGGCCTACTCTGATTTATATTTTCAGGATATATACAGCTGAAGGATCGTCATTCGCTTAGGATGACAATTTACCATTACCTGATCTATGAGGTATTGTCTGGCTCCATAGTTAATCGGTTAGCATGCTGGCCTTTGATCCAAGGTGGTGGTAGTGGTAATAAAATGAAATGTCGTATGGCTTTTAGTGCCGGGATATCCCAGGATGGGTTCGGCTCTTCAAGTGCAGGTCTTTCTATTTGACTCCCGTAGGCGACCTGCGCGTCGTGATGAGGATGAAATGATGATGAAGACAAGACATACGCCCAGCCCCCGTGCCATTGGAATTAACCAATTAAGGTTAAAGTCCCCGACCCGGCTGGGAATCGAACCCAGGACCCTCTGAACCGAAGGCCAGTACGCTGACCGTTCAGCCAACGAGTCGGACGGTGGTAGTGGTGATGGTGGTGATCACTGTTTTAAGAGGAAGTACAACTAGGCAACCATCCTCTATTAACACTAATTAGAGGGAAAAAACTGGAGGGCGTCCGACACTTCGAAAAATGAAGGTATCGGTCTAAGAAAGACAAAGGCTACGAAGGGCGTGAAAATGAAAGGTCCCTAGGCCTCACAAACCTAATACAAGTAAGTGGAAGCAATGTGAGGACTCAGCTGAGGGCCCCGTGGTCGCCAACCCACTCTCCCAAGTCAAGAGCCCCTGGGGCCCCTTTTAGTCGCCTGTTACGCCTCTTCTACCGCCCCAACCCATAGAGGATTTTGATACAAGGAGTTTCGAGTTCGATTACTGGCGGGGTCGGGGTATTTAACCTTCATTAATTCCTCTGGCGTATTTGTATTTGTGGCGTCTTCAACATTAGAATGTATCCTCATGGATGCAGAGACCGACTAGAGGGTGTCAGCTCGGAAAACCTGCACCAGGCCTCTCCTGAAAGCTTCTAGCTGGTAGATCCTAAGAATTGGTGAATAGTAAATTCAATGGGAGTAGGCGGAAGGTGTTGGTCAAGTAATAAGGAATGCATCCTAGCATGTTGACAAGGTACCAAGTCAGCATTGATTTACAGTGCAAGGACAATCAAGGAAGAGAAAAATATACCTAGAACTACCGGGACTGCAGAGGTCTGAATTCGCAGCACGAACCGAAGTTCAACAACTTCAAGACGAGTTGTCCTGAGCTACGTTTCTCCAGTGCTCCTTTAGTGCGGGCTGAGTCGCTTAGACCACAGTGCGCTGGCCTTCTGATCCCAACTCAGTGCGGTGATCTCGTGTCGGTAGATATACCGGCACGTAAAAAGAACTCTCGCGAGGGCAAAATTCCGGCACCTCAGTATCTCCGAAAACTTTAAAAGTAGTAACATTAATATTGCTCCAGTCCTGGAAAGTCAATAAGGTCACTTCAAACCGACCCTGCGTACCTCAAGCATTGACACAGATAGGTCTTATGGCGAAGATGGGGTAGGAAGGGACTAGGAGTGGAAAGGAAGTGGCCGTGGCCTTAATAAGGTACAGCCCCGGCTTCTTCCTGGTGTGAAAATGGAAAACCACAGAAAACCATCTTCAGAGCTGCCACAGTACGTCTCAATGAGACTATTATGAGATCGGATGTTAGAACCCCGGCACATAAAGCAACATTTGACGACTTTTTATACGATAATATTTTTTTCAAGTCCCAGGCTGTATATTTTCCAATCCTACGTTCTGATACTAACAGTTCCACGCTCCATCACAACACTTGTTCTCTTCCGACCCAACGGTACTAACTTTACAAGGCCTCGGGCTGTCATTGATCATATCTCTGGTCCTTCACACCGAATTTCGCTGGTTGTCCAAAGGAAGTGTACTTTCCAAATTTTATGAACGTAGAAATGAGTTATTACAAATATTTGCCGCAGAAAAACTTGAGTTTGCTGACCTCATCAGCGATGAAACTTGGTGTTCGAAAGTTTCATGGCTAGCTGAAATTTTTGGACATTTGAATAATATCGATACCAGTATGCAGGGAAAGAAAGAGAACATTCTTAAATCATCTGTCAAACTGAATGGGTTCTTAAGAAGAATTCAACTGTGGAAGTCAAAAGCTGAAAAAGTGATCTTGAAATGCTTCCTCTCACAGCCGATACTGACACTTCTTCCAGTCTGATTTTAGAACATATTTCTGTTTTGGAGAATAAACTGCAAGAATATTTTTCCTCCCCTCAACGTGAACGAATACGACTGGGATCGCGATCACTTTGCCATTACTGCTGAGGATACAGAACATCTGCCATTAAAAGGCAGAAAAAATGGCTGAACTTCAAGCCGATCGAACTTTGAAGCTGAAATTTAGAGAAGAAACACTATTTCAGTTCTCAATTTCAGTGAAAAGAGAGTTCTCAGTGTTATCAGAGCATGCTATATCTATATTAAAGCAGTTTTCAACAACATAATATCTGTGCGAACAAGAATTTTCGGCACTGACCTGCATTAAAAATTAGAAACGCGAGCGACTTTAGACCAAGAATTACGGGTGTGCTTGTCTGACGTCGGAGGTAATTCTTTGCAGGATAGGAACTGTTCAGTAAGTGATTCTTCGTTTAAAAATCGTATGTAGGTTATTAATTGATTTTATATCTGTTGATTCGTACAGTTGAAGTGCAAATTTTTACCATCATGTAATTTTTCCACTAGTTGTTTTTAATATCAGCTGACATAAGCAATCGTATCGTTTGATAAAGGATCTTTGGATATCTCTCTCTCGGCAGCCTCTCCTAACATGGATTTAACTATTTCTTTACAAGCAGGTAAAATCAAAGTTTCTCTGCTGCTGTATGTGACTGCGTATTCCTGGCAATTATTACTGCTAATTTATAGCTACCTACTAACGCTTTTTCTGAAGTTGTAATTATTTTATTCATTGCCTTGACTTCTTTAATTAGAGAAGAGAGTAAACGACTGAAATAAGCTTCATCTTTATTCTCCAAGTAACTGTGTTTCGTTTCCCAGTGCCTCTTTAGTTTGCTTGGAACCATACATTCATTGCTTAATTTTTCGCCACATAAAATACACTCAGGAAATTCACGATTTCCAGATTCAGTAAATGTGAAGAATCCTGATACCTGAGCACAGCACCGGACGATGAACTGCTCAGTTGCGGAAGTAGCTTCTCATTGACACTGGATCCGGATGATTCACTAGTTATGTTTTCATTCTGATGTCCTCCAATGCTGTTTAATCGTTGGCGTTTAATTAAAAACTTATCCATGGGAGACTACTGGCAAAAATGAGTGGACTTGACAAAAGAGTGACTGAATGGGTTGCTCTGTTTCTAGAAAATAGAACTCAGAGAATTAGAGTTGGTGAAGCTTTATCTGTCCCTGTAAAAATTAAGAGGAGAATTCCTCACGGCAGTATTATTGGACCTTTGTGTTTTCTTATATATAACAATTATATGTGTAAAGAAGTTGAATCAGAGATAAGGCTTTTCGCAGATGATGTTATTCTGTACAGAGTAATAAATAAGTTACAAGATTGTGAGCAACTGCAAAATGACCTCGATAATGTTGTGAGATGGACAGTAGGCAATGGTATGATGATAAACGGGGATAAAAGTCAGGTTGTGAGTTTCACAAATAGGAAAAGTCCTCTCAGTTTTAATTACTGCGTTGATGGGGTGAAAGTTCCTCTTGGGGATCATTGTAAATACCTAGGTATTAATATAAGGAAAGATCTTCATTGGGGTAATCACATAAATGGAATTGTAAATAAAGGGTACAGATATCTGCACATGGTTATGAGAGTATTTAGGGGTTGTAGTAAGGATGTAAAGGAGAGAGCATATTTGTCTCTGGTGAGACCCCAACTAGAGTATGGTTCCAGTGTATGGGACCCTCACCAGGATTACTTGGTTCAGGAACTGGAAAAACTCCAAAGAAAAGCAGCTCGATTTGTTCTGGGCGATTTCCGACAAAAGAGTAGCGTTACAAAAATGTTGCAAAGTTTGGGCTGGGAAGACTTGGGAGAAAGGAGACAAGCTGCTCGATTAAGTGGTATGTTCCGAGCTGTCATTGGAGAGATGGCGTAGGAGGACATCAGTAGACGAATAAGTTTGGGTGGTGTCTTTAAAAGTAGGAAAGATCACAATATGAAGATAAAGTTGGAATTCAAGAAGACAAATTGGGGCAAATATTCATTTATAGGAAGGGGAGTTAGGGATTGGAATAACTTACCAAGGGAGATGTTCAATACATTTCCAATTTCTTTGCAATAATTTAAGAAAAGTCTAGGGAAACAACAGATACGGAATCTGCCACCTGGACGACTGCCCTAAATGCAGATCAGTAGTGAATGATTAATTGATTGAACACAATATCTGTACATTTCATTCATTTTCACAATAACGCCAAGCATTGCGACTTATTCAACAGTCAATTGCACTAAGTTGTGTACTACATTTAAACATCTCTCCGTTTCCAACTGAAGTTCTAAACTAACTGCAGTTGAGCGTTGACTGGTTTATTATGTTCCACTAAGGTTCGGGAGTGATCGAGATATTTTTCTACTAACGTTCCAGTGATCCGTGTACCCTCCGCGAGGGTTCTCATTCTTTCGGCACTGAATCCTCTAAAGCAGGCACAGTTACTTCTACGTTGGGGTGTGCCACTATATTCAGCATAAACAGTGCGCCGCGAACGAATAAAGTGTGAGAACCCCTGCACTAAAGTATACTTAAAACGCAAGACTTTATTTCTGGAATCCACCAGCAACTTTCCTCCGTACCGACTTTTGTGAAATGTGATTTAGATAAAAGTCACTTACATGTATGTATATGTGCCAAAACTATTTTTGTTTATTTCAACCATAGTTTGCTTTTTTAACGAAATTAGCATGTTCATATTGCTATTCGCCCATATTCAACCAGCACGCTATCTATCTACAATCCGTCAGCGACTCCTACTCGGCCAATTTTCATGTTGTTTGCTTTCAGTTAATAAGATAAGATAGACTGTTAGATAATCAGCTGTGTAGGAAACGATACGATTGTAGCGGATGGTCTCAATTTATCGAATGGCAACTGGGTAGGTAATGCGAATGACAGGAAGCATGACCAACAAATGGCAAATAAGTTAATCTGGGAAGGAGAGCTGAATCAGAAAGGGATGGAACCACTTAGAGGGAAGAATATTCTGGACGTGGTGTTG
Source organism: Anabrus simplex (assembly GCF_040414725.1). Classification (NCBI taxonomy): domain Eukaryota; kingdom Metazoa; phylum Arthropoda; class Insecta; order Orthoptera; family Tettigoniidae; genus Anabrus; species Anabrus simplex. The sequence continues at coordinate 325,202,848 of NC_090268.1, forward strand.
GTAAAACCACATGAGCTCTATAGAAAAACTGACGTAATAGATGGTATTAGTGATCACGAAGCAATTTTCATCGCAGTTAAAAATTAATATGAGAGAAAGGCAGGTCGTAAAAGCAGGACCACTAAGAAGTACTATAGGCTGATAAGACAGGCATGAGGGAGTTTCTAAAAGGTAATTATGTTTTCCGGACTCAAAGGGAGTTTCCTCTGGGCTCCACAATATTTTTCGCGCCACAGTCTGACACTAGTGTGCCACGGCACACCCTTTGAGAACCCCTGGTTTAGTGACATCAGTGTAGAGACGTTATTACAACTGAACAGAAATAAAGCATACAGTATACACTACAGTCACTACTCAGGAAGCCGGCTGCGGTTGATTTCAAAAATTATTAACCTGTCCTAAGATGAACCACCTTAGGGTTGTATGTATGTTTAGTCCTCAGTCCGATGGCTGGTTGGATCCTCAACAGTTCCGCCATCAGCTGTCATAGATGACGTAGGCATCACTGAAGAGGCGTACTAGGGAAATGAGGAGTGAGGTAGTTTCCCGTTGCTTTCCTCACCGAGCCAGAAGTTGCTATTACATATCAGTCTGCCAAGCCTACTGAAATGCGTGCACCAACTGACCCTATGAGAAATATTTTCACACCATTCATACCAGGGACTGACTGCAGAAGGAATGGCATTACTAGCATCACTCATACCTCAGTCACTTTCATTTTGTCAAAGCCAAGGATAAAGCTGAGACAGATCAATGAAAGTAACAAAATTGCTCTAGCCCATACCAGAAGACAGTGCACTGTAAACACTAGGTCCCGCCAGCAAAGGCACACCTAGGGTTACCGGTACTAGCTCTTTTTGGACATGTCTACTTTCATACTCTCCCCCTACAACGTACATTGTAGGTAAGGTAGGAACATCACCGAATCACAATATTCTAGCAAAGTCAGCATAGTTACCACCAGCGAGCTATTCTTATACTGCTCATCTCATTGGCTACTGATCATTTTCATTTAAATAGTGAGAAGTCTGTAGATTTAATACAGGAGAAAGGAGTTATTGTTCATAAATACATTCTAGTTGATAAATTTTCAGATCTGAAACATTTCCTAAAAGGAAAGGAGGGTATTAAAGAGTTCAGTGAAGCCGTGTCTAATGAAAAATGAGTGAACTATTACAGTGTTGTTGATATACTATTTTTTTTCCGAATTTCTGAAGAAGTGTGAAGTTCTGTTCTGCTATAACTGCTCACACTGCCTATGTGGTAAGGATTTTCAGTTTACTTAAAGCACAATGCCACCAGATTATCAGTGTATTCAGTGAATAAGTCACTGTTAACTCAGTTCGGTATCAAAGACCTACTCTCCAGTTTTATGAAATTTTCTGAGGGACAAAAAACTACTTAGTAACATTTCAAGTTCCTCAAAATACAACTAATACAAAATATGTAGTTAATATTTAGGATTTCTTTTCCTGTTATTATTATTATTATTATTATTATTATTATTATTATTATTATTATTATTATTATTATTATTATTATTATGGGGGACGCGAGAGAAACCTCCCAGTAGGGTGTATTTGCATGTAATATTGTTATACATCCGGGTGTCTCCTGGGCAACGGACTAGGACTCTTCCTAGACGGCTGATTCTCTTTTCAGAGCCATCCATGACAATAATATCCATAAATATTGAAGGCTTGTCAGCTGCTAAAGAAGAACTCTTGCAAAAACTATGCCAAGATCAGAAATGTGACGTCTTGTGCATTCAGGAAACGCATAGGGATGAATCAGAAACGTCCAAAGATTTTAGGAATGATTTTAGTTGCAGAAAGGCCACATGCGAAATATGGCAGTGCTGTATTTGTAAAGCCAGACCTCCAGATCAGCAGTACTCATCATACTGAAGATAACGACATCGAAATAATCACCGTGGAGCTAAGCAACATAACCATTACATCTGTGTACAAGCCTCCAAATGGAAAGTTCTCTTTCTCACCACCTGCAACTTTTTGGTAATCAAACAAAGTCAATAGTAATCGGTGACTTTAACAGCCGTGTCACGTCTGCGGATATGCTCAAGAAGATGAGAATGGAGAGATCGTCATTTCATGGGCTGAAACTCAGGAGCCTTTCCTTATTCACGACAGTAAGCTTGCCTCTTCCTTCAACAGTGGAAGATGACACCGAGGGTATAACCCAGATCTTCTCTTTGTGAGCAATTGCTTTGTACAGCAATGTTCTAAAGAAATGGGTGTACCAATCCCAAGAACACAACACCGGCCACTAATATGTCACCTCTCTTCATCCATAAAAGCACACGAAGTACGGTTCAGACGGAGATATAACTTTCGAAAGGCTGGCTGGAAAAGGTTTTCCAGTATGTTGGATGAGAGGATAAAAACTGTCTCTCCTATACCCCAAGATTATGACAAATTCATTGACTTCGTGAAATTCTGTTCACGGGCATCAATTCCCAGAGGCTGCAGGACACGCTACCTTCAAGGTATAACTCGTGAAAAAACTGCTCTGCTGCAGGATTACTACAGGCTTCACGAAGAAGACCCATTTAGTGAGCAAACGATTCAAGCAGCACAAAGTGTTCTTTCCTCTATCTCCCAGGCAAAGAAGGAGACATGGATGAAGTTGATGTCTGAAGTCGATATGGGTAGGAGCAGTCAAGAAGCTTGGAGACTTTTAAAACGCTTGAGCAATGATCCTACGCAAGCTAACACACATGCCAATGTGAGTGCAGATCAAATAGCACACCAACTTTTGCTTAATGGAAAACCAAAACTTTCCATGAAAGTAGGGAAGAATCCTATAGTCATAAAACCAGACGAGAGTAATGAATTATCTAAGCATTTCACACTAACTGAACTGGAATTAGCTCTCAGTAAGTGTAAGATTGGGAAGTCAGCAGGACTCGATGACCTTCGAACGGAACAAATATGGAGGAAGGCTAGGGTCATTGCTATTCTAAAACCAGGCAAAGATAAAAATGACCCTAGGAGCTATAGACCAATCTCCTTATTGTGCCATCTTTTCAAGGTTCTGGAGAGACTAATCCTCAATAGGTTGACTGATAAAATAGAACCACTTCTGATTCCACAGCAAGGGAAAAGCTGCACATCGCCGGTGTTGAAATTAAGTCAACACATAGAAGATGGTTTTGAAAGCCGGAAAATCACAGGAGCTGCATTTATAGATCTCTCGGCAGCATATGACACTGTTAATCACCGAATTCTCCTAGGAAAGGTATATAGCATAACCAAGGACTTTCATGTGACTTGTGCCATTAGAAACCTACTTCAAAATCGAAGTTTGTTCGTTGAGTTCCAGGGAGAAAGAAGCAGGTGGAGGATACAGAAGAACGGACTACCTCAGGGAAGTGTGTTGGCACCAATGCTTTTCAATATTTACACAAATGATCAGCCTCTTCCTGCCGGGACGAATAGTTTCATCTATGCTGATGATTGTGTCACCACTTCTCAGGGGGATAACTTCGAGGCGATTGAACAAACATTGTCCAAAGCTCTAGACACTCTCGCTGGCTATTACAAGAAGAATCAACTAACACCAAGCCCAACTAAGACGCAAACCTGTGTTTTCCATCTAAACAACAGAGAAGCTTTCCGAACTCTGAAGGTCACTTGGCAAGGCATAGCATTACAACACAATCCTACCCCGAAGAACCTCGGAGTCACTCTGGATCGTGCCTTAACCTACAGAAAACACTGTTTGAACATCAAGCAGAAAGTGGCTGCTAGAAACAATATTGTGCGGAAGCTAACTGGAACATCTTGCGGAGCACAACCAGACACAGTGAGGACATCTGCCCTTTGGCTCTGTTATTCCGCAGCTGAATACGCATGCCCGGTGTGGTACAAATCTTGCCATGCCAAAGCAGTTGATGAAGCACTCAATGAAACCTGCCGCATTATTACGGGATGTTCGAGACCTACACCTTTGGAAAAAGTGTATTGCCATGCAGGGATAGTACCTAGCGACATCCGCCGTGAAGTGGCAGCCAAGAAAGAAAATGTTGACATCGGTAGCCCACCCTTTGTTTGGATATCAGCCACCACACCAGCGACTAAAGTCTAGGAAAAGCTTCTTGAGAGTAACTGAAACACTTGCAGGAACAGCGCAACAAGCAAGAATTCAAGAATGGCGCGCCAGGAGTCAACATACGAGTATCAGTCAATGGATGACCTCAAAAGAGGAACTCCCTCCTGGCCATGTCACAGATTGGATGAATTGGAGAGCACTGAATAGACTGCGCTCTGGTGTTACGAGGTACAGGGCAAACCAGAAGAAATGGGGTTTCGAAGTGAACAGTACCTTGTGTGTATGTGGGGAAGAGCAGACCACAGCCCATTTGCTGCAATGTAGTTCATGCCCATTCAGCTGTACAACAGAAGACCTGGTTAAAGCGAAGCCAAATGCACTTGATGTTGCAAGGTTTGGGCTCACATTGCTTAATGTGGCTCTTCGTCATTGAAATATTTATTTTATGTTTTTTCCTTATATTTAATTTTAAAATTATGTATGCTTCTGACACGATATATAAATAAATTATTATTATTATTATTATTATTATTATTATTATTATTATTATTATTATTATTATACAAAGATCTATACTGCTAGCAATACCCTCGTCATCAGTAGTAAATCTAGTCATATACCCACCAGCAATGAAAAATGTACTTCTTTTAATTCACCAGTATGGTAATCCTGTGCCTTTGCTGGCGAGATGTAGTGCTTACAGTGCGCTAGGTCTTCTGGTATGGGCTAGATCAATTTGTTACTTTCATTGATGTGTCTCTGTCTTATCCTTGGCTTTGACAATATGAAAGTCACCGAGGTATGAGTGGTGCCAGTGTGCAGTCAGTCTCTGTTATGAATTGTATGAAAATATCGCTCATAAGAGTCGGTTTGTGCTTGCATTTCAGTGGGCTTGGCAGACTGATACTGTATGTAATAGGAACTTCTGGCTCGGTGAGGAAAGGAACGGGGAACTATCTCACTCCTCATTTCCCTAGTATGCCTCTTCAGTGACGCCTAGGCCATCTGTGACAGATGTTGGCGGAGCTGTGGAGGATCAAACCAACCTTCGGACTGAATACCCAACATACACACATACAACACATGGTAACCTACACATTACTACTGTACTTAAAAAAAAAAAGAAAAAGCAAAGTCATCTCCGTACAGGCCATGAACGCCCTTGAAGGGGTGGAAGGTAAAGGCTTTCACTATCCGTAACCTCGGCACTTGATGGGGTAGAGTGGTTAGCTCCTCGCTCGGCCGCCTTTGTCGCCAGGAATTAACCTGGTACTCATTTTTGGTGTAGGCTGAGTGAACCTCAGGGCCATGTGCATACTACTGTACTTGCCAACTTTAATACAGCACGCAACGTAACATATAACAGAGGTCTTCAAATGGCGACCTCTGGTCCGGATCCAGACTCCGATGCCTTTTTTTTCCCCGGATATACGATGACAAGAGTGCGAAAGGGAAAAGAATTGCAGTTAAAACAGTAAATATATTTTAGAGAATTATGCACGACTTATACATCCCCTGGCCTAAAATATTTTGCTCCACAGATGCAGCGAGTCTTATACTTGATTTTAATCTAGTCTGCGGCTTCTTGCTTGCTCCGCACACCAATTCAAAACTAATGGGTTGTTTATACATCGTTGTAAGTTGCAAATTATTTCACATCGTTGCCATAAGACCTGTTTATGTCGCTGAAACGTAAAAGAAATAGCAAAAATAGTTTGAAAATCGCTTTCTAAGGCGTAAAACTATACTTCAAAAGGAATAAAACAAGATATGTTGTAACTTTGCATGATACAGCAAATATATACTATGTAGTGGGGAGAGGGTATGAATTCTTTCCCACAACTCATGATAATCGAAATAAGATAGTTCTACAGCATATACCAAGAACTGTTCATCCAACCAAACAAGAATACAGACACAAGAAATGTTCACTCTAGAGGATCAGACCAACATTCGGGCCGAATTCTGCTCAACGCTCGAGATAGCTCTCAATGGGGATGTTTTAAAATAAACTCGCGCTGTAAACCATAAGTATGTGAACATACGATGGATAATGTGTTCGTAAAATTTTCCAATATTACTTTACTGAAATGAAATGACGTGTGGCCTCCGGAGAGTCCTAGTGTAGGTCTTTTGATTTGATACCCGAAGGCGACCTGCGCGTCGTGATGAGGATGAAATGATGATGATGAAGACACCACATACACCCAGCTCCCGTGCCAGAGAAATTAACCAATGATGGTTAAAATTCTTGACCCTGCCGGGAATCGAACCCGGGACCCCTGTGACCAAAGGCCAGTACGCGAACCATTTAGCCATAGAGTCGGACATTGGTTCTTAGTCCACCGAGCTTGATAGCTGCAGTCGCTTAAGTGCGGCCAGTATCCAGTATTCGGGAGATAATATGTTCGAACCCCACTGTCGGCAGCCCTGAAAATGGTTTTCCGTGGTTTCCCATTTTCACACCAGGCAAATGCTGGGGCTGTACTTTAATTAAGGCCACGGCCGCTTCCTTTCCATTCCTAGCCCTCCCTGTCCCATCGTCGCCATAAGACCTATCTGTGTCGGTGCTACGTAAAGCAACTAGCAGTTTCTTAGTCCCGCTAACTAATTTTCCAGTTTTCGGGGTAACCGACGTGCCAGAATTTAGGCCCGCGAGGAGTTTTTTAACGTACCGGTAAATCTACTGACACGAGGCTGACTTCAAATACCACCGAACTGAGCCGCAATCGAACCCGCAAACTTGAGCTCACGAGGCCAGCGCTCTACCGGCTGAGCTACTCAGCCCGGGAATATTACGTAAACAAAGTAGGCCTAAACACAAAAATTAGAGAGCTCATGATAGTGACAATGTTTTTACACTTGTTCCTTCACTATAACACTAATCTATACTAATATTAAAAAGAGAGAAAGGTTGTGAATCTACATGTGGAGGGTAATCTCCGGAATCGTTCAATGACTTCTGCTTTTACCATTAGGAAACGCGTTTCTTCTAGATTGTTGATACGTTATATTTCTAGCATTCCAGTGGAGCAGGCAGTTTAAAGAAGTAGAGCAGGTCGGAAGAAATGTGCGTCAGCATTCTCTAAAAGTGAATACGCTGCCTGAATTCTGAAAGTCCTGCTAAAAATGAAGCTGTCCAAGTGTACTCAGGCTTCAACTTAAAAGAATTCATATTCATATTATTCTTAACTCTAACAATTTTCCAAGGGAATATGCTGCTCGGTGTTTTGGCGCGTATAGTAAAGGATGAATTGTTAAGGAACAGACATTCAGGATTTAGAAATAAATCTTCTATAATCGTCTTTCTGTCCGTACTTAAATAATAATGTTATTCGTTTTTGCGTCCCAAAGATGTTTTTACGGTTTTCGAAGATGCCGAGATGCCGGAATTTTGTCCCGTAGGGAGTTTTTCACGTGGCATTAAATCTACCGACACGAGGCTGGCGTATTTGAGCACCGTCAAATACCAGCGGACTGAGCCAGGATCGAAACCGCCAAATCGGGGTTAGAGGGCCAGCGCCTCAACCGTCTGAGCTACTCAGCCCAGCTGTCTGTACTTTTTGAATATTAGCCTGATACTTGGTGTCTATACCGGAATTTCGAGTAATTGGTGGAAAGAATTTTGACCATCGGGATGTTGGCCGGTACGGTAGGAGAGGTGGTGGTATAAAATTGGTATAATCACTAAAGGCCGGATTAAATTCCAGACCTCTCCGCAGTGTTCATATGGAGTGAGGGCATATGACGCTGTTGATGGTGATCCATCCGTTGGATGGGGACGTTAAATCTTGAGTGGACCCCTTAGTGCTATTCAACAGAAGTTAGCTATGTGCCGGCACCGAGTTTCACCCTCTCCCTTCCTATTATATCACGTCATTCATTTCATCTCATTAACTCCTCTGAGTTTGACGTCAGGTCGTAAAAACTCGCAACAAAGTTTCATCCCGTCTCATAACCGACCCCGTAGAACACCGAGACAAGGGTTGAACATACATACTTGGACAGTTTAATTTTTGTCTGCTTGTTGCATCATGGGAAAACGGATAGAGATATTTTTATGAAACTTGTTTTACAAAAAAACCAGGATAAGGGTGATTGTGATCTTAGCTGCGAGTGATGATGATGATGATGATGATGATGATGATGATGATGATGATGATGATGATGATGATGCTTGGTGTTTAAAGGGACCGAACATCTAGGTCATTGGCCCCTGATGGTACGAAATGTAATGGCAAATTAAAAGTCCAAAATCCTCCACTGACAAGAATTCAAAACGTGAGGACGAAGAATGAATGGATGGATATGAATTTAAAACAATCAGTGGATCCGACCCGTAATGCGTCACATTCACAGAAACTGACGTAAAACAATAGTATTACTGACCAAGGGACTGCTTCTATAGCATAATACTGAATCGATGATGGTTGTAGTTTACAGGAGTCCAAAATCCAAGTCATCGGCCCCTCACAATGGTACTTATCGCTAGGAAAGTAGAACCATGGTATTTGTCATGTTGCGGTACTAATCAAAAGTAGCGTAGATTCGCGGTATGCCACACATTATGGTACTACTCACAGATAATGAAATGTAACACCTGTAATACAGACCTATGGTGTTTCGCACATTGCGGCGCCATTTAATGGCAACGCAAACCTTTGGTGTTCATCACATACGTGTACTAACCACAGGGACTCGCACTATCCCGTGGTGTTCCTCATATAGTGGGTCCTAATCATAGGCAAGCCAGAACCATGGTGTCGCTCCTAAAGTGGTACTAATCACAGGTACTGTAAAAGCCGGTAGCGCACTCTGTTGTTACTAATCACAAACTTATTTTGTACCTAACATAGTGGTACTACGCGCAAGTAAAAGCGACTCATGGTGTTCCCCGCGCGGTGGTACTTAATCACAAGTAGTTTCGTGGTTCTAATACAATCATCCCTTGGTCGCACCTTTTAGTAGCCTCTTAGGACAGGCAGGGGATACCGTGGGTGTATTCTTCGTCTGCGTCCCCCACCCACAGGGGGTTTAGCTGCAAGTTATTAAAAACAGAATTCAACAGGAAGGATGCTTTTGAAGGAGCGTAGAATATAAACCTCGATATATCGATCTTCCTGTGGGTTTTACAGCAAAACTGCTCATGACAAAATGTATTTAGTTTATGACATACAAACTTTCCTGTTCCATGCCGTTTTCTAGGTAAAACAAAGGAAATATCACTGCCGATCCCGTGAAAGTTGAAGAACCGATAACTAATTCTGTGGGGGTTGCTGTTGGAAATCATCCTGGCAACGTTTAAAGGATTTGTACAACTGCCAGTAGTCTACTTCTTGAATATAAACCTAATATAGAACTTAGCTTCTGTACGAGAAGAAAGAGATCAAATCAAGAGCAGCAATAATGCGAAGAAGATAACACTGCGAAGGGCTAGAGAGAGCCAGGAAGCGTGTACCTCATGACAAGCCGCTCGCATAGGTCTTATGGCGACGATGGGACAGGAAAGGCCTAGGAATGGGAAGGAAGCGGCCGTAGCCTTAATTAAGGTACAGCCCCCAGCATTTGCCTGGTGCGAAAATGGGAAACCACGGAAAACCATCTTTAGGGCTGCCGACAGTGGAGTTCGAACCCACTATCTGCCGGATGCAAGCTCACAGCTGCGCGCTCCTAACCGCACGGCCAAATCTCCCGGTAAAATAATTTTTTTAAAGGACCCCCCCCCCTCAAATAAAATGTAAAACATATAAATAAATAACATAATTTAATTACAGCAGGTAGAAGTAATGCAATAGTCCGCCTCTGTGGTGTAGTGGTTAGTGTGATTAGCTGCCACCCCCGGAGATCCGGGTTCGATTCCCGGCTCTGCTACGAAATTTAAAAGTGGTACGAGGGCTGGAACGGGGTCCACTCAGCCTCGGGAGGTCAACTGAGTAGAGGTGGGTTCGATTCCCACCTCAGCCATCCTGGAAGTGGTTTTCCGTGGTTTCCCACTTCCCCTCCAGGCAAATGCCGGGTTGGTACCTCATTTAAGGCCACGGCCGCTTCTTTCCTTCTTCCTTGTCTATCCCTTCCAATCTTCCCATCCCCCCGCAAGGCCCCTGTTCAGCATAGCAGATGAGGCCGCCTGGGCAAGGCGAGGTACTGGTCATCCTCCCCAGTTGTATCCCCAACCCAGAGTCTGAAGCTCCAGGACACTGCCCTTGAGGCGCTAGAGGTAGAATCCCTTGCTGAGGCGGAAGGAAAAACCCACCCTGGAGGGTAAGCAGATTAAGAAAGAAGAAAGAAAGAAAGAACTAATGCAATATATTGTTAAGTAATATAAACAAAGGGATTATTCGTTATCGCAAGGTTATTAAAAGACAATTTTTAATAGATTTTATTCGACTTCCTCTGCGGTTTAGCAGCTAAGCTGCTGCTGAACCGCCAACCAAGCACCACTTAGATGATTTAATTTAACTTTAATTGGTTTCACTTTTCAGTAATTACAGTACTATACTCTGTATCCGATACCGAAGTCCCGGTTATAAATATGTATTCGTTAGGACACAGAAAACTATAGGAACACAATTTAATTAAAAACTTCAAATAAAGCTTGAAAAACATCAAACCGCGCAAATGATAAACCTATTATTTATTACCTTACGCTAAGAGAGCTCGTTACTACACCAGCTGCTTATTGGCATTGTACATTGTTGTGGAATAAATGTGTTAAAAACTTCACATGTTCAGCAAAATTTGTGCATAATGTGATCTCAGGTGCACTACACATCAAAAAGTATAATTTTCTAACAAAAAATGTACTATTTTGGATTCAATTTTCATTGCTCTAATTGTTTCTTAAATAATTTATTGCAGGTAAGGGCAAGCATTGTTTACAGCTCTGCTGTGTTGCACCCAATCCCTACAATAAACTGCTGCTGCTATAAATGCAAGAAGCCTCCGTGGCTCAGGCGGCAGCACGCCGGCCTCTCACCGCCGAATTCCGTGGTGTGGTTCAAATCCCGGTCACTCCATGTGAGATTTGTGCTGGGCAAAGCGGAGGCGGGACAGGTTTTTCTCCGGGTACTCCGGTTTTCCCTGTCATCTTTCATTCCAAGAACTCTCTCCAATATCATTTCATTTCATTTCGCCTGTCATTCATTAATCTTTGCCCCAGAGGAGTGCGGCAGGCTTCGGCAGCCGGCACAATTGCTATCCTCGCTCCTAGATGGAGCTTATTCCATTCCTAACCCGGTCGAATGACTGGAAACAGGCTGTGGATTTTCATTATAGATGTAAATACGTAGCAATTCCTCTGCGCAAAAATTTTAAAAATACAAACTATTTCGAATGATTTTACAAAACCGTGCTGATTATTTTAGTGCAGTGACATATACTTTTTTAATTTTTTTCTGCGGTGAGACTGCGGGGCCCTTTAAAAAACTGCCCTTCCTCCCCTGCAGGGCCTAACGTTAAGCCCCTGCGCTGAAAGCCGAATGTGCATCTCCGAGTCTTAGAATCTCAAGAAGAACTCGAGGGGTCGACAAATATGTAATTATTTATATACTAAGTTATTATCCTGTAAATGACAGGTACAGCATCTATAACAATATGCACATGCTCTTTGTTCGTAACTAACAATTTGTCAGAACATTGAACTATTACCGCGTTAACAGAGCATTTCGCAAGTCGAGAGCAAAACAGCTGGCTGGTTTAGGAAGACAAGAATTATTTCTACGCAGTGATGGTGTGAAAGTTAAGGGAAGAAGGTAGGGACAATGAAAATAAAATATATATATGGACCAAGCCCAAGGAAATGAACGCCTACGATCCTGATCCGCCTAATCAGTTAGAAGTACAGATTCTAGAATATGTCACGTTGGTCGATGCAGAGGTCATTGAGAGTGCTGAAATTTTACAGAAAGAGTGGTAGGTTGCACGCTCATCTCCTATTCTTATGTTTTTATACTGTTAATTTACCCTTACGTTTGTATATCCCCTTACAGCAGTTTCTTTCATTTTTTAATATTTGGCGCATGGCTTATAGTAGAACCCGTAACAATTCTTAATGTAACAAAAATACACATTGTTTTGATTATTCTTCCTTTCTTAATCCATGTAACAGCCAGAGTTCTTTTTCCTCGGACTCAGCGAGGGATCACACCTCTACATCTTCAAGGAGAAGTGGGAAACCACGGAAAACCACTTCGAGGATGGCTGGAGAGGGAATCGAAACCCTCTACTCATCTGACTTCCCGAAGCTGAATGAACCCCGTTCTATCCCTCGCACCACTTTTCAAATGTCGTGGCAGAGCCGGGAATAGAACCCGGGCCTCTGGGAGTGGCAGCTAATCACACTAACCACTACACCATAGAGGCGGACGTTTTGATTATTATCTTTGTTGTTATTGCCTAGTTATGTAAGTTTGGATTGCGGCAATAAATTGATGTCATGTATATGTGCAGATTCAGAAACAGTTACAAAACTTTCCTGTGGCAAGACGAAGGCAGAAATATTAGTGAAAAACATATTAGCATCTAAAAGTATCAGCGATTTTGTTAATATCCTGAAAGTGTCAGGAATAGGTCTTCATCTGAACTAAAATATCGGAGCTTCAAATTGTAATCAATTTCGGCATGCCATGCAGAGAGTTTCAACCTACTAATGATTAACAGAAGATTGCTACAGTTTCAAAATACTACGAAGAAATAGGGTTTAAGACATAAATGTGCATGAATTTTGATTGAAAATGGCATTTAATAAAAATTATGAAGGCATGAGTTGATCAAAAAAATTGCAATGAAAATTCTTTCGTTTTTTAATTTAAAAATAGTGGCAACCCTAGGTCAGTGGTAATTTATTAACGGACTGTTCACTATTATTACTAACAGTGCATGAATCTAAGTAATTAACTCTGAATTCAACACGGGCGAAGCCGCGGGAACGGCTAGTATTACTGGTATAACAGTTAACACACTCTGGTATTCTCCAAACTTTTCCCCCTTCATCGCTATTAAAAATACTGAAAAACATAGTAATACAAGGAATTCTTGAAATATTATTGATGGGACGTAGTTATAGTAGAAGTGATTAATAATACGGAAGCTTTATCAAATCAATTACAGCATGATTAATAGTATAAAATATTTTATCACAAGAGCTGTGACTAATGCGTTACTTACATTGGTCATTTTCACTATCGGTTACATCTCATAATAGAGCACAATCCACAAATTATTCCATTTTTTTTAACCCGATAAATAAATGGTAATGCCATCACTTGGAGACTGGCGGGTTGGCACTCATTTAGCACTCGCTCTAGGTTATCATGACACGCGCACTCTAGTGAAGCAGTGAGGAACTACCGCCTCCTGCCACAAGCCTTGCTGTACTGATAGCGCTGTCATGATAACAGAGTGCACGCCCTACACTTTCCTACCAACATCCTGACATCTCTTTCGATCGACTAAGCTCTCATCTGTTGCTCAATGTAGCTGCAAACGTGGCGATATTTGGGGACGGCAGCAATGACAAAAGGTAGCGGCGATTACCCCCAACTTTATGGAGAAAACATTAAAATTTGTAGTAGCCGACTGAAAATAGGAATTTAAAAAAAAAGGCCATTTATACAAGCCCTGTTATCTTATCAGCTAATTTAATCCTTCATTTCCTTTAATTATTAACAAAATTATTAACGGAAATACGCACCAAAAGTCGTTCGTCCTGGCTAACCCATTTGTATAGCGCCACAGCAGTAGTGGAGACTTTGTGTGTGCTGTGAGGAAGGGTAGCAGGGGTATATTTCTTTTTTATGCCAAGGGCATGAACAATGAGGTATGTTTAACCCGCTTGCCACACACATTCATAAGTTTGGCAGTCTCTTCAGTGTATTAGTTTCTTGGTGTGTAGTTAAACAGTAAATATTTTTTTAATTGTATAAACACGCCATACTTCTATTTAATAGAAGTTTCTTTGCTGAAGGTAGTGAATCAAAATCTCAAAAAACTATTATTACCGCACTATTGGTAAACTCTCAACCTTTACCTCTCTGTCGAATTTCGCTCAGAGAGCTTCGAAAAACTTACCATATTGTAGCCTTTTTTCTTCCCAGTTTTGATGTGCCCCCCTCGCCCTAACCCGCGCATCCGCTATATCCCGCAATTCCGGGTAAATTTGCTGTCTACAATCTTTTGCCCCTCCTCCCCACTTCTAATTCCCAATCGCCGCTACTGAGAGGGCGTGTGATATTTATTGATCGCATTTAGAAATTTAGATGAGGGAAGAATGGTTTGATATTTTGGCAAATGATTGTAATATTATTTTATTATTAATAGCTGTTAGTCATTGACGAGTTAGGTATGTTTATTTATTTATTTATTTATTTATTTATTTATTTATTTATTTATTTATTTATTTATTTATTTATCATATCATAACGCACAGAAATAAATTGAATTGAACCTTCATTCGACTTTTGTATACCAAACCTGAAATAATAACGAGGTACGAGACGAAAATTTCAAATTTACAGACAGCATCAGTATTGTATTTATATACTGCAGGTGTATGATTATACCAGCTACCTGCCTTCACCCGTTCTAAAGCTTACCTCGTTTTCTTTAAAAGCAAGTAGTCTTTTAGTTTTAAGTGGCTGGTGACATGATCATAGCCACAAGACATCCAGTTTTATGTGGAATCCAAATCATGGGAAATCAAACAATATGAACATCCAAACCATAAGAATGCTATTTATTTATTTATTTATTTATTTTTTATTTATGTATTTATTTATTTATTTATTTATTTGTTTATTTATTTATTTATAGCAGTAAAGGGAAAAGAGGTACATTGCATAAGGTTTACGGATGACATAAAAAGGCATGAATCGGATGCTGAGGATATTGAAGGTGGGTCTGGGAAAAATGAAACAAAAAATCAACGCAAACAACTCTAATGCCATGGTAGATAGCAAAAGAACGACTCCCGAATAAAAAATAGGAAATACACAACTATTGGAAGTAAATAAATTCTGTTACCCTGGAAGCATATTTACCAGTGATGATAAATGTATGAAGGAAGTCAAAAAAAATAATTGCGTTAGCAAAAAAAGGCATTCCAATCCATTAAGTCCCTACTAACAAACAAGACTGAGTATTTTAGGGAGAAATTTGTAAAATGATATGTTTGGTGTGTGCTTATGTATGGAATTGAGACGGATTTATATGTACAAAGAGAGAACGTAGTTCTGGAGGAGAATGATCAAAACATGTTGGACTGATAGCAAAAGAAGTGAAGTGTTGAAGGAGATACACGAAAAAAGATGTCTCATAAGTAACCATTTATAATTAGTGTGGCTATTGATAGCCAGGTTCAGTCCTCCGACGAGGCTTTCATTAATAATAATTTCGTGTGGCTATTTCTAGCCGAGTGCAGCCTTTGTAAGGCAGACCCTCCGATGAGGGTGGGCGGCATATCTACCATGTGTAGGTAACTGCGTGTTATTGTGGTGGAGGATAGTGTTATGTGTAGTGTGTGAGTTGCAGGGATGTTGGGGACAGCACAAACACCCAGCCCCCGGGCCATTGGAATTAACCAATGAAGGTTAAAACCCCCGACCCGGCCGGGAATCGAACCCGGGACCCTCTGAACCGAAGGCCAGTACGCTGACCATTCAGCCAACGAGTCGGACAGAGGGTTTCATTAGAGGCGCCATAATTCAAGCGGTATGGCGCTCCCTCGCGGCCATGCACCAAATCTCAAAGTAGAATATGGACACACCAATTCTGTTGAAGATTTTAACCCTTCGACCGGAATTGGGTTTTGGGCGCTATTTATGAATCGTCTAAACTAGGAACTGCATTGATGTGGGAGGACGAGGACCTGTCGGAACGGAATCGAAACTGAACCCTGTTTAGGGGTGACTAATTTAAGATAACCTTGGGACGCTTATAGCGCAGGCCACGGGTATCGTAGTTAGCCAAAGTGGAGATGAGGGCGTTTGGCTTGTAGATTAGTCCAGAATAGAATTTCCGGAACGTCTTCTTTATTCTGGTGCTATTCTCATCAATCTTAAGGGATTGATGAATGTCCCGCGGATATAAACAAAGGCGTCATCCTGATATCCTGCGCCTTCCACACATCTGACAACAAGTATAACATGTTGCAGGGGATTACATTGAAGGCCTGTAGAGGTATGGTGATTCTCAGTATATATGCATACGATGCCACTGCTCTATTTTCAGCCCTCCCACATATCCCTAATCCGAGTTTCAAGAAATTCTGTTTAGCCGTTTTTCGGTGATATAACGAACAGAAATAAATTGAATTGAACCTTCATTCGATTTTTGTATACCAAACCTGAAATAATAACGAGGTACGAGACGAAAATTTCAAATTTACAGACATCATCAGTATTGTATTTTTACACTGCAGATGTATGATTTATACCAGCTACCTGCCTTCACCCGTTCTAAAGCTTACCTCGTTTTCTTTAAAAGCAAGTAGTCTTTTAGTTTTAAGTGACTGGTGACTTGATCATAGCCACAATACATCCAGTTTTATGTGGAATCCAAATAATGGGAAATCAAACAATATGGACATTCATTTCCAAAAATCTCACATGAATTACCGGGAATCGAACCTCAGCAGTCTTAGTGAGAAGCCAGTGTTAAGCTACTCGTCTATGAAGTATCACGCCTTTTCTGTGTAACTCAGTCGGTAGAGCGTTAGCCTTCTGAGCTCACGTTGACAGGTTCGATCCTTGTTCAGTCCAGTGATATTTAAAGGTGCCCAATTATATCAGCCTCGTGTCGGTAGATTTACTGGCACATAACTCCTGTGGGACAAAATTCCGGCACTTCGGCGTCTCCAAAAACTGTAAAAGTAGTTAATGGAACGAAATAATTTCAACCGCTGGCTTTACTTATCGTATGGCATTTAGTGCCGGGAGTATCCGAGGGCATGTTCGGAACGCCTGGTGTGGTTCTTTCTATTGGGCGACCTTGGGGTCTGAATTTTGAATGATGATGATTATAATGAGGTAGGGAGAGGATGAAACCCGGTGTCGGCACGTAGTCTGCTCCTGTCGAATAACACCGCGGGGACTGCTCAGAGCTTTACGTCCTTATCCGACGGACGAATCACCATCAAGAACGTCATATGCCCTCACTCCATATGAACATTGGAATTGAATCCAGGCTTTTGGCATGTAATCTAGTGATTAGAAATTGTTTACCACCACCTCTCCTACCCTGCCGGCCAATATTCTGATGCCCCCCCCCAACCACCAATGGCACTACAGCCCTTGAAGGGTCTTGGCCTACCAAGCGACTGCTGCTCAGCCCGAAGGCCTGCAAATTACGAGGTGTCGTGTGGTCGGCACTACGAATCCCCTCGGTAGTTATTCTTGGCTTTCTAGACCGGAAAAGGGAACTGAGCCAACGGCACGTGGTGTTCCCAAGCGGTCACCCATCCAAATACTGACCCCGCCCAATGTTGCTTAACTGCGGTGATCGGATGAGAACCGGTGTATTCAACATGGTATGTCCGTTGGCCCAATATTCTGATGGTGAATACTTTTCTCGACCAACGGGACTCGAACCCGTTAACCACGGTGTCAGACCATATAGAACTGACGCCTTAACGGTCATGGCCACCAGGCAGGTTTTCATCCTCTGACACTCTTCCAGTGAGATCCATAGTTTAGTTTTCAGAATTGTCTCTTAGTAACTCAAATGTCTATCTACAGTAAATACTAATGTGGTGAATTATATTACACTATCTTCCCTCAGATTTGTGTGCGCCTCATTCAGTCAGCAGTGATGAGGATTTTATTTTTCCAATCGGTTTAACACATATACGTTTTCGGCGACAATCGGGCAGGTAGAAGAAGCAGCAGTGGTCTTAATATTAAGGTACAAATCCAGCATTTGCCTGGCGTGAAATTGGGGGAAAATAATAGAAAACTACCTTCAGGGCTATCGATGGTGGAGTTCGAACCTGTCATCTCCCGAATGTAAGGTAACAGCTATAGTGCCATTAAACTAGGCCAGATTCACACCAAATGCCGACTCCAAATAACTGGAAAGAAGTCAATAATTCGTCGCTGTTCGGGCAAAAGGTTATATCTCACAATGTTCTTCCTATCCATTAATTTCCTTAAGACTGCTCACGCCTCCGAGCCACATATGAATACGCAATCCATCAGAACAATTTTCTTTGTGTTAATTTTCCTATGCTTACGTGTAAAGGAAAATGAACCTTACGTAACGCACTCTAGAAATGTATGTTTGCACGCGTTATTTACGCACTCTTACAGTATAATGCACTTAAGTTTCATTTTCCTTTACACAGTAGCATACGAAAATGAACACAACGAAAATTGTCAGATGGTAGCATACGAAAATGAACACAACGAAAATTGTCAGATGGATGCACATCCATACGTGGCTGGCGGGCGTGACCAGTCTCAAAGCAAATAATTGATAGGAAGAGCGTTGTGTGATATGACCTTTCGCCCGAACAGCGACGAATTGTCAGGGAACAGATCGAAGAGAGTAATGTATCAAAATACGCACATAAAATCAATCCCGAATTAACAAGAATGAACAAGCAGCACTCTTCAACGACACATTCGACAAGCCTTTGACCATCTAGATCGTCGGACTAAAAGAGAGGCAGGTTGGATATGTCGGGGCACTGCTCACCACTTGAGCCGTTCTGACTGCATGGTACGTCGGTGTTGGACGCAGTGTAAACATGAGGACACGCTAACGCGCCGAAAAGCCTTGGGTGACACCGGCAGACCACCAGGAGGGAGGATCGTTTTATCGTGCGACAGGCTCTAAGCACTCTACAGTCGCAACTGCACACCATCCAGAGACACGTCAAGGTAGTTGGGACACATCTCTGTCCACCAGTACAATATACAGAAGGCTAGCAAAGCAGAACAGGATCTTTTGTCGCGGCGTCTCTTACATCTACCATTATAACCAGAGCATCGCTGAATACGTTTGAACTTCTCCCAGGAACGGGCAGCATGGCTTCCTTGGCCAGGACGGTCTCCACACTCTCACCCATCGGGAATATTTGGGACTAAATTGGACGGCAAATTCGACCAGCGGCAATTACGGCGGATGTGGAGAGTGAGGTGTGCCAGATGTGACAGGACCTATCAGGACAACACTCGACGTTCGTATGGCACCATGACCGATCGTACCGTCGCCTGTCGCCGTGATACGAATGGTCCAACACCGCACTAAATGCACCCTACAAATGTTTGTTATCCTGCAATAAATGTTTGGTGTGGTACAATATTTAAAATTTTCTTTATACTACCATGCCCTGTAGCTGTATTCATTTCCGTATCCCTGCGATGGCTCCTTCATGGTGTGCAATTTGTTTTGTAAATGAGATTACATCGGTAAACGAAAAGTAGCATAGACTAAATACAGGGTATCCCAGGAGGAATGGTCAGTATTCAGGAATATCACAGGAAAGATCATATGAAGCAAAATTCTTCATGTGAATATATGCCCTATTCGGAACGGTTTCCAAGATGAACACGTTTAATATGCATTTGTTTCGGGCTAGTGGCGCACTCGTATGTGTTTTACCACCCAACCTCTTAGACGTTTTATTGTAGTCCAACCTACCTCGTTGCTTTCAACCTCTTTGCTGGGGATGTCTTTCTGCCATTAAACCAACCCGTGGAGCACGCAGTTGTCCGTGATGTGTTGCGAGTGAAGTAGTGCGAGGGACTGAGAGTGAATCAGAGAGAAGCATCGGTTAACTGTGTTTGTACACGCGCTGGATAAAATGCCACACATCTACACTAATGGAGAATTTTCTGATATGGTGTGTATGTTTACAGCTTCTGCGATGGTAGAGCTCCTGATGCTGTCGAAGAATACGTCGGTGCTTTCCGACACTTCAAATTCCTGATCGTAGAGTGTTTACCAGAGCTTTGAGTGAAACAGGTATTCTTCCAAGTTCCCACTTTCCCGCTGAACGTGTAGTTTGACAACCTGTGCAGTGTAGTCTGACTATCAGCACACGGTGACCTTTCTGCACGTATCAGTGTCCCACGAACACTGTGTATGGAGAACAATACATGCGAAAAACTTGTACCCATTTCAAAACGTCAGAGAAGTTAGGTGAATAAGACATACGTACGTGTCACTAATGCAAAAAACACATGAAATGTGTTTTCTCTCGGAAATCATTCGTAATAGGGTATATATCCATATGAAGTATTTTGCTTCAAATGATAATTCCTGTCATATCCCTGAATATTGACCATTCCTCCTGAGACACTCTGTATATATCAGTTATGCCTGATGAATCGACTCTGTTATCACACTAAAAGCGGCTTGCTATTGTGTTGAAATATGAATTACATGGAATTATGTATTAGCTTAGTCACTTGGGATAAGCGAAAGTTCATCTAAAAAAAGTGTGAGTTAAATTAGATTAGAAAATACTACAACTTTAAAAAATACTTCTTTGTGTCTTTTTTTTTGTTATAGGAAACGCATTTAATTCATCCGAATTCCAGGAGCAGGCAACTTCAGTGTAACCGAGTAACGTTTCGTTGAGAGCTACCATAATAGTATTTAATGAAGCTTTAACGTCTGTTGCTCATTGCTTAGGTATACAGTGCGATAAGGTCTATTGTTAGGACTGCGTGCCCTCTTTGAATGGTACCTCTATGAAAACAGAGGTGGGTCTGCCGTGTAGCCTCGTAATCGGCATTCATGACAGGGGTCTTAAGTGACCCACGGACCGGCACGGATAATCCATGGATTTTTATAATAAAAATTACCAGCTCCACGGAATTAACGCATTCGGCCTTAATATTTTTAGATATTTTTCGAAATGTTTTAGAAATGTTACGTGTAAATGTTATGTACTTTACCGATGTCGGAATTTAAACTTCCAAAAACCGGTTTAAACAAATTAATTTAATTTTTACTGATATACTCATTCCTATCCTTTTATTGTATTTACATTGTAAGAAAAGGTAGGAGGGTAGATCTCAGAGAATTAGAGTAGGTGAAGCTTTATCTGACCCTGTAATAATTAAGAAGGGAATTCCTCAAGGCAGTATTATCGGACCTTTATGTTTTCTTATATATATAAATGATATGAGTAAAGGAGTGGAATCGGAGGTAAGGCTTTTTGCGGATGATGTTATTCTCTATAGAGTAATAAATAATTTACAAGATTCTGAGCAACTGCAACGTGACCTCGATAATGTTGTGAGATGGACAGCAGGCAATGGTATATTGATAAACGGGGTTAAAAGTCAGGTTGTGAGTTTCACAAATAGAAAAAGTCCTCTCAGTTTTAATTACTGCGTTGATGGGGTGAAAGTTCCTGTTGGGGATCATTGTAAGTATCTAGGTGTTAATATAAGGAAAGACCATCATTGGGGTAATCACATAAATGGGATTGTAAATAAAGGGTACAGATCTCTGCACATGGTTATGAGGGTGTTTAGGGGTTGTAGTAAGGATGTAAAGGAGAGGGCATATAAGTCTCTGGTAAGACCCCAACTAGAGTATGGTTCCAGTGTATGGGACCCTCACCAGGATTACCTGATTCAAGAATTGGAAAAAATCCAAAGAAAAGCAGCTCGATTTGTTCTGGGCGATTTCCGACAAAAGAGTAGCGTTACAAAAATGTTGCAAAGTTTGGGTTGGGAAGAACTGAGAGAAAGAAGAAGAGCTGCTCGACTAAGTGGTATGTTCCGAGCTGTCAGTGGAGAGATGGCGTGGAATGACATTAGTAGACGTATAAATTTGAGTGGCGTGTATAAAAGTAGGAAAGATCACAATATGAAGATAAAATTGGAATTCAAGAGGACAAACTGGGGCAAATATTCATTTGTAGGAAGAGGAGTTAGGGATTAGATTAACTTACCAAGGGAGACGTTCAATCAATTTCCAATTTCTTTGAAATCATTTAGGAAAAGGCTAGGAAAACAACAGATAGGGATTCTGCCACCTGGGCGACTGCCCTAAATGCAGATCAGTATTGATTGATTGATTGATTGATTGATTGATTGATTGATTGATTGATTGATTGATTGATTGATTGATTGATTGTTTTGCTCAGCTACTACTACTAAAATGTTTTCATTCCTCCCCTGAAGGGGGAGGCAGGCCTCTTAGACGGTGACGCCATCTCTCAGGCCGGGAGATTTGTTACGGTGAAGGAGATGCTCGGAGAAGATGAGGGGATTGGCGGCCGTGGCCTATACTAGGAACTGTCCCGGCATTCGCCTTAGTGCAGAAGAATGGAAAACTACAGAAAACCATTCTCAGGACAGCCGACGGTTGGAGCCAGCCGTGAAGTCCAGCCCTGTCCCGTCACCCGAATGCAGAGGCGTAGAGCCACGGTAGAGCCGTGGCCACCCCTCCTCTGTTCGGTTGGCCGGTCAGAGTGCAGAGCTGTTGGACCACGGACCAGCCGTGGCCACTTGTGGGCCGAGACCCACTCTGCATCTACTGACGTTTTGCTCAAAATCTGCTATGAGTGTAAATGTCTACTCGGTGAAGTGATACAGCGAGGGTCTTGACCGAAAATATTCGTAAGAAATCGCCCGTGGTTTACATGTACAAGGTCATTCATGAAAATGAAGCGTATGCTTTAGATGAAAAAACAAAACTTTAGAATTCTAACAAAATGACAAAATACGTTGTGTGGGTACATACTGTAAGTAAAGGTCTGTACATTTGTAATTGGTATTTCATTTCCATTGAAACATTTTTATAAAAAATATTATTTATTCATTTATTTATATCGTATGGCTACATATTAAATTAGGATTATTCTTCCTAAGTCAGATGTAACCGTTAAAAGTATCAAATTATTTAAACAATATTTCGAGCGAACTGTCAATCTCCTATATGAAACTTACAAAGAAATATATTTCTACGTGTGAAATCGATGTGTCGATCTCCTCGCGAGCTCTCTTGGCCTGCGACATACTGTAGTTTTTTGCACACCAATACTAGCCAGATCAGGAACACACTCGTTCTTCTTTTTTAATCAATTCACTGTTGTTGGTAAGAATTTTTCCACCGCAAGATTGCGCAACTCAACACCACTTCACCAGACCTATTCTCCCCTTTCTTTGTGCACCGGTAACCATTACATAATATCAAACTCGATTACCCTCTGCTGGATGTTGTAAACTCCATCTTACGAATAGATGTGTTCTCCTTGAAAGCACTCATACAAATTTCAACAATGTCTTGCGCTCCCCCTCAAGAGTAAGGATCCACCTTTTTGTCAAAGTGTGACTCAGCATCAGGCTCCGACGAAACGCAACTCATTAGCATTTTACTAATCCGTAAAACAGTCGCGGAAGAACGCAGCATTTTTATACGAATTTCCCTTTCGGACGAACTGCATCTCCAACGAAACGCTTCCTAACCACGCATTTTAAGCATATTTTAATGAAGACTGTTTAATACTGAATACACACATACATACATTCTTCATGATCAAATTGTATGCCCTTTAATACAGGGGTCTTTTTTATGGCTTGCTCCGTGTGTCAGGTGAACACGCACGGAAGGCGATAGCCGGGTGACTAATTTGCCGAAAGATATATTGCTCTGAGTGGTGCTGCGGAGCCTGCTAAAAAAAGACCCTGTATTTTAGGATGGCAAATTTCTATGAAAGAACTAAGCGCCTTCTCAGCCTTATATCTGCTATAATGTGGCCCCTTGTTTCCCCTCGAAACACATCAACCGGGCTGAATGGCTCAGACAGTTACGGTTACGGCTTCCTGAGCCCAAGTTCGTAGGTTCGACTCCGGCTCAGTGCGGTTGCATTTGAAGGCGCTCAAATACAGTACGTCAACCCCGTGTCGACACCAATATATGACCGACAGAGGAGCACCAGGAGCGCACCGGTATCGGTACCCCTCACACCACCTATCTCTCCGGGGATATGTGATACATACAGATAACCAGGACAATAGACTTACCGGCACATAAAAGAACTCCTGCGGGATGGAATTCCGGCAACTTGGCGTCTCCAAAAACCGAAAAAGCAGTTAGTGGGACGTAAAACCAATAACATTATTATTATTATTATTATTATTATTATTATTATTATTATTATTATTATTATTATTAAAATTGAAAAAAATTCTTCCAATCGCCTCTCGTGACCTCGACACTTCAGCTAGTTTATGCGTATTACAGCAAGCACAGAGTTCCTTTTCCCAGCATTTATCTCTTAATTTCGAATGCGTTCCTGCCATTGTTTCCACCTCGCAGAACATCAATCATTCTAGCTACCTGCAGCGTACAAATAAGACATCCTGCGTCCACCCAACTTACACTATCGTACAGCAAAGTCTGTCTAAAAACCAAGCGATGTAAGGAAAGTGTCGTCAGCAAATTCACTCCATTTGACAAGATACCGTTGACTGCTATACTCGGAGTCCTAAGCGGTCCCTTTGATGTTATATATGTTATGAACGCCGCCTACATTACCTACAGGTTCAGGGCGAAAACCGAGATTGAGAGGGGGAAAGAGGACAAGTGTTCACACGGATAGTTTCCTCAGATCTTCGATTGATTTTATCGGAATAACATCAAAGAGGCTACTTACGACTTGAGTTGGGGCCGACTGAAATTCATCGTATTAGCTTTGATACACCTTGATGTTTTTACAGAGGTGGTAGTATGAATCAAAACAAGAAATATTCTGAGAAATGAGCAAATGCCATTGTATCCAAGCTCGATAGCTGCAGTCACTTAAGTGCGGCAAGTATCCACTATTCGGGAAATAGTGGGTTCAAACTCCACTATCGGCAGCCCTGAAGATGGTTTTCCGTCGTTTCCCATTTTCACACGATACAAATGCTGAGGCTGTACCCTAATAAAGGCCACGACCGCATCCTTACCACTCCTAGTTCTTTCCTGTCCCATCGTCGCCATGGAACCTATCTGTGTCTGTACGACGTAAAGAAACTTGTAAAATACTGTCTTTGTTGGAGCTTCATATTACACTATAGTGAGCGAAAGAGTTCTTCAATTGAAAAATGTAGACTTATGTCCAAAAACTTACACCAAACACTATCCATTGGAGGTATATACTACAGTACACCCAAACGACAGCCTACTGATGATAGCTGGAGAGAGTCGACGGATAATTACCCCCAAAGCAAACAAGTATTTCTATAGGCCTACCCTTTGCAGTAAAGGACAATGGTTGCTGGTTTCCACAGTATCAGGAATCACTTGGTTGGAGGTGAAACGCTTACTCCCCGGGCTTTCTTCAGCAAACCAAAGACGTGACTGCTCTAATGGGAGAATTCTTGGCTGTAAGACGGGTGATCCATAAGTCATCACTAAAAATAGAGCTTTCGCAGTGCATTATTTTGGAGCACAAGCGTACTTCGTGAGTTTTCCCGACCAAAACACCTTCTTTGCACAAGAATTGACTCATGTCACCTTGTACTCGTTTGGACGTAACCACTGAACAGGAACATTGCTCCAGTATTTAGGTCCATTTAGCGGACGCTTATTTTAGACTGATCACGTTCTGTCATCATGCAGTGCTGCCACCGATGGCGCATTTAGGTTAAGAGGCATTTTTTTCAGCTCTTGCTGATTTTTTAATTTTAATTTTAATTTTAAACATTTTATCCATAACTCTTGAAAAAAAATAACAGGAACGTAACTCACAAGTAAACGGATATGAATAACGTTAACAAAAATCAGCTCAAATTTAATTAATTTAATAACAACGTCACGTCGTCACAATGCGATCATTGGCACTTTTTCAATGTTGTGCCTTGTCATGTCCTAACCTGAAAAACTTATTGGTATTTTAGAGATCGGGCCAGCTAGGAAGACATCTGGGAGCGCATGCGCACTTTGGACTATCTCGCGTAGCGTATCCCCTCCTAACAGAGCTCCTGCTACAAGGACAGTTCAGTGCATAAGTTTACACTCAGCTGCCGCGCTCTGCTTTCTAATTTCCCGTTGAGTAGTAACTGTGGTTAGTGGTAGTGTGCGTTAGGCTTATCTGTAACAGTATGGAAGGCGTTAAAAGTAGCCTGCATCATAAGGTGCTAAAGAGTCAGACTCGTGCAGCAATCTTGAACATTATAGACTTTATGGAAAGGGAGGCAATGGAAGAAAAGTTCGTGATAGATTGTAAAAGAAAGTGCAGGAAAGAGTAGCAGCAGCTGTTGGAGTGTCAGAAAGTTCTTTGATACGGATTAAGAGCGAAAAACGAAAGAATTAGGAAAATCTATGGATAGTCTGTTTGAAACACCAAACAAAAACCGAATGCGCACAAATAATATTACTGGATAGGACGACTTTGACGAAGGTGCCGTACGTCTTATTGTTAGCAATTTTTATTTAGATGAAAAATGTTTACCTACAGTTTCAAAAATTCGTGCAAAGTTAGGTAAATACTTAAAGTTCAAAGGATCCAATACTAGTGTCAAGCGAATTCTTCGATCATTAGGCTATCATCAGAAAAAACTAACACTAACAAGCGTATCCTAATGGAAAACATGACGTTAAATACAGAAGGTTTGTTTATTAAAAAATGCCCAGTATCGGGTGGAGGGTAGTTCTACATGCTGGCGGTGAAATGGGTTTTAATCGAGAACTGTCTGCTAATCTGGAAGTCTGGCAACAAGAGTGGCGACTACCACGATGACCTGAATAGTGACTTTTTTAAAAAGAGAATGAAAGATATGAAAGATAACTTCCACCTCGCAGTGTTCTCGTAATTGACTACTCGTCATATCACAACAAGGAAGTAGATCGTGCTCCAACCTCCAGCTCACGTAAAGTGACGATGATCTCCTGGTTAGTGAATAGGAACATTCCACACCGTGAGACGATATACCAACGCGACCTTTATGAGCTTATCAAATTGCACAAGCCGGCACACAAAACCTACGTCCTAGATGAACAGTACGGACACTCGGTAATTCGACTACCCCCATATCACCCTGAATTCAAGAGTACTGAAATAATGTGGGCAAAAGTGAAGAACTGGGTAGCTTCTCACAACGTCACCTTCACTATTGACGACGTAGAGAAACTCACTAGACAGAAATTCGCGTCAATATCCGCCGAAGACTGGAACATAAGCGATGGGGAACATTTTGAAGACATTATGGAGTACTTTGCGATCCAGCTGGGAGCTGACGACACGTCATCCGGTGAGGACGACAGAAGTGATGACGGAGGACGCAGTGGAATTGAAGAGATGTAGTGGACATAATAAAACAAGAATGTGCTCATTTTGTGAATAATTAGTGTCATTATTTTATTACTTATTATTTCTAGTGCCATTTAAGTTATCTTCGTGTACATACGTTGTTACTCAGCATATGTAGACCCTTTACGGTGTTTCCTTTTATGAATTATATTTTGTTTCTGTACCTGAGAACAATTATTATATAATTATATATTTCATATCGTTTAGTCACATTTCTTATTTTACAAGAAAGCAACAAAATATTGGCATTAAGGAGCTAAGGACAAACGATCATATAGTCTAACACTGCTTTCTCGCCATAAAGCAAAAGTTATTATTATTATTATTATTATTATTATTATTATTATTATTATTATTATTATTATTATTATTATTTCTTAATCTTCTTACCCTCGAGGGTCGATTTTTCCCTCGGACTCAGCGAGGGATCCCACCTCTACCGCCTCAAGGGTAGTGTCCTGGAGCGTGAGACATTAGGTCGGGTGATACAATTGGGGAGAATGACCAGTACCTCGCCCAGGCGGCCTCACCTGCTATGCTGAACAGGAGCCTTGGTGGGGGATGGTAAGATTGGAAGGGATAGACAAGGAAGAGGGAAGGAAGCAGCCGTGGCCTTAAGTTAGCTAGCATCCCGGCATTTGCCTGGAGGAGAAGTGGGAAACCATGAAAAGCCACTTCCAGGATGGCTGAGATGGGAATCGAACCCACCTCTACTCAGTTGACCTCCCGAGGCTGAGTGGACCCCGTTCCAGCCCTCGTACCACTTTTCAAATTTCGTGGCCGAGCCGGGAATCGAACCCGAGCCTCCGGGGGTGGCAGCTCATCAAGCTAACCACTACACCACGGAGGCGGACATTATTATTATTATTATTATTATTATTATTATTATTATTATTATTATTATTTCGTTTCACCCTCTTTGGGGTATGTTGAATCAATTCTTTCTCTGTGTGTTGTTCTTTTCTTAGTGCCCAGTATTTCTGCATTCTTTCTTATCTTCGTTCCTTCTCGTCTTCCGAGACAAATAGATTTGGCTTTTAATGTACATTTGTTTTGGAACGTTATGTTTTCTTCTTTAGTTATTACTTTAGCTGTTCGATCGAATAGTGAATTTTCTGTAGTTTTTAATTCTACCATATCTTTTTCAGTTTCTATAAACCAGTTCGGTTTTGTTTTGGGTTACGGAAGAAGTCAAGATTTGTTAATTATAGAGTTCATTCTGAGGAGATGACCGTAAAAGTTTATCCTCCTTCTTCGCATAGTTTCTGGGAGTTTTTCAATTTTCTTGTAGCTTATTATTATTATTATTATTATTATTATTATTATTATTATTATTATTATCATCGAGTTGTTTTACTTGACGTGGCTAAGGTTATGAAGCCTGGTGTTATAGCAAACCATATTCTACACTGTACCTCTACAGCGTCGTAAAGTTAATTTTACATCAAATTATAATTTAAAAATAAGGACTACGCAAATTGATACATGGAAACGATTTTGACAGTTACTGTAATAAGAGGTTAAATTATGTTCTAACTCCTTCAATCTATCTGTCATCTGTAACACTTCTAAATGCATTCATTTCGGCTAGGTATGTCTGTAATTTACAGCCGGAAGGGAATTCCGCTAACTGAAAATCTGCGGAGTGTTACATGTCAGTTATAACAAATATTTCGGGTCAACTGTACGTCGCCACAACACTGAGCGAGAAGGGGAAGTCAGCGTTCTCGCTCCCACGGCTCTGCTTTCTCACTCGCACACTTCCTCTCACCGGATGTCTTCCTAGCTGGCCCGATCTCTACGAGGAAACTTGGAGTCCTTCTGCAGCTGGCCAACTTCTGGCTCTCTCAACTGCAGCGTAGGGAGCCAGGAAGGAAGGCACATCTCACTGCTCGCAATCATAAGCTTTGTGACGAGAGACGCCGATAACAGCCATTAGACTAGCCAGTATCAACACTCAGCAATGTCCACTCAGACTACACACAGTATGTAATTCAAATTTTTATTAAAATGAGTGGCAGTCGTAAACCAGCTACTGTCAAACTGAAAGCGGACTCTCCGCGCGGACTGGGGAAGTCACATAGAACGAGGACAAGTCAGGCCGAACCAGTGTGAAAGTCGTAGAAATCAAGTGCGTACCGACTCATTCTTTCTTGAGCCGGTGTTATCATTTTGTTGTTTTAATCAAATGTTCAGCACCCCCTGTGGATGGAGGACGCAGACGAATAATACACACACGGTATCTCCTGCCTGTCGTAAGAGGCGACTAAAAGGGAAGACCAAAGGATGAAATTAGAACCAGGAGACTACTTGTGATCTTTGTAATCGACGTGCCGTGTGTCGTACAGGTGCTCATGACCACGGACTAGATCAATGAATTTCTCACCGAGCTCAATATCCAGCATTCGGGATTTAGTAGGTTCGAACCCCACTGTCGGCAGGACTGAAGATGGCTTTCCGTGGTTTCCCATTTTCACACCAGGCTGTACCTTAATTAAGGCCACGACCTATTCCTACCCATTCCTGGCTCTTTCCTGTCCCATCGTCGCCATAAGACATATCTGTGTCGGTGCGACGTACAACAACTTGTGCAATTAATTTCTCCGTCTCTTCTGGAGACAATGTTCAGTGTTGGCCGCGCGAGCTCTGTGAAAATGTATTACTGTCCACCGGTCCGATGCGAACTAGTCTGGTCTGCTGCAGTAGGCCGTAGGCCGCCTTCTATTTGACCAGGATGATGTAATATCACAGTGTATAGAGTCCGCGCGGACGAAAACAGCCAGTCCGCGCGCACAGTCTGCTTCCTGCTTGACAGAGAAGTTGTTCTCAATACCGGAAACTCGTGAAGACAGATAAGGCAATAAAAGAAAGAAAAATTGTGAGAAAGAGTGTTAAGAATAGAAGTGTTTAAATACATAGCAGCCAGCTTGTACCAGGTCATGTTGCATAACCATGGACATTGTGATTTTAGAAATTCATGCAGGCAATTCATTCTGAGGTAATTAAATAAATGTTTATTTTTCAGAACGGCAGGAAACAACAAAGGCAATTTTTAGTATACTAACAAAGGAAGGGTGGTGCATTTTGTGTTCCATGCTTATTGTATAATGGAACATCGTAATTTGCAAAACCTCATGAGGGATTTAATTACTGAGAAACCGGCCAGTCTCGATTAACTGCGCCACGAAAATTCAGCTGAACATAGGAAAGGTCTGTTATTAAAATCTAGATGGCAAATCATGGAGAGAACATAAAACACTAACATCTCAGTTCGAGACAGAAATTAAAACGTGTTTAAACGAGTCATTGCTGTGGTCAAACAACTTTTCTTACAAGACATATTTTTCAGGGGTCACAACTATGGATTTTGTCAACACATACTGGAAATTGCGAGATGGCTCTAGAGCTAATAGCAGAATTCTATCCTTTTCTAGCTAAACATACAGTATAGAACCTTATGGAAATAAGGAAAAGGGAGAACATCATGTCTTTCTTTTCAAAACGCATAAAGACCATATTAGACTACCTCCATCACAAATATTACATCGATGGCCTAGATTGAATACCTCGTATCTCAAAAAGCTCTTCCTATCCAATATTTCCCTTAAGACTGGTCACGCCTCCCAGCCACATTTGGATATGCAGTCCATCAGAACAATGTTCGTTGGGTTTATTTTCCTATGCAGATGAGTAAAGGAAAATGAACCTTATAAAAATTATACTCTAGGAGTTAGTAAATACGTCACGCACGGTAAGGTTCATTTTCCTTCACACGTCGGCATAGGAATAAAGAACACAACGAACATTGTTCTGATAGACTGCATATCAATGTGTGGCTGGGAGGCGTGACCAGTCTTAAGGGAAATAATGGACAGGAAGAACTTTGTGAGATACGAGGTTTTCATTCTAGGCCATCGACATGGTAGATCAGCTGTCTTTTGTTATAAGGTACTTATCAAACCATAGATTTTTGGTTGAAAGATTTACAGTATCTGTTTCGTCTTAAATTCAGGACGTAAATAAGAGCTGATGGATTCATAAGTATGTTAAGTAAATTTGATTTGGACATTCATTTAAGCAGGAGTCAGTCACATGACAATGCAAGCAATATGGCTGGTACTTACTCTGGTCTCCGAGCTAGAATTAAACAAATCAACCCTGTTGTCGTGTATATTCCGTATTGAAACCGTACAGTGTCCTGTACAGCTCCATGGGAATGATTTGGGCCTTTATACTCCATTAAAATTACTCCTAAAGGTCGCGTCATAGGTAGCAGTATGGGCGAAGGGGATCGAGCGGCGTCCTGCCAGAACGGAACCCGCGAAAAGAGCGCCTGCGAACAAAGGGAGGACAAAGCAACAGCCAAGCCCCCGCGGAAATACGCTCTCAACTCGCAGAGAGAGATAGAAGGGGACGCGATGCTGGAGTAGTCAGATACGCCCCGAGGTGGAGCTTAGCTTCCCGGAGTTCCAAACGAACATAAGGAACTTCCGGTTTTTTATGCACGTGTCACGGGTGCCAACGTCGGACTTTGGCGCGTAAACAATGGAATGATATTTTAATCCAGACACAGGAAAATTATGTGAGACACACCATTGAATAGAGCGAAATTTTCTGCGTTCCCCAGACTAAAAATATGTAATAACTTATGCAGGGGAAGAAATGAGGTCACCAGCTGTCAAGATGTAACATATCGCTAACACATGTGGATACAGCGGCGTCACCCAAGCTAAGAGTCGCGCTCAAAATTGACTCCGCCTCCCGAGGGACGCTAATGAATTAATCAAAGGCGGGAAGCAAATTACATAAAAACTGCTGATCGTAGGTCCAGCACGCTTGGCTCAAATGAAAGAGGAGACAGAGGGCTACAAGATGCAATATTTAAATATCTTCAATTCTTGGTGTGAAAGGAGCTCTGGTTCTTAATGAACCGTGAAGGTTTACACCCCCAAGCTTCCGGCGGGCAAGATGATATAGGCCGAGCAGGCCCTTGCAGAGACAGTTGTTCTTTCACGGGTCGTGAGACGGACACTGCGTCCCGCGGTGCTCCAGTTACAGTCAGAAACCCCTGACCGCGTACAAAGAAGTGTTATTGTGTACAAAAGCTTTTGTGTAGTGAACGGGAGGCCAAACGAGCCTAGGTGTATTGTTTCTGTGCTGCGTGTCAAACTAGTAAAAACCGCGAGCATAATTTTCGAACGAGTATTAGAATTCGGCTGAGAAACTGCCGGTTTAATGAGTCAGTGAAATTCATAATTAGGTATCACCCAAAGTGTTACTTTGAATCAGGGGCTCGAGTCTCGTGAGCCACCCGATTCGTACTGTGAACGCGCTCGTCGTGGTTTGAAAGGCCGTCTTATTCGTGGGGGTAAACTCTGAAATAGAGGACGTGTGACGAGTGTAAAAGTGTTACCCACTTGGATTACTGTAAGATTTCAGCTGTGACGAGTTCCCCAGGATGTCGGACGTGTATGGACCAGGGATGAAGGACTGCACGCCCGCCACCTCCCGAGTGGTCATGGAGTACTAAGAACTTCACCATGGGTCTCCCGTGGGGGGAGAAACAACGGCCACCAAACAGATGAGTGATGTCCAAATTTAATTTCTAAGCATGACATAACCCGGGGATAGGATTAGCGTTCTCTTGTAAATATCAAAATGTTGTAAGTTAATGCATGTCCTATATGGAAATTTTATTGATTTTTATAATGTTGAAGTAAATTCAAGGGGGCTAAATTCCCGGACGACTCATATTTCTTTCTTAATGATTAGCTTATCGTGAGGGTTATATTTTTAGTAATATGTAGAATGTCCTAGCAAATATGGGAACAAGGTTAGGAGAATATTTGAGTTTCCCGTAGGGGAGGTTGGAAAAATGGTGTTGGCAAGCAGGGAAACATGTCGAAATATTGGTAGTCACTGTCCCACGAGGTTGTCAAATATGCCAGGGGAACTCATGGGTCAGTCAGACGATGCATGCCTAGCTTACAGATATAATCAGTGCATGGACTGCAAGAAGGAAGAAGAAATCCCGACCGGGAGAGGTACATATTGTGTGATTTAGATAGGTGTGTGGAACCATATGCAAGTTTCCCGTGATTTTGATTAATTGGCCATAATGGTTTGGAGTGTTTTTTTTTGTTATCTATAGCCGGGGCGAGACCCAGGGCAGGAGTCCCTTAATCTTTGGTCAGAAGGTTTAAATATAAGTGTATTTATATGGTATGAACGAGGAGCCATGAGAGCCATAGGCCCAAGGGAAGAAGATACGCGATATGAGACGTAGTGAGAAGGCCGAATAGGAATTTACGATGAGATGATTGAGAAGTGATCGTGCCCCAGTCTCAGTGATAATAATGAGAAGGGAGTGAATAAAAAGAGTATTTCATGGGAATTCCATAATGATATGAATAAGCAAACGAAGCGAGCCATGGATGTGTGTGTCCCCGAGATGAGAGGGTAGACGTGTGAGCGAGAGAAGAATCAGAACGGCCGTGCGAAGTGAATGACCGCCCTCCCTTCCTTGTTTTTTTTTGTTGTGAATGTCAGGCTCTCGCCCTCGTGACAGAGGGATCCCTTTAAACCATTGTGTTAAGACTAACTTGGAGCCCTGGGTCAACCTCGCGCTCCCCTCGGTTGGTTTAAATGGCCTAGCTAAGAATACTTGTATAATGATAATATCACGGTAACTTCTTTTAAAGGTATTTAATAAATGAGTAGGGATCCCCCAGATATCCGGCGAGATGAGATTGTAGCTATTCTCGGGATCTACAGAAACCCACAGTACCTCTCGGTCGGGAGTCTGCCAGTTCGACTCCGGATTATGGTGGCGCCCTTGGGCGAGCTGCTCCAAGCTTGCGCTGTGGGCCGGAGACAGTGATAACCATGCTGTTTCTTTTCTAGGAATGGTTCTCCTGTGTGCATGAATTGTATATATCCATATATTTTGTGTATGTTTCGTAATTATGTGCACATATTTTTGAGTTCAAACAGAACCTATGTGCACGTTGTGTGGTCTTGGTGATAGATGAGTAGTCCGGGGTTTAGCAAAAATGGTATTTGTGTTTGTTTGTGCATTATGCAAATGTGTCTTTTAATATGATATTATGTAGTGTAGGCCCCGGTTATGTTCGTGCTTAGAACAGCTAGTAATATTTGTGAATAAGGACATCAGGTCATCCCACGGTGTGATAGACAGAATAATGTACAAATTTCATGAACGGTATGAATTAATGAGGAAAAATGAACGATAGCAAGTCGCAAAACCTCAATCATGCCGTTATGCAGACGACGCCCATGGGCGATTCGTATTTTAAAGAGATTATTATTTTCTTTTCCTCCCATATGTGGAGAGTCATTGTATAGAGCGGTGTCAACTTTTTTTTTGTCATTTTGAATAAATTTGTATTCGTAACCCCTATTTTATGATTCTTGTCATTTGTAGCAGTGTTAAGCAGTATCCACTAGGCATTTGAACCCAGAGATCCTACTTTCATATTATAGACATAAGGCTCCATCTTAAGTATTTGTTGTTTTTGTTTTTCTTTGAACGTACCACTTCCCCAAGTGCTCAGGCTGCCGGGCCGGCACAGAAAGTAGGAAGGGGAGCGGTCCGAAGCTCGTTAAGCAATTCGACCCGCTCTTCAATCCAATCTCATCCGTGGGTGTTTACCCCGTTACGTGGAGGCATTCTTATGCGTGGGTCATCCATTCGAAGCCCGGTAGGGTGTATACTTGGCGCCCTTCGTGGCTGGGCATTGTTTATAGTGTACGCTGGAGCATTTTGAGTAAGAGATAGGCCGCCCACAGGAAGGATAGTGTGCTATGATGGAGTCAAATTGCCAGGTTCGTGCCACAATCTGATTACATTTGGTATCGAACGGGTTGGCAGTTATTTGGAATGGAGTACCCGCCACGTAACCGAACGGATGGAGACGTTAAGCACATGTCCGAAGTGCTAAGATTCATAATTATAAATTGGATACTGCAAGGGTTGTTCTGATTGTGTGATACTCAGCAGGACTGTCATGGTCATCGTACGGGTGTGCGTAAGTCACAACTCGTGATGATAACTCACACAAGATCAGCCATGAAAGGGAGCGACGTGAATAAGGAATAGGATAGGAAAATGACAAGGACAGAAAAATCATGTGTCCAGTTTAAGTGGAAATCCGCATGAGTGTCGCTCATTAATTCAAAATGGATACCCGGGACAG
Organism: Anabrus simplex; assembly: GCF_040414725.1. Classification (NCBI taxonomy): domain Eukaryota; kingdom Metazoa; phylum Arthropoda; class Insecta; order Orthoptera; family Tettigoniidae; genus Anabrus; species Anabrus simplex. The sequence continues at coordinate 325,238,389 of NC_090268.1, forward strand.
ACTATGAAGCTGTCATTTCTTTGGGAGACAACGTTATGGTTCTCTCAGTGTGAGGTTAAAACGGCCGGCAAAATTCTTCAAATTTCGCCAGTTACGGGTATCGGCCAAAGATTGTGCGCTGAGGTAACAACATTTGGCAGATATAAGTATGTTTTTCGAGAGGGCTTTAGACGCCGCGGATAGAGCAGGGTACCTCAACCCATGCTCTAATTTTTGCGCAGTGACGGACGCGATGTTGCCAGTTTGAGACGGGTAATTGTCTGCTAACGTCATCTTACCAATCTCAAGGTGATAACATTCATTTGTGACTGGGGTATGCCATGTTTCCGGCATACGTAAAATCGAGCCCACGGTAGGCCGCGCGCGTGACCGGAAAACTTATTCCAGGATAAAAGGGCTAACGTAGAATCAGTATTATTATTGTTATTATTATTGTCAAATGATATGACGAAATTTCCTATACAATGAATTATGACATTAATATGGTAGGGGGCGTGACACAAGCCGTTTGTAGGCCCAGTTTGGATTGATTTGTTGGAATTTCGAGTAAAGTTAGGTCACGCTGAAATTTGTATTAAATATTTAAATGTATCTATGCTTTCTGTCGATCACCGGTGGTCAATTTTCTGCCCACGGGAGATCCGCTTTCTCCAAGATTGAATTTAATATGGACATGGAGGTCATGAGGGATATGATGCGCCAATTATTGGCAGAACGCGAAGAAAAGGCAAAGGAAGACAGGGAACTTTTAAGGGAACAATTAAATCAGCTAGGCAAGCAGGCAGCGGACTTTAAGGCGCAGTTCGAGAAGCAGGGAGAAATTTTAAAAGAACATTTCGAAGAACAATTAGGCAAGCAGGCAGCAGGCTTTAAGGCGCAGTTTGACACGCAGGCAGAGCTTTGCCAGGCTCAGGCGGCTACGAATAAGGCTTCGTTAAACGAGCTCGCAGAGGATATGAGACTAGGTCGTGAACGTAGCGACGAGAACGCCGCGAGGCTGGAGGCAAAGATGACCGAGGCGTTAGAGGGGAAGTTAGAAGACGTCATCCAGCAAATAAAGCAAGTGGAGATTAGGGTGACAAAGAAGATCGACCTGACGGACACCAGGGTAAGCGCGTGCGAGGAAGAGATGGAGAAGGTGAGCACCCGCGTAGAGGATGTTGCAAGAGACATGCATGAGGCCAAGGCGGAAGTCCGAGAACTAAGGACACAGACGACGGAGTCCCTCAACAAAGTGGCGAATGAACTCAGGAACGGCATAGCCCAAGTGCAGGATACCGCGACAACCAAATTTAAGGAGGTCCAGACGCAGATGTACGATGAGGTCGAGAAGCTACGGAAGGAGATGACCGAAGAAATGGGAGTAGGAAGAATCGGTAAAGTTTCTACCGAACATATAGTGAACGCAGATAAGAACAACGGAGCAGAGAAGGTGGCTACTAAAAGGGATACCGAAATAGACGCATCCGAAACCCAATGTGACGTCAAGATAGATGAAACTGACGTACGGCGACCACCAGGCTTGGAGATGAGTGACAAGGCTGGCGGAGTGTACTCAAGAGTGGAAGAGATAATGGAGATAATAGATGACGTCGCGATAAGCCATCTGGAGCCGAGAGAAGAAGTAGAAACTGAATTGGTAAGAGCCGGAACAGCGAGAACGGCTAATGACATAGGAGCGTCAGTTGAAGATACTGGGGAGTCGAACTCAGGACTAGAAGATATGGAGTCACGCGTACATCAGGCAGGGATCGAACCCAAACCAGAAAACTTAGTGGGAAGAGATGCGACCCCAGATGCCGAAAGGAAGTGCGAGATGGAAAGGTCAAAGAATGAAGCCAGGGAGTGTGGCTCGTTAATGGACGTAGCGGTAGCCGTGGAACAGAGTGACACGAACTGCTGGGAGCAGGTAGTGAACTCCGGAGAAGAAAGGAAGACATTGGGTCATCTGGGAGCAGAGCTGAAGGAAGGGGGCGAGCTATCTTTAAGTACCCAGGCCATTGTGAGTGGACAAGAGGCGACAGGCGTATCCCTAGCTTATAATGAAAGAAAGGTCGCTAATGTAAATGTAATGGGAGAAGTAAGTACGAGCGCTAATTCTCGTACGGAGCTAAGTGAACAGGTGATGGAGAACAAACAGTTTCAACCAGCTGGAGAATCGAACTGGGTATCTCAGCCCAGAAGAAGGAAGAAGAATGTATTAGGTCGACGTAAAAGACGATACCGCTACAAGTACGGATGGTTCACTAGACGGAGGAAATTGCTGTCAGGAAGAGAGGAGCGACGCTACGGAAGGACCATGAGATCGCGACCCGTGCAGCGTACCTTACGTAATAATAGATCTCGGAAGAAGGAGGACCGGTGCAGATACGGGAGCGTTAGCGCAGGAAAGAAGAAAGAAAGGAAGAGTTGTGAACCTCATCCTAAGAAATGCAGAGGCAGGGGCATCCAATTAGACCCCCACGTCTCAGATTACGATCCCGGAGGGCGAAGAGAGGATCTACAGGATTAATAGCGAATTGTGGTCGCATGAGAAACTGTATATTATGTAAATAAATTTCACCATAGATGAGGGCGAATTTTTTTTTTCGCCACATATTTTAAGGGGGCACGAATATATTATTGATTATGCATCAGATGAGACCAAGTTGGAATCAGCGGGAGCCCAGGAGGAGTAAAACTGAACATGTGTGAAGACAAAGGTGCAAGATGTCCAGGCATAGGCCGAGAAGAGTCTGACAGCGAGGAATTATTACCATAGTTTACGGAACCCTACGTTGGAACCTAGAGAATGACACTTACAAAGTACAGTCAATGGATGGGAGAACAGAGGCCACTTACAATGCTGCAAATCTCAAACTGTACCACGCACCAGGACAACACCCTGAAGAAGGTCCGGAGGAAGAAGAACCAGGAGAAGCCGAGGATGACGAGGACAACCCGGATCCAATGGAAGAAATGGAAGCCGATGAAGAAGATGATGCCGTGAATCACATTGTTTTGGAAGAAGGGAGCGAGTCCGAGGCATCGACCTGTGAAGATTGTCCAGAATGTTCTGAGAGGACCGGTCTCAGGAACGCTTTAATTAATCTATGCTACCAGATACAACTGGAGAACACAGAGTTGACCGAGAAGGTCCACCAGTTACGCGACCATCACCAATGACTACTTTCCGAGCCAGTTAAAAGGGGAAAGAAAAATCCCGAGTTCGTGATTTTTCTTTGATGAAGTAGGAGGAGAATGAAACCGTACAGTGTCCTGTACAGCTCCATGGGAATGATTTGGGCCTTTATACTCCATTAAAATTACTCCTAAAGGTCGCGTCATAGGTAGCAGTATGGGCGAAGGGGATCGAGCGGCGTCCTGCCAGAACGGAACCCGCGAAAAGAGCGCCTGCGAACAAAGGGAGGACAAAGCAACAGCCAAGCCCCCGCGGAAATACGCTCTCAACTCGCAGAGAGAGATAGAAGGGGACGCGATGCTGGAGTAGTCAGATACGCCCCGAGGTGGAGCTTAGCTTCCCGGAGTTCCAAACGAACATAAGGAACTTCCGGTTTTTTATGCACGTGTCACGGGTGCCAACGTCGGACTTTGGCGCGTAAACAATGGAATGATATTTTAATCCAGACATAGGAAAATTATGTGAGACACACCATTGAATAGAGCGAAATTTTCTGCGTTCCCCAGACTAAAAATATGTAATAACTTATGCAGGGGAAGAAATGAGGTCACCAGCTGTCAAGATGTAACATATCGCTAACACATGTGGATACAGCGGCGTCACCCAAGCTAAGAGTCGCGCTCAAAATTGACTCCGCCTCCCGAGGGACGCTAATGAATTAATCAAAGGCGGGAAGCAAATTACATAAAAACTGCTGATCGTAGGTCCAGCACGCTTGGCTCAAATGAAAGAGGAGACAGAGGGCTACAAGATGCAATATTTAAATATCTTCAATTCTTGGTGTGAAAGGAGCTCTGGTTCTTAATGAACCGTGAAGGTTTACACCCCCAAGCTTCCGGCGGGCAAGATGATATAGGCCGAGCAGGCCCTTGCAGAGACAGTTGTTCTTTCACGGGTCGTGAGACGGACACTGCGTCCCGCGGTGCTCCAGTTACAGTCAGAAACCCCTGACCGCGTACAAAGAAGTGTTATTGTGTACAAAAGCTTTTGTGTAGTGAACGGGAGGCCAAACGAGCCTAGGTGTATTGTTTCTGTGCTGCGTGTCAAACTAGTAAAAACCGCGAGCATAATTTTCGAACGAGTATTAGAATTCGGCTGAGAAACTGCCGGTTTAATGAGTCAGTGAAATTCATAATTAGGTATCACCCAAAGTGTTACTTTGAATCAGGGGCTCGAGTCTCGTGAGCCACCCGATTCTTACTGTGAACGCGCTCGTCGTGGTTTGAAAGGCCGTCTTATTCGTGGGGGTAAACTCTGAAATAGAGGACGTGTGACGAGTGTAAAAGTGTTACCCACTTGGATTACTGTAAGATTTCAGCTGTGACGAGTTCCCCAGGATGTCGGACGTGTATGGACCAGGGATGAAGGACTGCACGCCCGCCACCTCCCGAGTGGTCATGGAGTACTAAGAACTTCACCATGGGTCTCCCGTGGGGGGAGAAACAACGGCCACCAAACAGATGAGTGATGTCCAAATTTAATTTCTAAGCATGACATAACCCGGGGATAGGATTAGCGTTCTCTTGTAAATATCAAAATGTTGTAAGTTAATGCATGTCCTATATGGAAATTTTATTGATTTTTATAATGTTGAAGTAAATTCAAGGGGGCTAAATTCCCGGACGACTCATATTTCTTTCTTAATGATTAGCTTATCGTGAGGGTTATATTTTTAGTAATATGTAGAATGTCCTAGCAAATATGGGAACAAGGTTAGGAGAATATTTGAGTTTCCCGTAGGGGAGGTTGGAAAAATGGTGTTGGCAAGCAGGGAAACATGTCGAAATATTGGTAGTCACTGTCCCACGAGGTTGTCAAATATGCCAGGGGAACTCATGGGTCAGTCAGACGATGCATGCCTAGCTTACAGATATAATCAGTGCATGGACTGCAAGAAGGAAGAAGAAATCCCGACCGGGAGAGGTACATATTGTGTGATTTAGATAGGTGTGTGGAACCATATGCAAGTTTCCCGTGATTTTGATTAATTGGCCATAATGGTTTGGAGTGTTTTTTTTGTTATCTATAGCCGGGGCGAGACCCAGGGCAGGAGTCCCTTAATCTTTGGTCAGAAGGTTTAAATATAAGTGTATTTATATGGTATGAACGAGGAGCCATGAGAGCCATAGGCCCAAGGGAAGAAGATACGCGATATGAGACGTAGTGAGAAGGCCGAATAGGAATTTACGATGAGATGATTGAGAAGTGATCGTGCCCCAGTCTCAGTGATAATAATGAGAAGGGAGTGAATAAAAAGAGTATTTCATGGGAATTCCATAATGATATGAATAAGCAAACGAAGCGAGCCATGGATGTGTGTGTCCCCGAGATGAGAGGGTAGACGTGTGAGCGAGAGAAGAATCAGAACGGCCGTGCGAAGTGAATGACCGCCCTCCCTTCCTTGTTTTTTTTTTGTTGTGAATGTCAGGCTCTCGCCCTCGTGACAGAGGGATCCCTTTAAACCATTGTGTTAAGACTAACTTGGAGCCCTGGGTCAACCTCGCGCTCCCCTCGGTTGGTTTAAATGGCCTAGCTAAGAATACTTGTATAATGATAATATCACGGTAACTTCTTTTAAAGGTATTTAATAAATGAGTAGGGATCCCCCAGATATCCGGCGAGATGAGATTGTAGCTATTCTCGGGATCTACAGAAACCCACAGTACCTCTCGGTCGGGAGTCTGCCAGTTCGACTCCGGATTATGGTGGCGCCCTTGGGCGAGCTGCTCCAAGCTTGCGCTGTGGGCCGGAGACAGTGATAACCATGCTGTTTCTTTTCTAGGAATGGTTCTCCTGTGTGCATGAATTGTATATATCCATATATTTTGTGTATGTTTCGTAATTATGTGCACATATTTTTGAGTTCAAACAGAACCTATGTGCACGTTGTGTGGTCTTGGTGATAGATGAGTAGTCCGGGGTTTAGCAAAAATGGTATTTGTGTTTGTTTGTGCATTATGCAAATGTGTCTTTTAATATGATATTATGTAGTGTAGGCCCCGGTTATGTTCGTGCTTAGAACAGCTAGTAATATTTGTGAATAAGGACATCAGGTCATCCCACGGTGTGATAGACAGAATAATGTACAAATTTCATGAACGGTATGAATTAATGAGGAAAAATGAACGATAGCAAGTCGCAAAACCTCAATCATACCGTTATGCAGACGACGCCCATGGGCGATTCGTATTTTAAAGAGATTATTATTTTCTTTTCCTCCCATATGTGGAGAGTCATTGTATAGAGCGGTGTCAACTTTTTTTTTGTCATTTTGAATAAATTTGTATTCGTAACCCCTATTTTATGATTCTTGTCATTTGTAGCAGTGTTAAGCAGTATCCACTAGGCATTTGAACCCAGAGATCCTACTTTCATATTATAGACATAAGGCTCCATCTTAAGTATTTGTTGTTTTTGTTTTTCTTTGAACGTACCACTTCCCCAAGTGCTCAGGCTGCCGGGCCGGCACAGAAAGTAGGAAGGGGAGCGGTCCGAAGCTCGTTAAGCAATTCGACCCGCTCTTCAATCCAATCTCATCCGTGGGTGTTTACCCCGTTACGTGGAGGCATTCTTATGCGTGGGTCATCCATTCGAAGCCCGGTAGGGTGTAGTATGCAGCACACTTCCGTAACTTAATAGAATCATGTGCAACAAAGTGTTGTCCTCAAGCGATTTCATTCCTCTTTTGTTGCCACAAATCTGCAATTTTTTGTCTGGTTGACTAGGCGTTGAACTATTTTGCAGTCAAAATTAGATAGCTCAATCTCCGTGAAATGGCCTTCAGAAACATGCTAGTCAGGGCATCATTATAGTCTCAATGTTAACAGGACAAAAGTAATATCAGCTTTGGAAGTTATTAAAAATTACGAAATGCAAAAGACTTCACTAAGATGCGAGACAACTGGAATACTGTGCAGTCTACAGAGTACGGAAGTTGCGATAATGATAACTTTTTGATCAGCAAAATTGAAGAGTTTTAATGCTACAGATTAATTGTTGCAATGTATTGATATCGATATTGTTGCAAAGTGTTGATATCGATATTGGGACTGTAATAGACTTGTACAATAATTTACGTGAATATGTTCTGGAAAATCGAAAACGCTGACATCGGAATAAGATATACAAAAGAGCCACAAAAAGGAAAGAAGTCAAGAAAACTGAAAGTGGACGAAACAGACAAATCTGATAATACTTTTGAAGAAAAGATTGATGTTTCGAGTGAATACATTTCTGGTTATTATAGACAGATTGACATCTGAATTCGATAATAGAAAAAGAAATCGTTGAAAGAATTGTATAACAAATTTGAGCTCCTAAGTAATTTGCCTGCCTGCTGTCATTTCTTGATGGATACAGTATTTTTGCATCCATCTCTTGGCACAGGCCAGAGCAAAGTGTAGCTTCCACCGAAGTTCCAGTCTCATCCATGGTTGTGAAAATATGGAAGCTGCTAGGGTATGGGTGGTGCTGAGTAATGACATTCAGAGCACAACCAGTGCGTCTGAGTGTTATGAAAGGTGTTGCTCATAGGGTTAGTCGTGCTACAATAGCACTGCCTGGCCCAGTGAGGAAAGCAATGGCAAACTAACTCACTCCTCGTCTTGCCTACTGTGCCTCATTTTGGTACTATAATTGTTTTTTTGTTGTTTTCCTTTGGTAGTGCTATTTGAGGATCCAACCAGCCTCTGGGCTGATGACCTAACAGACAGACAAGTAATTTGCCTCGACGAGCCAACACTGAACTGTTAAATCGTGCTAGAAAACTGCAAGAGCGTAACAAAGACAACTTAGAAAGTTTTTTGAATGATGAGTTTATTTTAAAGCATAAAATAAAATCAAAGAAATAAAAACATCCACCTTAAGTACATCGTACGCATAGAGCGCTGCTTGAAAACCACCTTCAAGAACCTCTTTCCCAACTTAGAGATTGCATTACGTATATTTTTGTCACCGCTGCAACCATTCGTTCAGCAGAACACTCTTTCTCACTCCTCAAAAGACTTGAGAATTATTTACGATCATACATGTCAGAAAATCGAGTCAACAGTCTAGCCGTCATATCCAAGATTTCCGACGTAAGACAGCACCTAGACTATGCAGATGTAATCGACGAATTTGCAACAAAGAAAGTACGACGTAAAAATGGCGCCCGCTAGTAAATGTGCGTTTTACAAGGTGCGACTGTAGTCGCCACGGCGGCCATAGTCGGACGACTGGGGTCGCCATATAGGCTACGTTGGCGACAGCAGCCGCAAGCGACGGGCACGTGGGGTGTTTTCTTAGACACGACTCCAACCGCCAGAAATGGACGAGAGCACGGGCGATTTCGTTAGTGGCAAGGCTTTCCTTGACATTTTAATGGAAGTAGAAGAAGGAGGCGACCATACATTGTCATTTATGTACAAATCTCATCCCAAACACTGTCTCGTACAGACATATCCTTTTACTGCGGGTGCTTTAAATCGTACCACATTTATGATCGGAAACTAAGTGACAAAGAGCTATGTATATCATGCGAGTGACTGAACACTCCCTCGACTTTTCGTTGCTTCGACATCGTACTCAAAGTCAATAATTAACTGCTACACAACAGATACTTATATATGGCAACCGAGTAAGAGAGCATTAGTGGTTAGTCTGAAGATTTATTGTGTTCGTATGGATATTAGTGATTCTTGGTGACTAAGTTATATGTAACAACGACCGGTGTGTGTGAAAATTGTCACGGGTGAATAAGAAATATCATTTATTTTACGTGAACTAAGTGTGAAACAGTGTTTGAGATCGGAATTTTTGTTTGAGGTTATGTCCAAGAACAAACAAAAGAATCGCGGTAGCAAGGAGATGGCAAGCTTGGAGCAGCAACAGCCACAGCAGCGCAGTGCAGCGGATGGGAATGTGAGGACTCCACCTAACGTAAACAGTCGCTCAGAGGATCTGTCGGCCGCGGTGAATAAAATACTTCGTGAGTCAACATTTTTAGACTCAATTATGGATCGATTAGTAGACAGAGTTATTGACAGGCTGAAGGAAAGTATTGATTTCAATACTAAAGTAATTGAAGACTTAAAACTGGAAATTAATAAACGGGATGAAAGGATCAAGGAACTTCAACAGGAACTTCACAAGATGAAGGCCGATTCCCATGACGAAGTGGAGAATGTTAACCAATACCTAAGGAGAAACAATATTGAAATCCATGGCGCACCAGAACTTCCGAATGAAGACGTTTATAGTGTCGTGACAAATATTGGTAAAGCTATTGGATTTGAATTAAATAAGTGTGATGTAGACATTGCTCATAGAATTCCCTCGGCAAACAAGACACTACCCAGACCCATCATTGTCAAATTTGTGAACAGATGGAAAAACAGGAATTTATGGCAGCAAAGAAGAATGTCCGGCAGATATCATCTGTAGCAGTGGGCTTCAATGCTTCAGATCATATGATTTACATCAATGATCATCTTACACCCAGAGCAAAAGGTCTTCTTAAGAGGGCCAAGGATTTAAGAATGAAAGGTTATAAGTATGTGTGGACACGGGAAGGTAAGATTTTTGTTAGGAAGGATGATAACTCTAATGTGATAAGCATACGAAATATCGAAGATGTTCTTAATCTTGAATCAGCTTGAATTATGACATGGAAATTGTAGAGGCTCAGTTAACAAACTTAGGACAACTTAAGACCAGAGATTGCCATCTGAGAATTTTTTATGCTAACTCGCAAAGTATCCGTAATAAATGGCTAAACTTAACTAGTTTAATTGTAGATGTACAGATGCCAGAAATCATTATTATAGTAGAAACATGGTTATTCCCACAAGATGAGAAATATTATAATCTGAAAGGTTATGAATGTTATTTTTGTTCCAGAACAAAAGATAGAGGGGGAGGGATTGCTATATACATTAAAGAACCCTATAAAGCTAAAATATTAGTTTCGATTAACACTCCTGGTACTCCGTACAATTTTTTATTGGTTAAAGTCAGCGGTCTGGAGAGGGATATTCTTATTTTGGGATGTTATAATCCCCATTTGAAATTTTCCAAAGAGTTTCTTAATGTACTTGAGGATATATGGAATAAATATAGTAATTATATGTGTTTTACTGTAGGAGATTTCAATATTGACAAACTTCAGCCGAGTCTACTAGCGTCTGAACTTAAGAGGTTATGTGAGTGCTATAACCAAAATCCATGTAACAGCAGATTTCCCACCAGGATTACTAACAGTACAGCTAGTCTGTTAGATCATGTTTATGTCAATAAGCTGTACAGGTGCAAACTGTATAATATAATTAATGATTATAGTGATCATAATTTATTAGTCTGCGATATAAATTTGTTATCGAAAGTGAGAACAGAAATTTCATACTTGAAACCAAAAACATGTAATGTGAAGAACATGAATGCTTATATGTCTACCAATCCTCTGATCATCAGTGAAGGTGATAGTTGTGATGTGATAGTAAATAAACTTAACAATTATCTGCAGGAAGCCAATAGTAGCAGTAGGCCTATAAATCAGAATTATAAAGCAAATAATAAGACATTCAAAGGTAGGCAATATTGCCCATGGATGAATGATACACTTTCCAGCCTCATTGATCAAAAGAATAAACTTTACGGTAAAATAAAAAGACAACAACTTAGAGTAAAAATGGGCTGTGATTATGCATCACAGCAATTGATAAATGACTATAAACTATTATGTAATCAGGTAACAAAGCTTAAAAGACAGTTGGAAAATGCATATTTCATAAATAGATTAAGTAATGCCAAAAACAATCCTTGGAAAATTGTCAATGAAATCTTAACATCAAATTTTAACAAAAACAGGAATTTCCAACTCAAAGTTCAAGATAATATTGTGACTTGTCCAGTAGAAATATCAAAATTATTCAATGACCACTTTATTAATATAGGAAAAAAGTTAGCTACCAATACTCCTACCCACAAATCACCTAATATTGGAAATGGGCCAAGTAATTCATTGTTTTTGAAACCTACTAATGACCTTGAAGTTGCGGAAATAATAAAAAAATTAAAAAATAGCAGCTGTAGTGATGTGTATGGTGTTAGTAATAACCTACTTAAGAGTCTAGCTGTGCATTTAATTCCATGCATTACGAAGTTAATCAACAAATCGTTAAGTGAAGGTATTGTTCCATGTGAGTTAAAAATTGCCAAGGTCATTCCTGTGTATAAAGGGTCTGATAAATTCGATCTTAATAACTACAGACCTATATCAGTCCTTCCCATTGTGTCAAAAATCCTAGAGATAGTGGTCAAAGATAGGCTATTAAAATACCTACAATGTAATGACTATTTTTATCCATACCAGTACGGATTTTTGCCTAACTCTAGTACCTACAATGCTGTGGAAGACATTATTATTAAGTTACAGGAGTCCTTCGACTCAGGTATGGTAGCATCAGGCCTTTTTATAGATCTTCAGAAAGCATTTGACACAGTTGACCATAACATTTTATTACTGAAGTTGGAAGCAGCAGGGGTTAGAGGTTTAGCACTTAACTGGTTTACAGATTATCTCAGAGACAGGGTACAGTTCGTTAGTTGTATGGGAGCAGAAAGCACGTTACAGACTATAACAACTGGTGTGCCTCAAGGTTCTGTTCTAGCACCAATATTATTTCTTGTATTTGTCAATGATATTGGTAACTTGCCGCTGTTCGGCAAGTTGTCATTATTTGCTGATGACACAAATATTTTCTACACAGGGAATTGTACATATAATCTTGAAGAAAAGATGCAACATGACATATCTTTAATTCAGACCTGGCTTACTACCAACCGACTAAGAATTAATCATAATAAAACTAATTATATCATATTTCACAAACCATTATGTACATTTCCTCTGGACATCAACTTGAGTTTCTATGACCAAGTGGTACCTCGTGTTCAATCAACCAAATTTCTACGACTTAGCATAGATGAGTCGCTAACTTGGGAGAATCACATCACAATGCTGTGTGATAGAATAACTCCTGCTATTGGTGTACTCAGCCGATTAAAATACAAAGTTTCTCGTGGACTGTTGAAGAGTATTTATCATGCACTAATTGAAAGCCACCTGAATTATATGATTCATATCTGGGCATGTTGCAGTAAAGAACAATTTGAAAAGATCAGTATCTTACAGAAAAGAGCACTGAAAATACTCTTCAACTTACCCACCTTAACACCAACCATACAGGTCTACCAGTATTGTAATGTGCTGTCACTAGATGGTCTTCGTAAAAAAGCTTCAGCTATTATGTTGTATAAATTGAAAAATGGACAAACTCATTCGAACACACTTTGCAACTTGAATTCTGACATACATTCATACAGTACAAGAGGATCTACTAAAATTCACTGTAAATCATTGAAGTCTACTAAGTATGGCACTAATTCTTTATGGCATTTTTCTGTAAAGTTTTTCAATAGCCTTCCTGAGCATATTCGAGAAGCCGCTAACTTACCCATCTTTAAAACCAAGCTTGTTAATTTTCTAAAAGTAAAAATGCCAAGCCTATAGAGTACTGATTTAGTATACTATATCACTGCAGTTCATATTTGGTTTCTATCACTAGGATACCTTAATATTATTTTTATTATTCTTCATTGTACAGTATATTATACTTTTGTCCTAGAAGCTGATGTTCTAAAATCTCATCTTTGTTGCCAAATGTAATTAATATTATAATTATTAATTGTACAGTATATTATATTTTTGTCCTAGAAGCTGATGTTCTCAAATCTCATCTTTGTTGCCAAATGTAATTATTTGTACTGCACCATTATGAGCCTTGGCTCAGGTGCCTCTTTTGAAATAAATAAAATAAAAAAAATATCAACTGTCGCAGCGACTGCGGCCGCCAGCACCAGTGTGCCGCAATCGCCGCGAGTCGCAGACCAAACTCAAACTGAGCATGCGCGGAGGTGGAGACTGCTGTCGCCGTGCGTCTACAATCGGCGTTGCGGCTACAATCGACCCTTGGAAAACGCACCTTAAATTAAATCTCTTTTCCCTGTCTTTTCTCTGGGATATCCCAGTGTTCCCTGCATTAACTTTAGTCCGACATGGTACTTACGAGTGTCGCTCGAATATGTTCATCATACTTTGGAATCATCATCTTGAAAAATATTTTGCACGAACACTTACAATGGCATGTATGTAAGTTGAAAAGAACTTGAAATAAATATATCATAAGAAGTCAAACAAGCTACATCTGATCATAAAGTGCCCATCTGTGAAGTGGGTTAGCAGTAATCCCAGAAACACTACAAGCAACAAAAATGAACTACGTTAAACACAGGAAGCCATTAGTCAATCACTCTTCAAACTAACGCCTTTGTTCATCAGGGACCTTCTGAAACTGGCATGAGTAAGCGTGCCAGTTTCTAAACAGAAACATACGGGCTAGTGTTCTGAAGTTCAGGAATAAGATCCCAAGTCGTGTAGCAAAGAGAAGTGTTGTTCGAATACGTATGCAGGTCAACTATTGTGCATAGAAAGAAGCCCCATTGCGCATTCCTTTCTTTGTAGAAATTTTCTGTGAAAATTTCGCTTTCCTGTCATTATTTTTCCTTAATAGTGAGGTAAAATCCATTTTAATTATGGGCAATCCATAATAATTAGCGCCTCTACGTTGTGTAAATTACATAGGTAGATTTCAAAACGCCGGACATTTTAAAAGGAATATTAAGTTAAGAATATTTTATTGATATAGATTTAATAACTTTGAATTGTATAGACAAGGCGGACTTAGATTTTTAACACTGACTTTCAGTGTTGTATTATTCTACATATCAGTCTCACTCATCATTCTGCTGCGTCCAGTCTTAGACAGAAAGCTTAATTTTGACGTGACAAGCGATTTCCCCGTATACTTTTTGCACGTTTATTCCCCTGTGCTTTCCCTGTTTCTCCAGAAAATGGGTACCCTGGTAAAACACTCGTTGTCTGGCTTGAGTTTGGTGCATTCAATACGCATTTATTATTATTATTATTATTATTATTATTATTATTATTATTATTATTATTATCATTTATTTCGCAATCCGGTTTTTCCCTCGGACTCAGTGAGGGACCCCACCTCTACCGCCTCAAGGGCAGTGTTCTGGAGCGTGAGACTTTGGGTCGGGGGATAAAACTGGGGAGAATATACAGTACCTCACCCAGGAGGCCTCACCTGCTACTGTTGGGAGATCAGAAGAATGCAGATGCCCGGTGAGGCACGGGGCGAAGGGGATTTCACCAGCAGAGCCAGTGACCATAGCAACTCCGCTACTATCCAGGCGACTTTATATTATCTTCTACTGGCAGTTCTTCTCTCTTGTCAGTTGTAATCCAGCGAAATGCAAAGTGTGACTCAATGTCTTCGTATAGCAGATTCGAGCAGATAAGAGCCGATCTGTCTTGGCAGAACAGGAAGTTCGTGCTTGCAGGCCACATTCCTCATTCTTGCATTCTTCTCATCTCTACACAGTATACTGAACAGGGGCCTTGTGGGGGATCGGAAGATTGGAAGAGACAGGCACGGAAGAGGGAAGGAAGTGGCCGTAGCCTTATGTTGGGTACCATCCCGGCATTTGTCTGGAGGAGAAGTGGGAAACCACAGAAAATCACTTCGAGGATGGCTGAGGAGGGAATCGCCCCCCCCCCCTCTACTCAGCTGACCTGCCGAGGTTAAGTGGACCACGTTCCAGCCCTCGTACCACTTTTCAAATTTCGTGGCATAGCCGGGAAGCGAACCCGGGCCTCCGAGAGTGGCAGCTAACCACACTAACCACTACGTCACAAAGGCGGACATGATGATGATGATGATGACGATTATTATTATTATTATTATTATTATTATTATTATTATTATTATTATTATTATTATTATTATTATTATTATTCAGACACGTACGGATGTAAGTAATGTGGTGATACATTCTTTTTGAAATAAGGGACGGAAATATTCTTCTCTGTCTAGGGGCGCGAAGGAGCTAAATTCGCCTCCGACTTCCACCTATTGGCTGTATCGTGAGTTAATAGCAATGCTGCCACGGGTATGTTTGAAACAGCTCTTGTGATTGGGAAAAGGCCATAGAAGAAGCAGAAAAGAATGCTCAATTATTTACACAGTTCCAGTATTTCCAGATGACAGCTAGCTTCATTTACGAATAGATCTTAACTGTTTTTCAATCCCTAAATTTTGAGCAAATTTCTGGAAGTGACTTTCATAAAGATTACTTACGCGACGTTCGCTCGAACTGACGATTCTTAATCTGGACTTACCTACAAAAGAAAAAAGAAAGCATTTTTAGTATGTTTTTGTTGAATTAAGTTTCTATTGAATGAAACTATTTGCATGAATCACTTCACTCTACTGATAATGAGAATGAATATCGGTAGTTCTCCAGAATACAGGGTGTTCTGAAAAAACCAAAAGGGGATGTAGTATGCATCAAAACAAGAAATGAAAGTTCTACAAACAAGGTTCCCAAAATTAATATCCTTTGAAAAATGAGGAAATCCATATAAACATTTTTTCTGGAAAATCAAATTTCATGGACAATTGGTGCACTCACTTATTCACTAGGACTAACTGTTCTTTTTTTAAGGGTCTTAAGCGTACGTTATCCTCTCACTTTCTTCACATTTTGCTAGATAGTCCCATTAAAACAGCGTGGTAGTAAGCAGCCTGCGTGTTAACTAAATGTACCATCTATAAGAGAGCCAAATTTGAGCTCCATCAGTCAAATAGTTTTAAGGTGAAAAAACACAGACAGGCAAACATACAAACTTCGAGATTTATTATTGCACCCTTTTTTTCTTTAATCACGGTTCTCACGGGAACCCTTTGGAATTCCGTGATGATACATAGCCTATGTTATCCGGAATGATATCTTTCAAACGATGAAAATAATTCAAAAATCGGTGGGGTAGTTTCTAAGATAACCCGATACATAGCCACAAACTCACAGTCACTTTTCAGAGTAGATTTATGTCGTCTTTGCGCCTGCGAAAACCGCTATTTGATAATGTACCGGGCGGTACACCTCCACGCCGCTAATTCAAACTTTGCGCCTGTTGAAACTCCTCTGCTGGAGGAAGTCTGAACTGTATCTACTGTATTAATTTTCAAGTTTCTCAGAAGATGTCACTACTTGGAAATTTTGAAGTTTCTGAACTGGGTCGTTTTCGACGTATTTTTGTTTTACCTGTAGTAAGAAGTGTGAACTTTCTCTTCTAGAGGACACTACTGAAGAACTACAAAAGTGCACCCTAGTGCGAAGTGAAAGAACTGTTTTTTGGAGAAATTTTTATTTTAAAAGTTTGTTTCTTGTTAAATTTCTTTCGGTTATTGTTTAAGTTGGCTGTATAACCCTTCCTTTCCCCTTGTTTTGAATTTAGCCAATCCCGAATTTCTTTAATTAAGTTATAACCAATCAGGTGTATCTTCCTCAGAGGGGATATATTGCTTAACCCTAGCCAATAAAGTTTTTGTGGGAGGGTGTTCTCATTCCTCAAACGCCTCGAACTTTCCGCGAGAGTATATAAACTGCTGATTTTAGGGTCTCCGGGCCACTTCAGTACTATCTTTCAGTGTGTAAAGTACATAGCAGGGGGCGGGAAGCGCCTCTTTCTTTGGGCAGCAGTTCAACAACAAGGTAATGGCCGTTTAAGAACTTCTTTTCTCGCTAGCTCAGCAGTTTAACTCTCGGGGCGGGTCCGAAACCTTTCACCATGTAACTTTCCTCTAAAATGTAAAGACACTTAGTTTCAATTCTATCTTTTTAAACTAAAAATTTGGGATAGAGAGTGCTTAACCCTCTTGAACTCCCACGCATATTGTTTTGAGGTGAACTTATTTTTCACAACCGATTCTTCCTTAACGTAATGTAAATTGTTTCTTTCTAAAGTCACCTCTTTAGTATGGGATTAGCCCTTGCATTAGCGGCCTAGAGCCAGTTTAGGTTTTAAACAAATGTATTAGGAGTGCTGCTTGCCTCCTCTCAAATTGGTATTTTTGAGGCCATGTAATTAACCTTTTCTCTCTTAATAGGCCTCAGTAGGTTGGGTATTTTACCCCTGTTTTCGTGTCCGTGGAGGACAACTTGAAAGTGGAGTTTGGTGTGGACTTTGATAGGCTTAAGGTTTGAGAGCGAGTGGCTCTTTCTTGAAAATTGAGGGTTGTATGCCTCGAGGAGGCTTTACTGTGTAATTTTGGAGCAAGTGCTCCTGGGCATGAATGGGGTTTTCTGCCCCTCTGTGAAAACTTATTTTGGAGTAAAGTTGGGCTAATTGCCCAAGAATTGTGAGTTCGGGGCTCGAAGCCCAAATCCTGTAAATACTGTAATTACACTTTTGTTGCCTTGCTCCTCTGTACCTGCCATGCTTGTTATTTCTTAATTTTGAAAAGAAAATATAACCTTGTTAAATTTTATCTTAACTTTAATTTAGTATTTTGAGGCCCGTTCACCCCCGCACCTTCTTTCACCTCTGCAAGTCCACGAAACTCCGTAACAGATAATATTGTGAGATAAATACTGACCCACAGCACATACATTTTGAAGAGCGAGAATTCTTTCACAATACTCGCACAATATTGATCCTTAAATGACAGAACCTTGCCGAGCAAAGTTTCCAGCTGAAATATTTCATATAGCAGTTTTTGCAGGCGCAGCACCGACGATATACAGAGTGCGAAGTGCTATAACGTTGTAAGATTAAGGAATATTTTGTCATTTCCGTATCCTCGAATTTTGGGAAAATTATCTCCTTTCTCATATAATGGGAATATACATTTCTTTAACCACGTTGTTCAACTTGCTGAGAGAGAAAAGGTCGTGAATAATCAAGTTGATGAAATTCATGTAAAAGGAACTGCAAAGCAAAGCAGTCATCTCCGTACAGTCCTGGGACGGGGTGCAGTGGTTAGCTCTACGCCCGGCCGCCTTTGACCCCAGGAATTAAAATTGTACTCATTTTTGATGTAGGGTGAGTGAACCTCGGGGCCATGTTCACCACTGAAAGTGGAAATCTCGTTTTATATTTGATTTATTGACGGGAAATCGAACCCACGTCCTTCCGAGTGAACCGAGGACGCTTTTACCACCTCGAACAGGCAGCTCCTGTAAGAGGAACTGTAGCCTGTGAAAATGAACAACTGTTTGGAGTTGCCGGGAGTAAAACAACATTTTTAGTTCTTTCTATCTTCAGTCATTTCAAAGAGGTAGTAATACTTATTCCGGGTAAATAACTTACTGGGTTAGATTTAACATCCCCCTGTAGATGGGAGCGGTAGGATAACACTCACGGTATCACCTGCCTGTCGTAAGAGGCAACTAAAAGGGCCCCAGGGGCGCTCAACTTGGGAGCGTGGGTTGGCGACCACGGGGCCCTTAGCTGAGTCCTGTCATTGCTTCCACTTACTTGCGTCAGGCTCCTCGCTCTCATCTATCCTATCCGACCTTCCTTGGTTAACTCTTGTTCTTTTCCAACCCCGACGGTATTAGAGCACTCGAGGCCTAGGGATTTTTTCATTTTTACGCCCTTCGTGGCCCTTGTCTTTCATTGGCCGATACCTTCATTTTTGGAAGTGTCGGACCCCTTCTACTTTTTCTCTCTGATTAGTGTTACTGTATATAGGGGAGGTTCTAGCACAAACTGAGAAAATTATTAATGCTATGTTGGGAAAATTGAACAGATTCTGTAAGAAGTTTAGGCATGAAAATTAATAGGAAAAAGACCAAGGCAATGATCATGGGGTCAAAGAAGGACTCAACAGCTAAAATAATACTTTCAGGGGAGGAGATTGAACAAATGTCTAAATTCAAATATTTGGGAAGAATAATCAGAAATGATCTTTATTGCTTGGACGAAGTGAAGACTACAATTGCAATGGCCAAGGAAGCATTTATATATTTAAAAAAAAGGACACTGTTGAGTGGGCCTCTAAATAAGGACCTTAAGAAGAGGTTAGTGAAGTGCTTTGTGTGGAGTGTGGCGCTTTATGGGGCTGAGACTTCGACGTTGAGAAAAGAGAAAGAAAGAAGACTAGAAACGTTTGAAATGTAGATCTGGCGGAAGATGGAGACAATCAGCTGGCAGGAAAAAGTAAGGAATGAGGACGTATTAAAAAGAGTGGGTGAAGGAAGGAGAACGATATTGGAATGCATTCAAAGACGGAAGAAAGATTGGTTAGGCCAGTGTTTGCGACGAAATTGTTATAACCGAAGCATTGGAAGGGAAGATACAAGGAAAACTGAAGAGAGGAAGGAAGAGGTATCAGTTAGTAGACAGTGTAGTAGTGGGAGAATGCCGATTCTAGACCAAATTCAAGGTCATCGAGTCTCCCAGCGCGGGACGGCTGAGGACGGGGGCCGCCATCTTGGGCGTTGGCTGCGGTTTCCCGCGCCGGCGCTATCTTGGGTGTTGGCTGTCGTTTCCCGCGCAGATGTTAGTGCGTTGACGGGGGGCCTACACGGCAGGCGTTGGTTGACGAGTACGAGTTTTACGCCCGGATGACCTTCCTACGTCGTATCCGCTATGGCGGTGTGCTTTGGCGGTGGCTGACCCGGTAAGCTTTGGTAAGACAAGTACTAGTTTTACGCCCGGATGCCCTTCTCGACGTGTTAGACGGGTACTAGTTTTACGCCCGGATGCTCTTCCTACGTCGTGTCCGCTATGGCGGTGTGCGTTGGCGGTGGCTGACTCGGTAAGCTTTGGCAAGACGAGTACTAGTTTTACGCCTGGATGCCCTTCCTTACGTGTTAGACCAGTACTAGTTTTACGTTCGAATGCTCTTCCCACGTCAAGTCCGCTATGATGGTGTGTTGGCAGTGACCTACCTGTTTTATACATGGATAGGTATTTTTTTCTCTGTTATTGTGTTCGAAATTTATGGTAAAGGTATATTGTATTATATTTCATTTTATTTTATATTCTGTTGTCGTGGAAGAACATTGGAAGTGTATTCTTGAGTACCTATTATTACTGAGTTAGTGCAGAATGCAACGAGTAGCGTAAATTATGCAAATGTCTGATAACTGCTCGGCTATTACGCTAATGTTAGAGAAGCATTAACAGATAAAAGCTCAATTTTCTTATCACCTGCTGTCACCTACAGGAAAAGAAAATGACTAATGCCAAACAATACTTAGATTACTATTTGCTGTGTTCACGTTTCTACATTGTTTGGAATAGTAATGCTAAGATAAGAAACAGTACTTTGTGTCCTTGACGCAAGTTAACATGCTGAATATGAAATAGTACTGAGTGGGCAGAGAGAGTGGAAGAGACATGGTTGCTAAAATAAGGTAAGTCTTAAATTTAACATAAAATAAAGGATGTGAGACGTTTTAAATGCTAAGCAGCTTGGGATGTAACTGCTTATAGTAGAAGGAGTATAACAAAACATTAAGCCTGGTAGATCATTGAATGCAGTGGTTTATTGAAACATAACAATAGATATACATAACATGAACGGATGACATTATCGTAAAGTACATTCTGAACAGTCTTTAATCATAGGGTTTGAACTATCCCAGTCATCAGAGTTGTCTTTACCTCTCCAATTGTAGTGTTGATTACAGTACCGGCAAGCAGCAACTTCTGGTACCATTTTCAGGTGAAGTGGTAGCAGGTTCCATGAATATTCTACATCCTTAGAGGCATACGTTGCTACAAAACTAGATGGTAGATAGGGTATTAAATGCTTTGGCATATACCACAAAAACTTATGTTTATTATAGGCATCTATAGCCTCACTTACTAATGTGTTGTTTGCTTGTTGAAAGACGCAGGCCTCACACTGACATGTAGAAGACGGGTCGGAAGGTAGACTTGCGGTGTTACTAAAACTTTGACTGTCTTCTTCCATGGCCGTACAATCGGTGCAGTTCGTGTCTTTTTAAGGACTGATATCTGCATGGTGTATACGTATGTATTTACAGCCGTGTTACAATATTAGATAGAGGATAGTAGGTGATAGCCGTTTCGTGAATAATAAGACAGTAGGCGGTTGTATTTTCAGGAATGTTTTCAGCCGTTTCAAATTCAAGACGAATGTCGACTGGTGACTCTTTCATGGCTTCTTCTAAGTAGGAACAGTCTATGACAACTAAAGGCGCTTTGTTTTTAAACTCCTCTGGAGGAAACAGGGGACGATTTTCTTTCTGATAATACGAAAACTGAAAACTGCAGAACATGGTGTATAGTGGTCCAAATTTGTTTTTTTCAAAATTTAGTTCCATGTTTTCGTAAGGATAGATCATTCCATTCAGATAGAGCCGAAAGTTTCTTAATTGACAATGATCAAATTGTGAAGCATCAGCACTGTGTACAAATTTACGATTAGTCTGAAAACCGAACAGGACGTAAAGAGGTCTTTCTGTGAAGCGGGATGTTTTTACAGACCAACTGTGTTTATCTGTAGTTGGTAGTACCGGATACTCGTGCAGTTCCCAGCTTCGGAAGCGAATCGGTATTGCCATGTCAGTCTCTACTATTTTCAGAATACGTAGTTTTGCTCTATCGGATAAGGTAACATGGGGCACTCGCCATAGAATACGTTGTAGGATAATTTTTGAATCGATAGGTGTTGATGCTGCTTTGAGCACATTGTAATCACTGCGATCGCGAACAAGAATGAGCTCTTGCTTTGCATTGAGTATAATACGCTTATGATCTTCAGCAAATCCAAGAATGTGTTTTAATGGTAACATTCCGGTAAAGGTTCCGTCTGTATTAACCATCCACTCATTTGTAGCTCCCGGACACCATCCTGCCGTACGTAAGGGTTTACTTTCTTCACTTCCGTACGATGGATACTGTTTCATAGCACTTGAAATGCCTACATTTCTTGTACTGTCTACCTGTACTCCGTTAATTTCCAGGCGGGCCTCCGAAAAGAGGAAAGCGAGTGCATTATTGTTTAGAGTTGAGGTGCTTCCACTAGTCCCATCACTCTTTACTATCTGTCCTTCAATGTAAATGTAACTTTCATGGGGTAGGGTGTACACATCTTGTTGATGAATGACCGTGCGAATTTCATCGTTGTTGTTTAATCCAAACGTAAAGGGTTGATAGGAATGAAGCTCACTTCTTACTACGCCCTCTTGCGTTTCCACGGAGCTTACGACGTCTAGAATGTTTTCCATGGGGCTGTAAGGTATAACCTAAATCTTTTAACACTTGTTGATGAGCACGTGTTAGCCTTATGAGTCGTTGCGAACAAGTGAGACGTTTCTTCGGAGCACGCTTTGTTTTGTATCGAGACGTGTAAATACGTTTCATGTTGGCTTGAGATGAAGTTTGTACGTGACGTGCGTGTGAGGGTCTAAATGAACAAGCTGATTGTTTTTATTGACAAGCCGAAGGGTAATGTCACTGATGCGCGTCACAGTTACAGGGTGATAGAGCACTGCTGATGGTTTCTCACGTACGCTATAGCCACCTTCTTTCTCAATAATAAAGTCGTGCAGGGCGTGCGAAGGTTGTTGATTGCTGTACACGTCTGTAATAATATTACAGGTGATAGTCACGTGATGATCGTCTAAGAGTGTTGTAGGGCGGTCAGACTCGTGACGTACGTTCGGTGCTAGTTCTCTTGGAGAAAATCCGAGCAGCGGTCCAATCGAGTCAGGTTGTGTTTTAAAATCGATTTTAAATGATGATTCGATAATACACTTATGAGTTACGTTGCTTGCTGTGAGAGAGAACAGATGCTTTTTAGTAATAAAGCTCTCGAGACTAAACTGTTGAATTAATTTGTTTTCAATGTATTCATAAATATCATCTACTGAATACGTACCCTGCGGTAAGGTTAGTACGTATTCATCATAATAGAATTTGTTTGATCCTTCTCGCACGTTATAGATTTTATTATAACCTTCAAACGATACTAGTCCAAGACTGTAAGGTCGATGTCCAAGTTCAATCGGTGGGTTGAAGTAGATGGTGGTTTCAGGTCCTTGTCCGTGTATAGTAAACGTTCTTGCATTGCCGAACATCACGTAAACACTGATGCACTCGGTCCGATGTTTGAGTTTCATATAGGAACTTTAAACATAATCGACCGCACGTGCGTGTGTGAAATTTTTGTACACGGTTTTTATTGTAAACAATAACTGCACTGCTTCCGAAATAGCGTACGAGCTCTGCTGGAGGAGCTAAGTTTCCGTAACTGTCAAAATACCATACATGTTGACCACGTTTAACGTAAGCAACGTAATGCGTTCCTGGACCGTGACTGTTATCTAAGTTGATGACGGCACTCTCGTTGTAACGTGGATGTGCTGGTAGCAGATTTCGCATAAACACACCGCGGAAGTCACGAATTCCGAGTTGTTTGGCGTACGTAGTTACTTCTTCATGGGTCAGGGCTCGTCGTGGCAGTGCATTCAGTAGGCGTTTTTTGGTGACATGTATATGCCCAGTCCTTTTTTGTATGGCGCCAGCTTCATGTGTACTCCTTTACCACGCAATGCAATCGCCTCCATAGTTTTATTATGGCGTTCACTCTCTTTCAACTGTTGCTTCGCCTCTTCTACGGCTTTAACCGTTCTTGCTACAGCACTAGCTCCACCAAGGAGGGAGCCAAGGGCAGCTAGCCCGGCAAATAATGCCGGTAAAAATCCTCCACGTTTTGGTACGGGAATAATCCGCGCACGCTTGCGAAACAACACTTTACTTCTAGGACTAACTCGTGCTTTTGCTGCTCGCAGTGCCTTAGTAATGGCTATCCGATGATCTTTTTCTCCTCGAAAAGCCTGTCGTGCTGCTTTTACAGCTGCTTGCCATCCTACTGCTTTCGTTTTCTTCTTTTCAACGTCAGGATAACGTTTCTTCACCATCCTGCACACAACTTCTCTCGTCAACGCCTACTAACCAACTGATAGTTACTTCTTGATTTTATTCGTTTATCTATCCTGTTATTGCTAAATACTTAAGGGTTTTTTAGGTTTGAATTCAACGGGGTCAGAATCGCTAACATCTCTTTTTTCCTTGTATAAAGCAAGCCTGTTGTCTAAGTATTGTTTGGTAACAACATCAAAAGGATTTTTTGCATCAGCTGCATCTGTCAGCCTCAGCTTGTTCATGTAAACCATCCCATATTGAATGGTTCCGAGTTTACTCAATGCTAAAGCTAGGTACCGTTTTGTACAGACGTCTTGTTCATTAACAGGATCAGCAACTTGTATTAACCGGTTGTTGTTTGCTGAATAACCATTCTTAGTTAGGATTGGCACTATTCGCTGTAAACTGTTTACTCTATTATCTACATAATCTTTTCTTGCTGCGTCGGTGTCGTTTGTAGGGGAAGCTAATCGTATTACTCGACGTTCTTGCACATCATAGTCATTGTCTTTTGTTTTTACTACAGCATGTGCTACTAGATATGCTTTCGTACATACGTCTTGCGGATTTATACGATCAGCTACGTTCGTGATTCGTTTATTTTGTGCCTCATACTCTCCTTTTATTCGTCTTAAACGATAATAATCTACATATTTTTTAGAAGTGGCATCAGAAGGGTTTACTGGGTCTTGTATGTTCGTTAATCGTTTCTTCTTAAAGTCATAATGTCCGTCTGCTGTGCGCTGTATAGCCCATGTATCAACATAGCGTTTATTGACTGGATCGGTATCTTGACGTGGATCATCTACATGCTGAGATGGTATTACTCTTTTTCTAGAGCGTTGTGTTCGACCGAAAGAGTCCATGGTTTGACTGATGTGAAACGTATAGAGATAACATGCTATATAGTTAGACTATTTCTCTGTTAAAAAGTTTAAGCTACACAACATCGTTTGCATTGATCCAAGAATTGAAGGTATTATTAAAACCAAGCCATTTCACATAAAGTTTATGACCACGACGGCGAAGAACACGCTCCACTAAATAATGGTTAGGATACTTGGTTTTTTGCAGCTCTTCGGCGTAGAATCCTCCCTCGATAGGCTGTCCTGAAAGATCATGAAGTAAATAGGTCACTGGGTAAGTAAGCTTAACCTTGTCGATCTGAAAAATTTCGGTACTCCAGTTTGGCGTGTATCCTTTAGCGAAAACAGACTTGTGTTTGCTGATACGAACAAAATCACCTTTTCGAAAGCGATGACGTTGTGGATCGGCTGTTTTAATAACGTGATGAATAGCATCTAAGCGTGGTGTATTCTTGGTAATAAGACGAGGCTTTGTGCCGATCGTGCGATGAAATGTATCGTTGTACGAAGACACAAGTTGAGGTAAAAGTTCAATCCACCGATAAGAGCCTCGAGCTGTAAATTCTCGCCACATGAGTGTTTTGAGTGTGCGATTAAAGCGTTCTACTACACTTGCTTTAAGATTACTATAGGTAGAATAATGATGAATGCCAAGCGTCTTGAGATAGGAAGAAAACACCTGGTTGTAAAACTCCTTACCCCGATCGGTTTGAAGAAGACGGGGACGACGCTTTGCTAGCTGAATAATACGTTTAAATGCTTCTGTTACTAGAGAAGCGGTCTTTGCACGAACTGGTTCAGCAAAGGCATACTTAGAATATACATCAATAACGGTAAGCAAATACTTGTAGCCATGGTTACTGCCAGCGTAAGGAATCATTTCAACAAGATCCGCTTGCCAGAGTTCATCTTTCCCACGTGTAATGACTCGTCTACGAAGGTAAGTGCGCCGAGCAGGTTTATGCAATTCGTGGGCAATTGCTATTTTTACGCGTGAAGGGGTCTTGCTTTGAGGAGCCATTACACGATAATACCTGCATGACGCAATTCTTCTTCTATTTCTAGAATCTCTGCTTCATGTCCTGTATGACCAGCGTGTTGTGAGGCTTTTAACAATTGCAGACGGCTTACAAGTTCGTTAGGATCATTCCAATACGTTACATCTACATAGGGTAACAGAGACTTGTAAGTAACATCGTAACCACGTGCTGACATGTGACGTGTAGGAAACAGCTTGGAAATAATTTCACGATACTTGAAGCTCTTATTAGCATTTACAGCTTCTGAAGGCTCGTAATTACGCCGGAAGGCTTCTGTAGCAATAAGAATAGATTTATATTTCTGAAGATCTGCATTAGATATGTTCTCTAAGTCATGTATTCGTGAAAACAGGAGGTCGAGGAGACCCTTAGTGGGTTTGTAAGTAACATTTTTTACGACTAGACTGTGATCGTCAATTTTAATGTCTGCATTGCCCATGCGAAAACGATCTTCTTCGTAACGAATGCCATAGGTAGTATCAGTTTTTCTTGTAAAGAGCTTCTCCAAGTAGGGAGCGGTAAGTGGACCGTAGGTGCTTTTAAGAAATTGCTTTAACTGTGCATGATACTCTGGTGTAGACAAGACCTCGGACAAAGAGGGCTGTTGTTGTTGTTGTTGTGTAGGTGTTTCTGCAACAACATCTGTTGGCAAAGACTCCACCTGTTTTAGTCGTGTATCTTGTTGTTGTTTTGACGTAGTAGGTGTTTCTGTAATAGCATCTGTAGGCGAAAACTGAACCCGCTTTACTTGTTTTGGTGGCGTAAAGACATCATCCTCCCCGTCTTCGTCTTCTTCATCCTGCATAGTTTTAACGTAGGATGTTTGTGTAGTAACTGAACTTGTAGTGGGCTTAGACGATGATGTAGATTGAAGAAGCTCTTGCAGTGGTGCACCAAGTTGTGTTTTTAAAAAGAAATCTGTGTCTGCTTGGATACGTTTCAACTCTTTAAATTTACGCCGGATGTTGTTTTGTGCACGTATAATTTGCTGTGTCACCTGCTTGCTAGCTCTTTCCATGGTCACCGAGTAGTGGGAGAATGCCGATTCTAGACCAAATTCAAGGTCATCGAGTCTCCCAGCGCGGGACGGCTGAGGACGGGGGCCGCCATCTTGGGCGTTGGCTGCGGTTTCCCGCGCGGGCGCCATCTTGGGAGATTTAAAAATAGCACGAAAGGCTTCGGCAGGGTGGCTAACGGTTGAAAAATAAATAAATAAGAGGTACGGTAGAGTTCGCTCACGGTGACTAATACTTGATTAAAAATGTGTTGCTGAGCGTGCTTCTGTTCCAAGAGGTATATGTATGTAACGAATAAGTGACCGAGAGACAGTGTTTGAGAAGATATTGTGAGTGGTAGATGTGAGTGTGAAAGCGGCTAAGAATGTAAATAAAATATGGCGAGAACATTAATTGTAGATGTACAAGGGTTTAAGGTGAATGGGAACATGTTTGTACTGAAGGAAGTTGCTGTTATAGATTGTACAACGCTGTGGTGGCCAAGTGTAAGCGGCGTTTCTTTTGAGCCACCCTATCCACTACATATGCAGTCGGAAGAAGATAGAAAACAAACGGCATGGTTAAGGAAACATCTAGGATTGAAATGGGAAGACGGAGATATTCCCTATAAGTTTGTGTCGATGATTATGAAGGCCTACTTTGTTGGTGCTCATGTAATATTTGTGAAAGGAAGTGAGAAAAAGGAATGGCTACGTCCTTATGTACCAGCATCGTGTCAGCTAGTTGATTTACACGATGTGGGATGTCCTTCGCTACAAACGCTCAGTCATAACAGTGATGGTAATAAAAAACGGTCATTACTACATGTATGGAAGCTATTCGACTGGCTGTGTTACAATGCATGCCGGGAAGTAAGTGAAACGGTTAAAAGACAGTGCGGGAGCACAGAACAATGTATTGAGGAAGAACGTGTTGTTGTGTAAAGACGCTTGTTTGTGTGAGGAAAAAAGAATTGTGTGTGCTGCATTTTTGTCTGATGGTTTTGACGGCATAGAGGTTAGTGATACTGAGAAAGCTATCGTGAAATTTTTTGCTTGCAAGAAAAAGCTGCATACGTTTACAGAAAAAGAGTTAAAGTGTTTACCGAAAGCATTTCTTGTGTACGTAGCTGCAAATGCAGTAAAGGACATTTGGGACCGTGTACCGCACGAGTGGAAAGAGGATCCTATACTTTCGGAACTACAGCCCTGCACTCAACATCAACACCATCACGAAGTGACATCGGTGAGGCAGCCTTCTGTGAGACAGTGTCGTACTTGTCAGCTTATAAAACTTTACCACAGAAGCAATAAAAGCGAGTGTAAAGACTATGTAGCATCATACCATGGCTGCGAAGCGAAACAGGACAGCAAGGCAACGTGCAGCGAGGAGGACTTTTGCTGGTCGTGGAATCATTAATACAGTGATTGACAGACTTCCTTTTGAACTACATTTGCCAAATTACCAGTACTGTGGGCCTGGTACGAAGCTCGACCTCCGATTGGCACGGGGTGATCCAGGTATTAATGCTTTGGATGTAGCCTGCAAACAGCACGATTTAGCTTATCGTGCAAGTAAACGGGACAACAACCCAGAACTGCGTCGTGCTGCCGACCAAGAACTGTTGAGAAAAGCACTACAACGTGTGGCATCGAAGGACGCCTCTGCTTTGGAAAAAATAGCGGCTTTAGTGGTAGCGGGTGCAATGAAGGGAAAGTTGATGCTAGGAGCTGGAATAAAACATAGACGTAAGAAGAGAAAAAACCATAAACTTACTTGATGATGTGTTTATAATTTTTGTGGGACCTTGATAACATTGTAAAAAGTGAAAAATAAATGGACTTGTAATAAACTGTTGTGTTTTTATTTTAACTATGGGTTTTTTGGAAGGGAACGGATTAGGACAGTAGGAAATGTTGGTTAAAAGTAAACACAGTATAGATATATTCAGCATGTATTAATCAACAATAATTTCAATGTACAGTATACATAAAATTTTACATAAAGCATGTACAGTATGCATAAAATATTTTATAAAGAATGATTTACACCTGTTGTTAGATAGTTATAGGCTATAAAACGTGTACAGAGCATGTAGAAGCTACTTGTTATAGCCCCACGGTAAACTAGTGAGCCCATCAGCAGACCACTGACGTTTATCGTCTAACATACTAAGAGAATGTTTTACTTGTTCTACAAGAAACACTTCATGGGAACGGGAGAGTATTCGCATCTGAATATGCTGAGTAGCTGTACCTTTATGTAAAACATCGAGGTAGTCGTCAACGCGTAATGTCTTTACCACATTAGACCGCACACCTTTTGCTTTCGTGGTGTCGTTATGCTGTTTTGTTCGATAAGCATACATTTTTGGTGCCAAGCCAACAAACTCTATCATAATATCGACACCGCATTCATCCTTCATAAGTCCTATAACTTTCTTATTTAGTGGTTGAATTTGATAAACATTATCTGATGGATAAGAAGATGTATCAAATTGGTCTGAATGCTGACGCACGACATCATACATGTTGCATTGAGAAATGAAATAGATAAATGAATCCGTATCCGTGTAGAGCAAGGAAATGTTGCCAAAGTGTGGCTTAGCAAAACCATAGTGAAAGTCATACATGACTAATTTGGAAAAATCGAGAATTGTCATGCCTAAGTAGATGGGTTTATTGTACATTATTTCTATTTTGCTCATTTCTACGGTAACAAGATCATTTGATATGACCCGCAGTGATTTAAAATTTGGCTTTGAAATGTACTTCCGAATCCCCCATCCACCTTCCCATGTGTTAAGTAAATGTATGTTTCGATATTTTCGCACATTTTCCATCGATTTACCATAGATACAATTGTTCATAAGTTTAAAGAAATTAGTTTCAAAATTGCTAGTAGCACGTTGTCGGTTGTGAGTGTTTAAATCCATGTACGGTTTTAGCCAAGGGCGCTGTTTGAATGTTACTACCCGATGAATTTTAAGTAACAACAGACCGTACATGAGACATTGCACTAAATTCTGAATGTGTAACACATATCGTTCTTTTGGATATAGTGTTCCCAACAATTTACTCTGTTTTGATGTTTGAGAGGGGGGAATCCTTGGCTCTACACAAAACGGCAAGTCAGCATGTGCATCATGAAGAGTAGAAGGATAGTCCAGATCTACTTCTAAAATATAACCTTGTTCACAGTCATTAACTGCTTTGTGCACATCAAAGTGAGCGATGTCTTTTTCAGACAGCCAACGAAAATCTTTGTAAGGGAGGGGTTGACTCATTGCATGACCATATAAATTATTCACATCATAGTAGGCAAGAAAAGAAACGGGTTTTTCAGGATCATAACTTTCTAGATAGACGTTATTAGCCTTTGCATGTCTTTGATTGAGCGAAACAAATCCTCCTCTTATACCTCTTTCAAAAAACAAAAGCATGTCTACGTCAGTGAAGAGATCTAATTCAACTCCTGTCATCCGTAACATGGCATCCCACGATAATGCTGGGCTTGTAAAGTAATGGGCAGGATCAAGGTAGTAGATAGTCAAACACATGTTTCGAAATTTTTCGAAAACATCAGTAAGTAAGAGGACATCTATTTTGAGATATAAATCCGCATAGGCACCTAGCGACTTCAGGCCAAACGTTTGCCACACGCGACTAGCGTGCTGATAGTCCTCGTTCGATACCGTAGTCTGGTTCAAAATAGAATAGAATTTAGACTGATCGGGTAACTTTGTGTTTTCTAACACTTCCCAGTTATTGACATAATCATAGGGGAAAATCCCCTTTCGGATGCATAGCTGAAACTGTTCTGGATTAGGAAAATACTGCTTTGTATAGATCAGGTCATCGGCATGGAGACCGTTTACAAGTGCATCGAGTGACGAGGACATGAACTTGTAAGAATCTAGGAAACGAATGCATATTTTTCCTATCCAATACGAGAATGAAATAAATCGTTCATGGTTTTGTGGTAGAAGAGAGAATTTGCTCTTATCCAAGTTAGCAAACTCCTGAATAATAAAGTGACTGTCATAGCCTGAAAGATTATGGAAGAAGCAGGGAATGAAGTTGGGTGCACGAAACTGCAAGTTACACACTTGATGGGCTGCTCCTAAGTAACGTCCTGAGAAATGACAGTGATTTCTTACTTTAACATCTGTCGGTAGAAAGGGTTTTTCACAAATGTGACAGTTGGTGGCAAGGTTGAAGTTTTGCAAATCAACTTCGGTAAACACCATAGGTGTTGGTGTGTGTAAATAGGTTTCAATATGCCGAGCTAATGTTTCAAGCTCACTGAGTAGCCATGCTGTGCAATTCGGTCCACGAAATGTTCGAAAATAGGATTGCTTACTATCAAAAGAACAAACAACGTGATAGGCAACACAAAACGGAATGTGATGTTGTACTGCATCAGTATACGAACAAGATGGGTCTGGTGCACATCGCTGGATTGGAACAGTAAAGCATTCAAAATCAGCATAGACGACAAATGGAACGGGAATTTGCTTGTGAATGTTCACAAACTTCATAGTTGCCTTTTCAGCTTCCGGAAGAACAAGTTTCACCGCGGGATGAGTAGCACAATTATTAATGTGTTTGTCGAGTTGTGACTGACTGCTCATATAGTTTAAACACCGATCACACACAAACTTCTTATGTCCGTGTGCGGAAAGTTGTGAACTTACAAGTCGTGAAAGGTTCGTTATTAAACAATAGTGGTTCACGTCGTTGTTCGAGAGGTATAACAGATGAATATGATGGTGCTTCTTTTCTTTTGTTGCATACAGCGGACCTACAACAGTATTGCCTTCAATCCCGTAAACCATGAAAGAAAACTCGGGATTGTTTTTCTCAAAGTGAGAAATATCCGTTATGTTCATAGGAAACGTTGCACCAACAAAATTAAGTGTTTCTATTAGCCGGTTAAAGGTGACCTCATACTGTTTTGGACGGTTCTTATGTGCGCGAACTGGTTGCAAATAGGCTGCTATACACCAAAGGAAGCAAAAGATGTCTGTGTTTTGAATGTTGATTACAGCCTTACGTTTGCTAATGTTAGTAGGTAAAGGAATATAGCTTGAGCCGGAATTGAGTGGATCATACCTGCACATGTTAATAGATAAAAAGTTAATCTTTTCAAGAGCAAGTCCACTCGGGCCGTCTTGAAATTTATCAAATTTAGTAAGCAGTGCTTCTAGGATATGTGTGCAATACCATTGATATATGTTATCAGATTGATAAAGCGCTGTCATTTTAGTATTTAAGTAAAAGGTATTACGTACTTCAACATTCTCTTTGTAAAACACAAAGGTACATGCTAATTCACCATTTACTTTCAATGCAGTGTGGTGGGATAGGTATTCATTTAATTTTGAAAAAAACACAGGAAAACATGAAGTTAAAAAAATTCTCGGATCTAATAGACCGGTTGGATTCGTAATACGACCACTACACACCCGTGTGTTGAAACAGGTGCGAATAGTCTCCCAGGTAGGTGTTGACATGGTTAGTTATACTATCATCCTTAGATAAATTGTTAAAAAGTAACAGTTCTATGTATAGTTATAAACATTAATTTTTGTGGGAGAAAGAACGAAGGGCTTGTATAATATATGCTGAACAGATGTTTATTGTTAATAAGAAATGTTTTGCACAAAAAGACAAACGAACACAAGACTAAGTGCTTAAGGAGCAACTTCAACTAGCACAAAAATATATGTTGAACAGAGGTTTATAAATACAAAGGAAGTTTTGTTAATAAGAAGTTTAAATTAGTAAGATGTTAGGAGCAAATATGATGTTTAATGCAAAAACAATGTATGTTTTGCACAAAAAGACAAACCAACACAAGTCTAAGTGCCTACAGAGCAACTTCAACTAACACAAAAATATATGCTGAACAAGGTTTATAAATACAAATAAAATATTGTTAATAACAATCGTAAATTAGTAAGATGTTAGGAGCAAACATGATGCTTAATGTAACAACAATATATGTTTTGCATAAACACAAGACTAAGTGTCTATACATCAAATTTAGCTAATAGCTCCTTCCGTAAATCTCACAAGGTATGCACCGTTCTGAATACCTAAATATTCAAGAAACAGACTTCGACTGTTCAAGGATTCTATAACACCTTCAGACAGTGTATTGAAGCGCACAGGTAGAAACACAATAAATTCGTCACAGGTGCAGAGAATTCTCTTGCCATAACGTGTTGTTATCTTCTGCAAATGTGTGATAGGGAAGGGCTGATGGAGTGGTAAGTCACGAAGCCGCTTGGTTTCAAGACCAGCTGCTTGCCCTAGAGCATTAATTTCATCTAAAGGATCCATACTATACTATAAAACAAATAAAAAAGAAGTCAATAACTCATGCTTATAAGAAGCATAATTTCCTTAAATTTAAAAGTAAACTATAATCGTACCTGTTAAGGCACACTCGTGGAGATGTTGCTTTGTAGAGTGCAGTAGACACACTGTGAGTGAACACGAAGGCTACTCTGCTTTTATAGCGCTGGTCAAGGATTCCGGTCTATTTTTCATAACACCATTACCGATAATATGCAAAAACACATTATTGTAGTAACTAGGATAGATATGTCACAGCATGTAACTAGAAAATTGTCCCCGCTGTGCATACGTGTAGCGTAGCAGTTGCAACCTGTCAGAACTTACAGGTAACGATGATGACGCCGGGCTGAAAGAATAAAACATGATTTTTAAAATGTTCGAAGATCTAGAGCTGTTAGTCTGTAGTATATTATTTAGAGAGAGATAAAGTATTACCTTGAATTATGTTTTGTACAGGTTGAATAAAGGGACTGCACTCTACACTTGCTCTGTTGTGAAGAAAATAATCTTTGTCAGGAATAAGTGTTACAGACGGATTCTCAAATAATGATATTGTAAATGCAGGACACTGACAAAGTGAACACCAGAAATATGTAGGATGTTCGTAGATGTTGAATAGTGCAACATCGATGTTTGGAAATTTATAGTATTTAATTTGTACTCTGTCAGCATACACTAAATCATCCCATTCGGTGGAAGGTAAGTTTCTGCTAGGATCTGTAGAAGCAAATATTGTGAAATAGCATTTTCTGCAAGTATTTTTGACATTGTATAATTGCGACCATTCATATTCTTCTGAAATTCTTTCGATTTTAAATACTTCTGATTTTACTGATAGTTCTAGTGCTTTCAATGTACTTGGGAAGTAAATTTCACTATTTTGGATTGATGACATCAAGGAAGCCACGGCTCTCAATTTAGAAAGACTTCGGAAAATTGTATACGACAGGAAGAAATGGCGCACTTTGGTCTATGGGGTCACGGAGAGTCGAAAGCGACTAAACGACTAACAACAACAACAACAACAACAATGGAATTTGAATAGCCTGTAACTAGTACTTGGAGTTACAATTAAATATTGTGGTTTGTGCCTCCCTTGTTCATATAATTCGTGATATTTTCTGTTAACTTGAATTGTAACATTAGCGTAATAGCCGAGCAGTTATCAGACATTTGCATAATTTACGCTACTCGTTGCATTCTGCACTAACTCAGTAATAATAGGTACTCAAGAATACACTTCCAATGTTCTTCCACGACAACAGAATATAAAATAAAATGAAATATAATACAATATACCTTTACCATAAATTTCGAACACAATAACAGAGAAAAAAATACCTATCCATGTATAAAACAGGTAGGTCACTGCCAACACACCATCATAGCGGACTTGACGTGGGAAGAGCATTCGAACGTAAAACTAGTACTGGTCTAACACGTAAGGAAGGGCATCCAGGCGTAAAAGTAGTACTCGTCTTGCCAAAGCTTACCGAGTCAGCCACCGCCAACGCACACCGCCATAGCGGACACGACGTAGGAAGAGCATCCGGGCGTAAAACTAGTACCCGTCTAACACGTCGAGAAGGGCATCCGGGCGTAAAACTAGTACTTGTCTTACCAAAGCTTACCGGGTCAGCCACCGCCAAAGCACACCGCCATAGCGGACACGACGTAGGAAGGTCATCCGGGCGTAAAACTCGTACTCGTCAACCAACGCCTGCCGTGTAGGCCCCCCGTCAACGCACTAACATCTGCGCGGGAAACGACAGCCAACACCCAAGATAGCGCCGGCGCGGGAAACCGCAGCCAACGCCCAAGATGGCGGCCCCCGTCCTCAGCCGTCCCGCGCTGGGAGACTCGATGACCTTGAATTTGGTCTAGAATCGGCATTCTCCCACTACTGTAAAGATAAAAAGAAGCTACTGGAAGACAAAGAGAACGGCTGAAGACAGAACAGCGTGGAGAATTCATGCGAAGATCTGCCGATAGGCAGACCACCCATGATGATGATGATGATGATGATGATGATGACTTAGTTGTACTTCCTCTTAAAACAATAATCATCACCACCACCTTAGATTTAACAACAATGTGTAAAGATGTATTACGATAAATTATTTTATGCGGATTGAAAACATTGTGTGTCAGAACTGATGACAAAACAGCGAATCGGGTAATGAACT
The DNA here is from genome assembly GCF_040414725.1 of Anabrus simplex. Classification (NCBI taxonomy): domain Eukaryota; kingdom Metazoa; phylum Arthropoda; class Insecta; order Orthoptera; family Tettigoniidae; genus Anabrus; species Anabrus simplex. The sequence continues at coordinate 325,273,891 of NC_090268.1, forward strand.
TCAATCACCATTCAAGTGGAATCATCAATCACCATTGATCTGCATTTAGGACTGCCACCCGGTGGCAAATTCCCTATCATTTGTTTACTTTCAAGATCCAGGAAGTAATTACACATTTCAAATTGAAAATTATTCCATAAAATATTTTGTTCTTTGCGACATTGTGCACGTATTTAAAAATAAACAAGCTCAAAATATCCATGGCTGAGCGTAAGAGAGCCTACATACGAGTTAAGAAAGCCGAGGCGGCCGAGCTCCAAAAACCGCAACCGAGTACATCTAGCTCCCGTCTAGCCTGTAGAAGTAGACACGCTCGAAAACATTCAAGATGTAATCAAAATGATGTAGAAAGTAAGAGATGCGATTTGACAACATTCGCAATAGAAAAGCCCAGGCGAAAGAAAAAAGAAGATACAACGTATTACTAATTGTGTCTGGCTCCGCGGTGTAGGGGGCAACGCGTCCGCCTGTCACCCGTCGGCCCCGGGTTCGATTCCCGGCCGGGTCAGGGGCTTTTAATTGTAAATGATTAATATACCTGGCCTGGGGACTGGGTGTTTGCGTCGTCCTCAACGTTCCTTTCCGCAAATTCAACACTCTACACTTCCGCAATTCCAATTACACGCAGGTGCAAGTAGGGGCAAAAGATCTTTATAGGTCGACGCCCCGAACAAATAGCATTTTTAAAAGGATACTGAAATAATTCAATAATTCAATTCAATAGAAATCCTTGGGACTAGTGTGAGGTGTTCGCTAACGTTGGCTGCGTGAAGCAAACTCCCTCCAATTGTGCCATAATCTGCTCCATCCATCTCTGGTTTGCTGGAACTCTTCCTACTTTCAAGATTATAGTTACTCTTTAAGGAGTCCACATTGGTATCCTACGTTGTATACGATTAATTTTACTGCTAGCGTGTAAATACGGACTAGTTCAACTTGTATTTCCTTCTGGCATTGTGATTGGCTCTCCTACAGAATTCCTAACTACTGGAGTTCACGTCATTTCAACCTTAGTTTTGTCGCCAACTGGTTCAGTTTGACTCGTACTATTCAATAAACTCTATTTCAACTTTTGTTTTTGCTCAATTTAAGAACTCCATCGTCAATAATTAATCCACGCTTCACGCATTGACATATATTTTAAGATCCACTATATCTATATTTTTTTAATTTAACAACCTCATGATTGTTTTAACTTTAGAGACTACCATCGTTCAATGTATTCCACTACAAATACTTGCTGTTAATCTGTACATATTGTTACAATTTCAAGTCTAATGTTATCATTTTACTTTTTATTATGGCATTGTCACTCTTTTAACATTTTTTATCATTTCAGCTCAGGGCCCTGACCTAATCTTTGTAAATTAACGGCTGATGATGTTCGCTATGTCGAACGAATATGTTCCATTATTTAAGACACCTCATGATTATTTTATAATTCAATGAGTAATGTGTTGTATTGAGTAGGTGGTTGTTAATAAAAAGATTTTATAATTTTAATTACAAAAATGTTGCAAAGTTTGGGCTGGGGAGACTTGGTAGAAAGGAGACGAGCTGCTCGACTAAGTGGTATGTTCCGAGCTTGCAGTGGAGAGATGGCGTGGAATGACATTAGTAGAAGAATAAGATTGAGCAGTGTCCTTAAAAAGTACGAAAGATCATGATATGAAGATAAAGTTGGAATTCAAGAGGAAACACTCGTTTTTAGGAAGAGGAGTTAGGGAATGGAATAACATACCAAGGGAGATGTTCAATAAATTTCCAATTTATTTGCAAACATTTAAGAAAAGGCTAGGAAAACAACAGATAGGGAATCTGCCACCTGGGCGACTGCCCTTAATACAGATCACTAGTGATTGATTGATTGATTGATTGATTGATTGATTGATTGATTGATTGATTGATTGATTGATTGATTGATTGATTGATTGATTGATTGATTGATTGATTGATTGATTGATTGATTGATTGATTGATTGATTGATTGATTGATTGATTGATTGAAATCAGTTTCCCCTGCTGGTGAATACTCCTTTCCCGTGTTACAACTGATTTTTCGTTGTAATTTCCTTTGTACAGTAAAAATACCTTTACTTTTTGAGGCTTTTTACAGTCTTTCCTGAATTAGTTTTCTCATTGGCTCACTTGGTAAATCACGTACCGCGATGATGTTATTTTTCGAAACATTACTTGCCTGATCGATTACATTAGCTTCATCGTTTAAAGTAATACCTGAGACAGGAATAACTATATCACTAATAACATTGTCAGCAGGTATGAACGTTCCCGAGATGTGAGGGCTATGAAATTCAGTGTATCTACACTTTCTTCGCAATCAGCGCATGATTTGGATTTACTTTGTCCAATTGGATATCTCCACTAACTGACCGATCGCTGTCCTGAATAAAATCACAGAATACGTTGTTATCAGAAAGTTCAATTACGCTTGCTCATAGTCCTGCAAAACACGCACAGTGTGTAATTGAGCGAAATTGCCTGTATCTAATTGTTCTCGTTATAATGTACCTGGATAAACATTTGGATTTAGGGAAACATCTTCTTCGTCATCACCGTGTAAACATTTGTCAACCAACCTATTTTTGCTAGTTGCTTTACGTCGCACCGGCACAGATACGTCTTATGGCGACGATGGGGCAGGAAAGGGCTAGGAGTAGGAAGAAAGCGGCCGTGGCCTTAATTAAGGTACAGCCCCAGCATTTGCCTGGTGTGAAAATGGGAAACCACGGAAAACCATCTTCAGGACTGCCGACAGTGGGGTTCGAACCTACTATTTCCCGAATACTGGACACTGGCCGCACTTAAGCGACTGCAGCTATCGAGCTCGGTGTCAACCAACCTAGTAAGGTCCAGTCTATCATTGTTGGAATTGGATGCTTTTACTGGCGCCATTCCAACAGCTGAAATAGGAATATTGTAATTACTGCATCTAGCAAATGTCTCCAAATATTTCACAATTAGAAAAAAAATCCTTAAGAAATCAAAGCACAACCATGCCGAGGATTATCCCATCTAAAACTATTCGCAGGCACTTATTATAGTTGCTTACCGTTATCTCTGTATATTTCACATTAGCTCCGTCCGTTTCACCATCTGTAAAATCTTCATAGTTCTTGAGGACATTATTGTCGTAATTATTTTGTCAACAGTGGCGTATACTGAGGGCTACCAAGGCTATCAGTGAAGCCCAAACCTCAACTGAGAATGATGGAAGTCTAAAACACATTATAATGTAGGCATCTGACACATTCTTCCATTTACAATACTTAAAAGCAGTGAGAAGAAACGTCGCGCGTATTTCTGAGAGCAAGGCATCGGAGACTGATTATTGCAGCCAAATACAGCAGAGACAATACGCGACACTTCCGGATTTAGCCTTGTTAAAATGGGAGTCAAGTCGCAAGTGGCGCCTCTAGTGGTGTGACCTGAAAATTCGCGCTAACTCAAATATCAATGGAAATGTATATACGGAAATGGATAAATAAATTACGTCTAGAAAGAAAGTGTTGCTAAAATATTAACTTCAAAGTTGCTAAAGCAATTCTGCATACATGAATAAAGAATTATTAAACAGGTTATTATTTAAAGACTGAAAATAGACATATAATCAAGATGTGAAATGGACTGCTGTGAAAGGGCTTCATCTTTCATTTATGCATTACTTTTTTAGCTTTAGCATACCTGTCTGAACTTTCACGGCTAGATTTGTCTTGTTTCTCATTTAAAAGCATTGTACATCAAATTAGTCAATAAAAATATCGGCACATTCCTTACACACATGATTCAATGAATTTACATTTAAGAGCTGGACAATTTTCCTTTCAACTTGAAGCCTACTAACAGAAAGAAAATCTATAAATTTAGCCGCAAAACATTCAAAATTTCCCTATAAGCAATACTTGTCATTATATTAGGGTAAAGCAAATTTGCATCATCATCACATTTCTTAAATCACCCATATTTTCTGCAGTACTTGACAACGCATTACGGCATTCCAAATGGGGTAACTTGGAACACAACCAGCCACACACATATGCATATGCATTTTTCTGAATTAAATCAAAACCCACAGGTCACACCTGCAACAACACATCGGTATTGAAGGTTAACTGCTGCACTCATACAATAAAATAAATTTATTATATTTTAAGCCAGTTAAAATATGGGTCGCGCATGTCAGAAGTTTAGGAAGTGGACTTCTATAAAAATATCTTTGTAACTATATATATGCAAACACAGTATTTACTTACATTTTCTTGTCACGAGGGAAACGGAAGAAAGGCCGCAAATCCTTCTGCACTTCATAGTTATTGCAGCACATATCGTTCCACTCATATTGATAGGAGGTTTAAAGGAATGACTCGCTACTATTTACTTATGTCAACCTAATGCAAACGCACAAATAACCCCAAAACTTCACAAACAAATACACGTGCTCTTATGACAGAACCAGTAACTCTCAGGTCACTCCGCTAGACAGATCTCTAATCGCTGTCCCTCGATATCTCGCAGAGTGTCGCGTATTGTCTCTACTGTATTTGTTGCAGCCCAGACTCTCGTCCCTCTCCCCTCGCGGCTTGCTGCTGTATATCGGATAGAAGCAGGGACCGGACGGGATAGGTGTGCTAGGCTTCGGTCTGTCAGATCGCCACTGCTATCAACCATGCGTTACTCATCGTATATACTTCCTCACCTCAAACTCTTATAGATAACAGAGTGCTTGTATTTCATTCCCGTTTACTTCTACATCCTTGTAGGAAGACACTGCAGGGATGCTGTTATAGGAGTAATATAGTTTTATTTTTACAGGTAGATATGCTAAAATGTAATGCGATCTTTCAGGTTTAGTGTTCTCTTTTGTTGGTTGGATTAGAACCCGCGATCATGGGTCGGACACAACCGCTGATTTCCCGAGGAAGCAAATTAACCAGTGAACGATGGGTACGACCGCTGTAAAATTGAACATTTTTATTTAATAATAGTAATAATAATAATAATAATAATAATAATAATAATAATAATAATAATAATGGTGCATGGCATCTGTATAGGCTTGTTGGTGTCCTAATGAGGATAAAATGAATGGCGAAGACGTCATAAACACCCGATCCTCAAGCAAGGAGAATTAACAGTATGAGAGGGTTGATTTCTGAAAATTGAACCGGGGCCATCGGACCAAAGGCAAGCATTCTGATCATTTAGCCACAAAGTCGGACTTTAATTTGCTAAACCTTAGGTTACCATTCCCGCTGATCAGGGGTTGAGCATTGGCAGTAGCAGAGGCCAGGGCTGTAGCTTGTGAAGCAGCCTTGACAACACAGCGGGCAGCTCCGTTGGCTGTTGGATGCAGCTCAAAACGCTGAAGGCTTGACGTTCATTAAACCAGCCATCGAAAAGGGGTAACCTAAGTCTAGTGGTAGCCCACGTCTTGATCCCAGCATATGCAGCTGTTTGTCAAGCACACTGATTGTAGCTCAGAACTGTAAACAAGATAAAAATACGTACAACCTCAAACACTGAATGAAGTTTCCTGTTTGGCTTCCGCAACCTTCTTGTAGGTTTGCGATAACAACATTTGGATAATCTTTCATTGGATGTTGTTTATACGGACTTCTCTAAAGCCTTTGATTCAGTTCAACATGATGCTCTACTCACCAAATTGTCAGCATATGGCATAGGAGGAAGTGCTTTGGAGTGGATTAGAAGCTATCTCACTAATAGAGTTTGCGTAGTAAAAGCTGATGGTATTATGTCAAAGCCGTACCATCCTACCTCAGGTGTCCCCCAAGGCTCTTTACTTGGCCCTCTTTTCTTTGTCATATTCATAAATGATATAACATCAGTTATACAACACAGTAATTGCCTTCTCTATGCTGACGATCTAAAGATCTTTAAGGTAATCAATAGTGAGTTGGACTGTAAGTTGTTACAGTCTGACTTAAACCTACTAAGTAACTGGTGTGAAAAGTGGCTGCTTGGTTTGAATACTTCAAAATGCAACGCAATTACATTTTCACGCAAGTTGGAACCAGTAAATTACCCCTACCATTTATGCAATAACCAAATAGCTCGTGTGAATGAAATAAATGATCTTGGTGCGACAGTTTCAAATTGCTACGGTCTTTCCTTCGAAAAACATTTAGACAAGATTTCTAGGAAAGGGTTTAAATTACTTGGCTTTCTGAAAAGGAATTGTGCCGAATTTGTTTCTCCTAGAACTCTAAAAACTTTGTTTTGCACTCTAATCAGGCCATCGTTAGAATACTGTTGCGAGGTGTGGCTGCCTTCTCAGCAGTATTTAATACAAAACTTGGAAAGAGTCCAAATAAGGTTCATGAAATGGATCAGCTACAAGGGTTTGGGTATTTCTCTCTCTTCGTCCGATTACGAGTCTTTTTGTGAGACTATGAGCATGAGGACATTGCACTCACGCCGCAGATGTGCCAATGCCCTCTTTCTTTATAAGTGTCTGACGAACAGAGTGGATTGCTCAACATTGCTGGAGCTGATTCCATTACATGTTCCTCGTCGCAATACTAGGCAAAGGTATATTTTTCATCTGCCTAAAGTGAGAACTGTGGCTCGGGCTAACTCATGGCTTGTGAGGGCACTAACATCACTGAATGAGGTGGGTGAATCAGTGGACCTTTTTCACTCACCCCCGTCTAAAATCAGATATGCCCTAATGACCTCACGAAAGTAAGGCCCTATATGTAAGATATGTAAATATGTAAATGTTACTAGATGTAGTTTAATAATGTCAATTATTTAAGGAGACTGAGTTTTATTTATTTATTTAATTTATTTAAGGTTTTGTAAATATGCATATAAAATGGTCTCTAGATTTAGTTTGAATTTGGTTTTTATTTTAGGAAATTAGTGTTATTTACTTAAGGTGTATTTGCTGTATATTATCTTTTATTGAATCATCTTTAATTGGGGAAATAACCTGTTGATGATAAATAAATCTATCTATCTATCTATCTATCTGTCTATCATTCCACTCCCTAATGTGAGAGTAATCAGAAAGCTAAATTAATTGTTGTAACAATGTGCTAGCAAGACTGCGTTGTGTGTTCATGTTGAGAAAGTTTGACTTATGCTGTTTTGAGTAGTCACGGGAAATTATGCTGTCTCATCACAACAGTATAACTTGAGTTATACTACTTTTCCTGAACAAAAATCAAAACTCCAAACTTGTACTCTTTGAATTAAACCTATTTCCATAGCCACTTTTAATTTTAGACTTATACTGATTTGACTTTTCGAAAGAGCGCATTTTCTTACATAATATAGGTGACATCTCATTTTAGTAATTTTTTGGCGTATACTCTTTTGCCTTAACACTCTAGAATTTTGTTTTACTGGGCGAGTTGGCTGAGCGTTTACGCGCAGCTTTAAGCTTGCATCCGGAAGATAGTGGGTTCGAGCACCACTGTCGGCAGCCCTGAAGATGGTTTTCTGTAGTTTCCCCATTTTCACTCCAGGCAAATGCTGGGGCTGTACCTTAATTACGGCGACGACCGATTCCTCCCCACTGCTAGGCCTTTCCTATCCCATCTCCCCCTGTGGGTGGGGGCGGTAGAATAACACCCACGGTATCCCCTACCTGTCGTAGGAGGCGACTAAAAGGGGCCCCAGGGCTCTGAATTTTGGAGCGTGGGTTGGCGACCACGGGGCCCTTAGCTGAGTCCTGGCATTGCTTCCACTTACTTGTGCCAGGCTCCTGACTTTCATCTATCCTTTCCGACCTCTCTTGGTCAACTCTTGTTCTTTTCCGACCCTGACTTTATTAGGTTTGCGAGGACTAGGGAGTCTTTCATTTTCACGCCCTGCGTGGCCCTTGTCTTTCTATGGCCGATATCTTCATTTTTCGAAGTGTCGATTCCCTTCCATTTTTCCCTCTGATTAGTGTTATATAGAGGATGGTTGCCTAGTTGTACTTCCTCTTAAAACAATAATCACCACCACCACCACCACTCCTATCCCATCGTCGCCATATGACCTCTCTGTATCGGCGCGACGTAAAGCAAGTTATTAAAAAAATGTTTGACAAAAACAGCTTTCCAATAACATATGAAGAAAGAGGCCACAGGTTCAACTTCTGTCCGTATGTGCTGTATACAGGACGAGTCTTTCCTCTAAGGGCACTAGAATAAAGGTGGTAAGGAAGATAAAAAAGTCAAGATGAATAATTACAGAACTAAGTTTTTGGGTTAGTATACCGTGTACGTGTGTGTGCAGCACTGGACATACGCACGGCTTAATAACCCAAAAAGCTTGGTTCGAGTGCTATGATTTTCCGATCTGCGGCCGTAAAAGCCTTAACTGACAAAGCCAAGATGTATAGCCAAGTTCACTTCCGTTTGTGTACAACAACTGAACGGTGCTTAAACAGTTGATCATCCAGGCCTACATCCGATAACGCTATATCAGCTATCAGTCTGTAGCAACACTCATAGCGTACGCACTTTAAAACGTAAACGGTGAACAGTCGCTCTGAACGAGACCATTTCGTACTACACTCACGTTCATAAAAACTAGAACACCTTGAAAGACTAGAGACAGGAAATTCATATTCACAAGACATGTGCAATAGTATGTTCTGAAGAAATAATTAGCATTTGAACCATGTCGGCCCTCAGGTTCAAGGTCCACGTCTCCGCGCACCACCACCGACTGGTAAAATGTGCCTGCGGCTCTCGTTGTCTCTATAAACCGAAGGTAATGGATCAGTGTGACTTTAACAGACGTGCAGGATGCCTCGCAGATGAATGCGAGAACCGTACTGTCAAATGAGTGAGTTTGAAAGAGGGCGCATTATTGGCATGAGAGAACGTGATGCATCCATTCGGGAAATTGCTGCTCGTGTGGGACGAAGTGTGTCGGCAGTGTAACGGGTGTGTACAGAATGGTTCACAGAAAGCCGTAGAATACGACGAGATGGGTCTGGGCGCACCACCCAGAGCACCCCCCGAGAAGATCGACACCTCATCCGACTGGCACTGCAGGACAGATATGCGCCCTCCTCGGCTCTGGCGCAACAGTGGAGCAATGTCACACATCGTACGCTATCAGGAGTGACAGTTCCGTCGCCGTTTATTACGATCTGGGTTACCGACGCGTCGTCGTCTTCTCCGTCTACCTTTGACTAATGTGCATAAACATGCTAGAATGCAATGGTGTATGGAACGACGTCACTGGGGACACGAATGGCAGCAGATAGTGTTTTCTAACGAATCCAGGTTCTGTTTGTTTGAAAATGATGGCCGCATTTTGGTTCGCCGCAGACAGGGGGAGAGGCATCACACTGACTGCATTCGCACAAGACATACAGCGCCAACTCAAGGCCTATGATGTGGGGTGCTATTGGGTACAACCACAAATCACAGTTGGTGAGTGACCAGGGCACTGTAACCAGTTTGACCTACGTGAATGACATCGTGCGACTCGTAGCCATACCCTTTCTGCGCGACACCCCAGACACCATATTTCAGGAGGACAATGCACGAACACATGTTACTGTACGAACACGTGCCTTCTTGTTCTCATAGGATGTCAGAATGTTGCTCTGGCCCGCGCGATCTCCGGACTTTTCGCCAATCGAAAATGTGTGGGATATGGTGAAACGACGGGTGAGGCGCTGTGACCCAATGCCAGCCACCAAAGATGAACTGTAGAACCAGAAGAATGCAGCATGGATGGCTATATCCCAGGACGCCATTCGCGCCGTATACGCATCGATGCCATCACGCATGGAACAAGTTATCAGTGCCAATGGAGGAGCCAGTGCCTACTAGGCAACAGGACACATGCTGAACCTAGGTGACTGAAATGCTAATCGTTTCTGCAGAACATACTAATGAACATGTCCTATGAATATGAACTTCCTCTCTCTAGTCTTTCAGGGTGTTCTGTATTTTATGAACATTACCGCAGACTGTTGTTGAATGCGCGTCGTGTAATAGGGCTGACGCTGGGCCGAGCGAGAAGCAGTGACTTTAATCGGCAGGCTAGAGGTAACGCAACGTGATACGCGTTCTCCTCTTTGATAAACTGTGATTTAAAATAGCTCCCAGTACCTCCCTGCGTTTTGCTACGGAGGAAAAACTCTGTATAACGCGTGAATTTGTGTATGTTCAAGAATCACGTGAAATTGGCAGGGCATACTTTAATAAACTCGGCATATATTTTACAATTGTGTTACTGTATAGGCTTTTGGGCTTATGCGGTGTCAAGAAAATAAGGTGATATTCTTTACGTTTTGCAGAGAACTGTGCTCTGCGTCATCAGAAGAAGAATCTCGACTGCCCACGAGAAAGGCTCCTTAAAGAATGATTTTATGAAATTTGGACGTTATAATAGAAGTGGAAATGGTACGTTAATTCGTCTGTGCCACGTCCGGGGAGCCATCTGGTGACGAATGAACGTACCATTTCCACTTGTATTATAACGTCTAAATTTCAAAAAGTCATTCCTTAAGAAGCCTTTCTCGTGGAAAGTCGAGATTTTTCTTTTGATGACGCAGAGCACGGTCCTCTGCGAAACGTAAAGAATTTCACCTTATTTTCTTGACACGGCATAAGTCCAAAATCCTATACAGTATCATGTCTATAAGTACGGGCCGTGAAAGCATCAATGGCAGCATTACAATTGTGTTACCTTATTAGATGCTAGGCCGATTGGCATTATGATATTGAAAGGAGAATAAGAGGCTAAAAACCGAGCTGAAATGATTCCTTACAGATGTTTTGAAAATGGTCAATTTTATTTCGAAATGTTTGAAACAAGACTTCCTTTACATTCAATTCTAAACATTTTAAGTAATGATAGTGTTTTGATAGACTGAACCCCAACGGAAATAGTTCATTTTTTTGCCTACTCCGTGAACGGCCAGCTTCGCTGACATGGAAATAAGGTTAGCTTGTCATGACGGTGGGGGGTGGGGGGGCAATGGGCATCCGGAAGGGTGGGAAGGAGAGTGCCATCGCTTCATACCCGCTCAAAATTTTCCTTGATACAGATATCTCAATGCCAAGTAATTATAAATAATTATCGTGAAGTGAGTCTTGCAGCTAGCGTTGTTTGGAGCGTAACAGTAAATAGATTTCGGTATTTCAGTCTCCTCCTCGTACTTGTCAGTAAACGGCATTCTTAGTTCAAAGAGATTTTAAAGGCAATACAACCATAACATGGGGAAGGATACTGTAACGGGCTTTCGGCGTAATTAAAACTACAGCACTGAAAATTGCAGTCTTCTTTTTCAACTATCGTTTTTCACCACACGTGTGGGGTCGCGTGTACGAACTGCACCGCACATGTAGATTTGACCCTGTTTTACGGCCGGATGCCCTTCCTGACGTCAACCCTATATGGAGGGATGTAATCACTATTGCATGTTTTTGTGGTGCTTGGTAGGGTGGTGTGTTGTCTGAATATGAAGAGGAGAGTGTTGGGTCAGACACGAATACCCAGTCCCCGAGTTAGGAATGTGCGAGTTTTTCGGGGATTTTTCGATGATACAGACAACTAACTAATCTCTAGGCCTAGGATAGAGAAAGTGAAATCTGTCTGGAAACGAATAAGGGTAGAAAATTCCCTGGACGAGGAAATTAGAGAGAAGTACATGGATAGGATTAGTAAGAAGTTCCGAAAAGTCGACAGTAAGCAGTTTCAAGATATGAAAAAGAGAATTGATGACATACAGGAATGCTGTAGAGGAAACAGCAAAGGAATGTCTAGGAACAACTGTGTGTAAAGATGGGGAAAAGCGAACATCGTGGTTGAATGATGAAGTGAGAGCAGCTTGTAAACGTAAAAAAAGGGCTTATCAGAAATGGCTACAAACAAGGGCTGATGCCGGAAAGGAATTGTGCGTAGATGAAAGAAACAGAGCGAAACAAATAGTTGTTAAATCCAAAAGAAGTCGTGGAAAGATTTTGGTAATAATTTGGAAAGGCTAGGTCAAGCAGCAGGGAAACATTTCTGGACAGTAGTAATGAATCTCAGGAAGGGAGGGAGAAAGGAAATGAACAGTGTTTTCGGTAATTCAGGTGAACTCACAATGAAATCCCATGGAATCACTGGACGAGTGGAGAGAATATTTTGAAAATCTTCTCAACGTAAAAGTAAGTCTTTATAGTGACATCGCGAACAGCCGAGCTCATGGGAAAAGGAAAATGATGTTGGTGAAATTACGCTTGATGAAGTGGAAATGTTTGTAAATAAACTCCATTGTAATACAGCTGCAGTAATAGATGAAATTAGACCTGAAATGGTGAAGTATAATGGGAAGGCAGGGATGAAATGGCTTCATAGATTACGCTAATAAGATTAGCATGGAGTGTTGATAAAATATCTTCAGATTGGATAAAACAGTAATTGCACAAATCTACAAGCAAGGGAACAGGGAGGATTGCAACAACTACTGAGGTATCTCATTGATTAGTATACCAGGCAAAGTATTCGCTGGCGTCTTGGAAGGGAGGGTGCGAACAGTGGTTGAGAGAATGTTGGATGAAAACCAGTGTGGTTGCAGACCACAGAGGGGCTGTCAGGATCAAATTTTCAGTATGCGCCAGGTAATTGAAAAAATTGTACGAGAGGAATAGACAGTTAAGTTTATGTTTCTTAGATTTAGAGAAAGCCTATGACAGGGTACCGCGGGAAGAGATGTTCGCGATTCTGGGGGACTATGGGATTAAGTGTAGATTATTAAAATCAATCAAAGGCATTTATGTTGACAATTGGGCTGCAGAGAGAATTGATGATAGTATGAGTTCTTGGTTGAGGGTTGTTACAGGGGTTAGACAAGGCTGCATCTTTCACCCTTGCTGTTCGTAGTTTACATCGATCATCTGCTGAAATGTATAAAGTGGCAGGGAGGGATTCAGGTAGGTCAGGGATGGCGAACCTATGCCACGCGTGTCATTAGGTGACACGCGAACACGATTTCGGTGGCACACCACATGGACATATTAAAATTTTTATGTACGTTTTGTACTATAGACTATACATATCTCGTGCATCGTATAGTCATAGTGTTTTAGGTTTAAGAAATAAATACCGAAAATCTAAATTCTAGTTCCATTCGAACGTGCATTATGGCAACACTACAACACTGATATGTCCGGAAGTCGCCGACGAGCCATTCGCTCACCCACATCAGTGAATTAGTGAAGTTTGGCTTGTGTGTGGTTGCCAGCATCGCGTAATTATTCTTAGTGAGTAACTGTTTATTGTGAACTTTGTAAGACAAATAGTTGCCACCAAGAAATTATCCCAATTTTGAAATTTGAAGAAACTATCGCACTTTATTTCAAAACCTCATACTGCACAAATGAGCTTTTTATTTTTTTGAGTGGTTAGATATTGATAGTTTAGAAATGGTGTTGACTGAATTTTAAGAAAGCATGTATGGGTGAAAAAGTTTGTACAACTTGATGAAGCATTAGTGAAAATCGAGTGTGCTGTTGATGGTGGATACTCTCTCCAGAAGCCGGAGAACAGTTGAACAGCATCCCACAAAAGTTTCGGCCATGAAGAAACTTGCTACAGCGCTACTTACTTTGTTTGGGTCATCATACGCCTGCAAGCACTGTTTTCTACAATGAACGTTGTGAAGACGTTATGAACCTAACATAAATGACATAGCTACTAAGTATTTTTGCGGTATTGGCAAAATACCACCATGAAACATGCAATCACATATATCTGGTATTTTACAATATAATATATTATGAAACATAATTTGGAATTAGGGATGGAAGTCGGTGGTAGCGGTGGCGAGTGGGGGCGGGGGTTGTACTCATTACAAATGAAAATAACAAGTGGCACAGTAGACAGTTGGGAATAATAATCCAGACCTATAATGGCACACTAGTTGAAAAAGGTTCGCCATCCCTGAGGTAGGTGGAGATGTAGTATGCAGTCTGGCCGATCGGTCGGCTCGTCCGGTTCGTTTGTCTTGGTAACTCTGAATAACTTTGGGCTGATCGCACGGTCCTCGTACCGGCGACGCATCTTTCAAATGTCTGCCTTATCAACTGTCGATGGTAGGTTCTGCGCCTACCATGGTTGTAACGGGTAACGGGGAATCAGGGTTCGATTCCGGAGAGGGAGCCTGAGAAACGGCTATCACATCCAAATAAGGCAGCAGGCGCGCAAATTACCCACTCCCGGCACGGGGAGGTAGTGACGAAAAATAACGATACGGGACTCATCCGAGGCCCCGTAATCGGAATGAGTACACTTTAAATCCTTTAACGAGTATCCATTGGAGGGCAAGTCTGGTGCGAGCAGCCGCGGTAATTCCAGCTCCAATAGCGTATATTAAAGTTGTTGCGGTTAAAAAGCTCGTAGTTGGATTTGTGTCCCACGCTGCCGGTGTCTAACTGGCATGGTTCGTGGGACGTCCTGCCGGTGGTGGCGAGTCGAAAGCGCGCGGCCGCCGTAGTTATCCGCGTGCGGTTCCTGCGCGCCGTAGGCGGACCCGGATGAAATTCTACCGCGGTGCTCTGCGGAAGTTCATTGATGCCCTATGCTCCACTTGGGAGATACAGGAAATAAGTCAAAGTCTATGCTGACGAATTGGTCTTAATGGCAGATTGTGCCGAAAGCTTGCAGTCTAATATCTTGGAACTTGAAAATAAGTGCAATGAATATGGTATGAAATTAGCTTTTCGGAGCAAGAGAACTGAATGTCAGATGGGTGATACAAAGCTGGAACATGTAGATAATTTCAAGTACAGTATTTAGGATGTGTGTTCTTCCAGGATGGTAATAAAGTAAGCAAGATTTAATTAAGGTGCAGTAAAGCTAATACAGTGAGCTCGCAGTTGCGGTCAACTGTATTCTGTAAGAAGGAAGTCAGCTCGCGGACGAAACTATCTTTACATCGGTCTCTTTTCAGACCAACTTTGCTTTACGAAGCGAAAGCTGAGTGGACTCAGGATATCTTATTCATAAGTTAGAATTAACATACATGATTGTAGCGAGGATGATTGTTGGTACAAACAGGTGGGAGCAATGGTAGGAGAGTACTCGGAATGAGGAAGATAAAGGCTAAGTTAGGAATGAACTTGATGGATGAAGCTGTGCACATAAACCGGCTTCGGTGGTGATGTAATGTGAGGCAAATGGAGGAAGATAGGTTACCTAGGAGTATAATGGACTTTGTTATGGAGGGTAAGAGAAGTAGAGGGTGACCAATACGACGACGGTTACAATCAGTTTCTAACGATTAAAAGATAAGAGGTATAGAACTATATGGGGCCACAACACTAGTTGCAAATTGAGGATTGTGGCGACGTTTATTAAAGTCACAGAGGCTTGCAGACTGAACGCTGAAAGGCACAACGGTCTATAATTATGATGTATGTACGTGTGTATGTATTTATAATTTTGTATTTCCTATTCTTGTACGAGTAATTCTATGCCTTTATTAGTTAATAAGTCAGGTACTGAAGATATCAAATAAGTTTATGAGTTTGAAATGCTGAAGGTTTTACATATTGACTATTATATTTTTCCATATCCCTAGGTCTATGACAGCTACAGTAAATCAAATGGCGTGTATAATTATTATTATTATTATTATTATTATTATTATTATTATTATTATTATTATTATTACGGTGATATCTGTGGTAGTTAGAGGTGAAAGAAGGTGCGGGCGGGAATAGGTCTCAACTACAAAATTAAAGTTAATTTAAAACTTTAACAAAGGTTATATTTTCTTTTCAAAATCAACAATTAACAGAGTATAACAGGTACCAAGTAGCAGATCAACAAATTAACAATTTACAGTTTGTTACAAGATTTGGGCTTCGAGCCCCAATTCTAATTCCTGAGTTCTCAGCTCACAACCGCAATTGCTGAAGGGCAGAAAACCCCAAAGTACGAGGAGCACTTGCTCCTAATTACAATGTTAAGAAAAAGAGCAGACCCGCTCTCAATTTTACAAGCCTATCAAAGGCTACAACAAACTTCATTTCTATCTGCCCTAAAGGCACACAAGGAAACAGGGGTAACTAATACCCAATCTACTGGGCCTTCGCAGGAAGGAAAACAAAACGGGTTAAGTAAATGGCCCAAAATACAAAATGAATGGAGGCGATAACTTGCACTCCTACACCAAGTTTGTCTAAAACCTATGTAGCGCTAGGCCGATCATACAGGGGCTAATCCCAAGCTAGGGAGGTGACACGCATGAGAAAACTTTACTACATTAAAGAAGAGAAGAACGGTTATGAAAACGTAGTCACCTCCTTTTTCAAAAATGAAGGGGAGTTCGAGAGGGTGAAGCACTCTCTATCCCCGCTTTACAGATTTGTAATTTATAGATAGACAGAAAGAATTTACATTTTAAAAAGGTAGGTTACATACTAAAGGTTTCGAACCCTCCCCGAGATTTAAACTGCTGAGCTAGCAAGAAATGAAGATGTTAACAGGCCATTACCTTGTAGAAGAACTGCTGCTTGAAGAAAGAGGCGCTTCCCGCCCCCTGCTACATACTCACACACTAAGAAAGATGTCACTGAAGTGGCACCGAGACAAGAAAATCAGCAGTTTATATACCCTCGTGGAACATTCGAGACCTTTCAGGAATGAGTAGACACATCCTTTCGCTTTTATTGGATAACAGCAAAAACTAATACACAAGACGAGGAAGAAACACTTTATTGGTGAAAAATTAATTACATAAATTCCTGATTGGTTACATTCAAAACGGGCGGAAAGAAAGGATTTATATTGCCAACCCATAAACCACAGAACAAAATTTAGTAAAAATAAAACTTAGGAATACAATATTTCTTCAAGAAAGTTCATTCCATTACACCAGAGTGTGTTACCATAGTTTTGGGTAGAGACATCTGTTAGAGATTGTCCACACCTCTTAATCGTTGAAAAACAAAAGGCAAGTAAAAAACACTCAGTGACATCTTCTGAATAACCGTGGAATTAGTTCAGCAGTTAAAGTTCCAAGTTTCTCCAGTAGAGAAGTTTCAATTGGCGCAATATTTGAATTAGCGGCGTGGAGGTGTACCGCCCGGTACAATTATTATTATTATTATTATTATTATTATTATTATTATTATTATTATTATTATTATTATTATTATTATTATTATAACAAACGTGTTTGTAGTAGTAGTCGTCACGTGTCATTCCCCACAGAGAGAATTAGGGGGAAGTTTTCATTCCCCTTCCCTTAGAAGGTTACGCCTTCTCTCTGGCCAGGAGATTTGGCGGATTTGGGGGATTGATGGAGTTGGAAGAAAGGGATGGAGATTTGTATTGCTGAAGGAGTTGGGAGGGGGTATCGACCTCTTGGCTAAGTGTTTTATTGATCTTTTGTGGGTGTAGTCCTGATTGTCTTTGCACGGTGCATAATACGGTCATAACCACTTGGTCATCTGTCCCTTTTACCCAGGACGATAACGAAGAAGATCACCGAAATGAGAATACACATGTAAAGGATCAAGCATTCGAAGAATGAGGTGTGAGGGGGATCATAAAGGAGTAGCGGAGGTGGGGGAGACACTCCTCGGACTCGGATGGTTTAACACTCCCAGGCCAGAAGTAAACAAAATGTGGCCTGCAATCTGCAAAATCCCTAACACTGATGAACAAGAATATAACAGTTAGTTGAGCTGTGTTCTGTCTCTTCTGCTGCTGCAATAATTCTTCAAGAACTAACCCGTCAACGAAAGCCCACGTGGTTGTGATGATCGTTAACACGTCAAGTTTCGCACCGTGATTAGATAAATAGATAGATAGATAGATAGATAGAGAATGGGTGAAACCTGCCTTCGCAGGGCTCCACACGTAGGTCTGTGAAGACCCTTTGTGTCCCTTAAACGGGTTTGCCTAGTCCAGCCCTAGTGCTCCTATAAAGGATACCAGTGCCCGGATGTTGGTATTCCTGATGTCTTCCAGGCTCTCGGTGGTTAGCCGGTTCGAGTCCCGTAGGTCGGAAAAAAAAGTCTCCATCAGAATGATGGCCGACAGGGTAGACGAGGTGGTGGTATACAATTTATAATCAGTAGATTGCGCGCCAAAAGCATGGATTAAATTCCAAACCAGAGAGTATATGGCGCTGCTGATAGTGACTCATCCGTCGGATGGAGACGTTAATCCTTGAGCAGATCCCTTGGTGTTACTCGGCACGACGCAACGTCTAGTAAATAAACCAAATAAGACGAATGTGTCCTATGGCTGGTGTAGGAACTGTCACTTTGGGATGTGTGTAATAGACATTGCCTCAACTATGGAGAAACTTAACCGATAACATTGCACATTATACAGCCAATGATGCAATAATGTTGGAAGATAAATAATTAGACCGAAGTATACGGCTTTTAATTTTAATTTAATGTGGCTATTTCTAGCCGAGTGCAGCCTTTGTTAGGCAGACCCTCCAGTGAGAGTGGACGGCATTCGCCATTTGTAGGTAACTGCGTGTTATTGTGGTGGAGGGTAGCGTTATGTGTGGTGTATGAGTTGCAGAGATGTTGGAGACAGCACAAACACCCAGCCCCCGTGCCACTGGGATTAACCAATGAAGGTTAAAATCCCCGAACCGGCCGGGAATCGAATTCGGGACCCTCTGAATCGAAGGCCAGTACGCTGATCATTCAGCTAACAAGTCGGACAGTATATAGTTATAGCCTGTAATGACACGACACGCTCCAGTTGTCATACTTACAGCACATAATGTATTTATAGTTAATTAATAACGTATCCGTAAGTCGTTGAAAGCGGCACATTAACAACAGTTCTAGTGAACTTCAGTGGGTGCGGGGTGGTAAAGTACATCCACGGTATCTCCTACCTGTCATAAGAAGCAACTGAAAGGAGATGGTGGTGGTAATTTTTGTTTTAAGAGGAAGTACAACTGTGCAACACTTGGAAAAAAGTTCTTCGGGAAGGAAAGGGAAGGGCTACGAAGAGGGTGAAAAGGAAGATTCCCTACGCCTCGCAATGTTAATACTGTCGGGGTCGGAAAATAACATGTATTGACCAAGGGAGGTCGGATAGAAGCCTGACACAAGTGGAAGCAAGAAGAACCGTGGTTAAAGCTCCTCTTGCAACAGGCTGGAGATGCTATGGATGTATTCTACCGCCCCCATCCACCCAAAAGTGTAAGCTTTAAGTGTGCTGTTTTAAGACTTCGGCATGAACGGAAACGTGTTGCGATAAGAAATGAACAGAAAATTAAATTAGGCAGGTGAAAAAATGGGAGGCTGTTATGAAACGTTGCAACAGATTTATGCTGTCAGTAGCTCGACAATATCTGGACTGGGTAAAAGGGAAGCCTTAATTTCAGAAACAGTTGTCCAACATTTCAAAACGCAAAACTATGAAAAGAAAAACGAAGCCAAATACGAGATATTAAACGAAGACCTATGCCTGTGGTTTACCCAGCAACGTGCTAAATAAATGCCGTTATCCGGACAAACTTACGGTTTGTTGAAACATTGCAGTCGAAAACAGTGAATGCATATCAGCCGATACAATGCTCATCAGACTGCGGCGTGTTGTAGCTACTCGCAAGCGTTGCGAAAAGAAAGTTCTCAACAAAATTTCAAATTTTATACATTTTATGAAATAGTACGTCTAGGAAGTTGGAATTCAAGAGGACAAATTGGGCCAAATATTCCTTTGTAACAAAAGGAATTACGGCTTGGAATCATTTATTAAGGGAAATGTTCGAGAAATTTCGAAGTTGTTTGAATTGCGGTGACTCACAACAGCGCTCGCTCACTCTCCCTTGAGGGCGCATTCTACAACCACAAGAGTAGGGCGCAGCACTAACCAAGGAAAGGCAACAAGCTGCCATGGCGGTCGCTAGGCGACTGACTACAACAGCACAACATTAAGTCCCTGCTGGGATTATGTTTAAAAAGTTATCGCGGTAAATATTCGGAACGTTCTTGTATGTACATTCATAGTTCGGAATCGTAAAGCAGTCAAGTTTGTCCACAAAGCATTGTAGTTCTTATCGTGTGTACTTGTCAGTGAGTGTATCATTTCCGACGTGATCCTGTTCGTGACCGGAAACTCAATAACCTCACCACAATAGCAGCCAATATTAGGCCTCCATGCAGCAGCTATGGATGACCTCCAAAAACAACTTGGCTAGTTTCAGGAGCAAAACCGACTCTTACAACAACAGGTACAACACCACCACCACCACCAACAACAACAACAACAACAACAACAACAACTACCTGTTACCTGTTTTCTGGCCATTCAAAACAGCGCTGTGATTCGCCTAGCTAGTCTGTAGCCCAATTTAATATTGCGGAAATTACGCAATATTCCCCAAGTACGCTTACGTAATTTCCCAGCTGGACAGTCGCTACGCAGCCGATAAAGAAGATATCATAAATCCACCCTCTTAAAACTCATACGCCCGCTTGCATAGTGAATTGATTCGGTGTTGCCGTTAAATATTAATGGAGCAAGAGTTCTGTGATCGGAAACCGTCCCAGGTTAAGGCATTTGCGATCTTTTGGAAGTGCTACCCGGGTACAGGACAACCTCCTCAGGCAATTATAGATTCAGCGCCTTGCGTCACACGTACAGGCTATACTGCAAAACCAAGCTGATATCACACGAGATAAATTAGCTGAGTTAGCTGTTAGAAGTATGGGAGTTTCTTCACCGCCCCTCCTAGATAAATTTTCCCTATTAGCTGATAAAAGTATGGAAGTTTCTCTACCGCCTCTCCACGACAATGACCATGCCGTCAATATACCGCCGAATAGTGAAGTAAACCAACTCTCGAAGCGTATAGATGAGCTCTCGCAACAGTTGGCAGCACTGCATGAATCTATTTTCGCTTATCCTCGCTCTCGGGGCCGTTCCAGCCACCCCCACAATAGCCGCGAGCTGTAACCGAGAACTGTCATCGCAGTTGTCTGCTGGTACCACCACCGGTTCAGTAACCAAACTCGTAAATGCGGTAAACCATGCAACGACCAGTCAAACTCCGACGGCAACCAGTAATGGTGGTATATGACTGCCCAACGTGTGGAAACCGTCTCTTCATTATCGACAGGAACAGTAAACATAAATTCCTTATCGGCACGGCCTGTTTTCCACAAAATTTACGGAAGGAACGTCGTCAACCTACTGAGCGAATCATTCGCACGTACGGAACTTTGTCTTTTAGGATGAACTTTGGTCTTCGACAAGATCCTTCCTGGAGGTTCATCGTAGCTGATGTCACAGTTCCGATAATAGAATCAAATTTTCTTGCGTATAATTCATGGTTTCACCAGATTAACTGTGCTTGTACAGGAGAAGAGGTGACTAATACTAAAGAAGTATTAAAATTTACCTATGACAGCAATGACATTTACAGTAAGATACAAAAGTTGAAAACTAGAAAAGCTGCTGGAATTGATAAGGTTTCGGGGGATATACTAAAGACAATGGGTTGGGATATAGTACCATATCTGAAGTACTTGTTTGATTATTGTTTGAATGAAGGAACTTTACCAAATGAATGGAGAGTTGCTATAGTAGCCCGTGTATATAAAGGAAAGTGTGATAGACATAAAGCTGAAAATTACAGGCCAGTCAGTTTGACATGCATTGCATGTAAGCTTTTGGAAAGCATTCTTTCTGATTATATAAGACATGTTTGCGAAATTAATAAATGGTTTGATAGAAGGCAGTTTGGGTTTAGGAAAGGTTCCACTGAAGCCCAACTTGTAGGATTCCAGCAAGATATAGCAGATATCCTGGATTCAGGAGGTAAATAGGACTGTATCGCGATTGACCTGTCTAAGGTATTTGATAGGGTAGACCATGGGAGACTACTGGCAAAAATGAGTGCAAGTGGACTTGCCAAAAGAGCGACTGAATGGGTGGCTCTGTTTCTAGAAAATAGAACTCAGAAAATTAGAGTAGGTGAAGCTTTATCTGTCCCTGTAAAAATTAAGAGGGGAATTCCTCAAGGCAGTATTATTGGACGTTTATGTTTTTATATATATTATATTGTACCAGGAAGGCCTAGGTCCTGGCACATATAAATTAAAAACTTCATTTCCAGCATACAATTCCATTCCGATACGTGAGCAGCGATGTGAAAGAATGTTCTAGTACCTACCACACTTCACGAGCAAGTCAAGCAAGGTCAAGTGACGTCACCGCCGCTTACTGCTTATTTCCCCTACAGATATTTCTAGACGTTTTTCATTAACTTTTTAACGCCTGGGCCGATTAAAATGAGACCAACACTAAACTATAGCTAACATTATAGAAGTAATACCCTGAACATTTCAAGTCAATCCATCCAGTAGTTTTCGAAATATAACGATTTAAAGTTTGGGAAGAATGAACACCCATCCGTCAGCTGATTCATAGCGCCGCCCACCTGGCGTGTATATATATGCCACTGGGCCAAGGCCAGGGAGAGAGCAGTCTGACCTGTGTGGCGAGGAGAGTCTGTCAATGCAGTCTCGTCAGTGAAGAAAGTATGCTCCGTCGCGATTCGCGAGGACGTGGTTATGGCCATGATCGAACGCCGTTGAACTAGTACCGTACGTGAAGTTCCAATACGCCACGATGACGGTAAAATTCTAGACGTTTCCGTAATATAACATTTGTGAAATTATTGACTGAATAAGACCATAATTCGGAGTGAGAATTCAAGTTACTGATATTTTACGGACTGGTACACTTTACTAATTTCGTGTAATTGTGGACTTTGACGATATCTTAAATTATCGTGTGTTGCAAAACGAAAATCATAATTTACGACAATTTTAACCATTCTAGGACATATTCTTTTAAGACAGTATAACAGTGAACTGTGTTTAACCTTATTTTTTAACATTTGCTCCATAACAGGACAAGACTTTGTTATTTTTCCCAGTGAACTTTCTCGATCTTTCGATCAACACTATAATAAACTCAGAGAACATTAAGAACTTTTTATAGTTATATTAAATAATTCAGACTAGTGTTATATAAACGTGACTATAAAATCACCTTAATCTGCCAACAACAATTGTTCAGAGACTGTGATAAAAACTATTGCAAACTACATTTTCAAGTGTTTGAACTGTGCTTATTACTTCGCAGTCATAGTTTCAGACGTAATCAGTGACGATTATGAACTGTGTTTTGTGTCACTAGGACTGTAAATATTAATTTAATATCGTAAAATTAGAGTTAAAACAGAACTGTGTATCACGACAGTGAGTGGTAATAATTTCCGTGATTACTGAATTAAATAGTGCCAATTAAACTTTCCGTGTGCTAATATCACCTCCAAGAGTGACGAAAACCTTGGCGAAGTATTACATCCTGCTACATCGAACATCATTCCTTCAACTATGGTACCCATCGAGGGACGTCGACGTGGTCTCTTCACGGTACATCGCCGAGTTCGAGTCTTCTTCCGCACTCCGCGGAATGTTCCAGACGCAGAGCCTCCAACTTATTTATTTCTGTTCTGAGTGAGTAATTACAAACTGACTGACTTTTACCAAACAGTTAATCTAGTACAGTGATATCAGTGCTTCGTGTGAAAAGAATTCCATAATTTTCTCGTCGTATCAAAGAAGTTCACATTCTGTGATAAATTTATTTCAAAGTTAATAATTTATTCAAATTCACGTTACCTAGATAAACTTTAAGGTTTTCAAGTGCTTTATTATCATTTCTTACAATCCAAACTGAGAGATACTCCACAAGAGTTTAAATATTTTACTCAATTTTTTGATAAATGTGTGTGTTCATTTTTGTGTGATTTAAACCTTAGAAAGACTCTAGGTGCAAAATTGATATCTTATGTTCTCACGAGATTTAGAAAGACTGTAGGATATTAATGTCCCATGAAGGAGTGATATTTATTTTCAAACTGACTTCATGAAGGTCACGATATAAATACTTGATTTTGACAAATATTGATGATAGATTTGAGTTCTACAGTAAGATTTTGATATTAATATCTTTTTATATTACTAATAAATTTTGTAGAAAAACATATAACCATCTATTTTTCGCCCTGCGATTCTATCCTTCTCTGTATCGGTTCCAAAAACACCGTACACTACCTGAGATCCTTCTCATGCCCAAAACCCACTATCATTTCCTGGTACAATATTGATATGTGTAAAGAAGTGGAATCAGAGATAGTGCTTTTTGCGGATGATGTTATTCTGTACAGAGTAATAAATAAGTTACAAGACTCTGAGCAACTGCAAATTGACCTCGATAATGTGAGATGGACAGTAGGCAATGGTATGATGATAAACGGGGTAAAAGTCAGGTCGTGAGTTTCAGGGTGAAACGTCCGTTTGGGGATCATTGTAAAAACCTAGGTATTAATATAAGGAAAGATCTACATTGGGGTAATCACATAAATATGATTGTTAAGAAAGGTTACATATCTCTGCACATGGTTATGAGGGTATTTAGGGCTTGTAGTAAGGATGTAAAGGAGAGAGCATATTTGTCTCCAGTGTATGGTTCCAGTGTATGGGACCCTCACCAGGATTACTTGATTCAGAAACTGGAAAAATCCAAAGAAAAGCAGCTCGATATGTTCTGGGCGATTTCCGACAAAAGAGTAGCGTTACAAAAATGTTGCAAAGTTTGGGCTGGGAAGACTTGGGAGAAAGGAGACGAGCTGCTCGACTAAGTGGTATGTTCCGAGCTGTCAGTTGAGAGATGGCGTGGGAGGACATCAGTAAACGAATAAGTTTGAGTGGCGTCTTTAAAGTAGGATAGATCACAATATGAAGATAAAGTTGGAATTCAAGAGGACAAATTGGGGCAAATATTCGTTTATAGGAAGGGGAGTTAGGGATTGGAATAACTTACCAAGGGAGATGTTCAATAATTTTCCAATTTCTTTGCAATCATTTAAGAAAATGTCAGGAAAACAACAGATAGGGAATCTGTCACCTGGGCGACTGCCATAATGCAGATCAGTAGTGGATGACTGATTGATTGATTGATTGATTGATTGATTGATTGATTGATTGATTGATTGATTGATTGATTGATTGATTGATTGATTGATTGATTGATTGATTGATTGATTGATTGATTGATTGATTGATTGATTGATTGATTGATTGATTGATTGATTGTAACTTGGAACAACCTAGCGTAAAATCACTCAAAGCCACCATCGCTTTTGGCGAGATCTTTCGAGAGTTCCCCGATTCCACGCGCCGATCTGGAAATTCGAGATAAAGTATTCCGCACTACATTTCATGATAACTACACCAGGACCATATCTCTCCTGTGTGTTCGTCACCTCGCTCGAACCAGTCTCCAGATTGCCAAGAAGCGATGCTCCTGGGAGGGATAGCGCTACGCTCAGAAGGGCCATGGGCCACCAAGGAAGCGTGGCGGCTGGCGTCGCTGCGGAGCTTATCGGGCTTTCAATTCACGGACGGTCATCTCCACGATTTCAGCGACCAACTACGCCGATGAAAGATATTTTCTGTTATTGACCTAGTCAGGTCTTAAACCCACATTTCCTTGAACCCGGACGACATCCCGAAGACAGCAACAATAACACCCTCCGGTCTCTTCAGGTTCCAGTTCATGCCATTTGAATTGTGGAATGCAGATCAACCCTTTATGAGATTCATTGATGAAGCACTGGACTAGAATTCACTTCCGCCTATGTAGATGACATACTTGGTTTTTTTTTCAAGAGGCCTGAAGAACACGTTTCTTGTTAGTGGCTTTTCGTCGCACCGACAAGGATAGGTCTTGGGCGACGATGGGATAGGAAAGGCCTAGGAGTTGGAAGGAAGTGGCCGTGGCCTTAATTAAGGTAGAATCCTAGCATTTTCCTGGTGTGAAAATGGGAAACCACGGAAAACCATCTTCAGGACTGCCGACAGTGAGATTCGAACCATCTACCGGATGTAACTTCACAGTCGCACACCCCTAACCACACGGAAAACACGCCCGGTGTGAAGAACACAAACGCTACCTATGTTGCCCTTTCCAACGACTGTGAAACTACAGTATTCTTGTCAACGTTAGTAAGAACGTCTCAGCCTCTAAATGTATTAACTTCTTGGGATACAAAATCCCTGCTGCAGGTTCTCGACAGCTACTACACCGGATCACCGACCTACAAAACTTCCCTATTTTATGAACAGACCGTAACCTCAGACGCTTCTTGGGAATGGTGGATTACTACCGTCGATTCCAATCTTCTGTATCATAATATCAGACGATTTTCAACGCAGCACCATCCAGTCTACACGAATCTCAACACATATCGTTACAAAACTAACCCGTACGCTGGACCGCGTGCGGGTTTTTTTAACTATGTGTTAACCTCAGTACATTTCTAACCAGTCTACTATACGCAAGAAGCGGCGTCTCTATGACGATTGTCTTGTGCGGTTAGATAACTGTTTCATTCCAGTAATTCAGGAACCGAGTTTCCAGACCGTGTGAACGTGAATTTCAAGCGGAGCCTCAAGCAGATGTCTGTGATGGACCGGCCTGGAGACAGCAGTACGAGAGTACCAGCAGCTATGAACGACGTCTGAACGTCTTCATCATGCTTGGCTAAATGTCATAGCCGAATCTGGATGGAGAGAGAAGAAGGTCGCCTAATACGAGCTAAGTGAACGAAAGTTGGAAGCATGTGGTAGGATTAGTGACAGTTACGCAGAAAATAAGCAATTAATTATGTATTAGTAGTTGAGCCCTTTAGCAATTAGAGTAAGACTTGATCATGACGTAGGAGCCCATCAGGCCATTTCTTAAGATAATTTTGAAGTCATTAATGTTTTTAATTTATATAACTTATCATTTAGGGATTCGCACCGTGTATTATATTATTTTAAGGGTGATAAGGGAGTTAGGAGTAACTTAAGGTTGTTTATTTTAGTGTTATATCAGAATATTTCCTATGTCTCGTGACTTAAACTTTTGTTGTAAATAAGGATCATCTAAAGAAAGTTGTTGCTCTTAGATATCGGGAAGGATAGAAAGATTAATGTAACGTAATATCTGCATGCTGCATGATTTATCTGCATGTTTTCACTGTGATTAAAGTCAGTTGAGTAAATTAAAACCATCTTGTAGGCAATGTCATCAACATTTCTGACCAAGTTTCGCACTGCCAAAGAACCTGGGTCTTGAGGGCGTGAAGTTGCACCATATGTGTAGAGCGCTGTGCTTTATGAGGAAATAGCATGGGACGGTACGGTGAATGAAATGAATTAGACCCAGAAGCGGGTCTGGTAACCGAGCCTGATATTTAGAAAGAGAATTGGTTCCTTACTTGTAAGAAGTTGTGTAGAGGCTCATATGTTTGTCGA
Organism: Anabrus simplex; assembly: GCF_040414725.1. Lineage (NCBI taxonomy): Eukaryota > Metazoa > Arthropoda > Insecta > Orthoptera > Tettigoniidae > Anabrus > Anabrus simplex. Next base: position 325,301,238 of record NC_090268.1, read on the forward strand.
GATAAGACGGAAGTGAAAATCCTTTGTGTGTTTTCAAAACCAGAAAGGCAGGCGAAGTAAGGTCAGTATTAGGACGTGTTTACGATTTTTTGTGAATCTGTCTTTCACACTCCCGTCGGCCAGGTCATTGGCATAGTTACCGCACCTTACGGGGTGACGGCCATTTTTGAAAACCGCATGCAGTAGCTCGTTCCTTTACTTTTCAGATGAGATTTATTTGTTTGACAGAGATTTTTTCCTTTCCTCTTGCTTGTCCATATTTCTGTGTACAGAATGTGTGATATCTTTGTATACTAGTTGATTTTATGTTTGATCATTAGATTGTCTGGTAACAGTAAAGATTACCCAGAGGATGTGAGTTCACACTCATCCAATTTTAAGTGGAATCGTGCCACAAGTAGCTTCAGTGATTTTTTTGTTTCGGTTGGGTTTCATAGCGTTCATTGTTTTCTGTGTATATGTAAATATGTCCCAGATGCAACGGAACTTTAATGATAAATTTATGTCTCGGTCCAATGGTGTTGTACACCGAAGGACCCATTTACCGGTTCATTAGTTCGTCCATCAGCACTTCGACATCATCTTTTAAAATTTTAAATGTACGCCGTCTTCGGCATTTTGTTTTCGCACCATGAGTGCATAAGATTGTAAGTAACCATTGTTATCATGTGAGATTGATGAATTGACTATGCTTTGGTCAATTAAATAGTTCAAATTTAATTAGTTCCTCATTTTAAAAAATGAACATATTAGTACACATGTCGTATCACACTCCTGCCACAAGGACCCGATACGAGTTCTCTCCAACTGCTGCTAGTTCGGTGTAGTTTCATTTTTGTGGACACGTAACCAGGTGAGTTGCTCAACCTACCATTTTTTCTGTGATTGATCCATTTACTTAAGCCCTAAGGGTATAATATATAAAATAAGAGTTTTGTCTGTACATTGCTCAGAATTGGAAAAGAATGGTATTTCTATATCGGTCATGTCCACAGTAATAAGGAAATGCACCTTTTACTTTTCCGTAATTTCTCTCTGTCTGTGTGTCTGTCTGTCTGTCTGTCTGTCTGTCTGTATGTATGTATGTATGTATGTATGTATGTATGTATGTATGTATGTATGTATGTATGTATGTATGTATGTATGCACACGCATCACGAGAACACAGCCGAGGAGAATTTAATGAAAATCGGTATGTGAAGTTGGGGGATGAGCCACTACAATCTAGGCTATAAATATTTTTATTCACACTGAGTGAAATGGCAGTTTAAGGGATGGCCTAAAATTGAATTCTCAAATACGTATATTATTAGTGGTCGCGTCGATAAATACTGCATAACTAAATTTATATAGAATTAAATGCCCGATTAGTTATGTCATACATTGTTACCGCACCGGCTATAACAACATAGATATTCATGAATTTGTATTTTTGTTGCCAAGTCCATATCAACGCCGAGCCACGAAAAATATCGGTTAACAGAATTTAATCAAAATCGGTATATAGAGTCGGGGGATAATAAACAACAGTCTAAGTTACACACAATTTTATTCGCTCTTGATGAAATTGTAGCTTAGGGGAAGGTGCCTAAAAATAAATGTTAAAATATCTATGTTATTGGTCTTATCGAAAAGTACTACATAACAAAAGTTATAGAGAATACAATTTTCGATCACTTATGTTTTATTCACTTTTACCGTACCGACCATGTTAAGAGTGTTATTTCAGAGTCTGAAGAAAACTAAATGTGAAAGCCTACAATATCAAAAGCGCTAAGCTAAGCTGACTTTACAGTTGTTAAATGTGTTTTCCAGTAGCGGTGTGAACACGCACGGAAATGTGTCGAGGCTTATTTGTTCATGATTTTGTAGCCTAATTTTGTCAAGCTAAACTGATTATTTTAACTCAACCACACATGTGCGTCCTTTTGAAACACAGAAATAATTTCCGTTCGCAGATTAAATCCTACTGCCGATCAACATCGTACTACGAGCTGACCGGTACTACTTCTATGAAGAAGTCTATATAGATAGCAAAGTTTCTGGTCGATCAATTATGAGTTCATGATTGCACCATGACAAAAAAATCTAATCTCGTGATAAAAAAGACTATTGTTCACATTTTACAGTTCTGAATGAAGTTAGCGCGAACGCTCCAAAAGTAATCATCATATAATTCCAGCTATTCGACCCCTACATAGATACGCAGTTTTGAATGAGTACTGTGAACACTAAGGCTGAGGCTCACTTAATAGTAGTAGTAGTAGTAGTAGTAGTAGTAGTAGTAGTAGTAGTAGTATGACCTGGTCTAGAATTACAATTTAGGAGTATTCAATCAATCAATACCGATCTGCATTTAGGGCAGTCGTCCAGGTGGCAGATTCCCTATCTGTTGTTTCTCTTTCTTTTCTTAAGTGATTTCAATGAGATTGGAAATTTATTGAATATCTCCCTTGGAAAGCTATTCCAGTCCCTAATTCCCCTTCCTATAAATGAATATTTGCCCAATTTGTCCCCTTGAAGTCCAACTTTAACTTCACATTGTGATCTTTCCTACTTTTAAAGACGCCATTCAAACTTATTCGTCTACTAATGTCATTCTACGCCATCTCTCCGCTGACAGCTCGGAACATACCACTTAGTCGTGCAGCTCGTCTTCTTTCTCCCATTTCTTCCCAGCCCAAACTTTGCAACATTTTTGTTACGCTACTCTTTTGTGGGAAACCACCCAGAACAAATCGAGCTGCTTTTCTTTGGATTATTTCCAGTTCTTGAATCAAGTAATCCTGGTGAGGGTCCCATACACTGGAACCATACTTTAGTTCGGGTCTTACCAGAGACTTTTATGCTCTCTTCTTTACATCCTTACTATAACCCCTAAATACACTCATAATCATGTGCAGAGATCTGTACCCTTTATTTACAGTCCCATTTACTGTATGTGCTTACCCCAATGAAGATCTTTCCTTATATTAAGACCCAGATACTTACAATGATCCCCAAAAGGAACTTTCACCCCATCAACACAGTAATTAAAACTGAGAGGACTTTCCCTATTTGTGAAACTCACAACCTGACTTTTAACCCCGTTTATCAACATACCAGTGACTGTTGTCCATTTCACAACATTATCGACGTCATGTTGCAATTGCTCACAATCTTGTAACTTATTTATTGCTCTATACAGAATAACATCATCCGCAAAAAGCCTTACATCTGATTTTACTCCTGTACTCGTATCATATATATATATATAAGAAAACAAAGGTCCAATAATACAGCCTTGAGGAATTCCCCTCTTAATCACTATAGGGACAGATACAGCTTCGCCTATTCTAATTCTCTGAGAACTGTTTTCTAGAAATATAGCAATCGATTCAGTCACTCTTTTGTCCAGTCCAATTGCACTCATTTTTGCCAGTAATCGCCCATGATACACTCTCTCAAATGCTTTAGACAGGTCAATCGCGATACAGTCCATTTGACCTCCTGAATTCAAGATACTGCTACATCTTGCTGGAATCCTACAAGTTGAGCTTCAGTGTAATAACCTTTCCTTAAACCGAATTGCCTTCTATCGAAACAATTATTAATTTCGCAAGCATGTCTAATATAGGCCTAATAAGAAAGAAAGCTGGCCTATAATTTTCAGCTATATGTCTATCACCCTTTTATTTATACACAGGGGCTACGATAGCAATTGTCCATTCATTTGGTATAGCTCCTTCAATCAAACAATAATCAAATAAGTAGTTCAGATATGGTACTATATCCCAAATCATTGTCTTTAGTATATCCCCAGAAATCTTTATCATTTCCAGCCGCTTTTCTAGTTTTCAACTTTTGTATCTTATTGTAAATATCATTGTTATCATATGTAAATTTTAATACTTCTTTAGCATTAGTCACCTCCTCTATCAGGACATTATCCTTGTAACCAACAATCTTTAAATACTGCTGTCTGAATACTTCTGTCTTTTGAAGATCCTCACATACACACTCCCCTTACTCATTAATGATTCTTGGAATGGTCTTTTTGGAACCTGTTTCTGATTTAAAGTACCTATACATATTCTTCCATTTTTCACTAAAATGTGTATGATTGCCCATTATGCTTGCCATCATGTTATCCTTAGCTGCCTTCTTTGCTAGATTCAATTTTCTATTAAGTTCCTTCAATTTCTCCTTACTTCCAGAGCCATTTATAAATCTATTGCTTTCCCATCTGCACCTCCTTCTTAGTCTCTTTATTTCTCTATTATAATAAGGTGGGTCTTAACCATTCCAAATGATAGCACCACAATTCACTAAATAACTCAAAATTCAACCCTGAAAATAGCCCTTCCTTAAGAAGAGCTTCTTCTTCTTCACTTTTATTAAATTCTGCATTCATTTTATTCCAAATTAGCAGTGAAGAGGGTTTCTCCGCCTGGTTGGCTGCCTCCAATTCAGATAGTTTTTCCTCCACCAGTGGAGTGAATTGAGATTTTCCGACTTATCGGGTACTCCTAGGAAACAGGTTAGTAAAAGGGCATAGTTTTTGCCCTAGGACTCTCCACTTTTCGACCTCCCCCCATCTCCACGAAAAAGGACGAAGAGTAATCACAGATCACGGCTGTCTGCGGCCTGGTCATTCCAGCTCTGCAACTTTGGACTGTTAGATCTGCAGCGTAGTACTGTTCGTTAAAAGTGATAAAATTTGTTTTTCATTTAATCGAGTGTTTAATATCGTACCGTACCCAGGGGTAGTAACCCTCTAGGACGAAGCCTCCATTCCTGCATAAACATCCGACTAACTCAGGTTTGGGCAGAGAAGTGGGTTGGTTGTCGATGGGCAAGTCTAAAACTCGAAGTTTCTCAATTAATTATAAGTAAATAACAGGAAAATGGAGGTATAATTCGAATGAGAAACAATAATATGGGGTAGGATGAGTTTATTCACAAAATAACCCCGAATCATACTAACATAAAAAGAAAATCAACTAATAAAAATGATAATAACATTATCTCAAAAATTGAAAAGAACTGGACATTAAAACGTTAATTATTCAAATAATTAAATGCAAAAGAAAAGTTCAAACACAACATTAAATACTTGTGAACTTCAAAAATATTCTTCACATGATTGTCCAAAGTTCATGTTCATAATAGTATACGTATGCGTATACAAATGCGTATTCGATTCGCATAGAGTAACACGATGTTAAGTATCACAATGATACCAATTTTAATTTTGGAGAGTTGTTGCAAAGTTAACATGAAAAGAAAATTAAGACGCAATGGGACATGATACGAATTATGAAACATACTAGTGGCATTTCCCTACGCTATATTTACAATGAACACAAATAAGCAAAGTATCTCAAATATATACATCGGATAAAGAAAGGGAAATCTTACACACTACACTGACTCGACGTGAAACGCGGTTCACCAAAAGATCTAGTGAAAACTAGATTGACCACCAACATTCAATCAGCACTCGGGCTGTTCCCCATTAAACCACAAGACAACATATCAAAACAACATTGAAATAGCACAAAACACCATCCTTTAAGAGAAAACATATTATTATCTTTATTAAACATGTGGAAAGCAATGGGAAACATTGCATTCTTCTGCTGCATTTGCGTACCCAAAAGCGCGTTTATCCGTCACATATTTCCTGCTGTACTGTGGGCTGAAAAGAAATGTTAGAACTCAATACTGCACTAAGGCTTAGTTACTGTTCGACACGATTGTATCACGGAAATAACATCTCATTCACGCTGTCTATGTAAACACGGCTGATAAGTAAACCTGTAAGTCGATCTCGTATTTCCTCGACTGCACGGAAACTCACATACAATCGTGCTTCTTACTAGCATGCTACAATAATTTATCACACACATCAGACTCACTGGCCTGGCACCAATTTCCCGTCAATTCTGATTCTCAATATTCTCTCAGAATACAACTGCAGGGCCATATCCACGGCACACCATTCTTCATCAGGCATGCAATCGGCCTGCATAATCAACTTCAAAAATCAGCATGCATTATAACCTCTTATATTTCTTACAATCTCATCAGCCTTTCCCATTAAAAATCCAGGTTCGATTCTCATACAAATCATTGTGCGAAACAGTTTCCAACCTACATTGGAAGACTCCTTTCTCATTCAACGTTGCGATACAGCTCCACACCTGTCAGCTCCTGAAACAACATGCGTCATGCAATCTAACTGTTACTAACTTTCTAAATGACCAAAACTAAATTGAATTTACTCTCAACGTAGCAAGTGTTTAACTCGGAAAGTGGATGATCTTGTCAATCTAACCCTCCTATCTCTAATATACAAGAATATCGAAATAATACTAAGCAAATTATCATGCATAATGACACAACAAAATAAATCCTAACAACTCCCTCATTATCCCATCTAACTAATCGTAAAGTAAAATAAAAATATAGAAATCATGCATTCCTCTTTTATCCGTATTTACAGCATTACAAATGTAAAATAAACACATGCCGTCAGGCAAAATTTACGTTAAAGAAAAATCCCAACACTAAACTTCACTAGTATTTAAACATAATTCATATAACATGCCATCTAATTTAAAAACTTGCGTCTTTTCTTGAACGACTCTCTGGGCATTGGCAACGGCTCATATCCTTGCCATGGTGGTGTCTTACTCCATGTTGATCACTGCTTTAACACATGGAAACAATCTTCTTGATGAAAGTTCATGTTCACTGCAACACAGAAGACTTTAGGTGAATGTCTCTTCACCGCTCGATTTGCACGTGCCGAACAAACCCTTGTTAGCTGTGAACTACCCAACATTACTGACAAGAAAAACACACTTAAAATTAATCAATTGGGTTTTTTTATACAGTTAGAGCGCCTCGCGGTTCGGTAAGTTCTTCGCAAAACGCGACCGACACGAAAATGCAATACAGCTGAGCGTTTCTTCTTCACTTTCCAGTCTGCGGCTATTATTACCGTCTATTTATTTGGGGTAAAACTTTGCGCCATAATGAAATCGGCAATTTAGCACTTCACCAGTTAATCCAGTAAACTTCACGGCTAAAAGCACTGTTTCTCGGTCGTAAGACCATACACTGTTATATATCCATCCACGTGGCAACATTCACGCACAAGTATCAGAGCAATACCGAGCAACGTTCACACCACGTCGGCTCCCACCATCAGAGTGATGCTCTCAAAGCTTGGGACGCTGGAGAAGCTTGGCTAACGCCGTTGTAGGTATGGGATTCCCGTATGTTTAAAAGAGCAACCAATCAGCGTGCTTGCCATTCACAATGACTTATATATTAATTAAGAACACCATAAAACACACTCCAGATGATGTACAAATGACTCAGATTATTCTATAGCCTATTCCTTATTATATTACACTTTCCGACCTGTGGAAAACCGTCAACTAACAGAACCGATTCCTTTATAGCGATATCTTCGACATGCGATTGTCCATGTTGGTCAACCTGGGATATTAATTCCGCGCGATCCAGACTCCATATTTGCCACACCCACGCATTCTAATTGACTGAATGTTCCTCTTGGCCAACATCTTCTACACGTGCCGAGATGTGCTAGCTTCTGGTAACGCTAAGCCTTTCTCACGGTCCCGAGGAAGCATCGCGCAATATCCAGCGACTTTATGTCTCCATGGACTTCCGGTCTCAGCTATCCTGCGATCCACTACTTTTACCATGCCTGACTGAAATTTATTTCAATAAAATGATATAATATGGCAAATAATAATTTGAGTGTCTCTTATGGGCCGTCAGGATACGGCTCAATATGGAAGCATTGCTTTTACTCGCGCCATTCCTACTGACGTCATGCTCATTTCAGTTGGAAAAACCACTACGACAGTCTTTCTGAGGATGTAAACGGGCAGGTGGAAAGGGAGTGTCTGCCATTATAATGAAATTCCCCAACCTGATTGTGGCTGATGTTAGACAAGCGGGCTTACCATTACAATGAAAATTCCCTAACCCAGTCTTCATATGAGAAAAGACGTTTGGTGATTTCCCCGTTGCGTTTCTAGGGTAACGTTTTAAGCTATGCAGTTTAATACAATCTTGCTCACAACGTGTACACTACCTAACCTAGAACTCTGAATACTACGTAGAATTCCGTAGCGAAGCACGGGTACATCACCTAGTTAAAATAATAAATTACAGGTCTGATCTGTTTCGGATTTTTACAGTTATACCACTTCGAATAGTCTTTCTTGGTATTCTTTCCCCCAAAGGTGTAGGTTATCCATAAACATCTTTTGGTTGGACTTTTACGTTCCTACCCAATCTGAGTGTCAATTATTTGTCTGCCTGGCAGCCCTTTGAAGGAAGATCTGCAGGGTTCAGGTGGCCAGAAACATACCTCTATATAAGATGAGGCGAAGTCAGCTCACCGATTTCTTCAATATGGTTGTTGACAAACACAGTACCTATTTTTCTCTTTCTGAATCCACGTCAAAACTGAGGTAGAGTCTGTCCAGGAATACAACTCGACATCTTTGTAGTGAAACCCTTATAGCATTGAAATGCCTAAGCTAGCTTCCACTGTTGTAGCAATTATCTCTAAACGAGGAATGGTGACGGTCTTTTAACGGAGCTGCACTTGATCTGGCGGCAAGGAAGAGCACCTTAATTCCACAGTTAACTTATAGTCATATGAACACTGGCATTGCAAAATATATGCTGGATGACATTCTTCTCATTCTAATGGAAATTAATGGAATTTTCATCTCGTGAATAAATAGACTTGAATATAACGTAACAAATTGATCCTTGATATCAGAACTGACCTCTTCATACCAAGATACACCACTTAACAACAACTCATTGCATAGAAGTACTTGACTAACTGTACCAATTGGATCAAGTATCTTTTGAGCAATAGGAAGAATGGATCTTTTCGTGACTTCAAGCAATACCAAGTTTTGTAACCATTCCAAATTTAACAACAAGGTGTCTGATTCCAAATCCCATTGTAAATCTAACACTGCTGTCTGGCCTACAAGAATGGAAGTGTCATTGTTAGCCTGCCAGCCTCTCAAATTTAATTTTGTTTCCTTCATTACGGTACATGGTGAAAGGGACATCAAAGGTGTAGTGATGTTTGTGGACAATGTCAGCTGTTTCTCTGTACAGCTAGAAAGAATTCCCACAACTAAAACAAAAATAGGGGTAATGTTATGTTGTAGTTGTCGGCTCGAAATTTCCCTCAAGATAGCAGCCTTACGGAAGTTGAACTACTGGGTCTTGTAAAGTCGATCCAACCATGGAGAAAACCAAAACCGAACCAAATCCCATGGCGCAACAGCCCCGAAGGGCCATGGCCTACCAAGCGACCGCTGTTTTTGGGGTCGGCAACCGTGGAAAAATGTAAATGAATTTTCCGAGGAAAGGGGTCATTCTGTAGTGCGCCTACGACCCTACCACTGCCATAGAGTTATTTTGGGTAAGGTTAAAAGCGCTGTGGGAAAGAGAAATCATACATTCAAACTGTCCGGCACCCTAAATTTAAAGGGGCCCATAGACGTGCAATATTATTGCACAACAATCGGGTTTGTGCAATAAATAGAATCGTGTGGAGATAATATTGTTGGTTGTGCAATATATTGTGCAAAGCGGCCACAGACGTTCAATATGCGTGGCAATATATAGTCAGTCCATGCCGGAATTTTGTTTGGTGAACACTCTTTTCTGTATCAGGAAACCGCTTCACTTCCTTTCGGAAGTTTGTAGGTACGTAGAGAACTGATTTTTAAAAATAACTTCTTGTTTGTCGGCGTTCGGATATTTTTCGCGATATTTCTCAATAAGCACCTCGTTCTGTTCACCTTTTTTAACGTGATTTACTGTAATCTTTGCTCTTAACGTCCCATAGAGCCGGAAGGCCATGGTACACTCCGATAAACTCCAAAATAAACTTTTTCAACACCTGTTTGTCTGCCATCACGATACGTTCTCCTCCACTTGTTGATAGCAACTGGCGGGAGGGCGGGATATTGCACAATATTTCCAACACACGGCACAGTATTTTGCGATTTGCGCAATATATTTCAAACTTTTTTGATTTCGTACAATATACTGCACAACCATTCAATATTAAATACACACTATCAATTGTATTGCACAAACCCCGATATTGCGCAATAATATTCCACGTCTATGGGCCCCTTAATGGCAGAGGAACTACAGTACATAAAATGACAAAGGAGGACTGGGATGGCTTGTATTTCACATGCTGAGAAACGTCAAAAGGAAGATTACGAAAGGGACGTCGTGTTGGAGACAGTCGTGGAAGTGAACGTCATGAATCTACAGGATGACAGCGACAGCGATGAATCAAGTGACGAGGATACTTGTAGTGACAGCTCTGATGAAAATTAAGAATACGAGAAGTTCCTGCGCAGTGTTGCCAATTCATCGGCTAGATCCCACTAGATCTGGAGGATTAGTTAGTGGGTGAAAATAAGCGATAGTGGTTAGCAGTTTATTTTTGGCGGGTTGTAACTTATGAACAGCTGGAATATAGTCGGAAATACCTTTGCTATTACATACGATTTTATTTATCAGTATATACTGAACCCGTAAGTTCAAGAGTTCAGTACTAACAACCCTAAATATATCTTAGTACGCGAGACTTTGTACTTTAATGGTAATAAAAGGGAAAGGTTTGCATAATGATGCATCATGGCTTTCTTCCTTATTTTTCTGGAAATAGGAAATACCAGTCTTTCCGATATAATCGTCTGTCTAGCTCATAGTCTCAGGACCATACTATATAGACCTGCAGTAGTCTGTATATACCGGCAGCCGGACCTAACTCTCCAGGCAGCGCAGCGCAGTCTACAGTGTGGAATGATTGCTGAATTTGCATGTTCAGTAACAATTCAGGTTCCATGAGAGCTGACAACTATCCAAATCCCTAACAGTTGCAGTGTGAGTACAATATTACATAGCATAGGTACGAGTTCTGAGAACATGCCAAAACCGAGTTACCTACAGCGTTTTTTAAAGGAACGACCAGAAGTTTAAGGACTGGCTGTTGGAGATACTTGGTGCATTTTTCTCTCTTGTGTTTTTTCTAAGCCTTCATTAATGACCACACTAGTTTCAAAGTTTAAGAGACCTTTGTGCTCTCATGCTGTTTCATCCTCTTAGAAAATTTATACAGAGCGCGCTCTTGGCCGTGTCTCTATTGAGTGACCAGAATGCATCTGGTTTCCGGCAACGAGAGAAGACATTAAAAAACGACAACATGTCGGCGAGACATGCATTCACGGCCACATGGCCTCCAACTTAATCAATAGCCATCCAGGCATTTCAGTTTATTGTTTAACGTGTAAATAGTTTCTATGCATTTTGTTAATCATGTACAATTGCAGTGGCGGCTCGTGAAAAAATCGTCCTACGTGCTACAAAAAACAAGCTAAATACGCTGTTTTAAATCCGCATATTGCCATGATGAACAACGCATACTTCAAACTTGGTAATAATAATAATAATAATAATAATAATAATAATAATAATAATAATAATAATAATAATAATAATAATAATAATAATAATAATAATACAACTTTTCTCACAATTTATAACTCAGAACAAACAAAAACAACTAATTTGGAAGCAGATGAATTCTTCGACAACTGTCTACTATATAAATAATTCATTGGAGAAATATTGTTTTTACTAACCTAATGGCGCAACTTACATCAGTGCAAATAGAATCGTGGGAATATAGATCCCCACTAAGAACACTAATTTAATTTCACTTTATATATACTGCAGTGGATAAATAATTTGATAAATCTTCGTATAAACTTTAGCACTAACACAATGACAGAAAAAACACGCACCAGTAATATAACCGCCAGATTAAAAACCGCACAAAGCAACTGAAAGAGCTGCCAACTGATTCATTGAGACCTCCCCTATTACCAGAGTAAATGCCTGGCTCCATGGCTAAATGGTTAGCGCGCTGGCCTTTGGTCACAGGGATCCCGGGTTCGATTCCCGGCAGGGTCTGGAATTTTAACCATCATTGGGTGTACGTGTTGTCTTCATCATCATTTCATCCTCATCACGACTCGCAGGTCGCCTACAGGCGTCAAATCAAAAGATCTGCATCTGGCGAGTCGAACATGTCCTCGGATACTTCCGGCACTAAAAGCCATACGCTATTTCATTTCACCAGAGTAAATTACATTGTAATGCGGGATAACATTTAGGGTCAGTCAAAGATTCTTTGACTCACCTACGAATTCCTTATTTTTGACACAAAAGGAAGATGGATATTTTAATAAGCATGTGTGAGATAGATTTCCTCCACTTACGCTTAAATTCGAGCCCAGACGATGCTACTCTCTAGTGGCAGATTCGCTTACCACGTTCAACATAAGCACGGCCGACTGGATCCCTCGCTGCGCTCCAAGGAGGTAGCTACAGCGACGCATAAAGTCGGCCGTGAACGCAAGGGTAGCAGGCTTAGAGCATTAATACTATAGAGTGCGCTTAGCGCCACCTCGTCCATGTTGCGGCTTGAAGCCAACATCTCGATCAGCTGACTGGGGGGTAGTTCGAAGCAGAGTCCGAGAGGATATAAGGAAATTGTCGAACAGTGACATTCGAAAAGGCGGCGAAATCGGAATATGATATGTACCCTGCTTAGCTGTTGTGGTTAAGCGTTAATTACAATAAAAACCGTGGACATAAATGCATAATTACGACGAAAATGTTTAAAACCAAAAGAGAGCTACGATAGGATACACCCTCATTATGATCGTTTTTTTTGCAAGTATTACATCCCCGTGAGTAACACTAATTGTTTAATGTTAATTATTTATTATAATGTAAGAGACAAGTAATTTTTTCCAATTACCGCATCATATTGGGATTAATAGCTGAAAGCTAACCTCTGAAAGTTGTCCGTAAGGAAGTGTAGCCTAATTTGAAATATTAATGCGACTGACATCTACAATAAACACTTCATAACTTCCAAAAACAACTTTAAAATACTGTATTTACCGTGCTCGGTATACTTTTGACTGAAATAGGCCTGCTTCAAACCAATGCCCAACAACACAAGATGCAAAGAGTGACACATAGCCTACAGGACCATTATGGAAAGAAAATAACACAAGTATCACACTTAAGTGAACCATACACCACCAACAGATGGCAACAAAAATGAACTCTCCAGGGTAAACGATAAACAGGTACCATAACAAGAAATATTCACTTATCATAAGTTATAAAAATTCACAATACAGTAGGGTCAACTGCATATCAATTGGCACTGGTTGTAGTACCTATTTATGCCTATGAAGCAGGGATCTGTTGTAATATGCTGCTTCAACAACAACATAATAATAATAATAATAATCATCATCATCATCATCATAATAATAATAATAAAAATAATAATAATAAAGGGATACATAAAATGCTACACAGTTAAAATTTCACTCCACTGCCACCTACTAAATTAAGCTTAGTTTAAAGCCCAACATAAACTAATGCACATGCCACATTTGAAGTAGGCCTATAAATAGGAGGTCACATCTGAAGAAAAGAAAACATCCTGCAGCATTCAGTAATGTTGTTCCAAAAATACAGAAACAAGACATGCCAATATAAAAGTAATTTAAGAATGAATTTCTATAAAAATCAACCTGACTCATAGACAGAATGATTAGAGGGAATATGCCTAAAAGTAGAACACTAATACAAATCAGTGAAACTAGCATACCACACCAGCATCCTCTTACATGAGCAACTTGAGTCTATATAAATATTCCAGTCATAGGAAGCATAGAAATCCTCATATAGGCCTACACACTCTAACACGTTTATATAACAAATGCAATAATTATATTATAAAGCAGCCTACCTTATATTACTGGTTCCTGAATAGAACAGTCTTTGTGTGAAAGCTTCGTACCCTCACACTGTGAAGTTTTTCTGTTTCAAGCCGTGCTTTATGGTGTAACCTCACTTTAAAGTATTCCATCAAAACTGCTCGCTTCAGCTGATGAATGTGGCTGTCAAGGGGCGGAGAAGCAAATGTATGCTCCTGAAGTTCATCAAACACTTCTCTCTTAGCATGGTTCAGTACTGTCATTACAAGTACATTTAAAGGGTCCTTCATCCTTGTCATTTTGTGCTGGAATTGTCGCATCATCTTTTCACCTTCCCTGCAGAGGTATATCACATCTGATGATGGGATTGAAAGGCCACCTCTGTTTTTCCTCTTCAGGAGTGCTGAATGTGAAACTGCTGTTTGGAGAACCGCCTTACAAACATCACATTTAACTGCTTTCTGTAATCTTTTCACAACAAAACCTGCTATATATTCCACTACATCCTCAACATACAATGTCAGGTTGGCTGGGTGTGGAATGTAGTCATGATCATGACTAACAAAAAGTACATCAGTACTGTTGGCAGGCAGATGAATAGGATCACCAGTTATTTGACTGCTGTCTCTACAATTCATAATAACAGTAGGGTCAACTGCAGAGCAATTGGCACTGGTTGTAGTACCTATCTGTATATGGAGCAGAAGTCTTTTATATGCTGCTTCAAACTGCCTAGCTGTGGGGTTGTTGTTATGACCACCATGACTCCTAATGGCACTAAAAAATACTTCCAGATGATCCTGACTAAGTTTGTAGGTGAGCAGAAAATGCATCTTCAGCTGTGGCATGTTCAAAATTGAGTCATACACTCCTAAGACAGACTTTAGACACACAATCAAACCTATGAAACCAGTTTTCCTAGAGCACTTCACTAGACAAACACCACCATCCATCTCTTGCAGTGATTGTATATATTCAATAGCCTCCTGAATGTAGGCCCTCGTACTGTGGATATTCTCTGCTTTCAATGGTTTCTGCCATCCCTTTGAACAAAGATTACGGCTGTTCAAGATATCAAATATATTGTTCATGAGCCTAACAAATTTTACAGTCTCCTCACACCCTTGAAACTGAGGAAGATTTAAGTCTCTGTCACAATATGTCATTGCACTTGCAACACTTTCACTGAATGTTTGTGTGGCGAGCTTTACTTTCATGGGTTCCTTCTCCCAGTGAATGTGCCTTTTGGAAAGTTTTGTTCCTAGATGAAGGCCCTCGATACTCTGAAGTTTCTCTAACTCTTCTAAGTACCTCCAATCTATGACATTATCACCCCTGGCAAAAGTTCTCTTAGCTCCTAAAGTATTCCTCACTAATTTTATAGCATGGCAAGCATCTAGAAGAATAAACACTTTAAAATCATTTGAGGGATTTTCAAACCAGTTCACCATATTATTTTCATCAAAAGAAGCTCCCAAACAACGGGCCATGGATAAATTAGAAGCAGCACCATCAAAAGTAAGTGACACTACAATTACATTTAGGTCATTTAAAAATTTAAGGCACTCAATCACTAGATTTGCTCTCTCCGAGCCACTTAAACCGTTAATCAAAAAATAACCCACTGGAATTTTCCAGTGTCCATTTAGTGAGACCACCATAAACACTAAAGCCTCCTTGGCTTCTGGTAAATCCTGATCCTCGATTTCAGTACCACAATTCACATAACCAAGAAATTGTTTTCCATCAAATTCAATGTGCTTCCGGATGCACATTTCATCCATCATCAGTGCACACACTAGGGGCTTTCCACTGATAGCCATCTCCTTCCCTTTTGAAATGAGAGCAGTTGCAGCCTCTGAACTGAATCCTGGCTTACCATCCACCGACTGATACCACTTCCGCAGTGTACTTGGATGGGGCAAACCATGAGGAAATACATCCCTCAAGTAGCTGTATGCACGACTTGAATAGAAATTCAATGTAAGTGCAAAGCAGCGTAGTTCAGGAGGATACTCTGCTCTTGTATCACCATCCTTTGTTCGCATCAGAAGTTGGGCAGCAGCAGGAGAAAGACATTTCTGGAACAATGGAAGTTAAAAGGTGCATTATACTTTTTCACAAGTTAATTTATGGTATTACATTATTTTTGAAATATTTGTTTAACAGAGATTGTGATACAATAAAAACAAATTACAGACTTCTAAAGGCTCCAAATTTTATGTATGTATGTCTGTCTGTTAGGTCATCAACCCAGAGACTGTTTGGATCCTCAAATAGCACCACCAAAGGCTAGCGGATATAGGGAAACCGAAAAAATATTTAAGCTGTTGTTTTCTTACCTCAAGCGTGCAAGCAGCATCTTCAGTTATCATCATTTTCTCCTTCAGATGGTTTACTAAGGCTTTCCCATTCTGCAACTGATTAATAGCTCGCCGATACTTCTGCCTTTCCAATTTCAGCTTCTTATGGGATTTATGAATAACTTCCCTGGCAACCTGCATGAAGGTCTGGGCTTTCCTTGGTGACTTTACCATTTCCTCAGTGTAATCACCAACATAAGATTTTCTGAACACCTTTGTTTTAGGAAGAGACTCATTCTCCTCTTCCTGAGGAACACTGAAAAAATATGAAAATTATAAGGGTCAACAACAAAAATGTATTACCTATGTGTAATATAGTAACCTAATATGCTGCAATAGATGTTGCAGTTGAACAGTATGTTAAATATCTTAAACACAAATATTTCACATAAGGATGACAGGCCACATTCCTGCATAAATCTATGGAAAATAATAAATTTAAAAAAATCTGCTCACACACAACTTGTTGATGCAACAGGATCCACTTGAAGTTTCCTCTTCACAGGAGGTTTTCTCCTCTTCTCAGCTGGTAAAAGGTGGGGTGGAAAATTAAAAATTGTTGGTACTGCATTTGGCTTCAGTTTAACTCCCACACCAAATGCTTCATTATCAAAACATTCCGGTGAAAAATGCTTAGAGCATAATCTTGAATGCTTTCCAGGTATGAAATTCTCTCTTCTTAATGCAACTACCCATTGCTTTTTCCTTGTCTCATCAGCAGGAAAACTGAAATCAATAAAAGCACAGTATTCAAAATTGCTGTAACCGGGAAACTGGAACTGTAACCAATACAATAAACGTACGTATTCTACAGACACCTGACAACAACTGTATGAAACCCCTTACATCATCATCATATTTACGTAAATATTTACTTACCCGTGAAAGGAAATGCCAGATCCTTTTTTGAAGGTCTCCTTGCATCCATACGCTACGCAATAGTGCACCATCGCTTCATTAACAGTAGCTAAAAGTCACTTTTAAGTACGCTGATCACTATTCTCGCCTATAACACAATGTTCAAAACTCTCGCACTACCCACCAGTCAGCTGATTGAGATCCTTGCTTCAAGAATGTGACGTCATCAGCCATCTATTGGATATATGATCGAAGGTAGCAGGAGACATCGAGTAATTCTACCCCCTTGCGGGAGAGGAAGTAACTATAAACGGGATCAGTGAAAGTTGATCCCGGTTTACGGTATACTCCGCCGGCTAGGGGGAGTGTTGCAAGCTTGGCTGCGCCTGCGTATTGCTTCCTTCAGGCTACAGGCAAGGGCTCACTTCACATGAGCACCAGCCTTGTTCCCCGGGAGAGCGGCGCTAGGTGTTCGACAGATCTCGTCCTGATTTTCACAAAACACAAATTCATATCGTACTCAAAACAAAGAAAAGGCACCAGGATAATGGTACTGTACATAAATAATATTCCTTACAGTTCCAAGCTACGTGCTGGAGCCCGGTAGCACGTACTGACCGGCCGCCACTGTACAATTGTAACTTAATAAAAGTTTTATTACGTGTAATATTGGTGAATGACTCGGCCCTATGGTCTTATCACGTGCTTAACCAAACTACAGCCCATTACCAGAGTAATCATCGCTGTTTAGTAATACAACATGTGTGCTACAGCATTCAATTCGTTATTCCAACACATGCAATGAGGCTGAGCAGTTAAGACAAAATCATGCTTCAATGGCATCTTGTTAAGTTTATATAATTCACACACCTGTAACTTGTATAATTTGGAAATGAATGTAAACTCTGATATATTGGCAGCGATATGATTCAATACGTACAGTTTATATTCAACCGTGCCCCATTTCCTATAAATATATAGTAAGTTAGTTTGAAATTCTAGCGGGATTTGGAGAAAATTTGCGAGTTTTTGAAAGCTGGCAACTCTGTTCCCGTGGCCGCGAGTACTTCGTTCTGGAGTAAGCCTAAGGTAAACAAGTAAGATTAGTACATTGTATCATGGAGCAATTCCCTAAACAGCAGCTTTCTGGTATATTTATAATGTAGTTTGTTATAATAGTTAATATCGTATATTAAATTAATCTACAGAACTCAAGTTAGGACGATACTGTATTCGCACTCATGATAAGGTAAGACTTCGACATGTGACATTCTGCGAGTCAGTGGAGGACGCGTTAATTCTGACTCGCCCCACTGTTAGAAGTCCTGAAGATGGTTTTCCTTGACTTCCCATTTTCACAGCAGGCAAATGTTGGGGCAACGGCCGCTTCCTTCCCATTCCTACGCCTTTCCGGTCCCATCGTCGCCATAAGACCTATCTGTGTCGGTGCGACGTAAAGCAAATAACAAAAAGAAAGAAAGAAATCTGACTCGTGACCCGTTATTGTGATGATTGCGTGCGTATTTTTAAATAAATGGAGACCAAGCAAGTGGCTACGTGGTCTCGGCCATGTCGCTGTCAATCATTCGGGAGATGATGAGTCCGAATCCAAACGTCGGCAGCCCTGAATATGGTTTCCCGTGGTTCACAAATTAATTCGAAGCTGTACCTTAATTAAGGTTACGGACGCTTCTTTCACAATTCTGGCCTTCTCTTTCTCCTTGGTCGCCAATAACCTTCAGATGTTTAAAAAATTAGGGCTTGGAATGGAAGAGAAGCAGTTTTGGCCTCAAAGAGACACCGCCCCAGCATTTGTCCGCAGTCAGGACTCGAAATGTACCAGATCACCGTTTCGGTTCGTGAATTTCTGGAAGCTATCCATTCCGTCTCGTAAACATTCTTCGGTGCGGACATTTATGAGATATTCTATTAGTTTCCATTCATTGTGAATTAAATTGATGGAATTACTTACTTCTGCCTTATACAAGGTTCAGAAGTTAATTTTATTCCTTGAATCGTACATACGTATTTCAATACTGACCTTTACTAGTTTTAACATTTCAGTAACGTGCAAAATCTCTCTAGTCATCAACGCAAGTCGCTCTGAATGCCACTCAAGAAAGTCATACGGAGTCCTGTTTCGTAAAAATTACCATTTCAAGGAGAGCAGGCAGTACGATTCAGATCGCGTCCATGAGTGTTTTCCACACTGACCAATTTCGGTTATAGTCATAATCTATGGATAACTTTACTTCAGTTGAAAAAAGAAAATAGCACCTCTACACCTTAATTTTAAGTCTTGGCAGCTTGGCGCGCGCTAATAGGCACAAACATAGCTTCATTAAGCTCTAAATATCTCGCCACAGAAGAGCATTCATCTTCCGGTTTTAACAAATATGAAAATTCAATCCCCAATGCGTATTTTCCCCGCAGCATATATGTTTTTATCTTTCTTTTTTTTTTTTTTTGCTACTTGTTTTACGTCGCACCGACACAGATAGGTCTTACGGCGACGATGGGACAGGGAAGGGCTTGGAGTTGGAAGGAAGCGGCCGTGGCCTTAATTAAGGTACAACCCCAGCATTTGCATGGTGTGAAAATGGGAAACCACGAAAAACCATCTTCAGGGCTGCCGACAGTGTGGTTCGAACCTACTATCTCCCGAATACTGGATACTGGCCGCACTTAAGCGACTGCAGCTGTCGAGCTCGGTTGTTTTTATCTTTAAAGCCAGAACGTATAGATAGTGATGGAAAATATCTGTTGTAAATCGTTCATCTATACACCGTTGTTTTAAAGCGCTTAATATCATCGCTACAGAAACCCTTATATGCCATTCATCTCAAGTAGCCATTCTAGTATCAAGATAACGTTGTATTTCTTTGATAATAGATCTAGTATAGGACATCACAGCGAGTTGGAAGAATTAGTGCATTTAAGTGCGCAAGGTCCAACGTTTAGTGGCAACCCTGTGAGTGGAATGGTCGTTTGCACTCGGAATATCACCCGCCATTAAGAGTAGAAAGTGTACAAGCGACGCCTTACGTAGAAATGAATGGTGCGAATGTGAAAAACATAAAGGAGGAATTTATACTACACAAATGACCAGACTTGGACAAGGCAAATATATCAAAGCCATTTCATACAAAATTCTGCCGTAAATGTTGAACTGTATGTCACACATATTTTATTATGGGAAGATGTAACCGAACATAAATCACTAGATTTTAAAACGCACAGAACACACAATTTGAGAACAGAAAACTGAAACTTTACACAGTTATCAATAAAAGCTTCGCATGTTACACGATAAAGTACAGTTACCTCAGCTGACAAAATGTTGGCAGTATAGTAGTAGGGTAATTGGCAAAGATTCATTGTATGACACGAAATGAAATGGGTATGGCTTTTAGTGCCGGGAGTGTCCAATGATACACTGAAGAAAATGGAAATTGCAACACCCAGAAGGAGTGGTGCTACATTGCTGCAATTGAACATGCAAGACGAGTGTTCGGTTGTTATTCGATAATTACACTTTCAGGTCCCTCTGACCGCAAGTTTGAACAACAATCAATACATAATGTGCCCACCTCGAGCTGCAATACATTGATGAATTCGTCGAGGCATGGAGTCAGTAAGGCCCTGGATCGCTTCCTGAGAAATTGTGGCCCATACTTGCTGCACTGCACGGGTCAGTTGTTCCAGAGTTGTGGGTGGCTGAGGACGGTTGGCCAGTTGTCGACCCATCATGTCCCATACATGCTCAATAGGACTGAGGTCCGGGGATCGGGCAAGCCATTCTAAGGTTGTGATGTCGTGGAGAGCTTCTCTGGAGATGCGTGCAGTGTGAACCCGGGCCTTGTCCTGTTGAAACATCCCATTAGCAATGTTCGCCATCATAGGGACAACCACTGGATTGAGTGCCCTATCAACGTACTGTCGAGCAGTCCTAGTGCCCTCAACAAGCACTAATTGTGATTTCACATTAAAGCCAATAGCTCCCCAGACCATAATGCTTGGCGTTGGCCCTGTGAGCCTCTCGACAATAAGATCTGGGTGGCCCCCCTCCCCGGTACGTCGGCGCACACGATTCCGGCGATCACTGCGGGTAAGACAGAAGCGCGATTCATCACTAAAGACGACCCTATGCCATTCGTCGACCCACGTCGATCTTTCTCGACACCAGGCCAGCCTTACACGTCGCTGTTGTGGGGTCAATGGAACACCTTCTGCAGGGACATAGGCTCATAAGCCAGCTGCACTCAGGCGATTACCAACTGTTTGTTGTGTAACGTGGGGTGTCACAGCTGCTCGAATTTGCGCTGCTGTTGCATGGGGCTCCGTACGGGCCAACCGAATGATGCGGCGATCCTCTCTCACAGTTGTCTGTCGCGCTGGGCCTGTGCCAGTTCTACGAGTGTGGGTACCTTCATTTGACCACTGCTGTCATACACGTTGTACCGTAGATGCCTGTCAGCCAACACGTGCAGCGATAGTCCTTAGCGATAGTCCAGCCTCACACAGCCCAATTATCCAAGCCCTCTCAAACGGCGACAGTTGTTGATAGCGTGCTCTTCTCTGTCGTCGAGGCATGTTTGACGGCGAACACTTCACTGCACAGACTGCAAGTCAACTGCGCTACACCACAGTCCGTATACTGGAGTTGATTCCTCCGCGACCAATCACGTGGGGAGACCTGTAGCAACAATCCAATGGGTCTGAAACTTTGATCGTTTATATACCTACATGGTATCGTTCCATATCTTGAAAATCAACACGAACGACCAATGCCTTCATGGTGTTGCAATTTCCATTTTCTTAAGTGTATGTTCGGCTTGCCAGATGCAGGTCTTTTGACTGGAAGCTCGTAGACGACCTGCACGTCGTGACGAGAATGAAATGATGATGAAGGCAACACATTCACCCAGCACCCGTGCCAGCGAAATTAACCAACGATGGTTAAAATTCCCGATCCTGGCTGGAATCGAACCCGGGACCCCTGAGACCAAAGGCTAGCGTGCTAACCATTTGGCCATGGAGCCGGACATTGTATGACCTAAAATAGGTACATATACAGTACTATCACTTAACGGTATCTCACTGATATTTTTCTGGCTCAAATAAAACATATTCATCTCAAACTTTATAGAGAATTATGAAAATACAGAAGAAACTAACATTTGTGTGGTGTCTATTAGGGAAACTATTTAAAATAGCTTTTCAATACACTTTTTGTGATTGAAAATTTCTTCATTCATACATGTTTCAGGAACAATATGCATTCCCTCCATCAGCGAAGCCAAATCAAAGAATAAAAACAATATAACACTATCTTTTGTTTAGCCCACAATTTAAAGTATTGCATCCTAATTCACTATATCAATGAATAAGCAAACATTGCTGAAATATTATGAAAATTATCATTACATAAAATGTTAATATGTTGATGATGTTGAATGAGAATACCTAAATAAAGTTAAGATCTTTAAGAAAATTTTCTCAAGTCGCTTATTGCAATCGAAGAACCATTCTTGTAGAAACGACTTGTAAGGATATGAAATCTGTCCTCGCCGGTGCGCCAATTCAGATTGCGAAAACGTATTCACTGAAACAAGATCTCGGGAGGTCAGCTGAGTAGAGGTGGGTCCGATTCCCACCTCAGCCATCCTCGAAGTAGTTTTCCGTGGTTTCCCACTTCTCCTCCAGGCAAATGCCGGGATGGTATCTAAGGCCACGGTCACTTCCTTCCCTCTTCCTTGTCTACGCCTTCCGATCTTTCCACCCCCGCCCCCACAAGGCCCCATTTCAGTATAGCAGGTGAGGCCGCCTGGGCGAGGTACGTGTCCTTCTCCCCAGCTGTATCTCCCGATCCAAAGTCTCACGCTCCAGGACACTGCCCTTGAGGCGGTAAAGGTGAGATCCCTCGCTGAGTCCGGGGGCAAAACAAACCCTGGAAGGCACAAGGATTAAGAAAGATAATAATAATAATTACACAGTTCAAAAAATTAGGGGAACATGTTTTTGAATGTATGGCATGCTCCACAAAACAATACCTCGCAACCCGGTATATTACCAACTAAACCTTTATTCTTTACCGTTGAAGTATACAAAAGAACATCGATGGATTCACGTTCATTTTCAGAACAGAAACGGAAATGTCCAAATAGGGGCGAAAACAAAGTGATAACATTCCTCCACAGTTTATCACAGTTGGAGAGCTTCAATGTGGTGTATGTCCTCCACGAGCATTTATCACAGCTTGACACCTACGTGACATGCTCGGTATAATTCGACGGAGGTCACGTTGCGGTATCATCAATGAGTGCCTGTTCGACGTCTTGGAGAGTCTGTGGTGGAACAGTGTTACGGTGAGTGTTGACACATTTAAACAGATATGCACTTTCGAGTGCTTGCAGCAATCACTAAGCATAAACCGACCAAGTTCGACGTAAAGTAAGCAAAGGGACTCAAGAAATACTTGCCGTTGCGCGGAGGAAGAGGACTCAGCAGGGCAATGCGCAGGGAAGGGCGTAAAGTGAGGCAACACCAATATTTAAATGTCGTGTCTAGAATAACCAGATAGCAGTGATCACATCCCAAATCAAGTGGTGATTTCAATTATGAGGCCTTTCCCCAGAGGAACTACCGCGGTAGGGACACGTGGAAAAAGGGGGGGAGGGAAGGAGAACACTCAAGAGAACTCCCACAAGCACAGGTTTCAAAAAATGAATACGTATATTAAAACAACTCTAAGAAATAACAATTGTTTACACCATAAGAATGAGAACTTCGACCATTTGATACACCATTAAAGTAGGAAATTGTACAAATTATCAACAGGTTTTCTCTCCTTTTTTTTAGTGTACGTATCTTAAAGGGGTAATCACCAAACCACAATAGAGCTTGGGGGGGGGGGCGCCAAGCACGAAACCAGAATAAAATTTTATACCAATGTACACGCGAATGCCACAAAGTAGCAAGGAATTATGGAAACAGGAACAAGAAAATTAACATTAGTTAAAAGGAATTTTTCCAGTGCTCACAAAGGCACGTGATAAAAGAACAGGCTATCCCCCTAAAACTAAGGCACACCTTTTTTCTTTTTAAAACAAGTAGACACCAGAATAATCGAAAGGCACACGCCAGATGAAGTGTAAAAATTTAGCAGAGCACCAAGCTACAAATTTATTAATATGTTACTAGAGGTACGAAAGGTAGACGAAAAGAAGGAAAAATCGGGAAAGAGATTCAAGCAGGGAAAGGGGATTGACCAGGATACGATGTCCGCTCCAAACGAGAGAAAAGGTTCCAGTACAACTGTTCAAAACTTGAAGCCCAGCACGCTTCCTCCTTCATATTTCCATCATAAAGTCAAAGTCAATAATTTGGCACCGTGAAATTTCGCAGTGTCCTGAAGGGACGATAGTTCAATATCGAAGCGTTATTCAAGCCCATATGATAAATGAGAGGGCGAAATTAAAATGAATGGTAAATGATTACAGTAAAAGTCTGCTCACCCAACACGTAACGGAGAACCAAGTAAAGTCCAAATGCACTCGGACCAGCCGGTGCAGGGCTTGAGCTCCCACTGCCGATTACAACACCAAGTCACACCTGATCGCCGGACAGGAGAAAGCGGCGAGTATATATACACGGAGCGAAGCGAGCTCGAGAACACACTAGAACTAGGTGACGTCACGGAGATTGCGCGTGGCGGTGTAGCAGATGAAGCAGTGGTGAGACAGCATAGCAAGCAGAAGGTTCATAGAGCAGCGCAATATAGTGTGCACTAAATCAAGACGGAGAAGCAGCCATAAGGTAGGCGAAGTTGAGCTCGTAACATACTCCCACCACCAGGAGAAATCCGAAGGATTGGTGTCCAAGGTTGACGAGACGGCAAATGAGAGCAGAAGATGGTGAAAGCAGTACCGGTGGTCCAAAGCGATACGGACGAAGATGAAGAGTGGCGGAGATCCAACTGCGGCGAAAACGATGACAGGCAAAAAGGCAGAACCGACGAAAACATGAAGATAGTAGAAGCACCAGGTCCCACGAAGTCTGAAGGAAGCGCGGTCTCAGGGCCAGACAGGAAGACGCAGCATCATAGGAAAGAAGAAATAAAGAGAATAAGTCACCAAAAAAATAAGAGGAGAATAAGGGGGAAAAGGACGGGGGGAAAGGAGAGAGCAAGAAAACAAACAGGATGATTTAAATGATCAAACCAAATTATCTAGTGCTCTGCATAACAATATGACAGTAAAAAAAAATTTTCCAATATTTATCAATAATATACCCCAAAGGGATAACAAGACAAAACTTAGTTAAAAGAGGGGGAGGATCAGGCATGAACTTTTCGGCAGTGGGAGAAGAGCTGGGTGAGCAGAGACAAGGGAAAAAAAATTGTTGTTAAGAAATATGAAAGAAGGAGAGTAATGGACAACAACCCAATATCGTAAAACCAAGAAAATACAAAAGAAATAAAAGAACCGATCAATACCCCTCTCCCGCCCCACAGAAAAAAAGGGGAACGTAGGGATTAGGTATGGAAGGGCTTTAGTCGAGAAAAATGAGCCTTTCGGAGATCAGTAGGGGATTCCACAGACTGAAGCTGAACAGTATTGGGCGAGGGAAAAGAAAGAATACGAAAGGGACCCAGCCAACGAGGGGAGAGTTTAGCCGAAATATTCTGAGGTGCAGAGCTAAATGGATGATTTTTAAGAAGAACTAAATCAAACAATTTAAATTTAGAAGGTAAGGCACGAGAATTACACAGATTTTTATGAACTTTACTGGCCTGAAGGAGCTTTTGATAAGCGGAATACAATTGGGAATGATTAAGACGATCGGAGGGTGTATCCAAAAGCGAGGGGAGATCCCACGTAAGGGCAAGGGGGGTATTCAACTCACGGCCAAGAAAGAGTTTAGCCGGTGTACAACCAGTAGAAGAATTGATGGTGGAGTTGAGGGCGAGCACAAAAGAAGGGAGTTCGGTATCCCATGATTTCTGGTTATGGGAGTGAAAAATAGATAGAAATGTTTTAAGGTTACGGTGGTAGCGTTCGACGGTATTTGCCTGAGGATGATAGGGGGAAGTACAAACCTTTTTTATGCCAAGAGAAAAACAAAAATTATAGAACTGTCTAGAGGTGAAAATCGAAGCATTATCAGAAATGAGAACTTTAGGGAGGCCAATGATAGGAAAAATGTAATTGAACAAAAGATTAATAACAATTTGTGAAGAGATATTTCTCAAAGGACGAACAATAAGAAATTTAGAAAACCCATCTAACAGAGTAAAGATGTATGAATTGGACTTAGAGGATTTAACAATAGGCCCAACAATGTCAATGTAATACTTTTCAGACGAGTAAGTGGCGGGAGAAGCGGCATAGGAGCCGTAAGGAAGGTGATTTAACGGTTTATGTTTCTGACAAGAAGGGCAAGATCGAACCCACGAAAAAATGTCTTTACGCATCTGCGGCCAAAAAAATTGGGAGGCAAGGCGAGCGTAGGTCTTAGCTCTCCCAAAGTGGCCGCCGATAGGCGAATCATGAAAATATTGAAATACCATAGACCGGAGAGTGGAAGGAAGAACCAGACGAGGAGTAGCCTTAGGAGTAGGTTTAAAAAGAAGGAGTTGGTGGTGGACCCGAAAAGGGCCAGAATAATCAGGAGAAGTAATTTCTTGGGAAATTTGTTGACAGTAAGGGTCATGCTGTTGATGGTGCAAGCAAGATTGAAAAGAGAGGGGAAAGTTAGTTAAGGAAGAGACGGAAATAACAGAGTTAATAGGAAGGGAATCAAGTTCGGAAGGTTGAAGCTGATGGTCATCAAAGAGACGAGAAAGAGCATCGGCGACAGAGTTATTATAACCGGAAACGAATTTTAAAGAGAACTTGAAACGAGACAGGCGGAGTAACCAACGACCAGTACGACCAATTTTGGGGGCATTATGTAAGAGCCAAGAAAGGGCCTGGTTATCAGTGCTGACAATAAACTCGCGATGGTCGAGATATTCAGAAAAGTGTTCTATTGAGAGAATAAGAGCCAAGGCTTCCTTTTCGTAAGTAGAATACTTTTGTTCAGCAGGGGATAACAGGCGACTAAAGTAGGCCACGGGGAGCGTACGGTCATTAATAGTTTGTTGAAGGACAGCACCAATGGCATTGTCTGAGGCATCGGTAGATAATTCAAAGGTAAAATTAAAATCAGGAATTTGTAAGAGGGGAGCATGAGATAGTTTCGATTTAAGAAGATCAAAGGCCATTTGTTGCTGAGGGGACCAGTGAAATTTGACCCCTTTTCTTTTGAGTTTATTCAATGGATCAGCAATAGATGAAAAATTAGGGATGTATTTGGCATAGAAGCCAACCATTCCCAAAAGGAACGTAAATGTTTCAAGTTCGTAGGAGGGGGTATCTTATTAATGGCAGAGACACGATCAGGATCAACAGCAATGCCATCAGAACTCAATATGTGGCCAAGAAATTTAATCGAAGTTTGGGCGATCAAAACTTTAGAAGGATTAACGGTGAGGCCGACATTGCGAAGACGAGTAAGGACTTCGCGTACATGAGACAAATGTGAATCAAAATCCGGAGAAAAAACTAAGATATCATCAACAAAAGGAAAAAGATACTTATACTTAATGTCAGCAAAAAGGGAGTCAACAAAGCGCTGCATTATTTGGGAGCCAAGATTAAGGCCGAAGGGAACTTTTTAAATTGATAGAGCCCAGTAGGAGTAATGAATGCCGTATACCGAGAACCGAGATCATCTAAGGGAAGTTGATTGTAAGCAGAATTGAGGTCGAAAATTGAAAAAAAATTGGAACCGGAAAAATGTTGGAATGCCGAATTTAATTTAGGCATCGGATAGGAGTCATAAACGATTTTCTCATTAAGCTTCCTATAATCCACAATGAATCTCGCAGAACCATCAGGCTTGGCGACCAAAAAGGCAGGTGAAACATAATCGGAAGATGATGGAATAATAGTATTATCTTTAAGCATTGTTTGAATCAATTGATTTAAAGTGTTCATCCGAGGAGGGCTAAGAAAATAGGGAGAAGAACGGACAGGGGTAGAATCCACTAGATCAATATGTGCAAAAAAATTCTTAACCGTGCCCAAATTAGGGGTAATAACGTCAGAGAACTCA
Source organism: Anabrus simplex (assembly GCF_040414725.1). Taxonomy (NCBI): domain Eukaryota; kingdom Metazoa; phylum Arthropoda; class Insecta; order Orthoptera; family Tettigoniidae; genus Anabrus; species Anabrus simplex. The sequence goes on from NC_090268.1 coordinate 325,329,505, forward strand.
GTGAGCAAAGCTTGAACCTGGTTAGAATGAATAGAGTTAATAGCAGGAAGTAGAGAATGTGAACGAGAGGGAAAATCAGAGATATTAATCAACGGAACAGGCTTGTGTGAAAAGGAAAAAGAAACTTTGGACTGGGCAGAGTCAAGAAGAAGACCAGTATGTGAAAAGAAATCATAACCTAAGATAACCGGGAAGGACAAGTCCTCCACAATCTGAAAAGTGAAAGGCCAAGAAAGGTGCTGGAGTTTAATATGTAACAAGATACTACCCAAAATTTTTAAGGGTTGATTAGAGACTGAAAGACATCGAAGGGGAGATGGAAGATATTGCAGATGAGGATTATTGTGAAGTAAATCGCTATAAAATCGGGAACTAATGAGTGACACTGTCGCCCCAGAATCGAGGAGCGCAACAGAAGGAAAGTTATTAACTGTGAGCATAACATGACAACTCGGGGGTGAGAGAGAAATAGAATTATGAAGGGATTGGGAAGATGGGGATACGGAGGTAAGCTGGGAGGAATGAGGCAGATTTTCCCTATGTGAACGCCTACTGCCTAAGGACGCGGGTGGAAGGCGTTTCCCGAAGGCAAATTAGTACATTGACGGGCAATATGGCCCGGTAATTTACAACGATAACAGGTTATAGGAGGACGGACACTAAGGGTAGGTACGGCAGACAAAGAAGAACGTAAAGGAGGAGCAGGGATCGGTGGGGGAGAGACGGAAGCATAGTAGGAACGATCCCCTAGAGAATGTATCATATGTTGTTGAGCAAGATTGTAGAGTTGAAAAAGGGAAACGGGGGGGGGGGTAAGAACATTAAAAAGCATGCGGAATGATGGAGCGGCATAAAACTGAATAATAGATATCAGTTCGGAAGTATTATATGAAACATTCAAAACGTCACTGTAAGTGATGATAGAGTCCAAATAGTCGTGCGCAGGTTCATTGGGTAGCTGGTGGCGTCTGATGAACTCTGTACTTAGTTTGTAACGGACTTCTAGGGGCAAGAAATAATTGTGTATCGCATGTCTCAATTCATACCAATTTGAAAAATTCGACATATTATCCAACCAAAAGGTGGAGAAAAAACCCGTAGTTTTGGTGGATAAGAGACCAATTAATTGGGGAAAGGAGGCAACTTTTATATTTAAGAACTTACGAACTGAAAACAGCCAAATGGTAAGATTTCGGGGATCTGTTGCGGATAATTGGGGAACTTGTAATAACGACTGCGTAATGATTTGTACATTAAGTGCATTATCAACAGAGGGGGTAGTAGGTACTGGGGGTTGAGAATAAGGAGGGGGCGACGGGGCCATGTGATGTAGTAAAACGGAAGGTTTAGTATCATCGGATTGCAAATGAGGTGTATGGGTTGAGGAAGACGGATATAGGGAAGGAGAAGATGGGGTAGACGAAAAAGAAATTAGATTCGGTACAGGTAATGATAAATTTGGTGTTAGCGGAGAAGATAATACGGAAGAGTCATCCCCTAAAGGGAAATTATCGGAAAAACAAGCCATGAATGAAAGCACACAAAGGAATGAAGCAGTCAAAATAGGAAATACTCTGCTACCATTTTTGTTACGGTGAGTGTTGACACATTTAAACAGATATGCACTTTCGAGTGCTTGCAGCAATCACTAAGCATAAACCGACCAAGTTCGACGTAAAGTAAGCAAAGGGACTCAAGAAATACTTGCCGGTGCGGGGAGGAAGAGGACTCAGCAGGGCAATGCGCAGGGAAGGGCGTAAAGTGAGGCAACACCAATATTTAAATGTCGTGTCTAGAATAACCAGATAGCAGTGATCACATCCCAAATCAAGTGGTGATTTCAATTATGAGGCCTTTCCCCAGAGGAACTACCGCGGTAGGGACACGTGGAAAAAGGGGGGGGGAAGGAGAACACTCAAGAAAACTCCCACAAGCACAGGTTTCAAAAATGAACACGTATATTAAAACAACTCCAAGAAATAACAATTGTTTACACCATAAGAATGAGAACTTCGACCATTGTACAAATTGTACAAATTATCAACAGGTTTTCTCTCCTTTTTTTTAGTGTACGTATCTTAAAGGGGTAATCACCAAACCACAATAGAGCTTGGGGGGGGGGGCGCCAAGCACGAAACCAGAATAAAATTTTATACCAATGTACACGCGAATGCCACAAAGTAGCAAGGAATTATGGAAACAGGAACAAGAAAATTAACATTAGTTAAAAGGAATTTTTCCAGTGCTCACAAAGGCACGTGATAAAAGAACAGGCTATCCCCCTAAAACTAAGGCACACCTTTTTTCTTTTTAAAACAAGTAGACACCAGAATAATCGAAAGGCACACGCCAGATGAAGTGTAAAAATTTAGCAGAGCACCAAGCTACAAATTTATTAATATGTTACTAGAGGTACAAAAGGTAGACGAAAAGAAGGAAAAATCGGGAAAGAGATTCAAGCAGGGAAAGGGGATTGACCAGGATACGATGTCCGCTCCAAACGAGAGAAAAGGTTCCAGTACAACTGTTCAAAACTTGAAGCCCAGCACGCTTCCTCCTTCATATTTCCATCATAAAGTCAAAGTCAATAATTTGGCACCGTGAAATTTCGCAGTGTCCTGAAGGGACGATAGTTCAATATCGAAGCGTTATTCAAGCCCATATGATAAATGAGAGGGCGAAATTAAAATGAATGGTAAATGATTACAGTAAAAGTCTGCTCACCCAACACGTAACGGAGAACCAAGTAAAGTCCAAATGCACTCGGACCAGCCGGTGCAGGGCTTGAGCTCCCACTGCCGATTACAACACCAAGTCACACCTGATCGCCGGACAGGAGAAAGCGGCGAGTATATATACACGGAGCGAAGCGAGCTCGAGAACACACTAGAACTAGGTGACGTCACGGAGATTGCGCGTGGCGGTGTAGCAGATGAAGCAGTGGTGAGACAGCATAGCAAGCAGAAGGTTCATAGAGCAGCGCAATATAGTGTGCACTAAATCAAGACGGAGAAGCAGCCATAAGGTAGGCGAAGTTGAGCTCGTAACAACAGGACGCCCACGAACACTTCTGTCAAGCCTATCCCACACATGCTCGATGAGATTAAGGTATTAAGGTCGGGACTCACTGCTGGCCATTCCATCTCTTGAATGTCCAGTTCTCGCAAGACAGCTCTGGTGATGTGCGCTGTAGCTGTATCTGCTCGATGTATCCCGCAGTGGTAAGGTTACCACGGACAGCGACAAGATCCGTACGGCCATCGATATTGATGCCACCCCATACGATCACAGAACCTTGTCGGAATCGGTCGCCTTCCTGGACAACATTTAGCATGTACTGCTCACCACGGCGTCTCCATACGCGTTGACGTCCATTACGCTGTGTTAGGGGGAATCTGGGCTCGTCTGTGAACAACACAGGTCTTCATTGGCGAAGTTGCCAGTTGACGTTGGTACGGGCAAACCGAAGGCGAGCTGCGCGATGTTGCTGCGGTAAACGGGGCACTCGGACAGGACGTCTGGGTCGTAAGGACACTTCTTTTAACCTGTTCCTTACTGTCTGGTCAGACACCGTGACTCCAGGGACCCTCCTGAGGTCTTGTTACAGTTCTCTGGCAGTTGCTGAACGACGCCGCAACGTACAGATGGTCAGCTATCGGTCATCCTGTGGGGTTGTCATGCGTCCACGACCTTGTCCAACCTCCTTGTAAACTGGGCTTTCTCACTGTAGCGATTCCACAAGCGTTGAATAACTGACGGAGAGACATTGAGATCCACAGCAACACGACGAAAAGTCCATCCTTCCTGGATTAAAGTGACAGCCCTTGCGACTTGAACCTCGTTAATATGTCTCATGGGATGTGCTGGTTTACGCACAACGTGCTCAAATGACCGCAGTAGTCTGTGTACCTCACAACGACACACGGACGCACCGCTATTCACTTTGTTTTGAGGGGTCACCTGACAGTTTAATGCATGGCTAAGCCTACAGATGGAGTATAACTTCGATTTGACATACACTGAGTAGCTAAGGCCTTAGGTATGCTGTACGACCATTTGAACCTCATCTACCAAATTAACGTTCATACACCAGACGTTACAAGACATGTTCCCCTAATTTTTTGAACTGTGCATTATTATTATTATTAGTGTACCGGAGGTACACCCGCCCCGCGCATTTAAATTAAGCGCCTTGGAGAATATCATCTGAAATATAAACCTTGCAACAACTAGTACAAGAAGTTTGAACATTTCTCAAACTTATGTTGTGCCCTCTGGTGTAAGGATGATCTATTAAAATTCTAGATAAATTTTGTGTGTAAAGTTTCCTAAACTGGAATGTTTAGTGTTTGTTTTCGATGTTCAAAAGTTATCAACACTTCTGTCTCTTCCTGTCAACTACAGGCGTTGGCCAATTAGAAATTTTGTACATTTATTCCTTCACCAATGACAAAATTTTGATATTTATTTGATTATCCAATGAGAATTGGGGGTTTATCGGGCCCTTGGCCCAGAGTTTTCTGGAACCTTCCCCTCTGCTATAAAAGCTGGCACTTTTCGGCCCACGTTGTCTTAGTAATCGCTCCAGTCTAGAGTGTGTCCTTAACGAAGGCGGGGGCCAACTCATCTATTTTCGGGAGGCCCACCAGCTCAAGGTAATGGCAGATCTGTAATAGTCTTTCAAGGCTAGCTCGAGGGGAAGGTTTCAAATCTTTAGTAATGTAACTTTAGTTTCTAAGATTTAAATTTCAAACTTTAAATGTCTTAACCGAAATCAGGGAACAGAGAGTGAGGTACCCTCTCGTATTCTCTCTCTGCTTGATTTTGAGATCACTATGATTTTCTAACATTTTCTATCATGTTAGTTCTGTAATTTAAATATTTTTCTCCATCTAGTCACCTCCGTAGTATAGGCTTAGCCTCTGTGACGTCGGGCCAGGAGCCCAAATAGGGTTTTATGCATTTAATGTAAATTTCAAGGCGCGCAAGTGTTCGCCTCCTCACCATTTTGGTTGTTGGGCCAGTAAATTTAACCTTTTGTTTTTTACCAATGGCTTGTAAAATGGGTACTTGTCACCCCTGTTAAACTCTATTTCATTCTTTTCATGTTAAATATACCAGACTGTTGAGCGTATAAGACAGTGAAGTGTAAAGTTATTGAGCAAAGACTCTCTTCCTATTAATGTAAAGGTTGAATGGTGCCTTTGGAAGGCTGTAATGGTATAATGTTTGGAGAGTAGTCTCCTAGATAAATTTGTAGAACAAAGATGTTCTTACTGGTGATGTAAAAGAAATTGATAGATCCGTCTCCTTGACTATTGATTGAAAGGAGCAGTAGTGCTCAGGTAAAAAATTGTAACTGGGAGCTCAGACTTTAAAATTGTTATCTGATTAATTTAGACCAGGGCCTCTCAGGCTGCATGCGCCTGGTGCATGCACTGTGTACGGTGCAAAAGACGACTTCGCTTGGTTGACCAGAGTGCAGACCCCCACTCCTCGATTTGGAGCAATAGCGCTGTCTCTCTCTTTCCCCACGCCTGTCTCGCTCGCTGCCCCTGTCTCCCTCTTCCTCACTTGCTCCTTAGCGCTCCAAATCCGAGCCGAGTTGAGCCGAGCTTAGCCGAGTAGCCCAGAGACGAAGCGTTGGTCCGAGCCGAGCCGAGCCGAGCCGAGTGGGACCGATGCACAGTGCACGGAACTCTTGCGCCTCGATTTGCACGCGTGAGATTTTGGGAGTTTGAGAGGCCCTGATTTAGATCATCTCTAAAAGTGTTATTCAAGCTTACGAGATAACTTTTGTAACTAATTGTTAATTACTTGGCAAAGTATTAAGATTTGAAAAGGAAAAAGTGGAAAGGTTAAGAAAAGAAATAAAATAGCCAATTTTAAAATTTTAATTCAATTTTTCGATTTTCGTATATCCACCCATTCATGCCCGCACCTGCTTTCACCTCCGTGATCCACAGCATCCTCGTAACAATTATTATTGTCTCTTGCGTAGCCGCTCACCTCCGCTAAATGGCATTCCTGCACCAATTGTGCAAGAGCTAATCCAGAAGAAGAGAGATAAGGGCCACGGAGGAGATGAAAATGAGAAATATTCTAGGCACCGGGGTCGGACCCCTGTGGGTGGGGGCGGTAGAATAACACCCACCGTTTCTCCTGCCTGTCATAAGAGGCAACTATAAGGGGCTTCAGGGGCTCTTAACTTGGAAACGTGGGTTGGTGACGACGGGGCCCTGGCATTCTTTCCACTTACTTGTGTCAGGCTCCTCAGTTTGATCTATCCTATCCGACCTCCCTTGGTCAACTCTAGTTCTTTTCAGACCCCGACAGTATTAGGTTTACGAAGCCTAAGGAGTCTTTCATTTTCACGTCTTTCGTGGCCGTTGTCTTTCCTTGGTTGATACCTTCTTTCTTTCGAAGTGTCAGACACTTCCATTCTTTTCCCTCTGATAGTTACCCAGGTGTACTCCCTCGTAGAAAAATAATCACCACAACCACCTCGGGGTTGGAAGAGAACAAGAGTTGACCAACCGGGATCGATTACGAAAGTTGAAAGTGTGCTGCTAGACACAAGTAAAAGTCTCCTTAATGGTAGTTGGAACTGTAGTTTTTAGGGACAAAACAATATGATTATCGGTGAAAAAAAGGAGAATTTCAATCCTTCTAAAATTAACGTGTCTGCAGAGGAAAGGAAAAAGCCATAAAAGGTGGGAGTATAAACGAAAGGTAGCTAGTCAGAAATTCAAGATGAAAGAGAGGATTCCGCCTCTTGTAACTAAAAGTGAGCTAGCCTCATCGACTGAAGAGCATGGTCTACTTTTTAAATCCTTGAATTCTGAGTGAATTCCTCTGGGAGGCTGTGAACAAGATCAAGACCAACGAGTGCCATGATGAAATGGGATTAACCCTGGATTTTGCGCAATTTCCCCTGAAAAGCTCTGGACAAGGTCGAGCCTTATTAATCGAAGAGCACGGTCAAGTGAACCTTTTCCGACTAGCTTGTCAGTTAAAGTTTTGTTTATTACTTTTTGCTGCCTAGTGTGCCACCGGTTATTTTCCTTTAAAATCATCATAACACCCCTCATTTGACTTAATTTAGATACTAGATTGCTTTACATTAAAAACATTCGATTGTATGTTTCATGATTTTATTAAAGAACAAGATATGTTTTACTTTAGCCTAATAAAATGTGTAAAATATATGACCACAGAATTAATTGTGATATAGTGCTTTATTAAAGCGTAATGTTAAAATATGCTACGTTGGTATATTTTCAATCTATTTATTACATGTTAAAAACATTAAGGTCCGCCTCTGTGGTGTAGTGGTTAGTGTGATTAGCTGCCACTTCCGGAGGCCCGGGTTCGATTCCTGGCTCTACCACAAATTTGAAAAGTGGTACGACGGCTGGAACGGGGTCCACTCTGCCTCGGGAGGTCAACGGAGTAGAGGTGGATTTAATTCCCACCTCAGCCATCCTGGAAGTGGTTCCCTGTGGTTTCCCACTTCTCCTCCAGGCAATTGCCGGGATGGTACCCAACTTAAGGCTACGGCCGCTTCCTTCCCTCTTCCTTGTCTATCCCTTCCAATCTTCACATCCCCCACCAAGGACCCTGTTCAGCATAGCAAGTGAGGACGCCTGGGCGAGGTACTGGTCATTCTCCCCAGTTGTATCCCCCAACCAAATGTCGCACGCTCCAGGACACTGCCCTTGAAGCGGTAGAGGTGGGATCCCTCGTTGAGTCCGAGGGAAAAACCAACCCTGGAGGGTAAGCAGATTAATAAAGAAAGAAAGAAAGAAAGAAAGAAAAACATTAAAATATGTTCTTTTTTGCTAGTTGCTTTACGTCACACCGACAAAGATAGGCCTTATGGCGACGATGGGATAGGAAAGGCCTAGGAGTTGGAAGGAAGCGACCATGGCCTTAATTAAGGTACAGTCCCAGCATTTGCCTGGTGTGAAAATAGGAAATCACGGAAAGCAATCTTCAGGGCTGCCGACAGTGGGATTCGAACCCACTATATCTCGGATGCAAGCTCACAGCCGCGTGCCCCTGACCGCATGGCCAACTCGCCCGGTTTAAAATATGTTAATATGTCGTGGGGCATGCCACAGAAGTCGTGTTCACGTGTCGCCTAGAGGCACACGTGTCATAGCTTCGCCATCTCTGGTCTAGTGCATTTAATCCTCGGATTGTGCATGACCTCCGCTGAGAAAATCCGGACTATAGTAGATTATCATTAATCAAAGAGTGTGGAATAGTGCAGAAGTTCCAAAAGAGGGGTCCGCAACAATGTTTTAGGGCAGGGCCTCTCAGGGTGCATACAACAGTGCATTGCGCGGTGCACGGTGCAAAAGACGACTTCGCTTGGTTGACCAGAGTGCAGACCCCCACTCATTGATTTGGAGCAATAGCGCTGTCTTTCTCTTTCCCCACGCCTGTCTCGCTCGCTCCGCCTCTCTCCCTCTTCCTCACTTGCTTCATAGCGCTCCAAATCCGAGCCGAGTTGAGCCGAGCTTAGCCGAGTCGCCCAGAGACGACGCGCTGGTCCGAGCTGAACCGAGTGGGACCGATGCACTGTGCACAGGAACTCTGCGCCTCTGTTTGCACGCGTGAGATTGTGGGCATTTGAGAGGCCATGTTTTAGGGGATCAGCACACATTTATTTTTAAAAATAGAATATACCGTAATTTGTCATTTTTTTAATGTTCAACATTAAACCAAGGGTATTGTACCGGTTACGACCTGTACATGCGTATTTTTTAATAGTTAATTGCATTTAATCATCACGCGTGATACTCCGAGCAAGCCTGGTTTGTTTACATTCAGTGGAACGAGCGAGCGAGTCGAGGACAGCTGTGTGTGTGACGTAGCTGCAGGGGCAAGATAGATCACCCGCCTGACACGCCAAGTGTAGCTAGTCTGACCTGGTATGTTCTGGATTCAAGCGTCACACCTTCACGAACATTAGATTAAGAAAATTTTAAAACTCCTCTAATAATTATGGTAGCGACTTGGGCGACATGTAATTTTGAAGGGAATCACATAAACGTTGCAAAGCGTGAATCTCAAGTAAATCCGTCGAGGGATTCATGAGATATCCAGCTTCAAGGGATCACGCTATATGATGACGTAGAAGCCCCCAAACCGATTATAAGGAGGGCTCACTTTAGCCTGATCAGTCAGTCACAGCCGAGTATTCAGCCTGGCTCTACACGCTGCCGTAGTCGTGAGAAGCTATCTTCGAGTAGTGACAGTCTTCATGCGGAACTTAAACCATCACGGCCATATGGGACTTATCAATTGTGCGCGCGTGAACTCTAAAATTATTCAAAGTCTTTCTAAACATAGACTTGTAATATTTGCGAGTGTTAAGGAACAAGTCTTTCTGAACATTGACTTGTAATTTTCGCCAGTGATGAACTCTAAAATTATTCAAAGTCTTTGTGGACATTGACGTGTAACTTTTGCCAGTGATGAATTCTAAAATCATTCAAAGTCTTTATGGACATTGACTCGTGATTCTCGCCAGTGATTATTCAAAGTCTTTACAGACATTTACTTGTAATTTTCGCCAGTGATGAACTCTAAAATTATTCAAAGTCTTTGTGGATATTGACTTGCAATTTCTGCCAGTGATGAACTCTAAAATTGTTCAAAGTCTTTATGAACATGGACTTGTCATTTTCGCGAGTGTTAAGGAACGAATTCTTTTAAGTCTTTATGGACAGTGACTTGTAATTTCGCCAGTGGTGAGAAACCAATTATTCAAGGTCTTTATGAACTTTGACTTGTAAATTCTGCGAGTGATGAAGAACACATTTTCGAAGTCTTTGTGGACATTGAGTCTATCAGCTACATTGGACTTAGGTGATGAGTGATTACCTGCAACATCGTCAGAGACCATCGGAGATCATCCAGAACATCGAAAGTTCGAGACTTACTCATACACGACCAACCTGGGTGTTCCGGCCTCATCTTAACGGAGTATTTGGCATCTTCCGGAACGTGTTCCAGCCTGTTCGGCCCGGTGAGCTGGAGACCCGGACCATTAAAAGGACGATGTTGAAGACAATCCCTACCTACAATGAGGTGATGTGCAATTTGATATGCATTTCGTGAATAAACTCTTTTTCAATCTGATTAAAATTTTTCTTGTAGATAGGACCCTGCCTCCTGTACCAAGCGCTAGCTAGTGTCCATCCAGTTTCCCCCTGAGAACTATTTCATGCTTACGCTAAAATTAAAATCTTTAAGTCGGGCTCTTTTACTGGTACAGTATTGAACAAACCTAATGACAAGGCAAATACTAGGGCTGTACCTTAATTAAGGCCACGGCCACTACCTTCCCAATCCTAGCTTGTTCCCATCCTTGCGTCACCGAAACCTTCGATGTGTTAGTGCAACGTTAAACCACAAGAAAAGAGAAACAATTGAGCTATTGATTCGGATATTAGATTCTGAAATCACTTTCTAAATCAGAATTACCGTAAACTTCCTGCCGTCCTAGTGAGGGAAACAAATCGCTTCAACAAAGCTACAATGGTTTCCGGACATTTCGTACCACGGACATTCCGCACCACTCGATTTTTAGGACATTTCGTAACCCCTAGGTCGTTATCTACCTGCGAACGATTTTCCCGTGATCCCCAAATATTTACGCCAGTAGAGTCGGGAGGATGCTGAGTTGGCTCACGGTCAGTGATGTCCATAAAGAGGACGGATGAGCTGGGCACATAGCTCGGAATGAGGATCGAATTTCCCCCATGGAACTGCTCCTAGTAGTCACAACTTTTGGAAATCAGTTAAAATATACCGTTAAAATAAGTTTTGGAAATCAGTTCAAATAAGTTTTAAATGTGGTGTAGAGTTCGTACTCAAAATTAGGTTAGGTTTAGTGATTAAGTAGCCTAATGATTTAATCATAAATGCACTTTTTTAGCAGTAGAATAACACCCACGGTATCCTCTGCATGTCGTAAAAGGCGACTAAAAGGGGCCCCCAGGGGCTCTGAACTAATCACCGTGGGTTGACGACCACGGGGCCCTTAGCTGAGTCCTGGCATTGCTTCCACTTACGTGTGCCAGGCTCCTCACGTTTTCTATCCTATCCGACCTACCTTGGTCAACTCTTGTTCTTTACCGACCCCGACGGTATTAGAGCATTCGAGGCCTGGGGAGTCTTTCATTTTCACGCCCTTCGTGGCCCTTGTCTTCCTTCGGCCGATACCTTCATTTTTCGAAATGTAGGTTCCCTTCCATTCTTTTTTCTCTGATTGGTGTTACATAGAGGATGGTTGCCTAGTTATACTTCCTCTTAAAACCATAATCACCACCACCACAACCTTATTCCATGTTTGTTAAAAATACGTTCTAATTAAGAAGTTAAATCATTAAATGGGGATGTAATAATTTCGATAACTGCCGTTAATTGATATTAACATGTAATTTTGATACTTGTTAATATTAAAAAGGACATTCAAATGAAAACGAGTGGCCGATCGTTAACAAATGGAGAAACCTACCCCACCGAACAGGGGCGCAACTAAACCTCGACCCTCTGAGGATCGACATTAATCCTCAGGGGAAAGTTTTGACCGTGGGCCCAACTCGAACATGTCTGAGAATCCGTACCTCTTGATGTCAGATGGGAATCCCAATTCCACGTTCATTACCACATTAACATCCGTAGTGATCTCACTGTGTGGCTTTTAAAATGTCGGAATTGTAACATGGAGTTCAGTACTACGACCAAGGGAGGTTTGTGTGCGCACTTCGAGAGATACGCATAAAGAAAGAAGCGTCAGCCGAAGAACGATACTGTTCCTTGGATTTGTGTGAATCAACAATCGTACAAGTGTTGTGTGTTCATAAAATTAATACGAGATTTGCCTGTCCAAAGCCTGCATAAAGTGTGATGGGAATCAGCAAACATCATATTTGATATTAACGTCGCGGTATTCATTACCGGGATTAAATGAGCAAAACATTTGATATGTTAATTAAAATTCTGTAAAAAGGTGGTTTCATCATGTTCAGCTTTTTTTCTTAGTAATCGATGTCAACCGTCTATATCACCCAACATTATTGCCATGCAAAATTTAACATCAGTGTCATCAGTCTGTTTCGCGAGAAAATATATTTACACTATTTATGCCGACAAAAAATTACAACAAACACCAAAGAGTTGAGCGTTACAGTATTTCTGTTCGGCCCCGGGAACTCGGCAATGGTAAATCGTAGGCCCTAACCGGTCGTGGTGGTGGTGGTGATTTTTGTTTTAAGAGGAAGTATAACTAGATAATCATCCTCTCTGAACAAATTAAGTGTAAAATAAATTTAGAAAAATGAAAATCTACAGCCTGTTATTCAGTCTTTGACCGGGTCAGGGATGTAATGAATGAAACAGATATAGACTATTAGTACAATGGGGTCGACACTCCCAAGGTGATTATTAATGTCTGATAAATGCTATGAAATGATAATGGAGAGTGTTGCTGGAATGAAAGATGACAGGAAAAAGCGGAGTACCCGGAGAAAAACCTGTCCCGCCTCCGCTTTGTCCAGCACAAATCTCACACATGGAGAGACCGGGATTTGAACCACGGTATCCAGCGGTGAGAGGTCGACGCGCTGCCGTCTGAGCCACGGAGGCTAAAAGAAATTTAGAATAAAACAAAAATTATTTATTCAACGAGTGAATTTCGAAATTAAGTACAAAATAAAACAAAAAAAGTATTGCATTAAGCCGAAAAGGTCACTAACGATTCAAAAGGGAACGTGGGTTCTCTGAGTAACAGAACACTTGAAATTTACATACCGTTGATTAATCCACTGCCACACACAAAGCGAATGACAAGATCAGCAGTAGTCAGCAGTAGTGAATTCGGCACCATAAGAACACACTGGAGGGTCTTCCCTGTTTAGTAGATAGGAGTGCGTAGATCGTCCGCGACCTATCCTCAGCCTACACAGTACTATGGCCCTCTTAATTGCTCTCAGCTTGTTGGGAATTCGGATAGCTAGCCCCAACCGCACTCACTATACCCCTATGGTATCTAGGACTTTCTCTCCTACAAATTACTAATATACTGTAAGCGCCTTCGGGACGGAATGCCCTCTCCTAAATATTTTAAAGTCTTTAATTGACACTTCCCCAGCCTCCGTGTCTCAGACGGCAGCACGCCGGCCTCTCACCGCTGGGTTCCGTGGTTCAAATTCCAGTCACTCCATGTGAGATTTGTACTGGACAAAGCGGAGGCGGAGCAGGTTTTTCTCCGGGTACTGCGGTTTCCCTGCCATCTTTTATTCCAGCAACACTCTCCAATATCATTTCATTTCATCTGTCAGTCGTCAATCATTGCCCCAGAGAAGTGTGACAGGCTTCAGCAGCCGGCACAATTCTTATCCTCGCCGCTAGATGGGGACTTCATTAATTCCATTTCTGACCCGGTCAGATGACTGGAAACGGGCTGTGGATTCTCATTTTCATTTCCAATTGACACTTCGCAGGTCAAGTGGCACGAAATATCCGGAATTCAGCTACAGTTACCAGGCATCGTCAAGTCGTTTGCTTGTCAACAAGGGCTGGCTCATTCTGGGATAAGAGTTCTGCTATGTGACGAGAACGAAGAGGCCGGCAGAGTGAAAAGTAAAACACAAGAAGCTGCATTCACAAGGGAGGGGATAATTTATAAAGTGACGAAGTCCATGGAAAAAAGAAGTAACTGCAGTCAGCTTTAACGAGAATTTCAGGAGCAACGGGAGTATCTAAGCGCCTTGTCAGTAAAATTAAAGCTATTAAAGTTGAAAGCATTAATGTTGAAAGAGTGTATAATATGTAGCCTATAAGATGTGAGTGTAAAAGATTAAAACTGGCAGACTTATTGTTCCTCAGTTTATCTATAAACTTCAAAACACTCCTTACGTTCGGAGTTTCAAATCATTTACGCCCAATGTTCTGTTGAAAGCGGCTATTCACATTAGCGTGAACTCTGAGAATCGCATCTTCAAGCTTGAGTGAGAACTGCAATTCTTTTCCGTCTTGTTTGAACGAAGTAGTAGCGATTGGGAATTAGAAGTTGGGGGGGGGGAGGCAGAAATATGCGGGTACAGGCAACAAAATGTACCCGGGTTTGTGGGATATAATGATTGGGGGGGGGGGGGTATGTACATCAAAACTGAAAAGAAAAAGCGACAAAATGGTAAGTTTTTTATGCTCTGAGCGAATTTCGACAGAGCTAAAGGTTGATAGTTTTCCAACTTACGTGCGGTAATAATAGATTTTGGAGATTTCGTTTCAATAATATACAATCAATCAATCAATCAATCAATCAATCAATCAATCAATCAATCAATCAATCAATAAATCAATCAATCAATCGATACTGATCTGCATTTAGGGCAGTCGCCCAGGTGGCAGATTTCCTATTTGTTGCTTTCCTAGCCTTTTCTTAAATGATTTCAAAGAAATTGGAAATTCATTGAACATCTCCCTTGGTAAGTTATTCCAATCCCTAACTCCCCTTCCTATAAATGAATATTTGCCCCAGTTTGTCCTCTTGAATTCCAACTTTAACTTCATATTGTGATCTTTCCTACTTTTATAAACGCCATTCAAACTTATTCGTCTACTAATATCATTCCAAGCCATCTCTCCGCTGACAGCTCGGAACATACCACTTAGTCGAGCAGCTCTTCTTCTTTCTCTCAATTCTTCCCAACCCAAACATTGCAACATTTTTGTAACGCTACTCTTTTGTCGGAAATCACTCAGAACAAATCGAGCTGCTTTTCTTTGGATTTTTTCCAGTTCTTGAATCAGGTAATCCTGGTGAGGGTCCCATACACTGAAACCATACTCTAGTTGGGGTCTTACCAGAGAAGTATATGCCCTCTCCTTTACATCCTTACTACAACCTCTAAACACCCTCATAACCATGTGCAGAGATCGGTACCCTTTATTTACAATCCCATTTATGTGATTACCCCAATGAAGATCTTTCCTTATATTAACACCTAGATACTTACAATGATCCCCAAAAGGAACTTTCACCCCCATCAACGCAGTAATTAAAACTGAGAGGACTTTTCCTATTTGTGAAACTCACAACCTGACTTTTAACCCCGTTTATCAACATACCATTGCCTGCTGTCCATCTCACAACATTTTCGAGGTCACGTTGCATTTGCTCACAATCTTGTAACTTATTTATCACTCTATAGAGAATAACATCATCCGCAAAAAGCCTTACCTCCGATTCCACTCCCTTACTCATATCATTTATATATATAAGAAAATATAAAGGTCCGATAACATTGCCCTGAGGAATTACAGGGTCAGACATAACTTCACCTACTCTAACTCTCTGAGATCTATTTTCTAGAAATATAGCAACCCATTCAGTCACTCTTTTGTCTTGTCCAATTGCACTCATTTTTGCCAGTAGTCTCCCATGATCCACCCTATCAAATGCTTTAGACAGGTCAATCGCGATACAGTCCATTTGACCTCCTGAATCCAAGATATCTGCTATATCTTGCTGGAATCCTACAAGTTGAGCTTCAGTGGAATAATCTTTCCTAAAACCGAATTGCCTTCTATCGAACCAGTTATTAATTTCACAAACATGTCTAATATAATCAGAAAGAATGCCTTCCCAAAGCTTACATACAATGCATGTCAAACTTACTGGCCTGCAATTTTCAGCTTTATGTCTATCACCCTTTCCTTTATACACATGGGCTACTATAGCAACTCTCCATTCATCTGGTATAGCTCCTCCGACCAAACAATAATCAAATAAGTACTTCAGATATGGTACTATATCCCAACCCATTGTCTTTAGTATATCCCCAGAAATCTGATCAATTCCGGCCGCTTTTCTAGTTTTCAACTTTTGTATCTTATTGTAAATGTCATTGTTATCATATGTAAATTTTATTACTTCTTTGGCCTTAGTCTCCTCCTCTATCTCGACATTATCTTTGAAACCAACAATCTTTACATACTGCTGACTGAATACTTCTGCCTTTTGAAGATCTTCACATACACACTCCCCTTGTTCATTAATTATTCCTGGAATGTCCTTCTTGGAACCTGTTTCTGCCTTAAAATACCTATACATACCCTTCCATTTTTCACTAAAATTTGTATGACTGCCAATTATGCTTGCCATCATGTTATCCTTAGCTGCCTTCTTTGCTAGATTCAATTTTCCGTCTTACTAATAAAATGTCCTTATACAGTTGTTTAACTCTTGTATAATTATACAGTGAATAAACCCTTTTACATTTTTCTTACTAATAAACGATGTAAGTTTATACACATTGTATTACTATACAGCACGTATACACTCGTTCCAAGGCGTAGGAATCTCTTCCTGTAGTTCACTGACGTATTTTGCTCGTTGACCGCCTTTATGATCGCTTCTGCTGGTTATCTACGAGCAAAACTTTCCGGAAAGTCGCACAGTGGCACGGCATATCGAAAAGGCAGTTGCAACACTAAGTGAGACAGCTGGAAATTGGCTTATACTGATATCAACATTTCTTCAGCTTGCTTGTGTAATGAACGCCAAAAAGAAATGGAAATGCTTAAGAAAAGATCAATAGCTCCTAACTGGGATAGTACGGAAAAGGTAAGCAATTGTAATTGAATCGGCGAGTTGAAAAGTGTACACATTCCAAAACCCTTACTTTTCAGGAGAAAGGAAAAACTGTTTTGTAGCTTAAAAGAAAGGTTTGATCAAAAAAGTTTCTATTAGGCATTTATACATCATATTTCTGCGTATTCAACTACAAAGTATGGAAATCATATTACGTATGGTTTTCAAGTTATGTCATTTTTTATCTCGAGGAATATGTCCCCTTTTATACGGTAGGTACTCAATTGAGAAAGATCTTTGTAGGGACAGATAGTGTATAATAAACTCGCAAAATCAAAGGTCTATTAAGCTGTAACACATTATTACACAAAAATACGCCCAACCATCATTTCTTTTATGGTTATTCATTGTCATTCCGTCTCTTTAAAGTGTGTTACTTTATGAAGATGTCTAGCTTCCACACTGAGCGAGCTTCCATAACCTCTGAATGGTGTATGTCTTCTATGTTTAAAATATCGTGAAGATCATCAACGTTATCGTCCATTCTTTCAACGTGTGTTCAATGTTAAATGGATAAGTCGAATATTTCACAACGATTATATTACTGTAGACAATAAATGCCACGAAAATAAACTGCTCACTCGTTTCTTTTTTCCGCTACACGCTGCTATACAACGCTTATACAAGGATCCTGGACTGTATAAGCAATTCAGTGAATAATTATAACAGATGTATACACAGGAGGCTTATGCACGGTTTATTAGTAACGAATTTCGCGTAAACGGTGTATAAACCTTGTATAAAAGTTATATACCGTTTATTAGTAAGACGGTAAAACTTTCGCCAAAGGAATCATATTACACATGGATTACCATTAAATAAAAGTACGTCGTGATTATATAATTAAAAACATTTAGTATTAGACTACACACTAAGAAACTAACACAGTATCCAGTATTCGGGAGATAGTAGGTTCGAACCCCACTGTCGGCAGCCCTGAACATTGTTTTCCGTGGTTTCCCATTTTCACACCAGCTGGGGCTGTACCTTAATTTAGGCCACGGCCGCTTCCTCCCTACTCCTAGCCCTTCCCTGTCCCATCGTTGTCATAAGACCTATCTGTGTCGGTGCGACACATAAAGCAAGTAGCAAAAAAAAAAAAAAAAAAGAAAGAAAGAAAGAAAGAAAGAAAGGAAAGAAACTAACAGACACTGACGAATGCGCGCGGCAAGCGGGTGAATCATACCAAGTGTCCATGACCTTGAAAAAAAAACCCTGCTACCCTTCCTCACAACACGTGCAAAGTGTGGCGCTATACAAATCGGTTAGCCGCGACGAACGATATTTTGTTCGTCTTTTTGCTAATCATTTTGTAAATAATTTTAAAAAGGACAGATTTAGCTGATAAGACAACAGGGTAGTAAAAATTGCATTTTTTTATAATTCCTAATTTCAGCCGGCTAAAATGAAATACAAATGTAGTGTTTTCTCCACAAAGTGCTTCCCCCCACCCACACTTCAGCCCCCTTAATCGTTGCAACTCTTTGAACGTACATTCGCAAAACCGACATGTTTAATATGCAATCAGAGAGTTGCTTTGATTAAGAGCGGGAATTTAACGCGTCATTTCAACAGAAAGCATTTCAGATACGATCAACAACTTCCACTTCGCAGCGATGCAAGAAACCGGAAGGTCAAGATAGCATGAGGCGAGTTAACACAGAAAAAAAGGCAACACAAAGCAAAGTCATCTCCGTACAGGGCCTGGGAGGTGTAGAAGGCCAAAACTCCCACCTTTGTAACCTCGACACTTGATTCGGTAGTGGTTACCTCTACGCCCGACCATCTTTGTCTCCTAGAATTAACCTGGTACTCATTTCTTATGTAGGCCGAGTGAAGCTCAGGGCCGTGTACACCCCCGGAAATGGAAACCACGTTTCTTAAATTTTTTGACTTCCTGACGGGGATTCAAACCCATGTTGTTTCGGGTGAGCTGAGGACAAGAATGCACACAGGCATCCTTAAAAGTATCCTGAAATTAAGGTAGGGCAGAAATGTCTTTTATCACCTCAGAAACCGTGAAAGAGTGTCTCGAAAAAATCGTGAAAATTATACAGCTGCCTGCTGCTATAAATGTGTGAAGAGTATATTGTTTTTTATCTTACTAAACTCTAGTAGGAAATGAGTGATGCCTCTGTGTACTCTATGGATCTGGACGAATCTTCAGATAGGACTGACTGCGCTCAGCTGTGGAATGCATTCGTTTATTTAATGGTGTTCGATTTGAAGAATTGTTTAGCTTCATGAAGGCTATTGAACGCAGTCGTGCGGAAGACACATCGGACACTATACGCCATTATGCCCGAGTAAATTAAGACATGGGGAAATATATTATCGGTGGCAACAGATGGTGCTCATAGGCTAGTAATGTTGTGTTTTGTCACTGCATATTTCACCAAACCGTTGAGTAAATCACTCGTATGGCTAATTTTTTACGTGAGAGATCATCATATACGAACTTTTCTGAACCTATATTGAAGAACTAGGTATTTCGGTGGATGTAGAGTAGGTCTCGGTCCACAAGTGGCCACGGCTGGTCCGTGGTCCGACAGCTCCGCACTCCAACCGGCCAACCGAACAGAGGAGGGGTGGCCACGGCTCCACCGTGTTTCTACGAATCTGTATTCGTGAGATGGAGAGGGACTGGTCCCCACCGTCTGCTGTCCTGAGAATGGTTTTCCGTAGTGTTCCATTCTCCTACACTACGGCGAATGCCGGAACAGTTCCATTATAATACAGGCCACGGCCGCCAACCTTCTTACCTTTACCGCACATCTCCTTCCGATACAAATATCCTGACCGGAGAGACGGCGTCACCGTCTAGGAGGCCCGCCTGCCCCTTCATGGGAGGAATGAAAATATTTGAGTAGTGGTATACACATATCTTTCGCAACACAGCAATGTTCGCTGGTTAAGCAGAGAAAACACTCTTTTTAGATGCTTTTTTTACAAGTTGCTTTACGTCGCACCAACTAAGATCTTACGGCGACGATGGGACAGGGCTAGGAGTGGGTAGGAAGCTAGTTGCTTTACGTCGCACCAACGCAGATAGGTCTTACGACGACGATGGGACAGGACAGGGCTAGGAGTGGGTAGGAACCGTCCGTGGCCATAATTAAGGTACAGGTCCAGCATTTGCCTGGTGTGGAAATGGGGAACCACGGAAAACCATCTTCAGAGCTGCTGACAGTGGGGTTCGAACCCACTATCTCCCGAATACTGGATAACGGTCGCACTTAAGCGACTGCAACTATCGAGCTCGGTTTTAGATCCTTTGAAGTGAAAGATGAAATCAGAGGTTTTCTGAACGGCAATTCGTCATCTTTCTCGACAACGAAGAAAACAGTCAGGACATATTTTACTACTTAAGCAATCATACTACAATTTTACAGGAAATTCAGTACATGAACTGCATGATGCTGTATGGTTCTTTCGAGTTAACTTAGATCTCTTTATTCAACACCTGAAGGAAAAAATTAATGTTCCCAAACTTCGTTCGGTATTTCGGTCTGTTGCAAAAATTGCCATATATTTTGTACCATATGAAGGGAGAATTAGATGGACGATTCGTACTGTGACCTTATCGGTCATGTACATATTTATTTATTAATTATTTGGCAGTGAAGGACCTTGGTAAAGCTCCCTCGTACTTGTTACAAAAAGTTGCATTAGGTTGCACATGCTTACACAACCTTTGTAACCTGCTAAACACCACTCCGTCTTAACTAAAAGGATACACAGATAGAGAGAGAGGGAAGAAAATCTCAAGCCAGAAAAATCGATAATGATACCGTCACCCGTTGAAAAAATGGCCGAACACGATGTTGCCAGCTCGCGAATTGCATTATTATGATGAGATTTCGAGACATGCATAATATTTAATATGGGAAACCTCGGGATGTCATATGATTTAATTATAGACATCTGCCAAAATTCCAATTCTTTATAATATATTAACGTGTGGAAGAATACGCAATCGTTGCATTATATAACACGCTAAGCGTCCCTTGTACGCAGCACCTTCATGGAAGACATTGTTGGGGCATTATTTTGATAATTAATTTTGAATAAATGGCCGAACATTTCAGGTTCCGCACATAACCAGACTACTTAAGAATCTGAGTCACGCGTTTGAGTGTATTACCGATGTCATACGACACGTGGAACTATTAATTAAAAAAAGTAGTGGGGACTATCCATTGTCTCTTGCATGGAAGGGGGAAAGTTTATAAAAGGAATCAGATGATGACAACAGTATCCACTTCACGCGAAGGATCCAAAGCAGAACCACGGTTTGATGGTGTTCTGTTCTATTTAGTGTTTCAGACTGTAAATGTACAGTTTATATCTTCGAGAATATTGTAATTGTCTACAAACAATAGTATTTAAAAACAGGTTGAAGTTATGTGATCGCAAGAACGGTATAATTGTAACTTTTTAAGTGATGCAACAAGTATTAATTTCATTATAGTGCTATTAATTGTATTTTTTGTGTTAAAGTGACGCAACAAGTCTTAATCTCATAAAAACTGTTATAAGTGTAGAAGATAACCATTGGAATATGAACGTACTCAGCGGGAGTAGCAACGGACATGAACCCGTGACCAACGTCAACACCATGGAAGCTTAAAAGGAAAGAATGAGGGTCTTACCCGGGACCCGAATCTTGGATTGTTACGACATGATGATAAGTACTAAAATGAAATATTTTTTTAATAAATGCGCGGTTATTCATTATGCAGATCACGTAAATTAGGTTAGACATGTAAATTGCATGTATTTTTTTTTATTAGAAAGAGAACTTGTGAGTGGTCTTCATATTCATTTATGTTCATTTCATGGAATTTATAGTCTACTCCATGGGCTTAAATATATATATAATTAACGTAATGCATGTATTTGACGTGAAAAAAAATATTAGTTAGTTTGAGAGTGCTTAGATAAGGTAAATGAAATAGAAAGTAGATTTGTTTTGGCACTGAGCCAAGCCGTAATTTTGTATATTTATTTACGTGATATCCAAGCTTATTATGATAATGCATGTGATTATGCTTGTAAAAATGGATTATCGATTGTTAACATTAGGATAGCAAGGCACTCTTATTTTCACGTAATTTGCATGATTATATTTGTAGATGGCTGTATTAATTATATGCGTAACTTGTGACATGCCTAGACATCGAACAGACGCCCTCCTATTGAGATTAGCGTTTTCCTTTTATGTGAAATATTTTCCCTTTCTATATATGCGATAAACGTTATGGATATGTTTAAAATCCATATTTGATTTTATTGATTTGATTTTAAAACGTAGGAAAAACCTAGGCTGTATTCTGTAATCGGATGGAATCGAAGCCGGTCATTCTGAGTTGATGGATGTGAATATAAGAAAATGAACACTGGATTGATATTGTATTATAGAATTATGGCAGGACAGTGAATTTATAAGCCAGTGGAGCTTTGGAAATATGATATGAGAATATATAATGAAATAAGATTATTTAACAAATATGTGTTCCAAGGGAAACGATTTGCTTTCACCTTGAGATGTTGAAAGGATATTTCTGCCACACTGGGCCATTATTTGCCCGGGCTTTGACGTCCAGAGATTTACGATGAGGGGAGAGTGAAGAAGGCTTGCCCCTTTTAAAGGATTACTGTATGCTGTATTGTTCGAGCTATTCCACTTAGAATGAAGGCCGTGCGACACCGATTATTGTTTAAAGAGTTCTTTGACTTTTTCATGTATGATCTTATAATAATATTTAACTAACTGGAACGTCAGTATTATCATTTATTTGTCGACCATATGATTAATTAAGAAAGGCAGTTTTATTAGTCCCGTTTGTCGATGCCATCTTGGATATCATCGGTTCGAGTTCTGAGGCAACCATGGATTTTTGTTGTCACATTTTTTTATATACAGCCAATTGCATGTGTATATTGTTATTGTTTATTTTCATACTGTGTACATATTTTCTTTTTTTAAATACATTCTTTTAGTCGTGTTTCACTCTTTATGTGGATATAAAATCGAGTTTTATTTTCGTAATTTTTGTCATTGGATTCATTGGGATGTGAGTTCGATTTCTGGACCCGACATCAGTCATTTTATTTTGATTAGGATTATATCGACTAGCATTCATTTATTCTTTGTTTATTTTTGTAATATAATTAATTTAGCTAGGTGACCACTTCAAGTTATCTTCAATTTATTTTGTTGTATAAGTAATTGCTTCTTCTGATAGTGAAGAAAGTTCGTAATGATAACCGTCGCATTTATAAAGATATTTCTTATTTTTTTTTTGAAAAGTATGTTATACAAATTATGATGTAATATTTATCATCATGTCGGGAAGAAGAAAGAAGTAAAGGAGAAATAAATTTTTTTTGACACTTTACAATTTGTATTTAGTCCGTTGGACATTGCATATTCAACATTGATATACTATAAATATTCAGGATCAACCTTTAATTAATTTGATTTATCAAGGCTCAATAAATAGGTATTTAAATTTTTGTCTGCCTGTCATTTTGCCGAATAACATTGTATCCCAGGTTTCCTTCCGTTCATTTATGCCTTTAAGCTAGTTATGTGTTATTTTCTTTGATCTTCTGCCGCGAACGCACCATGGCCTTGGGAGGTCGGTGGTTTGATTCTATGGAACGGAAGGGTGCAGTAGACCCTTGCACGGTCGGAAGAGCATTTGCTCACCCATCATTCTGATTTTTTTTTGTTCCTTCCTGATGAGGTGGCATTTGACTCTAGACTAAAAAGGTCCCTTTTCATCAGGCGCTTTGGCATATGGTGCTATATGGCGGTATCCCGATTTTTTTTTAGGGATTATCATGCAGTCATTTGGTTCTATGCGGCAAATGGCGTGGGGTGGAAAGGTTGCAGTACAGTGTAACATATTTATCAGGATTTAATGAAACCTTTTTCTATTGGTCCTCTAGGAGAACGGTGTACCGACTCAACTGAACTTCAAGGCAAAATTACGAAAATGGAAATGCTGTAGCTGCAAATGACAGAAGAAAGTTTAATGTCGTTTTGGCTCTCTCTCCTCTGATAGAGGTTCATACTCTAACTTGCATAAATTGACAATGTTGGGGTCTATATGTATGTATGTATGTATGTATGTATGTATGTATGTATGTTCAGTCCACAGCCCGAAGGCTGGTTGGATCATCCATAGCTCCACCATTAGCTGTCATAGATGGCCTAGGCATCAGTGAAGAGGTGTGCTAGGGAAATGACGAGTGAGGTAGCTTCCCGCTGCTTTCTTCACTGAGCCAGACTTTGCTGTTACATATCAGTCTGCCAAACCCGCTGAAACGCATACAGCAACCGACCCTATGAGCAATATTTTCACACTATTCATAGCAGGGACTGGCTGCATAAACAATGGCATTACTAGCATTGCTCATTCCTCAGTCACTTTCATATTGTCAAAGCCAAAGATAAGACTGAGACAAATCAATGAAAGTAACAAAATTGTTCTAGCCTATACCAGAAAACACTAGGTCTCGTCAGCAAAGACACGGGGTCTATATATGTATGTCGTGGAGAACATTTTCAGATCCAGGTTAACTCATGAATACTTAAGGGATTGCTTAACCACTGTTAGAACTTTGTACACTCCAGACTTTGAAAAGATTTCACAAAACGAGAATTGCCATTTTCTCACTGATGAGGTAGGGTGTGTGAATTATATTTTTCAAACGTGCATATTGTAACTTAATTTAAAAGAGTGGAAATACAGTGCTATTTGATACTAATATATACTATACTAGCAAGATACCCGTGCTTCGCTACGGTATTATACTGAAATTTATAATTGAATGTTTATTGTTTTAGATATATAATCCGACGAATTTCGCGATCTGACTCGTTTTCTGCAAGAATCCACCAAAATTCCCGATCTGACTGGTTTTCTATTATTTTACGGCACGTTTCCTCCCATTTTTCAATCTTCCTTTCCAGCAATCGATTTCGTACTTCCCGGGCTAGGCTCAGGTATTCCTCCCGGTCAGATGGGTCCGTAAATCTTTGCCATCTTTTCCTATAATCATTTTTAATACGGATAAAATCCTTCAGGAGATCTGGCATGGTGTCATATTGGGTGCCTTGGCGGCACTGAACCCGCGGCCGGACTGCATTCTTAGTCATTACCCGTCCAGGAGCCGTTTCCAGCGCGGTCCGCACATTTGACGACGGTCCGGAATATTATTATTATTATTATTATTACTATTATGTGTTGCTGGAATGGCTGATGACAGGGAAAACCGGAGTATCCGGACAAAAATCTGTCCCGCCACCGTTTTGTCCAGCACGAATGTCACATGGAGTGACCGGGATTTGAACCACGGAACCCAGCTGTGAGAGGCCGGCGCGCTGCCGCCTGAGCAACGGAGGATCCTTATAAGTACATTAATAACAGCTAAAATCAATTGGTCTCACCTACTTCTACACCCCACCGCCGCTAAGTTTATTTACCGCCACCCCCCAAAAAAAATTTTAATAATAATAATAATAATAATAATAATAATAATAATAATAATAATAATAATAATAATAATAATAATAATAATGTTATTTGCTTTATGTCCCACTAACTACTTTTACGGTCTTCGGAGACGCCGAGGTGCCGGAATTTTTGTCCCGCAGGAGTTCTTTTACGTGCCAGTAAATCTACCGACACGGGGCTGTCGTATTTGAGCACCTTCAAATACCACCGGACTGATCCAGGATCGAACCTGCCAAGTTGGGGTTAGAAGGCCAGAGCCTTAACCGTCTGAGTCACTCAGCCCGGCCCAAAAATTTAAAGAATGCTTGTTTCTTTATGTTTAAGGGAGATTCCAAACACCAATGTTCACGTCTATTACCTTCAGTTTTGAGATATAAGTATCCCAATAAAAATAATTTACTTTCTGCACTTCATATCACAATACTCCCCCCCCCCACCTGAAATTCCCCGCAAAAAATACTTGTTCTTTAATAGTAAAGGATCTTCTTAAATACCAATGATCACGACTCTAACTTCTTCAGTTTTTGATTTATGTGTCCTCATGAAAGGAATTCAACTCCTTTACACTCCCGCCCTCCAAGATGGTTTCCCCACCAAAACGCGCTTTTGTTTGTTTTTAAAGGAGATCCAAATACGAATTTTCACGTCTGTAACAACTTTAGTTTTTATTAGATGTATGTATTCTCATACAATTAAGCCAATTAATTTTTCAATTCTTTCCCCCCCCCCCCCCCTTCATTGGATTTTCCGAGAATACGTGTTTCTTTACTTTTAAAGCAGATTGCAAATATCAAATTTCACGTCTGTAACGTCTTCATTTTTGTGATATCAGTAGCCTAATTAAAAGAATTCAACACCATTTTCAGTCACTTTTACCACCCCCCTCCACCCAAGTGGTATTTCCGAAAACTAAAAACACACCTTTATTTATGTTTAATAGAGATAAAAAATAACTTCACTTCTTTTTTAGATATACTGTAAAAATTCTCATTTTAAAATTTCACCCCTTTTGAGTACCCCTTAAGTGGAGTTTCCAAAAACAAATCACCTATGTTTATTTACATTTACAGGAGATTCCAAATCCCACTTTTTACGTCTGTAACATTTTACGTTTCCAAGATATTCTGTAGATATAGTCTTTCAAAAAATTCACCCCAATTTGTCACTCCTGTTTAATCGCCATTAATTGGATTTCCCAAAAACTAAGAATTACGTGTTTCTTTATTTTTAAAGGAGATCCTATATAAAAATTTTCAGTTCTGTAATATCTTTGGTTTCTGAGATATATGTATCCCCATTAAAGGCATTCAACCCATTTTTCACCCCTTTTACACTCCTCCTATTAGGATTTACAGGAAACAAAAGAAAAACGTGTTCCTTTATTTGTAGAGGAGATTCTAACTACCAAATTTTACATGTGTAAATTTTAAAGTTTTAAGATGTAGACGCACTCATTTTAAAAAAATTCACCCCCCCTTTTCACCCCCCAATATTTGGATTTTCCAAAAACGAAAAAAGTACGTGTTTCTTTACTTTTAAAGTAGATCCAAAATACCAATTTTCAGGTCTGTAATATCTTCAGGTTCTGAAATATAAGTAGCCTCATTAAAGGCATTCAACCCATTTTTCACCCTTTTACACCCTTCCTATTGGGAATTTCCGAAAACAAAAGAATACGTGTTTCTTTATTTTTAAAGGATTCTAAATACCAATTTTTACATCTATAAACTTTAAAAGTTTTGAGATATAGATGCACTCATTTTAAAAAATCACCCCCTTTTTCACCCCCCATTAATTGGATTTTCCACAAACAAAAAATACGTGTTTCTTTATTTTTAAAGGAGATCCCAAACACCAATTTTCAGGTCTGTAATATCTTCAGGTTCTGAAATATAACTGCCTCATTAAAGGCATTCAACCCATTTTTCACCCCTTTTCACTCCTCCTATTGAGATTTTCCGAAAACAAAAAATACGTGTTTCTTTATTCTTAAAGGAGATTCTAAATACCAATTTTTACATCTATAACCTTTAAAAGTTTTGAGATATAGATACACTCATTTTAAAATATTACCCCCCTTTTCACCCCCCCTTAATTGGGTTTTCCAGAAACAAAAAAATAAGTGGTCCTTTATTTTTAAAGGAGATCCCAAACGCCAATTTTCAGGTCTGTAATATCTTCAGTTTCTGAGATATAAGTAGCCTCATTAAAGGCATTCAACCCCTTTTTAACCCCTTTTCACTCCTTCTATTGCGATTTTCCGAAAACAATAAAATACGTGTTTCTTTATTTTTAATGAAGATTCTAAATACCAATTTTTACATCAGCAAACTTTAAAAGTTTCGAGATATAGATTCACTCATTTAAAAAATTCACCCCCTTTTCACCCTCCCATTAATTGGATTTTCCAAAAACAAAAAAATACGTGTTTCTTTATTTTTAAAAGAGATCAAAAGTACCAATTTCGAGGTCTATAATATCTTCATTTTCTGATATATAAGTACCGGTATCCTGATTAAAGGCATTCAACCTATTTTCCCCCATTTTCAACCTTTTTCACTCCTCCTATTGGGATTTTCTGAAAACAAAAAAATACGTGTTTTCTTATTTTTAAAGAAGATTCTAAATACCAATTTTCACATCTATAAACGTTTAAAGTTTTGAGATATAGATACACTCATTTTAAAATTTCACCCCCCCTTTTCACCCCCTTACCGAAGGAATATCCAAAAATCCTTTCTTAGCGAGCACCTACATCATAATGTGAATATATCCCCAAAATTTCATTTCTTTATGTGCAGTAGTTTTGGCTAGGCGATGATGAATCAGTCAGTCAGTCAGTCAGTCAGTCAGGACAAGCTATTTTATATATATAGATTTACTTCTTTTCTGTAATTATTACGCGGAGATGGCTTTGCTGGCGAGATGTAGTGTTTACAGTGCACTATGTCTTCTGGTATGGGCTATATCAAATTTGTTACTTTCATTGACCTGTCTCAGTCTCATCCTTCGCTTTGACAATATGAAAGTGACTGAGGTATGAGTGATGCTAGTAATACCATTGCTTATACAGCCAGTCCCTGTTATGAATGGTGTGAAGATATCGCTCATAGGGTCGGTTGGTGCATGCATTTCAGTGGGCTTGGCAGACTGATATGTAATAGCAGCGGCTGGCTCGGTGAGGAAAGCAACGGGATACTACCTCACTACGCATTTCCCTAGTACGCCTCTTCAGTGACGCCTAGGCTATTTATGACAGCTGTTGGCGGAGCTGCAGAGGATCAAACCAGCCTTCGGGCTGAATACCCAACATACATTATGCGGAGTAACTAGTCGCTGTAAGCAAGAGCAGCACGTCTCATTCAAAATATTTGAACTTCAGAGCCTCCTTTTTCGCATTATTACCGCCTTTACAGTTTTTGTTGTGTTCAGTAGGAATTATGTTTTAATTGTTCGGCATGAAAAAATTATCAAGCTACTTCATATTATTGCTTCTTTTCTTCTATTTCTTTATTTCTCTCTTTATTAATCCGTTTACAGTCCGGGGTTGGTTTTCCTGGAGCGTGAGACTTTTTTTTACAACGTGCTTTACGTCGCACCGACACAGATAGATCTTATGACGACGATGAGATAGGAAAGGCCTAGGAGTGGGGAGGAATCGGCCTTGGCCTTAATTAAGGTACAGCCCCAGCATTTGCCTGGTGTGACAATGAGAAATCACGGAAAACCATCTTCAGGGTTGCCGACAGTGGGGCTCGAACCCACTATCTCCCGGATGTAAACTCACAGCTGCGCGTCCTTAACCGTAAGACTTTGGATCGGAGATAAAACTGGGGCGGAGGACCAGTCATATTGTTGCTAAAATGTAAATAATGAAAAAATTACGTCCTTCAGAATGTAAAAGATTTAAAAGACTCAATCGTTCCACGTTAACTGAGATAATACAATAGTTCATTAAAATGAATACATGTTACGGGTAAAATTAAATTATCACATGTAATCTTGACTGATCGTCGGATGGTAACTAATTTTGTCATTACTGTATTAACTGAATGCAATTCAATGAATGAATGAATGAATGAATCAATCAATCAATCAATCAATTCAATAAATAAATACATAAATACATAAATAAATACATAATAATTAATCAATTCCTTGCTTGGGTCATTGTGCTGATCACAAATTACAACGAAAAATTCCCGCCTTCAATACTTCAAGTAGAAGTTACTATGCAATTGTTTCTTGTCTATTGTTTAAAGTCATTCGAACAATATTGGTACCAACGGCTATCTCATATCGTTCAGATGTAGTTTATCGCTCAGCAAGGGCGCCCATAGGATATTTTGTAGTGGGGGGGGGGGGGCTAGACCTAGGGGTATGTAGTAATTTTAATATTTTGGAAGATGAATGGCGACTTGTATTCCACGGTATCCCGTACCACTTCTACGTAATACCGACTTTTAAATCATATTCTTGAAAGAAAAACACCTGACTACATTAGATTTTTTTCCTTTCCCTGAGAGCTAGGGGTGGGGGGCGTCTCCCCTTTCCCCCGGGTATGGGCGCTCTTGTCGCTCAGTACCATTAGCTACCGTCCTCGGATGCCTGGGTTCGATTCCCGGTACTGCCAGAAATGTAAGAATTGCAAAAGGGCCGGTTTATGGTTAAAATGGTACATGCATCAAACCACCAATGCAGGTGTTCCTTACCACCTCGATATGAGTACATGAGTTTTCTCAAGGTCGACTTGATGCGTCGCTCTAGCTAGCTCCTTATTCAGCTATACGTAGTTCTCCATTGCTCTCACAGATAGCGGCATATGTATACATGGAACAGGGAGTAGCCGTTCTCAGGTTATTGGAACTAGTTCACGAAACAGCAGTTTCGGGTAACAGTGGCTACGGCTTCACCGTGGCTTTACACTCTCCATTCGGGAGGTGGTAGGCTGGTCGCACCGACGGCAGTTCTAACAATGGTTTTCCGTGGTTTTCCATTCTCCTGCACTAAGGCGAATGCGGGGACAGTTCCTTTTATATGCCATGGCCGCTCCCCTTTCACCTCCTCCACACCACAAATTTCCTGGTCTGAGAAAGGGTGTTACCCTCTACTGTAAGAGACCCGCCGTACCCCTTCAGGGCATGGAACTAAACGTTTCGTAGTTACAGAAGTCTGAAAATCATGATTCAACACTAATACTGGAATATTTCCATTGTCGCATTACCTATTACTTACCTGCCTATAAAAATCTTTTTTTGCTGCAGTGGAGCTCTTTTACACGTTATTTGTTGTCAGTTTAAAGTAAATTATAGAACACAAATTATATTTTCTTTCAATTACATCAGTGACGGTGTTATACTTAATAGACTCCTCTATCAATATTAAATTCCCATGTTGAGGATTTTTTAAATTTCTCTTTTGTGTGTATATATATATATATATATACATATATGGAATGTGCCCTCCGGAGAGGAGTGGTGCAGGTCTTTTGATTTGAGGGCCGTAGGCGACCTGCGCGTCGCGATGAGGATGAAATGATGATGAAGACGACACATACACCCAGTCCTCGTGCCAGGGTAATTAATCAATTATGGTTTAAATTCCCGACGCTGCCGGGAATCGAACCCGGGACCTCTGTGACCAAAGGCCAGCACGCTAAGAGCCGGTCTCTCTTTTGAGTGAACAAAAATAAAATAAACCGAGCTCGATAGCTGCAGTTGCTTAAGTGCGGCCAGTATCCAGTATTCGGGAGATAGTGGATTCGAACCCCACTGTCGGCAAACCTGAAGATGGATTTCCGTGATTTCAAAATTTTCACGCCACGCAAATTCTGGGACTGTACCTTAAGTAAGGTCACGTCCGCTTCCTTCCCACTCCTACACCTTTCCGATTCCTTCGTCGCCATGCGACCTATCTGTGTCGGTGCGATGTAAAGCAACTTGTATATTAAAAAAAAAAAAAATACATGAAGTGGTTCTGTGATATTTTCCTTTACTTGAGCGCTGGTATAATTTGCTGTGCTTTGTACTATTTACTATCCAAACTATTGGAAACTGATGTAGGATTAGCAACAGACCAAACATATATTTAATCTCAACTCAATATTTATAAATTAAGAATAACACACTTTTTCACGAAATTTTGTAAGTAGGATGAATATTTGATTGGAAGGTAGGAAGTTCCATGGAACAAATTAGAAAGACAAGTGAGGGCAAACACAAAAGTAAGGCAATTTAATTTGTGTCTTCTCCTTTGAGTCCTAATACTTTTCACACCTCTGTAGTTAATGTTGTCTTCCCACCTCCCACCTTCACCGCACCTCGAATCATCGCAACACATCTCCTAGCCTGAGAGTAGAAGTCATCCTCTAGGAGGCCTGTCGTACGGAAAAATAGACATTAGCAGTAGTACCAGGTTTCGTCGCTGGCTTATCCCTATTGATACGAGCTCACTGCACATGGCAGATGTATCAGCTACCAAATGTGGCCTTATCAACAAATTAGGTAACAGTAAGTTGCAGATTTTTAGCAAAGCTAGCAGAATGCTTTCCACTTTTTTAAATTATATCTGGGATTGTTATCTGTTAACAGATTAGAGGTCAGTTCCATCTCAGCAAGTCTGCCATCGTTAGTTAAAGCATACTCTGCAGTGTTCAGTAAAATCAGCTAGCCTACACGTTCGTGATAACCAGATGAACTATGGCAGGCTAGAGTCGTAGTGGTTATGTTGTTTTAAAAAGCACGGTAACTGTATTCATCAACTGAATTTATCAGTTTCTTTAAAGGAGAAAGCGGACGATATCCAACTCTTGGTGGAATAAAGGTATCTAGTAAACAAACAGAAATACCATGAAAGGTGGGAAAATACGATACTCTGGTGGGGTGATTACTGATTATCGTTTTAAGAGGAGAAACAGGAATAAGGATCCTGGCATAAGTGGGAGCATTACAAGACTCAGCTAGAGGCCCCATAGTCGACAAGCCACGTTCCCAAATTTAGAGACCTGGAAGTGGAAGTTCCACTAAAAAAGCAGTTAGTAAGATCGGAGAAAAAATATTATAAATACGATTTTTCATTTACACATTTGTGCCTTTTTCTGTGAAAGGCTAATAAGAGCGTATTCTACGCATGCATAAATGATGGATATTCAGCCCGAAGGCTGGTTTGATCCTCCACAGATCCGCCAACAGCTACCATAAATAGCCGAGGCGTCACTGAAGAGGCATACTTCGGAAATAAGGAGTGAGGTAGTTTCCCGTTGCTTTCCTAACCGAGCCAGAAGTTGCTGTTAAGTACCAGTCTTCCAATCCCACTGAAATGCATGCACCAAACGACCCTTTGAACGATATTTTCACACCACTTGTAACACGGACTGGCTGCATAAGGAATTGTACCTCATACCTCAGTCACTTTCATATTGTCAAAGCCAAGGATGAGACTGAGACAGGTAAATGAAAGTGACAAATTTATTCTAGCCCATACCAGAAGACACAGTGCACTGTAAATACTACATCTCGCCAGCAAAGGCATTTTCTATGCATATACACTGACTGACAGAGCAAATGCAACACCAAGAAGGAGTGGTCAGAACTTTATGCCAATTGCAGGGTCGACTGACGTCACTGAGGTATGCTCATGATGTGAAATGCGCCGCTGTGCTGCGCACGTAGCGAACGATAAATGGGACACGGCGTTGGCGAATGGCCCACTTCGTACCGTGATTTCTCAGCCGACAGTCATTGTAGAACGTGTTGTCGTGTGCCACAGGACACGTGTATAGCTAAGAATGCCAGGCCGCCGTCAACGGAGGCATTTCCAGCAGACAGACGACTTTACGAGGGGTATGGTGATCGGGATGAGAAGGGCAGGTTGGTCGCTTCGTCAAATCGCAGGCGATACCCATAGGGATGTGTCCACGGTGCAGCACCTGTGGCGAAGATTGTTGGCGCAGGGACATGTGGCACGTGCGAGGGGTCCAGGCGCAGCCCGAGTGACGTCAGCACGCGAGGATCGGCGCATCTGCCGCCAAGCGGTGGCAGTCCCGCACGCCACGTCAACCGCCATTCTTCAGCATGTGCAAGACACCCTGGCTGTTCCAATATCGACCAGAACAATTTCCCGTCGATTGGTTGAAGGAGGCCTGCACTCCCGGCGTCCGCTCAGAACACTACCATTGACTCCACAGCATAGACGTGCACACCTGGCATGGTGCCGGGCTAGAGCGACTTGGATGAGGGAATGGCGGAACGTCGTGTTCTCCGATGAGTCACGCTTCTGTTCTGTCAGTGATAGTCACCGCAGACGAGTGTGGCGTCGGCGTGGAGAAAGGTCAAATCCGGCAGTAACTGTGGAGCGCCCTACCGCTAGACAACGCGGCATCATGGTTTGGAGCGCTATTGCGTATGATTCCACGTCACCTCTAGTGCGTATTCAAGGCACGTTAAATGCCCACCGCTACGTGCAGCATGTGCTGCGGCCGGTGGCACTCCCGTACCTTCAGGGGCTGCCCAATGCTCTGTTTCAGCAGGATAATGCCCGCCCACACACTGCTCGCATCTCCCAACAGGCTCTACGAGGTGTACAGATGCTTCCGTGGCCAGCGTACTCTCCGGATCTCTCACCAATCGAACACGTGTGGGATCTCATTGGACGCCGTTTGCAAACTCTGCCTCAGCCTCGTACGGACGACCAACTGTGGCAAATGGTTGACAGAGAATGGAGAACCATCCCTCAGGACACCATCCGCACTCTTATTGACTCTGTACCTCGACGTGTTTCTGCGTGCATCGCCGCTCGCCGTGGTCCTACATCCTACTGAGTCGATGCCGTGCGCATTGTGTAACCTGCATATCGGTTTGAAATAAACATCAATTATTCGTCCGTGCCGTCTCTGTTTTTTCCCCAACTTTCATCCCTTTCGAACCACTCCTTCTTGGTGTTGCATTTGCTCAGTCAGTGTATTCATAAAAATGTTTACATTTTCGAATTTATTTTTTGATTTACCTGCTGACAGTGCTGCCATCTAACAGCTAAGCGGAACTCTACTGGACGGTTTCTACGGCTGAGGTAATTTTGTTGGGTGGACGTAGAGCAGGGATTTCCATCTGTCCCGAATTTCTCGGGACTTTCCTAAATCTAAGCAATATTTCCCGTGTCCTGCGTGGAAGTCTCTCGGGACGCAGGATGTCCCGAATTCAGTTTGTTGTCCGCGAATTATTTTAAATGTTATACCAAGTATTGGATGTTAATAGATTAACGAGTTCCGTCATTTGTCTAGAGTATTCCGCCATCCAACACCTATATGAAAAAGGTTTCTTCGATTATGAACTTGAAATAGGCAAGTGCTAGAAACTGTACGTAGAATTTATCAGAAATTCAAATTTATTTAAATTTTGATTTAGGCTGTTCTGAATGTGAAAATATTGTTTAAAGAAAATACAAGAAAATAATGTATGTTGGATGCAGCTTACAGAAATAAAAGAATAGAAATAGAAGAGAATGTAAATTATGAACGGAGGAGGATGTAAAATAATAACATCACTGTTAAATGAGAAAAAACTTATTTCATTTATGCGATTGCAGGTACTTTGTAAACTGTAACAATTATAATAAAATAGAATTTTATTTTTGATCATATGAGGGTATTTATAACGTAAAAAGCTGAAACGTCGATGTTTGTGCCTGAAATGTATTGTTATTGATGATGATGATGCTGATGATGATGATGATGCTTCTTGTTTAAAGGGGCCTAGCATCTAGGGCATCGGCCTCGATCTTTGTGCCTGAAATATATTGTTGTTAATGACGATGATGATTGTTGTTTAAAGGGACAGAACATCTAGGTCATCGGTCCCTAATAGTAAGAGGTGAAACGAAATATGGTAATAATTAACATTTTAAATTTACTCACTGACTAGAATTTAAAAGATGATGAAGAAGAAAATTATCATGAATGTAAAACTAATCAGTGGATATAATTCACAATACCTTATGTTCTTATAAAATGATTTCAAAAAGTTTAAAATGTATTAAACTGGAATATATTGAACCCATGACCTTTGTGTCATAAGGAATCAGAGCACTAAAGTCATTACATGAGACCCCATATCAATTACGAGTGAGGATCTTTAACTACATTTTTATCTCTGACCAGGGACGGCACGTGGCGGTACAGGTAGTAGTTTCCATTCTCACGCTAGAGAAATTACGTCACCCACACGTAGAAAGAGAGCCTGGATACAGCGGAATTATTGGATTAATAAAGTACATTTTAAAAAGAATTGTCACGAATCTAGTAAAATAAATGACAGGGAACCGTAAGTGGAAAAATATGGCCCTTAATGATGTAAAAGGTGTACAACTTTGCTTCCGCCGTTTGCCGATGGATGGCGACAACGGTACGTAGCGGTCGAACGAAAAAGATCGCAGACTTCAGGCAGTTAGCTTGGACCTCCGTCAACATAACCCCATTCAAACTTAGTCGATGTGTGTCTGCATCATGACGTTGTTCTCGATTGAGCATGGCAGTGTACGAGCCAAATTCTCGGCATTTGCAGGAGGTGTTACTGTTTTATTTCATTATGAAGAAAACAGCGGCTGAGTCCCATCGAATGTTCTCACGTATATATGGTGAGGACGCTATTGGTGGCAGAACGTGTCGTGAGTGGTTTCAACGCTTCAAGAACGGTGATTTTAACGTCGAAGACCGGTATAGTGGTGGAAGAGAGAAAGTTTTCGAAGATGCAGAATTGGAGACATTGCTGAGTAAAGACTCGCGTCAAACTCAAGAAGAATTGACACGATCAGTGGGAGTGACACAGCAAGCCATTTCAAAACGTCTCAAGACCATGGGCATGATTCAGAAAGAAGGAACTTGGGTCCCGTATGAGTTGAAACCAAGAGACGTTAAACGGGGACAAAAAATGGGTTCATTACGATAACCCTAAACGCAAAAATTCGTGGGGATATCCCGGCCATGCTTCAACGTCGAGGGAAAAACCGAATATTCACGGCTCCAAGATCATGCTCTGCATTTGGTGGGGCCAGCTCGGCGTCGTGTACTATGAGGTGTTAAAACCCGGTGAAACAATCACAGGTGCTCGTTATCGAACGGAATTCACGCGTTTGAGCAGAGCATTGAAAGACAAACGGCCGCAATACAGCGAGAGGCACGATAAAGTGATATTGCAACACGACAACGCTCTACCCCACGTTGCAAAAGAGGTCAAAACATACCTGGGAGTGTTAAAATACGACGTCCTACCCCACCCGCTGTATTCTCCAGACATTGCTACCTTTGATTATCACCTGTTTCGATCAATGGAGCATGGCCTGGCTGACCGACACTTCCGATCTCATGAAGAAGTCACAAATTGGATCGATTCGTGGATCGCTTCAAAAGATGAACAATTTTTTCGACACGGGATTCGAACACTGCCTGAAAGATGGGAGAAAGTCGTGGCCAGCGATGGACACTACTTTTAATGATACATGTGTAACTAATCTGTTTCACTAAAGCCTCCAATTTTGGGGACATAACGGCGGAAGCAAAGTTACACCTTGTAGATTTTAGATCGCGAAATAGCTTCAGAAGGAAATTTGTCAAAAGACGCGCCTGTTCGTTCAACCTCTGTTACATCAACGAAAATATAGTGCCTATCTTATGAGGTAATTTAACAAGTAAATTTGTTAAGAGAATTTCTTAAATGCTTATAAATAATATTAATACTAAATCAGCAATTATGTGTTACAGTGAAACCTGCCTTCAATACATGTTCATGTGATAGGAAAATGTATGTAAAATTCGTGGCGGCAAAGGAAAATGGCATCAGAGTGGGGAGATATATAAAAGAATGGTGCGCCATCTTGAAATTAACCACTATGTCAATTGAATTCAAGGAGGGACCACGCACTTCCAGCGTTCAAAGATTAAGTCCAATAGGGAAGATAGATTTGGCCGAGGTGGCTGTTGTATCATCTCCAAGTGGAGATAGT
This sequence comes from Anabrus simplex, assembly GCF_040414725.1. Lineage (NCBI taxonomy): Eukaryota > Metazoa > Arthropoda > Insecta > Orthoptera > Tettigoniidae > Anabrus > Anabrus simplex. The sequence continues at coordinate 325,366,702 of NC_090268.1, forward strand.
TTTTTTTTTAGTATCACATCATTTTTATGATGCCGCGATCCTGTAATTGAAGTATAAATAAAATATATATCGTGTTGTAAATTATTGCGTGTGCGGTCGGTCGGTTCGTGAAACGCGTGTGAAGGGTATTCTTTTTTGTTTATGCCATTATTTTCAGGTGAATAGAAAATAAAGGAAAATGTTTGTAAAGCCCTTAGCTGTTGAGATGGCTAAATAAAACGATTGAGAGGCATTGGTGAATCTGTCCGATGGCCGAGGACGTACATCTTAAGGTAGGTGAATTATCACCGTTATAACATGATTCTATTTGTTTCATGATGTCACCGTTCTTTTTTATTGTGTGTGTGTATTTATGACGCAATTTGGTCACCCACTTATTTTTCGTGAAATTTCAGAGAAATATGAAGAAAGGTCATTTGTTTTAGTTCTTGGATAAATCAGGGAAAGTCGCGAAATATCGTGTGAAGTGTTGTAGAATAGTAGATTTGATGGTTGAGAAACGAATATAATGTCTAAAAGTAGAGTGTCATTTCCGTGCGTTTATTTTATGTATTGGTGGTTTGTCAAGTTAAGATATTAATTCATCGTAAAATTCTGTTTGGTGTAATGACAAATATTCATGTAAGAAAAATCCGTGATTATTCATTTCGATAAATTTTTGTTTACAGGGATTATTTCAATGTCCGTTTAAACTGCATAGAATTGTCGAAAAAAATAATAGTAAAAATTTTGTAAGTCAAGTTGTTAAGTCCGGATTGGAAATATTAGGTAAGATATGCGGGGAAAGATGGTTAATTGTCACAGAGTGTTTGAGTAACAGCGATGTGGGTCACCCGAGAGAGCTATTCCATTTTAATGTCGTCGAGATTTATTGCGTTTGAGCAAGTGGTCAAGTATTACGAAATGAGAATTAATGTAGGATTGTGAATCAGGTTGGTGAAAGCCTGTAGTGTTGATGCCGGGGTGTTCAGTGTAGAACCCGAGGAAATATTTTGTGTAATTTTAGTGAAATGGGAATAGGGTCAGACCGTAACTAGGATCCCACGTGAAATCGCAAGACCGTGATGTATAACGAATATTTGAGTGACGTCTTAAATTAATTCTCTTCGCATAACCTATGTGGGTCAAGAATTACATTTTTGCGAATTGCTGGCGAGATCGAGTTTCGTTGTTTCATTTTAATGCCAGTTAAATGACTAGCAGCCATGTGCTTCCTTTCAAGATAAGCGAGGGGAGAGAATTTTGAGTCCCGCTATTTCAACCAGCTGTTATTCAGTCGAGCCAGCTCGCTGTTATAATAAACTAACGGTACATTGTATTTTGTCATCGATGGTAACGTGTTGGAAATCTGATAGCATTCTTTAGAATAGACTCGTTTAATCGAGATTTGAATTTATTATTGAAGCGACGGAAATGAGACAATAATGTTCGGATTTAACCTTTTCCAGGGATGTTAAAATTAGTGAATTGGTAGTAACATTGTTTGACACTGTTCGAGGGATCCACAAAGACTCATTTTAAATGTCACGAAGCGATGTGACATGGAGCTGGTTATTTTTGGCGTTGCGTGTTGTTTGTGCAGATTGTAGTTATTTAATGTTAGGATTATCCAAGCTTATTAATAAATATTAGGTTAACGTAAGCTTATTGTGTGACGTCATGAAATAAATAAACAGTACTGGAAACGAATGTATTCGTGATTCCAGCCTCAACGAAGAAAGTAAACAATAAATAAACAAAATCAAATTATATAATTGAAGTAATTAGGGACCTTTAAAGAAACCATTCGTCCGGGCAGATAGAATTTGTTGTTAGTTAGGATTATGAGATTATTTCAATTTATTAAATTATTAAATTCAGTGAAATCGTATTTGAGAATTAACTTAAAACCAAGTGACTAACTTGAAAATGTATTCTAGAAATCTTCGTTTATTTTGCTGGGAAAATTTAAACTTGTTAACGTGACGATTAAGGGGATATGTCCGATAGCAAAGGACTTCACTGCTCAAGTGTTGTGAAGCGTTGTTGTTGTTGTTATCATTTTGACTTTGATTGGTTGAGCATCAAATGTGCTGGCGATTATTAAAGTGGAAACCTTGGTCATCAACTACTATAACTTAATTGTGTTTAGCCTTCAGCTTAGAAATTTTGATGGGCATAGGGTCATTAACATCAGTGACTTAGATTAGGGCCATCTGGCATTATAGCATCATTTTCCTTGCGGTCATCGTCCACAATTACTTTAACGTAAATTACAAAGTTAGTTGTCGGTCCATGACATAGTTGCAAGTCACATCGATTCAATTAAGGGTCCATGCCGTACAACCACTGTGTAGCACATACCGATTGGACTGCCTTAATTATACCAAGAGTCCAGAGTTCGTGCTACGGGGGCTGGATCATCACGAATCATTATGATTGTACATGCAGTCTCACATGAAAGCCGATTTTAAGGATTTCCAGACTTTCTTTATTTCACTCTTAACTTAAGATAGTGGTTTCTAGTAAGGATGCCCATCAGGCAGTTGAGTTAAGGCCTCGAAAGCCAGTACCTCTCATCACCGTTATAATTGTCATTGTTTATTTGGTTTAAGGAACAAAATGGAGTTCGGTCTGAAATAATATGTGTCCTTTCAACTTCATTTAAAATTTATTTGAATAAACATCAGTTTCTTAGACTTGATTCCTCTCATTTAGTAGACAGATCAAGTTACTGAAACCCGCCTCTTACCTAAGCAAGTGACGAAGAACCCGTAAACGACCCAAGAGACAGATCTCATGCCGATCGCTAATAGGTAAGGAAGGTAGGTATCTTTTATGGACCATAAAGGGTTCAATGTTAAACATTGAAATTAATCATATAACTAATTCAAATTAAAAGTTTAAAAACACATTACAAATATACAAAACCAGACTAAAACAGAACTAATAGAATAAAAAGGCAGTTAACAATGAAAAACATTAAGAATAAATACAAATACAAAAATATGCCACAAAACTTCATGAAACGGATGACGAGGTCTACTGACTGATCGACATCTCATAAAATGAGGGAGATGGTACTCGGAAATTTATTGTTAGCACTATTAACTCGCTATAACATTCCTATGAATAGCGCACGCACGCGCGTGTTTAATAATAATAATAATAATAATAATAATAATAATAATAATAATAATAATAATAATAATAATAATAATAATAATAATAATAATAATAATGTTTGTCCAACCCTTGTCTCGTTTCCCTACGGGGTCGAATATGATGTGAGATGAATCCGTCGTGCCGGGTTTTTATGACCAGATGCCCTTCCTGACGTCAACCTCATCAGAGGAGTTAATAAGATGAAATGAATAACGTGATATATATGATAGTTGGGAGAGAGTTAAACCCGGTACCGGCACATAGCCTACTCCTGTCGAGTAGCACCAAGGGGTCTCCTCAAGGCTTAACGTCCCCATCCGATGGACGAATCACCATCAACAGCGTCATATGCCCTCACTCCATATGAGCAGTGCGGAGAGGTTTGGAATTTAATCCTGGCTTTTGGCACGCAATCTAGTGATTAAAAATTGTATACCACCACCTCCCCTACCCTGCCGGCCAACATTCTGACGGTGAAAATGTTTTCGACCAACGGGACTCGAACCGGCTAACCACGGTGTCAGGCCGTTTAGACTTCAGCGCCTTAACGATCATGGCCACCAGGAGGGCATATACTAATAATAATAATAATAATAATAATAATAATAATAATAATAATAATAATAATAATAATAATAATAATAATAATAATAATGGCTTTACGTCCCACTTTTACGGTTTTCGGAGACGCCGAGGTGCCGAAATTTAGTCCCGCAGGAGTTCTTTAACGTGCCAGTAAAACTACCATCACGAGGCTGTCGTATTTGAGCATCTCCAAATACCATCGGACTGAGCTAGGATCGCACCTGCCAAAGTTGGGGTCGGAAGGCCAGTGCCTCAACCGTCTGACCCACTCAGCCAGGGTGTGGTATTAAGTAAAAATAATGGTGTGTGATTCAAAGTCCCGAATTTTCAGGGTGAAATGTGGTAAGCGTGACGTAGCATGAGCAAAATACCAACGTTTATGATATTTTCTGCTAGTGTTGATGCCTATCGTTCAAGGATCGGCTGGCTATCTTGGGAAACGTGAATCGCGGTGAATCGAACATTCTACCTCTGAACCAGTGAGACATCAAGAAGACCAATGCCTGATACTGAGGAAATCCACCATCAACTATCATTATATAAAGTCTAAGTGTCGCTGAAGAGCCGCACTGTGAGGGCATGAGAAGTTAGGTAGTGTCCCGTTGCTTTCCTCACTGATCCAAAATGCACCGTTGCTTATGAGTCTGCCTAGTCCAGTGAAATTCATACACTAACCTACCGTATGAGCGTCAGTTAAAACACTAATTGACACACGGATTGACTGCAGAGGAAATATAGTGGACGCCAAGCCTTTAGCGGTTTGAACAGCAGCCAATAGCCACCAGTGTTGTCAAGGCTGTTTCACATGCGATTGACCTCTTTGCCACTGATAATATTCAACACCCGATCAGTGGAGATAGTTGCCTAGGGTTTAACAAATTAAAGTACGGCTTTGTGGCTAAAGGGATAGAACGCTTGCCTTTGGTCCGAAGACCACGGTTCGATTCTCGGGATCTTAGCCTCCTCGTATTCTTAATTCCCCTGGTTCAAGGACTGGGTATTTGTGAGGAAACGCCAATGACTTCATTCATTTCCCCCTCATTAGGTCACTGCCAAACCTTTCCAGAGATCATGCGTCAATATTATTACTATTATTATAATAATATTCTTATTAAATTAAAATGTATAATTTTACAACATTACCGGCAGCCGTATCCGTCGTTCACTGGTTTATTAGCTTCCTCGTTAGATCAGCGGTAGAGTGTCTGACGCATAATCAAGGGTTCGATTCCAAACAACAAAAGAAAACACTAAACCTGAAATATTCCATTTCATTTTAGCTGATGTACTAAGGGCCTGTACTACGACTGTCAGATAAACAGCCAGATACGTAGGCTGCAGTTTTGCAAACTAGAAGTTAAATATTTTCTTGCGTACTACCAACGGATTTTAACTACGGTATTGTAATGCGGAAGATGTAGTAACATTTTTATTGGGTTGGTAATAAGGTTACTGAAAATATAGTGAAATTTAGCGCGGTGGTACACGTGTTCCCTTGTGTTTTCGCTTGTTTAGCTCTATTCCTTTTGAAATTGTATTACTATAGTCCAATATCAGACTTTTATTAAGCTATAATGTGGAAGTCCAGGTCAAAAACAGAATTAGGACTGAAATATACACATACGAAGAAATGTTAAAATTAATTAACTGTATAACGAAACTGAAACTGTTATAGAAAATAAATGTAACCTGGACGCAAAAGTTAAGATTCAGGTTATGTATCTTTTTTGTCTAGTACTATTTACGAGGTTGCGCGTTACGTCGAAAGTAAAGTTTATATTCGCAATTAATGCCATTGATGCAGCGTGGGATCATTAATTTTATTATTAATTCAAAAATTGTTTGCTCATTGAATTAGTTAGTTTCTTTCTTTTCAATACAACGTGGGAATAGTAACTGGCAAGCATTTATCTCACTTTAGCGTAAATACTTTTGTAGCAAGTTGTTATGAAGTAAAAGAAATATAACCTCCTTAACATCTTCATTCGACGGACGAATCGCCATGAACAACGTCGTATACCTTTACTCCATATGTGCGTCGCGGATAGATTTGGAATAGAACCCACACTTTTTGACACGCATTTTAATGACTAGGAAATGTGTGCTATCGCCTCTAGTACCCAACCGACTACAATTTACAAGGTAAAAAAATGTTAAACTATTGGGACTCGAACCCACGAAAAAATGCTTATCAGCAAACTTTGCTGCCCTAACGACCACGGCTACCCATGAAGCTTGCGATGAGCTGCGTGTGTACTACTGATATACTCAGTAGCAACAACTTTCTAGCTTGGGAAATCTTTTAGAATTCTGTGATAGCTGGACAGGAAGCATGACATACTTCATAAATATATACATAAATTACATTGTAGCAACTTAATTTCGCACAGCATCATGCAGATGTAGATTAATCTTCATGAGTAGCCATCTTGATTCTTTACGGTAGCGTCCCCGATGAGAGCTAAGTCCCAGATAAGAGCGTTAACAGCCTCTCCAACTTCGGCATAGCTATACTCGAGAATATTTTCCCAGATTGCACATAAACGAAAGTCGTAGTACGCGGTTTCACCCGAACTTCCAGATAAATGTCCAAACTGGCAAATAAATTTATACCGCACTTTTATCTGGCTGTCGTAGTACAGGCCCTTATAAAAATAAAAACCTTAACTTCGCAGTGTCTTTCTACACGGATGTAGAAATATCAGCCCACTGTCATCAATACAATTGCCAGTCAGAGGTGAGGAAGTATATACGATGTTCTATTAACAGATTTCATAACATTGACTGGAAAAACATGCCACTTGCCCGGTCAGTTACCTTACGATTTAATACGATGTAACTCGAGATTTCTCCAGTTCCCACGTAAAACTATTCTCCAAGTAGACAGCTCAGCTCACCATCCTTCTGGTATTTTCATTAATCTGTCTGAGCGGTGATGTTAATCCAATTTATGCTTCACTGCAACAGCGAGGAGCCTTTCTAACTGGGCAACACTGCAAACGCCCGATTGGTCAGCGCTCGGAGGAGTGTCAAGAACAAAACGCTTAAGGATTGAGGTCTACTTATAGCATCGCTCGTACATCTGTCACTTTCGTACTAACAAAGATGGGACTGAGATAGTCACATGAAAGCATGATGAAAGTAACAAATAATATGATCTACGTCATAATAGATTAGTAATAATAATAATAATAATAATAATAATAATAATAATAACAACAACGTGTCCGCCTCTACGGTGTAGTGGTTAGTGTGATTAACTGCCACCCCCTTCCCCGGAGGCCCGGGTTCGATTCCCGGCTCTACCACGAAAATTGGAAAGTGGTACGAACGCTGGAACGGGGTCCACTCAGCCTCGGGAAGTCAACTGAGTAGAGCTGGGTTCGATTACCACCTCAACCATCCTCGAAGTGGTTTTCCGTGATTTCCCACTTCTCCTCCACGACCGCTTCCCTCCCTCTTCCTTGTATATCCCTTCCAATCTTCCCATTCCCCCACAAAGCCCCTGTTCAGCATAGTAGATGAACTCGCCTGGGAGAGGTACTGGTCCTCGTTTCCAGTTGTATCCCCGACCCAAAATCTCACGCTCCAAGACACTGCCCTTGAGGCGGTAGACGTGGGACGAGAGAAAGAAAGAAAGAAAGAAAGAAAGAAAGAAAGAAAGAAAGAAAGAAAGAAAGTATTAGGAATTTAGGAATAATAGTATACTGAGCAAGCTGGCTGTGCGTTTCAGGTCGCGAAGTTGTGAACTCCCACTCAGGAGAATCCCACAGTCGGGAGCTCTGAAGATGGTCTTCCGTGTTTTCCCCATTGTCACACTATGTGCATGCTAGGAATGTGCCTTAATTAAGACCAGGCCGCCATCTCCCCAACTCTAATCCTTTCCCATCCGTGTGTTTCCGAAGGGCCTTCCATGTGTCAGTGCGACGTGACAGCTATTAGAGCTCTCTCTAGCGGATTGACCTGAGAACTGCTGATTCTGTCATAAGAACACGTGTATTTATGTGTGAAGTTTTTGGTGTTATGCGTTTTCAGTGAGATGACATAATTAAATAGTAGCGTGTATCATTCCTTGATATCTCCTCTCAACATGAGGGGAACGGTATGTGCTGTGTTTGGCTGCAGTAACTATGAAGTAGAGAAGAATGCGCAATCTTTCTTCCGTTTCCCTCGTGACAAGAAAATGTAAGTAATAATGTGATTGCATATATATTCTTCTGGTGACAAAAAGATATTTTATAGTCTTTCATAATCTTCTGACCTGCTCGACCCGTATTTTAACGTATATTTACGCATATTTTATTGTATAGTGCAGCATTTAACCTTCAATACCGATGTGTTGTTGTAGGTGTGATCTATGGGTTTAATTTAATTCAGGAAAATACATATGCATATGAGTGTGGCTGGTTGTGTTCCAAGTTACCCCATTCGGAATGCCGTAATGCGTTGTCAAGCACTGAAGAAAATATGGGTGTTTTAAGAAATGTACATATTTTGTTGAAACAATATGATGATGCAAATTTGCTTTACCCTAATGTAATGGCATTATGGCAAGTATTGCTTATAGGGAAAGTTTGAATGTTTTTGAGGCTAAATTTATAGATTTTCTTTCTGTTAGTAGGCTTCAAGTTAAAAGGAAAAATTGTCCAGCTCTTAAATGTAAATTCATTGAATTATGTGTGTAAGGAATGTGCCGATATTTTTGTTGACAAGTGTTTTAATATGATGATACAATGCTTTTAAATGAGAAAAAAGAAAAATCTAGTCGTGAACGTTCAGGCAGGAATTCTAAAGCTAAGAAAGTACTGCATAAATGAAAGATAAAGCCCTTTCACAGCAGTCCATTTCACATCTTGATTATATGTCTAATATCAGTCTTTAAATAACCTGTTAAATAATTCTTCATCAATTTATTCAGAATTGCTTTAGCAACTTTGAAGTATATATCTTAATAACACTTCCTTTCTAGAAGTAATTTATTTATCCATTTCCGTATTGTGACCGTATCGTCACAGTGAATAATTATTTTGAATTATATATTTGGGAAAGAAGTAGGTTGGAAGCTTCCTTTGTGAGGATGCTAGCGGTTGCATCATGTTGCGCAACACGTTTCTCGCCAGAGCGGCGCCTTACACACCCAGATGATGGCTTATAAAATCCCCGAACTGAGCGCATGTGGGGGGAAGCAGGCGAAGAAGAATACAATTTTTGTTGACTCTGCCTCGAAAACAAATGCCGACTCACGGTAGTGCCAACTTGAGGAGGTAATTTTGAAGGTGTTTTCGGTATAATAACGCTGAAAGTAAGCTCAAAGCATACGGCGAAGAAACAGCCGGAATTTTGGATCATCAACAAAATTATAAAACATAGTAAAACGATATCAGTTCCGAAATTACGTTTTAATAATGTTACATAAGAGGCTTTAGCGTCCTGATCCGGGCGGAGAAACAGGGATCCCCTACCCCACTCCTGATTTGATGGGAAAAGTATGATAAAACTACTGATCATTTCGCACTCCGTTTTACATCTTGTATTTCGGAGTAGATGGCCACACAATCTGCAGCATCGCTGAGATTCGTAAGTCTTGTGGATCTGGAAATCTGAAAATTGTGTGTAGGGAGAAGTCTTCCAAGCAACCCCCACTCTAGGGTAGCCCTCATATGCTTGCACTTGTGAGGGTTGACATCAGTCTGCGAGGAGTCTATGGCGTGACCACACGGCCCGTTGGTGGTCTGATTTTCCCTCTCTTTGTACTATAAACTTTCCGTAAACGGGACTGTGAGAAGTATCCTTTCTGTGCGAATCGTCCGTGAAAATCGGAACTGTGTGAGATCGATGTGCGCGTTGATAGTTTGATCGCGACGCAACACGAAAGTACGTGAGTGACGTTGTAATTTCTTACCGCCAACTGTGAAGCTATGAATTGCCGTATATCGGACGTAGAATGCTACTTTTCGATTAGTATCCCGTAGTGGAGACAGAGAGCCAATTAATTGTAGTATATGTTTGAAACTGTGTGAAGGTAGACGCATGAATAGAGGTAGCACGAATAAACAGTGTCCTATCACATAAACAAATTCCAGAAAGGTTTATCGTGCTTCATAACGGCGTAATTTTAGAAGCGCGCAGAACAAAGCGCACAAGACAGAGCGTTATAACAAGTACAAGTAACCTATACCAGGGTAATGCGGAATATTAAACTATTCCGGTAATGAAACTGTGAGCTCGTAATCGCATATGTCAGATTAGGATAGGCTAGCTGAGTCCTGTTCCAGGGTATCAAATACATAACTTTCGTTCTGGTGAGAGGAAAGGAAAACTTGCTTGTGAAGTACGCAGTGGATATATTTGTAAAAACAGTGTAAACAGTGTCATTTCAGTGTTCAAACCCCAACGCCATGAATTATTCCAGAATCATCACGGGACGTCTTGAACCAGTGTCCTCACACTCCGGCATAATGGAGTAAGACCTTCAAGGGAGCCCTTCCATGGGCTCGAATGGCGGACGATGGACGACGGACCAGCACTGTTGAGTACAAAGCTATGATTTTATGATATTAATATTCCCTGTAGATAAATCATATCAGGATGTAGGAATAGCGTAGGATGATTTTATATTGAAAAATTAAAGTAGTACGCGTAGAGTGGTCTGTAGTTTCCTTTTAATTTTAATCATTTGAAGTTGTCTGGGAAGGAAGCAAGTTAGGAATAGAGGATGAATTTCTCTCCCTGTTATGTCAACTGCATGTGCATGGACGTATCTTTGTTTGCTGAGTACTATCGAAGGAAAGGGGTGGGAAAAAGGTAGTGAATTTTGTTCAGGTAAGGAAGGAGCTCTTTCATCTGGAAAAACTATACAAAGGGGAGTCAGGTTGAGATGACGCTAGGATCTTTGCTAAAAGCCTGCGAATAAGAATGATATGGGATAGACGAAGTACTCAATTTTAATGTAAAGTAATAATATTTGCTGCATGATAGTTTTAAGGTTTGGCTGCACCCTCATGTGTGTGAAGAATCAATTCATCGTGCCGAGATGCGAATGTCCCCCAACCAACACTAGCTAGGGCCCTGTTAAAGAAAACTCTATTTGTTCGTGATTGTTTAAATACCTTTTTGTTAGTTCATTTTATATTATTTAAATTAATTAAATTGGTCGGATAATTTTATGCCTATTTTGTGAAGGTAGTATAAATTCATGTAAGGTACACAGTTGTTATTATTATTATTATTATTATTATTATTATTATTATTATTATTATTATTATTATTATTATTATTATCTGAGATTGTAGTAAATTCTAGCTTGCTAGCTTACGGAATTGTGGTAATCCTGCGATGAGGGAAAATATGTTTTGAACCCCGGACCTCCGTTGAGTCGATGAATTATGAAGTGATATAATGGCAGAAATGTTGAGAGAATTTATTTGATATGAATAAGGCCTGGGCTAATTTGAGCATGGTATAAATGCATCAGTTGATTCTGCGTGAATAAAATGACCCATTGAATAGGCATTGTGAACGCCTCAATGTTGGTTTTAAATAGATGAGTGCCCCAGTGTGAGGGAGCAACTGACAGGCAGTATTTTATTACCGTGGACTCGAGAAGGTCGGGCTTGTTTTTCTTTTCTGTTTGTGTAACAGCAGGCCAGCTGAACGAAGGATAAATGCCGCTGCACCGAGGAAGTAAAAATTCTCTAAAACCTTCCGCTCTTATGCTATTAAAATGTTTTATTTTATTTGATTACCACATTCTAAAAAGGCTAGGTTGAATGAATGTAGGGACCTTTAATTCATACACCTGTAGAAGCGATAGATAGGGTGAATTTTCTTTCAGGATACCCAATGTGGGAGAACGGATGGTCTCTTGTTCGTATCTCGGGCACGGTGCGGGAGTAAGACACATAGACGGCGGATGATGGTAAACAAAATGCAGCTACTATTAGTGTAAAATGTGATGATATGTGTTTTTAGGTGTTATAAGAGTGTATATAAGATGGTTTTGATAATTAGTGATTTCTTTAATTTAGACTTCCTGAAAAATCCTTTGATAGTTCGTTTGAGTGGAGGGTTACGACCCTATGATGTACACAGTTAGTCCTCAAATGAGGTGATTTGTAGTAACTAGAATCGTGTTCATTTGATATATCTGGGATAGGTTGTAACTCCGCAGGGTTTGCATATCATTTTATGATTTTTTTGTTAAATTATTTAGATATCGTATGTTTCGTGTTATGTTCGATCTAGGTGGGCACTCAAATGCTAATCTCAGGGTAAATTAGTGTAACTTATTATATTTTAAATATGTAATTTGGGAATTAATCCCGGGAATATTTATATCCGTAAGGTCATAGTTTCTTATTACCTGTAAATAAGTTAGGTTCATTATAATACTGTTTACCGTACTCAACAGGTAAAGTAATCGTGTCCTTAAATTCGAAACCAAGGTTAACAATGAAGATTGTAGGAAATGCAACTCAATTTTCCCCGAGTTGTTTGAAACTATATGTGAACACCCAAGTGATTGATTTGATTATGTGATTGTTCTTGTAGTCTAATATTCAACAGCGTAATTTCAGTAGACCACATAAAGACTCTAATGAAGATGTGGATCTAAAGTTCAGTTGAGTGACAGCACGGACCTGATTGCCCGCCGCTGTAATCTGAATAAAATGTATTTCACTTAAAAGTTGAAAACCAAGGTTGTAGGTTGTAAATATGTTCAACGAGAATTAATTATATGTTTAAGAAAACAAAATCTGTGCCTATTTTTTCCCGACCATCCATAACCTCTTCCGTTCATTTTATGCCTTTAAGTTAGTTGTAAGATAGTTTATATTTATCGCCGCGAACGCTCTGTGCCCTCGAGAAGCCTGGGTTCAGATCTTAGGAACGGGAGAGTAGCAGTGACCTTGCTGGCCGTAAGGGGATTTGTCGGCCCACGTGAGTGGATTAATTATATAAAATCCCGGTGCGGCGATATTGTCATTAGGCCGAAAAGGTCCCTTGACTGTCGTCTTCTATGGAGCATGGTCCCATGTGTTCATGACCCGAGAGGGTTACATTTTTGCCGTTCACATGGTCCCATGAGCTATGGGAGGTGATGGGACAGGTCCCAGTATATACATTTCCATTTATATTTGAACTTAGCGCGAATTTTCGTCTCAACCAGTCAGATAAATCAGCAATAGCTGAGCACGCACTACCGTCGGGTAATGATGTCGTGTTCCTAGATGCTCGAGCTCTTACTCACACTAGACACGAGAGGTCCAGGATTATACGGGAAGCTGTGGAAATACAGAACGTAGAAATCCTAACAATTTCAACAGGGACACTATTTTTATTTCGTCTCGATGTTTCCTAAATTCGTACTTTCCTCATCACCAGATGTTTCATTCCAAGCTTGAGTCAGTGTCATACTTTCATAATGTGTGTACATCTGTTACGTGACCCTCTCTCAGACTGTTTCTGATGGTGCCGTCATCTTCCACTTCGAATGCTAGCGCTGTACCGCGTACGGTGAGCCATCTGGTGACGAATTAACGTAACACTTACACTTCTATTAGTAACGTCTAAATTCAAACTTTCATCCTTGGAGAAGTCTTCCTCGTGAACGGTCGAGATTTCCTTTTGAAACGTTATTTTCTTGACACGGCATAAACCCCAAAAGCCTATATCATGTCTACGAGTACGGGCCGTGAATGTATCAATGGTAAAACTACTTTTATGGTTTTTAGAGATGTTGAAATCCCACAAGAGTTATTTTGTGCGAGAAGGGGTGTGATAATCACATGTTTCTCGCCAAGGCAGCCTTGATCTAAGCCACAGGTGCTCACACTGGCATTCCGTTCCGCAGGTGCCCAGCACTGTAAGTGGGCGGGCAGGCAGGCGATGAGCGTATGCTATTCAACCACAATCACGTTGTGATTACGTCACAAGCCATAAAGGTTGTGTTTCCGCCGTCACTCTCGATCACTGCGGCGATACGCGAGTTCGAAATGGAGGCATAAAATAATTAAAGAAATAGGGTAGAAATCTACGTCATTTTCAATTTACATTGTAAGAAATAAGTTATTTATGTTCATTGCAATTTACGTATTTTGACCGGATGCAATAAAGAGGTCTACTACCTCAAATATTTTTGTAATGTACCTAATGAATTGCAATTTTCACCATTACATTTTAAGAGGTGCTCTAGAAGCATTTCTAATATAATACAAAGTTAAGTTGAATAAGCTGTGGCTTGTGGTTGCTTGGGTTTAAATTATCTGATAAAATCGTCAACAATCCAATCTTATCGGGAATAACATCAGTTAGGTTATTTGACTTGCCTGCCAGCTATCGAGCTGGTCAGACGTGTTTGCTTGCACTCCGCTGTGATATCAAATCTTGTATGTGTTCAAGTTAAATCGGACTGCTCGCCAGTAAACTAGTGTCTGATTAAACTTGCGCTTTAGTGTTCATGTGCATTTGTGTTTAGTGTCATTCGTGTGCATTATTATCACCAGCAATGAATAACCAGTTGCCCGATACAAGCCAGTTAATACACAGTTTTATCAACCTTATTTATGACACCGATTGCAACCAACCAGTACATCAACAGCCGAAATTATCATCACCGATTTTACCTCATGATTTCTCGAAGCATCTACCACAGCAACATTGCTATTCAGAATAATTACATCAAACTACCGAACTCCGTCAGTCCACCGCCAACGTGCACCCTACTTAAGATTCACAGACTGCAAGTAAGCAAATACTCCAGCCACCTAGATTTTATTATGTCCCTCGTGAAACAGTGACTGATGATAGTATACAACAGTGTAATGAAGACATGGAAACTGCTCAGTCAGTTAACACACACGATCAAATAGAACTATTAGCTCATCGAAGTACTCTTTCCCCAATTAATGAGACACCCACCAAACGGCATCGCGTGTCAACATCACCACAGAATAGCACTCGTTATGTTCTCAGTGTTCCTACTCACAATCGCTTTCAACCACGTAGTGATCTTACCAACATAGATGATCAACTCACGATCAAGTAACTCCAACAATTACCGTAAAGATCCCACTAATCTGCTTACGTGGAAATAATAATCATCAGCTACTTGTTGAAGACATACAAAAGATCACCCAGTCCGACCTCCAACAATTACCGAAAAGATCCCACTAATCTGCTTACGTGAAAAGAATAATCATCAGCTACTTGTTCAAGACATACAAAAAATCACCCAATCCGACTTCCATACACAGTTAACCGGCAATGTTGTGAAAGTGTTCACTACCACAACAGACTTTCGAGTGCTGACTGCATATTTCGATACAATTCATACTTATAGAAACTATGCAGATAAAAATAATTTCAGTAATAATAAGAAATGTACCATATTTGTTCATTGATCAAGAGATCTTTGCTGAATTACAAGAGTTCAGATTCCCAGTTCACAAGGTCACTCACTTTTCAAATAAAGATAAGCAACCTGCCCCCCAACTCTACGCAGTTGAACTCTCTGACACTGATGAAGGAAAGGCCATACTTAACCTCACGATGTTGTCTCGCATGTACAATTAAAGTTCAATTACACCATCATAGCAGCGATATTCTTCAATGTACACGTTGCTAAGTTTATGGCCAGTTATCACTACGATGCTTTCGCCGCATCGGTTCTCATCATTACTCCCAATGCGCAGTTCCCAAATCGCTTCACATCACGCCGCTAACTTTAAAGGCTTCTCTGACTATTTAAAATTTAAAGAACGCACTCTTAACAGGCATCGATCAACATCAGCCTCCTGGCGAGTCTCGTACGCCCAACAACAACAACAACAACAACCCCAGCATTACCGGTAACCAAGACATCCTCACTCGCAGCAAAGACTTACGAGGGACGTTCCACCACCCAATAATAATGTACATTTTCCACCTCTCACGTCCACCTGCTTAACAACTAAGTTGCAGCCATGAGATCCTCAACTCCCCCTCAACGACAACGACAGCCTCAACAAGAAATCACAACCGCACCTCCTAACCAATCACCTTCCAGTGACTTCTTCTCTCAGCTTCACAGTCTGCTAAATCAATTATTGTTTCTTATCTCCCACAAATCCGTGAATTTATCCTCTCTTGCATGCCATCTACTCTTCAACACGGAGGAACGTAACTTACAGATAGTTCGTCAATTAAAACTTGCAAACTGGAACGCAAATGGCATTCGTCAAAAGCGCTCAATATTTATTGCTTTCCTTGCAAGATATAATGTTGACGTCGCTTGTTTTACTGAAACTTACCTTCATCCAAATGACAAAACAGCATTAGTTGCCTCAGGTGGAGTTGCCATCTTGATGAGAAAGAGAATTGCTCACTGTAGTATTTATTTACTAGTCTTGCCCGCTCTGGAAACAGTGGGGATTAAACTGAAATGCCATGACATCAATGACCTCCTGTTGATATGTGCCTATAAGCCAACCGGTTAGGAACGCGCAGCTGTGAGCTTGCATCCGGGAGATAGTAGATTCGAACCCCACTTTGAGCAGCCCTGAAGATGGTTTTCGTGGTTTCCCATTATCACGCTAGTCAAATGCTGGGGCTGCACCTTAATGAAGGCCACGGCTACTTCCTTCCCACTCCTAGGCCATTCCTATCCCATCGCCATATTCTGTGTCGGTGCGACGTAAATCACTTTTTTTTAAATTAAATGATAAGCATATTGAACTTCTTCTCAGCCTTATTACTTGGAGATATTAATGCTAAACATATAACATGGGGCTGCAGTGCCAAAAAACCCAAACGGATGCCACCTTCTTGACGCAAGTAGTTCCTATGGAATACAAATCTTAGCACCACCTAAGTATTATTCACATAGTCCACGAGGACAACCAGGTATACTTGACATTGTGTTGGCAAAGAACCTCAACTTTCCCATCCATATGCAAACACAGACTGAACTAACCTCTGATCATTGTTCAGTATTGGTCACATTTCACGCGACCCCATCTACCTCAGTCAAAAATCCACGATTGATCACTGGTCGTATGGATTGGCATAAATTTCAAACGTCACTAGATATCACAATGACTCAGCCTCGTACATTGAAAAACTGTGAAGATATTGACAACGCCGTTCAGGATTTCACGGAGACTAAAATAACCTGCGTGAAATCTTCAATGTTACACAACTCCAAAACTATCACGAAACTCCAGTGATCTCCCACAAAATAGCTTGCGTCTGATAAAAGAGAAACATCGAAATCTACGTCTTTTGCAAAAAGAACGCTGTCTCTGGCAACATAGCAGATTGAGTGCCCTAATACATACCGCCAGAACGGAACTGGACCAATATCGAATTTCTTCATACCAACGATGTTTAGCAAACATTTACCCAGACGACCACACTCTCTGGACAGCAACTAAACAAATCCTCCGAAATCCAACAATCAGGTGATGGTGGTGATTTTTGTTTTAAGAGGAAGTACAACTAGGTAATCATTCCCTCTGAACAAATCAAGTGGAAAAGAAATCTATATATATATATCTTAAGAGTTTTGTCTGTAAATTGCTCAGAATTTGAAAACGATGGTATTTCTATATCGGTCATGTCCATAGTAACAAGGAAATGCACTTTTTACTTTTGCGTAATGTCCGTCTGTCGGTCTGTCTGCATATATGTATGTATGTATGTATGCATGTATGTATGTATGTATGTATGTATGTATGTATGTATGTATGTATGTATGTAGCCTATGTATGTACACCCATCACGAGAAAATGGTTGAATGAAAATCGGTAATGTCGGGGATGAGCCACTACAATCTAGGCTATAAATCATTTTATTTACGCTAAGCAAAATGGTAGTATGGGTGAAGGCCTAAACTTTACTTCTCAAATAGTTATATTATTATTATTATTATTATTAGTGGTCCTATCGACAATACTGCATAACTATCTATCAATCAATCAATCAGTCAATCAATCAATCAATCAATCAATCAATCAATCAATCAATCAATCAATCAATCAATACTGATCTGCAATTAGGGCAGTCGTCCAGGTGGCAGATTCCCTATCTGTTGTTTTCCTAGCCTTTTCTTAAATGATTTCAATAACATTGGAAAATTTTGAACATCTCCCTTGATAAGTTATTCCAATCCCTAAACTTCCCTTCCTATAAACGAATATTTGCCCCAATTTGTCCTCTTGAACTCCAACTTTATCTTCATATTGTGATCTTTCCTACTTTCAAACACACCACTCAAACTTATTCGTCTACTGATGCCCTCCCGCCGGCCCCGTGGTGTAGGGGTAGCGTGCCTGCCTCTTACCTGGAGGCCCCGTGTTCGATTCCCGGCCAGGTCAGGGATTTTTACCTGGACCTGAGGGCTGGTTCGAGGTCCACTCAGCCTAGGTGATTATAATTGAGAAGCTATCTGACAGTGAGATAGCGGCCCCGGTCTAGAAAGCCAAGAATAACGGCCGAGAGGATTCGTTGTGCTGACCACATGACACCTCGTAATCTGCAGGCCTTCGAGCTGAGCAGCGCTCGCCCTTCAAGGGATGTAGTGCCATGGGATTTGGGGTGGTGTGGTTGGGGATGTCCTCCCACGCCATCTCTCCACTGACAGCTCGGAACATACCACTTAGTCGAGCAGCTCGCCTCCTTTCTCCCAACATTTTTGTAACGCTACTCTTTTGTCGGAAATCGCCCAGAACAAATCGAGCTGCTTTTCTTCGGATGTTTTCCAGTTCCTGAATCAAGTAATCCTGGTGAGGGTCCCATAAACTGGAACCATACTCTAGTTGAGGTCTCACCAGAGACAAATATGCTCTCTCCTTTACATTCTTACCAAAACCCCTAAATACCCTCATAATCATGTGCAGAGATCTGTACCCTTTATTTACAATCATATTTATGTGATTACCCCAATGAAGATCTTTCCTTATATTAATACCTAGGTACTTACAATGATGAACTTTCAACCCATCAACGCAGTAATGAAAACTGAGAGGACTTTTCCTGTTTGTGAAACTCACAACCTGACTTTTATCCCGGTTAATCATCATACCATTGCCTACTGTCCATCTCACAATATTATCGAGGTCATTTTGCAGTTGTTCACAACTAAAGTTATACAGAATTATATTTTCGATCATTTATATCTTGTACCTTTTTACAGTACTGGCTATGGTAACAGAGATATTCATGAATTTGTATTTTTGTTGCTAAGTCCTTATAAATGCCGAGCCACGAGAAAATGGATAAACAGAATTTAATAAAAAGTTGTATAAAGTGTCGGAGAATAAGAAACTATAGTCTAAGCCATAAACAATTTTATTCACCCTGGATGAAGTGGTAGTTTAGGGGAAGGCGGCAAAAATTTAATTTTTAAATGCCTATGCTATTGGTCCTATCGAAAAGTACTACATAACAAAAGTTATAGAAAATACAATTTCCGATCATTTATGTTTTATTCAGTTTTACCGTACCGACTATGATAAAAGTGGTATTTCAGAGTCGGCAGGAAACAATGTGAAGGCTCACAAAAAACGAAAGCTGATATAATTGATCAACAATAACATTGCATTGACTATTGTTTGTTGTGATATTCTTTGTCTCATATGCTGCTACTCATCTCCGATAGATGGTATTACTGCTGCGTACCGAGAATAACAGCCTGCCTGAATATTGACGGGAAATAGCTGGGCAGTTAGAAAATTTTCTTCTCAAAACCAGTTTAAAGCCTACGATAATTGCATGTTCAGATAGCGAATACAATAGAAGATTGGAGGACGTGGAAAATGCTTTGTTACGCGTACTCCCGCAATATGAACATGTAATTGTCATGTGCGACTTTAACACAGACACCGGAAACAACAATGCCGAATGTCGGCAGCTTTTAAACATGACTACATCTTGCGATATGAGCATTTTGCAAACACTCCCTACTCACCACACCGCCACGTCACACACGACAATCGATTTAATGATTGTCAAGAATACAGACAAAGTACTACAACACGGACAGACATCTGTACCAGGAATTTCAGCTCATGACCTAATATACATATCCTACTCCTTAAAGACCCGAAAGACAAAACCAAGGACTATTACATTCAGAGATCTCTCTAAAATTGACTACAGTATGTTCACTGAAGACGCACTAGATGTTCCATGGCACCATATACTAACAGTTGACGACATTGACGTTAAAGTAAACATATTTAACGAATATCTGACAGCGCTCTATGATCGACACGCCCCGCCGAAAACAGTACGGGTAACACGAGCCCCAGCACCGTGGCTAAACTTAGAGCTAAAGGAGTTAATGGCAAGACGAGATGCCGCACATAGAAAGTTTAAGCGACAACCGACACAAGACAATTTTGACGCATTTAAACGGCTACGAAATAAAACATCGCAGTCAGTACGCAACGCTAGAATTAGACATGTACATACCCTGCTAAATAAAAATACTAGACCTGCTATGGCTTGGAAAGAACTAAGACACATGGGAATAGGTAAACAAAGAGACGACCATCCTATTGACGTATCCCTCGACTCCCTCAATACATATTTTACCACTCCCGGACATACCACTGACAGAGAAAGGAAACATAGAACACTATACAGCAATTACAACTCCCCTGCACCTGACAGAGAAAAATTCTACTTTTCACATGTGACACCCTCGCAAGTTAAACAAGCCATATCTAGAATAAAATCGAAGTCCAAAGGGATAGACAACATAGAAATAGAACTTATTAAGACAATAATTGACATAATTTTACCTACTATAACTCACATATTTAACCACTCACTAATGACTGGCACGTATCCCTCCTTATGGAAATCTGCCGTTGTCGTCCCGCTCGCTAAAAAATCACCGCCTGAAGACGTAACTGACTATAGACCTGTGAGCATATTATCGGTCCTTTCAAAAGCCCTAGAATTCATTGTACACCAACAAGTCTCCAACTACTTGCAAATACACGATATTCTTGACGAACACCAGTCTGGTTTTCGACGTAACCACAGCACTACTACTGCACTACTTAAGGTTACAGACGACATTCGTAATGCGATGGACAAAAGACAAGTTACCATACTAGCTCTTCTTGATTTCTCTAAAGCTTTCGACTCTGTTGACATAGACATACTACTTTCCAAACTATTTAAACTCCAGTTCTCGACAAACAGTCTTCAGTGGATGAATTCATACCTCCGTGGTCGTCTGCAGTGTGTAAGAAACAACAACAATGAATATTCATCCTGGCGATCCGTAGAGGTTGGTGTTCCACAGGGGTCTGTCCTAGGACCGCTTCTATTTTCTGTCTATATAAATGATATTACGTCGTCGGTAAACAGCTGCAGACACCACATGTACGCTGACGATATACAATTATACTTGCACTGTGAACCGGAAAGACTAACCGACGAAATTAAAAATTTCAATAGAGACTTACAAGAAATCTGTAACTGGACTGACATGCATGGACTTAGATTAAATAACGTAAAATCTCAAGCTATAATAATTTCACATCCTCGGCTTTGTTCAAAAACTATAAGCAAATTCACTTTACCAAAACTTTACCTACAAAATTCACCCATTAATTTCAGTGAATCTGTCAAAGATCTCGGCGTTATGATAGACGAACATCTTTCTTGGAAGCAGCAGGTTACCAGCATCTCCAGGAAAGTATTTGCGACACTCAACTCACTTAGAAGATTCCGCAACATATTTTCTCGAATATTAAAAGAACGCCTTATTTGCACTCTGGTATTGCCTCACTTCGACTACTGTGACGCCGTGTACAACGACCTGACTACTACTCTTAACGACAAACTACAACGCGCGCAAAACGCCTGTGTTCGCTATATATGTGACCTACGTTACTTTGACCATGTTACACCTGCCTACGATGAACTCGGTTGGCTAAAACTCAAACAGCGCCGTAATCTTCATGCTTTATGCCTTCTTCGTCGAATACTCTCCTCATGCTCACCTCCCTACTTGTACAGTCAATTTCACCACCTCTCATCCAATCACAGTTTTGGAACACGGTCAAAATCTGATACACTCTTATCTATTCCACCTCACCGCACCACACGATACACAAACTCATTTGTTATTTCTTCGGCACGACAATGGAATGCACTGCCCGTCTCTGTCAGAGGAGCTTCGCCTGCTAGTTTTAGGCAACTTTGTCACCGCTACCTACTAAGTAATGCTATGGAGATATTGTAGATTTAGCCTCCCTCAAACTAGAGACTTTATATAATCCCACTGTTATTACCAAGGATAATAGAAATTAGCTAATCATGTCATAATTGTGTAAATAATCATCATCATCATCATCTTCATCATTTTCCTATTTTTTCCTTTTTTAATCATAATATTGTATTGTTTAGTAGTTGCAAGATGTTTCAATTGTAAGTGTACTTATTTCAATTTTGCACATGTAAAAACTGTCTTTTCTGGTTAGATGGAAGAGAGGGCCTAATGGCCTTAATCTTGCCAGACAAAATAAATCTATTGTATTGTATTGTATTCGTCTGGTTCATACATTTTCTGATACTGCTGGTATGTAACACACTGGTTCATCATAGTATTCCAACTATTCGATCCCTACACTGGCACGCTGATTGCAATGATCAGTGT
Organism: Anabrus simplex; assembly: GCF_040414725.1. NCBI lineage: Eukaryota > Metazoa > Arthropoda > Insecta > Orthoptera > Tettigoniidae > Anabrus > Anabrus simplex. Next base: position 325,389,086 of record NC_090268.1, read on the forward strand.
GCACACCCTAACGGAATAATGGTAGGGGCTCACTTATGACTTGGTCTAGAATTATAATTTCGGCCTATTCCGAATTATAGTACCATAATTTACAAAATAACTGGAAATTTAATCCTGAAAAGAGCCGTTTTTTAAAAAGAGCTTCACCTTCTTCACTTTTGTTAAATTCTACATTCATTCCAAATACATATTAGCAGCAAAGAAGGGGTTTCTCCACTGCCTTGGAGGAAAAATTTGCCTCCATGTCAGATAGTCTATTTTCCCTCGCCATTGTAGTGAATTGAGACTTTCCGACAAACTGGGTACTCCTTTAAACAGATGAGGAAGAGTGCATAGTTTTTGCCCTGAGACTCTACATTATTCCTCCCCCACCCCCCACCCCCACCGAAATTAAAGAGTTTTACGGCTCACTGCTGTCTACGGCATAGTCATTCCAGCTCTGGAACGTTGGACTGTTAGATCATTTGTTCGAGTATTTCATATGATAGCATTGCTTTTAACTGCGACATTCCTACTGGCGTCACTGTACTGCTCTATGTTGATTTTAGTTGGGAAAACCACTAAGACAGCGTTTCTGATTGTGACTCATGGTAGGCAAGAGGCCCTATCATTACAATGAAAATTCCCTAACCCAGTCTTCACATAGGGAAAGACGTTTGGCGACTTCCCCGTCGCGTTTCTAGGGTGTAACGGTCCAAATTCCGTTACAAATGTTCCTGTGTATTATTATTATTATTATTATTATTATTATTATTATTATTATTATTATTATTATTATTGGGACAGTGACTTTCTTATATGTTTATTTGTACAATTGTTCGTATTGCATTTGTTGTGGTATTTGTATTAATGTAGTGATTTTTGTGTGTTCCCCTTGGCTTCTCTGTTGAACGCACTTTACAGTGGGCTGGAGAGACTGTTGGACTTGTCTTGGCAACTATGGTCGATTGCAGATTTGAACTTGAGCTACTATGTTTCGCTTATCGCGAGTTAGCAATGATCGCCACGCGCTATTGAGTGTCTGAACTTCTTAAGTATTTGATGTAAATATGGCTATTAAATTAGTATTAATTGTCTTCCGTATATGGTTTACAAAATGAGCTACCAGAGAGATGTTGTTTTACCAGCAAACAAACAATTATTATTATTATTATTATTATTATTATTATTATTATTATTATTATTATTATTATTATTATTATTATACCTGTATTATTATTGTTGTTGTTTTATTCAATTCCATAATCTGATTTCGCTATTTATTGATGAATTATCGCTTGTTTCATTTTATTGCATTTATTATATATTATATGTGGATATGTTAGCATTAAGAAAATGTAGTGTGAGAGATTTGCTGCTTTATATAACATATGTATTTATTTTGTGAAACACTTTTAAGACATTGCATTACGTGGTGCAATAATATTGTCTTTTCTGTCGAGTCAAGCTTTATACCCCGCGCGTCATCACCTGCATTTAGTATCATGAGGTAATTTAGGGAGTTCCTAGTCTGCCTAAGGATACTTCAACACAATCTGTAACACTTTGGAGCTAGGCTAGAGTGATGTCATGGACTGTTTTAACAACGACGTGGGTGTAATACCATATGACAATTAGTGTCTATATAAGGAGCAGTCTCCTATAACAGCTAGTCAGTTGGAGGGAGTCTTGGTCGATGGATAGTCATATGGAGAGTGAGGCCACAATTGGTCAGTGAGTCAGTTGGATACAGAGCCGTGCCATCAGGAGTTCTACTGAGATGGTAGTGACATGGATACGTAGTCGACAATGATCAAATGGATTAAATGTGCAGAGTGTGTTCCGTGTATCTGTTTGACCGAGTTCTTGTGTCAGTTCGGTGACAGCCGAATACTGAGTCTTCGTAATGCAGACTAATAATTCAGTGAATTAAGTGCAAAGTGACTGTGCACTGTGATTATATTTTCAAGCCATGCTATAGCTCGTTTGTGAAACTAAAGGGATACGTTATCAAATCAGGTTTGAGATACCTACACCTGATACCAATTCCAAGGAATACGTCAGAATAACTCTCAAAGTGTTCAAGATATTAAGTGAAACAGTGAGGGATGCATTTCTGGTAGAGCTTGTAAATGTCCGGTCAAGAGGATTTCAAATTTAATGCCTAAGAATTTCTGTAAGTTGTAATTTCAGAGTTTCATATTATCATTTAAATTATCGCAGAAAATCTCACCATTTAAATTCAAAATTTAAAGGATAAATTTTGTTTAGTAACAAATAAATTGTTTTATTTTGGTAGATCAGATAATCTCAAATTTTAGTTGGGAAACCAAACGTCGATGTCCTTTTCCCAGGACCTATATGTTATGCTGTCAAAGTAAGCTTATTACCCTACACCCTAGATAAATGCAAGATTCTCATTCTATTATCGTTACATCTGTTTGTAACTGGCGCTCATCACCAATTGTATGTGTAAGTAATCAGGTAAGTACAAGAGAGACCACATAGTCCGACGATTGAGTATTTTATTTTATGTAAATGAAATGTGATTAGAGTAGGTAAAAAGCACAAGGGTAACGTTAAGAGCTATGCAATTTAACCCAATCGTACTCACAACGTGTACACAACCTAACATAGAATTCTGTATACAATGTAGAATTCCGTAACGAAGCACGGGTACATCAGCTAGCAAAATGAAAACTAGAGCTGCAATTGGTGATAACACACTTGGTTTCACGTTTCTAAACCTCGTACGTTCCGAAATACGTGGCTGTTAGAGGATGGCAATGGCGCCACCGCTTCTGACGTAATGCAACTCATGTACTTCTGTGCTCAGAGCAGGGATTGCTTGCACTGGCCTGTAGCCTGCTGTAAACAAACCGATATCAGCTCGGCACGTTCTAGCTTCAGTGCACTAGTGTCTGCTGATCTGGCCTGCTGTCATACTGTACCGTAATTCACGTACGTTTCGGATATTGCTTTCCATATTGACACATTAAACCGTGTTTTCGTGTGGCGTGTAATAATTGCCGTCATCTAGTCGATATGCCGGCCTTCAGTAACGAAGAATACCTGGATATTATTTTAATTTACGGCGAATGTCGCAGAAATGCAACCGCAGCTGTGGCATTGTACGGTGTCCTTCGCCTCGTACCATTGCCAACATCTGCACGAAACTCAGGTAAACAGGAAGCTGGGCTCCCACAAAGCGACAACGTACGAAGTCAGCGACTGGCACTGGAAAGGAAATTGCTGTTCTGGCTGCTGTAGCGCACAATCCTCAGGAGAGTGTCCGACAGATTTCACGAGGTTCTGGAATAAGCCGCAGTAGTGCGAGCAGAATTTTGCAAAGGCATCGGTTTCATCCGTTCCATATCTCACTGCACCAGAAACTGCACGGGACGGACTTTGAATCCTGCATTGTATTCTGTCGTTTTGCACTTCAGCAGTTGCAAGGTAATACAGCATTCCTACGTAACACGTTGTTTATGGACGAAGCTTCATTTACAAATCATGGTCATGTGAATATGCGGAACATGCACTACTGGTCCGAGCAAAATCCCCACTGGATTCGCCAAGTTGCTCATCAACGAAAGTGGAGTGTCAATGTTTGGTGCGGTATCATTGGTAACCGTATTTTAGGTCCCTATTTTTATCAGGGAACATTAAACGGACAGCGATATTCATCATTTCTGCAACACACTCTACCCCTCCTCATGGAGGATGTGGGATTGGAAAAGTCTATCAATGTGGTTCCAGCATGATAGATGATCCGCACATTCTGCACGAGTTTCCAGAGACGTTTTGGATGCGACGTTTTCAAATAGGTGTATAGGACGGGGAGGTCCTGTGCGATGGCCACCTCGGTCCCCAGACTTGACACCATTAGACTTCTTTCTCTGAGGCACAATGAAAGGTACAGTGTATCAAGAACCGCCAACGACAGTAGAGGATATGCAACATCGTATTACTGCGGCGTGTGCGGCAATATCTGTAGAAACACTGCAATCCGTGCAACACTCTCTTGTTACCAGATTCCAAAAGTGTATTGATGCAAACGGAGGACACTTCGAACATCTGTTGAAGTGACACGGTTTCATCGGACAAGATGCTACTGGTGATTTGTGGGTGCATTTTCCATGCCAGATGTACTGCTCAATAATGAAGTTTCTGAGGGCTATAGGCCATTAGTAAATGTGTTTAGAAAAGCGGAACCAAGTGTGTTATTTTGCTAGAATAAACATACACGTTCCATTTAAAAAAGCGCAACTTGGTGTTGGAGGTGTTATTCGTTTTCCTTTGTGGATTGTGCGTGCCTTCTCTTTGTGTGAGCCCCTGGCATGGGTACGTTCCTCGCCAATTCGAATTTTCATATTTAGTTTCATTTCGAAGATATTTGGGGTCGCAGAGTTGGGTGGGACAACCTGTATAGAGATTCTAAATAGGAAAACCTCGCTTGGAATTGAATGCTCATTATTGTTGTACAGAACGCTTCTCCGACCAATAATCATCTATGCTGCTCCAGTTTGGGGAGGAGCTTTCCAACAATCAACTCAACAAACTGCAAATTTTTCAAAATAGAGTGCTCCGCATGATCAGTAACGCTCCTGGTACCTGCGCAACAAGCGACTTCACAACGAAATGGCAATTCTATCTCTTCGAAAATTTATAAAATCGGTAGCCAGAAAATTCTTCAGTTGAACTGATGCAGTCGCAGGCGCTGTGCACTACAACATCGGCGTCAAGTCACGTCGGCCAACCCGCTTAAAACGAATGTTACCACAAGATCTACTTTTCAGTGACTCATCAGACACAGGCGATTCAAATTTAACCTATCAATACATAATTCAAATATGAAGTAATAGCTCTATCCTGTGTGAACTCACGTTCTGCTTTCTTCTCAATGATCAGTGAGTCAAAGGACCCAACATGGCCAACCTCAGAGTGCTTGCCAGTGTCAATTACTTCCGTTCATTTTTTCTTGTTTAATGTGTGTGTGTGATTATTAAGTATCATTTACACTCTGATCTGTGCAGCACAAATGCTGATCGATCAATAAATAAATTAAAAAGAACTTAGGTTATATATTCAGAGACACACCGTACATGAAGACCTACATCTATTTAGTAGATGCTTTTACATTGTTGTTGTACTTTTATCTTGGATAGTAAATATCTATGCCCCAACTCGACACGAAGCTTCCTCGCCATTTAGAGGCTAGCTGTTAAAATCAGACACTTGGTAAGTTTTAAATACTATTTTCAAATTCAGTGAACAGGGAAATTCAAACAACATAACAACACTGTGTCCGCATCTGTGGTGTAGTGGTTAGTGTGATTAGCTGCCACCCCCGAAGGCCCGGGTTCGATTCCCGGCTCTGCCACGAAATTTCAAAAGTGGTACGATGGCTGGAACGGGGTCCACTCAGCCTCCGAAGGTGAACTGAGTAGAGGGGGGGCTCGATTCCCTCCTCAGCCATCCTGAAAGTGGTTTTCCGTGGTTTCCCACTTTTCCTACAGGCAAATACCGGGATCCCTCGCTGAGCAGGTGAGGCCGCCTGGGTGAGGTACTGGTCATCCTCCCACGTTGTATCCCGACCCCAAGTCTCAAGCTAAAGGAGACTGACCTTGAGGCGGTAGAGGTGGGATCCCTCGCTGAGTCCGAGGGGAAAACCAACCCTGGAGAGTAAACATAATAAGAAGAAGAACGACAACACTGTGCAAAATCAAGCAGTAAACTTATTGCATTTTGTAAATACTAGCTGATGTACCCGTGCTTCGCTACGGGATTCTCAGAAAGGTTGTCTTTGTGGTTTTCCTACCTGAAGTTGTCAGCAGGAATGTAGCAATGAAAAGCAATGTTATGGTATAAAATACTTGATCAAATGAAAAACCGCACATTTTCTCACTTTTAACGAACAGTACCACAGTGCCGATCTAACAGTCCAAAATTCCAGTGCTGGAATGACCAGACCGTAGACAGCAGTGAACACTCCTCTGCCATTATTCCGTTAAATATGCACACTGCTCATTTCAATCAGTGCTTCAGAGTAGGGATTGAATAACTCGAATCCTATGATGAACCAGTTTGTTACGTAACAGTAGTATCAGAAAATGTATGAACCAGAGGAACGGCATGCTAAAGAAGAAAGTTATCTAACTCCACAGCTACTTCCCGCCAATATCCTGGCAGGCTGTTATACTCAGTATGACCGGGCGAGTTGGCCGCGCGGTTAGGGGCGCGCAGCTGTGAGCTTGTATCCGGTAGGTAGTGAGTTCGAACCCCACTGTCAACAGCTCTGATGTGATTTTCCGTGGGCTCCCATTTTTACACCAGGCAAATGCTGGGGCTGTAACGTAATTCATGCCAGGCCCGCTTCCTTCCCACTTTTAGCGCTTTCCTATCCCATCGTCGCCATGTGTCCTATCTATGTCGGCTAGACGTAAAGCATTTTTAAATAAACTCTGTATACAGCAGTAATCCCATATATCTGAGATGAGCGGCAACAGAGACACAAAGCACATCACAACAAGATGGCGCCGAATGAGACGGTAGAGTAAAGTTGCTCTTGCCATACCCTGTTTAAATTGTATGTTAATCAGCTGAAAGTGCTAATCCGTGTTAAAAAAGTGATATATTTAAGTGCCTTCTTCTTTAATAAATAATCATCATGTCGGTAAAGGAAGTAGCTAAGAAGATATCGGCTTTCGAAGATAGCATGAAAGACTTTCAAGCTCGCCTAGACTCAGCAGTCAGTGCCGCTAACCGACCGAACGTGCTTCAAGCGCTTGGTGCCGAGTTCCAGGAATTCAAGAAACAGGCCAGCGAAGACATCTCCATGCTTAAAGGGGAGTTGAAGGCTCTTGAAGATCGGCTCCAGAAACAAGACGACGCGTTGGACGAGGCCGAACAGTACAGTCGCCGGAACTGCCTATTATTGCATGGTGTCCCGGAACAGCCGTCCGAGGACGTCTACATTAAAATGCTGGACACACTGAAAAATAAACTTTCGGTTGAACTTTCAATTCTTGATGTGGATCGCTGCCACAGGCTGGGCCGCCGAAATAGAACGTCTGCTGAAGTGGTCTCACAGGGAAATCGGCCTATCATTATAAAGTTCCTACGATACCATGATCGTGATCGAGTGTGGCGTGCAAAGCGAGCTTTGAAGGGCAGTGGGCTCATGCTAACTGAGTCCCTCACAAGTGCGAGAAAACATATACTTAATCAGGCAAGGGATTTATGGGGACTGCAGAAATGCTGGACTCAAGATGGACGCATTTGTGTATTAAGAGAAGATGGAACCAAATCTCAGATATCTACGATGGCACAGTTAAAAAACATTGCAGGGAGTAGGATGAACTCGTGAAATTAAGAGAAAGAAATTATGTGTGTAGTACCGATAATTAATTTATATTTGTGTGTGTGTATGTGTGCTTGTGAAAGTCAGTGAATCTACTCACCAGGTTGCTGGGGTAAGCTTATTTTACATCTTACTTAAGTTTTGTTTTTCATACTGCTTACTTTCATATGATTGTTGACCAATATAACGGTAATACTATTGACCTGCATTCCTCTCCACAGCCCTCACCCTCCCCTTCTCTTTCGTCCCTACCACCTTCAACAGGACTTGTGTTGCAAGAGCAGCTCAGTAGCCACCCGCGATCGTTACATTGTTGTCACCTAAATGGCCAGTCATTATTAGCTCATATAGAAGAGGTTCAGGCTATTTTTGAAGTGAACAATGTACATATTATTGGAATCAGTGAAAGCTGGATGCGTACAGACATGCCGTCCTCGACAGCTAACCTTGACAGATACTCAATATTACGCCATGACCGCATTGACAAAATAGGCGGTGGACTTCTACTTTATTACAGAAATGACCTGAAATGTAAGATAATTTCCACTTCTGACCCACGACTTACACTGCGACCGGAATTTATGTTTGTAGAATTAGACTGCCATAAAAAGATATTGATAGGGATTGTATACAAGCCGCCTAAAATAAGACAGACTGATGATTTTGAAGAGGCATTAGCAAATCTTATCTCGGCATACGATGACATTATAATCATGGGCGACTTTAACACTGACCTTTTGAAGCAGACTAGTGACGCGAACAATCTACTGAATTTATTTATCGCTACAAACATGACAATTTTACCCCTCAACGCTACTAATCATGTTCATTACTCTGACCGCACAAGTCATACCTTAATTGATCTTCTTGTGACAAATCAACCTCAAAAAGTAATTAAGCACGGACAGATCCCTGCTCCTGGCATCTCTTCACATGACCTACTGTACGTGTGTTATTCTACTCGAATACCTAAGTACAAACCACGCTACATTACAATACGGGACTTACGACATATGGACCGGAATAAACTACGCTACGATGCATATAACTTGCCTTGGGATAGTATACGTAATTTTCAGAACATTAACTCTAAAGTAAACAAATTCAATTCACTGGTACTGGAAATATTTGACAAGCACGCACCAAAGAAACAGGTAAGAATCACCCGCCATTCTTCCGCTTGGCTAACGGCCGAGATAAGATCTGCTATGACCAGTCGTGACAAACTGTACAGACAATACAGACAGACGCATGACACAGATGATTTCCAGCAATACAAGATTCTGAGAAACAGAACAAAGCAGTTAATTAGGAATGCTAAATATAAATACTTTCAGGAACTGATGAACAATAACAGCCCGAGACAAAAATGGAATAAATTACGCACGTTAGGTATAGGTAAAGCCGTAGAGCAACATGTGCCAAGCATATCGCTAGATGTTTTAAATGATCATTTCGCACGGCCAAGAATAGCCTCTACCTCCTTCCCAGAAAATTCACTACCCTTGTTACAAGAGCAGCCTGTGTATGAGCAATTCTCTTTTAGAAATTTCAGCTCGAATGAAGTTAAACGTGTGATATACGCTATAACATCTAATGCCACAGGTAATGATGACATTCCTATATCGCTTATTAAGGATATTTTAGGAGCTGTTCTGCCAATACTAACTCATATATTTAACTACTGCCTGACAAACGGAGTTTTCCCAGATGTTTGGAAAGATGCACTAATTAGACCCATCCCGAAGAACTCCAAGTTGGATTCTCCTTCAGATTATCGTCCAGTATCCAAGGTGCTTGAACGTCTAGTTCATACACAAGTTACTGAATACCTTACCAAGCATTCCCTCTTGAATCCCTTTCAATCCGGCTTCAGGAAAGGACATAGCACTGCGACAGCTTTACTACGAGTGACAGATGATATCAGACGTGCAATGGACCAACGGGACGTGACTGTATTGACATTATTAGATCTCAGTAGTGCCTTCGACACTGTTAATCCTCAGTTACTACTGCAGAAACTTCGAGAGCTAAATTTTAACAGTGTATCACTTCGTTTATTTTTATCTTATCTTGAAAATCGCCGGCAACGTGTAACAGTTGGAAATTTGAGTTCAGGATGGCAAAGGAAGACCCTCGGCGTCCCTCAGGGGTCGGTTCTTGGACCACTGTTATTTATCATCCAAATTAATGATATATCAAAAGCTCTTAAATTCTGCAAATTGCAAGTGTACGCGGATGATATACAGATTTACTATCATTCAAAACCGAGTGATATTGATACTGCAATTACTAAAATAAATTCTGACCTTCAACATCTTAGTGACTATGCAAATAAAAACAGTTTATTAATGAATCCAAATAAGACTCAAGTTATTATTATCGGTACCAGTAAAAACCTTTATTCCCTCAAGCGACAGAACATCCCCCCAATAATTTTAAACAATAAAATCATACCCTACTCTACTTCAGTGACCAACTTAGGAATTATCATGACTGAGACTCTAAACTGGACTCAACAGGTGATAAGCACATGCAATAAAGTACATAAAAGCTTATATCCCCTGAAACGGTTCGCTAATATATTCTCTGTTCGACTTAAAGTACAAATAATTCGCTCTCTTATACTACCTATATTTGACTACTGTGACACTGTGTTGACTGGAATAACCTGGGACAGTAACAAGAAACTGGACCGGAGCCTGAACAGCTGCATAAGATATATCTTTAATCTGCGATATGATGCTCATATATCACCTTATTATAAGGAGCTGTCGTGGCTTCGAGTGCACCAGCGCCGTGAACTTCACATGCTATCGCTTCTGCACAAAGTTCTTTCCACTAATACTCCCGACTATCTGTCTTCATCTTTTTCTTACCTCTCGTCCTATCATGAACACAATACAAGATCTGGTTCCTCTCTTGCCATACCTATAAACCGTACTGCTGTGTACAACCGCTCCTTCATAATCTCTGGGTCTAGGTCATGGAATTCGCTACCTGCGAACATTAGAGAAAATCCTTCTCATCGCAAGTTTAAAGTGGCTTGCCGGGAGCATTTGCTGGGTAGATCCCGCTGACTTGCTGGATAATTGTTGAGTGAATGAAGGAATGAATGGGTTGAATGAATGGATTACTGCAGTTACATAATTTAAGTGTACGTTATTTTGTGTATTTTAAAATTAAGGATTCTTTCATTATTATTATTATTATTATTATTATTATTATTATTATTATTATTATTATTATTATTATTATTATTGCTATTAGTATTATTTGTTTTATTTGTATTCGAAATTATAAGTTATGTATATGTGTACTCATCTAGTGGTTAAGTGTAAGAGAGGGCCTTGAGCCCTAACTTCGCCACCAATAAAGGCATTATCTATCTATCTATCTATCTATCTAACAAACAATGGTCAATGTAATGTTATTGTTGATCAATATTATGAGCTTTTTCTATTGTAGGCCTTCACATTCAGTTTTCTTTCGACTCTGTAATATCAGACCGTCTTATAAAATTAATTATAGAGTAGACTGTAGTTCCTTATTCCTCGACTTTACATACCGATTTTCATTAAATTCTGTTTACCCATTAACTCGCAGCGGCGCTGATATGGACTTAGCAACAAAAATCCAAATTCATGAATGTCTCCGTTATCAGCCGGTACAGTAAAAATGTATAAGATATAAATAATCGGAAATATAATAATATATGATTTAGTTAGATACTATTTGTCTAGATGTGGAGCCACTCTCTTCAAATGGGGATGGAAGACATCACCGCAATGTGACTGCGGACAAGGGGAACAGACAGTGGAACACCTTGCATTTGAGTGTCCTTTGCGTAGTTACAGAGGCTCTATTGAGGACTTAAACTGTGTCTCAAACGAAGCTCTTCTCTGGCTATTAAATTTTGATATGGAACTCTAGTTATGAACTTGAGATGGTAGTTGTATATATTGTAAATAATATTGTATTCATCATACGCTAAATAATAAATAATACTATTTGTCAATAGAACCACTACTAACATAAATATTTGAGAATTACATTTTAGGCCTTCCCCTAAACTACCATTTCTCTCAGCGTGAAAAAGAGTATTTATAGCCTAGATTTTAGCGACTTATTTCCGGACTTTACATCATCATCATCATCATCATCTGTTTACCCTCCACGTTCGGTTTTTCCCTCGGACTTAGCGAGGGATCCCACCTCTACCGCCTCAAGGGAAGTGTCCTGGAGCTTCAGACTCTTGGTCGGGGGATACAACTGGGGAGTACGACCAGTACCTCGCCCAGGCGGCCTCACCTGCTATGCTGAACAGGGGCCTTGTGGAGGGATGGGAAGATTGGAAGGGATAGGCAAGGAAGAGGGAAGGAAGCGGCCGTGGCCTTAAGTTAGGAACCATCCCGGCATTCGCCTGGAGGAGAAGTGGGAAACCACGGAAGACCTTTTCCAGGATGGCTGAGGTGGGAATCGAACCCATCTCTACTCAGTTGACCTCCCGAGGCTGAGTGGACCCCGTTCCAGCCCTCGTACCACTTTTCAAATTTCGTGGCAGAGCCGGGAATCGAACTCGGGCCTCCGGGGTTGGCAGCTAATTACGCTAACCACACCACAGAGGCGGACTCCGGACTTTACATACCGATTTAAATTCTCTTCAGCTGTTTTTCCGTGATGCGTGTACATACATATTATATGCATACATATTATATGCATACAGACAGGCAGACAGACAGAAATTACGGAAAATTAAAAAGTGCATTTCCTTGTTACTATAGATACGACCGATACAGAAATACCACCCTTTTTAAATTTTGAGCAATGTACAGACAAGACTCCTATTTTATATGTATATCTAATACTTTTTACGAATGAATAACAGGAATTTTACTTTTTAAGAAGTGGAAATACTGTCTTTGAAATCCAAGGAATTGTAAATCGTAGTTTGTACGCTTAAACCATGTACCTTTGTAAATTGTAAAACAAAAACTATAACGTGTTAATTATCTTTGAGTCCGCCTCTGTGGTGTAGTGATTAGTGAGATTAGCTGCCACCCCCGGAGGCCCGGGTTCAATTCCCGGCTCTGCCACGAAATTTGAAAAGTGGTACGAGGGCTGGAACAGGGTCCACTCAGCCTCGGGAGGTCAACTGAGTAGAGGTGGATTCGATTCCCACCTCAACCATCCTGGAAGTGGTTTTCCGAGGTTTGCCACTTCTCCTCCAGGCAAATGCCGGGATGGTACCTAACTTAAGACCACGGCCGCTTCCTTCCCTCTTCCTTGTCTATCCCTTCCAATCTTCCCATCCCCCACAAGGCCCCTATTCTGCATACCAGGTGAGGCCGCCTAGACGAGGTACTAGTCGTCCTCCCAAGTTGTATCCCCCGACACTGCCCTTGAAGCGGTAGAGGTGGGATCCCTCTCTGAGTCCGAGGGAATCCCCGAACCTGGAGGGTAAACAGATTAAGTAAGTTAGTTATCTTTGAATGTATAGATATAAATACAAATATAAATCAAACAGGAATATCTTACGATTATAGCCTTTCTTTCTTAGATTTCGCTTAGTAGTGGAAGAGAGCTTTGTAATGACATTCCACTATCACCGTTCCCTTCCTACAAAGTGCGTTCGCTCTCTCGCTTCACTGTGACGTACGCTTACTACGTAACCTGCGCGCATTTACGTCACGCCAGCCCGGCCACACTGGGCTAGCCTCAACGGGCGCCCAGCTGAACACCTCTGTTCTAAGCCAATGCATGTGGGAATTTTAAACGAAAAGTCAAATGTCTGTGGTTCGAATTCCACGTAAAACTAAAGATCCCGTGGCTATGTACACTACATCCACAACTGCATTCAGAAGTTGACAGGTTTGAATTCCACAGTCGGAAACTCGATAAATGATTTTCCGTGTTTTCCCAATTTCATACTATGTACATGCTGGGAATGTAACTTAATTGAGACTATGGTCGCTCTCTCCCCAGACCTAATCATTTCCCATTCGTGTGTTGCCGAAACCCTACACGTAAAAGTACAAAGAAAGAAACGGCGTATGACCTTTAGTGCCGGGAGTGTCCGAGGACAAGTTCGGCTCGCCAGGTGCAGGTCTTTTGATTTGACTCTCGTAGGTGATCTGTGCGTCCAGATGGAGATGAAATTATGATGAATAGAATGGCGTATGGCTTTTAGTGCCAGGAGTGTCCGAGGACAAGTTCGGCTCGCCATATGCAGGTCTTTTGATTTGACTCTCGTAGGTGATCTGCGCGTCCAGATGGAGATGAAATTGTGATGAATAGAATGGAGTATGGCTTTTAGTGCCAGGAGTGTCCGAGGACAAGTTCGGCTCGCCAGGTGGAGGTCTTTTGATTTGACTCTCGTACGTGATCTGCGCGTCCAGATGGAGATGAAATTATGAATAGAATGGCGTATGGCTTTTAGTGCCAGGAGTGTCCGAGGACAAGTTTGGCTCGCCATATGCAGGTCTTTTGATTTGACTCCCGTAGGCGACCAGCGCGTCGTGATGAGGATGAAATGATGATGAAGACCACACATACACCCACCCCCGGTCAGCAAAATGATGGTTAAAATTCCCCACCCTGCCGGGAATCGAACCTGGGATCTCCGTAACCGATGGCCAGCACGCTAACCATTTAGCCACGGAGCCGAACTGTAAACCTACAAACATGAATGCTTATCTGCTTGTAACCAATTATTACTGATAAGGATTCGACCAGACAGATTTCAATGAAACATGGGTGAATTATCAATTTAAAACATCCTAATTATAACTTAATAATCATATGGCCTCAGATATATGCCTTCTGAAGTGGTCATTCTACGCGACCTGCCTACAAATTTTGACATTCCAATTGAATCGGTTATTTGAGAAACCACGCATGTCCACTATTACTAGTTTTTGGAAACGTGGAAAAACTGCCTTTCTTCTTTCTTTCTTAATCTGTTTACCCTCCAGGGTTGGTTTTTCCCTCGGACTCAGCGAGGGATCCCACCTCTACCGCCTCAAGGGCAGTGTCCTGGAGCGGGAGGCACTGGGTTGGGGATACAACTGGGGAGGAGGACCAGTGCCTCGCCCAGGCTGTCTCACCTGCTATGCTGAACAGGGGCTTTGTGAGGGGATGAGAAGATTGGAAGGGATAGAATTGGAAGGGATAGACAAGGAAGAGGGAAGGAAGTGGCCGTGGCCTTAAGTTAGGCACTATTCCGGTATTTGCCTGGAGGAGAAGTGGGAAACCACGGAAAACCACTTCCAGGATGGCTGAGGTGGGAATCGAACCCACCTCTACTCATTTGATCTCCACAGGCTGAGTGCACCCCGTTCCAGCCCTCGTACTACGTTTCAAATTTTGTGGTAGAGCCGGGAATCGAACCCGGGCCTCCGGGGTTGGCAGCTAATCACAGTAACCACTACACCACAGAGGCGGACCTTAACAATATCACTTATTACAATTACTCAGAGACATCCTCCCTGTTAACAATATCGAAAAGAGAATGTCTTTTCATGCTTGTCATTCAAGTTCCTAAGATATGTCCTGCCTATTAAAAGTAAACCAGAAGAAAATTTTCAGTGTCCCTCTAAAACTCTTATAATGAGGTGATCATGCATTATTTCCCTATGAAAGATGGGAATAAGTACAATCTTAACATACCGAATGGTACAGCTGCCCCTATTCACTCAGCTTTATGCAACCCGCAGATTATATGCTAAACTAAAAACATTGACCTTGGCTCCTCACAGCGGTATCTAGTCTTACTACGCTTTCTATAATTCGTTTATTCGTGTCAAGAAATCAGTATTAACGAGAAAATACCGAATGATTGTAAATAACCGTGATAATTCTCTATCACAAAAATTTCATGTACAGAGAATATGATGGCTAAATGACTAGAAGTAGTGTTGATATAACACTGGCAAACGACAGCTAGTTATAGCCGAGCGTGCTGGAAGTTAGAGGTGGTGGTGATTATTGTTTTAAGAGGAAGTACAACTTGGCAAACATCCTCTGGAAGTTAGAGGAGGAAAGTGGTGCTCGTTAGTCGGAGGTTTGAGTCCGATAAAGGACGATAATTTTCATTTCGTTGTTAATGTTCCTGTGAGTCGTGGTGTGTGGTGTTTCCTTTTTTGCTTTACATCGCACCGACACAGATAGGTCTCATGGCGATGATGAGATAAGAACGGCCTAGGAGTTGGAAGGAAGCGGCCGTGGCCTTAATTAAGGTTCAACCCCAGCATTTACCTGGCAGTGAAAATGGTAAACCATGGAAAACCATCTTCAGGGCTGTCGACAGTGGGATTCGAACCCACTATCTCCCGGATGCAAGCTCACAGCTGCGTGCGTCTGACCGTACGGCCAACTCGCCCGGTGTATCGTATTGTTGAAGACATTTTTTTACAATTTGTTTTACGTCTCACCGACACAGATAGGTCTTATGGCGACGATAGGATAGGAAAGGTCTAGGAGTGGAATGAAAGCGGCCGTGGCCTTAATTAAAGTACAGCCCCAGTATTTGCTTGGTGTGAAAATGGGAAACCACGGAAAACCATCTTCAGAGCTGCTGACAGCGAGGTTCGAACCCACTATCTCCCGGATGCAAGCTCATAGCTGCGCGCCCCTAACCCCACGGCCAACTCGCCCGGTTGTTGAAGATAAATCTAAATCCTGAACATACTCTGTTATGTGCATTTCTAAGTAGGTCTTAAAAGAGTTATTTGCAGTAAAATAAGCTATTACCGACAGAGGTGCAATAGACTTAGGCATGGCCATTCGAATAATGAAGGAAATGTTCAAAATGACCACTTCCTTCGTTAATGCATATTTGAGTGCGGCAGAGGGGAGTCATTCTTGCTTGCTGCAACGTATGTGGTGGAACCTGCCTGCACCTTACTGTAAAGTGCTGTTTCATGTGGCCTACGTATGAAGTCCATGAACGTGCGCAGTTGGTTGGCAGAATGGCTGTGTAATAATGCTGACAATAAGTGCAGTTCGCTTCATTTGTTGTAGCCGTTCGCCATATAAAAGTCACATATTATTATTCCTTTATGATGTATGCTTTCTTTCTTCTTCTCTAGCTTAATCTGTTTACATTTTTGGGTCGGATATACAACTGGAGAGGAGGACCAGTACCTCGCCCAGACTGCCTCACCTGCTATGCTGAACAGGGACTTTTTGGGCGATGGGAAGATTGGAAGGGATAGACAGGGAAAAGGGAAGGAAGCGGCCGTGGCCTTAAGTTAGGTACCATCCCGGCATTTGCCTGGAGGAGAAGTGGGAAATCCCGGAAAAACACTTCCAGGATGCCTGAGGTGGTAATCGAACCCACGGCTACTCAGTTGACATCCCGAAGCTGAGTGGACCACTTCCAGCCCTCGTACCACTTTTCAAATGTTGTAGCAGAGCCGAGAATCGAACCTGGGCTTCCGGGGGTGGCAGCTAATCACACTAACCACGACAACACAGAGAAGGACACGCTTTCTTTCTAAAGGTGAAAAATGGCTTTTGAGACTTAAAGTTAAACCTTCATAAGTTACATCTGAACTACCAATCCCTTGAAAGTACAAAAATAAAAAGATCGTAGCTAGGTTCGAATTCTCAATCCTTCGGAAAAGTCACATGCTGGCTGCGATTAGCACCATGTAGCCACTCCACACCACGAACAGTACGTATCGAATCTCTGTACTAATGGAATAATCTACGCTATCGCTTTTAGACTGGTCTTGCATGTTACAAGTTCTGAACTCGAATGTGCAGACACGTTTACCTTGTTGCAAACATCACAATGTGCTAAGGAATCATGTCTCCCTTAAGCCCACATTGTTGCAACCATTCCCTACGTGTACAGTATGGACCTATTTTTTCTTTCTTTCTTAATCTGTTTACTCTCCAGGGTTGTTTTTTCCCTCGGACTCTGCCTCAAGTGCAGTGTCCTGGAGCGTGAGACATTGGGTCGGGGGATACAACTGGGTACTATGACCAGTAACTCGCCCAGGTGGTCTCACCTGCTGTGCTGAACAGGGGCCTTGCGGGGGGATGGGAAAATTGGAAGGAATAGACAAGGAAGAGGGAAGGAAGTGGCCGTGGCCTTAAGTTAGGTACCATCCCGGCATTTGCCTGGAGGAGAAGTGGGAAATCCCGGAAAAACACTTCCAGGATGCCTGAGGTGGGAATCGAACCCACCTCTAATCATTTCACCTCCCGAGGCTGAGTGGAGCCCGTTCCAGCCCTCGTGCCACTTTTCAAATTTCGCGGCAGAACCGGGAATCGACCCCGGGCCTCCGGGGTTGGTAGCTAAAAACCCTAACTACTACACCACAGAGGCGGACGTATGTACCTATTACTTGGTTAAATAAGCCCAGCATTATGTTTCAATTGGTATTCACAATGAATTTGTCCGTAGTCAGTGCTTACGCGGCGATAATTATTATGTCTGTTTATTATAACTTCCTTAGAAGAATATCTGAGACTTCAGAAAAATCGAGTCTTCGTAAAGGATGCCTAGAAGGGTCTTCTTATTCTACTTATGCTACTTAATCTGTTTACCCTCCAGGTTCGGTTTTTCCCTCGGACTCAACTAGGGATCCCACCCCTATCGCCTCAAGAGCTCGAGACTTTGGGTCGAGGGATATAACTGGGGAGGAGGACCAGTACCTCGCCCAGCCAACTTCACCTGCTATTTTGAACAGGGGCCTTGTGGAAGGATGTGGAGATTAGAAGGGACAGGCAAGGAACAGGGAAGGAAGCGGCAGTGGCCTTAAGTTAGGTACCATCCCGGCATTTGTTTGGAGGACAAGTGGGAAACCACGGAAGGCCACTTCTAGGATGGCTGAGGTGGGAATTTAACCCAACCCCACTCAGTTGACCTCCCGAGGCTGAGTGGACCCCGTTCCAGCCCTCGTACCACTTTTCAAATTCCGTGGCAGAGCCGGGAATCGAACCCGAGCCTCCGGGGGGTGGCAGCTAATCACGCTAACCACTACACCACAGAGGCGGACGCCTAGAAGAGTACGAAATGAAAATTAAAAAAGGTATGACTCAATATAGTTTCAAACCCTCATTCCTCCATGTAGCTTATCCAGGTACATCTAACATCCCTAATTCCGTACAGCTACTTCCTGCTTGAGCGTCCGGATCTTAAAACTCTGTATTCACTGGGAAAGCGAAAGTTCTCGCTTCGTATAGTTACTGATGTGTTACAGCCTTATGGTCCAGTTTTATGACGTTACTGATCGCTGTAACAGTAGTAATTACATGGCGCGAATTATCACATCTGCTGTACAGCATTTGCGTGCCATAGATTATAACATACTGTGAAAAATGCGTTTCTTTCAATTTCGAAGTGATGAGATTATACAAAATGGCGGTGAATTGACATGTCTGTAATTCGTACTAACCTATCACGTTTTCTATGATACCGTACCACCGTTTTCTATCAAAAGAAAATGGCCTCTTGAACCAACAGGTGCGCAATTCTCTACCGACAGCTAAAGGAGCGGCTATGCTTTGTAAAGTACAGTAACATTTCGTAAAAATGACTGGAGTATTGGACTCCGCTCTACATAAAATGGTACAGTGTTTTTGAGATGGGCCACACTTACTGCCCCTTGTATCGTTTATGCATTGTGCGGGGAAATCTTTATCGGACTAACTGAACATAAAATTGCTGTACGATGTTGCGCAAGATAGGGCTAAGAGGCTTTTAATTTCTAGCTGGGTGCATATGTTTGGGGGAAAAAAACCACCCAGTATTTTCATTAAACCTGTTTTTTTTTTCTTTTCGAAAATGGACATGTGTGCTTTCTCAAATAACCCAAGGTCACTCTAGGAAGGTCTGGACATGCTCCCACAATTCTTTGCGATGGCGGCCGTATGGAGTCTTAAGCATCGTTGTGACGTGGGCCAGCCCGATGTGATAATGTGAAATATATTTCCATTTTTAAAGAAAATGGGGTACTGCGCTACACCAAATTGTCAGAATAAGTCAACTGGCGGGATTAGGGTGTTTTGCTTTCCAGTGATAAGAAATGATGAGCTTCGTGGGTACGGTATAAAATTACAGGCGTGATAAATGGCAACCCGCTTATAATTCCGTCTTGATCAAGGTTAAGTTATTACAATGACATTATTCCTGAAGAATCATATGTTTATATGAACAACAAGTTGTTATACGCGGCTTCGCTCGCGTGAATTTCGTAATTTGATAAAAGTAATCATTTCCTCGTACTGCACTAAGACATTATCTGAAAACCTCTGAAGTATAAAAACTCACTGAAAACTTGAGTTCCTTTTACCCCAGAACCTCTTTGCAAACCACGTTTGTGTTATTGCCCTCTGGGGCTAAGATGACCAGGCTACTGGTAGAGCTAACTCTGGAACATGCGACATAGAACGGTGCACGTGAGAAACAGGTCGAAAACATAAAAATATGTGTTTGTTTATTTTTAAAGAAGATTCCAAATACTTATTTCCACGTCCGTAACATCTTCAGTTTTTTAGATATAAGTATCCCAAAAATAGAATTCAAACCCTTAATCTGTCCTCCCGCAACCCCCACTCCAACCGAAGTGGACTTTTCGAAAACAAAAAATACGTGTTTCTTTATTTTTAAAGGAGATTCCAAATACCAATGTTTACGTCTTTAAACTGTTAAGTTTTTGAGATACAGATATACTCATTTTAAAAATTCATCCCCCTTTTCACCCCTCTTAGCGATGGAATATCCAAACATCCTTCCTTAGTGAGCACCTACACTGTGATACGAATGTATCCCCAAAAACTCATTTCTTTATGTCCAGTAGTTTTGGCTCGGCTATGATGAATCAGTCAGTCAAGTCAGTCAGTCAGTCAGTCAGTCAGTCAGTCAGTCAGTCAGTCAGTCAGTCAGTCAGTCAGGACATGTTATTTTATATATAGAGATTTTTGTATTTGTGGGTTCCATATTTATTTTCTTCTGATATCATTTTGATGAATCACAGTTTGAACGGAAGAGGATAGATGGACAGAAACACTCATGTGGAATTTCATCGCAAAAGCGGTTTTTTTTTTTTTTTTTTTTTTGCCAGTGGCTTTACGTCGCACCGACACCGATAGGTCTTATGGCGACGATGGGATGGGAAAGGCCTAGGAGTTGGAAGGAAGCGGCCGTGGCCTTAATTGAGGTACAGCCCCAGCATGCAAAAGTGTTCCTAATCCACCTAAGTATTTAAAATGTTCTAGGAAAGCTTGCAAATAAATATATATATATTAAAAAAGTAACAAAGTTAATATGGAACTATATAATAATACTATTCACATTTTTTTTTTTGAGTTAACAAAGCAAGGCAGGTCGTTTTGGAACAATTAAAGTAAGGAGCCTGGCACAAGTAGGCTAAGTGAAGAAAGCCCTGGGGTCCATTTTAGTCACCTTTTACGTGACCCAAACATCACAGCCACTTGATCAGTCTTCTTATTCTTCTTTATCATCATCTTCTTCTTCTTCTGATGATGATGATGATGATGATGATGATGATGATTATGGTGATGATATTACCTTGATTGTTTTTCTTGGCAAAAGACAGCTGAAGACTGTAGCCCTACAAATTATAATACCAGTTTTCAAATGATGTTGACAGAAACACAGTGCAGATGTTGGCTTTGTACCATTTTGTAGGGGTGGTAGAATACATCAACGGTATCCCCTACCTGTCGTAAGAGGCGACTAAAAGGGCCCCCAGGGATTTGGAAGCGTGTGTTGGCGAACACGGTGTCCTTAGCTGAGACCTGGTAGCTTGTGCCAGGCTCCTCACTTTTCCTATCCTATCCGATCTCCCTTGGTCAACTCTTGTTCTTTTCCGACCGCGCCGGTATTAAAGCAGTCGAAGCCAAAGGAGTCTTTAATTTTCACGAACTTCATGGTCTTTGTCTTTCTTTGGCCGATACATTCATTTTTCGAATTGTCGGATCACTTCATTTTTTTCTCTCTGATTAGTGTTATATAGAGGATGGTTGCTCAGCTGCACTTCCTATTAAAACAATTATCACCACCACCAGCACTTTGCACTATTTAGCTCCATGGGTTATCCATAAACTAGTTAGAGTAGCTAAGAACATCACTCTTGTTGTGTAGGTTGGTGAAGAGTACTTTTGACTCAGAACCCTAAGAATTTACCATATGAATGGATAACAACAGTCAGCTATCAAGATTTAATGCACTCAACTAAAGGGGCATTCGATATTTGTCAACATGCTGAAGTAACCTTTTAGAGACACAGTACCAGTAACTACTTTCTAAATACAGGAAATACTGAAGGTAATTTACTACAACTGTCGTTAAGTACTTAAGTACTTTAAAGTCCATTATGCGCCTTTGTTAGCGGGACTTGGTGTTTACAGTGCACTATGGCTTCTGGTATGGGCTAGAGCAATTTTGTTACTTTCATTCATCTGTCTCAGCTTTATCCTTGGCTTTGACAAAATGAAAGTGACTGAGGTATGAGTGATGCTAGTAATGCCATTCCTTATGCAGCCAGTCCCTGCCATGAATGGTGTGAAAATGTTGCTCATAGGGTCGGTTTGTGTATGCATTTCAGTGGGCTTGGCAGACTGATATGTGATAGCAACTTCTGGCTCGGTGAGGAAAACAACGGAAAACTACCTCACACCTCATTTCCGTAGAACGCCTCTTCAGTGATGCCTAGACCATCTATGACAGCTGATGGTGGAGCTGTTGAGGATCCAACCAGTCTTCGGGATGAGGGCTAAACACGCAACATACACACAAGTTCAATATTTCATGTACCGGTAATCATAATAAATGGAGGTACCGTACAGATTTCTGTTTCTGTCAATGACGTTAAGTACAGTATTTTGACACATGATATTAATAAGAAACAGAGTAAGACCATTTTTTATAGAATTACAAGAGTATACATGAGCACTTGTGCTGATTCTTGCTTCTCAAAAAATAAAAGGAATGTAGATTCTATTAATTGTCTTCTTATTCAAATAGCTGTGAATGTATTCATGCCATTTACGAGTTATACAGTTATACATGAACAATAGTTACCCAATTAAAAATAGTTATTTATTTGTTTTTATTTCAATTTTTGCTACCTAAATCCTCTAAATTCGAATACACTTGCCTTACGTTCAGTTCACTTAAAGACTCTACATGGCGGCTCCGTAAGTAACATTGGTGTCTTGACCTCCCTAGACTGACCTTGAAATAATCGATTCAACTGTGCTGCTATCTCGCAATGAAAGCAGAATTCTACTGGAATTAGTAAAATCGCTGTTAGTTATTTTGTCGGGTGACTCTGAGTGAGCCACATGCCAACAACAACGCAGATTTGGTGATTTTCTGTTTGCTGATTACCATGAATTTATTCGTACTGAAATAAAGAATGCTGTTACCAGTTACGATTTTTTTAAAATGAGTTGTATTCCGTAATGCGTTTCAGGGCTGATAATTTATCGTCAGGTGGTGAAATGGAGACATTCACCTGTTGCTCTATTTGATGCACAATCGGTCTAAAATAATATGATTTCATTGAAGAGTAGGAGCTATGCGCATTAAGAACTGGTTACATCTATGTTGGTTCAACGATAGGTGTGTGCCGTCTCAGAAATATACAGTTGCTGCTTATCTTCAATAAACCGAGACATTGCCATATCTCTCCCTGTCACAGTCACTTATCTTGGCTATATTTAGAGGAGAGATGAACTGTGCACTCTGTGTAAAGTTATTCATAGTGTTCTACGGAGTGAAACACCGGTTTACTTGAGAGATGACCTTCAGTACCTATCATCCAGAAAAAAATGGGGAATGAACGTTGCTCACGTCCGCAGGATTTACCTCCACATTGCCCTGCACGTGTTCCCCAGGTGGTGCTAAGCGAGCAACAACAAATCGGCAGCCAAACTATCAACAGACGTTGATCTCCTGGCCAAATGGACTCAGAGAGAAGTTGTGCAAATGGTCCTTCTCAGGACCAACCTGCAAAGATACTAGGACCTTCTTTACGAATATGCCAAATAAACATCGAAGGCATATCCAGATCGAAGAGTGAACATCTTTCTAGAATCCTTCTTGAAAACAACATCGATTTAGTGACCATTCAATTAACTCATACTGCGACTGAGGAACAGCTAAGATCGAGAGGAAAAATTCCTGGTTATATCGCCATTGGGGCAACCTACCACCAAACGTATGGGGCAGCAACCTATGCTCGTTCAAATCTACAAGATGTTCGGCTCATTTCAGCAACGGTAACTGACGATGTTCACGTGGTAACTGTCGACATATCGGGCATCAAAGTGGTAAATGTATATAAACCACCATCTGTGGCTTGGTCAAATGAAGTGCTCCTCGCCCAGAATCATCCAGCAATATATGTCGGAGATTTCAATAGTCACCATCCGAACTGGAAATATGATGGTGCAGATGAATGTGGCTCTCAACTAGTCACCTGGGCTGAAGCTAATAATCTACACCTGGTTTTCGATGTGAAAGATAGAGGAACCTTTAAGTCAGCCCGCTGGAAGAGAGAATACAATCCTGATCTTTGCTTTGTCACTGAAAATGTAAACGGTATTGTCCTGCCTACTGCAAGGAAAGTAATGGAAAACTTTCCCCACAGTCAACACAGACCTGTCATGATAACTACAGGAATACAAATACCTTTGGTTAAAAGCACACCTCGACCACGCTGGAATTTCAATAAAGCCAAGTGGGATTGCTTTTCAGAAGATCTCGACAAATGTGTCCGATTCATACCGCCTATTCAGTCTAACTACGAACGTTTTGCTGGACTTATTATCTCAATTGCCAAGAAATATATTCCAAGAGGGCTGCAGAAAGAGTATATCCCTGGATGGAATGAAACTTGTTAGACACTCTATGAGGAGTATTTACAGGGTGGAGATCCTGAAATAGCAAGTGCTCTGTTACAGAGTTTAGATGAATCTCGACAGCAGAAGTGGAACAATACGGTTGAGACTATGGACTTCAAACAGTTCAGCAGAAAAGCCTGGAGTCTTCTCAGGAAACTTACCGGAAGCAGAACCTGCCACAAGAGAAATGGTTGCATCACCCCCAACCTAGTAGCTGAACATATTGTTAAAATGTCACGAGCGCCCTCTGGTAAGAAACATACCGTCCAAGTAAAGAACTTGCTCAAACAACAGAAAAGCAACTTGCAGGACAACTCCATATACTCGGAACCATTTTTACATCTGGAAGTAGATACTGCTATTAAAAGCCTCAAACCTGGTAAAGCTGCTGGCTTTGATGGGATATTTCCTGAGTTTCTGATACATAGTGGTCCAAACACAAGGCTCTGGTTGCCTAAATTCTACTCTAATATCTTATCGTCTGGGCATCTGCCAAATGAATTCCGGGTAAGCAAGATCATTGCAATTCTGAAACCCGGTAAACCGGAAGACCAAGTCGATAGCTACCGACCAATAGCATTGCTGAGTGTTTGCTATAAACTCCTTGAGAGACTTGTGTACAACAGAATTAGTTCGGCCATTAATGAAGTGATCCCAGTAGAGCAAGCTGGATTCAGGCAGAACCGAAGCTGTGTTGACCAGGTGCTAGCACTAACAACTCACAATGAGGCTGGTTTTCAAAGGGGCTCTAAAACATCTGCAGTCTTTGTAGATCTAAAGGCTGCATATGATACTGTGTGGAGGCAAGGGTTGATGTTGAAGCTGCAACGAGTTATCCCTTGCAAAACTGTAACCACACTGATCAACAATATGCTAACCGAAAGGCTCTTCCGTGTTGTCATGTATGATGACATTAGTCGTCTTAGGAAACTAAAAAATGGCCTTCCCCAGGGATCAGTATTGGCACCTCTTCTATTCAATCTCTACATATCAGATATTCCTGAGACAAAATCAGTAAAATTCTCTTATGCAGACACCTAGCCATTGCCATTCAACATCCAGATCTCAGCCATGCCGAGGCCATCCTGATGTCTGACCTGGATACACTTAGCTCTTACTTCCGAAACTGGAGACTACAACCCAGTATAAGACAGAATCTGCTTGCTTCCATCTCCACAACAAGTTGGCTAATACAAAACTCCAAGTACGCTTCAATGGCTCAGTGCTAAAGCACAATCCTAACCCAAAGTATCTCGGGGTAACGCTTGACCGAACCCTATCTTATAGAAAGCATCTTGAAAACCTCGGATCTAAGTTGAGATCACGTAATAATATTCTGTTTAAATTGTGTGGAACTTCATGGGATGCTTCAGCGGACACATTACGACGTACTGCGCTTGGCCTCGTGTATTCTGCAGCTGAATACTGCTCTTCAGTATGGCTTAACAGTTGCCACGTGAAGAAAGTCGATGTACAACTTAACACCACCATGCGTATCATCTCTGGTACTCTGAAGCCTACTGCAACGCACTGGCTGCCAGTCCTGTCCCACATTGCTCCACCAAGCCTGCGACGTTCAAGAGCCCTTGTTCAAGAATATAATAAGATCATGTCCAATCCAACTCTACCTATCCATAGAGATGTTGCAGATCTCTGGAGACAAAGGCTGAAATCCCATAAGCCACCGTTGAAAACAACTAAGAATCTAATGGATGCTGGTTTCAATTTAAAAGAGGAATGGAAAGAGCAATGGATTCGTACAGCTCCGGAGTGGCCAAGCCTCTTTAATCCAAACCACGCCCCAGCTGGTTTCAGCTTGCCAAGAAGAACGTGGACATCACTAAACAGGTTCCGCACAAACTGTGGAAGATCTGCATTCTCCCTTCACCAGTGGGGCTTCAGGGACTCTCCAGCGTGTGATTGTGGTGCTTTAGTCCAGACCATGCATCATATAATGGACGAATGCCCTCTGCGTGCTTATGGTGGAGACCGAAAAGACTTTGCTGATGTCTCAGTATCCCTAGTGCAGTGGATAAACAATTTAGATATTCATGTGTAATTGTTCCCTACTTACCTTGTATTCTTTGCAGGTTTTTATTTTGTATAATATTGTATATACTTGTCCATTCTGTAAATTCCATACGCTTAATAATAATAATCCAGAAAAATCACTAAACATCGCCATTAACTAACTCCCTGCAAAGTTTCTCCACCCATCACACCACTAGTTACAGTGATTCATCCACCTCCGCTACTATCCGCCTATGGAATTCCCTGTCGGCTGAAATTAGAGACATTCCTAGTACACATCTGTTCAAAAGAAGGTGTTGCAAACATTACTTACATATAAGAACACACTGTAATCTATAGAATACATCTAAGATAATATACTTTCATGTAAATATCAACCGAGGAACTAGACGATAAGCTTTTCCAATTAGTCTGTAAGTTACACAATTTTAGTATGTTGTAGCTTTTAACATAAATTAAACAGTGTATTATGGTTGGACATAATAGCAGGTTATATAGCCTGAACCACGCCATATAAAACAAGACGATAATAAATAAATAAATAAATAAATAAATAAATAAATAAATAAATAAATAAATAAATAAATATTTATTTACCGGTAAATAAATACATAAATAAATATTCATTTTTCAATTTTATCATTGAGTATGTGTTGAGGATCTGTTAATTGGTGTCTATACATTTCCAGAGTTTCTAAAATGTTCAATGATCCCTTTTGAATGTGTGTGTAAAACGGTGAGAGAATGTTGTATATTTCACTTCATGACCTGTGCCATGTATATGATTTTCCATGCTTACGTAGCCGAAGTGTCGCCAGATGTTTTTGAAATCTGATGTCAAATCCTTTTCCAGTTTGTCCAATGTAAAAGCATTCACAGTTTTCACATGTGATTTTATATACATCAGTCTGTTTAGGTTTATGAATAGGTATATATTTTAAGGTCATTAATCAGCGAAAGGAAAAAGGAAAATATGACCCTATCGGCAAAAGAAAGTTAAAGACTGCATAAGGCATGAAAAGGAAAGACACTTGAAGTCTTGCAAGCCTTAAAGAGAACAAGAGCTGATCGAGGTAGGTCGGATACCCAAACAAAAGTAAGTGGAAGCAACGTCTGGCTAGCCTAGGGGCACCCACACTGCGAAGATTAGAGACCCTGGATGTTCACCTTTCTTACGAGAGACAGGGGTGCTGTCGGGTGTGTTCTATCATCCCTACCCATTGTCTGTCTACGACAGAAATGGTAACAGTCCAAAAAAATTGTATACTCATTTTCAACGAGTTTAGTGGAATTCGTCACAATTTTTTCGTCATCGTTACAATTGATCACATTCAATTTGTAAAAGAATCATGCCTGCCCCAGGTGATTTACTGATCACAATTTGAATTGGTCCCAATGAATTCCAGACAGAATTAATTAACAATAATTTACTTAGACATGTAGTAAATGTGTTATTTTGTTTTAAGGTTCCTGCCATATTGTGAAACAATGTCCGAAGATTGTCCGCAATGCTTCCTTCCTCCTTATCTCAGGATGTGGACCTAGCAAAACAAGCTATTTAAAAACTATGCCTCCTTACACGCCAGCAAAGTGCAAAATATCTCTCGATCGATGGATTATAGGAGGCATGCTATTCGGAGCAAGAGGCACCCTTCCTGGTCAGATATCAATCTTACTTCAAAATTTGAAAGTTCCATTCTGCGAAATAAAAAAGAAATAAAAAATAAAAACACAGATTTTGAGGGAATCCCTACAGATCATATAAGGCGTGACCAAAACGTTTCCGTTTGAGGACGTTGCTGCAGCGGACATGCAACGCAGCGCGACTCTGATGTGGGTATATTAGCATGGCCATGTAGGCAAAGTGATTAATGTGGCAGTCGTGCCGTGCCGAGGTGCTTGCGTTAAATGCGGCCACGTGAACTATGGCGATGTTATTACCAAATGCGTCCAAACAGAACCAACATGCTGTTCTTCTGTTCTTGGCTTCAAAAGAACAAAAACCGGTGGACATCCATCGGAGAATGAATATTTTGTATGGGGCAACATACCTGTCAAAAACCACCATTGTGGAATGGTGCACCAAGTTCCGTGCGGGTCACGTTTCGACATAAGACGCCGGTCGATCTGGGAGGCCAGCCTCATCCATTACGGACAACAACAAGCGGGAGGTGAATGAGGCGATTAGGGCGAT
This sequence comes from Anabrus simplex, assembly GCF_040414725.1. NCBI lineage: Eukaryota > Metazoa > Arthropoda > Insecta > Orthoptera > Tettigoniidae > Anabrus > Anabrus simplex. The sequence continues at coordinate 325,417,537 of NC_090268.1, forward strand.
TATTGCATTACTATTTTCTCCCCATGCGATTATCACGCTATCCGTCCGCTCAAAAAGGCCTTGAAAGGTTGATGCTTCCTGTCGGACGAGGATCTGCAGCAGGCGGTTACGGACTTCTTCACGCAGCAGTACATGGTGTTTTACCACAGGTGGATCTTCAGGCTGGTGCGTCGGTGGGATGAGAGTGCCTCAATGCTTACGGCGATTTTGCCTGATTGGCATCCCGATTCAGGACTCTACGGCAGTTGAACGGAAACTTTTTGATCGCCCCTTATACATTTCCATCTGTACCTTAGAACATGATTAACACTCGTCCCCCAGAACGAAAAGACAATAACAGAATTAACCATTATATATTTCCACTTTTTGATGTTTGTCAATTCTATTGAAATTGTAACCTGATACTATTCCGAATTCGAATGGTCATCCTTATTGGACAACGGACGATTTATTTTTCTTTCTTTCTTTCTTTCTTTCTTTCTTTCTTTCTTTCTTTCTTTCTTTCTTTAATCTCTCTCTCTCTCTCTCTCTCTCTCTCTCTCTCTCTCGCTCAGTAATATTGTAGACTGTGCGATAAATATGTATTTCGGAGTCAGCATAGTATTCTCCTTTCTCCTCAGTGAGTGAGTGCCCTGCTTGCAACCATTCGGTATTTCTATCATGGGTTTAGCCAGTGGGGGTGGGTGGGTACTGGGGGTTAGATACCTCCCCCTTCCATGGAATTTTTACAAAATAATAAATAGAAACTGACAATAAACAAATGAAAGTCGACTCAATGGATTGACTCTTTCGAGCATTCAGAGAGTCATAGTGTGAAACGAACAGATCTCTTGGAGTGTATTTTCACAGTAAGCCTCGAAAATTGGATTTTAGATTGTAATCTGAACGTACTATTCGCTGTAACACTGTTGACCTTGATCATATGGTCCTTGTTCTGTATTTTAATGTAAGATTTTGTAGGGTACCGGTACTGTAATCTGAATATCAACATAATTCACTTGTATCAATGTCCTTATAATGACACTCATGCATGCGTGCGACGCACACGCACAAGCACCTTCATTATGTTTTATATGGTCTACTATCATCAGCTTGTAACTGTAACACCCCCACCCAGCCATCGGTTGATCCTGGCTCCGCTACTGATTTCTAGCGACTTCTGTTTACGGCGTCCTCATTAGGTTTGTATGTATCCAATCTCATTACTCCTAGGCCCCTATCCAACAACGCAAGTTAAAGCATTTAAGCTAAGAAAACCGAGATAACAGTTACAGTATTCACCAACAACATTATCTCGGATAACGGTTATTATCTCGGTTTAAAATTTACCGGAGAGGGGTTGGCTGGAAAAACAGGAAATCTAACATGGTAGCTCGTAGACGGCTGGATTATTTAACTTAAAAAGAAAATCACAGCAACGAGAAATATGACCAAGATTACGCAAAACAAACATCCTAGATGGATAGAAAGAACCCACGACATACTTTGTGAGGACTACGATGACACTGATTCTGAAACATGTTCTAGGTTATCTAAAGCATTTTTTTTTTCTATTCGCTTTACGTCGTACCGACACAGGTAGGTCTTATGGCGACGATGGGATAGGAAAGGCCTAGGAGTTGGAAGGAAGCGGCCGTGGCCTTCATTAAAATACAGCCCCATCATTTTCCTAGTGTGAAAATGGAAAACTACGGAAAACCAGCAAAAAGGTGCCGACAGTGGGGTTCGAATCCACTATCTCCCGAATGCATACTACCTTAATTTTTGTGTGAAATATACTTGCACAATGTGTAGGATATTATTTGTTTTCGTACTATATATTATGGTAATGCTTCCTGCCATCGAATTAAATAACAATTCATTCTCTTGGAAAGTCATATTAGGCTACTCTCTTCGTTTCTGGTCAATTGCGGACGTAATTTGTGATAAATTATTTGCAAACCCCGAATGGAATCAACAACTTGTTTACATTTGGATAGTGCCGGCAACACGTAGTCATTTCTTTTCCTCGTCTCAATATGAAAAATTTAAGGTTCAAATTCAGATTGAAACATAAACTTAGTTTTGGTAAGCCGAGATAATACATTCAGGCCCGGTTTCACAGTTTGAGTTTAAGCCGAAGCTTTAGTAAACCACGCACGCCGCTAAAGCAAGGCTTACTCTTTGGCTTAAACACTACGAGTTTCAAAGTAGGGGGACCATGTGCAGCTTTACTAAGCTGAACATCTCCGAAGTAGGTAATGCTTGCGCATGCGCAATGATTCAATTCTCATCTTTGTTTACATCTGTAGCCTATGATTGATTGACTTGTAGGTTATTCATCGTTTATCAGCCAAGATAATTTAGGAAAATGAACGGAAAATGTGATTCAAATAATAGTAATAAAAATAAAGTCTAAAAAAGGTCACTCGCCCGTCCTGCTGACACGTATTACCACTACAGTCTAAAATGGCCATAACTTCTGAACCATTCATGCAAATAATATCCTGACAAGGTCAATGTAATCCTTACAAAATACTGGAGGAGTTCAAACAATTTATTTCGATGAGGAATTCGAGGATAATATCGAAATATTTAATGTTAAGGAGTTATACTTTTTACCGCTGAGTATAGCATAAAATCGCTTCTAGAGGGCAAACGGTTGGAAATAGGTATATACCATCGCGGACTTTTTTGTAGAGGTTTCTATGCTCTACATTTCGTACGCTCACACTTGGGGTTTATCGTTGATGGTTCACGCAGCGTAAGCCAAGAAAGCAAGTGACCGACCGACATTTTTGTCTCTTTTACTGTATATCGGAACACGGAAACTGTATTATTTCACGAGCCTCGAAATATATTCAGAAATATAAGTTATTTAAATGTTCATGTTATTGGTTTTACGTCTCACTAACTATGAATTTGAGCACCTTCACCACAGGACTGAGACAGGATAGAACCTGCCAATTTGGGCCATAAGAAGGCCAACGCTCTACCATCTGAACTGAATACTTAGCTTAAACCTCAGTTTCATACAGCTTAAGCCAGTCACAGATAAGCTCGGCTTATCACTTGCACTCCCCACTGTGAAACTCGTCCAGAGTTTAAGCTCCCGCTTAAGCCCGATCCAAGGCTTAAGGGTATACTGTGAAACCGGGCCTCAGTGGTGAATACAGAAGTGAGCGTTATCCGAGATAATGAAATTATCCGAGTTTTGAAAATCTAAGATAACAGCAAAAGTAACCGACGTTGGTGGACACGGGCTTTAATGATGAACATACTGCGAAAGTACAGTGGAAGTTGTGAAAATACTTCGGGTTTTTAAAGTTGCTAATGCCTGCAGAAATTATGAAAACACCATACGTCATCGTGGAAACGAAGAAGTTAATATTACATCATGAAAGATACAATTTCTGAGCTGATACACAGTGGTATAGGCTATGACGAAATTTCGACGAATTCTGGTAACCCTTTATAACTGTGTCAAAGGAGCTATACCAGATGAATGGAGAGTAGCCCCTGTGTATAAAGGAAAGGGTGATAGACATAAAGCTGAAAATTACAGGCCAGTAAGTTTGACATGCATTGTATGTAAGCTTTGGGAAGGCATTCTTTCTGATTATATTAGACATGTTTGTGAAATTACTAACTGGTTCGATAGAAGGCAATTCGGTTTTAGGAAAGGTTATTCCACTGAAGCTCAACTTGTAGGATTCCAGCAAGATATAGCAGATATCTTGGATTCTGGAGGTCAAATGGACTGTATCGCGATTGACCTGTCTAAAGCATTTGATAGGGTGGATCATGGGAGACTACTGGCAAAAATGAGTGCAATTGGACTAGACAAAAGAGTGACTGAATGGGTTGCTATATTTCTAGAAAATAGATCTCAGAGAGTTAGAGTAGGTGAAGCTTTGTCTGACCCTGTAATAGTTGAGAGGGGAGTTCCTCAGGGCAGTGTTATCGGACCTTTATGTTTTCTTATATATATAAATGATATGAGTAAAGGAGTGGAATCGGAGGTAAGGCTTTTTGCGGATGATGTTATTCTCTATAGAGTGATAAATAAGTTACAAGATTGTGAGCAACTGCAACGTGACCTCGAAAATGTTGTGAGATGGACAGCAGGCAATGGTATGTTGATAAACGGGGCTAAAAGTCAGGTTGTGAGTTTCACAAATAGGAAAAGTCCTCTCAGTTTTAATTACTGCGTTGATGGGGTGAAAGTTCCTTTTGGGGATCATTGTAAGTATCTAGGTGTTAATATAAGGAAAGATCTTCACTGGGGTAATCACATAAATGGGATTGTAAATAAAGGGTACCGATCTCTACACATGGTTATGAGGGTGTTTAGGGGTTGTAGTAAGGATGTAAAGGAGAGTGCATATAAGTCTCTGGTAAGACCCCAACTAGAGTATGGTTCCAGTGTATGGGACCCTCACCAGGATTACCTGATTCAAGAACTGGAAAAAATCCAAAGAAAAGCAGCTCGATTTGTTCTGGGTGATTTCCGACAAAAGAGTAGCGTTACAAAAATTTTGCAATGTTTGGGTTGGGAAGAATTGAGAGAAAGAAGAAGAGCTGCTCGACTAAGTGGTATGTTCCGAGCTGTCAGCGGAGAGATGGCGTGGAATGACATTAGTGGACGAATAGGTTTGAATGGCGTATATAAAAGTAGGAAAGATCACGATATGAAGATAAAGTTGGAATTCAAGAGGACAAACTGGGGCAAATATTAATTTATAGGAAGGGGAGTTAGGGATTGGAATAACTTACCAAGGGAGATGTTCAATAAATTTCCAATTTCTTTGAAATCATTTCGTAAAAGGCTAGGAAAGCAACAGATAGGGAATCTGCCACCTGGGCGACTGCCCTAAATGCAGATCAGTATTGATTGATTGATTGATTGATTGATTGATTGATTGATTGATTGATTGATTGATTGATTGATTGATTGATTGATTGATTGATTGATTGATTGATTGATTGATTGATTGATGAATTGTAAATGTGTGACGAAACGTAACTATTACGAGTTGTATTTCTGTGGAAAAAACGTAATTGTTACCAAATTGCAATTCTGTGCCAAACTGTAGGGAAAGGAAATTGTGGCGAGTTTCCTGTATCCATTTTCAACGTGATGTGTTTATATCAAACTTTCAGTTAGATAAAATGTTTCAAAGCCGATAACGTTGCCCTTCATTCATTTATTTTACCGCTCGATGTCTGATTGACATAAATAGATATAAAGAACTAGCTTATCTTTTGATATCCTCTGCATACCATAGGTCAATGTCACTAAACTATCTGGCAGAAGACAAACACATCTGGGAATCAGCTTAGCAATAATGTATTCTAGTCGCTGAAGCCATCTTATGTACAGTCTCCTCCAAAAGCTTAGTCTAGTCTATACTTAAACTAGGATACCCTATCTTTATATCTTTTTGAGTGAGTGTTGAAGACCAGACATCATTCCTGAAGCTACGTGAATTTTCAAGTGAAAATTTCGGCCAGATTCGACCGAGAATCGAACTTCAACACTTCGGATAGAAAATCAGCAGCTAAGCCGCTACGTTAATCACGCCCACCTCCCCGCCCCGAATCCACGTGGACGAAATTTATTATTTAAAAATGCGTGGTAGAAGCCTCCGTGGCTCAGGCGGCAGCGCGCTGGCCTCACACAGCTGGGTTCCGTAGTTCAAATCCCGGTCACTGCATGTGAGATTTGTGCTGGACAAAGCGGAGGTGTAACAGGGTATTTTTTCAATCAATCAATCAATCAATCAATCAATCAATCAATCAATCAATACTGATCTGCATTTAGGGCAGTCGCCCAGGTGGCAGATTCCCTATCTGTTGTTTTCCTAGCCTTTTCCTAAATGATTTCAAAGAAACTGGAAATTTATTGAACATCTCCCTTGGTACTCCGGGTACTCCGGTTTTCCCTGTCATATTTCATTCCAGCAACACTCTCCAATATCATTTCATTTCATATGTCATGCATTAATCATTGCCCCAGAGGAGTGCGACAGGATTCGGCAGCCGGTTACGTGCCAGATGCGACCGTGACGGATGCGACCCGGCCATTATCGTGCCAATAGCGACCGAGCGGATAAGCATCGTGCCGCGTGCGACCCATCAATCGCTTACAACTGATCTACATTGAGGACTGTCACCAAGTGGCAGATTGCTTATCAGTAGCTAACTTGGTCTTTTTTAAAATAAAGGGTTGACACCGTGGTTAGCAGGTTCGAGTGCCGTTGGTCGAAAGAAAAATATAATAATGTTGCTGGCTTTACGTCCCAGTAACTACTTTTATGGTTTAAGGAGACGCCGAAGTGCCGGAATTTAGTCCCGCAGGACTTATTTTACGTGCCAGTAAATCCACCAACACAAAGCTGACGTATTTGAACACGTTCAAATACCATCGGACTGAGCCAGGATCGAACCTGCCAAGTTCGAGTCGGAAGACTAGCATCTCAACCGTCTGAACCGTCTGAGCCACTTAGCCTGGATTTTTAAAAAATCACCATCAGAATGTTGGCCGGCAATGTAGGAAATTTGGTGGTAGACAGTTTCTAATCACTACATTGCTTGCCAAAAGCCTGGATTCAAATCCAAACCTTTCCGCAGTGTTCAAATGGAGTGAGGGGATATGATGCTGTTGATGGTGATTCGACCGTCGGATGGCGACGTAAAGCATTGAGCAGACCCCTTGGTATTATTCGAGAGAAGTAGGCTACGTGCCGAAACCGGGTTTCATCTCTCCCTACTTCATTATCATAATCCCACATCCAGACGCGCAGGCCGCCTGAGGGCGTCAGGTAGAAAGACCTGCACCAGGCAAGCCGAACACGTCCTCGGACACTCTTGGTATTAATAGGACACGCATGACGTCACACCGACACAGGCAGGTCTTAAGGCGACGATGGGATAGGAAAGGGATAGGAATGGGAAGGAAGCGGCCCTGGTCTTAATTAAAGCACAGCCCCAGCATTTGCCTGGTGTGAAAATTGGAAACCACGGAAAACCATCTTCAGGGCTGCCGACAGTGGGATTCGAACCCACTATCTCCCGGATGCAAGCTCAGGGCCGCGCGCCTCTAACCGCATGGCCAACTCGCCCGGTGGGAAAAGACGTAAACGCATCACCATGTTTCGTATTGTAAAACGAGTTTTCTCCAGAAGTGTTATGTAGAGTAGGGGCAGTAGCTGCTTATACGACTTATTGAAATGGCATTGCACTTCGTTTAGCTTACCTTATCTTGGGTGATGACACAACTTATCAAATGACAATTTGCTTGTCAACGCCGGTCGCATCCGGCACGGTTACAGATTATGCGGTCGCTAGTGGCACGGGTCGCATGCGGCACGGTCGCATCTGGCACGCCACCTCGGCAGCCGGAACAATTCCTATCGTCGCCGCTAGATGAAGGTTTCATTCATTCCATTCCTGACCCAGTTAATGACTGGAAACAGGCTGTGGATTTTCATTTTCAAAAAAACATGGTGTTGGGATGTAAGGCAATTGTGCACTTCTTTCGATGCCTTTTCTTGTATTACACAAACACAGACGGCGGGCGAAATGTTTCGCTGTACAACATTCCTCTATTTCTAGAGAATGTCTAGTCGAGGAGGTAACACCTTTGCAACGGACTTCAGTATTACCTATCCCCCTTCCTGCCGTAAGTGAAATTTTACCGTATTGTGCTAGGTACTGGAAAGTTACAACCTTTTCAGCAGCGCAGACAGTGAATTGTTGGTACTTTTCCGCCAAATTCTTCGTGTACAACCAGTGGAACTAGACGGCGATCTAGATTACGCCTGGATTACATCTCTCCTTTACTGGTGGCGAAATTAGGACTCTTTCTTACATTTAACCCCTATTGCATTATATGACTAAAAACTACAAATATTAAACAATACCACTACAACAACAACAAATACTACTACTACTGAAGAAAATGAAAATCCACAGCCTGTTTCCAGTCATTCGATCGGGTCAAGAATAGATTGAATGGAGATCACATTTAGCGGCGGAGATAGGAATTGTGCCGTCTAACAAAGCCGCTCGCACTCCTCTGAGGCAATGGTTAATGACCTACAGGTGAAATGAAATGATATTGGAGAGTGTTGGTAGAATGAAAGATGACAGGGAAAACCGGAGTACCCGGAGAAAAAAACTGTCTCGCCTCTGCTTTGTCCAGCACAAAAGAATCTCACATGGAGTGACCGGGGTTTGAACCACGGAACCCAGCGGTGAGAGGCCGGCGCGTGCCGCCTGAGACAAGGGAGCTCATAATAATAATAATAATAATAATAATAATAATAATAATAATAATAATAATAATAATAATAATAATAATAATAATAATAATAATAATGCCCGGCTCTGTTTCTAACTGTTCCATGGTATCCCACGGTCGAACCCGACCTGGATGGAGATCAGTCATCACTGATTTGCATTTAGGGCACTCACTCAAGTGACAGACTCACTATGTGCTGTTTACCTAGTCTTTTCTTTTAACCTTCACTGGTTAATTTCGCTGGCTCGAGGTCTTCAGAATTAGATTCATTCTTAACAGGGACTCATCCTCACAGATGCGGAGATTGCTTATGGGAGTCAACTCGAAAGACCTGCACCAGGCCTCTTCGGAGACCATACACCAGTATGTCAGAAACACAGTAATTCTGAAAGTAACCCTAGTACATATTGAGTACAACAATATTTGAACATTCACTCTCGGATTCATACCTCGGCCAACAAGAATCTTCGGCAGTCCAGGTTAAATTTTATAAGGGAAGTCATGTCCCCAAAGTTGTCAGGTGATGGTGATTATTATTTTAAGAGGAAGTACAACTAGACAACCATCCTCTATATAACACTAATTAGAGAGGAAAAAATGGAAGGGATCCGACACTTCTAAAAATGAAGGTACCGGCCATAGAAAGGCAAGGGCCCCGAAGGGCGTGAAAATGAATAACTCCCTAGGCCTCGAATGCTCTAATACCGTCGGGGTCGGAAAAGAGCAAGAGTTGACCAAGGGAGGTCGGATAGGATAGATAAAAGTGAGGAGCCTGGCACAAGTAAGCATAAGCAAAGCCAGGACTCAGCTAATTGTCCCGTGGTTGCCAATCCACGCTCCCAAGTTCAGAGTCCATGTGGCCCCTTTCAGTCGCCTCTTACGACAGGCAGGCGATAACGTGGGTGTTATTCTACCACCCCCACCCACAGGGTGATGGAGCTTGTCATCCGCGACTTCGGGGGTTGCTTTCGTACGTGACCGGTAATTAATTCACATCCGAGAAACAGCGTGGCTTCGAAGATTTTCCGATCATTAGAAGTTTTAGGTCCGCCTCTGTGGTGTACTGGTTAGTGTGATTAGCTGCCACCCCCGGAGGCCCGGGGTCGATTCTCGGCTCGGACACGAAATTTGAAAAGTGGTATGAGGGCTGGAACGGGGTCCACTCAGTCTCGGGAGGTCAAATGAGTAGAGGTGAGTTCGATTCCCACCTCAGCCATCCTCGAAGTGGTTTTCCGTGGTGTCCCACTTCTTCTCCAGAAAATACCGGGATGGTACCTAACTTAAGGCCACGGACGCTTCTTTCCCTCTTCCTTGTCTACCTCTTCCAATCTTCTCATCCCCCCACAAGGCCCCTGTCCAGCATAGCAGGTACTGGGCAAGGTATTGGTCATTCTCCGCAGTTGTATCCTCCGACCCAATGTATCACGCTCCAGGACACTGCCCTTGCGGCGGTAGAGGTAGGATCCCTCTCTGAGTCCGAGGGGAAAAACAACCCTGGAGTGTAAACAGATTAAGAAAGAAGATAGAAGTTTTAGTTTTTCGGTTCTCGTCATATTAGCTCCCAGCATCACTGCAAACCTTTCTTTACTTGTTAACTGTTCCTCAGAAACCGCAAATGCCGTATTGCATAGTAAATGTTGCACAAAATTCGAGTAAAATATTTTTTGGTTCAAGGGAGGAAATGTTTGCTTCGAGAAATCGAAAAATTCGTGTAACCGAATTTCGAGTAATAGAGAAATAAATACACGTGAAGAATTGGACAAATGACCGGGAAATTACAGTTACTTCGAGATACTGAAAGTTGGAGTAATGGAGGTTGGTGGTGATTATTGTTTAAAGAGGAAGTACAACAGCCCAGCCATTCTCTATTAATACTAATCAGAGGGAAAATGGAAGAGGGCTCGTACCTTCGAAGAATGAAGGTATCGGCAAGAGAAGGAGAAGGACAACGAAAGGTGTTTAAATGAAACAATAGCCAGGCCTCGCGAACCTAATACCGTCTGGGTAGGACGAGAACAAGAGTCAACCAAGAGAAGTCGGATAGGAGAGATGAAAGTGAAAAGCATCACACAAGTAAGCGGAAGCACTGCCAGACTCAGCTAGGGTAACCGTGGTCGTCAACCCACGCTCACAAGTTGAGAGCCTAGCCACAACGTTCAGTCGTCTCTTAAGATAGGCAGATTCTACCGCCACCTCCCGCAGGCTGAATATTTAATTCCGTGTGGCCATTTCTAGCGGGGTGCAGTCCTTGTAAGGCAGACCCTCCGATCTGCCATGTGTAGGTAACTGCGTGTTATTGTGGTGGGGGATAGTGTTGTGTATGGTGTGTGAGTTGCAGGGATGTTGGGGACAGCACAAACACCCAGTCCCCGAGCCAAGGGAATTAACCATTTAAGATTAAAATCTCTGACCCGACCGGGAATCGAACCTGATACCCTCTGGACCACAGGCCAGCACGCTAACCATTTAGGCATGGAGTGGGACAGGAACTGTACTGTGGTGATGATTTAATGAGAGGAATTTAAAATTTGAAGGAATGTACTGTAATTTGATTTATCTAAACTGAGAAGAGTTAATGAGTGTAGTTTACGACGGTCTTGCACTTGAAGTGATGCAGACATGGAGCATAAGGTATGCTATTATTTTGCATGTTTACTGCTTTCAGCAATCGTATGTACATCGTATTACCTTACATAATACTGTACGTGGCTAAAGATGTTAGTACTGTTAATTTTAAGAAATAATTAGTTGACACAAGCCATTTGAACCTCATGTTACCAAATGGTAACGCCAGTGGTGGTGAGTTAATTTTTATTTACTGCATGCTTTTATTTATTTTCAGTTGTGTGTTAAAGACATAATTTATATCTTAGAAAATTGTGAGTTGGAAAGGATACCAATAGAGTCTCCTGAAGTGCATAATGGATTTTTTGAGGATTCAGAGGATAAGGTTGGTGGCGGCAGGGACGTAACGAATGTGATACGGCCCCGCCTGCCAAAATTAAAATTCGGGCCCCCTCAAATGAAATGTAAAACCTATGAATAACTAATATGAACGTAATTACAGCAAGTAGATATAACGCAGTCCGCCTCTGTGATGTAGTGGTTAACATAGCTGCCACTCCCGGAGATCAGGGTTCGATTCCCGACTGTGCCACGAAATTTAAAAAAGTGGTACGAGAGCTGGAACGAGGTCCACTCAGCCTCGGGAAGTCAACTGCTTAGAGGGGGGTTCGATTCCCACTTCAGCCATCCTCAAAGTGGTTTTCCGTGGTTTCCCACTTCTCCTCCATGCAAATGTCGGGATGGTAGATAACTTAAAGCCACGGCTGCTTTTTTGCCTCTTCCTTGTCTATCCCTTCCTATCTTCCCATCCCCCCATAAAACCCCTGTTAAGCATAGCAGGTGAGGCCACCTGGGCGAGGTACTGGCCCTGCTCCCCAGTTGTATCCTCTGAACCAATGTCTCTCGCCCCAGGACACTGCCCTTAAGGCGGTAGAGGTGGGATCCCTCGCTGAGTCCGGGGGAGAAACCCAACCCTGGATGGTAAACAGATTACGAAATACAGTAACTGTTTATTAAGAGTATTCAGCCCAAAGGCTGGTTTGATCCTCCACAGTTCCGCCAACAGCTGTCATAGATAGCCTAGGCGACACTGAAGAGGCATACTAGGGAAATAAGCCGTTAGGTAGTTTTGCGCTGCTTTCCTCACCGAGCCAGAAGTTGCTATTACATACAAGTCTGACAAGCCCACTGAAATGCATGCACTAGCCGACCCTATAAACGATATTTTCACGCCACTTATAACAGGGATTGGCTGCGTAAGGAATGGTATTACTAGCATCGCTCATTCCACGGTCACTTTTACATTGTCAAATTCAAGGATGAGACTGAGACAGGTCAATGAAAGTAACACATTTATTCTAGCCCGTACCAGAAGACAAAGCGCACTGTAAACAACACATCTCACCAGCAAAGGCATCAAGAAAGAACTAACGCAATATATTGTTAAATTATATGAACAAACGGATTATTCATTATTGTAAGATTATTTTTAAAACAATGTTTTTATAGGTTTTACTTGTCTGCCTCCGTGGCTTAACGGGTAAGCTGCTGAACTGCCGACTGTACACAACTTACGTATTCGAATTAAACTTACTTACAGAACTATACTCTGTAATCTTTACTGCCTCCTGTAATCTTTACTACCTCCTCTGCGAACCATGTGACCTTGCCGTGGTGGGGAGGCTTGCGTGTCCCAATGATGCAGATAGCCGAGCCGCAGGTGCAACCATATCGGATGGGTATCTGTTGAGAGACCAGACTAACGAATGGTTCATCGAAAGGGGGGTAGCAGCCTTTCGGTAGTTGCAAGGGCGGCAGTCTAGATGATTGACTGATACGGCCTTGTAATAATACTCAACATGGCTTAGCTGTGTTGATACTGCTACACGGCTGAAAGCAACGGGAAACTACAGCCGTAACTAACTCCCGAGGACATGCAGCTCTCTCTGTATGAATGATGTACTCATGATGGCTTCCTCCCGGGTAAAATATTCCGGAGGTAAACTAGTCCCCCATTCGGATCTCCGGGTGGGGACTACACGAGAGGGGGCGATCATCAGGAAGATGGATACTGACATTCTGCGAGTCGGAGCGTGGAATGTTAGAAGTTTGAATCGTTGTGGTAGGTTAGAGAATCTGAAAAGGGAGATGGATAGGCTAAAGTTAGATGTAGTTGGCATAAGTGAAGTACGTTGGCAGGAAGAACAAGATTTTTGGTCAGGCGACTACCGAATTATCAACACAAAATCAAACAGAGGAAATGCAGGAGTTGGTTTAATAATGAATAAGAAAATAGGACAGCGGGTAAGCTACTACGACCAGCATAGTGAAAGAATTATTGTCGTCAAGATAGACACCAAACCAATGCCCACCACAATAGTGCAGGTCTATATGCCTACTAGTTCAGCGGATGATGAAGAAATCGAAAGAATATATGAGGAGATAGAAGATTTAATACAATATGTAAAAGGTGACGAGAATCTAATTGTGATGGGAGACTGGAATGCAGTGGTAGGCCAAGGAAGAGAAGGTAGTACAGTAGGAGAATTTGGATTGGGACAAAGGAACGAAAGAGGAAGTCGGCTGGTTGAATTCTGCACTGATCATAATTTAGTCCTTGCCAATACTTGGTTCAAACACCACAAACGACGGCTGTATACGTGGACGAGACCTGGAGACACTGGAAGGTATCAAATAGACTTCATTATGATTAGGCAGAGATTCAGAAACCAGGTGTTGGATTGCAAAACTTTCCCAGGAGCAGACGTGGACTCTGACCACAACTTGTTGGTCATGAAATGCCATCTGAAGTTGAAGAAATTGAAGAAAGGAAAGAATGCAAAAAGATGGGATCTAGACAAGTTGAAAGAAAAGAGTGTGAGGGATTGTTTCAAGGAACATGTTGCACAAGGACTAAATGAAAAGGCTGAAGGAAAGACTATAGAGGAAGAGTGGAGAGTCATGAAAAATGAAGTCAGTAGGGCTGCTGAAGAAATGTTAGGAAGGAAGAAAAGATCAACTAAGAATCAGTGGATAACTCAGGAGATACTAGACCTGATTGATGAACGACGAAAATACAAGAATGCTAGAAATGAAGAGGGCAGAAAAGAATACAGGCGATTAAAGAATCAAGTGGATAGAAAGTGCAAGATAGCTAAGGAAGAATGGCTGAAGGAGAAGTGCAAGGATGTCGAAGGCTGTATGGTCCTGGGAAAGGTAGATGCTGCATACAGGAAAATCAAGGAAACCTTTGGAGAAAGGAAATCTAGGTGTATGAATATTAAGAGCTCAGATGGAAAACCACTTCTAGGGAAAGAAGGCAGAGCAGAAAGATGGCAGGAGCATATCCAACAGTTGTATCAAGGTAAAGATGTAGATAATTTGGTTCTGGAACATGAAGAGGCTGTTGATGCTGATGAAATGGGAGACCCAATTTTGAGGTCAGAGTTTGACAGAGCTGTGAGTGACCTAAATAGGAACAAGGCACCTGGAATTGATGACATTCCCTCTGAATTACTGACTGCCTTAGGAGAAACCAGCATGGCAAGGTTATTTCATTTAGTGTGCAAGATGTATGAGACAGGAGAAGTCCCATCCGATTTTCAGAAGAATGTTGTTATACCTATTCCCAAGAAAGCCGGTGCTGACAGGTGTGAAAACTACCGCACCATTAGTTTAGTATCTCATGCCTGCAAAATTTTAACACGTATTATTTACAGAAGAATGGAAAAACAAGTTGAAGCTGAGTTGGAAGAAGATCAATTTGGCTTCAGAAGAAATGTAGGAACACGTGAAGCAATCCTGACTTTACGTCTGATCTTAGAGGATCGAATCAAGAAGGACAAGCCCACGTACATGGCATTCGTAGATCTAGAAAAGGCATTCGATAATGTTGATTGGACCAAGCTATTTATGATTCTGAAGATGATGGGGATCAGATACCGAGAACGAAGAATTATCTACAATCTGTATAAAAATCAGTCTGCAGTGATAAGAATCGAGGGATTTGAAAAAGAAGCAGCAATCCAGAAAGGAGTGAGGCAAGGCTGCAGTTTGTCCCCTCTCCTTTTCAATGTTTACATAGAACAGGCAGTAAGGGAAATCAAAGAGAAATTTGGAAAGGGAATCACAGTCCAAGGAGAAGAAATCAAAACCTTGAGATTTGCCGATGATATTGTTATTTTATCTGAGACTGCAGAAGATCTCGAGAAGTTGCTGAATGGTATGGATGAAGTCTTGGGTAAGGAGTACAAGATGAAAATAAATTAGTCCAAAACAAAAGTAATGGAGTGCAGTCGAACGAAGGCAGGTGATGCGGGAAATATTAGATTAGGAAATGAAGTCTTAAAGGAAGTAGATGAATATTGTTACTTGGGTAGTAAAATAACTAACGATGGCAGAAGTAAGGAGGACATAAAATGCAGACTAGCACAAGCAAGGAAGAGCTTTCTTAAGAAAAGAAATTTGCTCACTTCAAACATTGATATCGGAATTAGAAAGATGTTTTTGAAGACGTTCGTGTGGAGCGTGGCATTGTATGGAAGTGAAACATGGACAATAACTGGCTCAGAAAGAAAGAGAATAGAAGCTTTTGAAATGTGGTGTTACAGAAGAATGCTGAAGGTGAGATGGATAGATCGAATCACGAATGAAGAGATACTGAATCG
This sequence comes from Anabrus simplex, assembly GCF_040414725.1. Classification (NCBI taxonomy): domain Eukaryota; kingdom Metazoa; phylum Arthropoda; class Insecta; order Orthoptera; family Tettigoniidae; genus Anabrus; species Anabrus simplex. The sequence continues at coordinate 325,433,053 of NC_090268.1, forward strand.
AATTGGTGAGAGGAGATCTATTTGGCTAAATTTGACGAGAAGAAGAGTTAGAATGATAGGACACATCTTAAGACACCCAGGACTTGTTCAGTTGGTTTTTGAAGGAAGTGTAGGGGGTAAGAACGGTAGGGGTAGGCCAAGGTATGAATATGACAAGCAGATTAGAGCAGACGTAGGATGCAATAGTTACGTAGAAATGAAAAGGTTAGCACAGGATAGGGTGGCATGGAGAGCTGCATCAAACCAGTCTATGGACTGATGACTCAAACAACAACATCTTTACTGAAGCCACAGTTACAACAATGTATTAGATTGCAATCCTGAAAAATATACGAACAAAATTTTTAAAAAAAATTCTATTCAAATAAAGTATATAAAATATAGCCATAATATCAAGAAACGTAAAGCATGGGAAGAAATGTGCGAGAAGTTCATATCGGAGTTCTCTAGTAGAACAACATATGAGTAAAACAATGCACGTAAGATTTATTTAACTTATGTATACTACACAACAAAACGTGTATATTTATCATTTCATTACAGCTAGGCATTGCATTTCAATGCAGTACACATGCGACAAGACGTGAATACACAAGGATTTCTCACTAGATTTTGAAGATATTTAGAGTCCTGTATGAGAACAGTTTCAGAGACAGTATTCTAGGTTGCCATTTAAATCTTGTTCATTTGCCAAGATACTGATCCTTTTGTACTGTACCAGGAATGCCTACGGCCTGGTACATTGCATTTTTAATTCGTAATTTATTTACGAGCTGATAGCTCTAGCATTTGGAGGCAGCATGTCGAGCGAACATTCGAGACTCAGCTGCTCGCTGTGAGAGCGAGAGAGACAGTGGTACGTCACAGGCAGAGAACCGGCTGGGTGACGTAATCGCCACGTGCTGCAGACTCACCCGTCTAGAATGTACTAGAACAATTTTGATATATACTAAACGCCGTTAACTATGAAAATATGAAGTACACCAGCGTGAAGCTCATATTTTAAAAGTAAAGTGGCCAAAATTAGAAGGAAATCCACCTACTAGTTTCCGAGATATTAAGGTGGAAAAGAAACACTTTTTTTTTTCGCTTGAAGCAGAGAGCCAGCCAGCTTTCAGTATAAAAGAGCCTCGCCTCGAGGGAAGAAGACATCTTCGGAAATAGCTTCAAAGCCCAAAACGAGGCTGATGAGCTAAAAAGCTCACGGTACTGGTCCCGCCGGTACCAATGAGAGGGTCCTGCTGCAGGCAGTTGCAATCCACAGCTCGACGATGTCAGATTCTACTGTCGCCGTGTCGCGTTACGCGAAGTTGTTCGTCGAAATTATGAGATTTCTGCCGTGCTAAAAGACTTAGAAAAATTCGCCGTGTACTAAGACGATACTTACAAATTTTCTGCTGTGTTGCGGACTTGTAAAAATTCGGTGTACATTAAGTTGAACTCTGTTATTCTCAAATACAGTGTTACGGACTTGGAAAAAGACTTCGTGTGATGATTTGAACTCTATTATTATCGGTGCATCTCCGAACTTGATACAATTTCTGCATGTGTTTAACATTGAACTGTGGCTTCTCATAACTCATAATTTTGATAATCAGAAACTCAGTAATTATCATAGCCGAAAGGGAACATTTTCTCACATATGACTAGTGTTTGAACAGTGATAGCAAACAAGTCAGTAAACCTTAAGGACTTTTATGTCATTTTCAGGAAATACCTACTTAAGTGAAGTTAAATAACATTGAAAACTTCCTTTTATGTTGGTGATAGCTAGAGACATTTAAACACATCATGTGTATACAGGACATGGACTGGACTTACACTCACCATTTCCATAAACTTTGAACTTTAAGTTTCGCTCCGAACTCGATACAACGAGTTCTGAATGTCAAGAATATTGTGTTCTAGTGTAAATATCCTGCATTATATGAACCTTGTCTTTAAAAACTCACGTTATTTAAGGTGAATATTTAAAAACTGTGGATACTTCGAACTGTGACATGTGTTTCAAACGCTTCAGACTGTGCTTTAATTCATTTTAAAAGCCATAACTATTTCTAATAATGAGCATTGCTTTGAAAGATAACGGACTGTGTTTCAAAGTGCACATTACAAATTGTGATTCAAAATTCACGTGATTCTAAGTGTAATTATGAATGCTATGTATTCTTGACCTGCGAATATTCAATTAACCACACAGTGCTATATTTTTACACTCACGATCCAGTGTCGTGATTCTAAGTGCAATTATGAATGCTATTTATTCTTGACCTGCGAATATTCAATTAACCAGACAGTGCTATATTTTTACACTCACGATCCAGTGTCAATTGAACTTTCTCGTGTGTCCACAACATTATACGACACCAGAAATCTTGACCGAGTGTTAAGCCTCATATCAACTCAACACCTGACTCGACGCGGGACATAGTGCGACGTTGGAGGCGGTACGTGGTTCGACGAGAGATGTAATACATGGTACAGCGAGGGAAATGGAACGTGGTACGACGTTGGAGATGGTACTTGGTTCGACGTGGTGCTGACAACATCGTTGGAGTTCCAGTTCCAGCCTACAAAAACTCTCAGGTGATATGCGAGCATTTGGCATTTTAAACTGGTAAAAGCAAGTGATTACTTTAAAAACTATTGCACTAGACAATCATTGACTTAATGAAGAGGCACTTTTTCAAATCATTCTTTTAAAGTGCTACGTTAACCACAAGTTACAAGTGCAAATTGATGAAAATTCATTTTCGTGTAATAATTAATTTAATAATTTAAACAGACTTTAGGCTTCATATGAGAATGATTTATGAAAACAAGTGTTTATTTCTGAACATTCTAAAGACTTATGAAACCACGTTCAACGTATGCAATTCATGATGAAATAAGTTTAATTTTCAACTTCCTTTATAGCAGAGAATTTTCTGAATTTCAATTTTGAGTTGACTACACATGAAATAATACATTTTCAAGTAATTTCTCAGTTTAATGCGATATAAGAAGAAGGTTATTTTTGCGCCTACATTTATAAATAAATTTTCATTAGCAAAATAGCATCTATTATTTCGCCCTGTGAACTCCTTTCTCTGTACCGGCTCCTAAGAATCGTTTACTACCTGAGACCTTTCCCATGCTCAATAGCCCAACAACTTTTCCTGGTACAGTACTTGAAAAGTAGTCAGCAAGTTTTGAAGACTATTTTACACACTATCATAACATGCTATGGACATCCTGAAGTACTGTAGTTTAAAAATGTTGTTTCATTGTAAAGAGTAGAAAACTGTCCACAATTTTACACGAGTCTGAATCGTTGGATGTTTCCAGTATCTACGTTTATGCCTACGTCGTCTTCGTCTTCTCCTAATTAGCAAAGCAACTGGGATTCATCCGAATCCATCTTGCAAGACACTGAGAAGTGTTCAGGCGCGCTACAACATGCGTAGGCAGCGCGACTACAAGAAGCGCTCTGCCGCGCCGGAGAAATGAGTCGAAGCGCTAAAAACGTCAGTGTGAAAGAATCCTATGGTGTGCAATTCAATGAGCAGGGATAGGTTTATTCAAGAATGCGTTATTTACATTACGCGGATAATATTGCACTCGATGAGCTGCATAAAATCGGGAAGGTGAGACCAGTTATTAGTTCGCTGAAGACCGCTTATGTCACTCATTTCAAGTGAGAACAGCACTTATTTTGACGAATGATGATTCGAGTACTTTGGACACCACGGGTGCAAGCAGTGCATCAGAAACACATTTGATTCCGTAAAGTATGATGTTTGAACACGAAATATGGGTGTTTTGTGGACTTCGAAATTTATATGGGTAAAATTCCAATGTAGATGATGAGGCAAAGTGTAAAAAAGGCAGTTGCTCCTATGTTACATATGATAAATAACCCCACACCCCGCCCAAAGTTTAATTTAGCCATGACGGTTTTAGTTTTGACAAACTTTGTACTGTATTACCTCCTCTATAACAGACTTTAAGGAGTAGGACTGTGGTGGCACAGGCACAATCAGGCAACACTGCATTTCAAAAGACTGTCCTGAAAAGAATGCAGAGGCTATAAGAAATGATTTCACTTTCTACAATAACAATGAAGTGTTGGTAGATAATTGGGTGGACAATGCTATCTCAACAGTAGCCTCATCGGTGCATGACGTGAAACGAGTAACATCAGCCAACTGCTATTCTCGATCTGAGAAAAAAGTAATCAAAGTCAACCACCCTAATATCATCACAAAGTTTAACAAATAGATGGGGGAACCAACCAGATGGATGCTAATGTTGGAACTATCGTGTTGGAATTAGGGGCAGGAAGTGGTGGTGTCCAATATTCAACTGAATGATAGACATGGGAGTACAGAATGCTTGGACCTTCGTGAAAGCGACTGGATCTGACATTCCACATCTGGACTTTGAATGAAGGTTATATGGAGATGTGATAAAGAATTCTCCACCAGCGTGAGACGCACTCTGTACAGAAAAAGCGATGTTGGGTTATGTGTGACGTGCTTTGCGGCTTATCATACCGGTTAAAGTGTAAAGAAACATAGGAAGGACAATAAAAAGGCAAATGTTTGAAAACAGACAGAAGAATGTACATTTTGGTCAATTATAGTACGCGAAACTCTTAGTGTTACTTAGGCTCCCTAGTGTTGAATCGGTAGATCTCGCTTATCTTCGAGATTCGTATTGGCAACCGTTGACACACAAACTATGAATCGCCGTGAGACATCTGGTGTACACTTTACGGTGGTGATTATTGTTTTAAGAGGAAGTACAACTAGGCAACCATCCTCTATATAACACTAATCAGAGGGAAAATTGGAAGGAATCCGACACTTCGAAAAATGAAGACATCGACCAAAGGAAGACAAGGGCCACGAAGGGCGTGAAAATGAAAGACTCCCTAGCCCTCGCAAAACTAATAGCATCGGGGTCGGAAAAGAACAAGAGTTGACCAAGAGAGGTCGGATACGATAGATGAAAGTGTGGAGACTGGCACAAGTAAGTGGAAGCAATGCCAGGACTCAGCTAAGGGCCCCGTGGCCGCCAACCCACGCTCCAAAGTTCAGAGCCCCTGGGGCCCCTTTTAGTCGCCTCTTACGACAGGCAGGGGATACCGTGGGTGTTATTCTACCGCCCCCACCCACAGGGGGAGTACACTTTACGTACTATTACTGTTGTTGTTTACAGAGCAAAGCAAAAATATAGAATTCATGCTAGGAACAAGATTCGCATCGGGTAATGTTATATAATGTTGTATAATGTGTGTGTGACACAGTTGTTGGCTTAAGATAATAAAGGTTTAGAAAATTCATATCGATCGATCATACTACCGATTCAATTCAGATTTCATTTCCATTCACTTGGCAGTATTACCGGAACCGGGGTAGCTGCCCCGTTACTCCTCACCCCGTGAAACCAAGTATCACTGAAAGTTTCGCGGATTATACCTTGAAGATCGGAGATTTGTACTCGTTCAGGACTAGCGTGACCACATTGTCGCTGCACCGGCGAAACCTCGTATTCCACAATGGTCTTCCTATCCATCATTCTCCTTAGGACTGGTCAAGCCTCCCAGCCGCATATAGATATTAAGTCCATCAGAACAATTCTTCGTTGTGTTCGTTTTCCTATGCTGATGAGTAAACGAAAATGAACCTTAAATGCAGTATACAGAACTGTAGGAGTGCGTAAACACGTCGTGGGAACATACAACAGTACGGTACAGTAAGGTTCATTTTCCTTCACACACTGGCGTACGAAAATGAACACAACAAAATTTGTTCTGATGGACTGTATATCCATACGTGGCTGGGAGGCGTGGCCAGTCTTAAGGGAAATAATGAACAGGAAGAACATTGTGGGATACAAGGTTTTTCCGGTGCACTGGTCACTGGTCATATCTAAGCAACTAATGAGTGTTCAGTTGTTAGTGCGATTAAGTAGCAAGAAGAAAGTTTACAATTATTTAACCTTAAATAAACTAGAAAAAATATTTCTTGAAAGAAAAATAATTCCGTCCCTAATCAGTTAATACCTATGGGCAACGGTAGCCAAGTATAAGGTTGGCCACTCTGTCTTAATTATCAGTTATACCCGTAGTATTGTAATAAGCATGGTTGGTAGATGCAGAGTGAGTCTCGGCCCTCAAGTGGCCACGCTTGGTCCGTGGCCCAACAGCTCTGCACTCTGACCGACCAACCGAGCAGAGGAGGGGTGGCCATGGCTCTACCGTGGCTCTACGCCTCTCCATTCGGGAGATGGGACAGGGCTGGACCTCATGGCTGGCCCCAACCGTCGGCTGTCCTGAGCATGGTTTTCCGTGCTTTTCCATTCTCCTGCATTAAGGCGAATGACGGGACAGTTCCTAGTATAGGCCACGGCCGCTAACTCCCTCACCTTCTCCGTGCATCTTCACCGTAACAAATCTCCCGGCCTGAGAGACGGCGTCATCGTCTAAGAGGCCCGCTTCCCCCTTCAGGGGAGGAATGGAAACATTTTAGGAGTAGTAGCAGTAATAGTAGTAGTAAGAAGCATTCTGACAGTTAGGGCTGCAGAGAGGAGCATTGCACGCTGTTGCCACATTCCTGCATTCCGTTCCGTAATACTGAGAATACGGAAAGGTGAAGCCTTTGCCTTCCACACCTCCAGGGTGCTTCATTGACTGAACGGAGATAGATTTCCTTTTGTCACTATTTCTAAGGTATTGCAACCAGGCGAATTGGCCGTGCGTTTAGAGGCGCGCAGCTGTGTACTGTGAGATAGTGTGTTCGAAACCCCCTTTCGGCAGCCCTGAAGATAGTTTTCCGTGTTTTCTCATTTTCACGCCAGGAAAATGCTGGGGTTGTACCTTAATTAATGCCACAGCCCCTTCCTACCCACTCCTAGCCCTTTCCTATCCCATCGTCGCCATAAGACCAGTCTCCACCGGTGCGACGTAAAGCAACTTGTAGAAAAAGTGGTATTACAGAGAGTTTCCTAGCCGGTGTGTAATGAAGCGACTGATTCACTTTGAAGGACGTGGATTCGAATCTCCGTCAAGGAGTCGATAAATCTAGAAAATGGAGTTTCCCTTCAGTACAGGCACATGTTCTTGGGACTCACTCAGCCTGTAATTTACCGGAAAATAAGTTTATTTTGGTCATTCATTTAAGAGATTTGTTTGATGGATCCCTCCATTTCATCCTTTCCACCAGCGTTAATCCCTTCATTTCTACGACTCTAATCTGTTTGGCATATTCATGTCTTGGCCTCCCTCTACCGATCTTGCTCCCTAAACGTTCCTGAAAAAATAACTGAACAACTCCTGGATGTCTCAAGAAATGCCCAATCAATCTATATCTTCTTCCGAACAAACTTTCGCCAAATCGTTTTAACTTTATTGCATCCATTTCTGATTCGATTTTCCCATCTCACCTTTAGCGTTCTTCTGCGACACCACATTTCCAAAATTTCCTTATGAGCCAGTTATTGTCCGTACAGACAGTACTACGCTCCACGCGAAAGTCTTCTGAAACATCTTTCTGAAACGCGTATCTTACGTTGGAAGTGAGCAAATTTATTTTATTGTTTGAGATAATTTAGAATTATGTCTTCTTTCCGTCTGTCATCGGAGCGTATTCTACGACCCAGGTAACAATATGCTCTTTTTCCTTCAGGACTGATATTTGCATATTTACACGCTGATTCCTGAGGGCTGGGGGTAGAAGTAACCGCTCTAGTCTCATTTGGTGCACGAATGTAGTGGAAGTCTTTACGTTACACTCCTCCATGGACATACATTGCCAATAACGGAAATGGTTTAATTTCTTTCTACATAGATCGGTGCATATAGGAAAGGAAGGCGTCATGCAACCGAGAAAGACATCAGCGCGAGTGGCTTATGAGAAATCCTCTCTCTGTAAATTTTTTGAAGATATTTGTTAATAATAATGTAATTGACTTTACGTCCTATTAACTACTTATTCGGTTTTCGGAGATGCCAAGGTGCCGGAAGTTTATCCCACAGGAGTTCTTTTACGTGCCAGTAAATCTACCGACACGAGGCTGATGTATTTGAGCACCTTCAAATACCACCGGACTGAGCCAGGATCAAACCTGCCAAGTTGGGGTCAGAAGGCCAGCGCCTCAACCGTCTGAGTCACTCAGCCCGGCAAAGAAGAAGAAGAAGAAGAAGACATTTGTTAGAAACCCCAGGCTCTTAGGATGCTGGTAGCAGAATGCCCGAGTTGGCAGCAGACGAAGCTAAGATACACCAGGAATCCGACGTATAACCATAGTAACGCCTGGAAACATCAGACAGGCAACCCTGTCAGCCAGTAAGCTGTACGAAGAATCCTAGGAACTATGAAGTCCTAGACGACGGATGCATCCCTAGCTGGGCGGTAGAGGTTTCCGGTATGCTTCTGTTACCGCGTGAAAATATTGTATATTCATGCGGTATCTTGCTATTGAAAGCAGCTCAGTTGATTAAATAAAGAACTCTTCTATTAACGCTTATCACAAGGAAACTGTAAGAGATCCGATAATTCATATTCATATTTTCTTCTTGTTGGTATTTCTGTGTTGTTTGTGTCAAATAATTTGTAAAAGCCACCTATAATTGGAGTGTGTCTGTTGGTGGCACATTGAATAAATAAATAAATAAATAAATAAATAAATAAATAAATAAATAAAGGTATCGGCAAGAGAAAGAGAAGGGTTACTAAGGGCGTGAACATGAAAGACTCCTTAGGCTTAGCTGAGGGAGGTCGGAAGAGAACAAGAGTTGACCAAGGGAGGCCAGACAGGAAGGATGAAAGTGAAGAGTCTGAAAGAAATAAGTGGAAGCAATGCCGGACTCAGCTTGGGGAACTGCGGTCACCAGCCTACGATCCTTAGTTCAGAGTCCCTGGTCACCTTTTACGACAGACAGGGATTACCGAGGATATATTCTACCACTCCATCCACAGGGGGCGGGGGGGCTAGTACTTGGCATAGTGAATCATCCTTAGGACCCCCATAGGCCTACACGTGCAGCTTCACCTTCCGATCGACCTGAGCAGCTGTTGAAGACTAAAGTAAACTCGTGTCCTCATCCTGAGGTGGTGCAGCTCTTTTCAGGCACACCCGCATTGGAGGTGAGCTGCATGTACCATTTCAAGCACATACCAGCCCTTCTGCCAGTTTTAAATTCCTGGCAGTACCGGGAATCGAACCCGGGCCCCGAGGACGGCAGCTAATAACACTAACCGTTACGCTACGGAGGCGGACTGTTGAAGACTGAGGCACAAGACTGTGACTGAGGTGTATGGAGTGGCCGGTCTGCCAATCGTTTGGACTGTTGGACTGTGAGAATTCCGTCAGTTCAAACTGCAGAATGTGGCGCCTGACAGGCGGAACGGACGTGTATGGGGAAATCACGACCGACTGACAGATGAAGTGCTCAGTCAGTCTGTCTAGTCTCCCCGTGGATAGTGAAACATTATCTCTGCCCCGCATTGCAGTATGACCACTTGATCAAAACTCTTTTTATCTGAATTTACTGAAGGTTTAAATATCCTCTTTCGTTGAGGAAAATACAAAGTAAAGAATAGTTTCATCGTAGTTTCATCCATACATCAATAATTGAGTAGGTAGTTTGATCCATATGTCGATAATTGTGGTTGCGACTGTGGGTACACTTGTACCTCTTACAATCAATTTAAATAGGTGTAGTTATTCCGCTTCAACCACCCTTTCCTCCACACTCTGCGTCGTTTCCGTGCTCTCTTCTTTACGATGCTTGCAAATCACTGCATATGCAATCAACTCATCCACTAATGACATTTTCCCCATGAAAAATTTGTATACAAATACTCAACCAGATTGCAGGACGGACGGATCTGTTGTTTGTGTGTGTGGCGAGGAACTGGGGCAAGAAAAACTCTCTGTTCGGCCTGTCAATTCAGACTAAAGATGGAACTGTACGCCCTTGCGAGTGACGAAAACGCGTTTCTTTGCGTAGATGATTCAGTTCATTCATTCATTCATTCATTCCTTTTTTGCTAGGGGCTTTACGTCGCACCGACACTGATAGGTCTTATGGCGACGATGGGATAGGAAAGGCCTAGGAGTTGGAAGGAAGCGGCCGTGTCCTTAATTAAGGTACAGCCCCAGCATTTGCCTGGTGTGAAAATGGGAAACTACGGAAAACCATTTTCAGGGCTGCCGATAGTGGGATTCGAACCTACTATCTCCCGGATGCAAGCTCACAGCCGCGCGCCTCTACGCGCACGGCCAACTCGCCCGGCAGTTCATTCTTTATTGATAGCCATTATCTGAGTTATTTACATACAGTAGCTAGTGTAATCTTATTTTCATTATTTTAGGTACAAAGTAATATGTAGTCTTTATTTTTATTGAACTTCCCATACAGAAAAGAACCCTATTTTACATGGTATGTTAGGGTTATAGATGAACAAATCAAAATACCGTATTTACGCGAATAATCCCCGCGCCCTAACTTTAGGCAGGCTTATTTTGAAAAAAAGAAATGCCAAATTTGACGCGAAAAACCGCATCCCAATTTCGTGCCTCATTTTTTTAAATGTGCGGGTATTATTCGCGTAAATATTTACGCGAATAATACCCGCCAGCGAATAATCCCGCACCCTGAATTTAGGAAGGCTGATTTTGAAAAAAAATGCCAACATTGACGCAAATAAAACCCGCACCCCAATTTCGTGCCTCTTTTTTTTTAATGTGCGGGTATTATTCGCGTAAATACGGGTATTTACGCGAATAATACCCGCCACCGAATAATCTCGCACCCTAAATTTAGGGAGGCTGATTTTGAAAAAAAAATGCCAACATTGACGCAAATAAAACCCGCACCCCAATTTCGTGCCCATTTTTTTTTTTTATGTGCGGGTATTATTCGCGTAAATACGGTATACATTATTTGCACAGTATTATCATGAAAGCTTACTGAAATTGTGATGAATGAACGTGTGAAAATGTGAATAACAACACTGTCTTTTTTACATGCCGACATCATAGAGTACCGGATGGACTTTTCCTCACCCTTCAAAATTCCGACTACCTCCCCCGGGTTCGAACCCACGATTTTGGGATCCGGAGGCCGACACTCTACCACTGATACATATAGGGAACTATAATGGCATATACGAAAAATGTGGTCTAGTGAATAACTTACTTGTTGTAGGATTACTTCTTAAATTTCATGAATACTGTATTCAGTTAAGTGAAAAAAAACAAACAAACCCGTGAGGCAACAGCTCATTAGGGCCTTGGTCAGCTAAGACAACTGCTGCCCAGCCAGATAGCCTGTGGACATGAGACTGCGCGTGATCAGCGTAACTACAGTTCCTTCGTTGGTCTCATGAGGATCCAGAATTAAAATCTCTGGACACCCTAATATCGTCAGATTCAGAAGAGGATGGGAGTTGAGGAAGGGAGGTCATGTACGAATCTAATTAATGGTGTGTGGCCAATTGATGACGTATGGCGGTGCAGCTCTTTACACCTGCGAGTCTGTGAGGATGGGGCCCTACCTGTGATGAATTCTAATGATGGAGACGGCACATACACCGAAACATCAGAATTAACAAATGAAGGTTAAAGTCCCCGACCCGGCCGGGAATCGAACCAGAGACCCTCTGGACCAAAAGTCAGCACGCTGACAATTTAGTCATGGAACCGGACATGATACGAACGATGAAAGTGGGAAGTCTGGTACGAGTAAGTGGATGCATTCCACCTACATGGTAAGCCCCCTTGTACGACAGTCAGGGGATGCCGTGGATGCATTCTACAGCCCCTATTCACAGACGGGAGGAGAGAAAAGAAACGCTCTGCTAAAATGAAGTTGTCTTTTTCTGTTTTCTTATAGGCTACCTTTCGCTGGCGAGATGTAACGTTTACATTCCACTATGTCTTCTGGTATGGGCTAGAGCAATTTTGTTACTTTCATTGATCTGTCACAGTCTTATCCTTGATTTTGACAATGTGAAAGTGACTGAGGTATGAGCGATGCTAGTAATGCCATTCTTTAATCAGCCAGTCCCTGTTATGAATGGTATGAAAATGTTGCTCATAGGGTCCGTTGGTGTATGCATTCCATTGGGCTTGACGGACTGATATGTAATAGCAACTTCTGACTCAGTGAGAAAAGCAACGGGAAACTACCTCACTCCTCATTTCCCTAGTACGCTTCTTCAGTGACGCCTAGGGTAGCTACGACAGCTAATGGTGGATCTGTTGAGGATCAAACCAGCCTTCGGGCTGAGAATTGAACATACATATACATGTGTTTCCTTAGTGGCTCTTCGCTCACTTCCGTTGCAGAATGAGAGACTCATACTGTCACTTAAATCTATTTCTTATCAACTTCTTAGAGAAAACAGAAACATTTTTAAAGGAATTCAAGACGATGGATTATCTACAGTACAGGTTTCTTATATCCTAGTCTCCTGACCCTGGATGGTCTCTGCCAGATCAGTTGCATTATTTATTGGAGAGCGAAGATTTTTATCTTATGACGCAATGGACGGATGACAGATCGCTAGTCTACTTTGTTGATAGAGCTGGTAGCTAGCCGCTCTGGTTAGTCTTGTGTGTATTTCTGCATCAGTAACATCTCAGCTGTTTCTCGCTACGCAGCGCCTACATCGACGTCAAACTGTAAGTCACCATATCCGTATCTACACTAATATTATACGGAAAGTTTCTGAGTTTGTTTCTATGTGGAAGGTAATCTCGCGAACCGATTTTATCTCGGCAATTCTTTCACCACTGGAAAATGTTTTTTTTGCAGATTGTTGTAGATCAGAAAGTTAGTCGGTCCGGCTGCTTGACTGAATGGTCAGCGCAGTGGCGGGTTCGATTCCCGGCCGGGTCGAGGATTTTAACCTCGTTTAGTTCATTCCTTCTGCCGGAGGGGTGGTTGTTTATGTCCGTGTTATCATACATCTTCATTTACACACAGTTCATCACACTACAAACCACCTCACCAGTGGCGTATACTAAGGGCTACCAAGGCTCTCGGCGAAGCCCAAACATCAAATGAGACAATGGAAATCTTAAAGCATCTGACAAATTGTTCCATTTACAAAATTTGAAAGCAATGAGAGAAAAAACGTTGCTCGTAATTCTGAGTGCAAGGCATCGGAGACCGACATTGCAGTCCTGGCGGTACGTCCCTCTCCCCTCGACTCACCTCGAGCGGCTTGCTGCTGTATGTCAGATAGGGGAAGGGACCGAGGGGATAGGTGTGTACAGCTTCGGTCCGTCAGATCGCCACTGGCAACCACGCTGGGAGAGCAACCATACGTTCCTTATCACTAGAAATGAGAATTATAGGCACTAAAAACAGTTAAAATAGGCAGGTATGTAGGCTCTTAAATTAGCCAAAATAGGCATGTAAATAAACACTAATGTGTAAAACAGGCAACAAAATAGACGTGAAAAAATTACTTATAATTTAATAACACACTCAATTACTATAAAAGGAATTTACAACAAGCAACTTTTTAAATGTTTTACGGTAATAGTCTTGTTTTTCTGTCATGCAGAATATTTTTGTACTCAGAGAAAGATCTCTTAACATCATATGAAGTGACTGGACAAAATTCCAATGAAGCCACTTCATCTGGTTTTAGTTTGATTGTTTCATCTACCTCACATCGTAGCACCCTGGCAACTTTTACCATCGCTTTATATTTTGGATTGCGCTGCAGGACCCTATCGAACTTCTCGCTGACAACGGCTACCTTCCCAGAGGTCCAGCGAAAATTCTCCTGACTTCTTCCATAATCCTAACTGACTCCACCAGGGGCACGCCCCTCTTCTCCAACTCGGTTATTGTTCCCGGCAGCTTGTTGAAGTTTAAAAGATGCTCCAGTTTATTAGCTCCGAACATGTCCGACTCGTTGGCTGAACGGTCAGCGTACTGGCCTTCGGTTCAGAGGGTCCCGGGTTCGATTCCCGGCCGGGTCGGGGATTTTAACCTTAATTGGTTAATTCCAATGGCACGGGGGCTGGGTGTACGTGCTGTCTTCATTATCATTTCATCCTCATCACGACGCGCAGGTCACCTACGGGTGTCGAATAGAAAGACCTGCACCTGGCGAGCCGAACTTGTCTTTGGACACTCCCGGCACTAAAAGCCATACGCCATTTCATTTCATTTCATTTCAGCTCCGAACATTGCAGTGCATAGGTCTGAAAAAAATGGCTGTTGGTCGTTGTTCACAGTGGAGTGGCAGAAAGGCTGTGTTGATACGGCTCTCTGTACTCGTGTCAGATGCATCGCAGTATTTCTATGTTGATCTATATACCATACTTTTTCACATTTGATCTGAAAAATAATAAAATTGACTTAAAATACAATGTTCCTACACCTTAATTTTTTGAGCTAATTCGAAATAATTCTTAGTATAAATACATCATGCATTTGTTTCATAATAAGAAGTAGAAGACTATTAGAGATGATGTTTCGGGACTACAAAACTTTAAAGTAGGAACAAGAGAATTCGAAATTTACATGGAAATATGTCCTTAAAGATTTTTCAGTTATAATTTGGCAGTATCGTGTCGAGTTCACCGGGTGAAAAAAATAAATAAAAATGACGTGAAACCATACCTGAGTAGCGTAGAGGAGAGATCCTTGCTTTATGCTTATCAGGGACCTACCGAGCTGCCCCTAGCTGTATTCTTACTTATATAGAAGAATTAAAACGGAGGCACTATAAAACTCAGATTTATGAACATTTTATTTGTTTCTATTCGCCGTCTTTGGTCAGCCGGGTCAGCTGTCATGAAGACCGTTTTCTCTTGCCTGCAATAGATCCTGCATCATGTGTGCTCACAAGACTGCCACCCTCGTTGAAAATTAGAAAACTGCATAGTTTGAATTGTCGTGGCATTCGCTCATAACCTTACTTCTTGTCTTAATTTGGTAAGACTGTAGGGGACGCTAGAGGCTTGTTCGCCACCTCGCGACCCTAACCTGAGGCTTACAACCCCCCTCCCCCCCCCAAAAAAAAACTCTCTTTGCTTGCTCCCCAGTACGACGGTTACTAACCGGGCCTCACCAATCTCGACCAACGGTGTTTTCACTGGCCTAGTCTTGTAAGGGTAGCCTTGGCGGCCCTGTAAAACACGCTGTGACATCGTCCGAGCCGTGCCATGTTGTATGTGTAGCCTCCTAGCCGCACCGCATTGCTATGTTTCACGAAGGCTTAGCGGAAGCGTAACAGAGTTCACTAGAGCATACACATAGTGGTGGCGAAAGTTACTCTCGATTTTTAAAAAAGGCATTTCAGTTGTAAATCTCTATTTTCACAGGAAATGAATCACAGTTCAAAGTGCCGGTATCGATGTATCGATTTATAATTTTCATCCACTCTGTGACAAGAGACCATCGGCGATCAATAATAAATGATTATTTACATTTTAGCAATATAATTTATTTAAAGTTCACGACTAATACAGCATTGCAACAGAACAACTTGGCACAATACATAAATTAATAGGCATATATCTGCTACAATGAAATGCGATTGTAGTTGTCAGTCACAAAAATGACAAAAGGAATAAACGAACTTACCTCCTTACAGCAAGCTTGGCAGAAGACTACCCTTCCATCCGTAGTGAAATTGGGATCCTCTGTGATTCACTGCTTCAGCCAGTAGGATTTCGACAATTTTTCTCTGGGCATTGTCGCAGACATACTTCTTCTTCATAATAAATCACGACATGTTCTGAAGATAAAGCGTACGCGTACAACAGTTCGCATCGAGAAGGAGGTATAGGGCATATGGGTTGTGCAACATAGTTCGACGTTGATTCGTTCTTGCATATGTCTTAGGAGGTTGGAGGGGTTGAAGTCTTCGAGGTCAAATTGTTCCTTGTTTCTCCTGATGGAAATTTCCCAAGAACTATTTCTGGTGACTTCCGAGAATTCCCATTTTTGTTCATGGGGTAAACAGACATTGAGAAATGAGAAGACAATTCTGTCGAGCACACTAGCTGCAATGTAATGCACTGGAAGGAAATAGGCTTCTTATAAATACAGTCAAAAGGCATCAAATAGACAATTATACTCCAAATAGGCACAAACCCCTGAAATAGGCATTTATAGGCACAATAATACCAATGAAATCTACAGTCACTCCCATAAATATTCGGCCACTGATAAAATCGGCGAAAAAGTGATGACAATAACGCGCCCATAAGCCGAATGTGAAACCAGATGTGTCCAAGTTATGAAAATGCATTAGGTTGCTTAGGCCGAAGAGGAATCACGGAACATTGATGTACAGTTTGCTGTAAAAGAAAGGACATTGCGCACATGGGTGAAATAAGACGCCTCAAATATATTCGGTCACCCGGAAAGGCCGGGATTGCCGTTGTGTTCATTTACAGAGACAGGGCAGATAGCGTTGCAAAACGTTCAGTTCAGGAGTGCGGTGCCACGAGATACGTCGTGCAGAAATCATTTGCTGCAGTGTTGCGGAATGGTATTAAACGGGATGCAAAAGACAACACAGTACCACTTTTGAAGAACGCCAGCTCGTGATATTCCATCGTGCTCGAGGTAAATCGCATAGAAAGATATCGCAGATGCTTAACATAACTAGAACAACAATTGGAGATATAATAAGAGGATGCAAAAATTAAGACAATTGATTCAATTCCCCAGACAGGCAGACCAAGAAGGCTGACACAACGAGAGGAGCGGTTGTGCTTCAGAATGGAAAACGAAATCCGAAAATTAGTGCTCTGAAACTGGCAGCAGCTGTTTTAGAGGAGTGTGGAAAGAAAGTGGGTACTGATACCGTGCGAAGAGCACCGCGAAGGAATGAGTTCGTTCGGAGAAGAGCAAGGAGGAAACCATACATTAGTGCAGTAAATAAAAACAAGCGGCTAGAGTTCGCAAAAACCTTCGTACGCAAACCCAGTGCTTGGTGGGAGGATGCGTTATTTGTTGATGAGTCAAAGTTCAACGTCTTCGGGTCCGATGGAAAGCAATTTGTGTGGCGGAAACGTCACGTGGAACTGAGAACAAGCAATTTACAAGCAACGGTAAAAAAAATTGTGGAGGAAGAGCAATCGTGTAGGGATGTGTAGCATCGAACGGGGTTGGTGCACTGAGTTTCATTGAAGATACTTTGACAAAACAGGGGGTATTTGGCTATCCTCAAAAACAATTTGCGACAATTTGCGGAACAACTTGGTATACAGTGTACTTTCAAGTTCTACCAAGATATCGTACTCAAGCACAAGTCGTAACTTGTCAGGGAGTGGCTGTTATACAACTGCCCGAAGGTCTTGAAACTCCACCACAATCACCCGACCTGAACCCCATCGAGAAGGTATGGAGTCGAATGAAGGCAGCTCTGCAATTGCGGTGGCCAAGTTCCTTCAGAGACTTGAAGAGGAGACTGCTACAAGAATGGGCGTCATTAAGCTCTGATTATATCAAGAAAGTTATCGCCAGTATGCCGAATCGACTGGAATAGGTCCTAAAACATCAAGGTGGACCTACAAAGTACTGAATGTGTAACAATGTTGTGAATTATGCAAGTTTATGTTGCTTTTTGTATAGTGGCCGAATATTTTTGAGGTGGCACTGGAATTATTGCTTTTATTTAATGTACGACAGAGGGCGTACTAATGACTGTCAGAAGATTTTGAATTACATCACAATGTTTGTAGAACGTGTAACTATGTTTTCCTACATGTTTCGCTGTATTAAACGTTATCTTTATTGTGTAAGAATAACTACCCAATAAAAGTGTGTGAAAAATCAGACTGACCGAATATTTATGGGAGTAACTGTAGCTAAAAAGACCCTAAAACGGATTTATAACTCAAAAGCCTACATTTCTGAACAAAGGAATAAACTAGGCAAATAGGCAAGTTCGCATCTCTACTTATCACATATACTTCCTCACCCCATACTTCTGACTTAATAATATGGATAACAGAGTGCTAGTATTTCATTTCTACTCCCGTCTACTTCTACATCCTTGTAAGAAGACACTGCAGTGTCTGCTGTTATAGGAGTAGTATAATTTTCTTTATATACGTAGATCTGCTAGAATGAAATGTAATCTTTCAGGTTCAGTATTCTCTTTTGTTCTTTGGAATCGAACCCGTGATCATTGGTCGGACACCACTATGATTTACCGAGAAAGCTAATAAACTAGTGAACGACGTGTAGGTCTGCTTGTAACGCTGTAAAATTCCACATATTCATTTAATAATAATAATAATAATAATAATAATAATAATAATAATAATAATAATAATACCGAGCTCGATAGCTGCAGTCGCCAAGTGCGGCCAGTATCCAGTATTCGGGAGATTGTGGGTTCGAACCATACTGTCGACAGCCCTGAAGGTGGTTTTCCGTGGTTCCCCATTTTCACACCAGTCAAATGCTGGGGCTGTACCTTAATTAAGGCCTCGGCCGCTTCCTTCCCAGTCCTAGCACTTTCCTGTCCCATCGTCGCAATAAGACCTATCTGTGTCGGTGCGACGTTAAGCCAATAATAATAATAATAATAATAATAATAATAATAATAATAATAATAATAATAATAATAATAATAATAATAATAATAATGTGGTGCATAGCCTCTGGAAAGGCTTGGTGGTGACCCAATGAAGATGTCATAAACCCCAGTTCCGAAGCGATGGGAATTAAAGGTACGAGGAGGTTGATTCCGAGAATTGAACCGGGGCCATCGGGCCAAAGGCAAAAATTCTATTCATTTAGCCATAAAGAAGGACTTTGATTCGTTAAACCCGCAGCTACCATTTCCGCTGATCAGGTGTTGAGTATTGGCAGTGACAGAAGCCAGTGCAGTAAGTTTTGAAACAGTATCGACAGCACAGCAAGCCACTTCGGTGGCTCAAAACACTTGCGGCTTGAAGTTCACTAAACCAACTATCGGAAAGGAGTAACCTAAGTCTAGTGGTATCCCACGTCTTGACGCAGCATGCGCAACTGCACCTCAGAAACCTGCAATAGTGATTGCATCTCTCCACAGAGGGTTGGCGTCAGGAAAGGAAATCGGCCGTAAAACTGAACTAAATCCGGAAGTGCTGACCCCAGGTACATCGGAAAAGACCAGGAAGAAGAAGATAGACAGTATGTCAGCTGAGAAGTTCACTTCAAGGACATCGCGAACCTTTTAAAACCTTGAAAAGATCCAAAGGAAAGCAGTACGATTTGTTCAGGATGATTTCAGTGCTGGCAACCGTAAGGACGTGCCCCCAGGGGCATTCCTCCGTCTTTATTTTATTTTTTACAAGTTGCTTTACGTCGCGCCGACACAGATAGGTCTTATGGCGACAATAGATTAGGAAAGGTCTAGGAATGGAAAGGAAGCGGCCGAGGCCTTAATTAATGTACAGACCCAGCATTTTCCTAGGGTGAAAATGGTAAACCATAGAAAACAATATTCAGGGCTACCGACAGTGGGTTCGAACCCACTATCTACCGAATGCAAGCTCACAGCCGCGCGCCCCTAATCGCACGACCTCTTCCGTCTTTGATAACTGTAAGAACGAAGGGACGGATATTATATTGGCAGGAAATGTAGCCTCTAATGTGGCTTTTAAGACTAAATGAATGGTAAATAAGTTAATGTAATTCATGGCCAGCACTGGCAATAGCCTATTTGAGCAACAAAATGTACAACATACTGCCTGCAAAGTTCAGCAAACAATGTGTACAATGCACCTGTTCGTCTATTTCTGCCGCTGCCACGTCTAGCTTATGCACTCTTGTCTATTTCATTACGGGCGCTTCCTCCTGCACCCAGAGTTCCCTTTCTTTGGCTTGACCTAAGCAACAATAATTTCTGCACAAACATGTATTTACATTCATTTCCTTTTAATGATGTTCTTCAACTGTGTCAGAATTTATTTGGCTCATGGTCAGCCGTAGATCCAGAATATTTCGGGTTCAATTACCGGTCAGACTGGAAATTATAGCAGCGTCTGATTATTTCTCTGAATCGGGGACTAGGCGTGTGTGTTTGTTCCGTAGAATCCTCAGACGCTCAAAACATCACCAATTACCACAGAAACTCAAAATAGAAGTTCTGCTGATTTGTCGTCATAGTGACATTATGCGAAATAAACGTTTGTATCCTCATTTTTTACGACCTCTAACCCACTTATGTACAGTGATTAGTCTGATTTCGCATTAATTATTTTTGTTTCGTTTTGTTTGTTTGTTTGTTTGTTTGTTGGTGTGTTATAGCCTACTGGGTTCGAATACCACGGTCCGCAGCCCTGAAGATGGTATTCCGTGGTTTCCCATTTTCACACCAGTCAAATGCTGGGGCTGTACCTTAATGAAAGCCACGGCCGCTTCCTTCCCACTCCTAGGCCATTCCTATCCCATCGTCGCCATAAGACCTATCTGTGTCGGTGCGACGTAAAGCAAATAGCAAAAAAAAAAAAAAAAAAAAAAAGAAAGAAAGAAAGAAAAAGAAAAAATTAAATGCTAGAAACTAAAAAAATTGTTCAATTTTTTATACATGTATGTTTGGGCTATTTTACTATTCGCTCTGTGCAAATGCGGTTTTAATTTCACATCAGTATTATCCAAATACGTTATCTATTTATCAGAACTAACTCAAATAAATTTTCTAAATATGCAAATCACAATGCGAAACTTCTGATTTTAAAATGCTACAAATCACCACCCTGCACATAGGGTTGGCGTCGGGAAGGGCATTCGGCCGTAAAACATGTGTGTCGCTCCTCACACCCGCGACTCCAGCAGTGTGGCGACGGCTCCCTGAGCGATGATCGCTCGGCTCGTGGGTCGATGAAGAACATACTGTAGCAAATAGTGAACTGCAGGATACATGAACACCGACATTTCGAACGCGTATGTCCAGCAGCAGCAGAAAACACATTTTACTACATCATTGATTATTTTATCAGACATATTTCGACATGCTCAAGTGCACGGGCGGGGTGATGATGATGTCGAGTGGCCTCCGGAGAGGCCTGGTACAAGTCATACTACAGTATTAAAATATTCTATTACAATGAATTAAGTCCCTAATAATAATAATAATAATAATCAACAATAACATTAGAATGGGCAGCAATGATCGACTGGTGTTGATTGAGTGTGCTCACTCCACGGCCGACTTGATTATGAAAGAGAAGTAGCCATGTAAGCTACAACTCACCAAAACAGCTGCAACCAGTTAATATAAAAATGTATATACAGTGCAGGAAACAAATATTTACACGTAAGTCATAACCATTCTTCTCCATGATAAAGATCAATAATGTTATGAAAACCTGAGAACTGCATGTCTGGTAAATATTGTCCTAAATCACTGATGACAGAAAAATATATACTTGTTCAATACACTTCTCTTTCTCCCCTTCCGTAGAATGAAAATGAAAACCTACAACCTGTTTTCCAGTCATTGACCGGGTCAGGAATGTAATGAATGAAACATATATAGGCTGTTATTACAATGGGGTCGCCACTCCCAAGGTGATTTATTAATGAGTGATAAATGCTATGAAATGATAAAGGAGAGTGTTACTGGAATGAAAGATGACAGGGAAAACCGGAGTACCCGTAGAAAAACCTGTCCCGCCTCCGCTTTGTCCAGCACAAATCTCACATGGAGTCACCGGGATTTGAACCACGGTATCCAGCGGTGAGAGGCCGACGCGCTGCCGTCTGAGCTACGGAGGCTCCCCTTCCGTAGAATATTCATGTCAAATTCTGGAACTGGCGTAACACTTCACAATTAACTTCACTAAGTCCATTTCATGGCTCTGTGCAAATTCTTGATCAAGTAAATGGTCCTTTATGCTATAAAACAAGGTTCCATTCACTGATCTCAACATCCTACAGAGGGACTTCCGATAAACTTCTTTGCCCCTTGGTACAAATTTCTGAGTGCACTTTTAGTTATTAACCAATAAACACGCGTCGTCGATAAGCTCTTATTTTAAATTTAAAATACAGTGTTAACATCCAACAATGAATTAAGTCTTTTAGTGTATAACTCAGCTCAGTTCTTGTCGAGTTGCTAGTGGTAGCAGTCGCGTTATTTTTGAATTAACATGTCAGTGTCGTAATGGACAGCGTAAATGCATTTTTGATAATAAGTTGTAAGCAGAATATAATGTTTTAAAGTCCACCGAAAGTTAAAACCGTGTGCGGTTCACCTTATGCTATAATAACCTTTCTTTGGTCCACAACGGGAAAGGGAATATAGAAAAAAACATAACCAGAGAAAAGCATAAAAGGGCAGTAAGTATCTCCTCGAGTCCGCCTCTGTGGTGTAGTGGTTAGCGTGATTAGCTGCCACCCCCGGAGGTCCGGGTTCGATTCCCGGCTCTGCCACGAAATTTGAAAAGTGGTACGAGGGCTGGAACGGGGTCCACTCAGCCTCGGGAGGTCAACTGAGTAGAGATGGGTTCGATTCCCACCTCAGCCATCCTGGAAGTGGTTTTCCGTGGTTTCCCACTTCTCCTCCAGGCGAATGCCGGGATGGTACCTAACTTAAGGCCACGGCCGCTTCCTTCCCTCTTCCTTGCCTATCCCTTCCAATCTTCCCATCCCTCCACAAGGCCCCTGTTCAGCATAGCAGGTGAGGCCGCCTGGGCGATGTACTGGTCATACTCCCCAGTTGTATCCCCCGACCAAGAGTCTGAAGCTCCAGGACACTGCCCTTGAGGCGGTAGAGGTGGGATCCCTCGCTAAGTCCGAGGGAAAAACCGAACCTGGAGGGTAAACAGATGATGATGATGATGAAGTATCTCCTCGTCCAACACTATCAACTCATGTTTCAAATGTACAAAGGCAAATGACAGTCACCAAACTTGTGCTACAAAAGAAGTAATATTTGTTTATCATTCTGTAATACATGACTTGAAAAGTGCACATCATGATTAGTTATGTTATTTGAACCCAATTTTTCTGCTGCTCGCACGAATACTGAAGCAATGGTAACTAACGTAATCTCTCCCTTAACTTTTCTGAAAAATTGGTAGGCCTAGCTATGCCAACTATTAAATGTTTTACCAGATCTCATAACATCGACATAAAAGTTCTTCCAATTACCATAATATATTTTAATCTGAATGATGGAGTGCGAGTTAAACTTTTATATACCAGGCGAGTTGGCCGTGCGCGTAGAGGCGCGTGGCTGTGAGCTTACATCCGGGAGATAGTAGGTTCGAATCCCACTATCGGCAGCCCTGAAGATGGTTTTCCGTGGTTTCCTATTTTCACACCAGGCAAATGCTGGGGCTGTACCTTAATTAAGGCCACGGCCACTTCCTTCCAATTCCTAGGCCTTTCCTATCCCATCGTCGCCATAAGACCTATCTGTGTCGGTGCGACGTAAAGCCCCTAGCAAAAAAAATAAAAAAATATATATATTTTGAAGAAGTGACAGCTGAAACTTTAGACATTCTTAGTCATTTTCTTTTGATTATTGTTTTACAATTTTCCTTACGTCGTACCGACAATGGGATAGAAAAGGAATAGGAGTGGGAAGAAAGCGACCGTGGTGAATGATGGTTAAAATTCCCGACCCCGCCAGGAATCGAACCCGGGATTCCTGTGACCAAAGGCCAGCACACTAACCATTTAGGCATGGAGTGTCTTTGGGAGTAATGAGTAAAGGTCTTTTCACGACTTACAAGTAACATTTCTCATTGTACGGGTATGTATTGGAGCATTGCTCCGGACGCCACACATTAATCTATTGTCGTGGAAATTACACATGTGAGAACGATGAGAAAAGAAACAATAAGCTTTTCAGTACATGCGATTCATTCTATTTTAAAGATTTATTTTATACAGACAGCAAGGCTAGATGAAGGTCTCTTTCGTAGAGGATGAATTGTAGGCATCCATTTACAAGCAGCCATCCTGTCATTATAATGAAAATAATAAAGAAAATGAACAACGAAATGTACAATACTATATTTTAATAGGAAGTAGATAGGGAGCAGCGGCTTACTGTGTCATCACGCGTGGGTGAAGTACACAGAGAAAACTGCAACATTTTCAGGCTGCAGCTTTCGTGAGTGGAGAATAGAATAAGAATGGTGGAGACCATTGTTGAAAAGAAGCCGCGCGTGTTAAGTCAAATACAGTAGAGACAATACACGACACTGAGCGAGATATCGAGGGACAGCTATTGGAGCTCTCTCTAGCGAGTAGACCTGAAAACTACTGATTCTGTCATAAGAGAACGTGTACTTTTGTGTGAAGATTTTGGTGTTATTTATGCGTTTTCAGTGAGTTGACATAATTAAATAGTAGCGTGTGTCATTTCTTGATATCTCCTCTGAACATGAGGGGAAAGGTATATGTTGTGTTTGGCTGCAGTAACTATGAAGTAGAGAAGAACGCGCGGTCGTTCTTCAGGTTCCCTCGTGACAAGAAAATGTAAGTAATATTGTGTTGGCATATATATTCTTCCAGTGACAGAGATCTTTATAGTACTTCATGATCTTCTGACCTGCTCGACCCAACCTTTAACTGGCTTAAAATGTAATACGCATATTTTATTGTATAGTGCAGCAGTTAACCTTCAATACCGATGTGTTGTTGTAGGTGTGATCTGTGGGTTTTGAAATGTCACATAAGTGATTTGGATAAGGTGTACAAGAAAGAAGGGACGTTACGCTTATAATTATAAGAATTATAAGATCTGTTCAGATCATTTCCAGGCCAGCGACTTTAAAAATCCTCGACTATACAGCCAAGGGTATATTACATTTTTACTCTAATTGTACGTAAATATTCCGCAAAGCATCACTATCGGCAACATTTTCATACTTTTCTTTCTTTTATCCCTCTTCTCAGATTAGTAAACTCGTTTCCTCATCCCGAGGTGGTGCAGCTCTTTTCAGGCACACCCCCATTGGAGGTGAGCTGCATGTACCATTTGAACCACATACCAGCCCTCCTGTCATTCTCAAAATTCTGGCAGTACCGAGAATCGAACCCGGGTCCCCGAGGACGGCACCTAATAACACTAACCGTTACGCTACGGAGATTAAAGCCGGGACTTTATAGATTTTCTTTCTGTTAGTATGCTTCATGTTATGAGGAAAATTGTCCAGCTATTAAATGTTAATTCATTGCATCATATGTGTAAGGAATGTGTCGATATTTTTATTGACAAGTGTCTTAATGTGATGATACAATGTTTTTAAATGAGAAAAAAGACAAACCCAACCGTAAGAGTTCAGGCAGGAATGCTAAAGCTAAAAAAGTAATGCATAAATGAAAGATCAAGCCATTTCACATCTTGTTTATATGTCTAATTGCAGTCTTTGAATAATAACCTTTTAAATAATTCTTCATTCATTTATCCAGAATTGCTTTAGCAACTTCGAAGTTAATATCTCAATAACAGTTTCTTTCTATACGTAATTTATTTATCCATTTCCGTATATACATTTCCATTGATATTTGAATTTAGCGCGATTTTTTCAGGTCAAGTCACTAGGAGCGCCACCGACGAATTGTCTCCCATTTTAGCAAGGCTAAATCCGTAAGTGTCGCGTATTGTCTCTCCTGTATTTGGTTAAGTAAAGATAGGAGGGAGAGTGGGGGTAGATAGGCGAGACAAGAAAATATAAAAATGACCGGTCGTCTTGCCGCCGGGTACCTTCCGTATACCTAAGCACCAGCTGATACCCAACTTCGGAATCTCTAAGCGCAAGAATCTGAGAAGAAGAGGATAATTGAAGTAATTTTAACTGTGAAACAATTATCGAGTATGGTTTTGTGGAGCCGGGTATGAATACGGATGGCGAAACAAATATTTCTTGACAAGAAAGAAAATAATTTGCAGCAACAACCACACCACTCAAAACGAGACGAATGGAATGCTAGGACACGACACGAGTAACGGTTCACGACGAAGAAGTAATAGAATTTCCATCTACTTAAACATTAATTCCATATTTTTATTGTTTTAACAAATAAACTAACACTAACATTGTAACTACAGAGCGACTATCGTGATAAAAGCTGCTCGCACTGGCAAATCTGCACTCCGACCGGCCAAGCGAGCGGAGGACAGCCACGGCTCTACCGTGGCTCTACACTGCATTCGTGGGACGAAGAGGGACTGGTGCATACTGTCGGCTGTCCAGAGAATGGTTTTCCGTGGTTTTCCATTCTCCTGCTCTAAAGCCGCGTATACACTTGAGCATTCGCCCCGAATGAGCATGTGTTTGCCCAGTTTTGCTCAGATGAGTACAGGGCGAACCGAATGGATCCGCATGCCTCAGCCCGATCCCGATCTGAATGTTGTCGGTACCTCAAAGTGAGCACGTGCTCTGTTCGTGCTCAGTGTGGACGAGTGGGGTAGCCCGAACAGTATGAGCCGACTGCTTCCGCCTATGCATATACGATCTCGCTCGTGCAAGTGAAATGAAGCAAGAGTGTGAAAGTAATTTCAAGTTGAAATGGAATTGTCCCAGGATAATTCTCTTATCCCCCTGGGGCACTACCACCAGTATCCCGTTTTGTGGAACCCCAAGGACGAGTTTTATTACAAAACCTTAAAGTCATCTCTCTTCATACAGTTTCCTTTGCTACCACCGCTTTCTCCTTTTTGTTTTCAAGGAATGCAATAAATACATATAACAATAACTGGCGACGATCAATTTTCGATTCACCATTGTAGCCTCAGGTCAGGCAAAACACTATACTAAACCTAAACACAGGCGGTGTTCTCGGTCCGAACACAGTGGAAACTTGCTCAACAGATTGGCATGCGGGTCGTGCTTGTGCGCTCCCGCATCGGCAACGCATGCTCATTCGGGGCGAATGCTCAAGTGTATACGCGGCTTAACAGCGAATAAGAACCAAGTGACCGATCATTTTATTCACTCCCATCAGATCCATCATCGTCGTTGCGCGTGTAAAGACCGCTATGTGACGATGTTGTCGGACCCGCATATGATAGTATCCATATCATTTTGAACCTTAGACCATAGCGTATAGAAGAGGAAGTGTGCTCACTTCACCAGTTTCAATAGATCTACCGCAAAGCGGAGTAG
Source organism: Anabrus simplex (assembly GCF_040414725.1). Taxonomy (NCBI): domain Eukaryota; kingdom Metazoa; phylum Arthropoda; class Insecta; order Orthoptera; family Tettigoniidae; genus Anabrus; species Anabrus simplex. The sequence goes on from NC_090268.1 coordinate 325,460,143, forward strand.
ACTACATCACAGACACAGATTTTTATCTTGAGTCTGATTAATAGGTAAAGTTCTGTACTAACTTATTCGAGTAAATTTTAATATGTTTTGAACGTTTTCTGCTGAAATCATAAGCCGATAGGCAGTATTCCTTAGATTTCTGCAGTGTACTTGAGTTTCAAAATCACAAAATGTGTACATTTTAATCCAATAATTTAATGTTTTCTAAATTGTAGTATTTCAATTTAAAATAATTTAAACATGACCTGTAGTTAGCTGCTATAAATGATGATGTTTCTGCTAGTGGATGCGGTAATATTTTAACACTGCCTAAGAGAGCACGATCAGTGCGTCTGATTATGAAAAGTGTTCCTCATAGGGCTAGTCATGATGCAATAGCACTCTCTGGCCCATTGAGGAAAGTAATGGCAAAGTAACTCACTCCTGTTGCCATTGATGCTTTCACGGCCCGTACTTATAGACATGATACTGTATAGGCTTTTGGGCTTATGCCGTGTAAAGAAAATAAGGTGAAATTCTTTACGTTTCGCAGAGAATCCATACAGTATCATGTCTATCTCACTTCTCATCTTGCCTAGTATGTCTCATTTTGGCGCCGCCATCGGTTGTTGCGGTTTTCCTATAACTACATAACCATTGGTGGTGTTATTTGAGGATCCAGCTGGCTTTTGGGCTGATGACCGGACAGACAGACAGACAGACAGACAGACAGACAGACAGACAGACAGACAGACAGACAGACAGACAGACAGACAGACAGACAGACAGACAGACAGACAGACAGACAGACGGACTGTGTCGAAGTTATATAGTGAAAACCTTAGAATTTCACTTCTTCAGGGGTCATGATGATGGCTTTGTTTACCTTGCCAATTTTATGATGTTGTAAACTTTATTGCACAGTAATTTGATTCATTTGGAAATGCAGTGCTCGAAGTAGAGGTGGGCACTATCGACTGAAAACCGCTATCGACTAGTCGGGCGATAGTCCCTTCGAACTATCGACTAAATAGGCGAATGTTTTCAGTCGAACAAAAGTATTCATTACTTCCTGTCGAGAAGACTGAACAGTCGAATGATTTCAGTCGAATGAAAGTATTCATATAACGCAAGTAGTCAGTCCATGAAAAATATTCGAATGTTTCCAGTTGAAAATCTCCGTATCAAAAGTGGAGAGTCGTACTTTTACGAATTCGACTCATTTTAACGCAATTTACATATAATTAGAAATCACTTGTACAGACACCCATTAAAATCCGTTTTACGCACTCGTTCGTACACGGGGTTAATAGACAGAGAGATGCCCTTAATACGAACCAACATCATACGAATGGCCTTTCTTGGTGCTAAATGGACAGTGAAACGTAGAAAGACGACGATGAGGCTCTATTCCCGAACAATGCTAACAATAATAATATGTAAAATGCGTTGCTGTAGTACACAATCAAGATATACTGTATATGAGAACAGTCAAACACAACACTACCGTATTTTCTAGATTATTATTATAGTTATTCAGATTATTATTATTATTATTATTATTATTATAGTTATGCCTTATGTATGAATAGGGTTTAACGTAATTAACATAAACAAATATGCAACGAAATAAAGAGCATATAAACGACAAGAGAAAATCGCTATATATCGTAGGTACATATGAAGTTAACATAATTATATATTACATATCCGAAGTGACCATAAACCGATAGTTCCATTCGCTTCCATGTCGCTGTGACTTGAGCGCGACTGAATTCAGTCGACTTGTTTTTTAAAGTAGTTGACTATTACGATAGTTTAAACTATCGACTAGTTCGATAGTTATCAGTCGATAGTGCCCATCTCTAGCTCGAAGTTTTCCATTCAACGATTTCAGACGTTAAGTTATATGTCACGCGTGATTACACGTTAAGTCACTGCTCTTCATCTAATTCCTATAAACGTATGCACTGTACGCCAATGTCCGAGACACAGTGACACTAAACTCAGATCAGGTTCGATATTTGTCCTATAGGAGGCATTTGTCCTGTCGGTCAGTTTGACAACATCGCTTGTAAGGTCGATGAAGTATAAACAGCAGGTGTAAACATGGCAGAATTACTCATTCCTGTCTCTAACAGCATTCGAATTTCGAATCGTGACATTGCTGCAAGATGGATGGCGACAAGCGGATGTCGCCGTTCATTACAGTTCAGAGTTTCCTTGTTCTCTTCCCTTGAGGAAAATGTTACGCATATGAGGCTGTATGTACTTCATGCAGATAGTATAGGCCTACTGGAATAATATGGAAATATACCGAAATAAAAACTGTTTAGTTTTACGCACTCATAATATTTACTGGACTTAAACGAATAATTCCAAGAAAAAGAGGCAGCTCGTTTATTTATTTATTTCCCTAATCGGGCTGTTTATTTGTGATTTGATTACCTGTTCTTTACTAAAAATTACTTTCTGGTATCAAAGCAGAACCAGACCGAAAGACAATCGAATCCTAGGCTTCTTGCTGGGCAATACCTCGTTGGGTTATTTCCTCACCACACAGCATTATAAAATTCGGTTGTACACTTATAATCAGTTTCACGCGAGGAATAGCCTTCATTTTTTTCCAAGAGAATGGTCACTGTCTTTCCTTATTCCTTTCTTTGGACCAGGTCTTTTGCGCTGGATAGCATCTTCCCTGACAGATAAGTTTAGATGAAGAACTGATTTGTTCTTCAACATATTATCATGAATTGATACCATACTGGTAAATTGCAAATCGCATGTTGTGACATTAAGTGGAGTGAATCTGAATTATAGAAATGTTTTGTATCCTCGGCTGGTTAAATTCAGGCTCCTAAGCTTAGATGGCTGGAAATGTTTTGCACAAAACCTATTGTTTTTCAGTTTCTCAGGGATATATTTTTAGAAAAAAATGTCTAAATCCGCCCTTTGGCTTAAGCGAACTCACTGAACACAACTGTAATACTGGAATACAAAGTAATAGAACACTAGATAATCAAAGCTTATGGATTAATATAAAAGTGAAGCTAAAATTATTTCTAATAGGAATAATTTAAGTCTAAAGGACATCATCACGTGCGTTTCTTTATCTCGCGGAAACGTGAAAAATGACACACTTCCATGCTGCCATTGACACTCCTTACAAAAATATACCGAACAAAGTTTTACAGCTTTACGACTCATCATAAACATTTAAAACACCTGCTAGTAATCACACGGACAGCAATAATTCTTCTGAGCACCAAACTGTTGTTTCAGCTTAGATCGCTTGGTCCGGTAGCAGCTGTCGCCTGTTTTAGTGAGGAGTGTCTGGTATCGGTGTTTATCGCATTTGGTCAGAGTGATGTCTCCAGAGTTTGGAAACGTTCAGGGAGACACAGGCAGTTTCTGATCGATACCGGACGGATGCCCACGCAAAACAACTCGCTGGGAGGATCAATATTTATTTTCAGCATGTCGTAGGCACACTGCTACTGTCATCTCGCTCTGCCAGGATCTTCGGAGGGCCTTCGGAGTGAATGTGGCAGATCAAGCATTGTGAAATCGGCTGCGCGACGGAAGACATATAAGAACACCAGTGCGAAAAGCTCCTCTTAAAACCCCCACAGAATAGCTCGTGTGAGACAGGCAACAAACCCATAGCCCATGGTATCAGGAAGAGTGGAAGCGTATGCTCTTCTCTGATGGGGTCACCGCAAGCTTGCACCCATATAACAGGAGCGTTAAGGCCACCACACACAGAAAGCTAGGCTAAGCTAAGCTAAGCTACGCGGTGTTGTGAAAAATATCGCTCCCAATGCATTTAAGTGCGGTGACACACACAGGCCATTATGCTAAGCTAAGCTAAGCTAAGCTAAGCTAGACAGATCGCTAGGCAGGTGATTTTCTTGGCTGTAGCTGGCCTGGCGCATGCGCTTTTCATTTCTGAGCAGTTGGTCTGGCGGGCTGTCGTGTGTATTTAGTCGTGTCGTGTGAGTCTCTTCTGGTATAGTACTTCGATATTTTAATGTAATGGGTAACAGGCCAAAAGAAGAACGACTAATTGAGGAAGTGAAAAGGTATCCCTGCCTTTATGACACGTCATCAAATTACTACAGAGACTTGATAAGAAAGGAAAACTGTTGGCAGGAAATAAGTACAGTACTTCTAATTGATTGTAAGTATGCTATCATTTATAAATTAACTATATAATCACAATGTTGTCAGTTCTAGTTGTTCTAGTTTTTTTCACATGGCTTTACGCACATTATTTACATTTTAGCAGATACAGTTGAAGCGCTGTTCTGCATTTCTATGCCATATTCTTATATATATCAACAGTTACCGAGAACGTGAAAGGTAAAATAATAGCATATATTGTTTTAGGTAAACAACTTAAAAACTTATGAAAAAGACTGAGAGGCTGTTTTAGCGAGGAACTAAAGAGACGAAAAGAGAGTAAAAGTGGACAGGAAGGGAAAAATGAAGAGATTCCACAAACAAATGGAATTCCTTCTGCCTTATATTTCTACAAGAAGGTGAGCTGTCATTTTAACGCAGTATGGGTACAGTACTTTTGCATCCATCTCTTGGCACAGGCCAGAGCAAAGTGTAGCTTCCACCGAAGTCCCAGTCTCACTCATGGCTGTGACAATATGGAAGCTGCTGGAGTATGGGTGGTTCTGATTAATGACATTCAGAGCACAACCAGTGTGTCTGTTGTGTTATGAAAGGTGTTGCTCATAGGGTTAGCTGTGCTGCAATAGCACTGTCTGGCCCAGTGAGGAAAGCAATGGCAAACTACCTCACTCCTCATCTTGCCTAGTACGCCTCATTTTGGTACTGCCATTGGTTTTTGTGGTTTCCCAATAACTGCATAGCCTTTGGTGGTGCTGTTTGAGGATCCAACCAGCCTCTGGGCTGTTGACCTAACAGACAGACAGACATGACTAACATATTTTTTAAAATGTTAAAAATCGATGAAGTTATAAGTGAATTTACATGTTGAGTATATTATAATTTAAAACGCATGTCATTCATTCTACGCTATAAGACAATAAGAACGTCTGGATTTCTTATGTTTTGCAGCTAAGACAACATTTCACTAATGAAATGAACAACATGAATAATTGCATTTGAAGCACAAGGACCAGGAGAGTTCAATATGTTCACTTTCCATAAACAGATCCCCATGTGTAATTTCTTAATATACATTTGGATGTGTATAAAGTGGAGTGGTACATGGCAGTTTGTCACTCAAGCCACGTGATTCAATCGTTCCTGTGTCATCAACTAGATCAGAGATAAGATGGACGGGCCATCAACAACGTGTAAAACTTGTTAATGACGTTATTCGCTGCGTGTTAGATAACATTTTAGAGGAAGTTGAGGATGAGGTGACCAAAGTTAGGAGAAAAAGAGAATGGGATCGAAAATGGATTACCAGAAGGAATAATCTCGGGGCAAGTACAATTATCTTTAAAGAATTAGTCGAGGAGGATCGACAGGAATATATATTATCCTTGCGAATGTCAGAAGTAACATTTAATGAGTTACTGCATAAAGTTGAACCAATGATACAAAAGACAGATACCATCATGCGTAGTGCTTTATAAGCAGAGCTGAAACTGCATATCGTGCTGTACATGCTCGCGACTGGAAATAATGTCCGAAGCCTTCATCATTTCTTCAGAGTTTCCAAAGCCAGTATATCTTTAATGATTCCGGAAGTATATGAAGCTATATATATACTGCTCTGAAAACTTTCATATTAGTAAGGAATATAATATAATATAATATAATATAATATAATATAATATAATATAATATAATATAATATAATATAATATAATATAATATAATATAATATAATATAATATAATATAATATAATATAATATAATATAATATAATATAATATAATATAATATAATATAATATTGAGCCGTATCCTACCGGCCCATAATAATAATTGGAATATTATTTGACCAAATATGTGAAATATTATTTAGAAAAGTTACAGTCTAACATGTTAAAGCATCGTACCCTAAGATAGTTGATACCGGATGTTGAGCAAGACAGTGGTTCGCTGGATGTTGCTTCATATTTCCGTATGACCGTGAGAAAGATAGCGTACCCAAGCGTTGGCAAGGATCGACACGTGTATTAGATGCTGACCAAGCAAGATATTTCAGCCAATGGGAACTTAAGGATTTGGCAAACCTGGAGGCCACACCGCGCCAAATATTAATTCCAGGATGACCAACGTGCTCTGTGGATAAAGTCAGTTTCTGTAAGAGATCGGTTTTCCACAGTTTCTGAAGTCAGATATATTTGGAAATGTATTATAAAAATTGGTGGAAGAAATTTGCTAGTGTTTGAACTGTGTTTTGTAAATATATTACAATAAGTATTATGTCATCATACATGACGAACTCTCTGATTGGTGGTAGGTTCAGACACACGGGAACCCCAGCATTATTGGCGTCACCGAAGCCTCCTCAGTAACCCTAGCTCTGGAGAGCGTCATTCGGTAGTAAAAATTTGAGCAGTACGGATGTACCAACTCTGTATTCCGTGGTAAAGATTTGCACAGTGCGGATGTATTAACTCTGTGGCTGGTGATCGTGATTAACGTGGTATCATTCCTGTAATAGTAACTGGTTATCATTGATACTGTAAATTGTGCAGTCGCAATATTTACTGTATTTGAGTAAATGAAATAGTACAATTTTGGCAGAGTTTACTTTCAATTGATAAAGACGGTGTTCAGTGACCGCTGAGTAACAAGTGTAGTGGAAACGTGCTATTGTTTCACTATTTCGCGACGGGCGCGTATTCGCGTGGAACTTCCGTACCGTACCGTGGGCTGCTTTAAAAACTGTATTTTTACCCTTTTAGTGAAGTGTGTTATATATATGTGAATCAGTGTGTTAGCTGATCTGGTAAAAGAAAGGGTATTGCGGCTCGCAGCATTAAGCAGCGAAGAGATTATCAATAATAGTCTTCTGTGTTCCAGTGAATTATTTTCCAGCAAGATAATGGATACGCCTGTAGAGGAAGGAAGTGCATTCCCACATGTTAATGCTGTGATTAACATGGAGTAGACCCATAAAGTAGTGGCGATGTAAGCTGCTATCCTGGTTTCCCGAGAGTCATGTAAAGTAAGACGCATGTATTATTTACGGCATGTTATGTAAGTTATGTTAAGGTACTAGGGCAGTGTAGATAGAATTTTAATTTTCATTTAAAGTAAGCCTGACGGCATGTGTTTGTTTAATTTTGTTACTATGATAGATTTGGATACGAGATTAATGCATGTTTATTTTATTTTCATTTTGCTTTATGAGTAGATGTTTGGGAAAATGAGGGATTGATAGGATCAGTTATTGTTGTAAATATAGTACTTAGCGTAGGATATTCCGAGTTTTCCTTAAATATATGCTAGAAGGGCTAGATCGACAGGTTCATTTTTATATTACGTCAAACACGTATCAATTCATTTTATTTCGGTTATTCAGAGAGACAGGTATAGCTATTTTGCATGAGGCATGGTTTTACAGAAGCTGCCAGAAGGAGCTGCAGAACGTCGTTGTTGAAATAAGATCTTTGAAGTTAAGTTGGATTCTGTTTGCCTGATGGTCTGCCAAGGACTCGAACTGCGTCTCATTATGTGGAAAGGCCAGTGGGATTCATGAGGAATAATGAGATAATAATTGCATGCTGAATTATAATGTATTGGTGCAGGCTGATGGTATGCCTGACAAGATAAAGAGTATTGTGCAGATGTGTGTGCCTGCCTAGTGTCTTCTGAGTATATTGTGATCAGAATGGACAGTGTTAATTCCAGACTATTGAGTCTGATGTTGTTAAATGGCCCAAGCATGCCAAGAAGCAATGGATATACGTGAGTTTCCGTATAGTTGATGATGGGCGTTATCTCATGGCAAGCTGATCCCTGGCCTGTGTTATCGGTATGTGTGAAAGAGACAGTATTTCCTTGTGGCGGCCTCGGGAGACAAAATCCAATCTTTAGCATAGTGGAGTTCCACATTTCTTTACAGCTCGTAATCTACCCGGAAGTACATGACGGATGACCGCGTTGTTGAGCGCTCAAACGCAGCAGAAGGAGGCAATGTTGCCCATTGCTTTCTTCATGATATCAAGGATTATTTATATGTTTTTCCCTTACAGGATGGTTTTACATTATTATTTATGATTGTATACCTTGTCTCGTTGTTTTTAAAGGGAACAGCCCGAGTGCTGAAGTATCGTTGGTTTATCTAGTTCTGTCTAGATCTTTTGTAGTGAACCGGGATTCACATTAGAAGCAGTGTAGCATTTAAGACTTTACTCGATATCCGATGTATATATATGTTTAGTTTGATTATTTGAATTGTTGTATATAGTGTAGGATTTGCCCCTAGTATTTTGCATACTTACATAGCGTCCGGTGCGTCTTAATTATTTTTATTTCCGTCGTAATTTTTCTTATAATGTAACTTTTATTTTACGGAAATAGTTTGACGACTCTCGGGATTAACTTAACTTTGAAACCGTATCGTTGGGATGCGATAGTGTGAAACTCCATACGGAAATACCACATGGCAGTGTTTGCGTACACTTGTTGCCGTACAACATAAACATTGGACTATAAGAAGAAACTCAGTCTTGATTTATATAAATGTTCTTTGTTGAACTTGTTTCTTTAATGTCAAATTTGTACAATCATTCAATTAACGTTTTTAATTTCAACTTATTTCTATACTTTGAGTTTATTTTTTCTGCAAATTATTATTATTTTTCTTGATTCAATTATTTTCTTGTGATATGATCGGGGATATTTATTAATAAATCCATCTTACCCCCTATGATTGTTTCTCGTTCGTGTTATACCTCCATTTCCTGTTATTGATTGCTATTTTAGTGTAGAACTTCGACTTTTATCCTGACCCAATCGACAACCAACCCACACTCTGCCCAACCCTGAGTTAGTCGGATGTTCATACAGGAATGGAGGCATCGTCCTAGAGGGTATTTACCCCTGGGTACGGTACAATATAATATAATATAATATAATATAATATAATATAATATAATATAATATAATATAATATAATATAATATAATATAATATAATATAATATATAAGCAATTGTTTAGCAAAACGACTATTATCAAAGGTTTATTGCTTTTAAATTTCAGTGAATACACATCAAAAACCTATCACCATAATTAGTATTGTTTCAATTCTGCAGTGACTTAAATGCTTCTGTCCATCTAGCCATTGTTCTCAGCAATTAGAATGAATGATCAAAAGAAAAAAGGAACTCTCAACGATGATCAGCTCCGTAGCTTTACCCACAACTTATGAACTTGACTAAATTGCGCCTGTTCGCACGTGGTAAGTTGCAAGTACAGTGCTCCCCCACTACTCCGATGGGTGCGCGCGCAGCTGGTGAGAAGTCTATTTGAAAGGAAAAATAGACTGGATTCTATTCCACCTGACTAAATTGTTACTTAATCGTTTACTTACCACTTACCACTAAAAGTAACAGTTCACACGCTGCAAGTCACTTAAAATTAAGTTAAAAATTTAGTTACCACTAAATTACTGTCCGCGTGTATACAGGCCATTACACTTAACCAGTGGAATACGTACATTACATAATAAAGGCATTAAAATATTGAATAAATGAAAAAATAGACCGAGACAAATTACTAGCTTACTTGCTATCCTACTGCGCATAAAATATTATAATACACAATTTAAATGAATATTTTGCTTCCTAAGTACAATAATATAATACCTACGAAGAGATTAAAATACAATGAATTACAATAATAATAATAATAATAATAATAATAATAATAATAAACCTACTATTTACAATAAATTTGTCTAATTCCAAAAATGTCTTACACTGACGAATGTTACATTTTTATGTTATTACTATGGCGAAAAATATTACAAAATGGGGATCGGGATAAGGATATAACTATGCAGGAAACCTCAGCTGAGCACTCTGTAACACTAGAGAAGAAGAAGTAAACTGTCGCAGTAGGAACTCGTCTCATGGAGATATTTTGAGCGCCTACTTTTAAATCTTCCGTGGTTTGATATCACTTTGACCTCCTGCGGAAGGAAGTTCCATTCACTGCAAGATAGAGCTAATCAATCGATTAAGAAGAAAAGACTGCTATTCCACGGACACATTTTCAGGATGTCAGGTGACTGACTAACAAAGATAATATGAAATTTCTTTAAACCAAAGTTAACAAGGTCGAGGTGGTTCCAGAATTGTGAAAAGGAACTGAGGTGGATCGGTATCCCAGAAGGTAAAATTAATAGCAGGGTCAGATTTAGACAGATGGTAAAGAGGTACCAAGAAAAGCACAAGAAGGCGGTGGCTGATCGGCTCAAAAAATACTGGGAGGATGTTAAAACCCAGGAGAAAGTGCGTAAAGATCTGTATTGCATCATTTTTAATACTTATAAAAGGAGCACAGTTAATATTAATTGATTAAACACGAAAGCCATAAAAATAAGAATTTAAATTTAAGTCACAGAGTAAGAGTTTGACCGTTTTCATACCAGTCACAGCGGATTGAGTGACAAGGCCAAAGCCAGAAAAAAAAAATGCACAAAGTAGAACTTGCTTTCCATATTTTATAGAAATACTGTAACAGAACCCAACTTTGAATTAAATTTTAAATTATATTTGTACACCTCTACGACGCAAGTTCAAATCTTGCGCCAATTGAAACTCCTCTACAGGAGAAGCTCTGAACTTTAAAAACGGAATCAACTCTACTGATTATCAGAAGATGTCACTGTGTGTTTTTGATTTGCTTTTGTTTTTCATTGATCAATAAGTGTGGACATTCTCTAACAGATGTCTCTACCAAAAACTATGATAACGCACTCTGGTGTAAAGGAATGAACCTTCTTGGAGCAATGTTGTATTCACAAGTTTTGTCTTTACTAATTTTGTTCTGTGGTTTGTGGGTTGGCAATATTAATCCTTTTCTTCCGCCTGTTTTGAATTTAGCCAATCAGTAATTTCTGTAATTAATTTTCCTCCAATCATAGCTTTCTTCTTCGAATTTCCATGTGTAACTCTTAGTCAACCAATAAAAATTGAGTGGGTGTGTCTACTCATTCCTGATAGGTCTCGAATTTTCCACGAGGGTATAAAACTGCTGATTTTCTTGTCTCCGGACCACTCTTATAACATCTTGCTCAGTGTGTGAATATGTAGCAGGGGGCGGGAAGCGCCTCGTTCTTCAGGCAGCCGTTCTTCAACAAGGTAATGGCCTTTTAACATCTGTTTTCTTGCTAGCTCAGTAGTTTAACTCTCGGGGAAGGTTCGAAATCTTTAATATGTAACCTATATCTTTAAATATGTGAGCCTTTTCTACCCTTGTAAAAACTTCACATAACTTGAACTGTAATTCGGGGATAGAGAGTGCTTTACCCTCTCGAGCTCCCCTTCATTTTCGGAATTCGAGGTGACTAAGTTTTCGTAACCGTTTTTCTCTTCCTTCTTAAAGTGTTAAATTTATTTTGCAGACTAGTCACCTCCATTGCTTGGGATTAGCCCCTGTGTATCGGCCTAGCGCCACTTAGGTTTTAAAATGTGTATTTAGGAGTGCAAGTTCACGCCTCCAGTCCACTTAACCTGGTTTTTTTTTCTTTCTTCATGCGAAGGCCCTGTAGGTTGGGTACAAATACCCCTGTTTCTTTGTAAGTGTGCCTTGAGGGCAGTTAGAAGTAAAGTTTGTTGTGGCCTTTGATAGGCTTGTAAAATTGAGAGTAGGTCAGCTCTTTCTGGTATTTTGGAAGGTGCCTCGAGGAGGCTTGACATTACTAAGCGGGAGCAAGAGCTCCATGCAATTAAGGGTTTTTTGCCCTTTGGTATTTTGTGGTTGTGAGCTGAGAGCTCAAGGATTGATGAATGTGGGCCCGTAGCCCAGAATTTGTAAAGACCCCTTAACTGGTGCTTTGTTTGTAAAGTTGCATTGTACCTGATTTTCTTTGTTTCACCTAGTGGAAATTGTTAATTGTTAAAATTGTTATCAGTTGAAAATATAACCTTTATTTAAATTTTAAATTCATCTTTCGGACTTATACTTAGACCCATTCCCGCCCGCACCTTCTTTCACCTCTGACTTCCACGGATAACTCCGTAACAATATTAATTTTAATTTTATTTTATTGAAATTTTTAAATTCTGAGAACAATAACTTTGAAACCGTAACATATGGAGGATATTTAAAATAAAACTTTAACCCTCTACTGCCCAGTGTAACATTGATGTCACATACCATATTTTTCTTATTTTCATATTATGTATGCTGTTATTCCATCTTGGATCAACGTGACTTTGAAGTCACATTATGGCTACGCTTATTTCAAGTTCCTAAGTAACAGGAGAGTAAATATTTCCCACTAAATGTCAGCTATTTTGGGAGCCCGCACATGTGTTTATTCTAGTACGGTGTTCTCCTAGTTTGATGTTTGATTGTTCGATATTTTTATCACTAATGTGAGAAATAACATTTTATAAAGCAAAGATAAGTTTTATAAAGTATGTTTGTGAATTTTATAACTTGAAAGTTAGTTTTGCCCAATTTAACGATTAAGTTTGCTTTGTGACCTGAAAGTCACATTGGACAATGGTGAACTATAACCTCTATTTTCCTGCAGACTGATGGATCCCAATCGTTTCTACGATAAAAGGCACAGACACTGCCGTCAATATGAGGGAAATTAATGGATATAGTTTCGAAGATTCTCTTATCCGACTCCGATGATGAATTCGATTTTTGAACACTAACTGAAAATATAATTATTCCCGAAAGAGAAGGTGAAGATGGAGACAATGACAGCGTGTAAGCAGAGACCAGTGTTGAAGCAGAAACTGAGAATTCAATCAATATTGATTAAAAAAGCTGAACCAAGTTGTGTCAGTGCACTGCCATCACATACGGCGAGTGGAGGAAAGAATACTGTTTGGAAGAAGGTTAGCATACGCAGGGCAAATTCTGTATTGGCATGGAAAGATTAGTTACAACCTGGACCTAAAATACTTGATGTCCCAATAAATTATTTAAGAAAATTAATGGACAATAATATTCTCGAATCAAGAGTGGGACAAACAAGTTTATATTCTGCTGAACAGAATCCAGCGAAACCAATGAGTGCGAAAAAAATGAAATCAAATAAGTTTTTTGGGTGTTGTCTACACAGGTCAATTTAGGGGTTGCCAAGTTCCCATACGTATTGGAAAACAAACTAGATTCACAGTTGTTGCTGACACAATGAATAGGAACAGGTGGGAAACCATAAAATCAAGACTTCACTTCAATGATAACACAAAGCTTTGCAGCCTTATTTTACTGAACAAATATTGCCGTTTGTCATACATATAAAAATTTGTCTCAACAGTAACATTTGAAACAATGAAAAAAAAAAAAAAAAAAAAAGAAACTATATTTTCATGTGATGTGAATGTAGTTGTCATAATTTTAAGAGAATGCTGGCAACTCTGAACTTGTCATTACATTAGAGGCAAGCTTTCTGGCAATACAGAGCATATTCTCCTATCGAACGGTAAACAATGAAGCTGTGGTTTTATTTGACGATAGCCACACCCTAGATCGGCTTCCGGTAATTGAGAACCTCCTCGTCGCCGGAAATCGTCTGTCAGAGATAGGTTACATTAATTTCGCGATCAGAATGTATAACTGAGTAGAGATTGCGTGCGAACAGCCTGGATTCAATATTCCAAAACTCTCCAAAGTTTTCATATGGAGTAAAATGAAATGGCGTATGGGTTTTAGTTCCGGGAGTGTCCGAGGATAAGTTCGGCTCGCCAGATGCAGGTCTTTTGATTTGACTCCCGTAGGCGACCTGCGCGTTGTGATGAGGATGAAATGATGATGAAGACGACACATACACCCAGCCCCCGTGCCAGTGAAATTAACCAATAAAGGTTAAAATTCCCGACCTTGCCGGGAATCGAATCCGGGACCCCTGTGACCAAAGTCCAGCACGCTAACCATTTAGCCATCGAACCGGACACCACCACTTGAGTGAATGGAGAACAACATAAATTTATGTTCTAAGGCAGGGATGGCGAACCTTTTCCAACTAGTGTGCCATGTTAAGTCTGGTTTATTATTCTCAACTATTGCCTGTGCCACTTGTTTTCCAATAAGGAATGTCTACAACCTACAACCCCCCCCCCCCGCGCGCGTGATTTCCTTTCTAAATTCCCGATTGTTTCATAATATGTTATTTATTTATTTATTTATTTATTTATTTATTTATTTATTTATTTATTTATTTATTTATTTATTCATTTATTTATTTAGTTATTATACATATATCTTGTATGTACATTTGATTGCATGTTCCGTTGGGCTGTACCTCAGTTATGGCCACGGCGGTTTCCTTCCCACACGTAAGCCTTTCCTATCCCATCGTCGCCACAAGACCTATGTGTCGTTGCGACGTAAAACAAATTGTAAACAATAATTATTAGATATAAAAATCAAAAGTACTAATGTTGCGAATGGACTTCACTTTCTCCATTAGCTTCATTATCTTTCCATGTTACCGTAGTTTGTATGCTCATCAATTAAACTAATTTCTCCCTCATCACATTTCCATAAGGAAATCTGAAAAAATCAGTTAACCTTGCTTGTAAGGTCACATTCATGCTTTCATCAAAACATACTGCATACATGTGGGAGTTATCCAAATTAGCTTTCAACTGGTCTGAAACTTCTTCACTCATTTTTATTATTCTATCCTTGACAGCAGTTGAGCTGGCTGGCATTCCTTTAATTCTGTTAATTATTAGTTGTTTGTTAGGGAAGTTTTCAAATAATGTGTCGGACGTCAATAAGAAAGTTTCTTTCAACAATTCACCGTCAGAAATCGTTTTCCCATGCATGCTGTACTATGCAGTGAGACAGATGGAAACAGCCGCACTGATATTATTCCTTGGCCGGAAAGATGACACAAAAGAACTAGTTTGTTTTGTGTAATGTTCGATATTTTGTGAAACGAACTCTCGTCTTTCTTCTTTTGAAATGGAACAAACATTTGAATGACCAGTCTCGAAATTGCGCTTTACATTAAATGTGGGGGATACAATAATTGTTTTCCAACACAGGCAACACATCTTTCTATCAGTCCGAATTCCCTTGTCCAGAGTTCTTGAAAAATACGGTCACCACCTTTGCTAAGTGTCTGTTCTTTTCGGCACCGAAAATATGTTTGCGATATTCGTATACAAAACCACCATAAAACGACACTATCTCACTTGACTTTCGGACCTATCAGTGTAGCAGCGTCGCCATATTGCACGTATTTAGATTTTCGATATGTATTTCTTACACGTGAAACACTGTAAGATATGTATTGTCTGTAGTACAAGACGTATATATAAAATATTATGTTCTTGTGGCGAGCCACCGAAATCGTGTTCGCGTGTCACCTCGTGGCATAGTTTCGCCATCTCTGTTCTAAGGCATGATTTAATTGACACATTTCACTTTTGTCTGTTTTATAACTATGTCAGTAAGTTATCATAACGTGCACAAAAAGTACAAATAGTGTACACCTTTTCCTCTCTCAGAATCCTCGCGTTTCTGCATTTCAATTACACCGACAGTAGTTATCCACAGCTGTTACCGTCTTATAAAGTAACCAAGGAGCAAGCACTATAGTTGCCCGAATGTAGTGAAATATAATGGTCATTGTAGGACAAGGAAGGCTGGGCTTTGCCAAAGCTGAATTTTGGCCCAAGGGTACATCATCATCATACACACATGGGTAGGGATTTTGACTGTATAAATGTAATTGTCCGTCACCAAAGCCCAGCAGTGAAGGATTCACCCTGTCTGCAGCTGGAGGATATATGATCGAGTGCATCAACTTTGATTATTGTAATCAGTGTTTAAAATTGCCATTAATAACTGTTTGTGGTCACTTACAGTGCATCCATACCGATTACGGCCTTAATGTCTGATAATCGGTCAACTTCGTGAGTTCGAATGCTAAACAATGATTAGGACTGAAACTTCAAAATGGCGGCAAGGTTTGTAAACGACGATTTTGAAGACGAGTTACTGTATCCACAATATCCCGAATATACTGATAATCGGGGATACAATATGGTGATATTCGAAAGAGGTAATCCTTTTGAAGAAATGAGTGAGAATAAATTCATGGGAAGGCTCCGTTTCTCGAAACTAAACCCCGCATAGCCTTACTTCTAAATTGAAGTTTCGCAAAACAAATGAGCATTGCCTTTCCTCTGTTGCCAGCGCGCTACGCCCGCGAGAACAGCTGATGCAATACGACCGCGGTAAACAGCCCTTGCAAAATGTAATACCGTACTCAGAAAAACTAATGAATATGGATTGAAAACAAATTCACAAAAACTACACTTACTAACAACATCTGACACTAAAAGAGAATACATTATTAAGAATAAAAGAGAATGAGGAAATAACACATCACTCACTGCTAATGGCTGGCATAGGAAGGAGGTTACGGTCTATAAAGGGAACACACTACTGATCTTACAGTCACTGGAACCCTCCAACAATATGAAAAAACACACTAATTACTGAAGGAAAATGCAAAAGATCGCGAACCGTACCGAATAGCATACACGCTGAGCGAGATAGGTTAACCACGTGGTGAATGTAAATATTAGAGTTGGCAACTGAGTTTCGAGATCGTGCTCTGCCGATATAAATCGATATGAATGACAGCTTGGGATTGGTTGGATGTCTATGCTTCAGCGCATAACCACCAGACAGAGCCAAAATCTGCCAAAACGTCAATTTAGAAGTAGAGCCGTACGAAGTGTAACTGTGTTATGTTTCCTGCAACAAATTCGCTATCAACTGGATGGTGGCGTGCCAGATGCGACCCGTGCCACTAGCGACCGCATAATCTGTAACCGTGCCGGATGCGACCGGCGTTGACAGGATGCGACCGGCGTTGACAAGCAAATTGTCATTTGATAAGTTGTGTCATCACCCAAGATAAGGTAAGCTAAACGAAGTGCAATGTAATTTCAAAAAGTCTTATAAGCAGCTACTGCCCCTACTTTACATGGTGGCGTGCCAGATGCGACCGTGCCGCATGCGATCCGTGCCACTAGCGACCGCATAATCTGTAACCGTGCCGGATGCGACCGGCGTTGACAGACAAATTGTCATTTGATAAGTTGTGTCATCACCCAAGATAAGGTAAGCTAAACGAAGTGCAATGCCATTTCAATAAGTCCTATAAGCAGCTACTGCCCCTACTCTACCTAACACTTCTGGAGAAAACTCGTTTTACAATACGAAACATGGTGATGCGTTTACGTCTTTTCCCACCGGGCGAGTTGGCCATGCGGTTAGAGGCGCGCGGCCCTGAGCTTGCATCCGGGAGATAGTGGGTTCGAATCCCACTGTCGGCAGCCCTGAAGATGGTTTTCCGTGGTTTCCAATTTTCACACCAGGCAAATGCTGGGGCTGTACTTTAATTAAGACCAGGGCCGCTTCCTTCCCATTCCTATCACTTTCCTATCCCATCGTCGCCTTAAGACCTGCCTGTGTCGGTGTGACGTCATGCGTGTCCTATTAATACCAAGAGTGTCCGAGGACGTGTTCGGCTTGCCTGGTGCAGGTCTTTCTACCTGACGCCCTCAGGCGGCCTGCGCGTCTGGATGTGGGATTATGATAATGAAGTAGGGTGAGATGAAACCCGATTTCGGCACGTAGCCTACTCCTCCCGAATAATACCAAGGGGTCTGCTCAATGCTTTACGTCGCCATCCGACGGTCGAATCACCATCAACAGCATCATATCCCCTCACTCCATTTGAACACTGAGAAAAGGTTTGAATTTGAATCCCGGCTTTTGGCATGCAATCTAGTGATTAGAAACTGTCTACCACCAACTTTCCTACCCTGCCGGCCAACATTCTGATGGTGAAATTTTTTTTCATCCAGGCTAAGTGGCTCAGACGGTTGAGATGCTGGTCTTCCGACTCCAGCTTGGCAGGTTCGATCCTGGCTCAGTCCGGTAGTATTTGAACATGCTGAAATACGCCAGCTTTCTGTCGGTGGATTTACTGGCACGTAAAATAAGTCCTGCGGGACTAAATTCCGGCACCTCGGCGTCTCCTTAAACCATAAAAGTAGTTACTGGGACGTAAAGCCAGCAACATTATTATATTTTTCTTTCGAACAATGGCACTCGAACCTGCTAACAACGGTGTCAGACCTTTATTTTAGAAAATACCAAGTTAGCTACTTATAAGCAACCTGCCACTTGGTGACAGCCCTTAATGCTGATCAATTGTAAGTGATTGATGGGTCGCATGCGGCACGGTGCTTATCCGCTCGGTCGCAATTGGCACGATAATGACCGGATCGCATCCGGCACGGTCGCATCTGGCACGTAACCCTTTACATAGCACTTCTGGGGGAAACTCGTTTTACAACACGAAATATGGTGATGCATTTACGTCTTTTCCCACCGGGCGAGTTGGCCATGCGGTTAGATGCGCGCGGCTGTGAGCTTGCATCCGGGAGATAGTGGGTTCGAATCCCACTGTCGGCAGCCCTGATGATGGTTTTCCGTGGTTTCCCATTTTCACACCAGGAAAATGCTGGGGCTGTACCTTAATTAATGCCACGGCCGCTTCCCTCCAATTCCTAGGCCTTTCCTATCCCATCGTCGCCATAAGACCTATCTGTGTCGGTGAGACGTAAAGCCATTAGCAAAATAAATGGTATTTTCCTCAAATATCTCCATATATGGAGCTGCGCCTCCATGTCTGGGAGAAGGTACCAAGCAGGTTAGGTCAGTGCGTTGCCGGACGACTAGTTACAGCTACTTCGGTAGGCTGCTGGGTTCGAATATCCCGTCGGCCATCCTCGAAAATTATTTCTCGTGGTTTCCCATTTTTCATCTCCAGGAAAATGGGCGTGGTATTTCATTTCGTAAATTCCACAAATATTGGCCGGGAATCAAACCCGGACTGCATTGATTAGAAGCGAGCAGTGATGCCACTGGGCTCGTTTCTATTACTCCCCACTCTATCCGGTTCTTACTGCGGGTCAGGGTGTGAAGCAGATTTGGCATTCTTTTACGGCTGGATGCTTTTCTTGACGCCAACCATTAGAGGAGAAATGCTACGTGTTAATGTGGTGGTGGTGGTGGTGGTGGTGGTGGTGGTGGTGGTGGTGGTGGTGGTGGTGGTGATTATTGTTTTAAGAGGAAGTGCAACTAGGTGACCATCCTTTATTTAACACTAATCAGGGAGAAAAATGGAAGGAATCCGACACTGCGAAAAAGGAAGATATCAGCGAAAGAAAGACAAGAGCCACGAAGGGCGTGAAAACGAACGACTCTCTAGGCCTAGAAAGTTCTAATCCCGTCGGGGTTGGAATAGAACAAGATTTGACCAAGGAAAGTCGGATAGGATAGATGAAAATGAGGAGCCAGGCACAAGTAAGTGGAAGCAGTGCTAGGACTCAACTCAGTGCCCCGTGGTCACTAACCCACGCTCCCAAGTTGAGAGTCCCTTACGACACGCAGGGAATACCATGGGTGTAATTCTACCGCCCCCCTCCACAGGGGAATGTGGAGTTAGATAACTTTCTTCTTTAGCATGACCTTCCTCTGGTTCATCGATTTTCTGGTACTACTGGTACGTAACATACTGGTTTATCATAGTACTCCACGCATTTGATTCCTTCTCTGTGGCACTGATGGAATGAGCAGTGTACACACTTAAAGGAATAATAGCAGAGGATTGTTCACGGCTGTCTGCGGCCTGGTCATTCCAGGTCGGGAACTTTGGACTGTTAGATCGGCAGCATAGTACTGTTAAAAATGAGAAAATGTGCGGTTTTCTATTTTATCGAGTATTTCATAATTATGATAGCATTGCTTGTAACTGAGACATTTCTGTTGACTTCATTGTAATGACCTATGATGATTTCAGTTGGCAAAACGACAAAGACAGTCTTTCTGATGATGTAAAAAGACAGTTAGAGAGTGAGTGCCTGCCATTATCATCAACTGCCCAACTCCACTGATTGGCAGTAGGCAAGTGGGCCTACCATCATAATGAAAACTTACCAAGAGGACCTGCCATTATAATTTCCTAACCAAGTCTTCACATGCGAAAATACGTATGGTGACTTGCCCGTCGCTTTTCTGAGTAACTTTAAGAGCTATGCAGTTTAATATAATCTTATTCACAACGTGTAGAGTATTTAACCTAGAATTCTGAATACAATGTAGAATTCCGTAGCAAAGCACGGGTACATTAGCTAGTCATATCTAAATTTGTATCAGAATCTAATTACGCTGTACCGGGGACTCCGAAATTAAGTTTGAATCCCTTTCAGAAAACAATCGATAATGTTTGGTAACAAAACACACGAGTAGCGTTGCGAAAATATTGCAGATCTTGGGCTAGGAAGACTTAGAAGTAAGAAGACGAGCTGCTCGACTAAGCGGGATGTTCCGAGCTGTCAGTGGTGAGATGGCGTAGAATGACATTAGTAGACTAATAAGTTTGAGTGGTGTTTTTAAAAGTAGGAGAGATCACAATATGAAGATAAAGTTAGAACTCAAGACGACATATTGCGGCAAATATTCGTTTATAGGACGAGGAGTTAGGGACTGGAATAATTTACCAAGGGAGATGTTCAATAAATTTCCTACGGGCGAGTTGGTCGTGCGGTTAGGAGCGCGCAGCTGTGAGCTGGCATGCGGGAGAAAGTGGGTTCGAATCCCACTGTCGGCAGCCCTGAAGATGGTTTTCCGTGGTTTCCCATTTTCACATCGATGTGTACTTTAATTACGGACAAGGCCGCTTCCTTCCCACTCTTAGCCCTCCTATCCCATCGTCGCCTATAATATATATAATTTGGTGTGGCTATTTCTAGCCGAGTGCAGCCCTTGTGAGGCAGACCCTCCGATGAGGGTGGGCGGCATCTGCCATATGTAGGGAACTGCGTGTTATTGTGGTGGAGGATAGTGTAATGTGTGGTGTGTGAGTTGCAGGGATGTTGGGGACAGCACAAACACCCAGCCCCCGGGCCATTGGAATTAACCAATGAAGGTTAAAATCCCCGACCCGGCCGGGAATCGACCCGGGACCCTCTGAACAGAAGGCCAGTATGCTGACCATTCAGCCAACGAGTCGGACATCGTCGCCTTAAGACCTGTCTGTGTCGGTGCGACGTTATACCACAAGCAAAAAAAGAAGATCCTAATTCTCTGAAATTATTTACGACTTAGTCCTACTTACTTATCGTGTCCTATTAGTGCCGGGAGTGTCCGAGGACGTTTTCGGCTTGCCTGGTGCAGGTCTTTCTACCTGACGCACATGGGAGGCCTGCGCGTCTGGATGTGAGATTATGATAATGAGGTAGGGAAAGATGAAACCCGGTGTCGGCACGTACCCTACTCCTCTCGAATAATACCAAGGGGTCTGCTCAATGCTTTACGTCCCTATCCGACGGCCGAATCACCATCAACAGCATCATATTCCCTCACTTCATTTGAACACTGCGAAGAGGTTTAGATTTGAATCCAGGCTTTTGGTACGCAATCTAGTGATTACAAATTGTATACACCAACTTTCCTACCCTGCCGGCCTACTGTCGGATTTTTTATTAGGGACACTCGAGTTTAGGCTTTAATTACAAACGAACCAATAGGCCTATTGCAATGCGAGTTATACCAATATTTTCCTTGTTTAATTCTACATTGGCGTATATAAGACACATTGTTTTCGACTTTCATTAAATATTTTTTATTTGTGGTTGTAATAAATATTGCCCGGGTTTTTGGCTTCTTCTCTAGGAAGCGCTCACTTAGGAATATATACAAGGAAAACTACTTGTCTGATGGTAATGAAATTTTTATATGTTATAACCACATGTATTTGTAGTGTAATACTCAAGTTACAATTTTTTCAATCATCCCGAAAAAAGTTCTTATCATTTTTCTAAAGCAACTCTTTCTCAGCCCAGGATAAACGTACAACAGCAAAGTTGGGCTTGTTTTGAAGCACTCAGTCATGGTTATCAGAAACTACAACAACTGTAACCGTACAGTTTGGTACCGAATTTATGAAGAGTAATATTGAAAGGAGGTTTTGTGTACGCCGGACCGTGCGATTAACAGCAGGCCGGGTGGTGAAAACGGGCGCAGTGTTGCCGCGTTCAGTAGTAATCACGCGCGCAACGAACACAGTACACTCGCCCCGGGCAATTGTGGAACAGAATGCCCATGACCTTGGTTTATCCGCAAGCTATTTTCAGTTGTCCTATGTTCTGCATGTTGGCCACGTCACTTCAAGATGCCTCCAAGACCACCGTTATCAGAGGGTGAACTTGCAATGATTTTGAGTGCTATTTGTTTCTTTCAATGTGAGGGGGAAAAAGTAGGGGACAAGAGGTTCCCTGTGTACAAGAAGGTGGCAGATTGTCTTGGATTATCGCTGTCGTCAGTGAAGAGAGTAGGAGCCTCTTCAAAGGAGAATGATGGAAATACGTCATCCAGGTCAAGAAAGAAGCAGTGTGTGAGACCGGGGCGTCCGAAAATCCATCTAGATGATTTTACTTTGGGCACAATACGAAGAAATATGCACGATTTTTATATGAATAAGATATTTCCCACAATTAAAAGCCTCCGCATGAAACTGTTAGAAAATATGCCGGATTTTCCCGATATGTCAATTTCTACGCTTTTGAAAGTAGTTCGAAGCTTGGGATTCCGATTCAAAAAACTAAACAGGAAACCAGTGCTAATGGAACCTGTGACAGTTGCTGCATCCCGACACACCTACCTTAGACGAATTAGAGACTTAAGAGCACAGGGCTACAAGATCTTCTTTACAGACGAGACGTGGTGCGGACAGAACCATACTATGAAATATGGGTGGCAAGAAAACGTGATTGAAGCTTTAGAAAACAACTTTGACAACTATAATCTGTACAGAGGGTACATTCAGCAAATTTATGGATGGCGTGGAGGGTTCAAAACACCGTCTGGGGCTGGGAAACGCATCATAATTTTACACATCGGAAGTGAAGAAGGATTTCTTGACGGTGCAGAACTTTGTTTTATTGGCAAGAAAGGCAGTGGTGATTACCACAATGAGATGAACTCGACTCATTATGAAGAATGGTTCACGAAAGTCCTGAGTTTATTGCCTCAAAAGTCGGCTGCCGTTATAAATCAAGCTCCATATCATACGATGGTCGATCCTTCATCTAAAAACCCGAACATGTCATGGCTGAAACCTGAAATTATATCCTGGATAACATCAAAGAATATTTCACTACCACCTGGAGTTGACGATTATAACAAATTAACGAAATCAGAGCTGATTGTCCTTGCCAGGCCTTATTTTCAAACACCGGTAAAGAAGCTGGAACAACTGACTAAACGACTTCGACCAGATGTACAGCTTGTTTGGTTACCAGTGGCCCATTGCGAGCTTAATACAATCGAGCTCATTTGGGCTTACGTAAAAGGGAAAGTAGCAAAAACAAATATGGCTAACACATTAGAAAATGGTAGAGGTATGGAAGCAATTAACGCTTTATGCCGAGAAGCCTTACGTACCGTCACCCCTGAACTCTGGAAACAATGCATTAAACACGCTAAGAAAATTGAAGACCACTACTGGGAAAAAGATGGACTGTCTGAAAACGTCCCTTATTTCGAGCCAGTCATAATCAACATGAATGACAGCAGCACCGATTCATCGGAATACAGTGATTTTTCAGACGAAGAAAATTGATAGAATTAAATATTGTAAATATATGTAAATAATAATGCAAATAACTCTTGTAAAAATTGTACAGTGTGATATTTCTAAATAAGTCAACCATTTTTAGACCTGCCTTTGAAGGTCCAAAGCCCTTATGAGAAAAGGTGATGGGAAGTGGAATTTATAAGAGGAAAAATTAAAGGTTGAAAGTAAACGAAAAGCTGTGTTCGTTGCGCGCGTGATTACTACTGAACGCGGCAACACTGCGCCCGATTTCCCCACCCGGCCTGCTGTTAATCACACGGTTCGGCGTACACAAAACCTCCTTTCAATATTACTCTTCATAAATTCTGTACCAAACTGTACGGTTACAGTTGTTGTAGTTTCTGATAACCATGACTGAGTGCTTCAAAACAAGCCCATGTTTGCTGTTGTACGTTTATCCTGGGCTGAGAAAGAGTTGCTTTAGAAAAATGATAAGAACTTTTTTCGGGGTGGTTGAAAAAAATTGCAACTGGAGTATTACACTACAAATACATGTGGTTATAACATATAAAAATTTCATTACCATCAGACAATTAGTTTTCCTTGTATATATTCCTAAGTGAGCGCTTCCTAGAGAAGAAGCCGAAAACCCGGGCAATATTTATTATAACCACAAATAAAAAATATTTAATGCACATCGAAAACAATGTGTCTTATATACGCTAATGTAGAATTAAACAAGGAAAACATCGGTATAACTCGCATTGCAATAGGCCTATTGGTTCGTTTGTAATTAAAGCCTAAACTCGAGTGTCCATAATAAAAAATCCGACAGTACATTCTCATGGTGAATTTTTTTTTTCATCCGGGCTAAGTGGCTCGACGGCTCAGACGGTTGAGATGCTGGTCTTCCGACTCCAACTTGGCATGTTCGATTATGACTCAGTCTGGTGGTATTTGAAGGCGCTCAAATACGTTAGCTTTGTGTCGGTGGATTTACTGGCACGTAAAATAAGTCCTGCGGGACTAAGCTCCGGCACCTCGGCGTCTCCTTTAACCATAAAAGGAATTACATTATCATATTTATCTTTCGACCAACGGCACTCGAACCTGCTAACAACGGTGTCAGACCTTTATTTTAGAAAAGACCAAGTTAGCTACTGATAAGCAATCTGCCACTTGGTGACAGCCCTTAATGCAGATCAATTGTAAGTGATTGATGGGTCGCATGCGGCACGGTGCATATCCGCTCGGTCGCTATTGGCACGATAATGGCCGGGTCGCATTCGGCACGGTCGCATCTGGCACGTAACCAACTGGATATTCCAACGCAAAGAAATGATCCTGCTTCTCCAGTAAATAGACTACTGGCTGCTTTGAGATATTAGGCAACAGGTGCATTTAATATTATAATAGGAGACACTGCTGGAATATATAGATCAACTGCAGCCAGAATTATTTATGACGTAAGTAACTTTGTAGCCTTTTTCAGCAACAAATAGCCTATGTCTTACATAGTGGTCATTGGTCGCTTTCAAATGAAATACCGACGTTTGTTAAAAAGAGAAATGCGCGCGAATGTGCGATGTTTATTGACAGCTGTATATTGATTGTAAATCTCTCGTTCTCGCGTGCTATGTTCGTGTTCGTTCACATCAGTGTAGACGATTCTGGAGACTACTGTCGGCTTTTTTATTATGGACACTCGAGTTTAGGCTTTAATTACAAACGAACCATTAGGCATATTGCAATGCGAGTTATACCAATATTTTCCTTGTTTAATTCTACATTATCGTATATAAGACAGATGGTTTTCGACATTCATTAAATATTTGTTATTTATGGTTGTAATAAATATTGCCCGGGTTTTTTGGCTTCTTCTCTAGGAAGCGCTCACTTAGGAATATATACTAGGAAAACTACTTGTTTGATGGTAATTACATTTTTATATGTTATAACCACATGTATTTGTAGTGTAATACTCAAGTTACAATTTTCTTCAACCACCCCGAAAAGAGTTGTTATCATTTTTCTAAAGCAACTCTTTCTCAGCCCAGGATAAACGTACAGCAACAAACTTGGGCTTGTTTTGAAGCACTCAGTCATGGTTATCAGAAACTACAACAACTGTAACCGTACAGTGTGGTACCGAATTTATGAAGAGTAATATTCAAGGGAGGTTTTATGCACGCCGGACCGCGCGATTTACTGCAGGCCGGGTGGTGAGATCGGGCGCAGTGTTGCCGCGTTCAGTAGTAATCACGCGCGCAACGAACACAGCTCTTCGTTTACTTTCAACTTTTACTTTCAACTTGCAATGATATTGAGTGCTATTTGTTTCTTTCAATGTGAGGGGGAAAAAGCAGGGGACAAGAGGTTCCCTGTGTACTAGAAGGTGGCAGATTGCCTTGGATTATCGCTGTCGTCAGTGAAGAGAGTAGGAGCCGCTCCGAAGGAGAATGATGGAAATACGTCATCCAGGTCAAGAAAGGAGTAGTGTGTGAGACCGGTGCGTCCGAAAATCCATCTCGATGATTTTACTTTGGGCACAATACGAAGAAATATGCACGATTTTTATATGAATAAGATATTTCCCACAATTAAAAGCCTCCGCATGAAACTGTTAGAAAATATGGCGGATTTTCCTGATATGTCAATGTCTACGCTAGTAGTCGCTAGGTTTGGAGTCTATTTTAGTAATTTAATGACAGAATTTCCAAGATAGCGACTAGTGACTTCATTTGGAGACAATTCCGGCGAATTTTAATTTATTACTTGTAAACATTGCATTGCGCTTCGCAAAATCGCACGGCGCGTGATGCGAAATATTAATCTGCTAAGTAATGGTATCTAACAAAGGGGGCATTCCGTACTCGTCATCACCAATTTCGCGCAAATTTGTAGAACATGCAGGGCTTGGCTAGAAGTGAAAGTACCTGAAGTGGGAACACCAGATGGCCAAGCGTATAGAAAATAAAAATAAAAATGTTGACGCGGCTCTCGCACTGTATAGGCCCCTTACTTTAGTGCACACGTCGAGCGGTAGTTAACGTAGCGATAAGAGCTCGGACTAGTAATTCGATGGTTGTGGGTTCAACTCCCCGTGTGGAGTAACATGTTACGTTACGCGTGGTTCGCTTCTAAACTTTGCGATGAGAGAGAATGCTTTATGAATATCATTCAAGTATGTTTTGATATGGAGACGTTGGGACAACGATGTGGTTGTAAAAATGCGGCATTTATAACTTGTGCTAGATGCAGAAATAATTATTGTTTCCCCTGCTTCTACGATAAATATCATCCTGACACATGTAACTTAAATAATCGAATGTCAATGAATAAAGTTTTGAATTTTCATGTACAAAGTCTTTTCGCACGCGCTTTAATTACAATCGCTTGTTGAAAGGTCTGACAATGAATACCCAATGTTTTTACCTTTCCTATGCCTTTTGCGGATAAATAAATAAAATTAATTATTCACCTCTTTGCTTAATTGGAAAATGAATGATATCAAAGTTGGGAGGAAAAAAGTCTCCACACTGGGAGTCAAACTCACGACCATCGAATTACTAGTACGAGCTCTTACCGCTACGCCAACTACTGCTCGACGTGCGCACTAACGTAAGTGGCTTATACAGTGCGAGAGCCGCGTCAACATTTTTATTTTTATTTTCTATACGCTTGGCCATCTGGAGTTCCCACTTCGGGTACTTTCATTTCTAGACAAGCCCTGCATGTTCTATAAATTTGAGCGAAATCGGTGGTGACGAGTAGGGAATGCTCCCTTGTAAGTGCATGACTGATTCACACATGCGGAGCATGAATTCATACTATTTTCAGAAGGCTTATCAGAGGCCGATCAACTCACACACATACTTCCTGTGAGGGAATAGAGATGTGTAGTTTTTAGCCTTGTAGCCTCGTATAAGCAAGTCGGGCTTTGAGACAATAAGTGTTATAATATACCATAGTACTCCTGTATTGCACAAGACATGTAGAATAAACCGTTTTGACCAATTTTATCTCCTGATTTTTCTGATTTTCATATCAAAATCTCCTGATTTTTGGTTCTGTGAAATTGGCAGGTATGTAGGTGACAATAATGCAGATATAATTTAGGAACAGAAAAGGTTGCTTTTTCATTAATGTTCAGACTATAAATGTGACAGCAATTTACTTGGAAGGAACGCTGTAGGCAGTTGGTTCGGTTCTGTGCACGATAGCACTAATTTTTTAGAACTTCAGCAAGTGAGCGAATTTATTAAATACGCCGCTAACTCAACACTATTAAGTAATCAGTAATTACGATTGGTGTACCGCAGTCTTTTTAAACAAAGGTTACAATTTAAACTGATATTAAGTAATCAACAATTAGCAGTTCATTAATTGAGATAGATGCACTCGGCCAATAACGTAACTAGATGAGGAAAATGTTACTTCTTCCGTTATTTTGTAAATAAGTAAATTCTTTCACTGTCATGCACTGAGTCTTGACTGAAGCTTTTCTCTAAGGTGAAAACTGCTTCACCGTATTGATGAACCTAAGGAACATCAAACCAATTCCGTCCTGTTCTTGTGAACTTCGAATTTGTAGGAAATAAATTAATTTATCTGCGTTGGAAGATCTGGTTGCAGTAGTGGGATCTTTCCTTCTCGTATGTTGATTTCCACTTGAAGGGTGCAGATCTTGAGGTCCAATTTCGGGTGACCTTTCGGAAGCGTCATCCTGATCCTGTGCTGTCACTGACGGGCTTCCCGTTGGATTTTTTCTCCCTACAGCAAATCGATTACGTTAACCGGATTCAAAAACCGTGATGCTGGAAATACGAGACCACCTTACACAACGCTGGTGGAAAAAGTAAGTCTATATTATAATAATATTATGAAGAGGAAAAATTTGTATGTTTGTTTGTAACGGGTAAACTCAAAAACTACTGAACCGATTTTAAAAATTTCTTCTCCTATAGAAAGCTACATTGCCAATGAGTAACATGGGCTGTATTTTATTTACAAAACAATTCGAGGTGGGGGGCACGGGGGGGGGGCAGATATAAAAATAATAGGCTAATATAGGCAAAATATCGAATTTGTCGTATAAGGACGAGACAAAGTTCAATTTAACCCTCTTGACGCAAAGAACAAAACTAGGTAAGCCATACGGGCCCGAAAACCATGTTTTAAGGCCCTAAAACCAACCGTTACGGAGATAATTGGCACCACACTACCCCTGCTCTAGGAATCGAATAGAAGAAATGAACTGTCGTAACCATGGCAACGTCAGATCCAGGATTCTAGAGCAGCGAGATTATGTATGTACGTTTGGGCATAGCTGCCAACCAAAATTGATACAAATAAGACTTAATATCTGGAAAAAATATCCTGTTGTGTAAGGCACTCATAGGACTCCTTTGGGCGGGGATGGAAAGGGGGTGAAGTATAAAAATCTTACTACATATAAAAATGGATGTATGTGTGTTTGTGTGTAAATGACACATCTCCTCCTAAATTACTGGAGCAATGTCAACCAAACTTGGTACACGTATTATTTACTATCGAGAGACGAGCACTGTGGGGGTAAGCCATCCCTAACGCCCTTAAGGGAGGGGGGTCAGGGGGATAGTTATAAAAATAATCGAGAATACTGTCGAATTCATAGTTTTCGGGGTCGCTGAGTTGATAAGTAATACTCCAGAATTTTTTAAAGTCCAAGTTCAGCCCCCTTTTAGGTGGGGAGCGAAGGTGGGGGGTGAGATATATAAATAATTAAAAATAGTTTCGAATCCATAGATTTCAGGGTCTCTGAGATGAATAGTAATACTCCGGATTTTATGCAAGTCCAAGTGGGGGGCGAAGGGGGTGAGATATAAAAATAATCGAAAAACTATATATAAAAATCTTATCTTCTTCTTCTTGCTATATAAAAATGGATGTATGTGTGTGCATGGGTGTGTGTGGGTGCGTAAATGACACATCTCCTCCCAAACCACTGGAGCAATTTCACCAAACTTGGTACACTTATCAATTAGTATCAGGAGACAAACCACGTGGGGGTAAGACACCCCTAGCACCTTTATGGGTAGGGGGCGAGGGGGGGTGGTATAAAAAATCTAGAGTATTATCGAATCCATAGTTTTCGTGGTCGCTGAAATGAATAGTGACACTCCTAAGTTTTTAAAGTTCATGTTCAACCCTCTTTGGGGTGTGGGTGAGGGGGGAGTGAGTTATAAAAATAATCGAAAACAGTGTCGAATCTACAGTTTTCGGGGTCACTGAGGTGAATGGTGACAATCCTGATTTTTTATCTCTTAGGGGTAGGGGGGCGAGAGGGGGACAGTCTCATTGACAGTTGAAATCCTGTACATCGTATCTATAGTGCGACGGCTAAATACATACAGTTATCACTTATTAATTTTTGACAGGATCAAATACTTCCCAGTCGATTCGAGCTTCCATAAGGACGAAGTTTTACTCGAAAATTAAATAATCTAAAACTTGAAATCAAAGACATCTAAATAATTCTAAAACTACATAACAGACGGTAACATATCAATCTACAACTCAAAAATGAATTCTATAAAAATTCACATCACACATAACTAACTGGTAATGCAAATCTTAAAGGTAAATATTCAGAAACTATCCGGGCAACGCCGGGTATTACAGCTAGTCATTTATAAAGTGAAAAATGCAACCATATCATTACAAATATTCAACTTATTTTGGCTTTCCTTAATTGTGAAATGGCTAGTTTTTTCCCCTGCGAGGAAGTGCACAATATATACTAAATGACTTGAACTTCCAGCGGTCCTGTAACTCTTTATTAGTAGTACCATTATCTCCATATAAACGTATCTTAACAGGTAGAACAAGACGGTGTTTCACGGGAGCTCAATTAGTAGGACACTTGCACAATATTGGTAATCGGTGAAATTAAATTACAATTCCCTTCTGAGAACTTAAAGAAATGTTATATGAATGCCAAAGTTGTGACTAAAGGGGGTACTTATTTCCCCTCGTACATTATCATTGTATGTGCTACAAAGGGGACTTAACCTAAGGATGATAACTCACAATCTTAATATATCTCGGCAATATTCCGCAACCCAATCTCAAACAATGAAGACGAAACTCTGGTAATTTCACTATTGAAAAAGTCTACTAAAGAGCTTGAATACTTATGTTTATAGGCTAATCGCAATCGGTGAAGCTCTTCCTGGGACTTAATCTTTGAAGCCATATACAATATATAGAGTAAAGTTATGATCATATTAAGAATAACTCACTGCGATTCATTTGGAGCATTTTCCCTAATTTATAAACGCTGACACATAGATGGCATGGATTGCTGGACTCCCATCTTTCCAGTCCGATCACATTTACTAATACCAACAGGTCTCCTTTCCTTAACTTCCATGATTCTACAGTTTCCTCACCACTCGTGACAATTTTATTCCTCGAAGACTCAGAATTCAAATTTTCTCTCCCTTGGTTGATGATCTACTTCTTAAGTCACTTAAACATCCTCTTAATACAGTCTAATTCTACAACTTGCAGTTTCGAAGTTAAACTGAGAAAACAATAACTCCCGATATGATAGACGCACACACACCTCTGTTGACTAAAGCAATGATTTAATTTAGTACCTGAATACGTTTATCTTCTGTAACAACTAGATTAGGTTTACGTAATTAGATAATGATTCAATTTTCTTGAAAGAGATCTGTGGAGGCTAGAATCAATTATACTTAAAGATAAATATTTACATCATCACTAATGAAGAAGATGGCACGATTCCTGGTAATGCAAGGGCAATAAACCAGCTGGTGATGAGATAACCAACGCCTTTAGCAAAGTTAATAACAAACTCTTGAATTAATTCCTTCAGTAGTAATATCCTGCATAACGACGGCTACTATATCCTCATGAATTACAACATTATATGCATTACTAAGCTACTATGAGCTATTTGTGTTGAGTAACTTGAGTAATTAAACTGACCTTGAAAAACAACAAGGGGCAATTTTAATAAACAAGGTAAGATTGGCGATGGTGACAAATAGACTATGATATAATAATAATAATAATAATAATAATAATAATAATAATAATAATAATAATAATAATAATAATAATAATAATAATAAATAACACCGGGCGAGTTGGCCGTGCGGTTAGGGGCGCGCAGCTGTGAGTTTGCATCCGGGAGATAGTGGGTTCGAACCCCACTGTCGGCAGCTCTGAAGATGGTTTTCCGCGGTTTCCTATTTTCACACCAGGCAAATGCTGGGGCTGTACCTTAATTAAGGCCACGGCCGCTTCCTTTCCATTCCTAGACCTTTCCTATCCCATCGTCGCCATACGATCTAACTGTGTCAGTGCGACGTAAAGCAATAGCAAATAATAATAATAATAATAATAATAATAATAATAATAATAATAATAATAATAATAATAATAATAATAATCCCTCTCCTACTGGTACAGTGCTGGCCTGCTGACTCCAGGTTGGCGCGTTCGATCGTGGCTCATTTCGATGATACGTGAAGGTACACAAATACACCAGGCTCGTGTTAGTAAATTAGCGGACACGTAAAGGAACTCCTATTGAGCAAAATTCCGGTACCTCGGCGCCTCAGAAAACCGCAAAAGTAGTTACTGGAACGTAAAACGAATAACACTAATAATCCCTGCTCAGTGAACTGCATACGTGGGGTCGCAGTGGGAAGGCTTATGTGTCCCATTGAAGCAGGCAGCCCAACCGTAGATGCAACCATACCGGATGGGTGGGTATCTGGCGAGATATCTATGTTTCTTAGGAAGCGGGTAGCAGCCTTTCGGAAGTTGTAAGCGTAGAAGTCTTGTCTGAAATGACCTTCAATATTATTCTGTTACAGGGACTTAAAACCCCTAACAGAGACTACCACAAAAACAACCCACCTTCGATCCTTTGAGATGTGGTGTTTCTGACGCCTCCTCAGAACATCATGGGTTGACAGAATACGTAACACTGAAGTACTCCAGCGCCTGAACAAAGAGCCAGAGGTCATGCACAACATCAGAAAGAAGACATTTGAATACTTTAGCCTTATCATTCCAAATGATAAATATAGACCCCTTCAGCTTATCTTACAAGGTAAAATCTAAGGAAGCAGAAATGGGGAAGAAGGAGAATAAGTTGGCTACGGAACCTACGAGAATGGTATGGGCTCAGTACTCGAGTTACTGAGAACGAGATCGCCCTGATGACAGCCGACATCCGATGAAGATATGGTACAAGAAGAAGAAGAAGAAGAACGCTTAACAAAGTTGATACTGTTGCACACTGAAAACAACGGGTAACTACAGTCGTAACTCCCAAGAAGATGCAGCTCCCTCTATATTATGCTGGTAGTTGCCTCTCGCGTAAAATATTTCGAATGTACAATAGTTCGCCATTGATCTTCGGCCAGAGACTACACACATGAAGGGGCTATCATTAAGAATAATAATCTTTCTTTTCTTTCTTTCTTTCTTTCTTATTCTCTTTACCCTCCAGGATTGGCTTTTTCCCTCGGACTCAGCAAGGGATCCAGCCCCTACCGCCTCAAGGGCAGTGTCCTGGAGCGTGGGACTTTGGGTCGGGGAGATACAGCTAGGGAGGAGAACCAGTACCTCTCCCAGGTGGCCTCGCCTGATATGTTGAACAGGGGCTTTGTGGGGGGATGGGAAGATTGGAAGTGGTAGACACGGAAAAGGGAAGGAAGTGGCAGTGGACCATCTCGGCATTTGCCTGGAGGAGAAGTGGGAAGCCATGGAAAACCACTTCCAGGATGCTGACGTGGGAATAGAACCCCCTCTACTAATTTGATCTCCCGAGGCTGAGTGGACTCCGTTCCAGCCCTCGTACAATTTTTCAAATTTCGTGGCAGAGCCGGGAATCGAACCTGGGCCTCCGTAGCTAATCAGGCTAACCACTACATCACAGAGACATCCATCTCTTGGCACAGGCCAGAGCAAAATGTAACTTCCACTGAAATCCCAGTCTCGTCCATGGCTGTGACAATATGGAAGCTGCTGGGGTATGGGTGGTGCTGAGCAATGGCATTCAGACTACAACCAAAGTGTCTGAGTATCATGAAAGGTATTGCTCATAGGGTTAATTGTGCTACCCAGTGAGAAAAGCAATGGCAAACTATCTCACTCTTCGTCTTGCCTATTACGTCTCATTTTGGTACTGCCATTGATTTTTTTTGTTTTCCTATACCTTTCGTCCGAGAGCTGACTTCCTTCCTACATCAATACTGTTGATAGCAACTGCGAGCTCAATGCATTAGCTTTACTGCTATTTGAGGATCCAACCAGCCTCTGGGCTGATGACCTAACAGACAAACATACCAACGAAAGCGGAATTCTACTGGAACGTATACTGTGACTCAGTAACTGGCCTATGCAGTCGGCCATGGCGGAGATAACTTAATACTGTCGGGTGATAATAAGTGCGCCACAGAGATCTTTGACGTGCCAACAAGGACAACATCGGCTACCTCAGCCAGGATCAAACCTGCAAACTTGAGATCACGTTGGAAATTCTAACACTGATCCGAGACAGCTTTCATTAGAAAGATGAGTACTGACATTCTGCGCGTCTGAGCGTGGGTGGGTTACTACGGAATTATTAACACAAACATCAAACAGAGGAAATGCACGAGTTGGTAATGCAGGGACGGATGACATACAATGACCAGAATAGTGAACGGAGAGTCGTCAAGATAGAGCTTTGATAAAATGCCCGATATCTCGAAAACAGTTGGTCTTAGCTGAAATTGCTTAAGTGGTGGTTCGATCAGCTTTTAGTATCGGGAATACATGTGCGAAATTTTGGGAACGTAGGAACAAGTATGCATCGAGGGTGGGCCAAATTGCCGAAATTTAGATAGAAAAGCAAATATCTCGAAAACGGTGGAGCTTAAAGTAAAACTGACAAATATCGACCCCCCCCCCCTCCTACGACGATCAGCCTCATTTCCTTTCGCAGTTATATTCTCACACCCCGAAGGTTAAGTCGCTAGGACCAAAGGTGAGTCAAGTTGCCAAATTTGGATAAAAATGCAAATATCTCGAAAACGGTTGGTGTTAAAGCAAAAAAGGAGAGATCTTTCTCCAACTTGTTAATACCCCCACATGAGTATTGACGAACACAATAAGTCAGGTTAAAAACCGGAAGGGTCAACGGTTCGATTCGTTATTTAGGCCTTTTGACATTTCCACTGTTTTCAGCCTCAGAATGTATCGATAAGTTATAAAGTGATTGATATATTGTGTTCCAATTTGGATTTGTCAAAATTCGGGGTTTAAATGGGCAATAAATCGAGAAAAAAAAGGAGTACATGTTTTACCCTACCCGAGTACTGTAGGCAGCCATCTTGGAAATCAAAATAGCGGCTGGTCACGTGATCCTCCTCCTGACTTACATCTGACCTACTAAGCCGAGCCAATTCGTATCACAACAGAACAGATGTACAAAAATATTCGGACACTCGTTATTTAATACTGTCATTGTCATGGACTCAGACGAGCCCGCGTGGTGGCCATGATAGCGTGTGGAGTGTATATGGTGCGACACCGAGGTTAGCCGGTTCGATTCCCGTTGGTGGTATCAGAGTAATGGTCGGCAGGGTAGGAGTGGTGGTGGTATACAATTTCTAATCACCAGACTGCAAGCTAAAAGCTTGGATTAAATTCCAAACCTCTCATCAGTGTGCATATGGATGGACGGCGTATGACGCTGACCGTCAGATGGTGACATAAAGCCCTGAGCAGAACCCTTGGTGCTATTCAAAAGGAGTAGGTTATGTGCCGGCACCGAATTTCACCCTCTCCCTTCATACTATCATATATCACGTCATTCACTTCATGTAATTAACTCCTCTAGTGAGGTTGACTTCAGGAAGGGCATCCGGTCGTACAACTCGCTACGCCCCAATAGAGAAACGGGGCAAGGACTGGACGTTCATACATTGTCATATACTCAAATAAATTTTGTAAATACAATAAACATTTAATATATTGACTAGTACTCATGATGAATGTAAATTACTGAACATTTGCTGCAATCATCGACATCTGAAAATTATAACCGTAATTTCCAGACGACATTATTTTCATCGATACGTGTCCAAATAAAGTTCACTTTAACACTTCCAAATTTTATAACTCGTTGCGGTTACGGTACACATTCACGCTATCTCCAGTTCACTTGTAGGCGCCGTGATATACACTGACTGACAGTGACAATGCAACACCAAGGAGGAGTGGTTCGAAAGGGATGAAAGTTGGGGAAAAAACAGAGAGGGCACGGACGAATAATTGATGTTTATTTCAAACCGATATGCAGGTTACACAATGCGCACGGCATCGACTCAGTAGGATGTAGGACCACCGCGAGCGGCGATGCACGCAGAAACACGTCGAGGTACAGAGTCAATAAGAGTGCGGATGGTGTCCTGAGGGATGGTTCTCCATTCTCTGTCAACCATTTGCCACAGTTGGTCGTCCGTACGAGGCTGGGGCAGAGTTTGCAAACGGCGTCCAATGAGATCCCACACGTGTTCGATTGGTGAGAGATCCGGAGAGTACGCTGGCCACGGAAGCATCTGTACACCTCGTAGAGCCTGTTGGGAGATGCGAGCAGTGTGTGGGCGGGCATTATCCTGCTGAACCAGAGCATTGGGCAGCCCCTGAAGGTACGGGAGTGCCACCGGCCGCAGCACATGCTGCACGTAGCGGTGGGCATTTAACGTGCCTTGAATACGCACTAGAGGTGACGTGGAATCATACGCAATAGCGCCCCAAACCATGATGCCGCGTTGTCTAGCGGTAGGGCGCTCCACAGTTACTGCCGGATTTGACCTTTCTCCACGCCGACGCCACACTCGCCTGCGGTGACTATCACTGACAGAACAGAAGCGTGACTCATCGGAGAACACGACGTTCCGCCATTCCCACATCCAAGTCGCTCTAGCCCGGCACCATGCCAGGCGTGCACGTCTATGCTGTGGAGTCAATGGTAGTCTTCTGAGCGAACGCCGGGAGTGCAGGCCTCCTTCAACCAATCGACGGGAAATTGTTCTGGTCGATATTGGAACAGCCAGGGTGTCTTGCACATGCTGAAGAATGGCGGTTGACGTGGCGTGCGGGCTGCCACCGCTTGGCGGCGGATGCGCCGATCCTCGCGTGCTGACGTCACTCGGGCTGCGCCTGGACCCCTCACACGTGCCACATGTCCCTGCGCCAACCATCTTCGCCACAGGCGCTGCACCGTGGACACATCCCTATGGGTATCGGCTGCGATTTGACGAAGCGACCAACCTGCCCTTCTCAGCCCGATCGCCATACCCCTCGTAAAGTCGTCTGTCTGCTGGAAATGCCTCCGTGGACGGCGGCCTGGCATTCTTAGCTATACACGTGTCCTGTGGCACACGACAACACGTTCTACAATGACTGTCGGCTGAGAAATCACGGTACGAAGTGGGCCATTCGCCAACGCCGTGTCCCATTTATCGTTCGCTACGTGCGCAGCACAGCGGCGCATTTCACATCATGAGCATACCTCAGTGACGTCAGTCTACCCTGCAATTGGCATAAAGTTCTGACCACTCCTTCTTGGTGTTGCATTTGCTCTGTCAGTCAGTGTATTAGTAGACCTGGGATTTTAAGGCAAATGCCTATTTCGTTCCTTACGAAATAACATGATTTTTAAAAATATGTTGACGTTTTATTATAAATCTCTTACATTAATAGAGTTTTATAGTGCCCTAAAATGCCTATTTGGACCTTTAAAGCCTATTTTACTATTTCGGTGCCTAAAATTGCCTATTTTCTACATTTAAAATAAAATTACATTTCTGTAATTTTATTTTCTACCTTTAAAATAAAATTACATTTCTGTAATTTTTACAATCACACAATGGACATCCCTGGAACGAGCAGAACAGCAGAGGGTGGGTTTTTCACAGAAACGTGCTCTTCCCAGACAACTGTCACCAAAGGAATGCTGAGTGAAGGGTGGAGGCGGAGGATTAGCTCAGAAGAACAACGAGCAGGTAGTAAAGGACGTACTGTGTCGAGTGACGGGGTGAGGGGGAGGATTATCTAGGAAGAACAAGAAGCGGGTAGTAAGAAGGGACATACTGTGTCAAGTCGCCAGTGAAAGAACATCTGTTTAAGTGAATATAGTTCATCATGCCTAAAACGAAATCATCTAAGAGTGCGCTTATACAACAATGGCTTGTACAATTTCCAGGGATGATTTTCTGCCAGTACTGCAATAAACAGGCATGTGCATATATCTTAAATTTCATATTAATCTAAAACTAAGGCTTTGATATTGGCTCCTCTAATTGTAGAGACCTAGTCCAGGCGACCTGGGTTTGATTTCCAGTACCGGTGTTGTCCCAGCATCGTGAGGACAACTGAAAAGCTACAGTGGGCAGGGGTCACGGAGGCAAGGCAATACGGCTGAGGGATGTATCTTGCTGACCACACGCCACCCAATATCTCCAGGCCATGAGCTGGGCAGCAACCGTTATTGAAAGCCAAGGCCCTTCGGGGGCTGTAGTGTTCTTGTTC
Organism: Anabrus simplex; assembly: GCF_040414725.1. Taxonomy (NCBI): domain Eukaryota; kingdom Metazoa; phylum Arthropoda; class Insecta; order Orthoptera; family Tettigoniidae; genus Anabrus; species Anabrus simplex. Next base: position 325,498,537 of record NC_090268.1, read on the forward strand.
TTAATTAACTTTAGAGTAATAATGGCTTAATTTAAATAGTTTAAAATTACAAATTATGTTCAATAGCTCACCTTTTCTATTCCTCATCTTAGTCTCTAACTGACATCACTTTATTGTGTTTTAGATTTCACATGAGAAAAAATGCCACCTTCAGCAGCATGCAGATACTGCCAGTCACAAAGCGAAAGCAGCCATGAAAAGTAACATTAGACAGACTCTGCTCACACAAACTATATCTCCTACAACCCATAATGGTTTCTATGCTGATATGTGTAGAGTCCTAGTTGCAGCAAATATCCCCTGGAATGCTGTGCATCATCCGGTTTTCAGAGATTTTTTTACAGAAATACACCAAGCAGCACATCCCATCAGCATCTACATTATAGAAAAACTACCTACTTGGATATTTGTTACAATGAGGTAATTTTGTCAATCAGGGAGGATATTGGGGAGTCTTGCATATGATTGTGTGTGGACGAAACCACCGACTCTGTGGGCAGGTACATTGCTAACCATATAGTAGGAAAACTGGAACCCAATCAGGCATCTACCGTTCACCTTCTTTGCTCTAAACAGCTTGAGAAAGTCAATAGTCAAAGCATTGCATACTTCATCAACAAGGGGTTGCAATTGTTGTATCCTGGGAGTGTCGATTCTAAAGTCCTTCTCCTTGTCTCCAATGCTGCTTTTTACATGATTGCCACTGCGCCTCTCCTCAAAACTTTCTATCCTTCTTTAATTCATGTTACTTGCATGGCCCATGCCTTGCATTGACGCGCAGAAACAGTTAGGGCCGAGTTTCTTGCAGTAAATACTCTCATTTCAACAATGAAGAAAGTGTTCTGTAAGGCTCCATCAAGAATAGCCATCTTTCGAGAGAAACTACCCTCTATTCCCCCTCCATCACAGCCAATCATCACCCGTTGGGGTTCCTGGATGGAAGCTGCCATGTATTATGCAGAACATCTTGAGGAAATTATGACTGTGATAGACACTTGCCTTTAACGGACAACTCTGCGTGGTGTCGTCTGTCAAGGAGCTGTTAAATGATTGTTCCAGTGTTCAGAGAGACATTGCGTATATTCAGGCAAATTTTTCATTTCTTCCAGTCACCATTACAAAAATGGAGGAAAACGGAAACAGTCTCAAACAGCAATTTTACGTAATTGAGGAAGCTGAGAATAACATACAAAGTGCTAGGGGCAAGGTAGGAGATAAAATGAGACAAGTGGTCTAGTGTACTGCAGAAGAACCCAGGTTATTCAGTGCTGAAAAGGGTTCATCAGGTAATGGATGGGGAAAAGGTAGACTTATCAAGTGAAATTGAACTGAAAAATGTAGGTAAATTTTCCTATGCCTCTCTAACATCTGGGAGTGTGGAGCGCTCTTTTTCTGCTTTCAAAATGATTTTAACAGACAAAAGACACAGCCTGACTGTGGAAAATTTGGAGAAGATTATTGTTATGTACTTTAAAGCAAACTACGAATGAAAGTACTGTAGGAATGTTCCTCAAAAATGTTCGGCTCCATGGCTAAGTGGTTAGCGTGCTGGCCTTTTGGCCACAGGGGTCCCGGGTTCGATTCCCGGCAGGGTCGGGAATTTTAACCTTAATTGGTTAATTTCGCTGGAACTGGGGCTGGGTGTATGTGCCGTCTTCATCATCATTTCATCCTCATCACGCCTACGGGCGTCAAATCAAAAGACCTGCCCCTGGCTAGCTGAACTTCTCCTCGGACACTCCCGGCACTAAAAGCCATACGCCATTTCATTTAATTTCCTCACAAATAATAAACACGTACTCCATTCGCGTTTACACCGCTATTGGACGCCTACAGTGCTGTAATTGTGTACAGTGATTTTAGTATTAAGGTTTTAGATCAGTACTGATAATGATATATCATATAATCCATAACTTTTTTGACACATGACTCTTTTAGTATATATTGTTTTTGATAAATGTCTTTTTTATTCTGTCTTAATTTTGCAGTTATTTCGGTTAATAATAGGGATACCACGTTTGTTAAAATAAAAAAAGTATCACGTTACAGTTTAAGTGTATATTGTAATATTTTAAAGTCTATTTCGTGCCTATCCAAACATTTTTAAAACATATTTTATTTGCCTATTTCCTCTTTTAAAAGCCTATTTACTTGTTTTAAAAGCCTATTTTAGGCGCCTAAAACTAATTTTTTAGAGTAGGTCCAGATATAAGATATGTTCATTAGGGTACAAGGAAGGAGTAGAGGTGCGAAAATACTAGGTTTTTGTACTATTACCTGCCATATAGAACCCTGAAAAGGACGCTGTATAGGACTGGAAGAGCACATGGCGACCATGTTCACTTGGTGACGGACGGGTGATGACGTCATAGGGTGTTAGAGACAGGGAATTAATATCCGAAAACTAGGTCCGAATTTTCGCTACTGCGCATGCGCACCTGATTTAATTATGTAACATTTCTTTGTGAACAAGAAAAATGATCGTGACGTCATATGACGTCACCCCCTGTACCCCGTACAGCACATGTGGAGCCGCCAACCCTTCCTCGTGGCAGGCAGGGGGCGTAACTCCCGCGGTTCTTATGAGCTTGGGCTCATCTAAATATACACATACGCGTGGCTCGTAAGGGATTATTGAAAGAAATGCCTAACAATGGTGAATAAACATTGTGCAATTTGGAAGTACAAAATAATGTAATCCTATGATTTACTTTCGTCGTCAATAAACAGGTAGTCTAAGTATTGGCGTTAGGGGTTGAAGGCAGTCGCCAAGTGGTTCGTTCGTTAGGTTGGTACTTCTCATGCGCATGTGTAAATCGACGATGGCGGAGCGGTTAGCTGCAGCAATTACCACGTGGTCGTGATAGTTGTGTCATTACTGTCATTTCCAGTTATCATATTTATTTAATTAATGGCTCGTATAAGCACATTGCGCGCTATTATCTAGTTAACTAAGTACTGAATGATTTGTACATTCAAGGTGGTTTTATGTGCTTTTTACGTGTTTAATTGCATATCACAGTGAGACGAATCTAACCTCGAGTGCTTTCAACTTAATGCTGGCTTGTTTCGTGGACGAAGCCGGCAGTAGCCTACGTGCAATGGATACCTAAATAACCTTCTGTGAGTACCATTTGAACACACTACTTCCTATTCTTGCTACTGTGTGAACTTGCAATGTAATGTAGCCTCCGTTTTCTGTGTGGGTAATAACACTTTTTTGGGTGGGCGGTGGGTCACTGGCAAAGCATAAGGGAAGGATTTCTCCTCATCTCCGCATCACGTATCGTTTCATACCGTTCGTACACGCGTTTCGGATTCCTAAAAATGCACCCGCGTTAGTAAATTGGGAATCGTAAATTGCCCCCTACTGATCGGGCGCTCAAGCGGTATCGAAGCGATCTCGGATGTTTTCTTCCTTTGTTATTAAATTCCAGTATTTTAATCGTTCGTTGTGATTTATATGGTGACTTTATATCATCAGTATGCATTATGTGATGTGAAGTGCTCATTTTCTGCTGTAACCCGTGGGATGCTTAGTTGGTGTTTGTATGCCCATTTAAATGTCAGATGTTGCTTCGTGACGTCATAGTTTCATCATGGCTGACCTGCCACAGATTGCAGGGATGAACTATGACGTCATCAACATGGCTACCGTGGCATGAGAGTCGCAGCTCTAGCCACATATTGGCATTTAATAATTACGTACAATTTGCAAAAAAAAAAAATCGTAATTTTCGCATCTAAGTTCCTTCTTTGGACATGGTAGAATTCGCCCTTTGGGTTAAAACATTTCTGGGACCCGAATTGGAGATAGCGTGAATGTGTCCCGGACCCAAGATTCTTTCCCATTCTTTGAGAAGTCCCTTTTTCAGTTCTTTTGATTTTGAAGGTCTAGATTGAACCTCGCCGTAAAGTTCAGCCCACACATGTTCGATAGGGTTCATATCAGGACTTTGTGGTGGAGGAGCACTTTACGGCTATTGTAGAGCAGATACATCTAAACAATATGAGAGTTATGCTTGGCGTCCTTGTCGTGATAGAACATGAACTTCTTAGCAATTCCAAAATTTTCTGAACGTGTTCGAAAATGTTGGTAAGCTCGTGATCTCAGCCTGAAGTGGTGGAGCTTTCTTCAGGCACATCCCAAATGGAGATGAGCTTCATCTACCATTTCAACCATATAGGCGTACCAGTCCTTCTGCCACTCTTAAGTTTCTGGCAGTACCAGGAACCGAACCCGGGCCATCGAGGACGGTAGGTAATAGTGCTAACAGTTACGTTACGGAGGCGGACGTAAATTTTGATGAAGAATGTTTAGGTATCCTTTCATTTTCGATACTTCTTCAATAAACACGAGCTCATTCACACCCGAAGCTTTCACAGTCCCGATCAAATTGTTGGTTTCCCAGCAAAATCTTTTGTTTACCTTCGAAGCGAAGCGAAAACAAGTTATTTCATTCCTCTCCTCAAACGAGGAGGGGCGGGCCATCAGCTCAACTAAGGAGCTCTTAGGCCTTATAGAGGAAAGAAGTGGTGGAGAAGTTATAATCTAGGGGGTGTGTGTCGTATACACCAGTGGAGGAAAAGAGTGAATGAATCTGGCGTAAGGGCACCATCATAACAAGCCGGGACCCAGGGCGAAGCCCCCGAAGCACCCCGCGCAGGCAAACCCCTACGAACAGCAGGGGACGAGGCGATAATTGGTTTTATTTAAGACAGATGTAGCTCGGGCGCGCATTACAGAAAGTGAGATATATTTACAGAGATGTACATAAGCGTATTACATAAATGGTGCTGGTAGAAATTGGGTGTAAGGTGGAGGGTAGTATTGTGAGAGATGGTAGGAAATGGTGGCGGTAATGTTGGTAATGGAAGTGGCAAGAAGGCGGAGAAGGTCTAGGGTCGGGAGGGGCGGTATGAAGAAGTTAGGTTGTGGAGCGGGTAGGGGAACCGCTTGTGGTGGTGGCGAGGGTGGCGGGGCGGGCGGCGGACTACGAGAAGAGGTAAGAGGAGGGGAACGTGCGGGGCGGGGTGGGGAGCGAGAAGGTTCCACGCGATATTTTCGCCCGCGAAAACGGACGCCGGTGGTGATTAGATGGTCGACGTCGGCTGCAGAGGAGAGTTGGAGACGAACCATGAAGGTCGGGCCGCTGGAGTTGAAGATGCGATGCGTAGCGCTCGACGGGCGGGGACGCCTGCTAAGTTCAGTTCAGCCAGGATGTCTTGCTCGGTGAAGGCGGGGTCCAGGCCACGGACAACACAGCTCGGTGACGAAAGCCGGTGGTGAGCTGGTACGGAGGAGTCTTCAGTGTTGGGAGAGAGTGGCGGAGCTGCGACGGTGGCATCGGTGAAGTGAGCAGGGGGCGGCTGTGAATGAGCAGGTAGGGAGATAACGGGTGCAGACATGATAGAAAAGGGGTGACTGGACGTAACAGTGCAGGTGGAAGTAGACGGAGCAGAATGTACAGAAGTGGTGATGGTGGTGGTAGTAGTAAACGTGGAGGTGGAGTGAATAACGATGGGAGGGATGGTAGGAGAGATGGGGAAGTCAGGAAGGGAAATCATTTGCCGTAGTAGATGCTCCGGAGTAGGGACTGCAGTATAGTCAGCATATAGAGACGTATACCGTTTTCGATGATGCCGAGCGGTGGGCCTGGAAAGCGGAAGAAGGCGACGACGTCTGGAGAAGGTTGTCCTGATAGGCCATCCTGGAGGCGAAGAACCGCTTCAACAAAGGTTCCGCTGCGGCGAATTTCATCACGGATGGAGGTGGGAGAATAAGAGGTGTCCACGCCCTTGATTAGGCACGAGTACATAGTGGAGAGGGGAGGCGACAGCCAACTAGGCGTCTGCCGGTTTGATTTTCCTTGGGCCGACTGGGTAACAGCAGAGATGAGCGCCACCCAGCCGAAAAAAGCGTGGACATGCGATGTTCGAAGAGGGATGTTTACCTTCGAAATGTTTTGCGACATCAATTGTCCACGCCTGTTCCTCTCGCAAATGTAGGGCTTCTTTCGTGCGATTCTAGCCGGCTTTTTTTCAGTGGCGAATTTCCCATACATGCGATTGATGTGTTACATCCCTTGTATTTTCAACGAAAAATAAACATTCACTTTTCAAATTCTAATGGAAGTTATTTGTTATCGACACTCAGAGAGGGATGACACGAGCTTGGCTGGGTAGTGACTGCTACTAATTATCAAACTACTCCAGAGATGGCAGCACGAGCATTGGACCCTTGTTGTTTGTTGTCTTTCGTGGGGTTGGGATGCAGAACGAACAACCACATCCGTAAGAGGGCGGTGCAAGGTAGAATCCTGTAACTTATCACGTGTGGCTGGGATTTATTTGCTATTTCGTGAAATACTGGAGTTCTTGCTTCTGACTGGTTCTTTTCTTGTGCTATAAATGATGATATAGGACATATGTATGTTGTAATATAAATGATTCAGTTTCGTGTGCTTATAGTGTAAATATCAAACAAATAAAATGCGATTTTAAAATTACATCACACCGATTGGAGAGTAGTTCAGCAGGCAGGGATGTAGGAACGCCAGGGTCAAGTGTTTCTACCGCGCAATCCGATTCTCCATTTACTCGTAGTAGACTTTTGGAGAAAAGCATAATTATAAATGAAGGACAACCGCGTCCAACTTTGAATGTAACTACATAACTTAAGTAGTGTGTTCGTCATTTCAACAGAAATATTTAAAAAACAGACCATTGGATTAGTGGATCTAAGATCTTAAGTAAACTTTTCTGTTAGCCTTGTTCGTTGTTTTCTCTTGAAAAGTGTGTTTGGAATGACGGTCTGTTTGCGTTGGTGTTTGCAATTTTTTCCCCCGTTACATCCCTTAAACCAGAAGTCAGGAGTCGCCACTGCTTTTTTCATTGTCCTCCGAATTGTTTGGGCAGGAATTCTCTTACCAGTGGCTGACTGAATTTCGAAAGCTACCGTTATTCTTTATTTATCTCGCAGTCATCGATTCCCCTCTGTCTATGAGGACTTTGGGATGGTCAGTGTGTTGTTTCAGCTCTGTCCTGTATTCATATTGCTGTTTCAATAAAAGCTTTGTCAATACTAAGCTCACTGACATGTTACTGGAACTCTGTACTTCAAGGGCACTACACTCCAGGGCTGCACAAAGCAGGATGAAAAACAATGTCCAAATAATTCTGTTGTGTTAAGAAACTGTCATTTTTCATATATGTTTATATACTATGCATCATACATACATACATACATACATACATACATCAACATTATAGAACGTTATGCCTTTCAGCGTTCAGCCTGAAAGCCTCCGTGAATTAACTAAATGTCGCCACAATCCTTTATTCGCAACTAGTGCCTGTGGCCTCATTTAGTTATATACCTCTTATCTTTCAATCGCTAGAAACTGAGTCTAACCATCGTCGTCTTGGTCTCTACTTCTCTTACCCTCCATAACAGAGTCCATTATTCTCCTAGGTAACCTACCCTCCTCCATTCGCCTCACATGACCCCACCACCGAAGCCGGTTTATGCGTACAGCTTCATCCATCGAGTTCATTCCTAAATTAGCCTTTACCGCATCATTTCAATTACTCTCTGCCATTGTTCCCACCTGTTTGTACCAGCAATCATTTCTCGCTATTTCCATGCCTGTTACTTCTAACTTATAAATAAGATATCCTGACTCCACCAAGCTTTCGCTCCTGTAAAGGAAATGTAGTCTGAAAACAGACCGATATAAAGATAGCTTCGTCCGGGAGCTGACTTCCTTCTTACAGAATACTGTTGATCGCAACTGCGAGCTCACTGCATTAGCTTTACTGCACCTTGATTCAATCTCACTTAGTATATTACCATCCTAGATACTTTAAATTATCAACCTGTTCCAGCTTTGTATAACCCATCTGACATTTTTGGTTTTCTTGCCTACTGACATCAATTTAGTCTTCGAAAGGCTAATTTTCATACCATACTCATCGCACCTATTTTCAGGTTGAAAGATATTAGACTGCAGGCTTTCGGCACAATCTGCCATTAAGAGCAAGTCGTGAGCATAGGCCAGACTGCTTACTGCATTTCAACCTAACTGAATCCCTCCCTGCCACTTTATACCTTTCAGCAGATGATCCTTGTAAACTACGAACAACAAAGGTGGAAGATTACATACTTGTCTAACCCCTGTAAGTACTCTGAACTAAGAACTCATTCTACCATCAATTCTCACCGCAGCCTAATTGTCTACATAAATGCCTTTGATTGATTTTAATAATCTAACCTAGATCCCATAGTCCCCAGTATGGTAAAAATCTTTTCCCTCGGTACACTGTCATATGCTTGCTCTACATCTACGAAACATAAACACAACTGTCTATTCCTCTCGTTGCATTTTTCAATTACCTGGCGCATACTGACAATCTGATCCTGACAGCCCCTCTGTGATCTGAAATCACACTCGTTTTCATCCAACTTTCTCTCAACCACTGATCGCACCCTCCCTTCCAACAACATGCCAGTGAATACTTTGCCTGGTACACTAATCAATGAGAAACCTCAATAGTTGTTGCAATTACTTCCTGTTTCCTTGCTTATAGATAGGTGCAATTACTGCTTTTGTTCAATCTGAAGGTATTTTAACAGCACTCCATGCTAATCTTATTACCGTAACCTATGAAGCCACTTTATCTCTGCCTCCCACTATACTTCACCATTTCTGGTCTAATTTAATCTATTCCTGCTGCATTTGACAATGGAGTTTATTTACCATCCTTTCCACTTCCTCAAGCGTAATTTCACCAACATCATTTTCCTCCTCCCCATGAGCTCCGTTGTTCACGACACCACCATGATGATTTCCTTTTACGTTGAGAAGAGTTTTAAAATATTCCCTCCACCTGTCCAGTGATTCCCTGGAATCTATTTTGAGTTCACCTGAATTACCCAAAACACTGTTCATTTACTTTTTCCCCTCCCTTCCTTTTTTTTATTACTGTCCCGAAAGTTTTCCCTGCTGGTGACCTAGCCTTTCCAGGTTATTACCAAAATCTTCCCACGACTTCTTTTTGAACCAACAACTATTTGTTTCGTTCTGTTTTTTTTTTCATTCTGTCTGCATCAGCCCTTGTTTGGAGCTATTTCTGATAAGCCTTCTTTTTACGTTTGCAAGCTGCTCTCATTTCATATTCCCCAAGGTGTTCTCTTTTTCCTATCTTGACACACAGTTATTCCTAGGCATTCCCTTGCTGTTGCTACTACAGCATCCCTGTATGCCACCTATTCTCTTTCTATATCTATATCCTGAATCTGCTTAGTGTTCACTGTTCGGAACTTCTCACTAATTATATCGTTGTGTTTCTGTCTAATTTTCTCGTCCTGGAGATTTTCTACTCTTATTCGTTTGCAGACAGATTTCACTTTCTCTATCCTAGGCTTAGAGATACTTACTTCACTGCAGATCAGATAGTGGTCTGTTTCATCAAAAAATCCCCGAAAAACCCGTACATTCCTAACAGATTTCCTGAATTCGTTGTCGGTTAAGATATAGTCTATTTATGGATCTGGTACCCCCAGCCTCCCATGTGTGAACGATGGGACAGGGAAGGGCTAGGAGTGGGAAGCGGCCGTGGCCTTAATTAAGGTACAGCCCCAGCATTTGCCTGGTGTGAAAATGGGAAACCACAGAAAACCATTTTCAGGGCTGCCGACAGTGGGGCTCGAACCTACTATCTCCCAAATACTGGATACAGTGAACAGCCTAATGCTTGAAGAATGTAATCGTAACTGCTAAACCCATACTAGCAGCTTCACATTCCTACTAGTTAGTTTCCATATCTTCCCTACATTTACCAATCACTCTTTCGTATCCTTCAGTTCGATTTCCAACTCTTGCATTGAAATCGCCCATTAGCACTATCCTATCTTTGATGTGTTTATTTTTTTGCTAGTTGCTTAACGTCGCACCGACACAGATAAGGCTTATGGCGACGATGGGACAGGGAAGGGCTAGGAGTGGGAAGGAAGCGGCCGTGGCCTTAATTAAGGTACAGCCCCAGCATTTGCCTGGTGTGAAAATGGGAAACCACAGAAAACCATTTTCAGGGCTGCCGACAGTGGGGCTCGAACCTACTATCTCCCAAATACTGGATACAGGCCGCACTTAAGCGATTGCAGCTATCGAGCTCTGTATATCTTTGATGTTGACCCTGACTGCGATGTCACTCAATTCTTCTTAAAACTTGTCAATTTCATCCTCATCTGCATCCTCTTCCAACTGCCAAATCTACCCATGTCATTCACTCGTTTACGTGCGTAACAGAAACGGTGTTGCGTGCAATAGTATTCCTTATGAACTGCCCTAACCCAGACTGCCCTTGCCTTTTATCACCCGTCAAGTAGACTTTATAATCTTCTATCTTTTCGTCATAATCTATCCTTACCTGAATATCCGGATGCATCCTCTTTGCTGACTCAGCCAGTCCTATTTTCTTTCTTCCATAAGCCCCATTAATATTGATAGCTCCCCATCGAATTCCATTTCGTTCGCCAAGTTGTTTCCAAAGAGTCCCTCGCCTGTCAAGTGGGAGTGGGACTCCGTTACTCCCATAGGTCCGAGGCTTTTAAAATGTTCTGAGCTCGGTAAATTACTGAAGCAGGATACTACCCCACTTACACATAGTCCAAATGAGGATCTCTCCTCTAACGGGTTAGGGACCACCGGCGGATTGTATAGCCCTAGCCGCCTGAGCACAAGGAGGGCCATGACTCAGAATATGTCCGAGATACCCACTCCCATTCCGTAGCAACTGGTATCCCGAGTCTCAGAACCACTTTCTAGGCCACTCAGCCGTTGTCCCTCGTTCACGAACTAGGACGTGACTATAGTAACCCACACCATGAGCCATGTTTGTATATTATATTTAAAATAATAAAACCGAGTGAGTTGTACGTGCGGTTAGGGTCGTATAGCTGTGAGCTTGCATTCGGAATGTAGTGGGTTCGAACCCTACTGTTGGCCTCCTTGAAGATGGTTTTCCGTGGTTTCTCATTTTCAGACCAGGCTGTGCCTTAACGCATGGCCGCTTCCTTTCCACTCCTGGCCCATTCCTATCTCATCGTTGCCATACGACCTATCGGTGTCGGTACGACGTAAAGCGAAGAAATGTAAAATAACGAGAAGTTTTACCTGAATTAAGGTACATACAGTCCCAGCATTTGCCTGGTGTGAAAATGGGGAAACCATGGGAAACCATATTTAGGGCTGCCGGCAGTGGGGTTTGAACCCTCTATCTCCCAAATGCAAGCTCACAGCTGCGCGCCCCTAGCCGACGGCCAACTCGCTCGATAATAATAATAATAATAATAATAATAATAATAATAATAATAATAATAATAATAATAATAATAATAAAGTAAACTCGTGTCCTCGTCCTGAGATGGTGCAGCTCTTTTTCAGTCACACTCCCAATGGAAGTGAGTAGCACGTACCATTTTAACCACATACCAGCCCTTCTCCCATTCTTTCTGACTACTGGGAATCGGAGCCGGGCCCCCAAGAACGGCAGATAATAATGCTAACCGTTACGCTACCGAATAATAATAATAATAATAATAATAATAATAATAATAATAATAATAATAATAATAATAATAATAATAATAATAATCGTATGGCGTCAGCAACCGTGTTCAGGCATTTTAATATCAAGCCGTGTAGATTGCCTGTGCGTCAATTTGGGCGTTCTATTTTATTGTTTCAGATTGTATATTAAACTAGATCTCTGTTTGGCGATCTATAGTTGAGTTTTAATACTGTCAGGTAAACACCAAATCTGTTGCCGGACATCCCTTACATGTCGATATCTCACTATATGGTGTGTCGAATGAACTTTTTCCGCCCTTCCAAGCTCCGAGTACCTCTGTCGGAATGGAACCCGTAACCTTGGGCTCCAGGAGGCCGACACTTTACCATAGATCTATAGAGGAAGCTGGTATGAAAATGCGAAACCACGTAAAACTATTTTCAGGGCTGGTGATGGTGGGGTTCAAACCCAGTATCCCCCGTATGCAAGTTTACAACTGGACGATTCATATCTTAGCTAACAAGCTCAATCTGCCAGGTGTAGTTTAGACAGAATATACCTACTGAAGCCGTGCAGCTACCAATGGAGCCTTTATCCGTGAGACCGGAAGAGGTGAACGTCATCATCTCTTGCGAAGGGAGATTATTTTACCGATAAAGAAATCAGCATCCTACTGTGTCATAGATAAGCGCGTTACGTCCTTCATTTCATCAATAGCAGCGATTCAGTTTTCAGTTTTCTTTACAAAGTTCTTGTATAACTTTAGGATCATCTTTATGGTGAAAAGTAAATCGTCAGTCGGCAGTTTGAAGGGAAGATGATCGTAAAGGTGCTGGGGTGAGTCTCCTACGGCTGTGTGTTTGCTTATTCCCACTACTGAGGTGCTTACAGTTCTATAAATATGCTTAATATTATTTCATCGGTTCTGCGTTTCTTATCCCTTTCACGTACAATTATTTTGATTGAAAATACGCCAGGGTAAGCGATTACCGTAATTATTTGCAAGTTAAGTTATTAACTTGGCAACTAACAATATTTGATTTATATTTTATGTTCCTATCTTTTCCATAAGTCATTTTTTAAATACCTGTTCAAATTCCGAGAGACCGGAATCGCTGTCGCTTTATTTATGTCTTTCTTTCTTTCTTTCTTTTCTTTCTTTCCTCGTTATGTCCAATTTAAAGAGCGCGTTTGAACTTGTTAGCTCCTTCTTCTTCTTATTCTTCTTCTTCTTCCTAAAATCTCTTCATAAATTCGCTGCGGTGTTTTCTCCATTCATTCATCACACTCTACTATGACTGCGCTACGCGATGGTTCATTTGACCACTGATTTCAGGGGGCTTTTTAGCTTTTTCTACGAATCTTCAATTTGCCACCATAATTCCAGACTTTAAATTTTTTATGGCATCGTCTGTAGCGTTTATTTCCTGTAAATCCTGCTTAATTTCTTCCAACCATTTTAGCTTGACCTTCGTTGAATTAATTTTTAGTTAATGGTTTTTAGCCCATGTATTACTGTCCATTCTACAGATGTGACCATAGAATTTCCAGTGTCTCCTACATACAGCATCAGTAAATTTATATGTTGCTATGTACAGGTCTAGTCCACCTCTGCGGTGTAGTGGTTAGTGTGATTAGCTGCCAGCCCCGGAGGCGCGGGTTCGATTCCCGGTTCTGTCACGAAATTTGAAAAGTGGTACGAGGGCTGGAACGGGGTTCCCTCAGCCTCGGGAGGTCAACTGAGTGGAGGACGGTTCGATTCCGTCCTCAGCCATCCTGGAAGTGGTTTTCCATGCTTTCCCACTTCTCCAGGCAAATGTCGGGATAGTACCTAACTTAAGGCCACGGCCCCTTCTTTCCCTCTTCCTTGTCTATCTCTTCCATCCTTCTCATCGCCCACAAGGCCCCTGTTCAGCATAACAGGTGAGGCCGCCTGGGCGAGGTACTGGTCATTCTCCTCCGTTGTATCCCCGACCCAGAGTCTGAAGCTCCAGGACACTGCCCTTGAGGCGGTAGAGGTGGGATCCCTCTCTGAGTCCGAGGGAAAAATCGACCCCGGAGAGTAAACAGATGAAGAAGAAGATGAAGTGTACAGGTCTGTAGTTTTTATTTTAATCCATATGCCATTTACATGAATGGGACCATATGTTTTACAAAGGATTTTTCATTCTTGCTTCGCAATTTCATCAATTTTAGAGTTGCCTCCTAGAGATGTAGTTTCTGAGGCATAAATGCTTCCGGTAAAATAACTGTCCTGTAATTTATTTATTTATATTTATTTATTTTATACCTTTGTATGTGGTAAAGTTACGTTTCACGGCTCTCTCTTACACTTCACCAAAATAATTGGAATAATTTGAAACATAATTTGAAAGTTAATAAGACTGGATACCGTATCTATAAATTACCTAAATTAATGAAATAAAATAGTATTATAATAGTTATTTTGTGTTAATGATTAATATTATCTATCAACATTACCTAACAATAGCTCTAAATCATACTTGCTCTCATTCACTGTAACATTCAAACAAGCTGTTCACGTATTTAAGAGGAAATCTCAAACAAGACCGTTTAAATGTGACCAGTGAAGTGCTATTATAGAGACAGGGAGAGTGTTCCATAGCCTTGCCCTACACACCAAGAAGGAGCGGCTGTGTACAGATGAGTATCATAAGGGTAGAAATATTATGTCTATAGATAGAGGAGAGGAAGTTAAAATTTGTGGGTAGGTATTCTGGTGTAAATTCGTTCAGAAGTCCAAATATTTGTGTCGCAGTATGTGGGCTTCTTAGTTTATCGATTTTCAGCCAGGATAGCTTCTCATAATAAGGGGAGATATGTGTCCTATAGTCCAAGGAAAATATAAATCTTATGCAAGAGTTTAAAAATAATGTTATTGACTTTACGTCCCACTCACTACTTGTTCGGTTTCCGGAGACGCCGAGGTGGTGGAATTTAGTCCCGCAGGAGTTCTTTTACGTGCCTGTAAATCTACCGACACGAGGCTGACCTATTTGAGTACCTTCAAATACCACCGGACTGAGCCATGATCGAACCTGCCAAGTTGGGGTCAGAAGGTTAGCGCCTCAACCGTCTGAGCCACTCAGCCCGGCTTGTGCAAGAGTTTATACAACGTGTTCTAAAAAATTCGGGCATTAATCGGAATGTGGATAATAGCTATTTGTTTTACGTCGCACCGACATAGATAGATTTTATGGCGACGATGGGACAGGAAAGGCCTAGGACTGGAAAGGAAGCGGCCTTAATTAAGGTACAGCCCCAGTATTTGCCTGGTTTGAAAGTGGGGAACCACGGAAAACCATTTTCAGGACTGCCGACAGTGGGTTTCGAGCTCACTATCTCCCGGATGCAAGGTCACAGCTGTGCGACCCTAACCGCACGGCCAACTCGCCCGGTGTGGATAATAGCCTACACCCCAAGACAATACAAAATGTCACTGTGAGCGCACGTTCTATGGGCAATCGATTACGAGCTATAGACATTCCAAAGTTGCAAGCTACATGAATTATTATTTAGCCATGGACAATATGTAGCTTTCTCAAGTGGTCGAAGATCCATAGACGTTAACGTTCTCATTTACAACTACACTGAATGTGGTTCAAAGGGAATTTCATATAGCTGTTATAGCTAGCCGAGGCGATAAAGGCGTGCTCGGTTTCCCCGGAAGGACGTGGGTTAGATTCCCCGTCAGAAAGTCGAAAAATTTAAGAAACGAGATTTCTACTTCCGGAGGTGCGCATGGCCCTGAGGTTCACTTAGCCTACACCAAAAATGAGTACCAGGTTAATTCCTGGGGGCAAACGCGGCCGAACATAGAGCTAACCATTCCACCCCATCAAGTGCCGATGGTACAGATAGTGGATTGCCTTTACGGAGTCTTTGCGGAAATAACTTTGTGAGGCATGCAAGCATGCAGAAGATATAGGAACGAGGTACTTTGCCACCGCTTTCTTCACAGGACCAGAAAGCGCTGTTGCAGCAAAAGTAGCTCTATGAGTAGCGCCTCTGCCTTCGTGATATACAGGCCGTACTGTAGCTCTAATGACGTCACGTTTTGGGTGGGACTTGGAGGCGATACACATCCGCTCCGCTTGAATAACACACTCGTTTGAATTACTTAAGAAACTGTTAACACCTTATAAAACCAAAAAACTGTTCATAAATATTTGTTAGTTCTGACATACAATGCATATCCTTCCCCGTAACGTTCTATTTCTCCCGTATATCCGTTCGTTTCCGTGAGTACAGGCTAACATTTTCAGACATATTCTTGCGATTTCTATCAATTTTCTAGTCAACTGGAACATTCACGTCATACACACAGATAGAAAACAAGCAATTACCAATACAATATACTACAAATGTAAATTATTTCTGTACCACCAATTTATTACCTACAAGAAAGATTACGAGTAAGCTAACCTCCAACAATAACAAAACATTTACTGCCACTGTCATGAAATTAAGTTATTGTTTAAAAAATGTAGATTTTTAAACAGCAAATAGTGCCTATACAATTATTTTTATCTTCAATTTTCATGGAATAACCCTGTTCTATTGCCTATGATATGAAAATTGATGGGGAAAATCTCAGCAGTGTTATTTCATAATACATGTCTACCTAAAATGGTACAATGCATAAATTGAACTTGAATTTTCAAATACACCGAATTCAAATAAGCCGTAAGTATGATTACATAAAAATATATCCAATGTTACCCATGTTTTTGACATAATAAGCAATTTTAACTCACCATCTGTACGAGACACTCTTATTTCCCTCAGAATTTAGTCTTCAGGAAAGTGGTTGATACATACAACTGTGTGGTGATTAACTCTTAATTTTCCCGAGGAATAGCCTTCTTCGATAGCCTCTTTCTTCATCAGAAGGAAACACAAATACTGGAGTGTTCTCTCATCGTTTATAATTTGGCTGTGCAGCCAGGCACACAGCAACCCTTAGCATGGTGATTTCTCTCACTGATAACCTTAATTTAATTATATATACATTGTGGTTGATAATAAAACGCTGAATGCACTAACTCAATTCATTTTACACTATGGATATAATATCACACAAATAAACTACAAAATTAAAACACTGCAGAGCGATAATCTTATCCTATAGCCTCACATGAATATATGCTCGAGGACTTTTCAGTTAATTATGCAGTCGATAATGACTCAGTCTGATATATATCTGAGTAAACATGCGGCCAACGTTAAACATTTCAATAAAACAGCGAAGAATTCGCATGTAACTCAACTAACTCACGTGCTAAACTTTCCCCCTAACGATCAGTTGTTCGCTTTCCCGCGCTTGCTACAATACGGCCTGTACTGCACGAAGGCAGTGGTAGCGTCTTTTAAAACAGTCAGAGGCACAGTCGCTCTCGGAACACCACCCATTCCTCAGCAGCTTCACCCCCGGTATTCCCTGCCTGTCATAAGAGGCGACTTAAAGGAATCCGGGTAAGAGGCAGGCACGCTACCCCTACACCACGGGGCCGACTCGCTGATAAAATAAAAGCTGATATAATAATAACGATGCGAGATATCGATTTATTTTTTCAAATGATTTATCAGTAGTCTATTGTCAACCGTCTTATGCTCTATATCCTACCCGATTCACGTTGTTTCTGAACACCCTGTCACTGCCTTCTGATGTCCAGGCCGTACTATAACGAGCGCGGGAAAGCAATCAGCTGATCGTTAGGGGGGAAGTTTAGCACATGAGTTAGTAGAGTTAAACATAGATTTTCGCAGTTTTATTGAATTTTTTAACGATAGCCGCGTGTTCACTCAGATATATGTGAGAATGAGTCGTCATCGACTGCATTATTAAGTGGAAAGTCGTTAATTAGTGAAGAAAACTTAGTATGTGCGTGTATTTATGTGAATCTATAGGTTAAGAAGATCGTTCTTCAGTGTTTTAATTTTTTAGTTTATTTATGCACAGTTATATTTATAGTGTAAAATTAATTCTGTGTTTTATTATTAACCACGAATTGTATATACTTGAATTAAGATGATCAGTGAGGGAAATCACCATGCCTAAGAGTTGCTGTGTGCCTGGCTGCAAAGCCAATTATAAACAAGGAGAGTACACTCCGGTATTAGTGTTTCCTTCTGATGAAGAACGAGTTAAGTTATGGAAGAAGGCTATTCCCAGGGGGAATTTAATAGTTAATCACAACACAGTTGTGTGTATTAAACAATTTCCTAAAAATCACATCCTGAGAGAAATAAGAGTGTCCCGTCCAGATGGTGAGTTAATTTTTTTTATTATGCCATAAACATGGGTAACATTAAGTAGGCCCTATATTTTTATATAATCAGACCTACGGCTTATCTGAATTCGGTGTATTTGAAAATGCAAGTCTTATTTATGAGTATCACCGAGCTCGATAGCTGCAGTCGCTTAACTGCGGCCAGTATCCAGTATTCGGGGGACAGTGGGTTCGAACCCCACTGTTGGCAGCCCTGAAGATGGTTTTCCGTGGTTTCCCATTTTCACGCCAGGCAAATGCTGGGGCTCTACCTTAATTAAGGCCACGGCCGCTTCCTTCCCATTCCTATACCTTTCCTCTCCCATCGTCACCGTAAGACCTATCTGTGTCGGTGCGACGAAAAGCAAATAACAAAAAATAATTTTAAAAAATAAATGAATTATGAGTATCAAACAGCAGTGTGATTACATTACATTACGAAGGCAGTGACCCTGTATTAGTGTATTGATTTTTTAAATTTTAATTGTAATCATAAAAGGATAACACATTTTGGTTAGTTCAGGGCCTACTATTTAAACATTCGATGCCATCGATGAGAGAAACAATACCATAAAAGAATTAGAATCCTTTTTCTACTACTTTACCCACATTTGTGATGTCGCGAGTGCGAACTGTGTAGCACATATAGATCTGGCCTTGTTTTACGGCCGGATGCCCTTCCTCTATGTTGAAGGATATACTGTATTTATACTGCGTGTTTCTGTGATAGTTGCTAGTATGATCTGCGGTGAGAATATGAAGAGGAATCTGTTGGGACAATTACAAACCCTCAGTCCCTGAGCCATAGAAATTAATCATACACAGTTAAAATCTCCGGCTTGGCCTGGAATTGAACCCGGGACCTTCTGAACCAAACACTAGTTCTCTGACCATTCAGCCAAGGAGCCAGACATCCAAGATTCTATTCAGAGCTGTACTGACTCGTCCACATAACGCAGGACTCTCAACTAGGGAGCGTGGGTTGGCGACCACGGTACCCTTAGCTGAGTCCTGACATTTTTTCCACGTATTTGTACCAGGCTCCTCACTTTTACCTATCCAATCTGACCTTCATCGGTTAACTCTTGTTCTTTTCCGACCCCGACGGTATTAGGTATCGAGGCCTAGGGATTCTTTTATTTTCACGCCCTTCTTGGCACTTTTGGCCGATACCCTCACTTGTAGAAATATCAGATACCTTCCATTTTTTCCTCTCTGATTAGTGTCATACATAGGACGGTTGCCGAGTTGTACCTTGCGTTAAAACAATAATCACCGAGCTCGATAGCTGCAGTCGCTTAAGTGCGGCCAGTATCCAGTATTCGGGAGATAGTAGGTTCGAACCCTACTGTCGGCACCCCTGAAGATGGTTTTCCGTGGTTTCCCATTCTCACACCAGGCAAGTGCTGGGGCTGTACCTTAATTAAGGCCACGGTCACTTCCTTCCAAGTCCTAGCCCTTTCCTGTCCTATCGTCGCCATAAGAACTATCTGTGTCGGTGCGACGTAAAGCCATAGCAAAAAAAAAAAAACAATAATCACGTAACGGGTGTGTATAAAGTGTATTTGCTATAAAAAGTTACATATTTTAACGTTCTGTTATTGTCCAGTCAATGTTTTCCGTTTTACTTTACGTCGCAAGTGTGGCGAGTCTTTGTAAACACATACCGTAGTACGCACCGCAGAAGGTTTATATAAAATGGCATATGGCCTCCAGAGAGGAATGTTACAAGTCGTTCGAAGTTACGTCTACAGGCGACCTGTGTTCCTATGAGGATGCGACCCTACTTATGATTAATTTTAATGATGAAGGCGGCACACACACCCAGTCCCGAGTCAGAGGAATTAAGGTTAAAATCCCCGACCCGGCCGGGTATCGAATCTGGGAACCGTCGGACTAAAGACCAGCAGCTAACCATTTAGCCATGGAGCCGGACACTGTACACGGGTGATCGTTAAACAACCATGGCACTAGCGTTAAATAACCTTTTCGAATGCTTGTTATGATTTACCTACTACTCTGACCTTCGTCAAGTTGTGTGGTGTTTTTCACAACAGATCGCTTGCCCTTGCGACTGGAGTGACTCACAGCATACAGAAGCAAGCCGCTGCGCTGCTACGTACTATTTCATACCTTTACAACGCCCCCCCCCCCCACAGTACCTACTACAGTACATTATATCAGAAAAATAAAAAAGATGTTTACACGCATACATCTATATAAATAAAATTGTAGGGGGTCCGCTGTCTGTAATATCTTTTGTTTTGCCAACTTTCCAGATATTTATCCGTTTTAGGTCAACTCAAGACCGAATCGGTGGTTTTTACGTTTCGTGTCTGTTTGTCTGTTTGTCTGTTCCACCATCACGTCGAAACGGCTGGATAGATCTCAACCAAACTTCATATTTAGAGTATACTCATCCCGGGGAAGGTTTCGATATGCATATCATTTTAAAATCTTTGAATACACGGGGGGTTTATAGGAAAACCATAATGGTTTTCCTCCATTTTCTCTTATACTATTGATTTTCTGTAAACTTCGTTTACCGTACGTGAAACGTCTCTTCATTATAAACAACTTTCGTTATGTTCATAATTTACCTTACTCTTCACATGACGGAGAAATTTACAATTTTCCGCTGGTATCATGCTCTGCATTGAGTGACCGACAGACCGACAACGAACCTACAGGTTACCATGAAACGTCTCTGACTGCATGCCAGCAGGGAAGTAACTTATTACCATTTTCCTCATCATGCTTTTAAATTCGTGGTTGTTCCTTGGGTAGGAGGCAAGAGAGGCATCAATCGGCCTATCTGCGGGATATTGGCGGAATATCGTTGGATGTTATAACCGCCCTCGAATAGATTAAGTAATAACACCATTAGTCATCTTCTTATTATTTGTTTACCTAGGAATCACTGGACCTAAATTTCTTCTCTGTTACCGCTTTATTATATCCATAACTCACACTAGCATAATTTATTGAGGGGCATTTGATTTTCCAATACATTAACTTGGCATTTACATATTTGTCGTTATCCGGCTGTCCTCAGTTATAATCCATTTTCTATTACTTTCAACTTTCTTAACTGTATTATTTTCTTCCTTAATTACGCCGTATGTACGCGAGTGCTACAAACTACTGGATGTATTTCCACCAAGACTCATATTTAGAATACACCTGTCCTTGATAGGTTTTAGGGCAAATATTGTTTCTAAATCCCTGAAATGACTGGGGGTTTATACGAAACCGAAACAGTGATTTTGCACTTCCACAAAATATACACAACCAACGTTAATTTAAATCTACCTGCCTTGGTAGAAATTAATTTCTAAACCTTTTTTCTCATGTGCATCATTTCGATACGAGGATTAATAAGGGAGATATCATTAACGGACCGTATTTCTGTACAAGTCCCATCGGACTTAACTCACGAGCGGGCGCGTGTAAAGCGTATTCCTTACAACTTGAGAACTACTGAAGACATTCGAACAAAATTTTATATTTAGCATCCACCTGTCCAAAGGTAGGTTTTAAACGTAAATAACATTTCATGTTCCGGAATGGACTGGCGGTTTATAGGGAACCGAAATGGTGATTTTACTCTTCCACAATATATACAGAACAAGGCCAACCTGACTGGAAATCGACCAAACGTGATGGAATTCCACCTCTAAACCTTTTTTTTCATGTGCATTGTTTCGTCAGGAGGATTAATAAGGGAGATATCATGAATGGTCAGTTTTGCAGGTTAAGTCCAGCGGACATAGCCCAAAAGGTGTTTTACATGGAGCAGATTCCTTATCTATATAAATCAAATCGTAACGACTGTGTGCCTCTACACTGACTATTTTGGCGAAATTTTCGTACAGCTTTCCGTTTAAGGGGTAATAATGACCATCTGCATAATTTTTGGTTTAGTTTCCTGAAAGTCCTAATTTTTACCCGCCTCGCCCAAAATCCAGATTGCGGCATAATCTGCCAGAAGGAAAAGAAGATAATTGAAATTTGACAAAATTATACGTTTTAGCCTGTAACGAACGGAAAACATCCAAGATCATTAAATTTTTCACTTTTTATCCCCGAAGAATATCGAAATATGCAGGCAATTTTAATTATGGTGCAGACCTTCGGAAATTCCTATCACATAACAGATTGCACAATCTCCGTTCAATTTGGAATGATCTACAACCTTGGTCTTATGACTTTTTGCCGTATCTGTATCCCTTTTACGTTTGATTTTTCTCTATTAATCGATATTAAGTCAATTTGGAATTTTCACGTGCATAATTCATACTTTCGATTACTTATATGAAATACAGAATCATCAAACTCTTCACGAAAATTGGCCCACCCAGTAGCCATATGTGAGCCAAATGCTATGTATATAGCTGTCACATAATTATCCGAAAAGTAATGTAATGTGAGATAATCTTACACAACCTTTACCCTGTTCCACGTTTCTAACTCAATCTGACCCAAGAATAGATGACATATCAGAGGACCAGCCATTTAGGCCACTAAATCCGGCGTGTCTTATGGTATAATCCTTTGTCGATATGACGTACGTTTAGTAGCAGTTAATCTGTAAATGAAGGTCTTCAATATTGTAAACACGCATATACTTTCGTATGTCGATCTATATATATTTACTGATGTCGATTTGTAGCGATCGAGAAAGGGTGGGTCTGCTATTGTAATCAGTACTCCCCACACCGACTTTGACTGGCAGTATGAAAGGGTTCCTTCTCCAACTCCTGTGTAACTGTCATTAGTAAGGAAGGCCTGCAAATGTAATGAATAGTTCACTTCTCGATTTGACTTGCAGAAGGCAAGTGAGCATGCCGTTTTGTTTAAAACTCCCCTACCCGATTGTGTTTGGCAGTAGGCAAGGGTGCCCGCCATTATAAAGAAATGTCCTCATCTAAAATGTGACTGGCATTAGGCATAGTGGCCTGCTATTTTGATGGAAACTAACCAACTTGGTGTGACTGGCAGTAAGCTGGCTGGAAGTAGGAAAATGGGCCTGGCATTATAATGATAACTGCACAACTCAATTTCGAGTGATAGTAAGGTAATTGCCTGCCATTATAATAACAACTCCTCAACTGTAATCTGTCTGGAAGTAGGAAAGGGGGGGCTGCCATTTTAACGAAAACTCCCCAAATCGATTCTGTCCGCGTAGTAGGCAATGGGGCCTGCAATTATAATGTAAACTTCCCAACTCGATTGTAAATGGCAGTAGGCAAGTGAGCCTGCCGTTATATCACAAATCCATAACAAACACTTTACATTGGAAACGACGTACGGGGACCTCCCCATGCTCTTTCTCGGATAACGCTAAGAGACATGCAATTTTAAAACAATCTTATTTACTGCATGTACACTATTTACTTCGATATTCGAATACAATGTAGAATACCGTAGCGAAGCACGCGTACATTCGCTAGTTGTAAATACAGTAAGTATCATTCTCTCCTATCCCGTTTAATCGTAGTACATCATTCCCTTTCATTCTCTGTTACAAATGTGACTTAATGCAATCCATATTTTCATCTTCCTGGCATTTTTCCCATTTTATTGGGGTCAGGGACTTGGCACAGTTTTATGAAGGTATGCCCTTCCTGACGCAAACCTTATATGGAAAGATGTATTCACTATTGAGTGTTCCTGTGGTGGTTAATAGTTTGACTTTAATATTCTTATTCTTCTACCGCTCTTCCCACATCTGTGAGGTCACGGGTGGGAACTGTGTCACACTTGTGATTAGGCCCTGTTTTACGACCGGATGCCCTTCCTGATGCCTACCCTACATGAAGAGATATAATCACTATTGCGTGTTTCTATGGTGGTTGGTAGTGTAGTGTGTTGTCTGAATATGAAGAGGCAAGTGTTGGGACGGATACAAACACGCAGGTCAAAAGAATTAATCAGAAGCGATAAAAATCCCCGATCCAGCCGGAAATCGAATTCGGGACCCTCTGAACCGAAGGTCTCAACGCTGACCATTCAGCCAATGAGCCGGACAGCAGTTTGATTTTAATAATAATATAGACGAAACAGTTTATTGCGTCATAGCTTTTAACGACGTGTAGGATATAATGGCTAAATCTAACGGTCCCTTCTAAATCCAGTATAAACACTGTATTCAAAAGATCGCTTAGTACGACGTCGCTTATTACGACACCGTATAAAACGACGTATTTTGATCAAATTTTCGAAGAAATGTATCGGCTATAACATCCAATGTTGATTTTTGTTTGTTAAGTCAAATACAGTAGAGACAATACGCGATACTCTGCGAGATATCGAGGGATAGCTATTACAGCTCTGTCTAGCGGATTGACCTGAGAACTACTGATTCTGTCATAAAAGCACGTGTATTTGTGTGTGAAGTTTTTGGGGGTCATTTATGCGTTTTCAGTGAGTTGACATAATTAAATAGTAGCGTGTGCCATTCCTTGATATCTCCTCTCAACATGAGGGGAAAGGTATGTGCTGTGTTGGCTGCAGTAACTATGAAGTAGAGAAGAATGCGCGGTCTTTCTTCCGTTTCCCTCATGACAAGAAAATGTAAGTAATATTGTGTTTGCATATACAGTATATTCTTCCAGTGACAAAGATATTTTTATAGTACTTCATAATCTTCTGACCTGCTCGACCCATATTTTAACTGGCTTAAAATATAATACCCCATTTGGAACGCCGTAATACGTTGTCAAGCACTGAAGAAAATGTGGGTGATTTAAGAAATGTACATATTTTGCTGAAACAATATGATGATGCAAATTTGCTTTAACCTAATGTAATGGCATTATGGCAAGTATTGCTTATAGAAAAAGTTTGAATGTTTTTGAGGCTAAATTTATAGATTGTCTTTCTGTTAGTAGGCTTCAAGTTAAAAGGAAAAATTGCCCAGCTGTTACATATATATTCATTGAATCATGTGTGTGTAAGGAATGTGCCGATATTTTTGTTGACAAGTGTTTATGATGATACAATGCTTTTAAATGAGGGAAAAAAAAGAGAAATCTATCTGTGAACGTTCAGACAGGAATTCTGAAAAAAAAAAGCAAAGCAAAATGAAAGATCAAGCCCTTTCACAGCAGTCCATTTCACATCTTTATTATTTCTCTAATTTTAGTCTTGAAATAATACCCTGTTAAATAATTCTTCATTCATTTATCCAGAATTGCTTTAGCAACTTTGAAGTTAATATCTTAGTAACACTTTCTTTCGAGACGTAATTTATTTATCCATTTCCATATATACATTTCCATTGATATTTGAATTTAGCGCGAATTTTCAGGTCAAGCCACTAGGAGCGCCACTTGCGACTTGTCTCCCATTTTAACAAGGCTAAATTTCAAACCAGTCTGCCTGTTAAATGCTCAAGGCAAGATCGCTGTGGAGATGTCGCGAAATAAAAGAAAAGTGTTTAATATTGAAGACAAGTCACACTATATGGCGATTAGAAAATTGGGAAACAAATGTCAGGAACTGTCACACTGTCACAATTTACAAGGACAGAGAGAAAATACAGCCTCTTTTTGAAGAAAATTCATTCAAATTCAAGCGTGTCAGAATATCTGAGCACAAAGATACCGGTATTGAAGAATATTTACTTACAAGGTTTAAGCAGAAGAAAAAAACATCAATCAAGGTCTCCAGTTACGGCAGTCGCTCGGGTGGCAGATACCCTATCTGTGGTTTACTTAGTCTTTCCTTAAGTAAATATTGTGCTATCAATGGACATATTCTTTAAGCCAAAGGCAATGAAATTTCCTCGCAGTCATATTCCACAAATACTACACTGCACATACAGTACTTATTGCAGTTACGTTTTTTCGAAGTTTTAACTTAAATCTGTTAATTTACCAGTGTGCAGTCTAAAACTTACAGATATGACATTTTTAGCGCCAAAACAAAAAAACAAAAAAAAACCGGTTCTTGTGACTATCGGCCGTTGATTGGCGGTCCCTCCGGAGTCGTTATAACCGATGTCGACAGTAATAATAATAATAATAATAATAATAATAATAATAATAATAATAATAATAATAATAATTTCGTGTGGCTATTTCTAGCCGAGTGCAGCCCTTGTAAGGCAGACCCTCCGATGAGGGTGGGCGGCATCTGCCATGTGAGGTAACTGCGTGTAATTGTGGTGGAGGATAGTGTTATGTGTGGTGTGTGAGTTGCAGGGATGTTGGGGACAGCACAAACACCCAGCCCCCGGGCCATTGGAATTAACCAATGAAGGTTAAAATCCCCGACCCGGCCGGGAATCGAACCTGGGACCCTCTGAACCGAGGGCTAGTACGCTGACCATTCAGCCAACGAGTCGGACATAATAATAATAATAATAATAATAATAATAATAATAATAATAATAATAATAATAATAATAATTACCGAGCTCGATAGCTGCAGTCGCTTAAGTGCGGCCAGTATCCAGTATTCGGGAGATAGTAGGTTCGAACCCCACTGTCGGCAGCACTGAAACTGGTTTTCCGTGGTTTCCCATTTTCACACCAGGCAAATGCTGGGGCTGTACCTTAATCAAGGCCGCGGCCGCTTCCTTCCCACTCCTAGCCCTTTCCTGTCCCATCGTCGCCGTAAGACGTATCTGTGTCGGTGCGACGTAAAACAACTAGCATAATAATAATAATAATAATAATAATAATAATAATAATAATAATAATAATAATAATAATAATAACTGTTACGGGGATACTGTGGTTTACAGGGGTGAAAGAAGGTGCGGGCATGAATGGGTCTATATACGAATATCGAAAGATTGATTTAAAACTTTAAAATAGGTAGTTGTAATTCTTTCCTTTGCATTTCCTTTTTTTTTTCCTTTTCAGATCTTAAAAATTTACACTCTGCTGAGCAAATAACAGGAACGAAGCTAGCTCGTAATCTTGCGTGACAAAATTGGAAAAAACAACTATTTACAACATGAGTGTGAAGCTCCCAATTTACGAACTTCACATGAGTACAACTGCTCCCTTTTAACCAACAGTCAAGGAGACAGATCTCCAAATTCCTTTTACACCACTAGGAGACAGAGTATCCAAAATATGCAATATTACAAGAGCACCTTTGCTGCACCAAATTATCTAGGAGACTACTCTCCAAACATTATACAATTCCAGCCTTCCAAAGGCACCATTCAATATTTACATTAATAAGGAGAGCGTCTTTGCTCTGTAAATTTACACTTAGGAATCTATTTCCAGGCCTATCAAAGGCACAACCTATAATTAACAAAATTTCACCGTCTTAACTGCTCAACAGTCTGATGTCTTTAGCATGAAAAGAATGACATAGATTTTAACAGGGGTAACACTTGCCATTCTACCATGTCATTTAAAAAAAAGAGGTTAAATTTCTGGCCGAAAAACCAAAATGGTAAGGAGGTGAACTCTTGCACCCCTAGAAATTTGCATTAAATACATAAAACCCTATTTGGGCTCATGGCCCGACGTTACAGAGGCTAAGCCTATACTACAGAGGTGACTAGATGGAGAAAAATAGGTAAGTTACAGAAATTACAAGATAGAAAAAGGTTACAAAATCATTGTCACCTCACAATCAAGTTGAGAGGGTAGCTCACTCTCTATTCCCTGATTTCGGCTAAGTTCTTTCGGGTAGTTTCAAATTTACATTTAGAGTTTAAATTTACATCTTAGAAAAATAAAGTTACATTACTAAAGATTTGAAAGCTTCCCCTCGAGCTAGCTTTGAAAGACTATCAGATTTTAACTGGATCTGCCATTACCTTGAGCTGGCGGACCTCCCGCAGATGGACGAGGCGCCCCCACCTCGCTTATGAACACACACTAGACGTAGACGGGAGCGATCACAAAGACATCCTTGTTCGAAAATGTGCCAGCTTTTATAGTAGAGGGAAAAGTTCCAGAAAACGCTGGGCTAAGGCCCGACACACCCCCAATTCTTATTGGATAATCAAATAAATACCAGAAAATTTTGATTGGTAAAAAATAAATGTACAAAATTTTTCATTCTCTAACATCTTAAGTTGGCGGGAAGAGATAGAAGGGTTGTAAGTCTTAGCACACCGAAAACAAAGAATAAACAATTCAGTTTAGGAAACCTTAACATACCAAATTAGTCTAGAATGTTAATAGTTCATCTTCACACCAGAGGGCACAACCTAAGTTTATAGGAGCGACATCTGTTGTGAAATGTTCAAACTTCTTGTAATAGACGTTCCAAACTTTACTTTAGAGCGGGCCTTATCTAAGGCGCTTAATTTAAATGAACGGGGCGGGTGTACCTCCGGTACAATAACAATAACAATAATAATAATAATAATAATAATAATAATAATAATAATAATAATAATAATAATAATAATAATAATAATAATGTATGGCCCTCGGAAAGACCTGAGACTGGTCTTTCGAGTAGATGCCCTATAGGCGACCTGCGTATCTGTGAGGATGGGACCTACCTAAGACGATTTGAAAATGGTGCTAACACCCAGCCCCCGAGCCAGAAGAATTAACTCGTGGAAACTGAAATCCCCAACCCAAGCGGGAAATGAACCTGGGAATACTTTGACCAAAGACCAACATGCGAACCATTTAGCCATGGAACCGGTCGTGTGAAGCGTTGTGTGTATATGAAGGTAAGTGTATTCAGACGAACACAAAATCCCAGTCCCCGAACCAGAGGAATTAACTATACGCAATGAAAATCCTCGGGCTGGCCGAGAATCGAACATGGAGCCCCCTGAACTGAAGACCAGTACGCTGACCATTCACACAAGAGGGGACTAGTACTATTTATATTATGGCATAAATTCGAGCTCCATTGTGTTGGCGTCTTACTGGGAGGCGTTAGCTTCGATTCCCGGTCCGTCCACGGCGTTTAATCCTGAACTTGAGAGCTGGAACGAAGTTCGAACAGCTTCGTGAGTTCAAATGAGAAGCTGTTTCATACGAGAGGTAGCGGACCCAGTATTGAAAATTAAATAATAGGCTGAATATTTCGTAACACTGACCACGTAACACTTAAATACCTACAGGATTTAAGGCTGCTAGTGGCTTTACGTCGCATAGGTCTTATGGCGACGATGGGATATGGGAAGGCGTAGGAATGAGAAGGAAGCGGCCGTGACCTTAATTAAGATACAGCCCCAGAATTTGCCTGGTGTAAAAATGGGAAACCACGGAAAACCATCTTCAGGGCTGCCGACAGTGGGGTTCGAACCCACTATCTCCCGGATGCGAGCGTACATCAGTGCAAACCATCAAGCATATCGTACAGAAATGCCCTCTACATATCTATCCTGGGTCCTTGGAAGATCTTCATGCAGCCAATGCAGAAGCAATTGAACGGATTAAATATCTACCAATCTATATTTAAAGTTATTTTTCTTTTGGTCCCAGTACTGTAAATTGAATATATTGCACACACTCTTTCATTCTTATTGTCTTGTATGCATCAATATGCAGCCAATATTGGCCCAATTTCTTACAATGACGGTGCGGTAACGATCGCGCAGCTGTGAGCTTGCATGCGGGAGGTAGTAGGTTCGAACCCCACTGTCGGCAGCCGTGAAGATGGTTTCCCATTGTATTCCATTTTCACACCAGGAAAATGCTGCGGATGTACCTTAATTAAGACCACGGCCGATTCCTTCCCACGTCCAGGCCTTTCCTATCACATCGTCGCCGTAAGACCTATCTGTGTCGGTGTGACGTAAAACAAATACCAATAATAAAAGAAGTTCGGCGTGATTATACAATTAAAAAGTCATTTATTATTTGACTACACACTAACATTTTTTTTTCATGTTGCTTTACGTCGCACCGATACAGATAGGTCTTATGGCGACGATGGGACAGGAAAGGGCTGGGAATGGGAAAGAAGCGGCCGTGGCCTTAATTAAAGTACAGCTTGGTGTGAGAATGGGAAACCACGGAAAATCATTTTCAGGGCTGCCGACAGTGGGGTTCGAACCAACTATCTCACGAATACTGGGTAGTGGCCGCACTTAAGCGACTGCAGCTATCGATCTTTGTCACTAACAACAAAGTAACAGACACATTTACAGGGTGAGACTGCCAGAATGACGAATGCGCGCGGCAAGAGGGTGTCCTGCCTGCGTAACACGTGTAGGAAGGAATTAGCTGAAAAACAATAGGGATTGAACAAATTGATATTTTTTTAAAAAGAATCTTGTTTCATGCAATTTTTTTATATAACTCAAGATCTTCAGTCTGTGGAAACTTAAAATAAGTCAGATGGCTAAAATGGAATAACATTTTTTTCTTTTTTTCGCCACAAAGTTAGAGAGGGTGCGACTCCCCCCACTTCGCTACTGATTTTAACTGTCTATAGCCTGATACATGTTCATCTCCGTGAGAATGGACTCATTGGTACGAAGTGCTGTCGAAGGGATGTGACGCATTTCCAGTACCACGTGCTAAGTTAATTGAGCAAGTAAGTTTACTACCACAGCAGGAGTAAGAATAGCAATAATAAGTGGCTTCTTTATTTGCCTTTTTTTTTTGATCCCCGGGTATCAGATTATGTCCTTAAAGAGCTGAAGCCTGTTTTATACCCCAACAGATGATTGCTAATAATAATTAACTATACTCACTCACCGTAAAAGTTATCTGAAATGTTTCTCGTAAGCATGCCTCTTCAATGCATGTGTCATGAAATTAGCATCTAGTAGCACTCAGGGAGAGATGAAATGTGCAGTAAAACAGGAAATACCGATATCGCAAACAATGTTAACCCCCTAAAGCGTACATGTAACGCCAAAACAAGTGATATAAAAGCCATATCAGTAGTGATATTTGCATTCCTAGCTTAGGTTACTTCATGGTTTATTGACAATATCGGCTTCATTTCATACCGAGGGCTGTACTTCATGTATTGTCGATAATTTCAAGCCCATTACAGGAATTTTAGAGTCATGTTGAGCAGTTCGGATGGTAGAACGCTGGCCTTCTGAACTCAAATGGTGGCTTCGATCTCAGCTCAGTCCGGTGGTATCTGAAGGTACTCAGATACGCCAGCTGCATGTCGGTAGATTCACCGGCACGTCAAAGAACTCTTGCGGGAGAAAACTGCGGCAACTCGACGTATCCGAAAACCATATAAGTAGTTAGTGAGACTTAAAACCTATAACATTATTAGGAATTTAAGAACAGTTTTCACATTCTGGGCATCCATAAGATGTTTCAGCCAGCTATCTGAAAGTGTATACACTGGCTTAGCAAATGTCATGGAATAGTCACCTAATAGCGTGTGGGGCCTCCTCTGGCCCTGCGAACTGCAGAGAGACGCCGTGCAAGTGAGTCAACAAGTCCCTGGTAGTACTCTAGACGCAGCTGACACCGAATCGTTTGCAGAGCTGGTCTGTTCGTGGGTGCAGGATCCATGGCACGCAGCCTGCGTTCCAGGACGTCTCAGATATGCTCGATAGTGTTCATATCGGGGCTCCTGGGTTGGCATGACAGTCGTTGGACCTCCGCTGCATGTTCCTCGAACCATTCCCGGGCGACGTGGGAGCGTTGTGGCGGCGCGTTATCTTCTTAAAACACCGCAGAACCGTCTGGGCGGTGGAAGGCCAAAAATGGGTGGAAATGGTCTCCGAGGAGATCAACATACCGCGTACCATTCAAAGTCTCTTCCAGAACAACTAGGAGGCCCATTCCATACCAGGAAAATGCACCCCAGACTGTAACAGAGACACCAGCGCCCTGGACCACACCTTCGAGGCAGGCGGGATCCATCGCTTCATGTGGTCTGCGCCATACACGGTGCCTCCCATCGGCATGGTGCAGTTGAAATCGTGATTCGTCCGACCATATCACGTTACGCCATTGTTCCAGTGTCCATCCCTGGTGACTGGCGACAAATGCGCGTCGTTGTACCAGATGACGTTGGGTTAACAGTGGCACCCGGGTGTGGCGCCGGCTCCCATACCCCATAGAACCCATGTTCTTACGGATTGTCCACTGGGAGACGTGTCTAGCACGTCCTGTGTTGAATTGAGCCGTGATTTGTTGCACGGTTGCCCGTCTGTCACTATTGACAATCCGTCTCAGATGTTGCCGGTCACGGTCATCGAGGATGGCTGGACGGCCGGTCGTTCGTCTGTTGTGGACCGTGACACTGTAACTTTGATGATAATAAATAAATAAAATCATGAATAAATATATATAAATAAAATTACTCAAAAACTTAATAAAATTAATAAGCATAATTAACCGAAATGTCCGTAGTTTGGGCGCCAGAGTTCACCAGAATGGATCCCTCGAATTTAGATAAGAGCATGATAAACTTTATATCCCAGGGCGTGTACATAATGCTGCGTACTGGTACATCTGCTGCAGGCCTTACCTAACCTCCTGAAAACGACTAATTAGGTAGGAACTGCACCTAGGTTTATCAATAACACTGATTCTAAAATAGCTAACTATATTCTGAACAAATTCCGTGCATGAGCACTTCATCAACATACAACATTATACATATAATACACACATAAAATATTGCTGGAAGATTACATATTTACAACAACAATAATGAAAATCGTGGGAAAACGAAAGCGAGAACTAAGCTACCATTTGTAGATAGTCCGATGAACAACGTATATGTATGAAGATAAATACCCTTCACTGTCTCTATATCAATTCGACTTACCGATTCTCATAATCGGCAGTTATCACATCACACAGATACTGTACCTTGTACTACTGTGTTCACATATTTTAACACTTGTTGTAAAGATATATACACACGTCTGTCGATCCTCAACATATAAATATGTAAACTCTGAGATAGCTTTCACCAACATATAATGCTAGGCCGCCACAAGTGCTACAATACTTAATGCGCAAGCACTCTCCACAATCAGCCACTTACCACGAACATAACAAGACTACGCTCCCCGAACGTTTGAAGTCCAGTCTATTGCAGCCTTGTCACTCCAGTATCGTGTATCAGCACCACTTCCTTCCCGTACAGTCCGTCAGTTGTAGTTCTCTTAGGCAGTGTCACTTGTTGTAGTTATCTTCCTTCTCGTTCCTTTACAATCACTTTTCCAATTACCCTTACAATGTCCTCGGTTGCCGCCGTATGATCAACCTTTATAGACATCAACATCCCCCTCCTCTCAGATGATACGTCTGGATTGGTGCTTGCCAGCCAATCATGGGTGGTCCTCAAGTCAAGACCAAGCCCTGAACTACTTCTTCCTCCCAAGACAATAACAAACTCTGGGGTATATTCCATGAGTCACCAAATTTTCCTAATACAACAACAAGCTCATCTCATTAGGCTGGGATATATACATGACTCATGAATTTCCCGACACAAGTACATCACAACAAACACTGGGGTAGCCATATAGCTAATTCAAATTACCAGAGTTATTAAAGCAATGTTTTCCCACTCGTGCAAAACAAATTATACCTACATATGTGGATATCTTCCAGCTTACCAGTATAAATGGCAAAATATACAAATGAAATAATAATAATAAAAATCGAATACTGACAATAATATCTCTAACTTCTACATATAATTCTGGGGTGTGATATATGTACTATCACAACACCCGCATTCAACCATTCACGATACACCCTGGACACGGTTGATCCTGTGAAGCCTTAATCCCGCACCACTTCCGAAATCGCACTTCCCATCCGTCGGGCACCGACCACCATACCCCGTTCGAACGGTGTCAGCTCACGACGACGTCCCATGTTACACCTGTCACATGCACAGACACTGCTCACAAGGTCTCCTATACAACTGCCGTTGGCACAGGAGGCGTGTGGTGCGCAGACAACACAGCTGCGCATCAGTGCTCCGCTATTCCGTGACATTTGCTCAGTCAGTATAGTATACAATGGTTTTTCGAGAAATAAAGACCGATCGAGGTTCAGTACTGAGCGCAAAACCACATGCTTAAAAAATATTGAGTCAGTACGTCGGAAAGGGCACTTTGTCCTTATATAATGTGACGTGCTCGAGAGAGCATAAAGCGCAACCGTAGCCCCCTTCGGAATTTCCTGGAAGGGGTGAGTGAGTCAGGCCGGAGACTTCCCAGCCAGCCTGAGGGCTTGGCCAGCCTCTCCTTGTATTCCTGTCGTCTCAAACCTCACGAGTCCCAAAACTCACGAATTTCAGGAACAGGATTGGTAAGAACGGGTTTCTCTACCTGGGTCAGCGATAGGATAATGGAATGCTTTCAAGAATCGAATAACTTCCATCCGATTGTTTAAATAATCGAATGAGTTTCAAATATCATTCAGTTATATCGCACATAATAATCGGATGCGTCATGATTACTTTTTTACGGTTTAAGTGTGTCGGATAGACAGTCAACTGAAATAAGCGAGTAGATGAACTCTTACGAAAAATTGAAACACGCCATTTTTTCCAAATGAAACTCAAAATGTTGAAACTAAATGAGTAAATTAACTGACTTGATCTTTAATATATCTAACTAAAATTCCTTATTCGAGTAAATACCGCCTTCTGGCCGCATAATGGAACTACGTTGCAGTACTACCAACTGGCACTTTCTTTGTAGAGTAGAACGCAGCCGGGAAGGCGGTTTGAAAAGGGTTGAGCAGTAACATTCGCGCTCTTTGTAGTATGACGTGTTTTCCGCTGAGCCAATACAATCATTTCAGTAAGAGGTGCCTGTTTATGCGGGTCACGAGTGAATGTTTCGAGTTTTATTTGTGAATATCATAATCAACGAATTTAGGGAACTATTTGCGTGTGTACGATAGATCCAGGAAGAGCAAACAGACAAGTATTCCGTCGACAGGCGAGGGAAATAATATTTAGAGTGTATTTGTATTTTGTAAGCATGTAGCAGCAGGCGTTCATAAGTGGAGAAGGTGAGGAACGCCACGTTGCCACGCTTCATAAGAAGACAGCACTTGCGTGTGGTATCGGACTGCGAACAGTACAGAGGATAAAACAAGCTACGGAAATTTAAATAAAGCAGTGTTCAGGTCGCCAGGGAAGAACCCTAAGAGGAAAAAGCCAGTGACGGACCTCGATGATTTCAATAAAAATGTTCTGCGTACAACAATATTTGATAAAAACGGCGAATATCCTACGGCACTGAAACTGGTCCGTCCATTACCTTCCTTAATATCTCGAAAATTTTCCTCAACACTTTCTTGGGGTTTGATGTTAAATAATTTTGACTTTCAGAAAATATTTAAGCGCACGAAAAATATAGGTCATCGATTTGGAATTCAAGATATAACTGGATGAAGAAAGGTTTACACATTCATGCTGTTATGCTCTCTGCACTTCGCCTTCATTTCTCTCAACTTCCATTTACCTTCTTTAATATCTCGAAAATTTCCCTCAACACTTTCTCGGGATTTAATGTTAAAAATTAATTTGGACTTTTAGGAAACTTTTAAGCCCACGAAAAATATAGGTAATCGCTTTGGAATTAAAGATATAACTGGATGAAAAAATGCTTACACATTCATGCTGTTATGCTCTCTGCAATTCGCCTTCATTTCTCTTAACTTCCATTTACCTTCTTTAATATCTAGAAAATTTCCCTCAACACTTTCTCGGAGTTTGATATTAAAAGTTAATTTGGACTTTCAGGAAACTTTTAAGCCCACAAAAAATACAGGTCATCACTTTGGAATTCAAGATATAACTGGATGAAAAAATGTTTACACATTCATGCTGTTATGAGTAGCCAAACTGGCATCACCGCGCCTCAAAATTCTGTCTCTCTCTGCGCAACGAAACCGCCTTCCGGGCTGCGGGCAATATACCTACTTTTATTTTATGTCGTCCGGTTGCATGCATAAATTGTTAACATGCTGGCCTTAGGTCCAAGGGGTCCAGGAAGTCCTGGGTTCGATTTCCAGTCGGGTCGGGGATTTTAACTTTTATTAGTTAATTCCTACGGCTCGGGGACTGGGTTTCGTGCCGTCTTCAGCATTAGACTTCATCTTAGTTAGGGCCATATCCTTACGGACGTGCAGGTCGCCAATACAGCGTCAACTCTAAAGACCTGCACCAGACCTCCCCGGAGGCCACACGTCATTATTATAAATTTATGTGAAATGTAAAGAATGCATAATATTAGCTTTAAGACAACAGCAAAATATTGCAATAATAGCAATAATAATACACTGACTGACAGAGCAAATGCAACACCAAGAAGGTGTGGTCAGAACTTTATGCCAATTGCAGGGTAGACTGACGTCACTGAGGTATGCTCATGATGTGAAATGCGCCGCTGTGCTGCGCACGTAGCGAACGATAAATTCGCGTTGGCGAATGGCCCACTTCGTACCGTGATTTCTCAGCCGACAGTCATTGTAGAACGTGTTGTCGTGTGCCACAGGACACGTGTATAGCTAAGAATGCCAGGCCGCCGTCAACGGAGGCATTTCCAGCAGACAGACGACTTTACGAGAGGTATGGTGATCGGGCTGAGAAGGGCAGGTTGGTCGCTTCGTCAAATCGCAGCCGATACCCATAGGGATGTGTCCACGGTGCAGCGCCTGTGGCGAAGATGGTTGGCGCAGGGACATGTGGCACGTGCGAGGGGTCCAGGCGCGGCCCGAGTGACGTCAGCACGCGAGGATCGGCGCATCCGCCGCCAAGCGGTGGCAGCCCCGCACGCCACGTCAGCCGCCATTCTTCAGCATGTGCAAGACACCCTGGCTGTTCCAATATCGACCAGAACAATTTCCCGTCGATTGGTTGAAGGAGGCCTGCACTCCCGGCGCCCGCTCAGAAGACTACCATTGACTCCACAGCATAGACGTGCACGCCTGGCATGGTGCCGGGCTAGAGCTACTTGGATGAGGGAATGGCGGAACGTCGTGTTCTCCGATGTGTCACGCTTCTGTTCTGTCAGTGATAGTCACCGCAGACGAGTGTGGTGTCGGCGTGGAGAAAGGTCAAATCCGGCAGTAACTGTGGAGCGCCCTACCGCTAGACAACGCGGCATCATGGTTTGGGGCGCTATTGCGTATGATTCCACGTCACCTCTAGTGCGTATTCAAGGCACGTTAAATGCCCACCGCTACGTGTAGCATGTGCTGCGGCCGGTGGCACTCCCGTACCTTCAGGGGCTGCCCAATGCTCTGTTTCAGCAGGATAATGCCCGCCCACACACTGCTCGGATCTCCCAACAGGCTCTACGGGGTGTACAGATGCTTCCGTGGCCAGCGTACTCTCCGGATCTCTCACCAATCGAACACGTGTGGGATCTCATTGGACGCCGTTTGCAAACTCTGCCCCAGCCTCGTACGGACGACCAACTGTGGCAAATGGTTGACAGAGAATGGAGAACCATCCCTCAGGACACCATCCGCACTCTTATTGACTCTGTACCTCGACGTGTTTCTGCGTGCATCGCCGCTCGCGGTGGTCCTACATCCTACTGAGTCGATGCCGTGCGCATTGTGTAACCTGCATATCGGTTTGAAATAAACATCAATTATTCGTCCGTGCCGTCTCTGTTTTTTCCCCAACTTTCATCCCTTTCGAACCACTCCTTCTTGGTGTTGCATTTGCTCTGTCTGTCAGTCAGTGTAATAATAATAATAATAATAATAATAATAATAATAATAATAATAATGCAACTCGGTCTCTTTCTTTAACCAGCCATTATTTTTCCCTTGGGGTGGCAGAATGACATCCGCAGTATCCCCTGTCTGTCGTAAAGGGAAACGTGAGTCACCGCGCACCTCATCCCTCCTGGGGTCACCTCAAGCACCTGCTGTCAGGAGTCGTGAATTTTGAGACTCATTAGAATGCTTACTTTAGCTACCCGTTTGTAATCGTGAGTTTTGATACTATTTGTAACTAATTTTATCCCGTGAGTTTTGAAACTCGTGAGTTTGAGACGTAACCCTTGTATTGTGTTTTCGTCTAGTTTTCCCGTGGATCTTCTGAAAGACGAAACGAGAATGTTCCTTCTCAAGCCGCAAAACGAAGATTCCAGTACTTTATCAGCAGGGATATAAAAAGGAGGCCACCTGCGAACAAGGGAGTTGGAGTTGGACAGCATTCGTGCTGGTTGACCAGCCCGTAAATAAATCGTACCATAATGAGAACATAACTGTCCAGCTGCACAGCTGAATGGTTAGAGTAGTGGCCTTCCGTCCTTGAGGCCCCGGGTACGATTCCCGTTCGGGCCAGGGATTATTACATTAACACGTGCATTCCTACGACTTGAGGACTGGGTATTTCTCCCGTCTTCAATACTTGCACGCAGCACACAATAAGACACGGCCATAAAAATCTGCCAAATCTCGCAAAACCCCTGACCCCGCAGGAAAAACGGGATAACAATGGAGTGTAATATAAACAGCCGGCCCCGTGGTGTAGGGGTAGCGTGCCTGCCTCTTACCCGGAGGCCCCAGGTTCGATTCCCATCCAGGTCAGGGATTTTTTACCTGGACTTGAGGGCTGGTTCGAGGTCCACTCAGCCTACGTAATTACAATTAAGGAGCTATCTGACGGTGAGATAGCGGCCCCGGTCTAGAAAGCCAAGAGTAACGGCTGAGAGGAATCGTCGTGCTGACCACACGACACTTCGTAATCTGCAGCCCTTCGTGCTGAGCAGCGGTCGCTTGGTAGGCCAAGGCCCTTCAAGGGCTGTAGTGCCATGGGGTTTGGTTTGGTTTTTTGTAATATAAACAATCCCAGTGGCATCGCAGCTCGCTTCTCCCCAAGTGAATCAGAGTTTGATTCCCAGCTAATGCATGTGGGCTTTACGAAAGGAAATGTCACGTCCTATGGGTTGGATTCCACATAAAAATTGAGGTCCCGTGGCTTATGATCACAAAAATAAGGGTCACGTAAAATTCCAAGCATAGATTACCTTATTAATAGATAACATGAAATCACAACGGTAAAGCTTTTGTGTCCATTTTAGGAAGTAACATTCGACCAGACTGGTCGTGGAAATTGGTGCACATTGTTACAGCAAGTCTTCGAAATATACATTCTCGACACCTTTGGAGAAAATTCTCTTGAACATCGTGCTTTTGACTGATGTCCTGAGCAGCATTCGAGGCACGTTCCCGGAGCTCGTGCACGGTTTCCATTTCTCTGCGATACACCTTAAATTTTATGCACCCACAAAAGAAGTAACCTCAGGGGTTTAGATCGGGGCTCATTGCCGGCCAGACGATAGAGCCCAAACGTCCATACGGCGCGCGGATAGATAGCATCCAAGTGACGACGTAAGGCGTTGCTAATGTGCGGGGTGCTCCGTCATGTTGGAAGAACATGTGCCGACGGGTATGGAGTGGAACATCATAGTAGTTGTTACAGAAACCGTAGATAAGGTACACGCCAGTCAGTCTATAAGATAATACCACAGGTCGGCGGATGCGGAGTGGGTCTCAGCCCACAAGTGGCCACGGCTGGTCTGTGGTCCGAGAGCTCTGCTCTTCACCGGCCAACCGAGCTGAGGACGAGGAGGGGTGCCACGGCTCTGCCGTGGCTCTAGGCTTCTGTATTCGGGAGACGGAAAGGAGCTGGTCCCCACTGTCAGCTGTCCTGAGAATGATTTTCCGTGGTTTTCCATTCTCCTGCACTAAAGCGATTGCCGGGGCAGTTCCTACTATAGGCCACGGCTGCTAACCCTCTTCTCACCTTCTCCGATACAAATCTCCTGGCCTGAGAGACGGCGTCATCGTCTAGGAGACCCGCCTACCGCCCCCCTCCCTTTCGGGGAGGATTGGATACATTTATTAGTAGCCTATGACAATGCTTCCCAACATACCGAACCAAACTTCAAGGGAAGTCATAACTGAAATATTGTGAGTTTTGCCAAAAAAAAAAAAAAAAAAAAAAAAGTATAGAATGTTTAGTTTTAAAAACTCCCTCACTTCTTCCCCTTTCAAATCAGTTTTTCTCTAACCCCATTTTTAAAGCTCGCAATTCCGGATTTAAAGTGTAGTGGTGTGGTGTTTATAGATAAAGTCCCCGCTCCTTTCTCTGACGTTTTCAAACATTACCTAAAACATTTTCAGCTCTCTGCCTTTTATAAAATGTCCCTTGTGGCAGCAGAGTTCCTATCAGATTCACCTGAAATTTTCAGAGAATATTTCAATATGTACAGGAATTAAGAACATTTCTGTGTTTTACTAACAGTTGATTTTTACCTAAAATAGATTTTTAAAATACTTCATGAATAAAAAAAAAATTGAAAAATTATACCTCCAATAGTTTACATCTGACTGCAAAACCCAGAGTTGTTAATAAATATATGGCTATTTTTGACAAGTTTGCCAAATTATAGGCCAAAGAAATGAAAACTGCCGCAAATAGAATTTTCCACTCAACGTATAAAAATTATTTGTTAATAACTTTGAACAAATTGATCAATCAATTCCAATTTTTTTGTGATGGTATGTCTGTATCTTATTAATATGTGCTTGTGCTTTAAATTTGGTTGCGATAAGTGGTAGATTGTTGAAGTTCCAAATTTCATTTATGACCCCTTAATGAAAAACCCGACGGTGGGAACGCCTCACAGCATGGGGAGTGTTCTCCAACCACATTCGTGTAGTGAAAATTGAAGCTGCCACTCTTCCTAAAAGAGGCCTCATCTGTTAACAAAATATGATTCACGAAGTCTTCGGGTTGGCGATCGAACCATTCACAGAAGGTCATGCGCGGTGCATAATCTCTTTCCGATGGTTCTAGGACATTTCGTACCAGTTAATGCCCTTAAAATATTTAGAAGAGGACATTCCGTACCACATAGAGTGGAAAATATTGCAGAGTAAAAACGATATCCTACAGTATGTATTCTTTTGTATATCCATTGTCCACTACTGGCGTAGAAGTCTCCGCACGGTGTGACCACTACTGAATACCGATGCATACCTGACAACCCTTCCGATTTACCCGGAAACTTTTCGGTTTTTAACTCGTCTTCCGATTTTCCGATTTATTTTTTACTTCTTCCGAGTTTTGACTAATATAACCTCTAGTACCGCCAATACTCTTCACCTTCGATAAAGGATAAATTCTTACGTACTTGTGTAATTTACGAAACCTTATTTTCAAGCGTATTTATTTGTTGCTTTATTTCGTGAGTGTTTCGTCCGTCGCCTCCGTGTATCGTGTTTCCCGCACACCACAACAGCGTGCGCGCTTTATGCAGCTGGGGTTTCGGGGCGGCAATCGTCCTGCAAGCAAGAGGCTAGCGCGCGCTAGCGACTCAGTTAATCGGGACGAAAGAACGAGTTTATTGTGCTGTTCGCGCGCTGTTGACATCTTTTCTGTGCGCAGTTTCGTCGGAGTGGTAGGCCACGTGTTTTTCCCCCTCTCTGCCAAAGTCGTTTGTTAATAATGTATGGGACATATTGAATTGTTTTGCATGTGGTAGTTTCGCGTATTTAAGTGCATAATTTTAATGAATTGAATGCTTTTAAGGGGGTTCTTCTCGGTACAGTTTCTGGCATTTTCTTTTCTCGTTATGGCCAAAAATATAACAAACGTTATCTCCAAGTGTTCAGAGATACCTATAAATTTCCGTTCATTTTACCGTCTAAGGCAGGGATGGCGAACGTATGCCACGCGTGTCATTAGGTGACACGCGAACACGATTTCGGTGGCACACCACATGACC
Organism: Anabrus simplex; assembly: GCF_040414725.1. Taxonomy (NCBI): domain Eukaryota; kingdom Metazoa; phylum Arthropoda; class Insecta; order Orthoptera; family Tettigoniidae; genus Anabrus; species Anabrus simplex. Next base: position 325,540,066 of record NC_090268.1, read on the forward strand.
ATCTTAACATTTTTATGTACGTTTTGTACTCTAGACTATACATATCTCATCCATCGTATAGTCATAGTGTTTCAGGTTTAAGAAATAAATACCGAATATCTAAATTCTAGTTCCGTTCGAACGTGCATTATGGCAACACTACAACACCCAGAGGTCCTGAAGTCAAGTGAAATAAATGTCAGATGCAGCCGACGAGCCATTCGTTCACCCATATCAAGTAAATTAGTGAAATTTGGCTTGTGTGTGGTTGCCAGCATCGCGTAGTTTTTCGTAGTGAGTAACTGTTTATTGTTGTGAATTTTGTAAGACAAATAGTTGCCAAGAAATGATCCCAATATTGAGATATGGAGAAAGAATCGCACTTTATTTCCAAACCTCATATTGCACAAATGACTTTTTTTTTGAATGGTTAGATATTGGCAGTTTAGAAATGGAGTTGACTGAATTTTAAGAAAGCATGTATGGGTGAAAATTTCGTACAATTTGATGAAGCATTAGTGAAAATCGGGTGTGCTGTGGATGGTGAATACTCTCTCCAGAAGCCGGAGAACTTAATACTTGAACAGTGGAACAGTCTCCCACAAAAGTTTTTGGCCATGAAGAAACTTGCTACAGCTCTACTTACTTTGTTTGGGTCATCATACTCCTGCAAGCAGATATTTTCTACAATGAACGTTGTGAACACAAGTTATGAACCTAACATAAATGACAAAGCTACTAACTATTTTTGCGGTATTCGCAAAATACGACCATGAAACATGCAATCACATGTATTTGGTATTTTACAATATATATATATGTAATATATTATGAAACACAATTTGGAATTAGGGATGGAAGTCGGTGGTAGCGGTGGTTAGTAGGGGTAGAGGTTGTATCCATTACAAACGAAAATAACAAGTGGCACAGTAAACAGTTGAGAATAATAATCCAGACCTAAAATGGCACACTAGTTGGAAAAGGTTCGCCATCCCTGGTCTAAGGGAAACTACCGTATTTTTCGCGTAATTAACGCCCTTGCATAATTTACGCATCCCAATAATTTTGGGTCCAAAGTAGAGAAAAAGAAATGTTCACGTATTTGAAGCACCCACAACTTGGAACATCCATCAATCAGCTCCGGTTGCGTTTCGAAATAAAGGTGTCAACTACTCAAGTAGCAGGCTTCCTATCGCGAAGCAGGCATTCCACACACAGGGCAACTTGCTGTTATTAGCCGTCAGGAAATTCCACTGCACTATACTAGACTTAACTAGAGTTGGCGTCTGACAGGTAAGGTTGGAGGGAGGAGCACTGCACGTGCCATTTCACGATGTTGCCACATTCCAGCATCCCTTTCGACATGCTCTTACCTCTCGCTTCCGGCTCACTTGTTCCCTCCTTCATTCTGACCGCTGTGATCTGTTGTAGACTATCTGGCCAGGCGGTGTCGTCCCATTTGCGATCACTCTTATACAAACAATCAGGTTCTTATCAGTGACAGTGAGAGGTTTGGCAACTCCCAGAAACTCCCTGAAGTTTTATCTCCATGGCAATCGCAGTCGCCCCACCCTCGTTTCCATGGCAACCACACAGCCACTCCCTTTATCCCGCCTCGGCAGGCAGTAAACGGACCTCCCTCTAAGAAATGTCAGACACCAACTCTTATTATTAGCAGTATAGTTTTAGGAGTGTTTCGGGTACGGGACATTCCAGTAATACTGCATCATACAAACTCGCGGTGATCATTTACGTCGAAACATACGGGAATAGAGCAGCGGGCAGCAAGTATTCAGTGTCCAAATGAAACGTGCGCTGCCGCGGTAACAGAAGTGCACTTTAAGCGGCCAACAAGTCTCCCAAAGCATTTCGCGGACCAAAAAGCGGCAAGTTTCTGCAAGTAGAGGATTATCTGCTTAAATATATGATTTTGTTGCGCAATGTTGGATAAGCCGTTTCTCACGAAATGCTGTGTTTTAAAGAATCAGAAATAGCCGCGGCACGTGGAATCAGTGTCTCGGATATGAAGGTTAGCCGAGGCTTGATTAATTTTCTGAAGAGAAATGAACTTTCTCTTCGACGAAGAACAACATTATGCCAAAAAATGATTATTGATTTCAACCATTGTCATCGCTTTGTGATTGAGAAGCGTGAAATGAAGGAATATTTGATCTCCCTTTATAGGAACCGCACTTCAGGCGCCAATCAGTTTCCGTACGCCACAAAGTCGAACAATCGATAAGAAAGGAACATATAGTGTTATCGTACGCGCTATCGGAAGCCAAAAACAACGATGTACTGCAATGCTTGCTGATGGCAGAAAGCTTACACCTTACATTGTTCTAAAACGAAAAAGAATGCCTAAAGCAACATTTCCGCGAGTGATCCACGTTCGTATTCAACAGAAAGGGTGGATGTACACGTCACTCGTACAAGATTGGATACGAACGGTTTGGGGCAATGTTGCAGGGTCCCTTCTTCGATGCCCGGCTCCTCTCGTGTTGGATAATTTTCTTTTTTTTTTTTTCGGTATGCCATTTAGGTCGTATTTTCAGCTCGTAATGAGAAGAATATTTTCTAGTGTCGGTACTTCAAACCCACGTGTCTAACTTACCTGATGTACCCTATTTGACTTTTCAGAAAAAATCTCACGCCGAAATTTTACGCTGTGTGACGATAATCGCAAATGAGTTGAACCAATTGTCTTTATATTATATTTCATGTATCTTTTAAACGTATATGAATTATAAATCATTTGTAAAGATATGAATTTATTGAATAATTTATGCATCCGCAGTTTTCGCCTGTATTTTTCGTCAAAAAACTGCGTTAATTACGCGAGAAAATATGGTATTATGGATTTTGTTGTGTGTGTCGGTGTGACATAAATATTAGTATTCGTATGTAAGTGTCATAAATGAGAGTGATTAGGTACATTTTCTTGTGACCATTTTTATGTTTTCTTAGTTTAAGATTTTAAATTTAATGATAAATTCGCATTGTAACTGTAGATATGTATGCCTTTTATCCTGACCTATTTTCACGTAGACTGTGGTGAAATATACGTGATGAAATCCAAGAATTAAAAAATCTTCCTATTTTTGGGTTCCAAAAGTTGGCAGGTATGCTGATGCAGGGTTGCCACCGGGCAGAAAATCTTCGTACTAAATTTTCCCGTGAAAAGGTACTAGATACTGAAAAAGAGTACTAAATCATTTTTTTACAATGGAGTAGGATTTATTCATAAAGGCAGTATAGAAAAAAGTATACTTATCAAAATACACTGTTATTAAATGAGAAAATCGTAATTATCAGAACTTATCGGATTTGATATCTATGATGGGAAGCAGCAATGTTGCAGTTTCAATACCCACTATCCTAACACTTCTAGTTCCAAGCTGACTACCAGATGAGAGTCATTTATTTATGTTTAGAATATGAACACTATGAATAGAGCACACACACACACACACACACACACACACACACACATACATATATATCATGTTGTCTTCATACACTACCCAAAAGTTGGCTATCTTTTAGAATATATTAACATGTATTTCACACTTTGCTCTTCTCTTAATCTTTGAAAATATTGCCAAAGCAATAAACTGTTTTGAAATGTGAACATTTTGGGCAGACGAGTGCTTTAGAAGGAGCCCATTCGCATACGCTACAGAATAGTAGTTTATTTCTCAATCTGGTCTTATTAACAGAAAAGGCAGGAAAAAATACTGTTCTATTTCAGCAAAAGAATGTGGTAAACAGAGCAATGCCTTCAAAAAAATTGTCAAATTTGAAAAGATGTAGTCGGCTACAGGATTTTTCAGTTCGATTAAAGAGTTCTAAAATTCCATAAATTCTTAGTTCTCTTTCAGCGATTCTGTGGACTTGTGTTAAGAAGGAAACCATACTTTCCAGTATCGACTCAGTTAAATGTAACTTAAAAGCCGTTCCAGTCTGTCGAACACACAAGTTCAATATAAATAGGGCCTATTGTTTAATAGCGTGTTGTTTTGCAGGTATGTTATAGTGTAATATTTATATTGAGCCTGTGTGTTCGAGAGACTGAACAGCTTTTTTAGTTTCTGTGGACTTTGCCACCCACCATTTCCTATCTAACTTCATAACCACTTTCTGTAATTACATTAGGGAAATATATAGCTAATGGGATTATATTGATGAAACTGCCATCTCTTTTGCAGTTTTCTATTTCGACATGTAGAGATTTCTTAAAATAGGATCACTAAAAACTACCCTCTAAAAAAACTTTTTCACAGAATTCAACATGGAAAGATAGACACTTGGCTCTGAAACTTCTTATCAGTTTCTTTCTTGTTCTTCTGCTGCAATGGAAGAACTTTTACTCTACCTCCATAAAAAGTACTAGATTTCCATAAAAAGAACTAACGTACTAAAAATAGCCACGAAGTACTAGATCTAGTACTAACGTACTAATCCTCTCCCCGCCGAAAAAAGACGAAGAGTGTTCACGAATCACGGCTGTCTGCGGCTTGGTCATTCCAGCTCTGGAACTGTGGTCTGTTAGATAGGCAGTGTAGTCCTGTTCGTTAAAAGTGAGAAAATGCGTGGTGTTTCATTTGATCGAGTATTTCATATGAAAGCATTGCTGTTAATCGCGTCATTCCTACTGACGTCATTGTAATGTATGTCCATTGCAGTTGGGAAAACCACTAAGACAGTCTTTCTGAGGATGTAAAACGTCAGGTGGGAGAGCGAGTGTCTACCATTATAATTAAAACTCCCCAACCTGATTGTGGCTGATGGTAGGCATGCGGGTCTACCATTACAGTGAAAATTCCCTAACTCAGTCTTCATATGAGAAAAGATGTTTGGAGACTTCCCCGTCGCGTTTCTAGGGTAACGTTAAGAGCTATGCTATTTAATACAATCCTGCTCACAACGTGTACAGTAGAATTCCGTATGCAATGTAGAATTCCGTAGCGAAGCACGGGTGCATCAGCTAGTAATAATATAAGTCCGTAACTCAAAATTTTGATTTCCGATATTTTACTTTTGAATAGGTCCGACTCATTGGCTGAATGGTCAACGTTGAGGCCTTCGGATCAAGGGTCCCGGGTTCGATTCTCGGCCAGGTCAGAGGTTTTAATCGCGTAGCATTAATTCTTCTGACCCGGGGACTGGGTGTTTTTGTTTGTTCCAACACTTTCCTCTCCATATTCAGACAACACACTATACTACCAACCACCACAGAAACAGGCAATAGTGATTACATCCCTCCATGTAGGGTTGGCGTCAGGAAAGGCATGCGGCCGTAAAACAGGGCCAAATCCATATGTGCGACACAGTTCGCGTCCGCGACCCCACAGGTGTGGGACAAGCTATAGCAGAAGAAGAAGATTTAACTCTTGAATAGCTTGCTGCATTGTGTCAATACTGTCTTGACAAACAGTGCCCCAGGACAAAACTCGTGCAGCAATCTCCACAGGACTCTGCGAGACAACCAACAGCATTGGAAGAGGAGCAATTAATGCATCGAGTCCGGAAAACAACTCCCTTCTTCAGGGCGGCGGATAACAAACCATTTGACCACCGTCTCCGCCTATCCGAGATCCTAAATTAAACTAATTTCTCAAAACTTTCCGTCGGGCGTAACTGGTCTGATTGGCACACGTGTTTCATTCTTATCTCATATTCATCATTCACGGGGGCCTAGCTACTTCCACCTTTTGGTAGTTTCCTGTTTCCGCGTGACCTTCAAACACATATCGGCCATTTCATCAGAATATTTTATTTTACTTGATAATAGAATAATGTAGTACATAGTTTATAAATATTCAAAATAATAGTAATATTATTCATCCTTGTGCTCGTCAGGCACTTTGCGCCCGAACACGATGTGTATTTCTATTTTATTGTTTTGTTTCAGGTTTTATACCTCAAAAATCTGCTTTCTTAGGAAAATATTTACGTAATCATAAGTCATAAGTATAGTTTAAAGGGCAATAATATTAAAATAATATACAGTAGAATATTTTCTTCAGCAAATGTAAATTATTTTAGTTTCTGATTTCTAAAGTGTGTCTGCAAGGCTCATTACGCCCTCTGGCGTGGCAATGGAATTCCAGTTTGATATCAAGTGGTACTGAATGTCCTGTGGTAAATATCTGAAGATTACAGGGAAACCGTTGGCAGGTAGATAACGATATAGGTGGTTCGAACTGTCCTCAAAAATTAAGTTGTACGGAATGTCTGTGGTACGAAATGTCCGGATACCCTCTCAGATAGGTGCTGAACAAACTGCAGATAGTACGGATGCTGCTGGTCATCCCGTTATTTTCGTAGGACGGTCAACTCACTAGAACGGATGAAATGAAGTGCTGAAAATTCGAGGGCCGGACTGCTGATGTGATGATGAGGTTCGAACTTTCCTTCTCCTGAATGCAAGCTTACAGCTCCGCGGCCCATACCACGCGACCTACTCGCTCAGTTGTCAGCCTATGTAGATCAAATATTAAATATAATAACCTTCGTAAAGAAACCAATCACCCCGGATTTATGATGATAGGCCTTGTAAGATTGCCTTGACCGAGCTGAGGTTTGGGTTACATAACTATCAACTTTCATTCGGGAGATAGTTCGTTCGAACCCCACTGTCGGCAGTCCTGAGAAATTTTTCCCGTGGTTTCCCATTTTCACAACAGACAGATGCTGGGTTTGTACCCTAATTAAGGTCAAGGTCGCTTCCTTCCAACTTCTAGCCCTTTCCTATCCCTTCTTCGCTATAAGTCCTATCTGTATCGCTGCGACGTAAAGCAAATTGTGAAAATAAGATTTGCCTTGAAGATGACATTAGTTGCTTTTTCTCGTGATGTAGGCCTATGTGGCGTTTAACCTAGGCCCTTCCGGCCGCCTCCCTGCTAGCTCGCTCGCAAATTATATACTGTAAAGGGTATTTTTTATCTTAATACTACTATTTATTTTAATAAGGATCACGTGGTTAATCTCAAAAAAGGTTTATAATGTTAAGGTAGATTTTTTTACTGGAAACTATAACAAAGACGTCTATTTACGGCTACATTTTACTGACAGGTTTATACCGTTACGGGCCTTTTCGTAGATGTTTTTACTCAACAATTTCCCCCTCTCCACCCCCTACGCACTTGGTGTCTAGTTTATTCAGCGTAAGGCAATGAAGGAGCTCAGATGGCCGCTTCTCTTTGCCTCTTTGACTTCCTTCACTATAATTGCCCTTGCTCAGCTCCCTTTTATCACAGATTATTGTTCATACAGCTAATCTTCCTCGGCAAATGCTCTATACAGCGGTGAAAACCATCAAAATCCGTTCCATGGTTCTCGTATTAGCCTGTATAAACACACACATTTTTGTGATAATATTAATGGCGTGTGGTCTCCGAAGGGACCTGGAGCAGGTCCTTCGAGTTAACACGGTATAGGTGACCTACGTGTCTGTGAGGTGGGGCCCTACCTAAGATGAAATTTAATGTTGAAGACGTTACAAACACCCAGCCCTAGAACCATAGGAATTAACTAATGAAAGTTAAAATGCCCAACCAGACCGGGAATCGAACCTGGGACCCCTTGAAATAAACGTCAGCACGCTAACCATTTAGCCATGGAGCCGGACATTTTTGTGACAAGTATAGATATAATCAACTCTTATTATTAAACAATTCTTCAATTTTAATTATTTTACTCATGCAACTGAATTTGATTGAAGGTTCGGATTCCAGGTAAAATTGAATATTCCTAGATTTACGGCGTATAATTAACAATCGCGTAAAATCTCCTTAATACTGGTTGTTTCTTTTCCTTATCTATAGAAGATTCCAAGACCTCAGTAAAACAGATATTTCCGTTACTTTCGCCTGTTTTACTGTTCTGTTTGTCAACTAATTACGTAGAGCAGGTGTCATTTGACGGTTAATTTCTCTCCTATTGTCAACTGGATATCTGGTGACGTGAAGGAAACAACTCTAAGAGGTTCGTCATTGTGTGCAAGCGCGGCGTGATGTCAGGTCATTTTAGTCGCCGCTGCAATCTGTGTCGTAAAGGGAATATTTTATCGAATTTATACTGAACCACAACTCGTAAAGGAAGTCGTAAAAGTAAATTACCTTAAGATGATCACCTATCAAATCAAAGCAGGTTGTTAGTCATTATTTTCAAGCTCGGGCAGTGTACATCAGTATAGCGACAATTTGGTGAGTTAATTTGTGTAATCTACTGTACTTTATAAGCATGAAAATAGTATTTAGATCAAATAATGCTTACACAGCTCGGTATTTAGGAAACTCTGTCGTATCACAAAGTTTACACAAGGAATAATTTATAATACCGCCTACTCAATACAATTTATTCCACTAGTTTATGGTCAAATACACATAGAAAATACCAGAATTTTAAAGGTACTTGTTTCGCCCACTTTTTATTGGGAATCATCAGCCTCGTTCAATCTTAAAGCACACACTGGTCTGAGGAATCTTAACAAATAACATAAAACGTATTGATGAACACTTAATGGTATTGATACTGTGGTTGCGTAATAATACATACATACATACATACATACATTATCATTATAGACTGTTATGCCTTTCAGCGTTCAGTCTGCAAGCCTCTGTGAATTTACTAAACGTCGCCACAATCCTCGATTTGTAACCCGTGTTGTGGCCTCATTTAGTTCTATACCTCTTATCTTTAAATCGTTAGAAACCGGGTCAAACCATCGTCGTCTTGGTCTACCTCTACTTCTCTGCTTCATGAATCGACCGAGCTCAGAACAGTTTAAGCAAGCCTCGGACCTATGGGAGTAACGGAGTCCCACTCCCATTTGACAGGCGAGGGACTCCTTGAGTAATAATTACAGCACAAAAATATTGAATAAAATAAGTACACATACTAAAATCACTTTGAAAAATTAAAACGTTCGTCTAAAAGTAATTGTGTCACATTGTATTATAAAAATAATCCATGTCTGACACTGAAATGGATCTTCTTGATAAAAAGCTTGAACAATATACTGTATATCACGCCTGGGGAACAGATTATCAAAACCAAGGCTTCACAGGATAAGAACAGTACAGTTAAAAGATACGGTATATGATGAGGTTGAAGACTATTATTTAAAATTAGTATGAAAATACGTAGTCGAATTGGAGGCGGTATGGATTAAGACGTCTTGGAATGTTGGATAAAATTCGTAGTATGATGAGAAGCGCTAGTAAACATTGAAGCATTGATCGAAACGAACGAACTCCAAACAGACTAAAGCTGCAGATACATTAGGACATACGTTACATCTGGCGAATGAAATGACTACATTGTTTACTACGGACATCCACATCTACATGGGGCATTTCTGGTTAAACGAAATTGTCATTTACACCTACCATCCTCTCTTATTGAATAATTTTAGCAGCATTTTCGACCAAAACTTTAATGTGATACATATTGTTCAAGCTTTTTATCAAGAAGATCCATTTCGGTGTCAGACATGGATTATTTTTACAATACAATGTGACGCAATTACTTTTAGACGAACGTTTTAATTTTTCAAAGTGATTTTAGTATGTGTAGTTATTTTATTCAATATTTTTGTGCTGTAATTACTACGCAACCACAGTATCAATACCATTAAGTGTTCATCAATACGTTTTATGTAATTTCTTACGATTCCTCAGACCAGTGTGTGTGTTTTAAGAGTGAACGAGGCTGATGATTCCCAATAAAAAGTAAGAGAAACATGTACCTTTACAATTCTGGTAATTTCTATGTGTATTTGACCACACAATAGTGGAATAAATTGTATTGAATAGGTGGTATTATAAATTACTCCTTGTGTAAACTTTGTGATTAGCTATTTTTAATACGGAATAATGACGAGAATAACGGTTTGTAATAATCAGAGTATACTAGATATGAAAGTTTTGAGAAATTAGTTTAATTTAGGATCTCGGATAGGCGGATACGGTGGTCAAATGGTTTGTTATCCGCCGCGCTGAAGAAGGGAGTTGGTATCCGGGCTCGATGCATTAATTGCTCCTCTTCCAATACTGTTGGTTGTCTCGTAGAGTCCTGTGGAGATTGCTGCACGAGTTTTGTCCTGGGGCACTGTTTGTCAAGACAGTATTGACACAATGCAGCAAGCTATTCAAGAGTTAAATCTTCTTCTTCTGCTATAGCTTGTCCCACACCTGTGGGGTCGCAGACGCGAACTGTGTCGCACATATGGATTTGGCCCTGTTTTACGGCCGCATGCCTTTCCTGACGCCGACCCTATATGGAGGGATGTAATCACTATTGCCTGTTTCTGTGGTGGTTGGTAGTGTAGTGTGTTGTCTGAATATGGAGAGGAAAGTGTTGGAACAAACATAAACACCCAGTCCCCGGGTCAGAAGAATTAATCCTACGCGATTAAAACCTCTGACCCGGCCGGGAATCGAACCCGGGACCCTCTGAACCGAAGGCCTCAACGTTGACCATTCAGCCAATGAGTCGGACGTATTCAAAAGTAAAATATCGGAAATCAAAATTTTGAGTTACGGACTTATATTATTACTAGCTGATGCACCCGTGCTTCGCTACGGAATTCTACATTGCATACGGAATTCTACTGTACACGTTGTGAGCAAGATTGTATTAAATAGCATAGCTCTTAACGTTACCCTAGAAACGCGACGGGGAAGTCTCCAAACATCTTTTCTCATATGAAGACTGAGTTAGGGAATTTTCACTGTAATGGTAGACCCGCATGCCTACCATCAGTCACAATCAGGTTGTGGAGTTTTCATTATAATGGTGACATTCACTCTCCCACCTGACTTTTTACATCCTCAGAAAGACTGTCTTAGTGGTTTTCCCAACTGCAATGGACATACATTACAATGACGTCAGTAGGAATGACGCGATTAACAGCAATGCTTTCATATGAAATACTCGGTCAAATGAAACACCACGCATTTTGTCACTTTTAACGAACAGGACTACACTGCCGATCTAACAGACCACAGTTCCAGAGCTGGAATGACCAAGCCGCAGACAGCCGTGATTCGTGAACACTTCGTCTTTTTTCGGCGGGGAGAGGTTCGAATAGTTGAGATTCCCAGGGCAAATCTATGCCCTTTTACTAATCTGTTTCCTAGGAGTACCCGATGAGTCGGAAAATATCAATTCACTACACTGACGGAGGAAAAATCTATCTGACTTGGAGGCAAATTTTTCCTCCAAGCCAGAGGAGAAATCCCCTCTTCACTGATAATCTGGAATAAAATGAAGGTAGATTTTAATAAAAGTGAAGTGGAAGAAGCTTTTCTTAAGAAACGGCTCTTTTCAGGGTTGAATGTTATGTTATTTAGTGAATTGTGGTGCTAAAATTTGGAATAGGTCTAAATTGTTATTCTAGACCAGGTCATACTACTACTACTACTACTACTACTAATACTAAGTCAGCCTCTGCCTTAAGTATGCACACTGCTCATTCAAAACAGCGCGTCAGAGTAGGGATCGAATAACTGACATACCGTACTATGAAGAAACGGTGTGTTACGTACCAGCTGTATCAGAAAATATATGAACCAGAGGAATGGCATACTAAAGAAGAAAGTGTTCTAACTCCCCGTTTATTTACCGCCAATATTCAGTCAGGCTTTATACTCGGTACGCAGCAGTAATCCCGTCTTTCGGAGGTGAGGGGCAGCATAAGAGACAAATAACACCACAACAAACAATGGTCAATGTATTGTTATTATTGATCAATGTTATGCGCCTTCGGTATTGTAGGCCTTCACATTTAGTTTTCTTCCGACTCTGAAATACCACTCATCATAGTCGGTACAGTAAAACTGAATGAAACAAAAATGATCGGAAATTGTATTCTCTGTAACTTTTGTTATCTAGTAATTTGCGATAGGACCAAAAACACGGGTATTTAAAAATTAAATTTTTGGCGCCTTCCCTATAACTACAATTTCATCCAGGGTGAATAAAATTGTTTATAACTTAGATTGTTGTTTCTTATTCCCCGACTCTATATACCGATTTTCATTAAATTCTGTTAACCCATTTTCTCGTGGCTTGGCGTCAATAAGGACTTAGCAACAAAAATACAAATTCATGAATATCTGTGTTATCATAGCCGGTACGGTAAAAATGTATACGACATAAATGGTCGGAAATTCAATTCTATACAACTTTGGTTATGTAGTATTTATCGATACGACCACTGATAATATAAATATTTGAGAACTAAATTTTAGGCCTTCCCCTAAACTACCATTTCATTCAGCGTTATTAAAATTATTCATAGCCTAGATTGTAGTGGCTCATTCTCCGACTTTGTACACCAGTTTTCAATGAGATAGGACCACTAATGACGTAAACATTTAATAATTAAATTTTAGGCCTTCCCCTAAACTACCATTTCATTCAGCGTAAATACAATTTTAATTAAGATAGTACCACTAATAACATAAGTATTTGAAAATAAACTTTTAGGCCTTCCCCTAAATTACCATTCCCATGAGCGTGAATAAAATTATTTATGGCTTAGATTGTAGCGACTTATTTTCCGACTTTTCATACCGATTTTCATTAAATTACCTTTAGCCGTTTTCTAGTGATGCGTGTACAGACAGACAGACAGACAGACAGACAGACAGACAGACAGACAGACATTACGGAAAAGTAAAAAGTGCATTTTCTTGTTACTGTAGACATGACCGATACAGAAATACAATTCTTTTTAAATTCTGAGCAATGCACAGATAAAACATTTTTATATACAGGGTTATTCACCTAACATGTTACATGGAAATAACTTCTAAACCATTAACGATATCGGCATTCTGTTTTCATATTCGTAAATGGTACCCATGATCTTGTGAAGTAACGTGCTACTTAGTCTCATGTGGTGATTAATAACCGAGATATCAATACTAACTCCATATTTTTAAATAGAATGGCACAAAGTCATATAGCTGTCCTAAAAGTTCAACTGCGTGCAAGTTCAAATATGTAAGTATTTTCAAAATCGGACAAGTACTTTTTGAGATATAAATAAGAACAGCATGCGCGCTTTTGCATGCCGCATCAAATGGCGTGAAGTCGGGCAAGGACATATTGACGCGCAAGCAGATTCCTGGGAGTGAGTTCAGCCACAGAATGGATACCAGGCGTGCAAGCACCTCGTACACATGTGATGGGTTTGCAAAGTGTGTATATGTCAAGCGAACTCATGACAGGACAGGGAGGGTTGCTGTGTTTAAAAGGAATAATATAAGTACTTTGCCTTGAAAGGAACATAACGAAAGCTATAATTGCCACTGGTTTTAGTGTACAGTACATATTACTCTATGAGTTGAGAAATAAACATAACACAAAACACCTGAAGAGCTCCTTCTAGAAAAGCAAATTAATAATGTCCGAGGTAGACTTCATTGGAAATGATCCAAAGGGCGTAGGCACGGGAACAAAACAACGTCTCGTCAGAATATATATATTTGCTAGTTGCTTTACGTCGCACCGACACAGATAGGTTTCATGGCGACGATGTGACAAGGAAGGGCTATGAGTGGGAAGGAAGCGGCCGTGGCCTTGATTTAGGTACAGCCCCACATTTGCCTGGTGTGAAATTGGGAAACCACGGAAAACCATTTTCAGGGCTGCCGACAGTGGGGGTCGAACCTGCTATCTCTCGAATACTGGATACTGGCCGCACTTAAGCGACTGCAGCTATCGAGCTCGGTAGTGTAATTGTTATGAGGCGGACATATTGTATGCAGAGACCGTGTTGGCAACGAGTTCAGTACTTTATGTGGCAAAGCCACTCGTGGCCAATCGTTCATTGACTGTAGACTGAATTATCACAACAATAAAGATACGAGGTAGGTGATGTTTGAAAACGTGCGTCTCAGTGATCCGCATACACAATGTGTCTATTTAATTTTGTGCTCGAAATGTTAACCATCAACATACACGGTCGCACTTCCAGTAATGCATCTTATTGTTTGGGTTCCTCTCCAGACGTACGTGATTAAAACACTCGAAGGGGTACAGAGAATAGTTGTTGTTATTTCATTTCCGGGGCTTGGACATCGTGGTAGAGTAGCTCCATGTGTTTGGGTGTGTGTGTGTGTGTACTGTATGTCTGTTAGAATGTGTCTGATAACATGTGTTATTGTAGTGTCTGTAGTAGTGTACTGTACTTCAAATTCAGATGAGGAACTGGGACGGAGGCGGCCGTCGTCGTAAGTTAGGAACCATCCCGACATTTGCCTGGAGTAGCGGTGGGAAACCACGGAAACACTTCCAGAATAGCTGAGATGGGTACCGAACCCACCTCTTCTCTGTTTTGCCTCACGAGGCTCAATGTACCCCGTTCCAGCCCTCCAACCAGAATTAAATTGTTTATCAGAGCCGGGAATTGAACCCGAACCACTGCGGCGACAGCTACGAATGCTAGCCGCTACACGTGATTAAGAAACTCGACAGGCTGCGGAGAAGAGTGGCTGAAATTGTTATTTCATTTCCGGGGCTTTGACAGCGTGGTCATGTAGCCCCGTTTGCTTGGGTGTGTGTGTGTGTGTGTGTGTGTGTGTGTGTGTGTGTGTGTGTGTGTGTGTGTGTGTGTGTGTGTGTGTGTGTGTGTGTGTGTAGTACAAAGCGCACCTCGTTTTGTGCTGGGTTATTTCAGGCGAAGGAGCAGTGTTACCAATGTCGGATTATTTGGGTTGGGACAGGTTATTAGACATTAACAGACAAACAGCTCGACTTATTATGTGGGATGTTCAGAGCTGATCGTGGTAAGATGGCAGCAACACTATTATTTATTTTACACGCATTAATCTCCGCGGAGCTCAAGTGTGACTGTAGTAGCGTGCATTCGGGAGAGCGCAGTCGAACCCTGTCTCGCCCAACCTGAAAGTGATTTTCATGGTAGCCCACGTTCAGCACCAGGCAAATGCCGCATAGGTACCTTTGGGATAGGCCACGGAGGACGTCCTTTCCAAATCCTTCCCATTCCCATCCGTGGGAAAAGACGCTAAACTGAGCGCAACCTATTGCACATGGATAACGAAACGAAACGAAACGAAACGAAACGAAACGAAACGAAACGAAACGAAACGAAACGAAACGAAACGAAACGAAACAACTTTAATCTCCCTTCGCCGTTGTGTGTTTGCCAGTCATACAATAACGTTGCACACCCAGGGTATGTTATGGTACGTCACATTATGTTTACAGTACATGCATGGTATCCGTTCTGTGGCTGAACTCACTCCCAAGAAACTTCTTGAGCGTCAATTCCAGTTTCAATTGCTGCTTGTTCTTCTTTATCTGTTTACCCTCCCGGTTCGGTTTTACCCTCGGACTCAGCGAGGGATCCCACCCCTACCGCCTCAAGGGAAGTGTCCTGGAGCTTCAGACTCTGGGTCGAGGGTTACAACTGGGGAGATGACCAGTACCTCGCCCAGGCGGCCTCACCTGCTATGCTGAACAGGGGCCTTGCGTGGGGATGGGAAGATTGGAAGGGAGAAGTGGGAACCACGGAAAACCACTTCGAGGATGGCTGAGGTGGGAATCGAACCCACCTTTACTCAGTTGACCCCCCGAGGCTGAGTGGACCCCGTTCCAGCCCTCGAACCACTTTTCAAATTTCGTGGCAGAGCTAGGAATCGAACCCGGGCCTCCGGGGTAGGCAGTTAATCACACTAACCACTACACCACAGAGGCGGACCAGTTTAAAAGTTACTTATAATTGATTCTTCAAAAGAAGGAAGTATTGAGTATTACGGTGGCATTGTGCTCATCCCATACAGTAAAGCTGTGTGTGCCATATCGGGCTGTAAGTCAGCAGTAATCTTGATCTTTCAGTTTTTGTAATTTGACCTCATGATTACAAGGTCTCATGACCTCTTTATCTCTAATCGTATTTGGATACAAGATGACCTTGACTCTGACACGTGAACGGACTTCCAAGAGGAAAGTTCTCTTTAAATAACAAATTCGAAATTGTTGTTTATGAATTAGGCAGTGGTGGTGATTTTGGTTTAGTGAGGAATAAAACGAGATCACCATTCCCTCTCAACTCCAGTTACAGGAGGAGGAGGTCAGACACTAAAGAAGTACTAGAAGATACTAAAAATTCCCCTTATACTACACAAATGTTGTATTGTCGAAATCGGAAGAGAACAACAGTTGATCAAGTGAGATCAGATATAGAGTGACTCTCCTCACTTTGGGCACCCCTATTACCTGGACACCGTTTCTGATTGGACACATATTGAATGCACCGTTTAATTCCCTATACATTTGCATGTTTAAAATCCTCCGTACATTGGACACCCCTCAAATCTGGAAATTGGACGGCCATTAAATGAGAGTTTGCAGAGTTTCAAAGCTATTTTGTTTTGTAATGGTTTAGTGAAAGCAATTTTAACATTATCATTGGAAATGATGCGTGTCCAAGAGCATTTAAAAAGACCGGGCCAGTTGGCCGTGCGGTTAGGAGCGCGCAGCTGTCAGCTCGCATCCGGGAGATAGTGGGTTCCAACCCCACTGTCGGCAGCCCTGAAAATGGTTTTCCGTGGTTTCCCATTTTCACACCAGACTGTGCCTTCATTAAGGCCACGGCCGCTTCCTTCCCATTCCTAGGCCTTTTCTGCCCCATCGTCGCCGTAAGACCTATCTGTGTGTCGGTGCGACGTAAAGCAGCTAGTTTCCTGTGATGTGGCTGATAAGTATAAGAATACAATCGAATTTATACGGAGTGTGACGGTCCTCAACACAGTTTGCTGGATCCATAGTGCTTGGATGAACGTATCTAAAGGAACAATGTGTTAACTGAAGAATTTAGATGTCTCCCCGAAGTCCTCCGCAGTGAATTGAGGCTTTGGTGTTTTTAGTGATTTCGATAATGTGTTGGAAGTCCATGATAATATCCCTGGAGTGATTGATGAATTGTTACAAAAAGTGATTTCTTCAGAAGAATGGTTGTCTTGAGAAGAAGAAGAACTTTTTCTGTCCCCAAGGAGCCACCTACTCATCAAAAAGCTGTGCAGTGTATTAATGAGTTGGAACGTCATGCGTTTGTGTACAATCAACCAAAAATGATTGAAACTCTATTTGGATTACGTAGGAAAACTGAATCAGAATGAACACGTACAAAGGTCGGAAAATAAAACAGTCTTGTGACTAATTTCTCGCCAAGCAATAAAGGATACTGAACGATACAATATGCAAAATAAAACATAAGACAATACGTGGGCTTTTAAAAAACTTTTAGTAGGTATGAAATTTAGTACATTGTAGTGTATATACACTCAAGGAGCTACTGTTTTTGTTATGTATATATACAGTACATACTAGCTCAGAGTTTTTCCCTTTCTGCACTGACAATGTATTTTTGAAATATTGTACACCCACTCGTAGATTGGGCACTCCACTTCATTGGATACATTTTTAAGCAACCGTAGGTGTCCATCTTTGAAGGGTTTCATTGTAAAAGATGAAAGTGAGACGCCTGGCCTGACACAACAATGTAAGAAATATAAGACTACTACACGTTCCCATGTTTTGAATGTGAGAGGTTGTTAGTTAGTTAGTTACACCTTAAGGTGTATAATAATAATAATAATAATAATAATAATAATAATAATAATAATAATAATAATAATAATAATAATAACATACATACATTACATACATTATCATTATAGACTGTTATGCCTTTCAGCGTTCAGTCTGCAAGCCTCTGAGAATGTAATAAACGTCCCCACAATCCTCGATTTGCAACTAGTGTTGTGGCCTCATTTAGTTCTATACCTCTTATCTTTAAATCGTTAGAAACCGTTAGCCGTTAGCCAATTAGCACTATTCTATCCTTGCTGTTGACCCTGACCACGATGTCATTCAATGCTTCATAAAACTTCTCAACTTCATCCTCATCTGCACCGTCACATGGTGAATACACGGACAAAATTCTTGTCCTAATTCCTCCCACTGACAAATCTACCCACATCATTCGCTCATTTACGTGCCTAACAGAAACAATGTTGCGTGCAATGGTATTCCTGATAAAGAGCCCTACCCCAGACTCTGCCCTTCCCTTTCTAACACCCGTCAAGTACACTTTCTAATCTCCTATCTCTTCCTCATTATCTCCCCTTACCCGAATATCACTTACTCCTAGCACATCCAGGTGCATCCTCTTTGCTGACTCAGCCAGTTCTACCTTCTTTCTTCCATAATCCCCATTAATATTGATAGCTCCCCATCGAATTCCATTTCGTTCGCCAAGTTGTTTCCAAGGAGTCCCTCGCCTGTCAAATGGGAGTGGGACTCCATTACTCCCATAGGTCCGAGGCTTGCTTAAAGTGTTCTGAGCTCGATAAATTCATGAAGCAGGATGCTGCCCTACTTGCACATAGTCCAAGTGAGGATCTCTCCTCTAACGGGTTATGGACCACCGGTGAATTGTATAGTCCTAGCCGCCTGAGCACAAGGAGGGCCACGACTCAGAATATGTCCGAGATGCCCACTCCCATTCCATAGCAACTGGTATCCCGACTCTCAGGACCACTTACTAGGCCACTCAGCCGTTGCCCATGGTTCACGAACTAGGACGTGACTACAGTAACCCACAAACATGAACCATTAATAATAATAATAATAATAATAATAATAATAATAATAATTGTTACGGAGTTATCCGTGGTAGTTAGAGGTGAAAGAAGGTGCGGGCGGGAATAGGTCTCAACTACAAAATTAAAGTTAATTTAAAACTTTAACAGAGGTTATATTTTCAAAACTTAACAATGATGACATAGAATTTGTAAACTTAACAAGTAAACAACAAGCCAAAATTAGATACAAAGAAATCACAAGATTTAGGGGGTTATAACAAGATCTGGGCTTCGAGCCCCAAAAATAATTTCTGAGCTCTCAGCTCACAATAACAAGGTACCAAAGGGCAGAACACCCTTAATTACATGGAGCATTAGTTCCCAATTTTACAACTCAAGCCTCTCTAAGGCACTTTTACCACAATACTATAAAGAGCTGTCCCGCTCTCAATTTTATAAGCCTATCAAAGGCTACAACAAACTTCATTTCTATCTGCCCTTAAGGCACACAAGGAAACAGGGGTAATTAATACCCAACCTACGGGGCCTTCGCATGAAGAAACAAACAGGTTAAGAAAAATGGCCCAAAATATACAAAATGAATGGAGGCGATAACTTGCACTCCTACACCAAGTTTTTGTCTAAAAACCTATGTGGTACTAGGCCGATGATACAGGTGCTAATCCCAATCAAGGGAGGTGACACGTATGAGAAAACTTTAATGCATAAGGAAGAGAAGAAACGGTTATGAAAACGTAGTCACCTCAATTTCAAAATGAAGGAGAGTTCGAGAGGGTGAAGCACTCTCTAACCCCGCTTTACAGTAAAAGAGATATGAAGTTTTTACACAGAAAAGTTAACTTACATTTTAAAGGAATTGGTTACATATTAAAGGTTTCGAACCCTCCCCGTGAGTAGACTGCTGAGCTAGCAAGAAATGAAGATGTTAACAGGCCATTACCTTGTAGATGAGCTGCTGCTTGAAGAAAGAGGCGCTTCCCGCCCCCTGCTATATATTCACACACTGAGAAAGTTGTGACTGAAGTGGCCCCGAGACAAGAAAATCAGCAGTTTATATACCCTCGTGGAACATTCGAGACCTTTCATGAATGATAACAACCCGCCCACAAACTTTTATTGGCTACCAGCAAAAACTAATACACAAGACGATGAAGAAACGCCTTATTGGTGGGAAATTAATTACATAAATTTATGATTGGCTAATTTCAAAACTGGCGGAAGGAAAGGATTTATATTGCCAACCCACAAACCACAGAACAAAATTTAGTAAAAATAAAACTTAGGAATACAATATTTCTTCAAGAAAGTTCATTCCATTGCACCGGAGTGTGTTACCATAGTTTTCGGTAGCGACATCTGTTAGAGAATGTTCAAACTTCTTGATACGGAGCAAACAAACACAAATCAAAATAGACACAGTTCAGAACACTTCAAAATTACCAAATTTACAGTAGTGACATCTTCTGAGAAAACGTTGAGTAAATACAGTTTGTTAAAGTTCAGGCTTTCTCCTATAGAGAGGTTTCAACTGGCGCAATATTTGAATTCGCGGCGTGGAGGTGTACCGCCCGGTACAATAATAATAATAATAATAATAATAATAATAATAATAATAATAATAATAATAATAATAATAATAATAATAATATTCATAATAATAATAATAATGGAAATTGCTTTTCAACATACAACCAATATTTATAACAGCAAATGTTTGTCTTGTAACAGTAAAATTCGTAAATACTTAACACTGATCAAACCTGAAGCTCATTATGTTTCAGAAACGCTCACTTTACATCATAACAACTTAAAGGAACAATTAGAGATTAAATAAAGAAAAATAATGAGAAACATCTTAGGGCTCAGAATTAAAAATGGAATACACTTCTCCAAACCCAACTCGGAAATATATTTAAACGTTTCTAAACTAATGAGAATGCGACGAATTCATTTCTTAAGAAGATTTCTGCAAATCAAACGCACGAGATCAAAATGGTATAAGCAAGTAGAGAAAGACCTCACTGAATTAGGATCACCAAATCTTCAGGACACAAATGTAATCAGGAAAATGGTTCACACAAGGGGATTTCAGGAAAACGAGAAGAAACCAACACGACGTACCTGGTCGGAGGAACAGGAGTTACAACAATCGATGAAAATGAAGAATTCTTGGGCAAGGAGGAAAGCTCAACAAATATTGATTCCGTGTAGCTCTAAGTGACCCTTTCGCGGATAATAATAATAATAATAATAATAATAATAATAATAATAATAATAATAATAATAATAATAATAATAATAATAATAATAATAATAATAATAACATCATCTTGGTGGTGATTTTTTGTTTATGCAGCCCTTGTATGGCATCCAACCTATGCCCCAAAGGCTCTCAACTTGGGAGCGTGAGTTGGCGACCACGGGGCCCTCAACTGAGTCCTGGCATTGCTTCCACTTACTTGTGCCAGGCTACCTCACTTTCATCTATCTTGTATGAACTCTCTTGGTCAACTCTTGTTCTTTTCGACCCCGGCGGTATTAGATTTTGAATCCTAGAGAGTCTTTCATTTTCACGGCCTTTGTGGCCCTTACCTTTCTTTGGACTAAACGTTCATTTTTCGAAGTGTCGGATCCCTTTCATTTTTCCATCCGATTAGTGTTGCCTAGTTGTACTTCTCTTAAAACAATAATCGCCAATCTTGTATGGCAGACCTTTCGATAAGGGTGTGGCTTCTACCGTGTGTGGGAACTGATCGTTAGGATGGCGTTTAAAGAGGTGCGTGAGTTGCGGGGATGTTGGTAAAAGGACGCACCCTGTCCCGGAGACAAGAAATTACCCGTTCACGATTAATATCCCAAAGCCCATTTAGCCAAATTGATCTCCTCTCACCAATTTGATTCAGTATCCCTTCATTCGTGATTCGATCTATCCATCTCACCTTCAGCATTATTCTGTAACACCACATTTCAAATGCTCCTATTCTCTTTCCTTCTGAACTAGTTATCGTCCATGTTTCACTTCCATACAATGCCACGCTCCAGATGAAAGTCTTCAGAAACTTCTTTCTAATTCCTATATCAATGTTTGAAGTGAGCAAATTTGTTTTCTTAAGAAAGCTCTTCCTTGCTTGTGCTAGTCTGCATTTTGTGACCTCCTTACTTCTGCCATCGTTAGTTATTTTAATACCCAAGTAACAATATTAATCTACTACCTTTAAGACTAATCTAATATTACCTGCATCATCTGCATTCGTTCGACTGCACTCCATTACTTTTGTTTTGGACGTATTTATTTTCATCTTGTACTCTTTACCCAAGTCTTCGTCCATACCATTCAGCAACTTCTCGATATCTTCTGCAGTCTCAGATGAAACAACAACAACATCATCGGCAAATCTCAAGGTTTGGTTTCCTCTCCTTGGATTGTGATTCCCTTTGCAAATTACTCTTTAATTTCCTTGACCGTCTGTTCTATGTAAACATTGAAAAGGAGGGGGGACAAACTGCAGCCCTGCCTCACTCCTTTCTGGATTTCTCCTCCTTTTTCAAAGCCCTCAATTCTTATCACTGCAAACTCAATTTTATACAGATTGTAGATAATTCTTCGTTCTCGGTATCTGATCCCAATCATCTTCAGAATCTCAAATAGCTTGGGTCCAATCAAGATTATCGAATGTCTTTTCTGGATCTAAGAACGCCATGTACGTGGGTTTGCCCTTCTTAATTTCGATCCTCTTAAGATCAGACGTAAAGTCAGGATTGCTTCACGTGTTCGTACATTTCTTCTGAAGCCAAATTGATCTTCTCCCAACTCAGCTTCAAAATGTCTTTCCATTCTTCTGTAAATAATACGTGTTAAAATTTTGCAGGCGTGAGATACTAAACTAATGTTGCGGTAGTTTTCACACTTGTCAGCACCGGGTTTCTTGGAAATAGGTATAACAACATTCTACCGAAAATCGGATGGCACTTTTCCTGTCTCATACATCTTACACACTAGATGGAATAACCTTGGCATGCTGGTTTCTCTTAAGGTAGTGAGTAATTCAGAGGGAATATCATCAATTCCAGGTGCCTTGTTCCTACTTACGTCTCTCACAGCTCTGTCAAATTCTGACCTCAAAATTGGGATATCCCATTTCATCAGCATCAACAGCCTCTTCTTGTTCCGGAACGAAATCATCTACGTCTTTGCCTTGATTCAACTGTTAGATATGTTCCTGCCATCTTTCGGCTTTGTATTCTTTCCCTAGAAGTGGCTTTCACCTGAGCTCTTAATATTCATACACCTATATTTCCTTTCTCCAAATGTTTCCTTCATTTTCCTGTAGCAGCATCTACCTTTCCTAGGACCATACAACCTTCGACATCCTTGCACTTCTCCTTCAGTCATTCAGTGCACTTCATTCTTTAATCGCCTGTATTCTGTTCTGCCCTCTTCATTTCTAGCATTCTTGTATTTTCGTCGTTCATCAGTCGGGTCTCATATATCCTGAGTTATCCACTGATTCTGAGTTGATCTTTCCTTCCTTCCTTTCTAACATTTCTTCAGCAGCCCTACTGACTTAATTTTTTACGACCGTCCATTAGTCATCTATTGTGTTTCCTTCAGCCTTTCATTTAATCTTTGTGCAACATGTTCCCTGAAACAATCCCCCACTCTCTTTTCTTTCAAATTGTCTAGATCCCATCTCCTTGCATTCCTTCCTTTCTTCAATTTCTTCAACTTCAGATGGCATTTCATGACCAACCGGTTGTGATCAGAGTACACGTCTGCACCTGGGAAAGTTTTGCAATCCAACACCTGGTTTCTGAATCTCTACCTAATCATAATGAAGTCTATTTGATACTTTCCAGGGTCTCCAGGTCTCTTCCAGGTATACAGCCGTCGTTTGTGGTGTTTGAACCAAGTATTGTCAAGGACTAAATTATGATCAGTGCAGGATTCAACCAGCCGAATTGCTTTTACATTCCTTTGTCCCAGTCCGAATTCTCCTACTGTTTTACCTTCTCTTCCTTGGCCTACCACTGCATTCCGGTCTCCCATCACAATTATTAGATTCTCGTCACCTTTTACATATTGTATTAAATCTCTTCATATATTCTTTCGATTTCCTTATCATCCGCCATATAGACCTTCACTATTGTGGTGGGCATTGTTTTGGTGTCTATCTTGACAACAATAATAATTCTTTCACTATGCTGGTCGTAGTAACTTAACCCTTGCCCTATTTTCTTATTCATTATTAAACCAACTTCTGCATTTCCCCTGTTTGTTTTTGTTTTGATAATTCTGTAGTCGCCTGACCAAACACCCTGTTCTTCCTGTTAACGTATTTCACTTACATCAAGTAAATCTAACGTTAGTCTATCCATCTCCCTTTTCAGATTCTAACCTACCTCAACGATTCAAACTTATAACATTCCCCGCTCCGACTCGCAGAATGTCAGTATCCATCTTCCTGATGATTACCCCTTCTCGTGTAGTCCCCATCAGGAGATCCGAATGGGGGACTATTTTACCTCCGAAATATTTTACCCAGGAGGAATCCGTCATCAGTACATCATTCATACAGATAGATCTGCATGCCCTCGGGAGTTACAGTAGTTACGGCTTTAGTTTTCTGTTGCTTTCAGCCGTGTAGAAGTGTCAACACTACTAAGCCATGTTGAGTATTATTACAAGGCCATACCAGCCGATCATCTAGACTGCCCCCTTGTAACTTACGAAAGGCGTGCTCCCCTTTCGATGAACCATTCGTTAGTCTGGTCTCTCAACAGATATCCATCCGATATGGTTGCACAAGATGGCGGCAAGTGAGATGTTCGAGTAAAGTTGCTCTTGCTACACCCTGCGTAAATAGAAAGTTAAGTTGCAGAAAGTGCTAATCCGTGTGAACTAAGATATATTTTCAAGTGCCATCTTCCTTAAAAAGTAAACACCATGTCTCTGAAGGAAGTAGCCAAGAAGATATCGGCTTTTGAAGATTCCATGAAAGACTTTCAAGATAGCCTAGACTCAGCAGTCAGTGCCGCCAACCCACCGAACGTGCTCCAAGCGCTTGGCGGCGAGTTCCAGGCATTCAAGAAACAGGCCAACGAAGACATCTCTAAACTTAAAGGGGAGTTGAAGGCTCTGGAAAATCGGCTTCAGAAACAAGATGACGTTTTGGATGAGGCCGAACAGTACAGTCGCCGGAACTGCCTTTTATTGCATGGTGTGTCGGAACAGCCGTCCGAGGACGTTTACATCAAAATGCTAGAGACACTAAAAAATAAACTCTCAATAGAACTTTCAATTCTGGATGTGGATCGCTGCCACAGGCTGGGCCGCCGTAATCGAACGTCTGCTGAGGTGGTCTCACATGGTAATCGACCGATCATTATCAAGTTCCTTCGATACCATGATCGTGATCGAGTGTGGCGCGCGAAGCGAGCTTTGAAGGGCAGTGGACTCATGCTAACTGAGTCTCTCACAAGTGTGAGAAAAACCATCCTTAATAAGGCAAGGGATCTATGGGGAATGCAGAAATGCTGGACTCAAGATGGGCGCATTTGTGTTTTACGGGAAGATGGAAGTAAAATTCAAATATGCACGATGGCTCAATTAAAAAACATTGCAGGGAGTAGGTTGAACATGTGAACTTAGTGAAAGAAATTATGTGTATACTAATTAGTTTTTATTTGTGTGTGTTGTGTGTAAGTGTGATTGTGAAAGTCAGTGGATCTACTCGCCAAGCTGCTCAGGTAAGCTTATTTTACTTCTTGTTTAATTGTATGTCCTACTGTTTAGTTTCAAATGTTCGTTGACCAGTACAACGGTAATACCATTGACCTGCATTCCTCTCCACAGCCCTCATCCACCCCTTCTCTTTTGTCCCTACCACCTTCAACAGGACTTGTGTTGCAAGAGCAGCTCAGTAGCCAGCCGCGATCGTTACATTGTTGCCACCTAAATGGCCAGTCATTATTAGCTCAAATGGAGGAGGTACAGGCTATTTTTGAACTGAACAATGTACATATTATTGGAATCAGTGAAAGCTGGATGCGTACAGACATGCCGTCATCGGCAGCTAACCTTGAGAGATACTCAATATTACGCCATGACCGCACTGACAAAATAGGTGGTGGGCTTCTACTTTATTACAGAAATGACCTGAAATGTAAGATAATTTCCACTTCTGACTCAAGACTTACACTACGACCAGAATTTATGTTTGTAGAATTAGACTGCCATAAAAAGATGTTAATAGGGATTGTATACATGCCACCTAAAATAAGACAGACTGATGATTTTGAAGAGGCATTAGCAAATCTTATCTCGGCATATGATGACATTATAATCATGGGTGATTTTAACACTGACCTTTTAAAGCAGACTAGTGAAGCGAATAACCTACTGAATTTATTTCTCGCCACAAACATGACTGTTCTACCCCTCAACGCTACTAATCACGTTCATTACTCTGACCGCACAAGTCATACCTTAATTGACCTTCTTGTGACAAATCAACCTCAGAATGTAATTAAACACGGACAGATCCCTGCTCCTGGCATCTCTTCACATGACCTATTGTACATGTGTTACTCTACGCGAATACCTAATTACAAACCACGCTACATTACAATACGAGACTTACGACATATGGACCGGAATAAACTGCGCCACGATGCATATAACTTGCCTTGGGACAGTATACGTAATTTTCAGAACATAAACTCTAAAGTAAACAAATTCAATTCAATGGTACTGGAAATATTTGATAAGCACGCACCAAAGAAACAGGTAAGAATCACTCGCCATTCATCCGGGTGGCTAACGGCCGAGATAAGATCTGCTATGACCAGTCGTGACAAACTGTACAGACAATACAAACTGACGCATGACACAGATGATTTTGAGCGGTACAGGATTCTGAGAAACAGAACAAAGCAACTAATTAGAAACTCTAAATATAAATACTTTCAGGAACTGATGAACACTAACAGCCCGAGACAAAAATGGAGTAAATTACGTACGTTAGGTATAGGTAAAACCGTAGAACAACATGTACCAAGCATATCACTAGAGGCTTTAAATGATTATTTCGCACGGCCAAGAATAGCCTCTACCTCCTTCCATAAAAGTTCACTACCCTTGTTTCAACAGCATTCTGTGCATGAGCAATTCTCTTTTAGAAATATCGCTTCGAATGAAGTTAAAGGTGTGATATACTCTATTACATTTAATGCCACAAGTAATGATGACATTCCTATATCGCTGATTAAAGATATCTTGGGAGCTGTTCTGCCAATACTAACACATATTTTTAACTACTGCCTGACAAACGGAGTGTTCCCAGATGTTTGGAAAGATGCACTAATTAGACCCATCCCGAAGAGCTCTAAGTTAGATTCTCCTTCAGATTATCGTCCAGTGTCCATCCTACCACCCCTATCCAAGGTACTTGAACGCCTAGTTCACACACAAGTTACTGAATACCTTACCAAGCATTCCCTCCTCAATCCCTTCCAATCCGGCTCCAGGAAAGGACATAGCACTGCGACAGCTTTATTACGAGTGACAGATGATATTAGACGTGCAATGGACCAACGGGACGTGACTGTACTGACATTATTAGACCTCAGTAGTGCCTTTGACACTGTCAACCCTCAGTTACTACTGCACAAACTTCGAGAACTAAATTTTAATAGTGTATCGCTACGGTTCTTTTCCTCTTACCTTGAAAATCGCCGGCAACGTGTGACAGTGGGAAATATGACTTCAGGGTGGCAAAGTAAGACCCTCGGTGTCCCTCAGGGGTTGGACCTGGGACCACTGTTATTTATCATCCAAATTAATGATATATCGAAAGCTCTTAAATTCTGCAAAGTGCAAGTGTACGCAGATGATGTGCAAATTTACTGTCATTCAAAACCGAGTGATATTGATACTGCAATTACTAAAATAAATTCCGACCTAAAACATCTTAGTGACTATGCAAATGAAAACAGTTTACTAATAAACCCGAATAAAACTCAAGTTATTATTATTGGTATATTATTATTATTATTATTATTATTATTATTATTATTATTATTATTATTATTATATTCCCTTAAACAACGGGACATCTCTCCAATAATTTTAAACAATGAAATCATACCCTACTCTACTTCAGTGACTAACTTAGGAATTATTATGACTGAGTCCCTAAATTGGACTCAACAGGTAATAAGCACATGTAATAAAGTACACAAATGCTTATATCCTCTGAAGCGATTCTGCAATGCATTCTCGGTTCGACTTAAAGTACAACTAATTCACTCTCTTATACTACCTATACTTGACTATTGTGACACTGTGTTGACTGAAATTACCTCCGTCAGTAACAAGAAACTCGACCGGAGCCTCAATAGCTGCGTAAGATATATATTTAATCTGCGATATGATGCTCACATATCACCATATTATAAGGAATTGTCGTGGCTTCGAGTGCACCAGTGCCGTGAATTTCACTTGTTATCACTTCTGCACAAAATACTTTCCACTAATACTCCCAACTATCTTTCTTCACCTTTTTCTTACCTCTCTTCATATCATGACCACAATACGAGATCTGGATCCTCTCTTACCATACCTGTAAACCGCACTGCTGCTTACAACCGCTCCTTTATAATCTCTGCGTCCAGGGCATGGAATTTGCTACCTGCCAACATTAGTGGCGTGCCGCGAGTATTTGTTGAGTAGATCCTGCTGACTTGCTGGATAATTGTTGAATGAATGAAATAATGAACGGATTATTGCAGTGTATTTTACTTTGTGTATTTTAAAATTAAGGATTCTTTTGTTGTCATTTTTAATATTATTACTATTGTTTTTGCTATTAATATTATTTGTGTTATTTGTATTTGTACGTACTGTATAAGTTATGTACATGTATACTCGTCTAGTGGTTAAGTGTAAGAGAGGGCCTTGAGCCCTAACTTCGCCACCAATAAAGGCATTATCTATCTATCTATCTATCTATCTATCTATCTATCTATCTATCTATCTATCTATCTATCTATCTGGGGCTCGGCTATCTGCTTCATTGGAACAAGCAAGCCTCCCCACCGGCGCAAGGTCATGTGGTTCGGAGTGGAGGAATAATATTAATATGATACCGTATGCTGAGAGGTCGAACTTATGTATTGACATTTGTAGAATTCAGGAAAACATATGACTCCATCGACCGTGACGTGCTGCTTAACGTACTTGCAGAAATGGGAGTCGATGAGAAACTGCTGGCGATAATAAGGGCAACGCTAACTAATACCAAGTCCAAAGTAAAATTCCAAGGATGTCTCTCTGAACCATTTGAGATCAAGACAGGCGTTCGACAGGGAGATGGGCTGTCACCTCTTTCGTTCAACTGTGTACTTGAGAAGGTAATACAGGAGTGGCGAAGGCGTTAAAAGAAAGAAACCTTTACAAACCTTTAAGGACTGGGACAAAGAAAAACGGAGTGGAATTAGATTGCTTAGCGTTCGCTGATGATATAGCCCTGATGACAGAAAATTTCGAAAGTGCAACAGAACAGATCACTGTGTTGAAGGAAGTAACAGAACAAACAGGTTTACAAACTTTCTCTCAAACGTCAGAGGTAATGTCGAACATCGAAGATAATACGGCACAACTAAACACCAAATATGGAATGATAAACCATGTTAATAAATGTACATACCTTAGGGAATGGATCTAGCAAAATGGACTTTATGAAGAGGCCATAGCAGCAATAATCAAGAAAATGGAAGTTACTTTCCAAACCACCCGCAACACATACAACAAAAAGTGCTTTTCTCTGAACACAAAAAATCGTCACTTCAATACTGTCAACAAACCAGTATCGCTGTATGCATCTGAATGCTTTATCCTGTCCGAGAAATGTTTGCTCGCGGATTTAGAGAGGGAAAAAATAAAGATCCTACACACCATACTTGGCACAAACTACAAAACTGGCATCTACATTTAAAAATCCAGGCAAGAAAATATCACGGACACAATGCGTAAAGGCAGAGTTCGCTTCTACGGTCATATACGACGGATGATCGACTCTTGATGGACGAAACGTATCTTCAGTATATTTGACTCAAAACCTAAAACGGCAATGCCATGATACGTTAATGTCAAGAAAGGTCTTAAGGAACTGTGCATACAAGCAGAAAATGCACAAGACCGAAATCTTTTCAGAGCAACCTTCAAGTCTTTTGGGACTTTCCGGGACGAAAAACGGGCAACTGGTGCCAAATGGACAGAAGAACGTCGTGCTAAACTCAGTGAGCTAATGAAGACGATGTGGATCAAACGAAAAATGAACGCCACTCGGCGTCTCTACGGCTTTTTGCAGACGCCGAGTGGCAGGAATGTAGTCCCGTAGGAATTATTTTACGTGCCAGTAAATCTACAGACACGAGGATGGCGAATTTGAGCACCGGGCTGAGTGGCTCAGACGGTTGATGCGCTGGCCTTCTGAACCCACTTGGCACCACCCCTACCATTACCAACACAAAAGATGTCGGAACAGGAACAGCACAGATACCGAACCCGGTCCCCAACCCGGATTCACAAAACATAGCCACACAGACAAGGAACAGACACACCCAACACCGAAATGGGAATTCCACTTTGTTGTGTGGTTGTAAGTACTGTATGTCTGATATTTGTTAAGAAATCATATTTTCGGCACTCCATATCATACGACATTGGTATATAAAGTATATCTGATGGCACACTTCTTGTTTGCCCGAAGAAATGTATTAAACTTCAGCTATAGGTTGCCCAACAGAATTCCGTTTTCTGTACCTTCCGGTAGACTAAAATGGAACGTCGAAATTGACACGCAGTCGCGTAAATAGCAAGAGATCATAATGTCTACACACGGTAGTTGAGATTATACGATTATTACACAGGTCAAAAACAAATTGACCGTTTACTTAATACAAATAGTCAGTTCCAAGTAAATATGGGCCAAGGACCATGAATATGACATCAGAACACTTTATTAGCTCTTAGTTTTAAGATATTTGTATGTGTTGAACTCAACCCCACGCATTCTTATCCATTTACCTATTCACTAGAGCGTTTTAGTTTCTTTGATTTTCGTTTTAGTTTACTTCGGAGCCATCTCTCATCACATTCCAACAATAGTCAGCAAGCACCACCCACTCAGTCCAGGAAGCCCAAACTAATCCACCACCCCTACCATTACCAACACAAACAGATGCCGGAACAGGAACTGCACAGGTACCGAACCCGGTCCCCAATCCGGATACACAAAACATAGCCACACAGACTAGGAACAGGCGCAAAAATCCTGTTTCCAAGTCTCAGACACACCCAACATCTAAAACAACTACAGAGACTCGAACTCACACACGCATCCTTAATTACACGGCGCTTTAATTGCCCGAATCTAAAATATCATCCTGCAGCAGCTTGCTCAGAACCACCCGCTGCAACAGGTGTAGTGGTTCTCACCGTCGCACTGATTGTAAGGTGCCTAGGGACCAGGCGAGGTGTGCCAACTGCCAACCAGCCACGCCGCTTCGTTTCTTGGCTGCCCATTCATTAAAAGGGCAATTAAAGCACATTATAGAGAAGCACACCACCTAAACTACACCAGCACACAACCACGCCCACTGCTATAAGCCTCCTGTTCACACCGCTATCCAACCCAGGACCCACCATCATCCCCTCCCCCTCGCCCAACCAAGACGCAAATACCCTCATCCAAATACTTCTACTAAGCCTACACTCGTCCCAAAACAGACCGCCTCTACCACCCCCACCTACACATTACATCAACCAATAAACATAACCAGACCCTCCTCCCTCACCAAGCCAAGTAAGTCAACCCTAAAGTTCTCACTTTCTCATTTCAGAAGCACTGGAACCTCAGGCATAGCCGAGGCGGGACAAATAAACAATGCTAAACCACAACGCTGCTATTCAAAATTCCCGACAGTGTCAGCAACACAAACATATATATGAAGTAACAAATATTCTTGCCAGAAAAGCCAGTGACAAGGCCCAAAACCGCAAGCAACACTGGGCATGGTCCATACGTGGATGGGTATACCAATTGTCGCTGGAGCATATACATTAATAGTTGATATAACACCTCAGCCATGCAAACATATCGTGTGCGAAAGACCGGCTCATTTGCCAAGCATCTAACCAGTGACGACCAGTTTTTTTAAACAAAATTTCTATAATAATAATAATAATAATAATAATAATAATAATAATAATAATAATATACCGGGCGAGTTGGCCATGCGTGTAGAGGCGCGCGGCTGTGAGCTTGCATCCGGGGGATAGTAGGTTCGAATCCCACTATCGGCAGCCCTGAAAATGGTTTTCCGTGGTTTCCCATTTTCACACCAGGCAAATGCTGGGGCTGTACCTTAATTAAGGCCACGGCCGCTTCCTTCCAACTCCTAGGCCTTTCCTATCCCATCGTCGCCGTAAGACCTATCTGTGTCGGTGCGACGTAAAGCCCCTAGCAAAATAATAATAATAATAATAATAATAATAATAATAATAATAATAATAATAATTTATTATTACTTCACCTATATTTATTATTCTTATATATATTTCCCAAATAGACCAGGTGAAGAGCGCAATAGCGCATCGGCACTGGTAATTAAGGTAATTAAGGGGGGGGGGTGAGGATGTCCTCAGTATTACATTTGGCATAGAGGAATTCAATTGCCCTGGTACCTTCATTCAGTCGCTAGAATGTCTTTCTTGATTGAAATGTTCTCCATGCTAATCACTCAAACTGCCACAATTGCTTGGAAAGAAGTCATGATCAGAGTGAAACAAGTAGATCTTCAGTGACATATTTCAACCTAATTCTTGGGATGTCCTCAACAAACCACGGAGGTTTACTGCACAGCAATGGTCTGGTAACGAAGGTTTATCCTCATTTATTTTACAGTCGAAGTAATGGTAAGATGATGTCTTTAATAATAGAGTCAATTCACACGTATCTGAAATGAAAAAGTCACTTCGCCCCCTACAAAACAAAAGTTATCCACACTATTTACACATTTACGCGGCATCTTGAAGTGTAAAAGGTTTGGATTAAAAGCCAAATAACAAATTAGCTTAAGATAATGTAGCTTATGCCTATATCTTACGCACTCCTGAAAGTAAATCAAGGTTCATACTAGGTTTTTTTCATTTATTATTTACCCCCCAAAATTAGGGGCTTCTTAGAACTCCGAACGCAGAAAATTATATTATTAAAAAGGTAACAGCAGATAGGTTTTCCTAAGCACAACAAACGACATTTCTCTATGAATGAAATAAAATTGTTTACTCATAGTGTTGAAATGAAATGTCGTATGGCTTTTAGTGCCGGGATATCCCAGGACGGGTTCGGCTCGCCAGGTGCAGGTGTTTCTATTTGACTCCCGTAGGCGACCTGCGCGTCGTGAGGAGGATGAAATGATGATGAAGACAACACACACACCCAGCCCCCGTGCCATTGGAATTAACCAATTAAGGTTAAAATCCCCGACCCGGCCGGGAATCGAACACGAGACCCTCTGAACCGAAGGCCAGTACGCTGACCGTTCAGCCAACGAGTTGGACACTCAGTGCTGAGAACCTGTATTTGTAACAAAAGCTACCAAAATTAGATATTGTCCGCCCATCATGAAACAAATTCCTACATGTTTCAAACATCATATTTGCTGATTTCTCGTCAAAATGAATAGCAACTGACTTCTTTTAATTCGAAAACATTTTTACTGTTGATCATTGTTATTTGTAATAAATAAACAACGTGACAAATTAGACTGCAGTGATTTAATTGGCTCCTTCGTTGGGCTTTGATATTTGCCCAGTACTTCCGCATTATTATTATTATTATTATTATTATTATTATTATTATTATTATTATTATTATTATTATTATTATTGTTGTTGTTGTTGTTACGGGAATTTTGTAGGTTGCAGAGGGGTAAGAAGGTGCGAGCATGAATGGGTAAACAGAGAAAAGATGATAGCATAATTTAAAAATACTAAAATTCGAAATTTTATTTCTTTCCTTTCTCTTTTACTTTCTCTGAATTTAAACGCTGATAAGCAACAACAATTCAGGAGTTCATCGGCTCAAATGACAGGAATTATCAAAATTCAAGTATACAATAATTTGCAGAATGAGCTTGTTGGTCCAAAATTACACTATTCAAAAGAGCACACCTTTGCTCCACTCAGTTAACAATCTAGGAGACTGCGCTCCGAAACTTATTACAATCTAGTCCCTCCAAGGCACAATTTTCTTATCCAAACACTAGATAAACCTAGAAAACAGAGTTCACTCTCTTTTCTGCTCGACAGTCTGATCCATAATAGACTATGAGTAAGTAGACATTAAGCAGAGGAAATACGTGCCAATTCTAAATGGCCTTAGTGGTCAAAAGAAAAGGTTTAAGAAATCGGCCATAAACAAAATGCTTGGACTCCTTCTGAAATATACTCTGAAACACTTACGATCCTATATGGGCTTATGGCGCTAAGTTATAGAGGCTAAGTCTGTACTACAACGGATGATTAGATGGAGAAAAACATTAAGTTCCAA
Source organism: Anabrus simplex (assembly GCF_040414725.1). Lineage (NCBI taxonomy): Eukaryota > Metazoa > Arthropoda > Insecta > Orthoptera > Tettigoniidae > Anabrus > Anabrus simplex. The sequence goes on from NC_090268.1 coordinate 325,574,312, forward strand.
AAGTAGAGATAAAATTTAAAGTTTCATTAAATCATAAGTCGGGGCCGATGACCTTCGATGTTAGGCCCCTTAAAACAACAAGCATCATCATCATCAAACCATAAGTCACCCCAATACCAAGCTGAATGTGAATTAAAAGTGGGTAAACACTCTTTATTCCCTAAGTTACATCTTTCCCAGCAGGGATTTGAATAATGTCCTTAGATTTGTTTGAAAATTTACAATAAAAAGATGATATAAACTTTAGAAATTTACATTAAGAATGAATTTTTGAAACCTTCCCCTCAAGTCAGCTATCTGGAGCTATCACATATTTAAAAGATGCCTGCCATTACCTGGAGCTGGTGGGCCTTCCGACGGAGGGCAAGGCTTTCCCCTGCCTCGACTACGAATAAAATCTAGACCTCAAGACTGAAGTGATGAATAAGACAACATGGCCCAAAAGCTCTCAGATGTTATAACGGAGGGGAAAGTTCCAGAACTCTCTAGGCCGATGGCCTGCACACACCCTCAATTTTGATTGGTTACAAAATGAATTACCAAAATTTCTTATTGGCTTATACTTTCATGACGAACGAGGTTATGTAGTGCTGAGAACTTCAGCACATAAAGAAACAATTTTACAAACTCTTCAGGTTATTCAACTTATAAAATACAAATTTCCTTGAATGTTAATTGTCCGTCCTCCCACCAGAGGGGGCACATAAGTCGACAGTAGAGACATCTGAAGATTAAAGTTCAAAACTTCTTCCTATACACGGAAATACAAGGAAAAGATGTACCTCCGGTACAATTATCGTTATTATTATTATTACTGCCTTAGTATATCTTGGAAAGGGAACAGTGACAGGAAAAATGTATATAAAGTAACTATTCACTCATAAAGCCAGTAGGACGTTATTGTTGTTGGATCGAAGAAGTAATATTTTTTCTAATTAACTACTGAAGGGAATAAAAAGGAACGAAAACTAGGCAGTCGAACTCTTATATCAGTCAGTCATCTGTTATTGCAAAAAAACTTCTCATCAATTTATCTTGTCTTACAAGTTTCTGACAAATCCGTTGCAATTTTCACAAACTGATGCAAAAATGTACTGTATTACATTAGAGACGTTGTTGACTCATTCATTACTTTTCTACGGTACTGGCTGTTGTCAGCGGCTTCGTTTGCGTGAATTTCGTAATTTGATAAAAATAATAATTCCTCGGTACTGCACTGAGACATTATCTGAAAATCCCTAAAATAAAAAAAATCACCGAAAAATTGAGTAATTTACCCCAGAACCTCTTTGTAAACCACGTTTATGGCATTGCCTTTTGGGACTAAAGACGGCCAGGCTACTGGTAGAGCTAACTTTGGAACATGCGACATAGAACTGTACTGTGAGGAACAGTCCTATCTCAACTCTCAAGTCGAAAACAAAAAAAAAACGTGTTTCTTTATTTTTAAAGGAGATTCCAAATACCTATTCCCACATCTGTAACATCTTCAGTTTTTGAGATATAAGTATACCTAAACGAATAATTAAATCCATTTTTCAGTCCTTCCCTCCCCTCACGTAAGTGGATCTTCCTAAGAAAATCATGTCTTTATTTTTAAAGGAGATTCCAAATACTAATTTTCAAGTCTGGTACACGTTAAATTTTTGAGGGCTATGCCGAAATATTTTAGCAGAATGTGATAAAAAAACATAATTATTTGCGAAAAAACAATTAGAACTTTTCAAAATACTCTCCATTAGCACGTATACATTTTTCCATTCTCTGAAACCACTTAGAAAACGTTTCAGCCCAAACTTCTTTCGGGATGTCACTTAGTGCACTTTCGTACGCTGCAATGGTCTCTTCATCTGACGAAAACCGCTGCCCACGTATTTTTTCCTTCTTCTTAGGGAACAGAAAGAAGTCACATGGGGCCAGGTCAGGTAAATAGGGGGGGATGAGGTAACACTCGCACTTTTTCCCTTTCCAAAAAGTCCATTTGTTCTGGTAGCCCTGTGTGCAGATGCATTGTCGTGATGCAGCAGAAGGTGCCCACTCTTGGACTTTGGGTGCTGTGACCTTCAAGTGGCTAGGACTTTGGGAAGACAGTCATTCACATACCATTCAGCATTGACTGTACGACGTGTGTCCAAGGTCACAGAGGTGAGATGCCCCATTTTCGTAAAAGAAAAGTTGCCACTATCTTCTTTCCAGAGCTCCGACTTCGTCGAACGTTTTGGATGGTTCCTCCCCTGCAAAGCACCACACAGAAGACTGTCTCTTCGTTTCAGGCTCGTAATGATAGACCCATGTTTCATCACCTGTGACGTTACTGTAGGTGTTTTCGGAACTGCCCTCCATTGAATTTTTCTAGCATGAAATGACACCAGTCCACTCTCTCCTCCTTTTGGCTTTCTGTCAGGGAATGTGGCACCCAACAGGCACATCTCTTGGTAAGGCCTAAATAATCGTGAACGATGGTCTGCGCTGCTCTTGACCCAATATTTAAGGTCCCTTCAATGTCACAAAATGTAAGATGTGCATCTGCTTTGATCATTTCCCTCAGAGCATCAATGTTTTCTTGAGTCACAGCTGTTGCTGGGAGACCGCGACGAGGTTCATCTTCAAATAACTGCCAACCCCTTGAAAACTCGCGAAGCCAATTTCCAACTATGGCTCTAGAAGGCACAGCCTCACCAAAAACGCGCAGCAAAGAAGAATGGCATTCTTCGGCACTTAATTTCTTTTTATAGTCATAAAAATCCATTGCTCAAAAATCGTGGCCTGACAGATCCATCTTGCACCGTGTCTGACTCAGCACTGCCTGTGCTTTCTTCCCTCGCTGTGGAGGAACTACCGCTAGGAGGGGTTGCGCGCGCATGTTCCAAGGTCGAAAAACATTGCTCTTTCAAATGAAAATAATCCCATTGTCCTCAGAATTACGGTTTATGCGCTGCTAAAAACTTTCGGCATAACCTTCGTAGGTGGATATGCTCATTTTAAATATTTACCCAATTTTTCAACTCTTTTCACCCCATTAAGTGGATTTACCAGAAACAAAAAATACGTACTTTTTTTAAGGACACGTCTGTAACATCTTCAGTTTTTGAGATATAAGTATCCTCATAAAAAGGGTTCAACCCATTTTCATGGCCTATTTCCACCTTAAGCGGATCTTCTGCAAACAAACAAAAAAAAGTACACGTTTCTTTATTATTGAAGGAGAATCCAGACACGTATTTTCACGTCTGCAACATATTCAGTTTTTCGAGATATAAGTATCCCCATTAAAGGATTCAACCGCTTTCGGTCCTTTTCACCCCTTTTAAATGGATTTTTCGAAGACAAAGGATATTTGTTTCTTTATTTTTAAAGGAGGTTCCAAGCACCAGCTTTTTACGTCTGTAACATGTTTAAAAAATTCATCTCATTTGTCACTTCTCTTCACCCCTTACCCCCCTTGTAGATTTTCCGAAAACAAAGAAATCTGTTCCCTTTACTTTTAAAGGAGTTCCATGTACGCTTTTTCACGTTTGTAACATCTTCAGTTTTTTGATACAAGTATCCTCATAAAAGTATTCAACCTCTTTTTCACTTATTTTTACCCCCTTAAGTGGATTTTCCGAAAACAAAAATATATGTGTTTCTTTACTTTTAAAGGAGATTCTCAGTACCAATTTTCACGTCTTTAAACGGTTAAGTTTTTGAGATACAAATATATTAATTTTAAAAGTTCACCCCCCCCCCTTTTACATCACTCCGGTGGCATTAAAAAAAACACTTTTGCTTTACGTCGCACCGACGTAGATAAATCATATGGCGACGCTGGGATATGCAAGCGCTAGGAGTGGGAAGAAAACGTCCATGACATTAATTAAGGAAAATACCGAGCTCGATAGCTGCAGTCGCTTAAGTGTGGCCAGTATCCAGTAATCGGGAGATAGTGGGTTCGAGCCCACTGTCGGCAGCCCTGAAGATGGTTTCCCATTTTCACACCAGGCAAATGCCGGGGCTGTACCTTAATTAAGGCCACGTCCGCTTTCTTCCATTTCTTAGGCCTTTCCTATCTTCCTATCCCATCGTCGCCATAAGATGTATCTGTGTCGGTGCGACGTAAAGCAACTAGCAAAATTAAGGAAAATGGGAAACCATGGAAAACCATCCCCAGGGCTGCTGACAGAGAGGTTCGAACCCACTATCTTCCAATGGCATTTGGAGGTGCTCAAATACGCTGGCCTCATGTTCACAGAATTACCAGCACGTAATAGAACTCATGCGGGGCAACAATTTCGGCACCTCGGCGTTTGAAAACCGTAGCCTAATAGCAGTTAATGGGACGTAGAAGTAGCATAATAATAATAATAATAATAATAATAATAATAATAATAATAATAATAATAATAATAATAATAATAATAATAATCCAGTCTGTAGAAAAAGTTCATGAAATAGCCAAAACAGGACTCCAAATTTCTTATGAAAAGACAAAGTATATGGAAGGAACTAGATCAGGTTTCAACAGTCAACCTTTAATCACCAAACGTAGAGATATCGCTCAAGTAAACAAATTTAAGTATCTAGGTGAAATTATTGAACCAGCAGGGTTAAATCAGCAAACTAACAAAGAAAGAATTGCAAAACTTCAAAGAGCATACAAAATTACTTGGAACAGATACAATAAAATAACTACCGGTATATCAAAACGGCAAAATTACGGCATTATAATACAGCAGTTAAATCAGAATCACTTTATGAATCTAAAACTATTATAACTGGTAGCAGATTTCGAATAAAGATGATCAAAAAACAAGAAAGAAAAATTCTCAGGAAAATCTTAGAACCAAAATGCGATAAATGGAATTTGGATGAAAAAGTAATCTACCGAGCTTGATAGCTGCAGTCGCTTAAGTGCGGCCAGTATCAAGTAATCGGGAGATAGTGGGTTCGAGCCCCACTGTCGGCAGCCCTGAAGGTGGTTTTCCGTGGTTTCCCATTTTCACACCTTAATTAAGGCCACGGCCGCTTCCTTCCCATTCCTGTGCCTTTCCTATCCCATCGTCGCCATAAGACCTAACTGTGTCGGTGCGACGTAAAGCAAATAGCAAAAAAAAAAAAAAAACCCACAAAACAAGTAATCTCATGAAATCTATCAAATTACAGAACAATCGCAGATGCAATCAAGAAATGGCGATAACAATATTATGGTCACTCGTATAGAATGGATAATAACTGGCTCACAAAGAAAATTTTACATTTAGCCTTGTTGTATGTTCAGTCTTCAGCCCTAAGGCTGGTTGGATTCTTAACAGCAACGCCATCAGCTGTCATAGATGGCCTAGGCATCACTGAAGAGGCGTACTAGGGAAACGAGGAGTGAGGTAGTTTCCCGATGCTTTCCTCACCGGGCCAGAAGTTGCTATTACATATCAGTCTGCCAAGCCCACTGAAATGCATGCACCAACCAGCCATATGAGCAACATTTTCACACCATTCATAGCAAGGACTGGCAGCAGAAAGAATGGCATTACTAGTATCGCTCATACCTTATTCACTTTCGTATTGTCAAAGCCAAGGATAAGACAGAGACAGATCAATGAAAGTAACAAAATTGCTCTAGCCCATACCAGAAGACATTTTTTTTTTTGCTATGGGCTTTACGTCGCACCGACACAGATAGGTCTTATGGCGACGATGGGATAGGGAAGGCCTAGGAGTTGGATGGAAGCGGCCGTGGCCTTAATTAAGGTACAGCCCCAGCATTTGCCTGGTGTGAAAATGGGAAACCACGGAAAACCATTTTCAGGGCTGCCGATAGTGGGATTCGAACCTACTATCTCCCGGATGCAATACCAGAAGACATAGTGCAGCGTAAACACTAGGTCCTGCCAGCAAAGGCATCATTTAGCCTTATCAACGAAAAATCACAATAATTAGCCGAAAGAAATCAGTGAAGACCTAAAATTTTGGGGTTGAAGATTAATGAAGAAACCATTCAAGATAGAATAAAATTCAGAATCTTAATTCACAAACACAAGCTTTCTGTAGCCCGGCTCCATGGCTAAATGGTTAGCGTGCTCCCCTTTTGGTCACAGGAGTCCCGAGTTCGATTCCCGGCAGCGTCAGGAATTTTATCCATAATTGGTTAATCTCGCTGGCACGAGGGCTGGGTGTATGTGTCGTTTTCGTCGTCATTTCATCTTTATTACGACGCGCAGGTCGCTTACGGGAGTCAAATCAAAAGATCTGCACCTGGCGAGCCGAACTTGTCCCCGGACACTCCCGGCACTAAAAGCCATACGCCATGTCATTTCATTTTTCCGTAAAGCCCACCCGACTAAATACAGGATGGACTGAACCACGTAAAAAGGAACACAGGGAGAGGAGAAAGAGAAGAAGATATACCTATAAAGCGCTAATGTTTTCAAACGAGCTCCTTAGTTGGGAACAATATATCAAATAATAATAATAATAATAATAATAATAATAATAATAATAATAATAATAATAATAATAATAATAATAATGCCCCGCAGAGTGGCTCAGATGGTAGATTTAGCTTTCTGAACTCAAGGTGACCGTTTCGATCTTAGTTCAGTCCGATGATATTTGAAGGTGCTCAAAAATACGCCAGCCTCGTGTTGGTAGATATATTACGTGTTCAAAATATGATTGCACCAGGCCATGTCAGGAACTTCTGCTTGATCACGACCGATCTTCTATCATCCAGCTCTCTCGCCGCGAACAGTAGTGCGTTAAATCTATGACTTCTCCGTTAGTTGGTCAGTCCTGGGTGATAACAGTAATTACTTTCCCTCTAACGTCGCAAGCCAATGAATGATCAGCACACATTCCATTCTGAATTCGTCTTCTTGTTTTTGCATATGAAGCACTCACAAATTCTTCTCTAAAATGCCTCTTGCCCTATCCGTAAGGTGAGATTCATGTGATAACTGCACTCGGTCAACTGACATGACCGCTGCTCGCCCGCTGTCATCGACACACAACCACTATAGCAATCGTATTTTGAATATGTAGTACACGCATGCATATAAATGGTATCCCGGTATAAACAAAATCATGGGATCCCCCATCTCCTCGCTGAACGCATTGCTACAGGTAGAGAGCCCGTTACAAGACTGTTGCGACTGAAATGGGCACAATGGCGTATGTATAGCAGGGCGTCTCAAGGTGTATGCACCGGTGCATAAGACGACATCGCTAGGTTGACCAGAGTGCAGATGCCCCCACTCCTCGATTTTGAGCAATAGCTTTGTCTCTCTATTTCCCTACGCCTGTCTCTCTCGCTCCGCTGCGCTCCATCATCCGATCCGAGCTGAGTCTAGCTTAGCCGAGTCGTCCTGAGAGAAAACGTTGTCCGAACCGAGCCGAGTCGGACCGCTGCACGGTGCATAGAACCTCTGCCCCTCGTAATGCACGCGTGAAATGTTGGGCGTTTGAGAGGTCCTGATGTACTGTACAGCAATACAAACACAGTGCCTTCAGCACTACCACTTTACTCCCTTCCCCTTCTTACCGGTACTGGAGTAGTCTTCAACACCACCCCTTCGGTCCTTCCCCTCATTTTCAGCATTGGAGTGGGACAGTGTTGATTGTTTGTCGATACACCATTTATGTGCATGGGTGTAGCAGTACACGAAGAAACTCCTGCGGGGAAGGATTCCCGGCGTCACAGCTGAGAAGTATAACAATTTCTCTTATGTCATTGTTTTTTTTTTTTGCTAGTTGTTTTACGTCGCACCGACACAGATAGGTCTTATGGCGACGATGGGCCAGGGAAGGGCTAGGAGTGGGAAGGAAGCGGCCGTGGCCTTAATTAAGGTACAGCCCCAGCATTTGCCTCGTGTGAAAATGGGAAACCACGGAAAACCATTTTCAGGGCTGCCGACAGTGGGGTTCGAACCTACTATCTCCCGAATACTAGACACTGGCCGCACTTAAGCGACTGCAGCTATCGAGCTCGGTTATGTCATGTTTGGTCGGTGAAATACCAAGGCTCAAGTTGAGATTTAGGTAGGAGTTTAAAATGTTATGATGTTGCCACATGTTAGCGCGTGCGAAAATATTCCATCAGACATCTCGAACCTGGAACATGGAGGTAAGGAATGAAGATTACAGAGTAACTTTATAATTATTCCTATGTACATAGTGCCACAAAAGCCTTCTTCTTAATGTAAGAAATATCGATCTAATATACCGTCCGATGTAGTGTGTTTATCGATCCAGCTGGCCTAATTACATCGTGACCATAGCAACATAGTTCGTTATCGCTGAATAGTACTGTCGCTGCTACGTCTTATGAATGTTCCTTAGATTAGGTCACTTTTCAGATATTGTTCAAGAACGTTATCTTTTTCCATAGTTACATAACCAGCAGGACATCGAAATCAACAATTCCATGTAGTTCTTACGTGTGGAGATTAAAATGGTGACTACTATGGCTGTGGTGTTTTGTGCTGTGGAATTATAATGAACTAGCCTGTCTGCGAAAGGGAAATAATGTTTACAATGTAGGCTAAATGTCTACCTACTGCCACAACTAACAGTACGCGTTTTCTAAACAGATTTGCGTTTGAAAAAAAGGCCATTTCTAGATACTAAGATAGTCATTTTACCCATACATACAGGGTATCTCATATAAACTAAGACCGTCCAAGCAGCGTTTTACTCTCCGATACGTAAGCGCGTTGGAGGCGCGCGCACAGCTCTTGACCTTGCAAGCAGCGTGCACGTGTTCGACCGTGCAAGCATCAGTCGCCAGTCTGAGTCTCAGCTGTTAACATGGTGAGGCAGTTATCATTGCAACACCGTATTTTCGTATGTTAAAGTTATTTTAAGTGCGAGTCGGCTGGAAGGGTACGCGATGTATTTGTTCAGCAATTTCCTGGTGAAGTCCCACCTTCACGAGCACAGATTCATGTAACTTGATTGTAAACAAATTTGAAACTACTGACTCAGTTCTCAATGAAAAAAACATGCGCGCACGCGAACAGTTTTAACAGAAGGAAAGCTAGACGACATTGGTGCGAATCTGGAACGGTCACCGAATTAATCATTCACAAAATTAGCACAAGTAGGGGTTTCTATTGAAGGGCCCGTGCTGCTCTGCAGAATTCATTATAAATACATCAAATAACGTGCCTTGATATGAAATTGCTTATGCGTTGCCCAGGTGCATTTTTGAAAAAAAGTATTTTAGGATTTAGATTACCTATTAACGTGTCAAGTGAATTTTTGTATGTGTTTTTACTGTGACATTGATTTATATTTTACGAACGTTTTTTACTTTAGAATTATTGTTGTGTGCTTCATTTACATTTTTATTTATTTCTTAAGTGATTAAAGTTTTAGAGTCCTTCGGATCGAAGTTTGTCCTTGTTGCAGCCCATATCGTCTGCGAATTAGACGATCCTTTCAGACAAATAATAAAAATAATTCAAGTGGTGGTTGTATGTGTTTACGCGTCGCGCTATAAATATGATGTACACGATTCCAACTGTCATTGGGACTAACACCAATTAGCCTAGTGAACCCGAGAACAAATCTTCACACATTTGGAGGAATTGAAAGAAAACGTAACGAATGAAATCAGAAACTTTAAAGTGGCAGAACCCACTCGCGTCAGCCAGAATGTGGTTACCAGATGCAATGCCTGTATAACTCAGGAAGGACAACACTTCCAGCATCTTTCATGAGGTAAGATTTCACATAAGATTGTGTATATACGCTTAAAGCAGGGCGGCCGCGCGCGACGTAAGTTCGGCTGACGCAACTGCCGTGGCGCAGAATACAGACACCGTGCGTTCGGTCTTAGTTTATATACGAGACATTGTACACATCATGACTACTGAATTATATAATTGCCTTCGCAACATACGTATTTCTCTAAGTTAATTATCATTTCCTGTTCAAATACAAAGAGAAGATAACATATTATAATGTTACTTTGCTGAAATGTACGTACGTTAATCCAGGTTACTTTAAAGATTGAAGAAAGAATGCACAATTCGATGTAGTGATGTGACCGTTCACCATCATGCCATGGAGATGTTAGGAGGTCTGGCTAATTATATATGCCGTTTTCCGCAACATCCTGTGACATATAACGCAGTAGTTAGCATTCTGTATGCTTAACCGGGGTATGATCCGCGACGCGCCAGTCCGGAGGGAGCAGTTTCCCTACGCTGTGACGAGAAGAAGACAGCGCAGTATTGTTAACCTTGAAATCGCGCTCTCTTTCCGAGCGAGAGAGAAGAGATGATGACGCTACGCACGGAGATGGAGGTTTTTTGAGACCGGGCCGAATTAAGGTGTGTTAACCGTTGAAAAATAAATGCGCACTATAAATTCAACACCGCATTCATTAGTACCACTTCACCATAATTTACGAAAAAGAGGAAGAAGAAGAATACTTCTACATGAAATAATTTTTCTAAATTTATACATCAGGTCCTATTCGAACCAGTGTATTTTATGCTGACTGTCAATGCATATAAACACAATACTTTAAATATGGATCAGTAATGACGCCTATTATACAGTAGTACGCAGATCAAGGGCGACTACTGAAATCTGGCAACATGTGGAAAAGAGTGGTAGATATTGCATGATGAAACATGACGCATGATTTTCCAAAAGGACGCTTTGGAAATTATGAATAACCTACTGATCGCTTTGGTTTCACAGATGTTCAGTAAAAAGTAGAGGTCATGAGCTTTAATTCGATTATTATCACGTCGTTCAAAAACTTCGATTACCGGACCGTCATGTTCAGCAGCGGCATATTTCACCTCCCTCCTGACCATTTTTCCGAAGGTTATAAATATAGCCTGGACCGAGACACTGTATCTCATTCTCATCCGAGTAGCTGCAGTGGTAACACGTTACTTAATTGTCGTCTGTATAGTGGCAGCTCAACATATCAGAAGCGGACTTGGATATCAGTTACTTGGATATCAGTGTATCAAGTGTTGTGCCATTGAAGAAACACATCAATGTGATTTAATATTTTTACGGAATAAGCCGTGTGGTACAAGTTAATGTACATAATCGCCGAATAGAAGCCTTAATTTGGCATTTCCAACATCACAATCGTCGAAGTTAGTTAATTATGACTTATGGTGCAATCACCAACGGACGGGCAAACACTTCAGGTTATTTAGCGTGGTGAGACAGTTAATTAATATATGCAGGGGCTAATTATCACCGCTCTTGAGCATTTAAGAACGAGTGACATCTAGCAAAAATTAAATAACCGCTCTTGACAAAATTAACATTCACATCCTCCAGGGACATTCGTTGTGATAGTCTGTGTGACGGTCAGGGAATGAACAGTGATTTTTACAAACGTATCATTACTTATGTTAATCTGTTTGAACTTAAGAGTGGATCTTGTTACAAGTAGGCCCCCTTTGAAAGTGCATAAAACAGTATTTGATAACTTATCTCTATTTTCCTGTGTGTTCGTGAGTGGTCGTCGAACCCAAGACTCGGAGCCTACAAGAGTCGCGCCTCAGTGCCTGCAATCAGCTTTACAAGGATCGTCCCGAAATTCAACTGAGAAAACAGCAGTTCGAATCATGGATCGTCGTATGGAGAAGAACCAAGCAGTACTAGGAACAATAATATTTATCATGTTCGAGTAAAGATCTAAGATATACCCTAGATGACAGCAAGCCTTACTCACCAAATGTTAAGTACATACTTCAATATACCCTAAACACGAGATATGCATGCCATTGAATAATATTTGTAAATATTATAATGTTATAATTAAATATTAAATATGTAGGGAACATTATGCGCGTATGATTGGGAAAGATTTATTACTATTAGTTAGGATCATCAAATGATTTTAAGATAATCATTGATATTTAACAAAATTCATTTGCATGAATTATTATATAGATTTCAAAGTTCTTAGCTTATATGAACTATCTTTGGGAAGAACGGCAAGTTAGCTAGATTTATATTTCTTCGCCTGGTAAAGATCTTCAGAGTAGTTTGGATATAAATGATACTTGGAGATTCGGGTATTTGTAATCCCGGATAATATTAAATAATCATTGGAGTTGATCCAAATCGAGGCGTAATTAATTTATAATCATATATGAAATGTGAGAATAATTAACCTGAAATAATGGGTTTTCTCTGTGAATTAAATGAACGGATCGAGATACGATGCCAAGACATGAGAGGGCGAAGCTGTAACATGTTTGTTGTTAGAGTGATAAGGAAGAATAAATAATTATAGCTGTTGAGAGATATAAAATTGGGCTGAATATATAGCCAGATAATGAGTAATAAGAAATAATGGCCTTCAAGTGAATGCATACTTGACAATGAGCCGAGAGGATATGTAAGAGAATTGAAAGGGAGAGTGACGGGTGATTTATTATGGTATCCGCAACCCAGGACTAGTCACAGCTGTTATTGTGAGGAACAGGTAAAAGGCTGGCCGACCGTAAGCCGAGCAAACTTTGCAGTCTCTAGCAGACGATGTTAATGGGCCAAGCTCTTCTCATTTACCATAGTAATCTCGATCCCATTCTAATTATACGTTGCAAGTAACACGGATAATTTCCGGATTTTGTGAAGGATAGATCCCTTCTCGTGCTAAGCATTAATTTAGCCTCTGATTGGAGCCCAAAAATTTTTACCTTGGAAGCCGAAGTCTGTTGGTTCGAATGATGCTGGAGCGAAGATTTAACCAGATATTATGGCTTGGTTAAGCCATATCTTCAAGATGTGTTGTGTAAATATATTTGATATTTTTATATATATATGTCTGTGTGTTTTATTATTTCCCAATTGATATGGTGATGGGTTTGATTCCAGCTTTGACTGATTTCCTTTAAATGTTAACTTGTTAGATAAACTCAGGATACGCACATATATGTTCAAAGTGTATGTTCATCGTAAGTGTTCAATGTAAATATACATTTGTCGTGGTCAAATGGATCACATGTTCGATACTCGGCAATGCAATCTCGTGTGTATATCAGATGTGCTTATATTGTGTTATAATTTTTTTTCTCCAAATCATGACCGGTAGACAAAGGACACTATTTAATATCCAGTTATGACTAACATATGAAGGATATCTGGTTCTTGCCCAGAGGTCTCGAGTTCGATCCTCGGTACCGGAACCATATTTAATATTCATTTGTGACGAAGAGTTTAACAAATAAATTCAATATCCATTTTTTTTCGAATATCATGTACTAGTGTATGTTGATCGAATGGTGAACATCAAGAATTAATTATGCCAAGACAATTTCAACAAAAGAAGGCATACAGTGTATATAATGTTATCAGTATAATTGTTTCTTTTACTCATATGTTGAGATACAACATTATTGTGTGTGGTTCGTATCATTATAATAAATATGTTTAGAATATATACTTGAACGGAGATTCTTCTCATTTAACAAATATTAGCATATTCCTCTCATATTATAAAATCCTACTTTCATTATTTAGATAGTGCCTATTTTATTTCTTTATCGGACATTCCATTACCCATATTGCTCTACGAATTCAGCCGGTGATCTTATGAAAGTAGGGAGGATGAGACTTCAAGCCTGGTAAGTGACTTCTGGCGGTTCTCATCGAAATGTTCCATCTGTACGTTTGTTTGTGAAACCAAATTAAGTAATATTGCCTTGATATACCTAATGTAAACCTTATTTTTGTTGCCCAATTTTTGGGGCCAGTTTCATTTTGTTGCCCGATGTGTTCAGAGCTGGTTCATACTCAATTTGGTGCGACGACTAATGCCCAGGGCATGGTCGCATTTGTCGCCCAACATGTTTGGGCACGGTTGCATATTTTTAACGCCCTAACGGTTGCAGTACATCATAATATCCTCTAGACAATCCATGGTTTATTATATGTAGTTTACATATTAGCCACAGCTCTATTTTGTACGTGCTTCAGAAAGTCCACAATTTGATCTAGTATCTAGGTGTTAATATAAGGAAAGATCTTCATTGGGATAATCACATAAATGGGATTGTAAATAAAGGGTACAGATCTCTGCACATGGTTATGAGGGTGTTTAGGGGTTGTAGTAAGGATGTGTATGGGACCCTCACCAGAATTACTTGATTCAAGAACTGGAAAAAATCCAAAGAAAAGCAGCTGGATTTGTTCTGGGTGATTTCCGACAAAAGAGTAGCGTTACAAAAATGTTGCAAAGTTTGGGCTGGGGAGACTTGGGAGAAAGAAGACGAGCTGCTCGTCTAAGTGGTATGTTCCGAGCTGTCAGTGGAGAGATGGCGTGGATTGACATCAGTAGACGAATAAGTTTGAGTGGCGTTTATAAAAGTAGGAAAGATCACGATATGAAGATAAAGTTGGAATTCATGAGGACAAATTGGGGCAAATATTCGTTTATAGGAAGGGGAGTTAGGGATTGGAATAACTTACCAATAATTTTCCAATTTCTTTGCGATCATTTAAGAAAGGCTAGGAAAATAACAGATAGGGAATCTGCCACCTGGGCTACTGCCCTAAATGCAGATCAGTATTGATTGATTATTAATAATAATAATAATGATAATAATAATAGATAATAGACAACCCCTTATAATTATCCTGATTACTCTTATCTCCTTTTTTATGAAGAGGGTGTATTAAGTCTGTTGTCCAATGTTCTGGAAATGTTCAGTGATCCAAATTTTTTTTAAAGCCATGTGTAAGGAAATCCGAACTGTATTACTTGAATATTTATTATTAATTTATTCATTTTACATTTTATGGCCTACATTGGACCACTCTAGTCAATTATACAAAGAATTTCTTGATTTCCTATCAGCTCAATATTTTTTTCATTCTGACATATGCTGCCTTCCTTTGTTCTGTTGAAAATACCCTCCCGTTAGACCTTACTGTATATTGATCTTAGTGTTTAGCCTGGTGTGTGTGTGTCTTGAAGTATCTTATTTTTATGTTTTGTTTTTGAGATCGTCTATTGTTATTTGTAGTTCTTTAATATCCTCCTTAATTCCCGTGATCCATTTAATCTTGGTCTTTCTATTCCATAAATTTTCAATTATTCTTCTGCTAATTCTGACGTCAAGTGTTCTGATAAGATGTCCAGAGAATGATCTACGTTTTTTACCTAATTGGGTTCAATACTGGTTCAATTTCCTTATAATTTTTTTTATTTGATGCTATTCTTCATTGTCCATTAACTTGATACTGTTTATTTAAGCATGTCCTAATCATTCTTCTTTCTGTCTTAAGGATTTTGCCTGTTTTAGCTGTATTAGTAGTGTTAAAAATGGTTTCACTAGCATAAGTTATTTCTGGTTGTGGGAATGTTTTAAAATGTCTTAATGTTGCTGCTATTGATAAGCTTTTTTAATTGTATGTAGTCTTGGTGATATAATTTGCTTTGTTTAATTTATTAATTATGTTATGCCAAGCTGGTTTCTCATTAAGATTATAAGTTATGATTCCTTGCCCTTCAAACGTTATTTTATTTACCAGTGGGGGATGTGAAAACATGGTCTCAGTGTTTTCAAAGGACCTATTTTTTGTGTTATTTTCTGTAGAGATTTAAAGTGGTGTCGAGTTTCCTGAATATTGTTGGACAATAGAGCAAGGTCATCAGCAAATCCTAAACAATTTAAACTTAAATTTTGTTTGGGGCTTCCAACTTTTATATTCTTTGGGTTGACCTTGTACCATTCCCTTATTATAAATTCTAACATACAATTAAATAGTAATGGAGAAAAACAGTCTCCTTGTCTTAAACCTGTTTTAATCAAAAATGGTTCAGAAACCTCTCCTCTAAACTTTACTTTTGATATGGTATTAGTTAAAGTAAGTTCTATCAGTTTAATTAATTTAGGATGGAATCCAAAATTTAAAAAAAATGTAACATTGAAGGTCAATGTATACAATCATATGCCTTTTTAAAGTCACAAATGTTATTACTAAGTATAGGGTTGTTTTGTTTTCTGTAGTATGCCAGTATTAATTTTAGAGTGATGATCTGTTCAGCACAACTTCTCCAGGGTCTAAAGCCTTCTAACTCTTTTTCTAGTTGATCTTTAATCCTTCCGAATAAGATCTTGGGAAAAATCTTGTATGTGCAGTCCAAAATAGACAACCCCCTATAATTATCCGGATTACTCTTATCTCCTTTTTTATGAAGAGGGTGTATTAAGTCTGTTGTCCAATGTTCTGGAAGTGTTCAGTGATCCAAATTTTTGTTAAAGCCATGTGTAAGGAAATCTGAACCGTATTACTTGAATATTTCCACATCTCTACAAAAACCTGGTCTTCTCAGCATGCCTTATAATTTTGAAGTTCTTTTAGTGCTTTTTCTAATTCTTGAAATGTTGGAGGGTCTGTGTTATTAAATTTGGTTTTCATTGGAGTATTTGTATTACTTTGTAATAGTTCCTTAGCTTCTTCACAGTTCAAAAGCTTACTGAATGCTTTTGCCATAATCTTAGCTTTTTTACTACTGATATTCGGCATTTTTCCATTTTCATCTTTCAACATTAATGTAGGAGGAGCAAATTTCTGTAGTTGTCTTCCAAAAATGTTATAATAGTCTCTAGAATTGGTGTTAAGTAACTTCAATGGAGTTTATTCTATCCTTATAAAATCCTCTCGTAATTTTTCTAATATTTTTCAAAAATTTCTTCCTGATATTTCTTAGGCTGGTAGCATTTCCTTCTGATTTATGGGCTTGGAACTTTAACCATGCCTGATGTCTCCCTTTATGAATGTCATCACATTATGTCGTCCACCAGGCATGTTTTTTTACGAGGGTTCAATGGAGCTAAATTTTCAGCTTGTTTTTTTGTAAACTGGGATCAATTCTTCAAGGGTGTGCGTGACTTCTTCTTATTTGTCATTTTTTATTAACTGGTGTGGGTCATAATACCTCTTTACTTTATTAGTTTTGATATTCTTCTTCTTTAGTGGTGTGAATTTAAGTTTAATTTTGACAATGTAGTGATCAGTACCAGTATCTATTCCTCTTAATACTTTTATATTATAAATTTCCTTATGAAAACATACATACATACAAACATTCATACATCCATACAAACATGGTCTAGCTGCCATTCCCCTTTTCTATAGTCAGGATGCTTCCAAGTTTTAAGCTTGTTTGGTTTCCTTTTGAAATATGTTGATTTAGATATAAGGTTATGGTTTCTGCAAAGCTCAACAAGTCGATGGCCATTCTTGTTTGTAAATTTATGTGGAGCCCATTTTCCAATTATATCTCTATACTTTTTTCCTTCCTAACTGGGCATTAAGGTCCCCTAATAAAATTTTAACATCAAGAAGATGATGGTTATACTCAGTTTCTAATGATTTAAAGATAAGAGGTATAGAACTAAATGAGGCTACAGCACAAGTTGCAAATAGAGGATTGTGGCAACATTTAGTAAATACATAGAGGCTTGCAGACTGAACGCTGAAAGGCATGACGGTCTATAATGATAATATATATATATGTATGTACTTTTATTTCATTTGTTTATTATGTGTTCAAGGAGATCCCAATATGTATCCACTACTTTTTTTGTTCATGTTAGAAAATGCTTTCCATTGGTATGGGCATTTATTATTGTATACATTTTGTTTGATGTTTTAAAGGTGAGAGTTGCAATTCTTGGTGATATTGCTTGAAAATCAAACACAGAATCTATTATTTTTAAACTCGCTATAAATTCTGTTCCAAATTGGAGACATTGATTCTTCAAGGGTCTTTGGTCAATTAGCAATTCTATAACCTTGTGATTCGAAAGGTTCTTCCATCGTGTTTCTCATTTCTTCAAGGCCCTCTATTAAACATTTTTGTTTACCTAATTCATCTGTAAAGGTCTTAAGTCTTGTTGATGTTTAATCCTCTTAAGTTTAGTTGGCTGCGGATGCTCCGACTCACTGCTGTCTCTCAGTAGGTTACCCACTGAATCCGAAGTAGCCTTCTCCTGAAGGCTGATTGGACAGGACGGTGGAATTATTTTCCTAAAAGACTTTGCCATATTGACTATCGAAGGTACTGAACCTGTACTGGCCGGTACCACTTATGAGCCAGTACAAGTCGAAACAGATAAGGAAGCACAAAAACACCCTCAAAATCGCAACATTAAATAAAAACAAACAAGAAACTTTCCTCAAGTAGAACAGGGTGTTTCCAAAAAAAAAAAGTGAAAGAAAGTAAATCCTGGCATGGTATCAAAGAAAAAGAAAATTCTTTATGAAGATAAAATCATTTTACTTCAAGAAAACTTCTCAAATCAGGTTAAAAACTAAAAATTATTCTCCGCGTTACCAAAATAAATAAATAAACCTTTTAAGGTTTATGTTCAATTAAAAGTTAAAGCTAATCACCACCGGCCAACCAGAAAAAAGAAAGAAACAACAAGCTAAAATAATCATAATACGTCTCTTAGTTTTCAGTAGCCTTACTTCTTACTCAATTCGGGCTATCTTCAATCAATCAATATCAATCAATACTGATCTGCATTTAGGGCAGTCGCCCAGGTGGCAGATTCCCTATCGGTTGCTTTCCTAGCCTTTTCCTAAATGATTTCAAAGAAATTGGAAGTTTATTGAACGTCTCTCTTGGTAAGTTATTCCAATCGCTAACCCCTTCCTATAAATGAATATTTGCCCCAGTTTGTCCTCTTGAATTCCAACTTTATCTTCATATTGTGATCTTTCCTACTTTTAAAGACACCACTCAAACTTATTGTTCTACTAATGTCATTCCCCACCATCTCTCCACTGAGAGCTCGGAACATACCACTTAGACGAGCAGCTTGTCTCCTTTCTTTCAGTTCTTCCCAGCCCAAACTTTGCAACATTTTTGAAACGCTACTCTTTTGTCGGAAATCACCCAGAAAAAGTCGAGCTGCTTTTCTTTGGATTTTTTCCAGTTCTTGAATCAAGTAATCCTGGTGAGGGTCCCATACACTGGAACCATACTCTAGTTGGGATCTTACCAGAGGCTTATATGCCCTCTCTTTTACATCCTTACTACAACTTCTAAACACCCTCATAACTATGTGCAGAGATCTGTACCCTTTATTTACAATCCCATTTATGTGATTATTCCAATGAAGATCTTTCCTTATATTAACACCTAGATACTTACAATGATCCCCAAAAGGAACTTTCGCCCCAACAACGCAGTAATTAAAACTGAGAGAACTTTTCCTATTTGTGAAACTCGCAACCTGATTTTTAACCCCGTTTATCAACATACCATTGCCTGCTATCCATCTCACAACATTTTCGAGGTCACGTTGCAGTTGCTCACAATCTTGTAACTTATTTATCACTCTATAGAAAATAACATCATCCGCAAAAAGCCTTACCTCCGATTCCACTCCTTTACTCATATCATTTATATATATAAGAAAACATAAAGGTCCGATAATACTGCCTTGAGGAATTCCCATCTTAATTATTACAGGGTCGGATAAAGCTTCACCTACTCTAATTATCTGAGATCTATTTTCTAGAAATATAGCAACCCATTCAGTCACTCTTTTGTCTAGTCCAATTGCACTCATTTTTGCCAGTAGTCTCCCATGATCCACCCTATCAAATGCTTTAGACAGGTCAATCGCGATACAGTCCATTTGACCTCTAGAATCCAAGATATCTGCTATATCTTGCTGGAATCCTACAAGTTGAGCTTCAGTGGAATAACCTTTCCTAAAACCGAACTGCCTTCTATCGAACCAGTTATTAATTTCACAAACATGTCTAATATAATCAGAAAGAATACCTTCCCAAAGCTTACATACAATGCATGTCAAACTTACTGGCCTGTAATTTTCAACTTTATGTCTATCACTCTTTCCTTTATACACAGGGGCTACTATAGCAACTCTCCATTCATTGGTATAGCTCCTCCGACCAAACAATAATCAAATAAGTACTTCAGATATGATACTATATCCCAACCCATTGTCTTTAGTATATCCCCAGAAATCTGATCAATTCCAGCCGCTTTTCTTTTCATTTCTTTTCTTAATTTAGTTATTTTTCTTTGGGGTTAGGTGTCGACCAAGGAGTTTCCGCAAGGAAACATACGGTATAATCTCAACCGCCGGATTTTAAAAATTCATATGTCAAAGGCAAAATCAAAGGGAAAGAAGGTCAACACATATGAGGGAAGAGAATTCTCCAGAAATAATCAAAGGGGAAAATAAACATGTAATTACGCCACCAAAACTCAAATGTTATCAGGGAAAATCAATTACACCAAACTTGTCAATCAACAATCACTAACATTACCATGGTAGCGTATACACGCTAGTAAGAAAAGAAACTATCAATCCCAAGGCCGAGACCCAACAAAAATGGTTTTCATGGACGAACAAAAGAGGATCAGGTAGGCAAAAAACGCAAAATAGTAAGATAAATTTAAATTTAAAGGAAAATGGAAGGCTGATACGAGAAAAAATCAAGCCCCGATATTTAAATCCTTGCAGAAACTCACGTGGTCGTTAAACCATCCATTAACACAATTTCTTTAAGTTACATCATGGTATAATAGTATTACCTCCCCCAATAATGAATAATAATAATACAATTTCATCCATACTACACATGTCTGTAATCTGATTGTATGACGCATTACCTTTCATGAGTTCAGGATACGTAATTTAAACATAAAATCCGACTACACATTCGAAAATAGAGGAGAAAAGAAGATATTAAAGTTCCAAAAAGAAACGGGCGTGATTTCTAAGATTCCTACAAAACACACGAGGTATTACGATGATTTGTAGAAGTATCCTTAGAAGCCGAATTCACCATCGATGAAGTAAGTCGAAAATGAAGAAAATAAAATGCATAAATCTTACAGTTCCAGGTTTCCATGATATGTTAAAACGCGTTGTTATACACTTGTTAGGATACTCAATTCACCAAAGAGATCAAGGACGATAATGAAGAAAGAGTTAAATGAAATCTTCTGAGGATGATAACATCCTCACCCAAGAACACCTAGTCCGGATCCATTATCCCGGCCGAAGCCAAGACGCACCGTCTTCTTAGAACACGTATTTCTCTCATCGTTGTCGAACACCCAGTCATGGCGTCGACAAACTTGCAAGAAGGAGAAGCCAGCTCAATAATGGACCTGTGCTCTGATTGGCCGGAGAGCACCTACAAAGTTACACCAACTGCCGCAGAGAGCAGCACAAAGCAAAAACGGAATAGCGCTTAATTATGCCGAGAAGACGAAATAGAACACGACGTATTTAAAACATAACAGTTTAGCGCTCCAGACGAAGAAGATTTTTAAATTAACAATGTGACACCGAGACACGTAGAAAATATTTAGAATACAAGGAAGAAATAAATCTAAGGGACACAGATTTCTACGGCGAATTACCAGGTCTTAAGTATAAATGGAGAGGGCTTCAAAACGTTACCTCGTTTACAAACCTTTGGAGCAAGTTCCGATTTACAGCTATGGTTGTTAACCACAGAGGTTGTTGTGTGTTTGGTCCGCGAGAACTATTTTATTTCGCTCAAGTCCGCCGGCAAGCCAGTGAGAACACCCCTACCCGTCACCTGGGACGCGCCACGTCGGATGGGGGCGGTAGAATAACACCCACGGTATCCCCAGTCTGTCGTAAGAGGCGACTAAAAGGGCCCCAAGGGCTCTGAACTTTGGAGCGTAGGTTGGCGACCACGGGGCCCTCAGCTGAGTCCTGGCATTGCTTTCACTTACTTGTGCCAGGCTCCTCACTTTCATCTATCATGCCTGACCTCTCTTGGTAAACTCTTGTTCTTTTCCGACCCCGACGCTATTAGGTTTACGAGAACTTCTTTCATTTTCACGCCCTTCGTGGCTCTTGTTTTTCTTTGGCCGATATCTTCATTTCTCGAAGTGTCGGACCCCTTCCATTTTTCTCTCTGATTAGTGTTATATAGAGTATGGTTGCCCAGTTGTACTTCCTCTTAAAACAATAATCACCACCACCACCATCTCAGCGGAGTCCTGGCATTGCTTCCACTTACTTGTGCCAGGCTCCTCACTGTGATTTGTCCTCTCTGACCCCTCTTGGTCAACTCTTGTTCTTTCCCGACCCCCCAGGCAAATGCTGGGGCTGTACCTTACTTAAGGCCACGGCCGCTTCCTTCCAACTCCTAGGCCTTTCCCATCCCATCGTCGCCATAAGACCTACCTGTGTCGGTGCGACGTAAAGCCCGTAGCAAAAGAATTTTCCGACCCCGACGCTAGTAGGTTTGCGAGGGCTAGGGAGTCCTTCATTTAAACGCCCTTCGTGGCTCTTGCCTTTCTTTGACCGATATCTTCATTTTTCGAAGTGTCGGATCCCTTCCATTTTTCCCTCTGAATAATGTTATATGGAGGATGGTTGCCTAGTTTTACTTCCTCTTAAAACAATAATCACCACCACCACCACGTCGGAGTATCAACTCTCCGCCTGCTACGACACCGTAGTAGTTTCGTGGGATAATAATAATAATAATAATAATAATAATAATAATAATAATAATAATAATAATAATAATAATAATAATAATAATAATGTTGTTGTTGTTGTTTGGGTTATCAGTCCAGAAACTGGTTCGAAGCAGCTCTCCATGGCACCCTATCTTCTGCTCAACTGTCGGGCTACATGGCTAAATGGTTAGCGTGCTGGCCTTTGGTCCAGAGAGTCCCGGACTCGATTCCCGGCCGGGTCGGAGATTTTGACCTTAAATGGTTAATTCCCTTGACTGTTTGTGCTGTCCCCAACATCCCTGGAAGTTACACACCACACATAACGCTATCTTCTACCACAATAACACGCAGTTACCCACACATGGCAAATGCCGCCCATCCTCATCAGAGGGTCTGCCCTACAAGGGCTGCACTCGGCTAGAAATAGCCACACGAAATTATTATAACTACTAGTTGATGTACCCGCGCTTCGCTACGGGATTCTCAGAAAGACTGACTTTGTGGTTTTCCTAAATGAAGTCGACGTAGGTCATAACAAAAACGTCAGTAGGAATGCAGCGATTAAAAGCAATGTTATGATACCAGGCGAGTTGGCCATGTGGTTAGGGGTGCATAGCTCTGAGCTTGCAAGCTCGGTTTGGCTTGG
This sequence comes from Anabrus simplex, assembly GCF_040414725.1. Taxonomy (NCBI): domain Eukaryota; kingdom Metazoa; phylum Arthropoda; class Insecta; order Orthoptera; family Tettigoniidae; genus Anabrus; species Anabrus simplex. The sequence continues at coordinate 325,597,426 of NC_090268.1, forward strand.
ATTCGAAACCCACTGTCAGCTGCGCTGAAGATGGTATTCCATGGTTTCCCACTTTCACACCAGGCAAATGCTGGGGCTGTACCTTAATTAAGGCTAAGGCCACTTCCTTCACACTCCTAGCCCTTTGCTATCCCATCGTCGCCGTAAGATCTATCTGTGTCGGTGCGACGTAAAGCAAATAAATAAAAAATACTCGTTACGCAGCAGTAATCTTATCTACCGGAGATGAGTGGCAACAGAAGACACAAAGCACATCACAACAAACAATGCTCAATGTAATGTTATTGTTGATCAATGTTATGAGCTTTCTATACCGAACTTCTTCACATTTAGTTTTCTATCGACTCTGTGATTCATAAAATTAGTTATAGCATCCACTATAGTCCCTTATTCTGCGACTTTCATACCGAATTTCATTAAATTCTTTTTACCCATTTTCTCGTGACTTGGCGCTGATATGAACTTTGTAACAAAAATCGAAATTCATGAACATCTTTGTGATCATAGTCGGTTTGGTAACAATGTATAAGACATAAATGATAGGAAATTTAATACTATATAACTTTAGCTATGTAGTATTTATCGATACGACCTCAAATAACAAATATTTGTGAATTAAATTTTAGGCCTTCTCCTAAACTAAGATTTCACTCGGCGTGAATAAAACTATTGATAGCTTAGATTATAGCGGCTTATTCTCCGACTTTGCATGCCGACTTTCATTAAGATAGAACCACTAATAACATAAATATTTGAGAATTAAATCGTATGCCTTCCCCTAAACTACCAGTTTTCTCAGCGTGAATACAATTATTTACAGCCTAGATTGTAGCAACTTATTCTCCGACTTTGCATACCGATTTTCACTAAAATACGACCACTAATAACATAAATATTTGAGAATTAAATTTTAGGCCTTCCCCTAAACTACCATTTCACTCAGTGTAAATACAATTATTTATGGCCTAGATTGTAGCGACTAATTACCGGAGTTTGTATACCAATTTTCATTAAATTATCTTCAGCTGTTTTCTCGTGATGCGTGTACATACATACAGATAGATAGACAGAAATTACAGAAAATTAAAAAGTGCATTTCCTTGTTACTGTGGACATGACTGATACAGAAATACCATTCTTTTTCAGTTCTGAGGAAGGTACAGACAAAACTCGTATTTTATATGTATAGGTTATTCTGCTAAACTTTTCATTTCTACGTAACCACTTGTGCATCCTCCATCTGCTCTAATCTTCTTGTCATATTCATTCCTTGGTCTACCCCTACCGTTATTATCCCCTACAGTTCCCTCAAAAACCAACGGAATAAGTCTTGAATTCTTAAGATGCACCCTATCATTCTAAATCGTTCTGCTCTCACCAATTCGATTCAGTATCTCTTTATTCATGATTTGATCTTCCCAGCCCACCTTCAAAATTTTTCTGTAACACCACATTTCAAAATCTTCTATTGTCTTTCTTTCTGAGCTAGTTATCGTCCATGTTTAACTTAGTGTCACGCTCGAGAGGAGTCTTCAGAAATATATAATTTGTATATCAATGTTTGAAGGCAGCAAATTTATTTTCTTAAGAAAGGCCTTCCTTACTTGTGCTAGCACGCATGTTATGTTCCTCACTTGTGCTAGCACGCATGTTATGACTTCCTTACTTGTGCTCACGCATGTTATGTCTTCCTTACTTGTGCTAGCACGCATGTTATGTCTTCCTTACTTGTGCTAGCACGCAGGTTATGTCTTCCTTACTTGTGCTAGCACGCATGTTGTGTCTTCCTTACTTGTGCTAGCACGCATGTTATGTCTTCCTTACTTGTGCTAGCACGCATGTTATGTCTTCCTTACTTGTGCTAGCACGCAGGTTATGTCTTCCTTACTTGTGCTAGCACGCATGTTATGTCTTCCTTACTTGTGCTAGCACGCATCTTATGACTTCATTACTTCTGCCATCATTGGTTAATCTACTACGCAAGTAACAATTACTTCCTTTAAGACTTCATTTCCAAATGTAATATTTCCTGCATCAACTGACTTCATTCGACTACACGCCATTTCTTATGCTTTGGATTTATTTGTTTTCACCTGATACTCTTCTTCAAGACTGTGTCCGTACTAATCAACAGCTCCTCCAGATATTCTGGTGACTCAAGTAGTATAATTGGATGGTTCGGCCGCCACCGCCACCTCCGGCTCTCGGGAGAGGCCTCCACCTCCCGCGGGAAATTTGAATTTTGGCGGGAAATTTGAATTTTGGCGGGAGATTTGAATTTGTAAACAAAGCCACGTGCTTTTTGACAGCTGTCATCGACAACAACGCAACGCTAACCTCACTGCTGCCATCTTGACGGGCCTAAACCTCACTAGTGCCAACTTAACCTAACTAGCGTGAGGTAAACAAACCCACGTGTTTTTTGACAGCCACGTGCTTTTTGACAGACAACAACGCATCGCAAACCTCAGTACTGCCATCTTGACGGACCTAAACCTTAGTGGTACCAACTTAACCTCACTAGCGCGAGGTAAACAAAGCCACGTGCTTTTTGACAGCCACGTGCTTTTTGACAGATTGGTAAACAAAGCCACGTGCTTTTTGACAGACAACAACGCATCGCTAATCTCAGTACTGCCATCTTGACGGGCCTAAACCTTAGTGGTACCAACTTAACCTAACTAGCGCGAGGTAAACAAAGCCACGTGCTTTTTGACAGCCACGTGCTTTTTTGACAGCTGTCATCCGCCATCTTTGAGCACTGTGCTGCCCTCTATATCGCAGTAGCTGCAAAATTCGTCACCTGTCATCGACAGTGCTGCCATCTTGACGGGTCTAAACCTTAGTGCTACCAACTTAACCTAACTAGCACGAGGTAAACAAAGCCATGTGCAGCTGTCATCCGCCATCTTTGAGCACAGTGCTGCCCTCTTTAGCTACTTACCTTTGAAATGTGGTGGCGGATAATTTGAAAAATGCTTTTTTGACAGCAGCCATCTTGCATCGCAAACCTCAGTGCTGCCCTCTTTAGCTAGTTACCTTTGAAATGTGGTGGCAGGCAATTCCACGTGACAGCAGCCATCTTTAATCAAGAGAGCACCGTGCTGCCCTCTATGTGGTGGCGGCAAATTGAAAAATTCCACGTGCTCTTGTTTGAAAACAAACTCACGTGCTTTTTTTTGACAGCTGTCATCTGCCATCTTTAATCAACAGAGCACAGTGCTGCCCTCTTTAGCGATTCCACATGACAGCAGCCATCTTTAATCAAGAGAGCACTGTGCTGCCATCTTTAGCTAGATACCTTTGAAATGTGGTGGCGGCAAATTGAAAAATTCCACGTGCTCTTGTTTGAAAACAAACTCACGTGCTTTTTTGACAGCTGTCGTGCAGCTGTCATCCGCCATCTTTGAGCATAGTGCTGCCCTCTTTAGCTACTTACCTTTGAAATGTGGTACGTCATCCGCCATCTTGCATCGCAAACCTCAGTGCCGCCCTCTATGTGGTGGCAGACAATTCCACGTGACAGCAGCCATCTTTGAGCACAGCGCTACCCCTCTTTGTGGCGGCGGGAAATTCCACGTGCTTTACAAACCTATATGCTTTTCTGACAGCTGTCATCCGCCATCTTTAATCCAGAGAGAACAGTGCTGCCCTCTATGTGGTGGCGGTAAATTCCACGTGCTTTACAAACCTATATGCTTTTCTGACAGCTGTCATCCACCATCTTTAATCCAGAGAGAAGAGTGCTGCCCTCTATGTGGTGACGGTAAATTCCACGTGCTCTTGTTTGGAAACAAAGCTATGTGCAGCTGTCATCCGCCATCTTTAATCACCGCGCTGCCCTCTATGTGGTGACGGCAAATTCCACGTGCTCTTGTTTGGAAACAAAGCTATGTGCTTTTTTGACAGCTGTCATCCGCCATCTTTAATCACCGCGCTGCCCTCTATGTGGTGACGGCAAATTCCACGTGCTTTACAAACCCATGTGCTTTTTTGACAGCTGTCATCCGCCATCTTTAATCCAGAGAGAACAGTGCTGCCCTCTATGTGGTGACGGCAAATTCCACGTGCTTTACAAACCTATGTGCTTTTCTGACAGCTGTCATCCGCCATCTTTAATCACCGTGCTGCCCTCTATGTGGTGACGGCAAATTCCACGTGCTCTTGTTTGGAAACAAAGCTATGTGCTTTTTTGACAGCTGTCATCCGCCATCTTTAATCACCGTGCTGCCCTCTATGTAGTGACGGCAAATTACACGTGCTTTACAAACCTATGTGCTTTTTGACAGGTGACATCTGCCATCTTTAACCAACAGAGCACTATGCTGCTATCATGCAGGCAATTTCGTTAGCTGTCATCTGCTATCTTTTAATGAACAGAGCACCGTGCTGCCCTATGCGGGACAATTTCGTCAGCTGTTATCCGCTCACATACCCGCAGTGACACATGTTTAGACTTGAACACACACATACTACTGTTCAAAACTTATTACAACTTGAACTGCATACTAGTGCTCGATGTTGCAGAACACAGCATTGCGAGACTAGAATCAAGCACTGTTTAGAAAAACAAAAAATTCTCTTCTCAACATACTTACTGAGCTGCTCTTCCTGCTCAGTGAAGGTACATCTCTATCGAACGTGCATTGCAAAAGCAAGATTGTAAAACATAACAAGACTAGAATCGAACACTGCACTTGATGTTAACTTCAACACGTGATTAGAACATTAAATCAGGTTCAAACATAGCAGGACTAGAATCGAACTCTTCCTACTCTTTCAAGGTACACCTCTATCGAACATGCATTGCAAAAAAAGAAACAAGATTGTAAAACATAACAAGACTAGAATCAAACACTGCACTCGATGTTGTTAACTTCAACATGTGATTAGAATATGAAATGAGATTAAAACATAGCAAGACTAGAATCGAACATTGCACTCGATGTTGTTAACCTTAACATGTAATCAGAACATTAATTGATGTGCTCAAAACACTAGATAAGTGATCAAGACTAGAATCGAACACTGCACTCGATGTCGTTAACCTTAACATGTGATCAGAACATTAATTGATGTGTATAACTTCCTTTACCTTTACTTACTCTGTCAAGGTACATCTTTATCGAACATGCATCGCAAAGCGAGAGTGTGCAAGTTTAGACTTGAATACATACCACTGTTCAAAAAAACATATATACACATACTATAGTGCGATGTTGTAGTACACTATATTACAAGACTAGAATCAAGCACAGTTTAGGAAAAAAATCTCTTCTCAACATACTTACTGTGCTAGACGATAACATACTTACGAATTTAATCAACATCTTCTTTCTTGCTCTTATTCTTCTTCGAGAGGAAGGAGTAGGAGGAGAAGGTAATACCTAATCTAAAATAAAAGAATATGCCAATTCTACAGTATTTATTCACATCTTGTATGTACTAGTTTTATCATGAATGATTTTACTTGTAGTGATGTTTGCATACTTTTGCTTTCTCGATGTAATTCTTGTATGCACATGCTTTTACGCATCAGTAAAACTAATAACACAAGATTTGTTCTCTATGCCGTGATATATAATGAAAATAGAACGTTGATTTAGTTCTTCTATTTCTAAATCAGTTAGCATGCTAAATCTATTAGGTAAAAAAACTTGAAAGTCTTCGCAGACACATAAAATCCTTTCTCCAAATTTCGTTTTTAATCTTCGTAGTGAAATTACTTTAAATTGCTCATTTAGCGGTAGACTTGTTAACGGCTTGGTAGTTGGAGTTGAAATATGACCTAGCTGGTTAATCTTCTCCATGGTTTTTCTAAAAAGAATAAATGTAGCGTTAGCACTTGCATCACACATAGTAATAATAGGATATAAAAGGGTAAGTGTGCTAGCCTAGAGTTACGATGTTCGGAAGAAAGCAAGTTTCAACCTATAGAGGTCAGACATGGCTGAGTTTGAAATTATAAGATTAACCTCTTCTACAGCATGAAAGATTGAAGAGAATAACTATTTATCTATAGACTAAAGTTGCTATGTTCGGAAGAAAGCAAGTTTCAACCTATAGAGGTCAGACATGGCTGTGAGTTTGAAATTATAAGATTAACCTCTTCTACAGCGTGAAAGATTGAAGAGAATAACTATTTATCTATAGACTAAAGTTGCTATGTTCGGAAGAAACCAAGTTTGAACCTGTACAGGTCAGACATTGCTGTGAGTTTGAAATTATAAGATTAACCTCATCTACAGCATGAAAGATTGAAAGAGAACAACTATTTATCAATACTCTAAAGTTACGATGTTCGGAAGAAACCAAGTTTCAACCTGTTGAGGATAGACATAGCTACGTGTGCGTGTTTGAAATTATACCCCGTCTATAGTATGTGGATTAAAGAGAACAACTATTTATGATTAGCTTAAAGTTACGATGTTTTAGATGAAACCAAGTTTCAGCCTGTTGAGGACAGACATAGCTATGTGCGCGTGTTTGAAATTATACCTCGTCTATAGTATGTGGATTAAAGAGAACAACTATTTATCAATTGCTTAAAGTTACGATGTTCGGAAGAAACCAAGTTTAAGCCTGTTGAGGATAGACATAGCTACGTGTGCGTGTTTGAAATTATACCACGTCTATAGTATGTGGATTAAAGAGAAAAATTATTTATGATTTGCTTAAAGTTACGATGTTTTAGAAGAAACCAAGTTTCAGCCTGTTGAGGGTAGACATAGCTATGTGCATGTGTTTGAAGTTATACCACGTCTATAGCGCGAGGATTAAAGAGAACAACTATTTATCAATAGACTAAAGTTACGATGTTCGGAAGAAACCAACTTTCAACCTGTTGAGGGCAGACATAGCTATGTGTGCGTGTTTGAAATTATACTACGTCTATAGTATGTAGATTAAAGAGAACAACTATTTATCAATAGACTAAAGTTACGATGTTCGGAAGAAACCAAGTTTCAACCTGTTGAGGGCAGGCATAGCTATGTGCGCGTGTTTGAAATTATACCACGTCTATAGTATGTAGATTAAAGAGAACAACTATTTATGATTAGCTTAAAGTTACAGAAGAAACCAAGTTTCAGCCCGTTGAGGATAGACATAGCTATGTGTACGTGTTTGAAATTATACCCCGTCTATAGTATGTTGATTAAAGAGAACAACTATTTATCAATTGCTTAAAGTTATGATGTTCGGAAGAAACCAAGTTTCAACCCGTTGAGGGTAGACACAGCTATGTGCATGTGTTTGAAATTATACCACGTCTATAGTATGTGGATTAAAGAGAACAACTATTTATCAATTGCTTAAAGTTACGATGTTTTAGAAGAAACCAAGTTTCAGCCTGTTGAGGGCAGACATAGCTATGTGCATGTGTTTGAAATTATACTACGTCTATAGCGCGAGGATTAAAGAGAACAACTATTTATCAATAGACTAAAGTTACGATGTTCGGAAGAAACCAAGTTTAAGCCTGTTGAGGATAGACATAGCTACGTGTGCGTGTTTGAAATTATACCACGTCTATAGTATGAGGATTGAAGAGAACAACTATTTATGATTAGCTTAAAGTTACGATGTTCGGAAGAAACCAACTTTCAACCTGTTGAGGGCAGACATAGCTATGTGTGCGTGTTTGAAATTATACTACGTCTATAGTATGTAGATTAAAGAGAACAACTATTTATGATTAGCTTAAAGTTACAGAAGAAACCAAGTTTAAGCCTGTTGAGGACGGACATAGCTATGTGTACGTGTTTGAAATTATACCACGTCTATAGTATGTAGATTAAAGAGAACAACTATTTATGATTAGCTTAAAGTTACAGAAGAAACCAAGTTTCAGCCTGTTGAGGACGGACATAGCTATGTGCACGTGTTTGAAATTATACCACGTCTATAGTATGTAGATTAAAGAGAACAACTATTTATGATTAGCTTAAAGTTACAGAAGAAACCAAGTTTAAGCCTGTTGAGGACGGACATAGCTATGTGTGTGTGTTTGAAATTATACCACGTCTATAGTATGTAGATTAAAGAGAACAACTATTTATCAATAGACTAAAGTTACGATGTTCGGAAGAAACCAAGTTTAAGCCTGTTGAGGACGGACATAGCTATGTACGCACCTCGTCTATAGTATGTAGATTAAAGAGAACAACTATTTATGATTAGCTTAAAGTTACAGAAGAAACCAACTTTCAGCCCGTTGAGGGCAGACATAGCTATGTGTACGTGTTTGAAATCATACCACGTCTATAGTATGTTGATTAAAGAGAACAACTATTTATGATTAGCTTAAAGTTACGATGTTCGGAAGAAACCAACTTTCAACCTGTTGAGGGCAGACATAGCTATGTGTACGTGTTTGAAATTATACCACGTCTATAGTATGTAGATTAAAGAGAACAACTATTTATCAATAGACTAAAGTTACGATGTTCGGAAGAAACCAAGTTTAAGCCTGTTGAGGACGGACATAGCTATGTACGCACCTCGTCTATAGTATGTAGGTTGAAGAGAACAATTATTTATGAATAGCTTAAAGTTATAGAAGAAACCAAGTTTAAGCCTGTTGAGGACGGACATAGCTATGTGTGCGTGTTTGAAATTATACTACGTCTATAGTATGTAGATTAAAGAGAACAACTATTTATGATTAGCTTAAAGTTACAGAAGAAACCAAGTTTAAGCCCGTTGAGGACGGACATAGCTATGTGTACGTGTTTGAAATTATACCACGTCTATAGTATGTAGATTAAAGAGAACAACTATTTATGATTAGCTTAAAGTTAGAGAAGAAACCAACTTTCAGCCCGTTGAGGGCAGACATAGCTATGTGTACGTGTTTGAAATCATACCACGTCTATAGTATGTTGATTAAAGAGAACAACTATTTATGATTAGCTTAAAGTTACGATGTTCGGAAGAAACCAAGTTTAAGCCTGTTGAGGACGGACATAGCTATGTGTGCGTGTTTGAAATTATACCACGTCTATAGTATGTAGGTTGAAGAGAACAATTATTTATGAATAGCTTAAAGTTACGGAAGAAACCAAGTTTCAGCCTGTTGAGGGCAGACATAGCTATGTGTACGTGTTTGAAATCATACCACGTCTACAGTATGTTGATTAAAGAGAACAACTATTTATGATTAGCTTAAAGTTACGATGTTCGGAAGAAACCAACTTTCAACCTGTTGAGGGCAGACATAGCTATGTGTGCGTGTTTGAAATTATACTACGTCTATAGTATGTAGATTAAAGAGAACAACTATTTATCAATAGACTAAAGTTACGATGTTCGGAAGAAACCAAGTTTAAGCCTGTTGAGGACGGACATAGCTATGTACGCACCTCGTCAATAGTATGTAGGTTGAAGAGAACAATTATTTATGAATAGCTTAAAGTTACGGAAGAAACCAAGTTTAAGCCTGTTGAGGACGGACATAGCTATGTGTGCGTGTTTGAAATTATACCACGTCTATAGTATGTAGGTTGAAGAGAACAATTATTTATGAATAGCTTAAAGTTACAGAAGAAACCTACTTTCAACCTGTTGAGGGCAGACATAGCTATGTGTACGTGTTTGAAATTATACCACGTCTATAGTATGTAGATTAAAGAGAACAACTATTTATCAATAGACTAAAGTTACGATGTTCGGAAGAAACCAAGTTTAAGCCTGTTGAGGACGGACATAGCTATGTACGCACCTCGTCTATAGTATGTAGGTTGAAGAGAACAATTATTTATGAATAGCTTAAAGTTATAGAAGAAACCAAGTTTAAGCCTGTTGAGGACGGACATAGCTATGTGTGCGTGTTTGAAATTATACTACGTCTATAGTATGTAGATTAAAGAGAACAACTATTTATGATTAGCTTAAAGTTACAGAAGAAACCAAGTTTAAGCCTGTTGAGGACGGACATAGCTATGTGTACGTGTTTGAAATTATACCACGTCTATAGTATGTAGATTAAAGAGAACAACTATTTATGATTAGCTTAAAGTTACAGAAGAAACCAACTTTCAGCCCGTTGAGGGCAGACATAGCTATGTGTACGTGTTTGAAATTATACCACGTCTATAGTATGTAGATTAAAGAGAACAACTATTTATCAATAGACTAAAGTTACGATGTTCGGAAGAAACCAAGTTTAAGCCTGTTGAGGACGGACATAGCTATGTGTGCGTGTTTGAAATTATACCACGTCTATAGTATGTAGGTTGAAGAGAACAATTATTTATGAATAGCTTAAAGTTATAGAAGAAACCAAGTTTAAGCCTGTTGAGGGCAGACATAGCTATGTACGCACCTCGTCTATAGTATGTAGATTAAAGAGAACAACTATTTATCAATAGACTAAAGTTACGATGTTTTAGAAGAAACCAAGTTTCAACGAATAGAGGTCAGACATACCTTAAAATCTTCGCGCTGCAAACTGTTACTCGGATGTATAAAATGCGTGCGTTCAAGCCTGAAACTCGAATGATAATATTCTGGTCGTACCTAAAAAAAAAGAAGAAACATATATGAATGTAGTGTAGGGTGCATCATCTAACCTAATTATCTTTACAACTCAAAGTTCGAAAACATACCTTAAAAATGCACGTGCTGCAGACTGTTACTCGGATGAATAAAATTGCGTACTTTCGAACGGTACCTAAAAAAGAACAAACATATATGAATGTAGATGTCTAGCGTAGAAGTTGCTTTGCAAATAAAAAAAAGTAACTAACAGTTCTAGCTTACCTTAAGATAAAGGCTGAAGAATAATATTCACAGCAGACGGGAGATGTGTGTGTACGTAATAAACGCATACAGAGAACTGTGAGCACTTCGCGCAGACTGCAGCGGCTAAATATTCTGCTTGTTACCAACCGGATGTGAAAAAATCGCTGACAAACTGCGGGTACAGTCGGGACGAATGCAAACAAGAGCTCCTACCTGCAGGCTGACGTATTCGAACCTCCTGTTGATGCCGAGGTGTCAGAATTTAAGAGTTCGAGCCTTGGAAAGTTAGCGTGTGATCCTCGACTTCTCGAGGGTACATACGCGGTATTCCTTACCTGTAGGTATTGAGCTAAAGTTAGATCATGTAATGACGATCGCGCAGACCCCTCGCCTAGCATTTACGGCTTCTAGTTCGAACCCGCTATCTTCTGAAGTAGCGAGAATGATTGGAGAGTGTTGAGGGTGATTCATTCGTCGGATGGAGGCGTTAAGCTATGCGCAGGCTTCTTCTAGTCGGGGTACGCGATTCAAATCCTGGTAACTTATGCCGTCGGGAAGGGCATCTAGCTAGATCATGTTATGACGATCGCGCAGGTCCCTCACCTAGCATTTACGGCTTCCAGTTCGAACCCGCTATCTTCCGAAGTAGCGAGAATGATTGAAGAGTGTTTGAGTGTGATTCATTTGTTGGATGGAGGCGTTAAGCTGCCTTCTTCGGTAGGAGTAGGCTATGTCGGGATATCGATTTAAAATCCTAGTCAGGAAGGGCAGCCGGTCGTATAAAACTATGGTGTGAGGCGGGGCGTGCAAAAAAGCCAGCATTAAGTAAGGGCTGTTGATAGGAGGCGTTAAACCATGTGCAGACTCCTTCGAAAATGATTTTTCGAGTACAAGAGTGTTGATGCTGATTCATTTGTCGGATGGAGGCAATAAGCCTTGTGCAGGCTTCTTCAGTGGAGTAGGCTATGTATCGGTACCGGGATATCTAGTTATAAAACCCACTACAACAAATTTATCACGTATACTGTGATTTAAAATCCTAGTCAGGAAGGGCAGCCGGTCGTAAAACTATGGTGTGGGGCGGGGTGTGCAAAAAAGCCAGCATTAAGTAAGGGCTGTTGATAGGAGGCGTTAAACCATGTGCAAGCTCCTTCACCAGGAGAAGCCTACATGCCGGTACCGTGCAGGTTCTTTCGATAGGAGTAGGCACTGTGTGTGTTTTAACCTCTCCGTACAATCATGATATTTTACGTTAGGAACTTACATAGGCTAAATGCTACACATTCCGTGGCAGAGCCAGGAATCGAACTCGGACCTCCGAGGGTAGCAGCTAACTACTGCACTACAGAGGAGGACTATTTCAGAATATTTTACAACCTTAATTAGTACTGTGTTTTAAGAGCTTGAATGGTACTCAGCTAAGAAGACGTTCGCGAGTTACAAGCCGCTTGTCAGCATGTAGTGTCCTCGCTCAAGGTCGAGCCGGAAGATACGTGTAGAATTTCAGCTAACACGCGCATTCCACACAACTCGCTCAGAATGACTGTGCCGATACTTCGAGGACTGTAGAACAAATCTATAGCCTACAGTATGCATGCCTCTCACCCGGTAGTCTCGGGTTCGATTCTCTTGGGAATAAAAATGTGTTTAAATCACATGAATGTGTTGAGTTGTCCTTCCTGATGCAAAACTAGCAGTATCTAACCTCATACACTATAGTTTTACGACCGGTTGCCCTTCCTGACAACTCGGATTAAGAATCTGTTTTACAACGTCTAACACGGGAATCGGGGATTTACAGCTAGATCCACTTCTTAGATTTTAAATCACGAACTATTGTTTTACGGCCGGATGCCCTTCCTGACGCAAGTTCCCAACAAGAGCACGTGGAATTTGCCGTCACCCGGCAGCACGGTGATTAAAGATGGCGGATGACAGCTGTCAGAAAAGCGCATAGGTTTGTAAAGCACGTGGAATTTACCACCACCACATAGAGGGCAGCACTGTTCTCAAAGATGGCGGATGACGGCTGTCAGAAAAGCGCATAGGTTTGTAAAGCACGTGGAATTTGCCGTCACCACATAGAGGGCAGCACGGTGATTAAAGATGGCGGATGACAGCTGTCAAAAAAGCACATAGGTTTGTAAAGCACGTGGAATTTGCCGTCACCACATAGAGGGCAGCACTGTTCTCTCTGGATTAAAGATGGCGGATGACAGCTGTCAAAAAAGCACATGGGTTTGTAAAGCACGTGGAATTTGCCGTCACCACATAGAGGGCAGCGCGGTGATTAAAGATGGCGGATGACAGCTGTCAAAAAAGCACATAGCTTTGTTTCCAAACAAGAGCACGTGGAATTTGCCGTCACCACATAGAGGGCAGCGCGGTGATTAAAGATGGCGGATGACAGCTGCACATAGCTTTGTTTCCAAACAAGAGCACGTGGAATTTACCGTCACCACATAGAGGGCAGCACTCTTCTCTCTGGATTAAAGATGGTGGATGACAGCTGTCAGAAAAGCATATAGGTTTGTAAAGCACGTGGAATTTACCGCCACCACATAGAGGGCAGCACTGTTCTCTCTGGATTAAAGATGGCGGATGACAGCTGTCAGAAAAGCATATAGGTTTGTAAAGCACGTGGAATTTCCCGCCGCCACAAAGAGGGGTAGCGCTGTGCTCAAAGATGGCTGCTGTCACGTGGAATTGTCTGCCACCACATAGAGGGCGGCACTGAGGTTTGCGATGCAAGATGGCGGATGACGTACCACATTTCAAAGGTAAGTAGCTAAAGAGGGCAGCACTATGCTCAAAGATGGCGGATGACAGCTGCACGACAGCTGTCAAAAAAGCACGTGAGTTTGTTTTCAAACAAGAGCACGTGGAATTTTTCAATTTGCCGCCACCACATTTCAAAGGTATCTAGCTAAAGATGGCAGCACAGTGCTCTCTTGATTAAAGATGGCTGCTGTCATGTGGAATCGCTAAAGAGGGCAGCACTGTGCTCTGTTGATTAAAGATGGCAGATGACAGCTGTCAAAAAAAAAAGCACGTGAGTTTGTTTTCAAACAAGAGCACGTGGAATTTTTCAATTTGCCGCCACCACATAGAGGGCAGCACGGTGCTCTCTTGATTAAAGATGGCTGCTGTCACGTGGAATTGCCTGCCACCACATTTCAAAGGTAACTAGCTAAAGAGGGCAGCACTGAGGTTTGCGATGCAAGATGGCTGCTGTCAAAAAAGCATTTTTCAAATTATCCGCCACCACATTTCAAAGGTAAGTAGCTAAAGAGGGCAGCACTGTGCTCAAAGATGGCGGATGACAGCTGCACGTGGCTTTGTTTACCTCGCGCTAGTTAGGTTAAGTTGGTAGCACTAAGGTTTAGACCCGTCAAGATGGCAGCACTGTCGATGACAGGTGACGAATTTTGCAGCTACTGCGATATAGAGGGCAGCACAGTGCTCAAAGATGGCGGATGACAGCTGTCAAAAAAGCACGTGGCTGTCAAAAAGCACGTGGCTTTGTTTACCTCGCGCTAGTTAGGTTAAGTTGGTACCACTAAGGTTTAGGCCCGTCAAGATGGCAGTACTGAGATTAGCGATGCGTTGTTGTCTGTCAAAAAGCACGTGGCTTTGTTTACCAATCTGTCAAAAAGCACGTGGCTGTCAAAAAGCACGTGGCTTTGTTTACCTCGCGCTAGTGAGGTTAAGTTGGTACCACTAAGGTTTAGGTCCGTCAAGATGGCAGTACTGAGGTTTGCGATGCGTTGTTGTCTGTCAAAAAGCACGTGGCTGTCAAAAAACACGTGGGTTTGTTTACCTCACGCTAGTTAGGTTAAGTTGGCACTAGTGAGGTTTAGGCCCGTCAAGATGGCAGCAGTGAGGTTAGCGTTGCGTTGTTGTCGATGACAGCTGTCAAAAAGCACGTGGCTTTGTTTACAAATTCAAATCTCCCGCCAAAATTCAAATTTCCCGCCAAAATTTAAATTTCCCGCGGGAGGTGGAGGCCTCTCCCGAGAGCCGGAGGTGGCGGTGGCGGCCGAACCATCCAATTATACTACTGACTCAGATAAAATAACACAATTATCGGCAAATCTGATCCCGATAGCCGTCAGAATCTCAAATAGCTTGGTCTAATCAACATTATCGAATGCCTTTTCTATTTCTACGAATGCCATGTACGCGGGTTTGTCCTTCTTAATTCGATCATCTAAGATCAGACGTAAAGTGCTTCACGTGTTCCTACATTTCTTCTGAAGCCGAACTGATCTTCTACCAACTCAACTTGTTTTTCCATTCTGTAAATAATACGTGTTAAAATTTTGCAAGCGTGAAATACTAATCTAATGATGCAGTAGTTTTCACACTTGTGATCACATGATTTCTTGGGAATAGGTATGACAACATTGTCTAAAATCGGATGGCACTTCTTCTGTATCATACATACCAAATGGAATAACCTTGCCATGCTAGTTCTTCCTACGACAATCAGTAATTCGGAAAGTACGTCATCAATTCCAGGTGCCTTGTTCCTATTTACGGCTCTCTTAGCTCTGTCGAAGTCTGAGCTCAAAATTGGGTCTGCCATTTCATCAGCATCAACAGCCTCTTCTTGTTCAAGAAGCTTGATACAGTGGCCGAATATGTTCCTGCTACCTTTCTGCCTTGTCTTCTTTCCCTAGAAGTGATTTTCCATCTGAGCTCTTAATATTCATACACCTTTTTCTCCAAAGGTTTCCTTGATTTTCTTGTATGCACCATCCACCTTTCCTACAACAACAACAACTATACAACATTCAGCATCCTTGCATTTCTCCTTCAGCCATTCTTCCTTAGCTGTCCTGCACTTTCTATCTACTTTACTCCATTCTTTAACCGCACGTATTCTTTTCTGCCCTCCTCATTGTTTGCATTCTTGCACTTTTGCCCTTCGTCAATCAGGTCTAGTATCTCCCGGTATCCACTGACTCTTACTTGACCTTACCTTCCTTCCGAACCTTTCTTCAGCAGCCCTACTGATTCCTTCTTCACGGCTGTCTACTGTTCATCCGTTGTGTTTCTTTCAAGCCTTTCATTTAGTCCTTGTACAACACGTTCCTTGAAACAGTCATTCACACTCTTTTCTTTCAAGTTGTCTTGATCCCATCTCCTTGCATTCGTCAACTTCAGGTAGTATTTAGAAAGTATTTCATGCCCAACGAGTTGTGATCAGAGTCCACTTCTGCTCCTGAAAAAGTCTTGCAATCTAGTTTCCAAATCTCTGCCTAATCATAACAAAGTCTATTTGAATCTTCCAGTGTCTTCAGGTCCCGTTCACGTATACAGCTGCCGTTTGTGGTATTTGAATTGAGTATTAGCGAGGACTAAATTATGATCGGTGTAGAATTCAACCATACGACTTCCTCTTTCATTCCTTTATCCCAGTCCGAACTCTCCTACTTCACTGCCTTCTCTTCCTTGGCCTACCAGCTAATTCCATTTTCCCATTAGAATTAATTACAATTCTTTACAATTAATTAATTACATGTAACTTAGCAGCCTACCAGGCTACAAAAAGAACTAGATATCTTATTCCCATTACAATTACATTCTCGCCCTTGTTACACATTGTATTAAATCTTCCATCCCTTCATATATTCTTTCGATTACTTCATCATCCGCCAAAATAGTAGACATATAAACCTGCACTATTGTGGTGGGCATTGGCTTGGTATTTATCTTGACAACAATAATCCTTTCACTATGCTAGTCGTAGTAGCTCAACCGCTGCCCTATTTTCTTATTCATTATTAAACCTTTTCCTGTTTCATTTTGTGTTGTTGATATCTCTATAGTCGCATGACCAATAATCCTGCTTTTCCTGCCAACGTACCCTTCATTTATACCAACTGCGTCTAACTTCAGTCTATCCATTTGCCTTTTCAGATTCTGTAATCTGCCACAACGATTCAAACCTTTAACATTCCACGCTGCTGCTCGCAAAATGTCAGTTTTCATCTTCCTGATTACTGCCTCCTCTCGTGTAGTCTCCGCCCGAAGATCCGAATGGGGGACAATTTTATCTCCGGAATATTTTACCCGACAGGAAGCAATCGTCAGCACATCATTCATTAATACAGAGAGAGGTGCATATCCTCGGGAGTTAGTTACGGCTGTAGTTTCCTGTTGCTTTCAGCCGTGCAACAGTATCAACATGGTTAAGCCATGTTAAATATTATTACAAGACCATTTCAGTCAATTATACAGACTGCCGCCCATGCAGTTTCTGAAAAGCTGCTACCCCACTTTCGATGAACCATTCGTTAGTCTGATCTCTCGACTGATATCTATCTGATATGGTAGCACGTACAGGTCGGCTACCTGCTTCTTTGGGAAGCACCAGCCTCACACCGCGGCAAGGTCACATGATTCACAGGCTAGTATATTAATAATAATAATAATAATAATAATAATAATAATAATAATAATAATAATAATAATAATAAATGTAAACTGGGAATACTATGCAGAGGGAAGTGTTATAGAGTAAATAAAATTATTGTATAGTCCAAAAAGAGATTATGGGAAGATTTTGAAAATTACCCGGAAATGCTTGGTCAGGCGGCAAGGAAACCTTGAGTGCCTGCAAACATAGTCAAATCTTTAGAATTGCCCGCCATCATCGTATTCGGATCTTGATAGCTGATGCCTTAAGGAATCATCTATATTAGGTACACGAGAAAGTTCATAGACTTGCGCTCGATAGATCCTGCAAGTGGATAGATTTGGTAGCCATTCCGTCTGGCTCGACTCATATTTTCATAAATGACCCTTCAGTAGAACTGAGACCTCCGAAACTCAACCAGCGGATGTTCATAAAGAGAAATGCGATGCCCTCGAACCCACAGTTCCATACTACAAAACAAAATATAAGTTAACATCTATAGAAGTAGTGAGTGTTATGGTTGGAACAAGAGGTACAATAGAATCCAAATTTACACAGTTCTGTAAGCTGCTGTTCACGCTAGACAATCAGCTTATACTCGGTGGCCGTAGTACATATGAAGGGTTCTGTTGCTTCTTTTTTTTTTTTTGTTAGAAACCATTTGTATAACTGTTATGCATGATATATGTATGTATGTATGTATGTATGTATGTATGTATGTATGTATGTATGTATGTATGTATGTATGTATGTATGTATGTATGTATGTATGTATGTATGTATGTTCAGTCCGTCAGCGATGCCGCTGGTGGGATCCTCACAGCTCTGCCATCAGCTGTCATAGATGGCTTAGGCATCACTGAAGAGGCGTACTAGGGAAATGAGGAGCGAGGTAGTTTTCCGTTGCTTTCCTCGCCGAGCCAGATTTGCTATTACATATCAGTCTGCCAAGCCCACTGAAATGCATACACAAACCGACCCTATGAGCAACATTTTCACACCATTCATAACAGGGACTGGCTGCATAAGGATTGGCATTACTAGCATCGCTCATACCTCAATCACTTTCATATTGTCAAAGCCAAGGATAAGACAGAGACAGATCAATGAAAGTAACAAAATTGCTCTAGCCTATACCAGAAGACATAGTGCATTGTAAACACTAGGTCCTGCCAGCAAAGGCATGCATGATATATAGAAATAGCATTTACCATCAGATTTTAAGCTATATTATAATTGACGTTCGGAATGCTTTTTCTACTGGGCAACTTCTATTTAGGGGAAGCTGAATAGCATTTGCTGTTAATAGTAATAAGAATATTCGAAAGGGAAATGAATAACGTTTTGGGTAAATCTGGTGAACTCATTGTACATCCAACAGAATCACTCGACTGATCCGACTCATTGGCTGAACGGTCAGCTTACTGGCCTTCGGTTCAGAGGGTCCCGCGTTCGATTCCCGGCCGGGTCGGGGATTTTATCTTTAATTGGTTAATTCTAATGACACGGGGGCTGGGTGTATGTGTTGTCTTCATCATCATTTCATCCTCATCATGACGCGCAGGTCGCCTACGGGAGTCAAATAGAAAGACCTGACGAGCCGAACCCGTTCTGGGATATCCCGGCACTAAAAAGTCATACGACATTTCATTTCATTTCATTTCACTGGACTGATGGAAGGAATATTTTGATATAATCTGTTTATGTCAGGAACAGCAAAGTTCATCGGGAGGAGGGCGTAATTATGGCAAAGAAATTTCATTCTAGGAAATGGAGAAGAAGATAGATAAACGTCAGTGCCATAAAACATCAATAACATAGATGAAATTAGTTCTTAAAAGTTTACATAATAATAATAATAATAATAATAATAATAATAATAATAATAATAATAATAATAATAATAATAATAATAATAATAATGGCTCTTTACGTCCCACTATTTCCATGATTTTCGGAGACGCCGAGGTGTCGGAAGTTTTGGCATACCGACGTAGTACGACATGGAATGTCGAATAGACTTTTCTCCGCCCATCAAATATCCGATTTCTGTCGGGTATGAACCCGCGATATTGCGATCCGGAGGCCGACACTTCAAAAATCCCACACGCATTGGTCGATATTCGAACCGCATCCGACTTGCTTGTTTATTCTTTTTTAAATAATATTGATATTTCTTATGTACGAGTAGTTTTGCGGCAGTTGAATTCTTTGCTGTACGAAAGACAACTAAACAGCTAATGACCGTCATTTATCATTAAAACTAAAACACACCGGGCGAGTTGGCCGTGCGGTGAGGGGCGCGTGGCTGTGAGCTTGCATCCGGGAGATAGTGGGTTCGAATTCCGCTGTCGGCAGCCCTGAAGATGGTTTTCCATGGTTTCCCATTTTCACACCAGGCAAATGCTGGGGTTTTACCTTATTTAAGGCCACGGCCGCTTCCTTCCAACTCCTAGGCCTTTCCTATCCCATCGTCGCCGTAAGACATATCTGTGTCGGTGTGACGTAAAGCCAATAGCAAAACAAAAAAAAAAAACTAAAACACTCGATATATTATCCTCGTCAATCAGACTAATGAACGGATGAAGAAAAAGTTTGTTGCTAGTTAAAATAAAAAATATAACCAATGAATTCAATCAATCTGCCTTATACGCCAATAATCCGTATTGAAATGCATTCGTAAAATCGAAGAATGCAAACAAAACATTAATGATGCATTGAATCAATAACTAACCCATTAATATTATCGAATGTGACATCAATTTGACTGTGTGCCAGAGAACAAGCGATACGATTTGTGCGTAATGATGGCAATCTCGTTGTCAACAGGCGAGTGTAGCAAACCACAACCAACCTAGAATTACAGGCATGGCCATTTAGAACATAAAAGTCTTTTAGCTTTGCTCACAAGTGTTTACCATTTTCTCCTGTGCCACAGTCATTCATCTTCTCCATCATTGACATCCAGAAAATTATATCTCTAGTGAAGGTTCGGTGAAGCAGGTCATCGTGTGGCAGAATATGCCAGATCTCAGACATCTGCTCCGGATTATGCAGTTACATCACACTCGTTATAGGTCGTTGGTATGTCCTCACTGCTGTGTACAGTAGTTTGCAGGTGGTGTTTTCCTTTATACTGTAGATCACTAGCTGTAACCCGTGGCTTTGCTCGCGTGCATTTCAAGGAAACATGCAAGGAAATGACCGCGCTTCCTGGGTTGCCCTTTTCACATCTTTTCACGCCCCCCCCCCCCCCTTTCCACCCTAAAGTGACTTTCTGAAAAAATTACCAAAATCACGCCTGTAACATCTTCAGTTTTTGTGATACTAACAATTCATGTCCTTTTCAGTTCTCTTTAACCCCCAGCCTAAGTGGATTTTCCGAAAATACCAATTTTCACTTCTGTAACATTTTAAAGTTTTTAGATAATGATATCCTCATAAGAAGAATTCAATCTTATTATCTTCACTTCCGATCCCTTAAGTGGATTTTCCGAAAACAAAAAAATGCTTGTTTCTTTACTTTTAAAGGAGATTTCCCAATACCAATTTTCACATCTGTCAGTTTATTAAAAGAAATCAGCTACTTTTATACCTACTTTCAACCCCCTCCCAAGCGGATTTTCCGAAAAAAAAAAAGAATACTGGTTTCCTTATTGGTAAAGGAGATTCCAAATACCAATTTTCACGTCTATAGCATGTTACGTATTTTAGATATACTGTATTTATACTTATTTAAAAACTCCACCCCCCTTCTCAACTTGTGTTCACCCCGCCCCTTGATTGGATTTTCCTAAAAAAATTACGTGTTTCTTTATTTCCTACAAAGAAGATTCAAAATACCAATTTTCACGTCTGTAACATAAGATTTAAGTATCCTCATAAAAAGATTCACCCCATTTTCCACTTCTTCCCCTCCCCCCTTACGTGGATTTTCCGAAAACAAGAAAGATACGTGTTGCTTTTTTAAAGGAAATTCCAAATACCAATTTTAACGTCTCTAACCTATTAAATTTTTGAGATATAGATATATCCATTTAAACAATTCACTCCCCTCCCCCACCCCTTAGCGCTGGTATATCCAAAAATCCTCCCTTAGTGATCACCTACGCCTAATAAAAATGCATTCTCAAAATTTCAGTTTTTGTCTCCAGTAGTTTTCGCTCGGCGATGAATTTTTCAGTCAGAACATGTTATCTTTTTTTTTTTTACTAGTTGCTTTACGTCGCACCGACACAGATAGGTCTTAAGGCGACGATGGGATAGGAAAGTTTTGGAGTTGGAAGGAAGCGGCCGTGGCCATTGTACCGGGCGGTACACCCTTATGCCGCAATTTTAAAACTTGCGCCAATAAATCCTCTACAGGAGAAACCGTGAACTTTAAAACCTGGATCAACTCATAAGTATATCAGAAGATGTCACTACCGTAAATTTTGTGATTACGAAGTTGTCAATACTGTGTGGATTTCAACTTGTTTTGTTTTCTATTGATCAAAAAGTGTGGACATTCTCTTGTAGATGCCTCTACTAAAAAACTATGACCATGCACCCTGGTGCGAAGTGGAAGAACTTTATCTGAAGAAATTTTGTGTTCATAAGTTTGTTCTTTACTAAATTTCGTTCTTTCATTCGTGGGTTGGCAACATTTATCATTTCCCCCAGTTTTGAACGTAACCAATCAATAATTTCTGTAATTAATTTTCAGCCAATCCTGTGTTTCTTCTTCGATGTTGTGTGTAACTGTGAACATTAACCAATAAAATCCTGTGGGTGTGTCTTCATTATTCATGAAAGGTCTCGAAACTTCCCCGAGGGAATAAAAACTGCTGATTTTCTTGCCTCTCGGCCACTCGAACAACATCTAGCCTAGTGTATGGAAGTGTAGCAGGAGGCAGGAAGCGCCTCTTTCATCCGGCAGCAGCTCTTCAATAAGGTTATGGCCGCTTAACATCTTTACTTCTTGCTAGCTCAGCAGTTTAACCCGCGGGGAAGGTCCGAAATCTTTACTATGTAACCTATCTCTTAAACATGTAGAATTCTGTAAAAACTTCATCTATCTTTAACTGCAAATCGGGGATAGAGAGTGCTTTACCCTCTCGAACTCCCCTTCATGTTGGATTTGAGGTGACTACGTTTTCGTAACCGTTTTTCTACTCTTCCTTAATGTGTTAAATTTATTCTGTATACGAGTCACCTCCATAGCTTGGGAATAGCCCCTGTTTCATCGGCCTAGTGCCGTTTAGGTTTTAAAATGTGTATTTAGGAGTGCAAGTTCTCGCCTTCATTCATTTTGTATTTTGGGCCATTAAATTAACCTATTCTTTTTCTGCTAAGGCCCAGTAAATTGGGTACAAGATACCCCTGTTTCTTTGTAAGTGTGCCTTGATGGCTGTTAATGGTAAAGTCAGTTGTGGCCTATGGTAGGCTCAGAATATCGAGAGCGGGTCAGCTCTTTTATTTGTGGTAAATGTGCCTCTAGGGCTGTCGACAGTGGGGTTCGAACCCACTATCTCCCGAATACTGGATACTGGCCGCACTTAAGCGACTGCAGCTATCGAGCTCGGTGAATTAAATTTTAGGCCGTCCCCTAAGCAACCATTTCACGCAGCGTGAATAAAATTATTTATGGCATAGATTGTAGCGACTTATTCCCCGACTTTGCATACCGATTTTCATTAAGTTCTTTTCAGCCGTTTTCTCGTGATGCTTGTACAGACAGACAGACAGACAGACAGACAGACAGACAGACAGACAGACAGACAGACAGACAGACAGACAGACAGACAGACAGACAGACAGACAGACAGACATCATGGAAAATTAAAAAGTGCATATCCTTGTTACTGTGGGCACGACTGATACAGAAATACCATCCTTTTTAAATTCTGAGCTATGTACAGACAAAACTCTTTATTAATATAGCTTACGGAAGAAAAAAAGGGGTGAGGTCTTTTTTGCCTGTTCATTATTAAAATAACTGCGGAAGCTTTGCTGTTTCATAAATACATGCGCAGGAAGGAAGCTCAATGGCGGGAACAGCCAACGCTTTGTTGTCTTCCTTCATTTACCTTCTGTGATGCTCTGGAACATGTAACGTGTAAAACATTAGTCTATGAATCCTAGTAGCTTATTATTGTTGTAGAGAGGTCGTCTATTTATACCATGCGTATGTTTTTGGTCCTTATATCAGTGCGTACTTGTCTTATGTTGAGTGAGTGTTATGTGATTAATTAAATAAATAAATAAAAGTAAACTGTGCTTTTTTTTGCAGCTTCTTTCTTCCCCCCTTTTTTCCTAAACTTAAAAACCGAGATTTACAAATTTTATTTTGCGCCGTTTTCCCGTTATGCTGTGAGCATTAAAATGAGCCCCTGTAAGCCCTCCCCCCCCCCCAATACCCTAGAGTTCATGAATATAATTTGCAGCTCTTATTTTCTCGCCGCTATTATCTTGAACACAAAAACTGAGATTTACAAATTTATTTTGCGCCGTTTTCCTGTTATGCTGTGAATACCAAAATGAGCCCTCTCTAAAGTCCCATTCCCCTTGAGTTCATAGTAATAATAATAATAATAATAATAATAATAATAATAATAATAATAATAATAATAATAATAATAATAAATATAATAATTTTCAACTTATTTGCCCCCCCCCCCAGCCCCTTTTATCTTGAGAACCTAAAAACCGAGGTGCCACCGTTTCCCATGATGCTGTTAAGCAGTGCCGTTCGATATGACAACCCTGTTATCATAAGACTAATACTGTTTTCTTAACATGGAATGATCTGTAGATGTCCTAAGATTATCCTGGGAATTTTATTTTCAAACGTAATGAGTAATCGGAAGCTTTTCTTGATGCTTGTTGTTTAAAAGGGCCTAACACCTAGGTCATCGGCCCGGAAACTTTTCTTAGTTAAGACCGAATTTTCAGAGCCATGGATAGCGTTGGTTGGATAACTGTTCTATATACCATATAGCAAGCAAACTCCACTGTCGGCAGCCCAGAGAATGGTTTTCCGTGGTTTCCCATTTTCACACCAGGCAAATGCTGTGGCTATAACTTAATTAAGGCCACGGTGGCTTCCTTGCCAAGTTAAGAGCCCCTGGGGCCTCTTTTAGTCGCTTCTTATAACAGGCATGGGATGCAATGGGTGTTATCCACCACTCCCACCCATATGCGTTAAGGATGGGAAGGTAGCGGCCTTAGCTTCAATTTGCCTGGTGTGAAAATGGGAAACTACGAAAAACCATCTTCAAATCTGCCGAGGGTGGGATTCGAAGCCACAACCGCCTGAATGCAAGCTCACAGCTATGCGACCCTAACCGCACGGCCAACTCGCTCGGTTTTTGTGAAAAAAATCCTGCTAGTTAGAGAAAAATTGTGGTCATGTTTACAATCAGCACACTAATTACGTAAAAATCAGTGACTTCAGTTTTGTAGGCCTACTTGTATGTAGGTTTGTAAACAATTTATTTTATTTTGAGTCGCTGGCCTTCTGACCTCAATTTGTCCGGTGATATTTGAAGGTGCTCAACTACGTCAGCCTCGTGTCGGCAGATTTACTGGCGCGTGAATGAACTCCTGCGGGACTAAATTCCGGCAACTCCGCGTCTCTGAAAACAGTAAAAGTAGTTACTGGGATGTAAAGTCAATAACATTATTATTTATTTTAAATAATTTGCCGTTAGCCCTCCCAACCGTCCCTCCTCTGCGCGCCACAAATCGAGAGACTTCGAAAACTAGACTACATGAAATTTTCCGCTCTGTCACGTACTGTTTGAATAAGTTGGTAACGTTACGAAGAAATATTTTTCTAATGAATGTTGCTCAGCTTGCATAGGTCTTACATGAAAATTCTACATCCATTCCTTGTGAATATTAATAGCGATGATTCATAAGCTTGCTTTTCCGTGAAACGCTGTGAATCAGTGCTCCGGTTCAAATACGAACTTGTGAAATCAGTAGACTCTTTTCAAGTTTCTTGAATGCAGTGCCCAAGAAGGACAAAACGAATTATATCTCTTGTACGCAAGATCGATACGTTCGCGCTTTGTGTTGTCTTATCAATCATACAATCAGTTACGTAAGTAAATTTAATTTCTAGCTATTTTTAATGGACGAAAGCTGTTACGTCTATCAGCCTTATGTTCCTATGAAACATGCAGATGGATTCTATTCGATAATGTGTGTATTAGATGTCTGTAGTAGAAAGCATAACTTCATACAGAAAAACGTTAACCTAGACAAATTATTTAAATATTTGGAACTATTTTGTTTCTTGTCATATGAAAACTTAATCCATGTAGAATGTGAATACGTACGGTGTATCAAGCAACATTCTTCACTTACGATAAGTAAGGCAGCACGATTTGTTCTGGGTGACTTCCGGCTAAATAATAGTGTTACGAAATTGTTGCAACTATAGCATGGAAAGGCTTGTGAGTAAAGAGACAAGCTCCTCCACTAAGCGTTATATTCCGAGCTGCCAGTGGAGAGACGGTGCGGAATGACATTAGTAGACGAATAAGCATGAACGGAGTTTTAAAAAGTAAAACCAAACTCCATGCACAAGAGCCCCGAAGGGCCATGGCCTACCAAGCGACCGCTGCTCAGCACGAAGGCCTGCAGATTAGAAGGTGTCATGTGGTCAGCACGACGAATCCTCTCGGCCGTTATTCTTGGCTTTCGAGACCGGGGCCGCTATCTCACAGTCAGATAGCTCCTCAATTCTAATCACGTAGGCTGAGTGGACCTCGAACCAGCCCTCAGATCCAGGTAAAAATCCCTGACCTGGCCGGGAATCGAACCCGGGGCCTCCGGATAAGAGGCAGGCACGTTACCCCTACACCACGGAGCCGGCGTATAAAAGACCATATTGTATAAAAAACAAACTATTTCTCCTTATACAGTTTCCGGATAGACTATATTGGGTGTTCTTCCATTTGTAGCCAGTATGTATGAAGTGTTTGCCTTTCCAGCTCTTGAACAACAAGATCGAATCCTACAACTTTAAGCGATTGTCCTCGTGCCTTGTTGATGCACATAATGAAACTCGAACGGGGAACTACAGGAGTCTAAATTGAAACTGTATATTCGAAGGGATGATTTGAATCCCAGAAGTGAATACTACTTCATGATAGTGGCTTCAATAATATTCGGCAGAAACGATGAAAATAATCAAATAATCAATGGAGACAGGTCTTTACCTGTATCAAGACTCATCCTAGAATAAGACTCTGTAAACAATTTCAGATCTCTGCTTGTCGTAGATTCGACTGGGCATCGCACACATACACAGGTACAAGCTGCGTGTTGACGTTTACAACTTTACTTCTCGGACCTGGAATTGCTCTTTGACACAGTCATGCGTGAACATTTTAAATGAATGAAGTGAATATTGGGTAACTATGAAATAAATTACTTCTTCTACCGCTTTTCCCACACCTGTGGGGTCGGTGGTGCGAACTGTGTCGTACATGTGGGTTTGGTCCTGTTTTATGGCCGGATGCCCTTCCTGACGCCAACCTTATATGGAAGGATGTAATCACTATTACGTGTTTCTGTGGTGGTTGGAAGTGTAGTTGTCTGAATACGAAGAGAAAAGTGTTGGAACAAACATAACCCCCCAGTCCCCGAGCCATAAGAATTAATCAAACACGATTAAAATCCCCGACTCAGCCGGGAATCGAACCCGGGGTGGTGGTGGTGGTGATTATTGTTTTAAGAGGAAGTACAACTAGGCAACCATCCTCTATATAACACTAATCAGAGAGAAAAAATGGAAGGGGTCCGACACTTCGAAAAATGAAGGTATCGGCCAAAGATGACAAGGGTCACGCAAGCCCTCGCAAACCTAATAGCGTCGGGGTCGGAAAAGAACAAGAGTTGACCAAGGGAGGTCGGATAGGATAGATGAAAGGGAGAAGCCTGGCACTAGTAAGTGGAAACAATGCCAGGACTCAGCTAAGGGCCGCGTGGTCGCCAACCCACGCTCCAAAGTTCAGAGCCCCTGAGGCCCCTTTTAGTCGCCTCTTACGACAGGCAGGGAATACCGTGGGCGTTATTCTACCGCCCCCACCCACAGGGGGATCGCACCCGGGGCCCTCTGAACCGAATGCCTCAACGCTGAGCATTCAGCCAATGAGTCGGATTATGAAATAAATAACGGAAACGATAAAATATATTAAAATAATGAAGGCAGGTCTTTTACCTTTATAAAAATTCATCTAAGAATACGGATCTGTTAACAATTTCACATCTCTGCTTGCTGTAGATGTGGCTGCTGATCGTACAGACGAACAGGTTGCTTAACCTTTGATACGTCGTTTCATTTTTCTGTTTCTCCTGATGAAGAAAGTCACGGGTCCTCTTGAAACACATTGAGTGTTTATATAGTTCATTACACGACATAAACCCAAAACATACATCATGAATAACAACAATGTCCTTAATTTTTAAATCGTTATTATTATTATTATTATTATTATTATTATTATTATTATTATTATTATTATTATTATTATATGGCATTTACAAGCATAATGTGTAAAAATATACAATGAACATATAAATTATAATATAGAGGTAATTAAACTAGAATGTCCAGCTTCGACAACCAGTCCACTGCACTTGTTGTCAATTCATGCAGAGCCCATAAACCGTCCTTAAATGCTGACAGTGGACAGCTCTCAACAACATGAAGCAATGTCTGCTTCTCAGCACCACACTCACACGCAGCACTTTCACAATATCCCCACTTTTTCATCATATATCGGCACCTGCCGTGGCCTCTTCTGAAACAGTTGAGTTTTGACCACTCGTGTCGAGGAAGATCGAAACCTGGCACTTTCTTCGTTGGGTCTTTAATCAGAAAATCGTTGGTGGGTGGATATTGTTCCCATTGCTGTCTCCATTCTGCTGTTACACTGAATTTTTCATAGGAGTGTAGATCAGTCCAGAGTGGACTAGGGGATTTTAACCTCATCACAGATGGAACTCGTAAGGCATTGAACAAGAGTGAGTTCCTATGTACAAAGGTCTTCTTGAGCAACTGTGCTTTCGCTGCTTTTCTCCTCAGATCTGGAGGAGCAATGTTTGCTAAAACAGGCAGCCACTGAGTAGGAAAATCCGATCCTGACAGCCCCTCTGTGGTTTGAAACCACACTGGTTTTCATCCAACTTTCTCTCAACCACTGATCGCACCCTCCCTTCCAAGTTGCCAGTGAATACTTTGCCTGGTATGCAAGTCAATGAGGTACCTCAATAGTTGTTGCAATTCTTCCTGTTCCCTTGCTTATAGATATGTGCAATTACTGTTTTTTGTCAATCTGAAGGTACATTACATACACTCCATGCTAATCCTATCACCGTATTCTATGAAGCCATTTCATCCCTACCTTCCCACTATACTTCACCATTTCAGGTCTAATTTAATCTATTCCTGGTGCTTAATGACAATGGAGTTTATTTGCCATCTTTTCACTTCCTCAAGCGTAATTTCACCAACATCATTTTCCTCCTCCCCACAAGCCTGGTTGTTCGCGACACCACCGCGAAGATTTCCTTTCACGTTGAGAAGATTTTGAAAATAATCTCTCCACCTGTCCATTGATTCCCTGGGATCTATTATGAGTTCACCTGAATTGTCCAAAATACTGTTCATTTCCTTTTTCCCCTCCCTTCCTGAGATTTGTTATTGCTGTCCAGAAAGGTTTCCCTGCTGCTTGATTAGCCTTTCCCAGGTTATTACCAAAATCTACCCACGACTTATTTTTGGATTCAACAACTATGTGTTTGGCTCTGTTTCTTTTATCTACGTACAATTCCCTGTCTGCATCAGCTCTTGTCTGGAACCTTTTCTGATACGCCTTTTTACGTTAAGCTGCCCTCACTTCATCATTCCACCAAGATGTACGCAATTTTTCCATCTTTACACACAGTTGTTCCTAGACATTCCCTTGCTATATCTACTACAGCACCCCTGTATGCCACCCATTCTCCTTCTATATCCTTAACCTGCTTACTGTCTACTGTTCGAAACTTCTCACTAATCATATCCATGTACTTCTGTCTAATTTCCTTGTCCTGGAGATTTTCTATCCTTATTCGTTTGCGGACAGATTTCACATTCTCTACCCTAGTTCTAGAGATACTTAGTTCACTATAGATCAGAGAGTGGTCTGTATCATCGAGAAATCCCCGGAAAACCCGTACATTTCTCACATAATTCCTGAATTCGAAGTCGGTTAAGATATAGTCTATTATGGATCTGGTACCGCTAGCCTCCCATGTGTAGCTGAGAAGCCCAGCAAACGCTTACCATTCCCATTAGCTTCCACATCTTCCCCACATTTACCAATCACCCTTTCGTATCCCTCAGTTCTATTTCCAACTCTCGCATTGAAATAGCCCATTAGCACTATCCTGTCCTTGCTGTTGACCCTGACCACGATGTCACTCAATGCTTCATAAAAATTGTCAACTTCATCCTTCATCTGCACCTTCACATGGTGAATACACTGAGACAATTTTCGTCCTAATTCCTCCAACTGCCAAATCTACCCAAATCATTCGCTCATTTACGTGCCTGACAGAAACTATGTAGCGTGCAATGGTATTCCTGATGAACAGCCCAAGCCCGCACTCTGCCTTTCCCTTTTTTCACCCGTCAAGTACACCTTATAGTCTCCTCTCTCTTTCTCAATATCTCCCCTTACCTGAATAGCATAGTTCTAGCACATCCAGATACATTCTCTTTGCTGACTCAGCCAGTTCTACTTTCTTTCTTCCACAATTCCCATTAATATTGATAGCTGCCCAATCGAATTCCATTTCGTTCGGCAAGTTGATTCCAAGGAGTCTCTCGCCTGTCAAATGGGAATGGGACTCCGTTACTCTCATATGTCCGATGCTTGCTTAAAATGTTTGTGCTCATGAAGCAGGATGCTACCTTACTTATACATAGTGTAACGGTTCAAATCCCGTTACAGGATGATATCTGCATTATTATTATTATCATTATTATTATTATTATTATTATCGTATCCGTATTATTATCATTTTATCTGTGATATTATCATTATTGTATATGTATTATTATCGTTCAATTCAATTCTTAATGATTATCGCTTGTGTGATTGTAGTTGATTTGCTATGTATGTATGTATGTGCAGATTAACATTCAAGACATGTACAGTGAGAGTTGCTGTATATCAGCTGTGGAGGTATTGTGTGAAATAACTTTTTGCATTGCAACATTGTGCAATACTGCTAGCGTAACTGTCGAGTCATTGCTCTGTCATTGTGTGCATTTAGCGATGAGCTCATTTTTTGGGATGTTCGTAGAGTGCCCCAGGCAATTTCACTATTGTATGTAACATTTGTCGCCGGGTGGGAGTAATATTATAGTTATTTTTGGAGATTGCGTAGGTGTGTCAACTAATATCTATATAAGCTGGCTGTATATTGTAGCGTCAGTCAATTGGAAGGTGAAACCTCAGTCGGTCAGTTCAGTTGGAGGGATAGGCTTACCATGAAGTCATATATGAACTGAGAGACTTGCCATGAAGTCATATAGAAGGAGAGATTTGTCACGAAGTCATATGGATGGAGACACTTGCCAAGGAGTGTTGTACTGAGATGATAGTCGTCAGTCGTATGGATGGAGAAGCAGCAGTCACATGGATACTTAGTCGCCAGTCACCATATGGATTAAATGTTCGGAGTGTGAATCTAATTTCAAGCTACGCTGTATCTCGTCAGTGAAATAAAAAGGACACGTCACCAAATTAGGCTTGAGACACCTACAGCAAACACCAACTCAAAGGAAGACGTCGTAATTACACTCAAAGTGTTGAAGTTACAGCCAAGTGAACCAGTGAGGGATATATTTCTTGTATAATTTTTAAATGTCCGGTCAAGAGGAATTCAAATTAATGCTTAGTTTCTTTCAGTTGTTATGTTATACTTTTATATTCTCGTTTGTTTTACGGCAGCCAGTCTTACTATTTTTATTGAAATAATTTAAAGCATATATTTTGTTCTATCAAATTAATTTATCTTTTTATTTCAATGGTAGAATTAGATAACCTCAAATTTAATGGGGAAACAAACCGACAATCTCCTTTTCCCAGAATCTATATCGTATGTTGTAAAAAGTAAGCTTATTACCCCACACCCTAGAGATATTCAAGATTCTCATTCTATTATTGCTGCATTGAGTTGTAACTGGCGCCCATCAAATATTGTATGTGTTAGTAATCAGGTAAGAACTAAGTGTGAGTACACGGTCCGACGATTTATTATTTTATTTAATGAATATTAATTTTCATATTTTTTATTTTAATGCTATTTGATATAATTTTATAATTAGTGAGTATAGTCGAAATGCCACAATAGTCCAAGTGAGGATCTATCCTCTAACGTGTTAGCAACCACCGGTGGATTGTACCTAGGTATAGTTCTAGCCGTCCGAACACAAGAAGAGCCATGAGTCAGAATATGTCCGAAATGCCCACTCCCATTTCATAGCAACTGGTATCCCGTCTCTCAGGACCACTTACTAGGTCACTCAGCCGTTGCCCATGGTTTACGAACTAGGACGTGACTACAGTAACCCACATCATGAACCATAAAAGTCAAACCCAAATCAAATCACATGACCGAGAGCGTGGTCGCGTTGTTTGGAGCACGTAGCTGTCAGCTTGCATTCGGGAGATAGAGGGTTGGAATCCCACTGGCGGCATCCCTGAAGATGCATTTCCGTGGTTTCCCAATTTTTTTTACACATGGCAAACGCTGGGGCTGTACCTTCATTAAGGCCAAGTCCACTTCCTTCCCTTTCCTAGCCCTTTGCTATCCAGTCCTCATAAGACCTGTGTGTCGGGGCGTGTAAACAAATTCTAAAATTAAAATAAATCAAATCCCATGATGCAACAGTCCCGAAGGGCCATGGCCTACCAAGTGACCGCTGCTCAGCCCGAAGGCCTGCAGATTACGATGTGTCCTGTGGTCGACATAACGAATCCTCTCGGCCGTCATTTTTGGCTTACCAGACCGGGGCCGCTATCTCACCGTCAGATAGTTCCTCAATTGTAATCAGGTAGGCTGTGTGGACCTTGCATCAGCGCTCAGATTCAAGCGGTGGTGGTGGTAGTGATTATTGTTTTAAGAGGAAGTACAACTAGGCAACCATCCTCATTTAACACTAATCAGAGGGAAAAGTGGAAGGGATCCGACACTTCGAAAAATGAAGATATCGGTCAAAGAAAGGCAAGGGCCACGAAGGGCGTGAAAATGAAAGACTCCCCAGCCCTCGCAAACCTAATAGCGTCGGGATCGGAAAAGAACAAGAGTTGACCAAGAGAGGTCGGATAGGATAGATGAAAGTGAGGAGCCTGGCGCAAGTAAGTGGAAGCAATGTCAGGACTCAGCTAAGGACCCCGTGGCCGTCATCCCACGCTCCAAACTTCAGAGTCCCTGGGCCCCTTTTAGTCGCCTCTTACGACAGGCAAGAAATACCGTGGGTGTTATTCTGCCGCCCCCACCCACAGGGGGAAACAGATCTAGGCGTGCAGCAGTGTTCTGTTGTCTAAATTGATCATCGTATCAAATCGATGCCTTCAATACTCCACGTTCCTTTTAAAACTGCAGCAACTATATACTATTTTTAAGTACGTAAATATTCCTTGGTCGCGCTTCCGTAGACCATACGCATGTTTAGGAAAGAGAAAAAAGCATAGAAATGTGAAATGAAGCGATACTTGAAGTAGCAGAAAAGAGTGCTTCTTCCTTTATGCTTGACAGAGAATCACCAACTCGCTCCAGAAGTATGTATACTTTCGAAATCGGTCATGACGATTCCGAAGGGTGCGCCAATTAACGGACGTAATAGGCGATAGTCGAACTAACCAGGTTTCTTTTGTTGCTAAAATTATAATTTCTACTTTTAGTCTTACATGGTTAATTAACAGAATAAATTTAAAACTTGAATATTTCTTCTAATGTTTACACAATAAGTATAGCAATAATTAAAAAACAAACATGGTACAACAGCCCCTTAAGAGCCTTGGCCTACCAAGCGACCGCTGCACAGCCAATAGTCCTGCAGATCACGAGGTGTCATGTGGTCAGCTCGACGAATCCTCTTGGCCGTTATTCTTGGGTTTCTTTACTGTACCACCATCTCACCATCAGGTAGCTCCTCAATTGTGATCACGTAGATTAAGTGGACCTCGAACCAGCAGTCAGATTCAGGTAAAAATCCCTGACCTGGCCGGGGATCGAACCCAGGACCTCCGGGTAAGATGCAAGCGCGCTACCCCTACACCGCGAGGCCGGCATACACCAGTAATATGTCAGCAAAATATAAAATAATAAGTGAGGAAAAATGCAGTAACAATTTAAACTGATCAATAATGTCGCACACGGTCCTAATCCACCACTGATCTGCATTTACGGCAGTCGCCCAGGTGGGAAATTCCCTATCTGCTTTTTAACTTGTCTCTTCTTAAATAATTGTAAAGAATTTGGAAATTTGTTGAACGTCTCCGTTGGTAAATAACTCCAATTCGTAACTCGTCTCCCTATAAACGAATATTTGCCCCAATTTGTCCTCTGGAATTCCAAATTTATCTTCATATTGTGATCTTTCCTACTCTTAAAAACACCACTAAAACTTATTCGTCTACTAATGTCATTCCACTCCACCTCTTCACTGACACCTCGGAACATACCACTTAGCCGAACAGCTCGTCTCCTTTCTTCCAAGTCTTCACCAAGTTGGGTTCAGAAGGCCAGCGCCTCGACTGTCTGAACCGATTAGCCCAATTCCAGAGGACAAATTGGGGCAAGT
Source organism: Anabrus simplex (assembly GCF_040414725.1). NCBI lineage: Eukaryota > Metazoa > Arthropoda > Insecta > Orthoptera > Tettigoniidae > Anabrus > Anabrus simplex. Next base: position 325,631,448 of record NC_090268.1, read on the forward strand.
ATTCGTTTATAGGGAGACGAGTTAAGGATTGGAATTCTTTACCAACGGAGATGTTTCAAAATGAAATCATAACTTTCCCTAATATTTTTCGCAGTAAATAATTCGGATTTGAAAGAATTCGGATTTATTTGGAGAGAGAAATTTGGAACCAACACAAACTTAATTATCGGGTTATATTAATTTAGCGTTGTAATAAATAGGGACAAGGAACTTAATGCAACGTTATTAATGGATGCTTTAATAATTACTTACCCCACTGTCATCCTCAAGGTGTCAAGTTCATTTGAATTATAATTGAATGGGTGCTCGCAAAAACGGACTAACCAACAAATTTGGAAAAAATGAGTTATGTGCTGCCATCAGTTGCGGAAGGTTCAAAGTATCTTCTGTGAGTTGGGCTAACATGAGGCAATCCTGTGTGATGAGATACAACGCTTTGAATTTTATGCCATTTTATTTAGGCCAATTTTGTTCTTGCAAAATCGGGCTAACAGACGTTTACGGAGCAGCCCGTAAAGATGGCGTTGCTGTATATGTAGGTTAGCAAACCTTATCCCCATGTATACTAGAGGCTGTGGGTTTTTCTTGTGTTTTTGTGCCAGATGAATGGAAGGAGTTAGTAAAAATAGCTAGAGTAAGAAAGCCATTTTAAGTAGTAAAAATGACAAGTGATAAGTTTGTGAGCACTCAACCTTTGCTAGAAAAATTAACCAAGAGAATGGTATCTGTAAATAAGCAAAGAGTACTAATTAGTAAAGTTTCAGGCATACTATTTATGAAAGATGTACCATTTAAGTATTTTTAAAATATTTATATGGTATTGTTGAGGAATATGATTGTGTTGACCTTCACAAAAGGAACAGTAATGGTGGTCGGCCATCACTTGCTAGTGTTCAGCTGTCACCAAAGTACAGTGTTACAAGGCCAATAAAGCCAGCAAAGCTTAAGGACTTGGTTGAGCTACTTGAATATGTTCCTGCAATATATCACCAGTATTACAGAGAACTGACAGCTGGCAATGGCCAAGAGGTGACTGAGGAATCATTTTCCAATGCATTAGAATATGATCCATGTGACTGATGATTGCCCCATGAGGGAAAGTTATGTCATATTTCAAAATAAGTCTGAAGCATCTTTATGTCTAAAAAACCCACAGCACTTATGCCCTTGGAAGGGCTCTGGCCTTCCCAGCGACCGCTACGCAGCCCGAAATCCTGCAGATTACGAGGAGTCGTGTGGTCAGCACGACGCATCCTCTCGGCCGTTATTCTGGGTTTTCGAGACCGGGGCCGCCATCTCACCGTCAGATAGCTCCTCAATTCTAATCACGTAGGCTGAGTGGACCTCGAATCAGCCCACAGGTCGAGAGAAAAATCGCTGACCTGGCCTGAAATCGAACCCGGGGCCTCCGGGCGAGAGGCAGGTACGCTACCTCTATACCACGGGGGCCGGCATCTTTGTGTCTAGTTTACTGGGTAAAACACCTTTTTTGTATTGTATGATCATAAGTTTGGTTACGAATCTATGGTAAACTATTAACTATAGCTAGGTCAACGCAGAAGTCAATTTTCGTCCATTTTTTATATTCCTATTTTTCCAAGCACTTTTCATTTTTAATAGTTCCAATATATGGTATTATAATTTAAAGGTACTACGTCAAAATAAAATAATGTAACAAATATTATTTTTATGGTATAATTTTTGTTTTTTGACATTTGCAAAAGTTGATTTATCTCTGTTCTGACAAAATGTTGGTTTTGCGAGCACCCATTCAATTCTGGTATTTTCTCTTCTTGTTTATCTGTTTACTATCCAGGGTCGGTTTAACCCTCGGACTCAGCGAGGGATCCAACCTCTACCACCTCAAGGGCGGTGTCCTGGAGCTTCAGACTCTAGGCCGGGGGATACAACCGGGGAGGATGACCAGTACCTCGCCCTCGCTATGCTGAACAGGGGCCTTGCGGGGGAAATTACAAGATTGGAAGGGATAGACAAGGAAGAGAGAAGGAAGCGGTCGTGGCCTTAGGTTAGATACCAACCACGGAAAACTACTTCCAGGATGGCTGAGGTGGGAATCGAACCCACCTCTACTCATTTAACCTCCCGAGGTTGAGTGGACCCGTTCCAGCCCTCGTACCACTTTTCAAATTTCGTGGCAGAGCCGGGAATCGAACCCGGGCCTCCGGGGGTGCCAGCTAATCACACTAACCACTACACCACAGAGGCGGACTGGTATTTTCTCACGATACTTATTTCATTCGGTTCACTGCCAATATCCATCTTTTTTATTATTATATTTTTCGTATTGTACGCGAAAAACTTTACGTTAGGGTCGCTAAAACGTTCTGAATTATAGCACTTCATGACACAACAGTGTTATTAAGCACGACGAGGACGTTCCATATTGCCTCCATCTTTCCGTACCGAGCTCGATAGCTACAGTCGCTTGAGTGCGGCCAGTATCCACTTATCGGGAGATAGTGAGTTCGAACCCCACTGTCGGCAGAACTAAAGATGGTTTTCCGTGGTTTCCCATTTTCACACCAGGCAAATGCTGGGGCTGTACCTTAATTAAGGCCACGGCCGCTTTCTTCCCATTCCTAGGCCTTTCCTATCCCATCGTCGCCATAAGACATATCCGTGTCGGCGCGACGTAAAGCAAATAGTAAAAAAAAAAAAAAAAAAATCTTTCCGTGAAACAACATCACAGTCATGGCCTGCTTGCTACCTCACTGTTTCGCCAGCTTTAGCGCTACAAGGCACTTGCACGGTCCCATTGCAGTCATTTTCGCCAGTAGTTACCCATGATCTACCCGGTAAATAACTTGGATAGGAGAATCACAACACAGTCCATTTGACTTCCCGAATCTAGGATATCTGCTATATCTTGCTGGAATACTACAAGTTGAGCTTCAGAGGAATAACATTTCCTAAACACGAACTGCCTTCTATCAAACCAGTTATTAATTTCGCAAACACCTTTATTTTTTTACAATGTGCTTTACGTCGCACCGACACAGATAGGTCTTATGGCGATGATGGGATAGGAAAGACCTAGGAGTGGGAAGGAAGCGGCCGTGGCCTTTAATAAGGTACAGTTCCAGTATTTGGTATGAAAATGGGAAACCATTTTCCGGACTGCCGACAGTGGGGTTCGAACCCACTATATTTCGGATGCAAGCTCACAGTTGCGCGGCCCTAACCGCACGGCCAACTCGCCCGGTAATTTCGCAAACATGCCTAATATAATCAGAAATATTGCTTTCCCAAAGCTTACATATAACACACGTCAAATTGACTGGCCTGTAATTTTCAGCTTTATGTTAATCACCCTTTCCTTTATACACAACGGCTGCTATAGTAAATCCCTTTCATTTGGTATAGTTCCTTCATGCAAACAGCAATTAAATAAGTATTTCATGTATGGTACTATATCCCAACCCTTTGTCTTTAGAATATCCCCAGAAATCTTACCAATTTCACCTGCTTTTCTAGTTCCAAACTTTTGTATCTTATTGTAAATGCCTTTGTTATCATAGCTAATTTCAATAATTCGTTAGTATTAGTTACAGTACCTCTTCTACCTCGATATTTTTTCCTGTAACAAACAATCTTTGCATACTGCTGACTGAATACTTTTGCCTTATCTTGATCCTCGCGTACACACTCACCTTGAATATCTTTCTTGGATCCTGTTTCTATACATACCCTTCCATTTTACACTAAAATTTGTATGACCCCCAATTATGCTTGTCACCATGTTATCCTTAGTAAGTTCCTTCATTTTCTCCTACCGGGCGAGTTGGCCGTGCGGTTAGGAGCGCGCAGTTGTGAGCTCGCATCCGGGAGATAGTGGGTTCGAACCCCACTGTCGGCAGCACTGAAGATGGTTTTCCGCGGTTTCCTATTTTCACACCAGGCAAATGCTGGGGCTGTACCTTTCTTAAGGCCATGGCCGCTTCCTTCTCATTCCTAGGCCTTTCCTGTCCCATCGTCGCCATAAGCCCTAGCTGTGTCGGTGCGACCTAAAACAAATAGCAATTTCTCCTTACTTGCACAACCATTTCTGACTCTATTTCTTTCCAACCTGCACCTCCTGCTTAGTCTCTTTACTTCTCTGTTATTATATAGCGGGTCTTTACCAGTCCTTACTGCCTTCAAATGTACACACCTATTTTCACATACCTCGACAATTGCTTAAAACCCATCCCACAGTTTGTTTACATTTTTATTTACCGTTTTCTACTGATAATAATTACTTTTTAAAAACACCCTCATGCCTGTCTTATCAGCCATATGGTACTGTCTAATAGTACTACTTCTACGACCTTCCTTTCTATCACATTTTTTAACTACTACAAATACAGTTTCGTTATCACCAGTACCATCTATTAATTCAGTTTCTGTATGGAGCTCATCTGGTTTTACCAGCACCATGTCCAGAATATTCTTCCCTCTAGTTGGTTCCATCACTTTCTGATTCAGCTGTCCTTCCTAGATTAACCTATTTGCCATTTGTTGGTCATGCTTCCTGTCATTTGCCACACCTTCCCAACTGACATTTTAAACTGAGAGGATCACAGGCTGCAATCACGTTCCTTCCCGTATCGTTTCCCACATAGCTGATTATCTTATCAAATAATTCTGTATCAGCGCATGCGTCACCCTTTCTAGGTCTATAAACTCCTAAAACATCAAGTTGCCTATTTTTAGAGATGAGCCTTACACCTAGAGTTACATGTTTGTCGTCTTTAACTTTTTCGTAGCTTACAAATTCTTCTTTCGCCAGAATGAATACTCCCCCTCCTACCATTCCTATCCTGTCTCTACGATAAACACTCCAGTTCCATGAAAAAATTCTTGCATCCATTATATCATTTCCCAGCCATGTTTCAACTCCCATTACAATATCTGGTAACTTCAGTATATATCTATTAAATTACTTAGTTCTATCCTTTCTATACAATACTTACTACAGTTCAACACTAACATTTGTATGTCATCCCTACTTGACGTCCAGATCCCTGTACCCTTATTACCGCTCCCTAGACCACCCCGTTTCCCTGATATCCCTTCTAAACAAACTTCCTAACTTGTACGTACCACTGAGGTTCAAGTGAATGGCATCTGAGCGTAGATCCCTATCTGCTACCCACCCATTAGGATCTATAAATCTCACTCCCAATTTCCCACATACCCATTCTATAGTCTCATTTAAATCCCCAATTACCCTCCAGTCACTATCCCTCCTACAGTGTCCCACTAATAAGAATCTCTACTTCCTGAAACTTATTCCGTGCTACTTTAACCAGATCCCACATATCCCCAACTATGATGGTACTTATGTTGTTGGTGCCAACATGGAAGATTGCCACGTCCTCCTTACCCTCGTCCCTCCCTTCTATTTTTCTCAACATCTACCTTAACCTGATTCCTGGATAACACTACTCTGGTTCCCCTTCCTCTACACACTTTTCTAACATGCCTAACAATTGAGTCACCCATGACCAGAGTCTCAACCCCACCCTTCTCATTTGATACCCCTGTTCTCTCGGTCTCCATTTAACTTCCCCGATGCCTGCAGAAAAACCAACTCCCTCCTCCCTCGCACTACCCTCTTCATATTCTCTACTCTATATTTCCCTTTCCTAATCGTCTCTTTCCTCTTGCTCCCCCGCCATCTCTAACACTTCCCTGAACACCACCTTCCCTACACTTATCTACGTGCAGTGATTCATACCGATTCCTCACTGATACCTCTCCTGGGCCTACTGCCTGAAGAAAACCATTAGCCCTCGTTTTCCTTGACCTTAAAAATTAGTCCACCTGTCTTCCACAACTTCTCTCCTTCCTCCTCCTTCGTCTTGCTTAAATACCATATCCATTGATTGAGAGAGATCTATCTTCATTGCCTTCCATTACAAGTCTAATTATCTTCCTCAAACTCGCCATCTCTTCCCTCATCTACCTCAGTTCCTACTCACACCCACAGTCCTTACACCTGCCTCGCTCAGCCATCCCTTTATTTCTTCAAAGAAACGAAAAATAAACAGCGTATTGTATGAATATAAATTTGTATTATATGTCTGCGAGAAGAAATAATGTATACTACACTTGAGAAGGATTTCACAACAATAGTGCAATCAGGAAACCAACTGATAAAATTACTACACTACAGTTATCCCATTTAAACATATCTTGAGTTATAAAATACTTAGAATAAGAGGCTAACTATAGAAATGTGTAGCTACACTAAATACGTACAGTTATAGACAGATAATTATTACAACTACTAGCAGACAGAGTAAGCGAGCAAGATATTGTGTAATAAGAAAAGCTATGCTACAATTCTAAACTGCAGTTAAGCCTATTCTAATTATAACAATAGAGTTCTAGTAAGAACTGTCTGCAGAAATATCTCCCCCTACCGTACTACACAAATAATTCACAGTAATAAATTATGCACGCTAATTTATAATTTAAAAAAATGGTGTATGGCTTTTAGTGCCGGGAGTGTCCGAGGACAAGTTCGGCTCGCCAGGTGCAGGTCTTTTGATTTGACTCCCGTAGGCGACCTGCGCGTCGTGATGAGGATGAAATGATGATGAAGACGACACATACACCCAGTGCCAGCGAAATGAACCAATTAAGGTTATAATTCCCGACCCTGCCGGGAATCGAACCCGGGATACCTGTGACCAAAGGCCAGCACTCTAACCATTTAGCCATGGAGCCGGACAATACAAATAACTTCGCTACAATCGTTCTAAATTGCGTTCAGACGTATCCGAGTTACACAGGGTTATTACTACGCCCAAACAGAAATGAAAATTGCCATTAAAAGTTGTAATTAGGAAGAATAACACAACAAAGGTAAATATGTAGACTATTATTGTTGTTATATCCATTTAGGAGGCTTAGCTTGTGCCGGTAACATAATGGGCTGACTCGGCCTATGCAAGGAGTCATCCTATTGATTATGAAACTATACAGATATGTACAAATATTTACAACAGAAATAATTACAACATACATATACCGGTATGTAGTACAATAAAAGTGCACAGATAATGTCCCTAAACAACTTTTTATCTCTATGTTTTGGGAATCTGTTCTTCAGTATTACTGGTACTGCGGTATGGAACTTCATGCTGTTTGGTGTAACCCAGAGGAAAAGTCGTTCGTAGAAACTTCCTCACAATGTGGTAGGTGCTCAGGAGGGTGGCTTTCCGTAGTTCAACGTAGGTGTGATGATGCAGGTTTAATACGGCCAGAGAGCTGTGCAAGCTTTTCGGAATAACACCAGTACATGATATTACTATGGGAACTGTGATGACTGATTCTAGTTTCCACAGGCGTTGTATTTCTATCGCCAGTTCTGTGTATTTTGATATCTTTGTGGCTATTGCTGTGTGAAGACTGGAGGTGAAATTAAGCACTTTTTTCCTCAATTGTGCCGAAAGTTTAAAGGCTAAAAGGCCCGGAAAGGTTTCAAATTGTGAGTCTTGGATTGCTCTATCAAACTATAAAAACAAAATAGAAAATCACTTCTGGCCTAAATGCAGTTCCAGAAAAACAGTCTAAAATCCCTTGTTTCTTTACTCGTTTCCTTTTTGATTCAAATCCTGGCCAAATTAACTTATTTACATCATTATTGGTTCAATACCCACAGGCGTATTTTTTATTTTTTGAAAAAGTCCACTCCGAATGTAGTTACAAGAGCTTAAGTGAAACTCTGCATTGACTCACATTACCGCTCAAAGTGGTGCTTAAGTGAAACAATTCATTAACTCACATTAGCGCTCGTAGTGGCGCTTAAGTGAAACTCTGCATTGACTCACATTAGCGCTCGTAGTGGTGCTTAAGTGAAACAATGCATTGACTCACATTAGCACTCCTTGTGTTAGAAAAAGGCAAACTGCTGATTCAATAGACCGGATAACGATGATTAAGAAAAGGATTGTAATTTTCAGGAATAAATAAAGAATATATTTTCATATTTTATTTACCTAAAATTCGTAGCTCATATCCCTAAGATGGCTTCAACATTGAGTTGTTTGCCTGAAGGTCTAGAACTGTGGACTTTTTCTCTCACCGAGCAAGTGGCTGTGCGGTTTGGGTCACGTAGCTATCAGCTTGCATTCGGAAGACAGTGGGTTCGGCAGCCCTGACAATGGTTTTCCGTGGTTTCCCATTTTCACACCAGGCATATGCTGGGGCAGTAACTTAATTAAGGTCGCAGTCTCTTCCTTCCACTCCCCGCCCTTTCCTAACCCATCGTCGCCATAAGACCTAATCTGTGTCGGTGCGACGTAAAGCCAGTTGTAAAAAAAAAATCTCTCTCAACAAAAATCAAGTACGGAATCGAAACCGTGAACTTGGGATCATTAGTCATACTCACTAACCTTGAATCAACAAGGCAGTCTTTGTGAAAACAACAAACCTATCGTTCCACGATAAAATATGTCTTATTTCGTCTTAAACTTTGATAGTCTCCACTTAAATTCTTTGAATTGGAATGTTTTAGGACAAACGAGGAATGGAGGTATTACTGGGGTTTAGAGAGGTAATCGTGATTTGTAATGTAGAGGAAGTAGGGATGCAATGAAACTCATTAATGTAGTACTACGGCTTCGTAAGGTGAACCGAATGCTAGTAATACTCTCAGTACTAGCAGATTTATGCCCGTTATTATGTCTCGTAAAATGTTAATACTCTGCTGTCTTATGCTGAATTATCTACCAAACATGCATTTACAAAACATTCATAGCGTCTTCGGAGTAGGAGGCTCAGTATTACTGTCAACAGTAATACTTAGAACGAGACATACCATGGAGAGTTACAAACATCCTTCCACAAGAATATCGTTTTAAAACGTTAATCAGGTAAGATGCAATCTATATATCTAAAATAAGAGTTTTGTCCGTACATTGCTCAGAATTTGAAAAGAATGGTATTTCTGTATCGGTCATGTCCATAGTAACAAGGAATTGCACTTTTTACTTTTCTGTAATTTCTGTCTGTCTGTCTGTCTGTCTGTCTGTCTGTCTGTCTGTCTGTCTGTCTGTCTGTCTGTCTGTCTGTCTGTCTGTATGTATGTATGTATGTATGTATGTATGTATGTATGTATGTATGTATGTACACGCATCACGAGAAAACGGCTGAAGAGAATTTAATGAAAATCGGTATGTGAAGTCGGGAGATGAGCCACTACAATCTAGGCCATAAATCATTTTACTCACGCTGATTGAAATGGTAGTTTAGGGGAAGGCATAAAATTATTTTTTCAAATATTTATATTATTAGTGGTCCTATCGATAAATACTACATAACGAAAGTTATACAGAATTAAATTTCCGATCATTTGTGTCATACATTGTTACCGTACCGGCTTTGATAACACAGATATTCATGAATTTGTATTTTTGTTGCCAACTCAAATATAGCATTTTAAATATATAATTTGTATCTTTTTAGCGCTCTTATTTTACCAGACATTTATATTGATTTTAGTCATGTTTAAAAAAAATGTAAATTTCAGAACATCCAGGAGTTTGTGAAGTGAAAGAGACTTTCAGGCGATTTTTCTGTCTGCCATTTATGTCATTTCATTCCTGTGTCTGTCATATTTAGGCTATATATATTACTGTGTGACTTGTGAATTTGTAATGTTTTTGCTGGCTGTATGGTCGATGGACCAAAAGCCAAATAAATGTAAAAAAAGATTAAGTCCATATCAACGCCGAGCCACGAGAAAATGGGTTAACAGAATATAATGAAAGTCGGTAGATAGAGTCGGGGAATAAGAAACTACTGTCCAAGTTATAAAAAAATTTATTCGCCGTGTATAAAATTGTAGTTTAGGGGAAGACGCCTAAAATTTAATTTTTAAATACCTATGTTATTGGTCCTATCTAAAATTACTACATAACAAAAGTTAACTTATAGAGAATACAATTTCCGACCATTTATGTTTTATTTAATTTTACCGTACCGACTATGATAAGAGTGGTACTTCAGAGTCGGAAGAAAACTAAATGTGAAGGCCTACAATATTGAAAGCTCATAACATCGATCAACAATAACAATAACAATATATTAACCATTGTTTGTTGTGATGTTCTATGTCTCTCATTCTGCCACTTATCTCCGACAGATAGGATTACTGCTGCGTACAAGTATAATGGCCTCACTGAACATTGGCGGAAAATAGCTGGGGTGTTAGAAAACTTTCTTTAGCATGTCATTCTTCTGGTTCATACATTGTCTGATACTGCTGGTACGTAACAGACTGGCTCATCATAGTAATAATGTTATTTGCTTTACGTCCCACTAACTACTTTTAGGGTCTTCGGAGACGCCGAGGTGCCGGAATTTAGTCCCGCAGGAATTCTTTTACGTGCCAGTAAATCTACCGACACGAGGCTGTCGTATTTGAGCACCTTCAAATACAACCGGACTGAGCCAGGATCGAACCTGCCAAGTTGGGGTTAGACGGCCAGCGCCTTTAACCGACTGAGCCACTCAGCCCGGCGGTTCATCATAGTATTCCAGCTATTCGATCCCTACCCTGACGCGCTGTTTTCAATGAGCGGTGTGCACAGTTAAGGCAGATGCTCACTAAGTAGTAGTAGTATGACCTGATCTAGAATTACAATTTAGGCATATTCCAAATTATAGCACTACAATTCACTAAATAACTCAATATTCAACCCTGAAAAGAGCCGTTTCTTCAAAAGAGCTTCTTCCTCTTCACTTTTATTAAATTCTATGTTCATTTTATTCAAAATTAGCGTGAAGAGTTAGATAGAGTCAGATATATTTTTCCGCCGCCAGTGAAGTGAATTGAGATTTTCCGACTCATTGGGTACTCCTAGGAAACAGATTAGTAAAAGAGCATAGTTTTTTTTTGTTTTTGTTTTTTTTTGCCCTGGGACTCTCCACTATTCGATCCCCCTTCCGAAAAAGGACGAATTGTGTTCACGGATCACGGCTGTCTGTGGCCTGGTCATTCCAGCTCTGGAACTTTGGACTGTTAGATCGGCAGCGTAGTACTGTTCGTTAAAAGTGAGAAAATGTGTGGTTTTTCATTTGATCAAGTATTTCGTGTGAAATCATTGCTTTCATTCGCGCCATTCATACTGACGTCATTGTAATGACCTATGTTCATTTCAGTTGGGAAAACCACTAAGACAGTCTTTCCGAGGATATAAAAAGGCAGGTAGAGAGTGAGTGCATGCCATTGTGACTGATGGTAGGCAAGCGGGCCTACCATTACAATGAAAATTCCCTAACGCAATCTTCATATGAGAAAAGACGTTTGGTGAATTCTCCGTCGCGTTTCCAGGGTGACGTTAAGAGCTATGCAATTTAATACAGTCTTGCTCACAACGTGTACACAACCTAACCTAGAATTCTGTAGCGAAGCACGGGTACATCGGCTAGTGTTATACTATATTCCGAACAGTAGCGGCTCGTCAAATAGAAAAGTAGGTGTTCAAAAAATTGAACAGTAATAATAATGTATTAAGTAAAATACTTGTCACTCGCCTAATTGCGCCATTGGCATGTAAAGGTGTTTTAATATTGAACCTATCAATTTCATGATGGCCTTGCCTGATCAAAGTATGTACATGTATATGAAAACTCTATTGACAGACACGATTGTGGTTCTCATCACGCAAAGATATACACTAAGAAGCAAATATCGCCGCCCTATTCTCTTTTTTTTATGGCTCATCACTGCTGCCAACTTCACTAGTCACGAGACATAACCATCAACAAACTAACCTCAATGTAAATATAATCAATGGAGGTTCCCTTGTCCAAGTAAATGATCAATCAAGATACTCATAATTAAGTCGGTTTTCAAGCTCAATGAGGAATTAAGGAAATACACTCTTTCTTTCTCTCTGTATCCCTCACTCAGTTTAATGTTATATATCTCTGCCTTTATTTTGGTATACGCATTCTTATAACCGCATTCTTCGGTGTTCGCCTAGTGTAAACAATTCAGCTCCCTTCTAGAAATTTGCTATTACTTGTCAGATCACGCTGTAATAATACACACAAGCAAATATGTTTCATGTGCATATGCCGTAAGTGAATAAGAATACACAAAGGCTGTCTGCAAACCGTACCAAAGTCGTCACAAGACAAGGTTAGGTTAAGTTAGGTTGATAACGAAATTTCCTTCCATTTCAATTGAACTGATCTTTATAGTGGAGGTAATGTTGCTTTCCTTTTCGGAGGAGTTCTTGCAGATTTTTCTTGCTTCTTGTACATCCTAATTGCCTTCTATGCATACGAAATAAGACCAGATTATTAAAATACTGAGCCTCCGTGGCTCAGACGGCAGCGCGTCGGCCTCTCACCGCTGGATACCGTGGTTCAAATCCCGGTCACTCCATGTGAGATTTGTGCTGGACAAAGCGGAGGCGGGACAGGTTTTTCTCCGGGTACTCCGGTTTTCCCTGTCATCTTTCATTCCAGCAACACTCTCCATTCTCATTTCATAGCATCTATCACTCATTAATGTAAATCACTTTGGGAGTGGCGACCCCATCGTAATAATAGCCTATATATGATTCATTTCATTACATCCCTGACCTGTTCAATGACTGGAAAGCAGGTTGTAGATTTTCATTTTCATATTAAAATACTGCGTTCGTCGTTTAATAATACCAACCACGATATTAAATGCATTATTCGAGCATGCCACAATTCTACTTACCTGGTATTACCCAAACATATTTATACTCCTACAGAAAAGAAAACATGCTTTACCTATACCCGAAAATGTAACACTAGTATTTTGACAATATGGCAGTGACAATACGTAAATGTCGCAAGTCACGAAAAAAAAAAAAAAAAGGGAAAAAAAAAACATGACTATATAGTGCCAACGTGTAAGGTTAACAGTAACTGTAAGACGCCGTCTCGGAAAGTAGGGTCCCTAAACTGTATGGTTAGCACACTCAATCGAACCCAACGGTTAGGAAATAACTATAAATTCCTACCTTCAGTATTAACAGTCAAGAAAGAGTAATGTTGTACCCTTAGCTTACATGGCAGGGAGCCGAGCTCGATAGCTGCAGTCGCTTAAGTGCGAGCAGTATCCAGTATTCGGGAGATAGTAGGTTCGAACCCCGCTATCGGCAGCCCTGAAGATGGTTTTCAGTAGTTTCCCATTTTCACACTAGGCAAATGCTGGGGCTGTACCTTAATTAAGGCCACGGCCGCTTCCTTCCCACTCCTAGCCCTTTCCTGTCCCATCGTCGCCATAAGACCTATCTGTGTCAGTGCGACGTAAAGCAACTAGCATGGCAGGGAGTATACTCTTTATTTTTTCGAAGCCAGTACATACACAATTATATACTGCACAATAATCAGCTTAAAGACCACGGGATAACAAAGAGTATGTTATTGTGGGATATTGAAGTCTAAAATAAAAACTATTCAAAGAAGCATGAGTTGACACAAAATCTGTAGAGATGGCAGAATCATCCAGTATGATTTGGTTACTGGAGTTCTGAAGAAAGAGCACATTGGACGTGTGCACTTCCTATGTGATAAACTTATGGCTAGCGCCTGACAATGTGCAGCCACTCGGAGCAACTCGGCTAAGTTCGGTCCCTTACCTACGAAGTACAAAGTACAATGGACGGCAGATAAGCAGCTGATGATAATCGGCAAGCTAATTGTCCGACAATCACTCACCAGGTTCGCAGTTAAGCTCCCTACTTCCTCAACTTTCAAATGCACACAGTTCGTAGAAATGAAGTATTTTCATCTTAAATCCCCCCCTATACCTCACACCGATATTTACAAATGTTAATTTCTACACTACCTTATTAAATCAAACATGCAACTCCGATATGCCAAGGTTTTTGAAAGTAGGTAAATAAATAAATAAATAAATAAATAAATAAATGAATAAATAAATAGTTGCTACATTAAGGCTGCATATGTTTCATAGATAGAAATTAAGCCGCTTCCTTCGTTTTGTCGTTAACATTTCACTGAAATTTTAAAACCTTCCTGTTGAGAGGTTTCTTATTGAGTTTTATAAAACGCTCGCACTTCTGTAAATGATTTGTGACAATATTGCATAAAAGTCGCTATAGAAATATTTCTAAAATGTACTGTGGAAGCCCATCATTAGAAGTGTCATATTTTATTTCTCTTGTGAATTTGTCTTTCATGAGATTGAAGAAGTTTAGTAATTCATTTCGAGAAAGGTAATGCACAGCTCCAATAAGAAAATCAGAGACAATCATTGTTAGAAGCGATACAAAAGATGACTAGGGTCATTACAAAGAAATAGTGACCTTTCATTATCATATGAATGTATTGCACCTGTCCAGGGTTCCAGTGCATAATGATTTATATTAACTTGTTATGAGGTGGGTGAAAGGATTACACTGATGAGACCCTCGAACAGACCCTGGAGTCGAAGTCCATCACCCCTACTTGAGTCTTTACTCGACTAGCTCAAGAGCTTTATGGGTCTGTGGTATGTCCGGAAAGGGGCTTAAACTTCTTAATTCTAAGTAAGGGAAGGGGTTTCCGATATCATAGGAATACGAACATACTACTAAATGAGAAGGAAGATTATCTACTTTCGTAAACAGATTTTTAATTAGCTAAGGAAACACTTGTATAATACGCTACATAAAGATATGCCGTGACATTTACATATTATGCAACAACATTAATTCATAAATTAGGTTTGAGCTTTGAATGTCTTTTTCTGTCCATCTCTGATTAGCATGTATCACTTCATAACCTTTAAAATTATTGAAAATACATCGAAAGGGCCCTTTCAGAGCTATTTAACATAACGGAAGACTTTATCATATAACATATTAAAACACTTTAGACATATCTTTAATATAGGCATGTCTCCTTTACGGCATGAATTTTTTCATGGATTTATCATTCAATTTATATATCACGGTGCCCTGATATCATGTTAGCTGAGGGTTACTACGAATATTCCTGAGCGCATTTTAAACACATAAAAGTTATGTCACATTGTCTACGTTAATGACCTCATCTATTTTATCGTACGGAGTAATAACTCCCTCATAACGCCTGCTTCATTGGGATTACCTATGCACTAACATAATAACACACGACATTTCAATTCAACGGTGTCCCTATAAACGATACACATAGCAACTCAACAACCAATATATTACATTATATGGCACATAATAAACACTCACTGGAAGAAATAACATAACACCCTACACTCCATCTCCATGGGATGAACAGTATATGGCATGATCCATATCACTTGCCAATGGTGGGCGTCAATCCTCGCCAGAGTCTGGGAATTGAACCCAGATACTTCGACGTGTGAGAGTGTAACAACCTGAAAATCCTATAGCGGTATTTACGTTAATAAAAGAAAGATGGGAGGACTTCACTCATCTATAAGATCTGGAACCTATACGATGGTGTTGGTTTTTCGATTTATGCATGTCTTCGTTATACTACAGGAAGAAAAGAACGAACTAAGTATATCTCCTTTCACAAAGTGGTGAACAAACTTCGCTCGAGATTTAGCCTCATCATCCCCTCATAAAACTGTCCGGCGAGTCGGCCAAGGCCGCACGCTCGTTTCTTCTCCCATGCAAAGCAAAGCTTCCGGCTTTACCGGCTATATTCATATCATCAATTCATTAAACGCTCTCAGCGTAATAACATATACCGGCCTATATTTGGCCTCAATTATCTTATTCACGAGGCGGCATTCTACATCGCCCTACATATATATTCAACAGGGGAACTCACATATTTAAATACCACTGTACTTTCAAAATACGAGCCTACAAGTCAAGTTCCGTCTTTTCATCTCTCATATCCCGAGAGCATGCATATTTAAAGAGAAGATCCTAACCTTCAGGATTAAAAAGAAATCACGGTTACTCACGATCTACATAATTCAATTACACCCCACAATTGACTCTGTGTTGTCTTGAAGTTCTGTAGTCCTAAAGTCTATACAGGAGGAGTTTACTACCATAGGTGAAGTGCAAACAAGAATGAATAATCGGAAACTCTTGTGATGAATTACAGCATTAAATTGTAACTTTAGGACGGCTGGATCATACTATGAAAATTTACCATCGTCGTCATAAAACCTTGTAAAAACTTGAAAATCATATTCTTCGACTGCTTCAATGGCATCTAATGTAAAGTTTGTCACCTGATTTCCATTTAGCGAATAAGTGAAATATAATGAAACCGGACTATTCTATAAAATGTTGGTAAATCCTTAAATAGAATACACAGTAGTTTGTTAGCCAGCTTGACTTCAACGCCCAGTGCATCTCTGTCGACATCTCTCATGCCGAAACATGTCTCAAGTTTCTATCATATTGTAGTAATATTTGAATACTGGGGTCCAATTGCTATAGGAAAGTTCAATATTACAAAAGCCATAACAAATGTACTACTTAGTAATTGTAATGACGGTACTGCCTAATATTTGAACAATGATATTCCATTACTATTTTAAGGCGCGTCAATAGAACATAGCCGATAAATGTCACCCGAGCCGACAGATCTCATCCGAGCGCAGCCGAGTGGCTTCACATTGTCAGGCGCTATGATGCCACCATCACTCGCGCATGGGCGAAACCCGCCACAGCGAGAGCACAAGACCGATGTCCACATGCAAGCAACGCTAGAAGTTTGAAGCGTAAATTATAATTCTAATTAATAAGTTATTTATCGAATAATTAAAGGGTAACATGGGTCCCAGTTCCAGATTCTGGGTGTCCACGTGCACTTGTGCTCTTGTAGACGAGCCGCCGCTGACTTCGATATTCTTAAGAAAGAACATGACAGTTAGCATGTCAATGCAGTTGATTCGACACTTATCGAGCAGCATTTGCTATATTTGTTTGAACGCTAGGTATAAGTTCGTACCCGAGAGGGCAGCACCCATCGGGACAATATTTATGCTGCACCTTCTTTGGAAAGATGATGATGATGATGATGATGATTGTTGTTTAAAGGGGCCTAACATTTATGTCATCGTATGAGGTGGAGCGAAATGAAATACCTTTAGAAATGCAGGTCTACTTCTTCCAACAATGGGAAAAGTTTGACAAAATCAAATCAAACCAATACTGATCTGCATTCAGGGCGGTCGCTCAGGTGGCAGATTCCCTATCTGTTGTTTTCCTAGCCTTTTCTAAAATGATTAAAAAAAATGAAATTTGTTAAACATCTCCCTTGGTAAGTTATTCCAATCACTAGCTCCCCTTCCTATAAACGAATATTTGTCCCAAATCGTCCTCTTGAATTCCAACTTTTTCTTCATATTGTGATCTTTCCTACTTATAAAGACACCACTCAAACTCATTCGTCTACTAATGTCATTCCACGCCATCTCTCTACTGACAGATCGGAACATACCACTTAGTTGAGCAGCTCGTCTCCTTTCTCCCAAGTCTTCCCAGCCCAAACTTTGCAACATTTTTGTAACGCTACTCTTTTGTCGGAAATCACCCTGAACAAACAGAGCTGCTTTTCTTTGGATTTTTTTTTTTTTTTTTTTTTTTTTTTACTTCTTGGATCAAGTAATCCTGGTGAGGGTCCCGTACACTGGAACCATACTCTAGTTGAAGTCTTACCAGACACTTATATGCCCACTCCGTTACATCCCTGCTACAACCCCTAAACACCCTCATAACCATGTGCAGAGATTTGTACCTTTATTTACAACCCCATTTAAGTGAATACCCCAATAAAGATCTTTCATTATATTAACACCCAAGTACTTACAGTGATCCCCATAAGGAACGTTCACCCCATCAACTCAGTAATTAAAACTGAGAGGACTTTTCCTATTTGTGAAACTCTCAACCTGACTCTTAACCCAGTTTATCATCATACCATTGCCTGCTGTCCATCTCACATTATCGAGGTCATTTCCTAGTTGCTCACAATCTTGTAACTTATTTGTTACTCTATACAGAATAACATCATCTGCAAAAAGCCTTATCCCTGACTCCACTTCTTTACTCATATCATTTATATGCATATGAAAACATAAAGTTCCAATAATATTGCCTTGAGGAATTCCCCTCTAATTATAACAGAACCGGGCGAATTGGCCGTGCGGTTAGGGGCGCGCGGCTGTGAGCTTGCATCCGGGAGATAGAGGGTTCGAATCGCACTGTCGGAAGCCCCGAAGATGGTTTTCCGTGGTTTCCCATTTTCACACCAAGCAAATGCTGGGGCTGTACCTTAATTAAGGCCACGGCCGCTTCCTTCCTACTCCTAGGCCTTTCCTATCCCATCGTCGTCATAAGACCTATCTGTGTCGGTGCGAAGTAAAGCCACTAGAAAAAAATATAACAGGGTCAGATAAGGCTTCGCCTACTCTAATTCTCTGAGATCTATTTTCTGGAACTATAGCAACCCATTCAGTCACTATTTTGCCTAGTCCAATTGCACTTAATTTTGCCAGTAATCTCCCATAATCCACCCTATCAAATACTTTAGACAGGTCAATCGCGATACAGTCCATTTGACCTCCTAAATCCAAGATATCTGCTACATCTTGCCGGAATCCTACAAGTTGAGCTTCAGTGGAATAACCTTTCTTGCGAGGGAGTTTGCTCGACAACATCGACATCGACCTCCCAAGCCGTAACGCCATCGACAACTTTCATGAGCTTATCAACAATTAGTTCTGCGTACCAATATTCAATTACGTAATTAAACATAACTAAAATAAAACTAAATGGCAAGTTGACGTGGGTTTCTTTAAAGTTCTTGACAACATTCTCTGCAAGTCTAAAGGTTCGAGCTGCGTAACTTACAACTGTCTGGTCCGCTATAAAAGCTTTCATTACATTGCACGAAACGGCTATACACGACAACTTTAAATCGGAGAAGATGCAGAATGTTGCAGGGGCTAAAGACCAACCAGGAATTCAATTTACCAAAATACTGCATGAGGGCTCTGTTCATTACTTGAGGTACAGAAGCGTATAAGCATCCAGTTTATTCAAATACATTGAAGTGGAACGATGACGTTATGTGAAGGACAAACTAGTGGATGTGATATTTATATTATTTGGAGAGTGTCATCGCAATGAAGTACAGTAGCTTCACTTTATGCATACTAATATCCAGAACGACAAACTCAAGATCACAATAGATTTCAGAATGTGGAGAAGAGACTACGTCCTTGTAGTGCGCATGGCAAACTCGTCCACTGAAGAAACAGTATTGGGACCCGGAGGAACTGAGTATGGTAAAGAAGCTGTTGCCACAGAACCTCATACGAGTACTGGAGCAGTGGCACACACATCGGGAATACAGTACATCCTGTTAAAGTACAAAGAATTATTAACCATATTCTACACTGGATCTGTCCGAATATTTTTTTTTAGGCGTACGTATACGTGTCACATGTTTCACCACTTCCGTTCCGTAATGTATTTAATTCTGGTCAGCATTTTTTTATATAGTGGCAGGAGGGGACCGAGCGGATAGGCGTGCAAAGCTTCGGTTCATCAGATCGCCACAGCTAACCAGCGAGAGAGAGAGCAATCATGCGTTCTTTATTTTTTTATCACAATTCGTAAACATATGGCAATTTTTTTACTGCAATTAATGGAAAAACAAATAATTTTACATAGAAATCTCAACCCCGTTGATAGCCAGTCTATTGTCGACTCAGTTCGTGACTTATACAATAGAGCGGCCTGCCAAGTGGAGGAATAGCGATAAAAACATAAAAGCAATGTTATTTCCCTGACTGCAATATACTAAAAACTACCTCAGTTTTCTTATCTCTCTTCGGCGGTCAGGATCGGTCGTGCAATACAAGTATAGTGCATTCGTGCAGGGATTTCACGAGGACGTGAACAGTATGGTGGTACCAAAAAAATTGAAATTTACACGATATTGTATGATGAGAACAACATTTTGTACGTCGAGAACGCATTTGCGAAATTGTTAGTACCGATTCACTTTCTGTTTTCATTTGAAGCACGTGCGACGTCAGCCGATTTCTTTTTTAGAAGTGGAATTTTTTTTGAAAAAATATTTTTTCTATGGCAAAGAAAAGGATACATAATGAATTACAGTGCTGCGTAAATTAGACATACTGTTACAGATAAACATCAGACACAAAAGCAACAAACAACAAATCTTCAGAGTTGCAAGACTTCTTGCTTTGATAACACACGTGATCCATCACTTCAAAATGAAGAACAGAAAGGCGATTAACTTTCGTCTGTGATCTATAAATACTATACCATTACATCGTTAAGTTAAATTATTAAATGGAGAAACAAATAAAGGCATACAGAAACAAAATAGTATTTACACAAGCTCTAACATCTCAAAGTAAGAACATAAAGTCCATTGACTTTCTCTTGCGCTCCAGAACTACTATACACTGTCAGTTTTTGTCTTGCTGTCTTGAGAAACTGCCTAAAACATTGCACAGAGCATCTCTTGTTGGTCTGCGCATAATGAAAAAGCCCATTGCTAGCCATATTAGGGCAAACTTGTTGTTCCTGTTGGGTATGTCCAAAGTTAACAAGACACGATTCAGTGTCCATTGCTAAACGTCCATCATACCACCACGTTGTGTTAGTCTGTGAAGTTGTGTGTCAATAGTTGGAGTCTCACATTTTTTACACAAGGATAACTGGACCAAGTTGTGGCGAAATTTTTCTCCTCAGTTGGTATGGCATCTTGGATGGCTATGTATGCTGAACTTTTCCAGTCTGTTGGGATCTCTTGAGTTGTGAACTGCTTCCAGATATTTTTCCAGTTGCTATTGGGGAATTTTTCCATGATCTGTGGTGTGACAAGATGACGGTTTAAAAGACGACTGTAGATGATTTTCGTGGGTTGAATACACTGTTGAGTCACATGAGGATAGAAGGAATCAACAGTATGCAGTACTCGTCTAAAGCTTGAGGTCTGAGGTGATGTGTAAAAGTATATATCATTTACTGTATATCTCCGAGTCCGTTCTTTGCCATTAGATTTGATTTCAGAAGCAGAACCTGACATTTAGCGGAGACGGCGATGAGGCCTAGGCTTCCTTGGTCAACTGGTCTTCTGAGCTGATTTCTTGATATGCGATAGATGTATCCTCGCCATAGATAATAACTCATTCCAAGTTTTACTCTTTGCGCCTGTTTCTCTGAAATGGGAAGGATCTGAGCCGCGTACCATAACTTAGACAGAGCGAGTAAATTAATGTGCCATACTTTCTGTATTAGATTTTTTTTTTTTTTTGCTAGGGGCTTTACGTCGCACCGACACAGATAGGTCTTATAGCGACGATGGGGTAGGAAAGGACTAGGAGTTGGAAGGAAGCGGCCGTGGCCTTAATTAAGGTACAGCCCCAGCATTTGCCTGGTGTGAAAATGGGAAACCACGGAAAACCATCTTCAAGGCTGCCGATAGTGGGATTCGAACCTACTATCTCCCGGATGCAAGCTCACAGCCGCGCCCCTCTACGCGCACGGCCAACTCGCCCGGTCTGTATTAGATTAAGATTCCTGCTGAGATGCGTCGTCATTGTGTCCCGGACAGTGTTGATGACTGCAGGTCAATTCTTTTCGCCTGTCACCTGAAAATTATCTGTAAATTTCAAACCGAGAATTTGTATTTGTTCTTTGACAGGAATTCCAGCTATTGTTATGTGGTTTGGCCGCGGCCTTAAGTTAGGTACCATCCCGGCATTTGCCTGGAGGAGAAGTGGGAAACCACGGAAAACCACTTCCAGGATGGCTGAAGAGGGAATCGAACCACCCTCTACGCAGTTGACCTCCCGAGTCTGAGTGGACCCCGTTCCAGCCCTCGTACCACTTTTCAAATTTCGTGGCAGAGCCGGGAATCGAATCCGGGCCTCTGGGGGTGGCAACTAATCACACTAACCACTACACCACAGAGGCGGACATAGATTTAAGTTAGGCTAGGCAATATTAAGTAATAATTATTTGTAAGTTCTCTGTGTATCACAAAGAATGCTGCTGTAATTGGGATGGAAATCCTATAGCAAGCAATAAGTTAAATTAAATTATTCTACCGCCCCTACCCACAAGGGGGCCATAATTAAGGCCACAGCCGTCTCCTTCCCGCTCCCAGGCCTTTCCTATCTCATCGTCGCCATAAGACCTATCTGTGTCGGCGCAATGTAAAGCAAATTGAAAAAAAGAAAGACTTTATCTTCTCATTTCGAGTACCTTTCTGCCATTGTTCCTGTTTGCAGCAGTTAGCATTTTCGCTATTTTCCTATCTGTTACTTCTAACTAATGAGTAGCATTTCCTGAATCCACCGTGTCGGAGGATGCAGAGTGGGTCTCGGCCCACAAGTGGCCACGGCTGGTGCGTGGTAGGACAGCTCAGCAATCCGTCCGGCCAACCGGGCAGAGGAGAGATAGTCACGGCTCTACCGTGGCTCTACACCTCTCTATTCGGGAGACGAACAGGGCTGGTCCCCACCGTCAGTTGTCATGAGAATGGTTTTCCATTCTCTTGCACTAAGGCGAATGCTGAGACAGTTCCTAGTATAGACCATGGCCGCCAAACTCCTCACCTTCTCCGTTCATCTCCTTCTCCGACACACATCTCCCGGCCTGAGGGACGGCGTTACCGTCCAGGACACCCACCTTCCCCTTTTGGGGAGGAATGAGAACATTTAGTAGTAGTAGTACAGGGAGAATAATTTAAGAGTTCAGACTTCTGCTGGCATGCCGTGGGAATTCCCGAGCGAGCGCCATATGGCTTGTATCAACACTAGCGAGATAAGAAGTGTTCACTGCCAGCGCGCAGCTGTTTACCACCATCGAGCAAAGAATATTTTTGGTCGAGTGTTATTTGCACAAGAAGAAGAAACCAGTTAAAAGGTGCCTTTGAAAATTCCGTAGACAATTTCCTGGTGTGACAGTACCATCAAAACGTTACGTGCATCACCTCGTTTACAAGTGGCGTAGTACTGGTTCCGTAATCAATAAGAAAAAAGAAGCGAAGGAGAACAGCTCTCACACGGGAGAGGTTAGAAGATATACAGGCAAGTCCACATACGTCGCTTCGGAGAGTAGCTCAGGAAAGTGGTATTTCACATTCTTCAGCACGTAATGCAACAAAATGGTTACATTTACGATCTTATCGGACTCATTCAGTCCATAACATACTGCATACAGATTTCAATGCAAGAATACGATTTTGCAATTGGCTAATGAATAGTGTCCATGACGGTATTGTGGACCCGAACTTTCTTTTTATGAGCGACGAAGCCTGGTTTGATTTGAGTGGATATGTCAATTCGCAGAATAATAGAATCTGGGATACAGACAACCCGCACATTTTACAGCCAAGACCTCTGCACGATGTGAAGGTGGATGTGTGGTACGCTATCAGTGCCCGACGAATTATTGGTCCAATATTTTTTCAGGAGACGAATACTTCTGACCGTTATATTCACAATATTCTGGAACCATTTTTTTGCTGAACTGACTGAAGAAGAGAAAAGGTACGGCTATTTCCAGCAGGATAGTGCAACGGCCCATACGGCGCGTAGCTCTATGCGACGGTTACGGGAAGTGTTCGATAATGATCAGATCATCAGTAAAGGCTTATGGCCCCCTCGTTCGCCTGATTTAAGCACATGTGATTTTTATCTATGGGGAAATCTTAAAGGTAACGTTTACAGGAATAATCCTCGAACTGCAGAAGAATTAAAAATTGAAATTAGGAACATCGTGCGTTCTATCGGTGTCCATGAACTACAAAGTGTGTTTCGAAATCTCATAAGATGTGAAGCTTGTATTGCAGCTGAAGGAGATTACTTTCAGCTCGTCTGTAAATACTGGTGAGTTCAGTTTAATTTCCTAGTTGATTTATTTATTTGTTTATTTATTTATTACTGGTGAGTTCAGTTTAATTTCCTAGTTGATTTATTTATTTGTTTATTCATTTACTTATTTGTCCAGAGCATCTATGTAGCCAGTGAGTTCAGTTTCGTTTAGTTTCTATAGGCGTAATCATGCTGCTTCTTTGAGCCGACTATGGCTGCTTGTCATTAGGGGCACTGCGCTCGCTTTCTCCGCTTCCCAGCGCGTCTAATCCTTGGCACTCCACTCTGAACTTTTAAATTAATCACCCCGTAGTAGTAGTAGTAGTAGTAGTAGTAGTAGTAGTAAATCCACCCGAGTCGGCCCGGTACGGCAAAGTCGGTCTGAAAATAATTTTTTTCTGCTATTTGCTTTACGTCGCACCGACACAGATAGGTCTTATAGCGACGATGGTAGAGGAAAGGCCTAGGAATAGGAAGAAAGTGGCCGTGACCTTAAGTAAGGTACAGCCCCAGCATTTGCCTGGTGTAAAAATGGGAAACCACGGAAAACCATCTTCAGGGCTGCCGACAGTGTGATTCGAACCCACTGTCTTCCGGATGCGAGCTCACATATGCGCGCCCCTAACCGCACGTCTATAAACAGACCGATTTAATGATCAGTTTCGTCCGAGAACTAATTTCTTTCTTACCTAATTTATTTAAATACTTGACATGATCCATATGCTGCCGGCCTAACATTCAATCCTCTTAGGTTTCCGACAAAAGAGTAGTAGACTATTATGGAAATTTTGCAAACTGTGGTCTGTGAAGATTTGGAAATAAGGAGACGAACTGCTCGACTAAGCGGTAAATTACGAGAAGGTACGGGGCCCCTGGTCCTCAGAAGGCCCAAACGACCAGTGTTGCCAACTCAGCGGATTTTCCGCTAAATTTGGCGGAATTTTAAATGGAACAGCGGATAAAATTTAGCGGAAACTGTGGTAGATTACAAAACTCAAATCAGAAAATGAACAAAATGTAAATATGGAAGAACTCAATATCTTTTAAAGACTATTTGGGAAATGCAAAAATATAAATATATACATTATTTACACAAATTGACCTCACTTCTTGCAAAAATATTTTGTCGCCAGTGTTAGAAATGAAATTAGTTTTAAATTGACAAGCCTGCCATAACGTCTCGTACGGAATCAGTGTCCATTGTTGCTGTCCGTATTTGAAACGTAAGTTCCATTTTTAAACTGTTGAGAAAACATGGGAGAGCAAATTACATATACTAAAGAGGTAGCTTGAAACTCTTGCAAACAATCTTACAGCCTACTTGAAAAACGTTGCAAGCATTGTTAGAATCTGGTAGTTCAGGTGTGTTGACTGGGGAGATCGAAATGCTGGCCTCGGAAATGGATTGGTTCTAAATCCATGTCAGAACAATTAAAAGCATAGACTTGTAGAAAATTCATTCAAAATTTAGCTAATCTATCAAGTGATTTTATGGCTGATGAAGTCTCAAACAGAGACGAAACATGTTCCTAAATGAATATAGAATGTTCACGACCGCGTTGTAAACGAAACCGACTTTCAACCTATTGGGTCGTGTTACGTACATTTAGTACTTGTTGAAGAGATGTTAAGTACAGAATAAAAATGGCCACCCGGCCACTAGTGGGATCCGAACTCACAACCTCCCGATTTCGCATCGATTGCTCTACCAATTGAGCTATGGTGGCCTAGGTCATCTTTATTCTGTTGGAAAGGATCTAAGCTACAGGTTTGGCACTACTACCATCACTCTGTAGAGTGCGTTTAAGTCGCCCGTTGAGGGCCAAGTCAATGAATATTGCATTTTCACGACCGCATTGTAGTCCCTAAATGTCTTTAATATGTTTCCAATTAAACAGTTCTCCTGTAAAGCGACGAGCATTTATTGGGTGGAGCAAACCCCAACATTGTTTCTTTTTTTTTTTTTGCTAGGGGCTTTACGTCGCACCGACACAGATAGGTCTTATGGCGACGATGGGATAGGAAAGGCCTAGGAGTTGGAAGGAAGCGGCCGTGGCCTTAATTAAGGTACAGCCCCAGCATTTGCCTGGTGTGAAAATGGGAAACCACGGAAAACCATCTTCAGGGCTGCCGATAGTGGGATTCGAACCTACTATCTCCCGGATGCAAGCTCACAGCCGCGCGCCTCTACGCGCACAGCCAACTCGCCCGGTAACATTGTTTCTTAGTTTTAACTGTATCAATACGGATCCATACGATGAAGTTCGTAAATTGTATTAATGACTTGTCAAAATTGTAGTAGAGGGGTTGCATCTACAAGTACGTTTCCGAAACTATAGACTTGTTCTACATCAAAACTGTCTGTGAAATTATTTCTTTACATTTTTATACAAGTTTATGGATGCTAGAGGTATCATTTGAAAACACATTGCAATCAACAAACATATTTTAGCTTCGTAGTTAACTGGAGTGTTTTAGAGTATGATACACTTTCGTACGAGGGCCATGCTAGACTTGACAGGACCGTGTTCGGATCCAAAAGGTAGTCACATTTTCAAATATTTTTACTTAGATAACATAACAGTCACCATGACTGCCCAATATATTATCAGGTGCCTCGTGAAGCATTTTAAGAAGACACATGCGCCTTCCTTCACAATCCTTGCGATGTTTATACACGTTTCACCTACTGTCATTCATCACATGAGCACGACTCGACGTTAAAAGCAAAAAATACACTGAAGAAGTGGTCTTTAGTTAATAATAAACCGTGAATGTCTCGTGATGACCAGGAAAGGTCCTCTCAGGAAACTAGACATCAAGGAAAGGCCGGTAAGAGAATACCTACAGAATTCGGCACAACGATGAGGTATGAGCATCAGGAAGACACCGTCACGTGTAATAGAAAAAGGCGCCTGGTCTTCTATGGTCACAAATCCATATGAACCCCTGCAGACTTACCAGCAGGTACCGGACAGGCATCCAGGAACAAGCAGATCTAAGTCGAATCTAGAACAACTGAGAATACCGCATTAGTCCATACATGACGACAAGACATCCAGCGGGAGTTTCTCCAACAACACTTACTAGCAGGATGAATACAGGGACCAGCAGACTTACGTGGACGGGGGAAAGAAAGCTGGCTCACAGCCAGAAAATGAAGGAGTACTGGAAGAGAAGAAAACAGAAGGCCCAAATTACGAGAAGGTACGGGGCCCCTGGTCCTCAGAAGGCCCAAACGACCAGTGTTGCCAACTCAGCGGATTTTCCGCTAAATTGGGCGGAATTTTAAATGGAACAGCGGATACAATTTCCTTTTAGCGGACAGTGGAATTTTTTAGACGGATTTTCAGACTTCTGTTAACGGTTCTCAGCGGTAACATTATCATATTTTATCGTGAGGTAAGGAGAAACAATAATATAGAACTTACTATAACATTTGCTATACCTGCTGAATTAGAACTTACCATCATTGTTTGTTGCTACAATCGTCACTGAAATCATGGTGAGCTGGGTGTGTTGTGGTTGATACCGTGTTTCTATGCCGGAAGGAAGGGTGCAGCAAAGTAACACGAGATGGCTGTCTATTCAAGTCGCAAGAAATCGTGTCCTTTCCAAATGGCTTGAGTTAATGACCCATTTTCAAGTAACAAAGTCAAATGAAGAGTGTTTCACTGCCAAAAAGTGATATCATTAACAAGCTTTATGTTGTTTTTCTGAAACCCTCTTTGTCAAAATGTTGGAAAATCAATAAATCATTCCAGTCGAACTCTGAAGACCATATCGCCAGAAGAATTGTTCCGAGATACTACGGTGATATTTTGACAGTAGATATTAGTAACTATAAATTTCCTTAAATATATCTTGGCTATGAAAACAATGAAATCTGTGATGAAAGTGAAAAATCTTTCGAAATAGATCTGAAAATGTAAAATGTTCTTTCTAGTGAGCTGCAAAGTCGATGGGAAGTTCCTTTGGCTGCTCTGAAAGAGTGCTCAAGAGTTAGGATATTGGTCTAATGCCGTTATATAAAGAGCTCTCAGCCAATGAAGTTAGGTAAAAAAAATATTGTATGTTTACCGCTATTGTTTACCATTTCAGCGTCCGACTCGTTGGCTGAATGGTCAGCGTACTGGCCTTCGGTACAGAGGATCCCGGGTTCGATTCCCGGCCGGGTCGGGGATTTTAACCTTAATTGGTTAATTCCAATGGCCCGGGGGCTGGGTGTTTGTGCTGTGTCCAACATCCCTGCAACTCACACACCACACATAATACTATCCTCTAACACGCAGTTACCTACACATGGCAGATGCCGCCCACCCTCATCGGAGGGTCTGCTTTACAAGGGCTGCACTCAGCTAAAAATAGCCACACGAAATTAAATTACCATTTCAGCAGGACTGAAACGAGTGAACAAGTGATGTATTATGATTTAATTCGAAATTTAGCGGAATTTAGCGGGTTTTAAACTAAAATTTAGCGGATAAAATATTTCTCGACAAAGAAGAAGAAAAATGAATATGTTATTAAGGTCTTGGTGGTGATTACTGACTAGGCAACCATCCTCTATTAACACCAATAAGAGGGGAAACGGAAGAGGTCCGACACTTCGAAGAATGAAGGTATCGACAAGAGAAAGACAACGGTCACGAAAGGCATGAAAATGAAAGACTCTGTAGGTCGCGAATGCTCTAATACTGTTGAGGTCGGATATGAACAAGAGTTGACCAAGGTAGTTCAGATAGGACAGATGAGTCTGTCACAAGTAAGTGGAAGCCATGCTAGGACTCAGCTGAGGCCCCGTGGTCGCCAACCCACGCTCCTAAGTTAAGAGCCTCTGGGGCACTTCTAAGTCGCCTCCTCCTACAGGTGGTTATTATCCTACCACCCCCATCCACAGGAGATGAACATGTTATTACGCTAAAAAATAAGAATTTACTGTACATAAATGACATTAAGAGATATGCATTTTTTTGTTTGATTACAGGATGATGGCTCCCGTACATTTGATTGTAAGCATCAATGTAGGGGAATGGGTTAATCACCCGACACTCGCACTGCTGTACAAAGTACAACAGTAGCTTGTTCCATGGAATAAAAATAAAATTAGGGCACTGATATCGCCACTCATCACAGCAGTACGTATAATAACTCATATGTACCGGGGACGATATGTTCCTGGAATTCTATCCCGGCTGAAATTATAGACATGAGTAACCTAAAGCTATTCAGAAGAAAGTGTTGAAAGTTGTATCTATATTGAGGTTAATGACACGAAAAAGCACGCTCAAAAGTTAGATTACCAAATAAATATCAATATTATGTAAATGTAAGGTTAGTAACATTATAACTTAAATTTTTCACGGTTTAGTTTCTAATCATAGGAGAGAGAAAATCCACAAGAGATAGCTGCCCTAGAACAAGGGCTACCGTACGGTAACAGCATCAAATAAATAGTAATTTTCAAACTAATTATCTTAGGATAAAAAAGATTACAAATTTGTTTAAAATTTTGAAATTCCCCTGTTGTACAGCTATCGCGATCAGGAAGACTACTTTTCTTTATATATGCCGTATAAATGATGACTTACCACTGACAATGAATTACGTAAAACATCTAAATAAATATCTGAACATTCATTTAATCATATTTAAATTGGATTTTACGATAAGGTAAATTTCAGTTAAATTACATTTTACGTTAACTCTAAATTATATTAAATTTACTTTTAATTTTATGTAGTTATAATGTTCAATACATTACGTCTATCTTCTCCTTCTTAATCTGGTTGTCCACAGATATTAGGCCACAATCGAGAAATTACCAGCGTTTCGCCACAGTGTAGCAGCGGACACATCAGTTGGGTTGCTACACCTCCCCAAACCGGGCGAGCTGGCCGTGCGGATAGCGGCGCGCAGCTGTGAGCTTGCATCCGGAAGATAGAGGGTTCGAGCCCCACTGTCGGCAGCGTTGCTTACATTATTATACAAGTCTGGGAAGTACAAGGAATCGCGGGTCGGGTGAAACTGGTTCCCGCTCAGGCTCGTGAAACGCATCGTTTTGCAGCTAGGTGCGCTCTTCTTAGTCATAAAATTGCGCAGGTGAAGTACTCATTCAAACATTCACGAGCGTGTCAAAACGAATTTCTGTACTTTATGAGCTTTCTTGTGCTAGTGCGGGTGATCTGAAATTAATGACCGTATTTACGCAACATTCACCTCTATGGTGTAGTGGTTAGTGTGATTAGCTGCCACCCCAGGAGTCCCGGGTTCGATTCCCGGCACTGTCACGAAATTTGAAAAGTGGTATGAGGACTGTAACGGGGTCCACTCAGCCTCGGGAGGTCAACTGAGCAGAGGTGATTTCGATCCCCACCTCAGCCATCCTGGTAGTGGTTTTCCGTGGTTTTCCACTTCTCCTCTAGGCAAATGCCGGGATGGTACCTAACTTAAGGCCACGGCCGCTTCCTTCCCTCCTTCTTGTCTATCCCTTCCAATCTTCCCATCCCCCCCCCACACAAGGCCCCTGTTCAGCATAGCAGGTGAGGCCGCCTGGGCGAGGTACTGGTCCTCCCCCGAGTTGTATCCCTTGACCCAGAGTCTGAAGCTCCAGGTCACTGCCCTTGAGGCGGTAGAGGTGGGATCCCTCACTGAGTCCGAGGAAAAAACCGACCCTGGAGGGTAAAACAGATAAAGAAGAAGAAGATTTACGCAATGCGAACATCGGATAATTCTTAAGAAACATGGTGTACTATAGTATTCCTTACCGTAAATCAAAGATCTCAAAAAGATGTGGTATTACATTTCACAGATTTCCGAACGACGGAGAACTTAAAAAGCTAAATAGTGTTTGGCAATTTCTCGCCAAGGAAATAGACAGGGATCTCTGCGGAAATCTAGTGTGCATTCCACTGTTTGAAGTAAGCATTTTAAGGACTCAGATTAATGTTAATACAGCACTATAAATCCTACTTTCGAATGTCATTCAATCTGTGTTTCACGTTTTCCCCGGATACAAACACAATCACATACAGGAAGACCGCATAAGAGGAAGGCTACACAAGTGGGAAATGAAGCTAAACTCTACAACAAAATTCAACCTCATGTATAACCAACCACATCTACAGCCAGTGAAGAGGACCGTCCACCTGTAATTATCAGCGAACCATTATATAAAACCACGACTTATTAAAGTAAGATTGAAACTAAAGTAAGATTGAAACTGGAAATAATAGTTAGAAAATGTAGGAAACAAATAGCACTTAAAGTGAAGCAGACAATATTATCACCACTTTAAAAGAAAGGATGCATCAACTCAAAAATGAAAAATCAACATGGACGTGAGAATCAACTAAATATAATTACAGAACTAGCTGAACAAGGTGATTTTAAAGAAAATCATTTGATTGGGCAGATTCAAGCTTTTTGTAAAGAGAATTCAGAGAGAATACTATAAAGATCTGCATATTACTGTCCAACAGGTCATCCACAGGCTATAGGTTCCTATGATATCTTATATTTTGCACCTACTACACCAAAATTCTTTTAAAACCCACATTGACCATTCGAGAGGAGATATGGAAGTTACTTCTTTGGTACGAGCTCGTCTGATTGCAGAAAATAAATTTTTATAGCACGATCATGAAAAGGTAACTTCTCTCATCATAGATGAGATGGCAATTAAATCAGGAATTTTGACAAGCTTCTTGGAATAACTGATGAACAGCAGATGGAGATCCTTTCGGTATTGAAGACAAGCTTTCTAATAAATTGCTGTGCATTCTGTTCAAAGGTCTTTCCACACATTACAGGATTCCTGTGTCATTATTTTTACACACAACAAACTTTTGAACAGATTTTTAAAGCTAAATTAGGCTGGGCAGTGATATGAGATTCAAATGGTGACTCTGATTCTGAGACCAATTACAAAGACTATTTTTTAAGTATTAGATTTTACTTGTATATAAACTGACTATAAATTCTCAAAAACACTTTAAAACACCTTTGCAAATATGTATAAATTCGTATTGACTGGGGGTCCATACTACGACGACTCATAACCTCAAGATAATGATGTAAACAAGTTTCCAACAAGACATGTTAACATCATATTGACGGATTATTTGCACTAAACAAAAATGGACCATAAGAACCATTCAGAATACGTGGTTTCCCCGTAAATATCATAATTACCTATACATTAGCAAATTTTCACGAGCACTTGTCACCAAGGGCGCCCATGCCCGCGGGCAAGGTGGGGGGGGGGGGGCGGACGTGCACCCCCCCCAGCTCTCAGGGAAAGGAAAAATCTAATGTAGTCAGGTGTTTTTCTTTCAAGAAAATGATTTAAAAGTCGGTATTACGTAGAAGTGGTAGGAGATACCGTGGGTGGCATTCTACCGTGGAATACAATTCGCCATTCATCTTCCAAAATATTAAGAATACTACATACCCCCAGGTCTAGCCCCCTCCCCCCTTCCCGTCCAATAAACTATCCTATGGGCGCCCATGCTTGTCACAAGATCCATGCTGAACATAAGAAGACATTCAAAATTTGTGTCTTAGAAAGGCGATCCTAGCGGGAGAACTAAACACTAAATTCAGTGACCCCACTTCTAATTGCTCATTTCCCAGCCTTGCATAATAACGTAAGCAACGGTCGGCAGCCTGAAGATGGTTTTCCGTGGTTTCCCATTTTCACATCAGGACTGTACCTTAATTAAGGCCACGGCCGCTTCCTTCCAACTCTTAGCCCTTTCCTATCCCATCGTTGCTATTAGACCTATCTGTGTCGGTACGACATATAACCAATTGTAAAAAAAAAGACACCTTTCCAAGACGCTGGCGGCTAGTGTTCCGAAACCACTGCTACATTGGGGCGAAACGCTTGTAATTTTACGATTGAAAAGGCTTAAGAGATTAAATGTTTTTAAAACACTTCCTGTGCCTAAATCATGCTCCCGAGGCATTTCCTATTCTATTTAGAAACCATTCTTCTCTGTAAGTAGGTAAACTTTAATGTTACATGCCATATTTTTTGTGGTTAATTACAGTATTACAAATGATGACTCAAGCTGCAATACAAACTACCTGTACCATATTTATTGGCTTGCGTTGTAATTAATGGTGCAAAATTTGAAAAAAAAACCGGTTAATACAATGGAAAATGAACAACTAATAGGTTAGGCGAAAGATACCCAACAAGCGCGAGTGGTGGATGGTTAGTAATAGAGATGTGTCGTTCCTGACTGAACTGCTCCTCGGGATGCGTAAGTCTTCAAGGAAGGACTAGCTATGGAGTTGTAGTTCTTTAAGTCCCAACCGACCAATGAGACACTTGCATGTGATGTGAGCGGGACATGGTGGAACTAAGAGTAGGAGTAAGACTAATCAGAACAGAAGGTTGGGCAGTGATCAGCGAAAGGGAAGTTTACTTGTGTTGATTGATTGTATTATGTGATGCCAGTTGCGAAACCATAAAACTTGGCGTACATTTATGTAGCTCCTAAATATCGACATGATCTTTTACATTTTCGTGTCAGGAGACTAGCTATGTAGCTGTAGTTCTGTTAGTCCCAACCGACCGATGAGAGGCTTGTATGCGAATTGAGCGGGACGTGATGGGACTAGGAGTAGGAGTTGGAGTAAGACTAACCAGAAGGTTGGTCCGAAACCCTTCTACAGGAGTGCGCTGAGGAAACTTTCTAGTGAAATGAAAATTTACTAGTGTCGGTAGATGGATTGCAATACGAAACATCAATAGGGAAACAATAAAACTTGGCCTAAATTTATCGACACAATTTTTTACATTTTTGTGTTCGTGATGTAAAGTACTCAAAGCTAAAGTAGGCCTAATTCAAACGCACGTAATGTGATATTTAGAGAGTTTGAAATCATAGCTCAAGTTTCTTAATCAAAATATTAATAATATGGAATCAATGAACTCATAGTTTATCGCCGACCGGTGTAGCATGACGGTAAGCACTGCTTGCTTGTAACCCGGACTCGAGAAGCGCTGTGGGTTTGAATCTCTCCATCGGCTGTTCTCTAACGGTTTTCTGTAGTTTTCCCCTTTCCCTCGAGGAGCATGCTAGAATAGTACCTTCTTCAAAAACCATGGCTGATTCCTTCCAAATCCTTTTTCAAACCCCCACTTGCAAGTGAAATTAATACCACGGTTCGTGATCTTATTTTGTGACTGATGGCCAAATTTCAGAGGTATTGTAACATTGTTTCTGTAGATATTTAAAGGAAATACACTGAAAATCCAACTATTAATAATTTTGTTGTCAGTAACCTAATTGCTATGCCCTTTAAAACAATCATGATCGCTAATTTTTAAAGGTATATTCGGCTGCTGTGGTGCGAAGCACGTGCTGGTCACGGACCATGTTTTGGCAGCCCAGCCGCCTGGGACTCTAGCGGGCGAAGTTACTGAGGGAGAAGAGTAGGAACTAAAAGAACTGCTCCCAAAGAACTGTTCATTTCAGGGACTGAGCAGTTCTGACACCAGTCCTTCTGGGTAACTACTCTTACTCTAGTTAGTAAAGAACACCGCCGTCTCGATCCTCTTATACTGCCTGCTCTATGCCACTAGTTTAACACAGGAAGGCGCGACTACCAATATTTCTCCAAGTCGCCGTAAGAGTGCAGCAGTAGACGCACAATCTTCGCTGTCAGTGGGGGTGTAGCACTGTGTTAATGGAGCATGAATGTGTGTGAAAACCTGAGTTATTTCGTACAATGAGTAAACGTGTCTGGTCACTTCCGTTCGTACAAGATACATTTTGTATAGAACTGTGAAATAAATTAATCATGTTATGCTTATAGATATTTCAAAATTGATTTTAAGTTGTTGGTACTTGTTTCTTTCCGTTCGTGCAAGGTATATTTATCGTAGAACTGAAACTTCAGATCTTTCCCCGAAATATTCAGCTGTTGTGTACCATTTTGCCAATCTCGGCAAGGTGGTTCACAGCCAGATACGACTCCATGAAATACCGTCTAGAAGGGAATTAAGAGAAAAGCTGCTGTCGGCTTTATCTAGGCAAGGACCTAATAAAGGAAGTAGGCCTAATTGGATATCCTCAGATTACTTTCGCATCTGTGCCTTTACACCTTATTTCAGAATGTGATGGAGCCTCCGCGGCTCAGGCGGCAGCGCGCCGCCTCTCACCGCTGGGTTCTGTACTTCAAATCCCGGTCACTCCATGTGAGATTTGTGCTGGACAAAGCGGAGGCGGGACAGGTTTTTCTTCGGATACTCCGGTTTTCCATGTCATATTTCATTCCAGCAACACTCTCGAATATCATTTCATTTCATCTGTCATTCATTAATCATTGCCCCGGAGGAGTGCGACAGGCTTCGGCAGCCGGCACAATTCCTATCCTCGCTGCTAGATGGGGGCCTCATTTATTTCATTCCTGATCCGGTCGAATGACTGGAAACAGGCTGCAGAATTTTTCCAGAAGGATATTAAAGCCGTGGAGGGTAGTGGATTCCTTGTGATAAGAACTGTGATGGACAATCACAAAACAAACGTCTTCATGTTTAGACATTTTGGACAACCTCAGATATCCAGACAATAATATTCCAATCAAACTATAAACAGGAAATCATATCCTAATTTGCGGGTACTAGGTTCATGTTGTTGAAGGGAGGATGGAGTGTGACATTTGCGTCAGCAACATCTCACTGCCTAGAGCTTCGACACCGCTAAATGGAACTGAATATGCATCAGGACAGAGCAGGAGTTCGATACCTAAAACCTTGTTTTGTTGCTCTGGTGAAGCATCTGCAGGAGTTCGTTTAAGCTGCTGTGCCCTATTGTCGAAGTCTTTCAAACGTACGAGCGTA
Source organism: Anabrus simplex (assembly GCF_040414725.1). Classification (NCBI taxonomy): domain Eukaryota; kingdom Metazoa; phylum Arthropoda; class Insecta; order Orthoptera; family Tettigoniidae; genus Anabrus; species Anabrus simplex. Next base: position 325,667,159 of record NC_090268.1, read on the forward strand.
ATGCGAGGAGTTGCGACGTCTTCCCTTTCAGAATACCGGGCGAGTTGGCTGTGCGGTTAGGAGCGCGCAGCTGTGAGCTTGCATCCGGGAGATAGTAGGTTCGAACCGCACTGTCGGCAGCCCTGAAGATGGTTTTCCGCGGTTTCTCATTTTCACATCTTAATTAAGGCCACGGCCGCTTCCTTCCCATTCCTAGGCCTTTTCCATCCCATCGTCGCCATAAGACCTATCTGTGTCGGTGCGACGTAAAACAAATAGCAAAAAAAAAAAAAAAAAAAAAAAAAACTTTCAGAAAGTGTTTTGTTACAGTTTGAGGTCAAAGAAGATCAGCAAACTGTCAGTGATATTATCCTAACCAACTTCGTAAGATCTCTATTATTTGATATTGCGTTAGCAAGAACACAAAAAGTACGGTGCCACTCCAAGCCTTCCTCCAGGAAAATCTTTAAATTGTGCATTAAGAGGCCAACCGCGACTTCATACAGGTAATATTGCCGATATTTAATATTACTGATGTAATTTACGAGTTTCGGTGAACATATGACCATACTGCATAGTGTTTTGTAGGCTGTCGTCGTTAGAAGAAGTTTAGAACATTGTGCGTCTATGTCTGCCATCTAGCGGAGAAAATTGTCGCAGCGTAGTCGCAAAAGAGGCTCGCATAGAACAGGCAGTATAGGAGGATCGAGACGGCGGTGGTAAAGAATAAAACAACACATTTTGCACGATATTGTTTACCTGTATGTTCACTATTGCTCTCAACAATACGAGCACTATATCAAGAACTTCTCCGCAGTTACGAGCATTCACCGCAAGAGCACATCTATGGTTTTAAGTATAGGAAATGAAAATCGTATTCGTAAACCAATTATGCTGACAAAATCCGTACAGTATGATGAAAGGAATCAACCTGTTGGAAAGTTCTTTATATCAAGCGAGGCTGCAGTGTACCTGGATGATGTAAGTCTTTCTTACTAAATGCCTGCAGAAGTAGATACAGATTGCAAATTCTTTTTTTAAAACAGGAGAAGTATATATCACGCCAAACGATGACGCAGACTATCCTAGATAACAGATATTTCTATCAGTACGAAAAATGAAAAACTTTACAAATGCATTGAACTCAGGTCCTTAGTCGCCTTGTGTATGAATAGAGCTTAACGTAATTAACATAAACAAATATGCAACGAAATAAAGAGCATATAAACGACAAGAGAAAATCGCCATATATCGAAGGTACATATGAAGTTAACATAATTATATATTACGTATCCGAAGTGACCATAAACCGATAGTTCCATTCGCTTCCATGTCGCTGTGACTTGAGTACGACTGAATTCAGTCGACTTGTTTTGTGCTCACTGGACAGTGAAACGTGGAGAGATGCGTGACGGGAATGCGACTGAATTCAGTCGACTTATTTTTTTTAAGTAGTCGACTATTACGATAGTTTAAACTATCGACTAGTTCGATAGTTATCAGTCGATAGTGCCCTTCTCTAAACAAATGCATTGAACTCAGGTTAGTAGTGGAAACGAAGGTTGATTTCCTGCAGTAATTATGTAAGTTTACTACAGAAAAACGGCAGTACACTAAAATATTTGGAGAATACGCGTGTTCATAGTAGCCTATGCATCAATATTTCATAGCTAGAAGTGTTTTTACATTATTAACATAATCAAATATTTCTTAATTTGCCAGGGATTTTTCACTTGATATGTGTAAAAGCAATTATTATGTTCCATTTGTGACAAATTTTATAGTGATATTTGGGTGATACCAATGCGCACTATACCCGAGTAGTTCCTTCTGTACACTACTTACAATTACTACTCGTAATTCTCGTATAATACTTTATATTTTAATCATATTTTTACTGTCTTACCACAATTCCCTTGCATGTTCTTTTTACAGTAACGTGGAGTCGAAATATCGATGACAACATACGATGAGGAAGAAATCCTTCGTCCTGCTGTGGACGTTAGCTGTGCTGTCACTTCTTCTCATCAGTATACTTCTAAGTTTGGAAGGTAACTTAGTTTATTCACTACTCTGTACTTCTAACACACATTATAACCTTGTTTTAGAAACCACAAAGAGGTGGGGGAAAAAAAACGATGAGCATCTTAGTACTTTCATTATCTGCGTTGGCGCTGACATCTGAGAACCATCGCCATCTCGATCTTCGTACTGCCTGCTCTATGCGAAGCCTTTTACGAATAAGATGAAACAAAAATTCTCCGCTAGAGGCAGGCATAGACGCACAATGTTCTTAAGGCATTCAAAACAGTATGCAGTATAGCCGTATGTTCATTGAAGCTCGTTAATTACATCATTAATATTAAATATCGGTAATAGTACCTGTATAAATTGGTAGTTGGTCTCTTCATCTCGCAATTTAAAGATCTTCCTGGACAAAAGCTGGGAGTGTTAGCGGCTTCTTGTGTTCTATCCAACGTATCGGTGGAAAACGGTAAATAAAAATGTAAACAGACTCTGGGACGGGTTTAAAGAAATTGTTGAGGAATGCGAAAACAGGTTTGCACCTTTAAGGGTAGTAAGAAATGGTAAAGACCCATCTTATTATAACAGAGAAATAAAGAGACTAAGAAGGAGGTGCAGACTGAAAAGAAATAGAGTTAGAAATGGCTGTGGAAGTAAGGAGAAATTGAAGGAACTTACTAGAAAATTGAATCTAGCAAAGAAGGCAGCTAAGGATAATATGATGGCAAGCATAATTGGCAGTCATACAAATTTTAGTGAAAAATGGAAGGGTATGTATAGGTATTTTAAGGCAGAAACAGGTTCCAAGAAGGACATTCCAGGAATAATTAATGAACAAGGGGAGTGTGTATGTGAGGATCTTCAAAAGGCAGAAGTATTCAGTCAGCAGTATGTAAAGATTGTTGGTTACAAGGATAATGTCGAGATAGAGGAGCAGACTAAGGCCAAATAAGTATTAAAATTTACGTGTGATAACAATGACATTTACAATAAGATACAAAAGTTGAAAACTAGAAAAGCGGCTGGAATTGATCAGATTTCTGGGGATATACTAACGACAATGGGTCGGGATATAGTACCATATCTGAAGTACTTATCTGATTATTGTTTGGTCGGAGGAGCTATACCAGATGAATGGAGAGTTGCTATAGTAAGCCCTGTGTATAAAGGAAAGGGTGATAGACATAACGCTGAAAATTACAGACCAGTAAGTTTGACGTGCATTGTATGTAAGCTTTGGGAAAGCATTCTTTCTGATTATATTAGACATGTAATCACATAAATGGGATTGTAAATAAAGGGTAGGCTACAGATCTCTGCACATGGTTATGAGGGTGTTTAGGGGTTGTAGTAAGGATGTAAAGGAGAGGGCATATAAGTCTCTGGTAAGACCCCAACTAGAGTATGGTTCCTGTGTATGGGACCACCACCAGGATTACCTGATTCAAGAACTGGAAAAAATCCAAAGAAAAGCAGCTCGATTTGTTCTGGGTGATTTCCGACAAAAGAGTAGCATTACAAAAATGTTGCAATGTTTGGGTTGGGAAGAATTGAGAGAAAGAAGAAGAGCTGCTCGACTAAGTGGTATGTTCCGAGCTGTCAGCGGAGAGATGGCGTGGAATGACATTAGTAGACGAATAAGTTTGAGTGGACTTTATAAAAGTAGGAAAGATCACAATATGAAGATAAAGTTGGAATTCAAGAGGGCAAACTGGGGCAAATATTCATTTATTGGAAGGGGAGTTAGGGATTTGAATATCTTACCAAGGGAGACGTTCAATAAATTTCCAGTTTCTTTGAAATCATTTAGGAAAAGGCTAGGAAAACAACAGATAGGAAATCTGCCACCTGGGCGACTGCCCTAAATGCAGATCAGTATTGATTGATTGATTGATTGATTGATTCTAATATCAAAATAGAGGTTTTACGAGCTTGGTTAGAATAATATCGCTAACAGTTTGCTGATGTTCTTTGACGTCACACTGTAACAGAACACATTCTGAAAGGGAAGTAATAGCAAGTCGTATTACGCTCGTATATTTGGAGGAATTCCGGACTTCCGACAAAAGAGACAGCAACTTCAACAAACTTCCGCAACAAACGCTTAATTAGAGCAACAAAACAAGCTTTTGGGTATCGAGGTCCTCTTCTGTCCTGATGTGTGTGTTTTTAACAATTTGTTTTACATCGCACCGACACAGATAATTTAGATCTTACTACCTGATGTACCCGTGTTTCGCTACGGGATTCTCAAAAAGACTGACTTTGTGGTTTTCTTAACTGAAGTCAATATGGGTCATTACAAACACGTCAGTAGGAATGCAGCGATTAAAAGCAATATTATCATATAAAATACTCGATCAAATGAAAAACTGCACATTTTCTCATTTTTAACGAACAGTAAGTACTACGGTGTCGTTCTAACAGTCCAAATTTCCAGAACTGGAATGACCAGGCCGCAGACAGCCGTGAATACTTCTCTACCATTATTCCGTTAAATATGCACACTTCTCATTCCAATCAGTGCCTCAGAGTAGGGATTGAATAGCTCGAACGCTACGATGAACCGGTGTGTTACGTACCAGTAGTATCAGAAAATTTATGAAACAGAGGAATGGCATGCTAAGGAAGAAAGTTACCCAACTACCCAGCTACTTCCCGCCAATATTTAGGCAGATTGTTACACTCGTACGACTGGGCAAGTTGGCCGTGTGGTTAGGGGCGTGCAGCTGTGAGCTTGCATGCGGGAGGTAGTGGATTCGAACCCCACTGTCGATAGCTTTGAAGATGTTATTCCGTGGATTCCCATTTTCACACCAGGCAAATGCTGGGGCTACACCTAAATTAAGGCCACCCGGCCCCGCTGTGTAGGGGCAACGTGTCCGCCTGTCGTCCGGCAGCCCCGGATTCGATTCCCGGCCGGGTCAGGGGTTTTAAATTGTAAATGATTAATATCCCTGGCCTCGGGACTGGGTGTTTGTGCCGTCCTTAACGTTACTTTTCTCACATTCAACACTCTGCACTTCCACAATTCCAATTACACACAGGTTCAAAACATATGGTGCAAGTAGGGGCAAAATATCTCTATAGGTTGACGTCCCGAACAAATAGTATTTTAAAAAATCCAAGGCCACTTCCTTCACAGGCATAGCCCTTTCCTATCCCATTGTAGTCATAAGATATAACTGTGTCGGTGCGACGTAAGGCAAATTTTAAAAAATACTCGAGAGCAGCAGTAATCCAATCTATCGGAGATGAGTGGCAACAGAAAACAAAGCACATCACAACAAACAATGGTCAATGTAATGTTATTGTTGATCAGTTTTATGAGCTTTCTATATTGTAGGCCTTCACATTTAGTTTTCTTTCGACTCTGTGATCTTAGGGCAGCTTATAAAATTATAAATAAATACGCTATAAATAGCGTAGATTGTAGTTCCTTATTCTCCGACTTTACATACTGATTTTCATTACATCCTGCCTACCCATTTTCTCGTGACTCGGCGCTGATAAGGACTTAGGAAGAATCATCCAAATTCATGAATATCTCTGATCATATCCGTTATGGTAACAATGTGTAAGACATAAATGATCGGAAATATAATACTATACAACTTTAGTTATGCAGTATTTATCTATACGACCACTAATAACATAATTATTTGGGAATTAAATTTTGGGCCTACCCCTAAACTACCATTTCATTCGCGTGAATAAAATTATTTATGGCCTAGATTGTAGCGACGTATTCCCCGACTTTGCACAGCCATTTTCATTATGATAGGACCAGTAATAACGTACATATTTGAGAATTCCATTTTAGGCATTCCCCTAAACTACCATTTTTCTCAGCGTGAATACAATTATTTATAGCCCAGATTGTAGCGACTTATTCCTTGACTTCCCCTGCCGATTTTCATTAAGATACGACCATTAATAACAAAGATTTGAGAATTAAATTTCAGGCCTTCCCCATAACTACCATTTCACTCAGCGTGAGTAAAATTAATTATGGCCTAGATTATAACGACTTATTCTATGACCTTGTGTACCGATTTTCATTAAGATATGGTCACTAATAACATAAATATTTGAGAGTAAAATTTTAGGCCTTCCCCTAAACTACCATTTCAATCAGCGTGAATAAAATTATTTATGGCCTAGATTGTAGCGACTTATTACCCGACTTTGTATACCGATTTTTATTAAATTCTCTTCAGCCGTTTTCTCGTGATGCGTGTACAGACAGACAGACAGACAGACAGACAGACAGACAGACAGACAGACAGACAGACAGACAGACAGACAGACAGACAGACAGACAGACAGACAGACAGACAGACAGACATTACAGAAAAGTAAAAAGTGCGTTTCCTTGTTACTGTGGGCACGACTGATACAGAAATACCATCCTTTTAAAATTCTGAGCAATGTACAGACAAAACTCTTATTTTATATAACTTATATAGATATGGCGACGATGGGATAGTAAAGCGCTAGGAGTGGGAAAGAAGCGGCCGTGGCCTTAATAAACACACCCTCTGTACTTGCCTGGTGTAACCGTTCGAAAAGACGGAAAAACCATTTTCGGGGCTGCTGACAGTAGGGTTCGAACCCAAACCGCGCAGCCACTCTTTCGATTGCCCTAATGCATAATCAGTTCCACTAGTGGTGTCAAAGACAGTGAGATGTTGCTGACGAAAATGTCACACTCCATCCTCTACGAACCACGTACCCGGAAGCTAGGGCGATCGACTGGGACATTATCTTTTGGACATATGAGGTTGTCCAAAAGAATCAAGGCGTGATCTGGGAGAACCATTTCGTCACTTTCAAATCTCTGTGTAGGTTTTCGCACTTTCGGTTGGCAAGATTTCGCTGCAAAATTCAGTATGGTCATTTACATAGGATGCTTTAGAATGAAGCATGAGTACCGACTTTACTGTCCGTTGGATATCATTTATGCTGATGTTCTTGCGTCAGTAATGTTACTGCTTCCTCCTGCCATTCTCACACAGCTGACAAGAGCTTGAACGGAATCTCCAGAAAATCTTCTGTTTGAGGACGTGGAAAACTTCATTTTGAAGGAGGTGAATGTATAGTCAAAGGCAGAGGTCATAGTGAAAAGAGTGCTCCAGCTGTCTTCCTAGAAAAGCTCGGACCTTGGCAAATTCCACACTAGAAAGTAGGTTGCAACGACAGTGAAGTTTTTTGAGAGTCCATTCACGACAAAATAGAGTACTGTACCTAACTTAACCGCTAATGTGAAGCATTTACCTATGCACTAATCATATACCCTCTCTCACCGACTACTACATAAAATGTATCACTAGTTCTGTCATATTTTATCTTTCTTCAAGAGCCATTTCATCAGGCACAACAGACAAGTTTCTCCATTGGTTGTACGTTTTCAGTTTTGTTGTAAGCCTAGTTCTTGTTAAAAGGGGTACCAGTATTCCGATATCACATTCCATATTTCTTATACACCAATCTAAAATGCTGTGCGAAGGGGCTGACAATAATTTTGAAAGTCCTTGATGCTCGTATCCTTCAGGAGACACTAATCCCCACGCCACGAAATACCTAATACTCAGCTCTGACCATTCTAGTTTAATCTTCCCAAAATTATTTATCTGATAAATAAAAAAAACAGCCTTTTGATTTCTTTTATCAGCGGCATTTTATATAGCATTGATTTTGTCAAATTCAGGATTTTTATCTAGTCTTTCGTGCAAAGTTTTCAGTTCATTTCTCATGTTTGCCACCCTATGAAGTCTAAATATTTGACATCAAAGCTTTATTATTATTTTTTTAACAATTTACAAATTGCTTTATGTCGCACCGACACAGATAGGTCTTATGGCATCGATGGGACAGGAAAGGGCTAGGCGTGGGAAGGAAGCGGCCGTGGCCTTAATTAAGGTGCATCCCCATCATTTGCCTGGTGTGAAAATGGGAAACCATGGGGAAACCTTGTCAGGGCTGCCGACAGTGGGGTTCGAACCCTCTATCTCCCGAATACTGGATATGGCCACACTTAAGCGACTGCAGATATCGAGCTCGGTTCGAAGCTTGTTAATTTGTCCTCTGTGGTGAGTGGAACTACAGTATTTGCATTAAGGATATCCACTTGAATTCCAATTTCACTTTGTGAAGTTCACGGACAAAGCCCTCATTCCACAGAGTAGTCGCCTGGTTTTCATACTTACCGCCATCTGGGGAACTAGTACTAAATTATTTTCATTCCTCATCTGAAGTGGAAACCGGGCCTCTTAGATGCCGTCGCCGTCTCTCAAGCCAGGATATTTGTAGTGGTGATGGAGATGCGTGGAGAAAGTGAGGGTGTTGGCGGCCGTGGCCTATACCAGGAACAGTACCGTTATTTGTCTTAGTGCAGGAGAATGGAAAACCATGCAAAACCATTCTCAGGACACCCGACGGTGTGGAACAGCCCCTCCCCGTCTCCCGAATGCAGAGATATAGAGCCACGGTGGAGCCATGACCAGCCCTCCTTTGCTCGGTTGGTCGGTCGGAGTGCAGAGCTGTCGTACTACGGACCAGCCGTGGCCACTTGTGGGCCGAAGCCTATTCTGCAATCATCGACGCCGACCTGGGAAAGTAAAAGTCTTAACTGTATTTGGTTCTTTGATTTCCAAGTAAGAGTCTTGACTTAGATGCCCAGTTGAAGCTATTATTAGTATAATGCGAAAAATGCTTATGAATGCTGTCATCACGGACAATCAAATCGATGCTTGTTACACAGATTGCACATTCCTTACGAGCTTTAACCTGCTGGGACTGTAGATAACTCGTATATTGAGGGGAAATAAGTTGCATGACGCTTGGCTTTAATATATATATATATATATATATTTTTAAATTGCTAAAGTCGCATGAACTCGTAGAAGGTTTGTGGCGACGAAAGGATGAGAAAGATTGGGGAGCAAGTGGCCGTGACCTTAATTAAGGCACAGCCCCAGCATTTGGTGTGAAAATGAGAAACCATGGAAAACCATCTTCAGGGCTGCCGACAGTGAGATTCGAACAAAATCTTTAATTTTGCTTTCTGAGAATTTGTATTGCGAAAATGAATGCTATATACGCGAGAGTAATGTGAGGGCATCCATCTGCGTTTTTATTCTTTTTTTTTATTAGGAACTTGCTTAGATATAGTCGACAGTCACTTTTCTCTTAATTCCTTCCTAGAGAGTATTCCATGGAATCATATCTCTTCTGGCTACACGAACTACCACCTTGCAGAGATCTGCAAATTTGTACATAACAATTGAATATTTCGGTGGGGGTGGGGGATATGCCGTCTCAGTTCAACACAAAAATATTACTTGCACAACTTTAAAAATACAATATCTATAAGCGTAACATGATTAATTCATTTCACAGTTCTGTACAAAATAGCACTTGTACAAAGGGAAGTGAGTAGGCACGTTTACTTATACGAAATAACTCAGCTCTTCACACACATACAGTAAAGGCATCAAGAACCCAATGCAACACCCACACTGACAGCGAAGATTGTGCTTCTATGACTGCATTCTCACGGCAACTTGAAAAAACATTGGTATTCGTGCCTTGCTGTGTTAAACTAGTGGCATAGAGCAGCCAGTATAAGAGGATCGAGACGGTGTTGCTTAGAACACATTTAATTTAACGTTATTAACTGAGTAAAAGCAGCTCTATCATTGATTGTAAAGTAATTCATAAACAGCCTCAGTTTATATCATATGCTCGATATGCACTGACATGTATAGTATCATAGTTGGACGGCTTCTTCCATGTTAAGGAGCAATTAAAATATATGCATAAATATGATTAACTCGATTAAAGACATTTATTTATTGCAAAAACAAATCCGAGCTTTCCAACAAATAAATAAGTGGCTTTAATCCAGTTAATCATATTTATTTATACAATCTTTACGTTCATTAAAAAGAGCCATTGTTTGCTTTTACCCGCCATTTTGTTGGACGTGTTTCCGGGAATTGCATAAGTAAATAGATTTTTTAGTTTATTCAATGGCTTTAGGAGTCTACTTGGTGGCCATGATCATTAAGGCATCAACTCTATATGGTCTGACACGGTGGTTAGCAGGTTCGAGTCCCGTTGGACGAAAAAATATTTATCAACAGAATGTTGGCCGGCAAGGTAGGACAGATGGTAATATACAATGTCTAATCACTAGGTTGCGTGCCAAAAGCTTGAATTCAGTTCCAAATCTCCCCGCATTGTTCACATGGAGAGAGGGCATTTGACGCTGTTAGTGACTCGTTCTTCGGATGGGGCAGACCCCTTGGTGCTATTCGACAGGAGTAGGCTATGTGCCGGCACCAGGTTTCATCGTCTCACTTCTATCATAGGTCTATATCATGTCATTCATTTCATCTCCTTAACTTCTCTGATGAGGTTGACAGGGTATCCAGTCGTAAAAAATGTCTCGCTACAGTGGTGGTGGTGGTGGTGGTGGTGATTATTGTTTTAAGAGGAAGTACAACTAGGCAACCATCCTCTATATAACACTAATCAGAGAGAAAATATGGAAGGGTTCTTACACTTCGAAAAATGAAGGTATCGGCCAAAGAAAGACAAGGGCCACGAAGGGCGTGAAAATGAAAGACTCCGTAGCCCTCGCAAACCTAATAGCGTCGGGGTCGGAAAAGAACAAGAGTTGACCAACGGAGGTCGGATAGGATAGATGAAAGTGAGGAACCTGGCACAAGTAAGTGGAAGCAATGACAGGACTCAGCTAAAGGCACCGTGGTTCCAAGTTGAGAGCCCCTGGGGCCTCTTTTAGTCGCCTCTTACGACAGGCTGGGGATACCGTTGGTGTATTCTACCACCCCCACCCACAGGGGGATCTCGCTACGAAGATTAATCTCGTTTCGTACTCTACACTGTAGAGAACGGGACAAGGACTAGACATACATACACATACATACATCTTTTTTTTTTTTTTTTTTTTTTTTGCTATTTGCTGTACGTCGCACCGACACAGATAGGTCTTATGGCGACGATGGGACAGGAAAGGCCTAGGAATGGGAAGATGGGAAGGAAGCGGCCGTGGCTTTAATTGAGGTACAGCCCCAGCATTTGCCTGGTGTGAAAATGGGAAACCACGGAAAACCATCCTCAGGGCTGCCGACAGTGGGGTTTGAACCCACTATCTCCCGGATGCGAGCTCACGCTGCGTGCCCCTAACCGCACGGCTAACTCACCCTGTTACTTACATACATACATACATACATACATACATAAGCCTTGTTGGCCTTACAATCAGCTACACACTAGATTTGACAAGATTTATTAATGCACTTAACTTATATAATTTATTGAAATTGTCGGAATGAGTACCACCCAGTGCAGCTTCGTTTCGGAAGTTGGAACAACTGGCACTATCTTCGCAGAGACATCGAGAGAAATTAGTATATTACCTTCCTCGATTTCGTGTTCCGCATCAGTTGATCTGGTTTGCATTTCGCGACCCTGGCTTACCTGGTGGTAGTGGTGGTGGTGATTATTGTTTTAAGAGGAAGTACAACTAGGCAACTATCCTCTATTACACTAATCAGAGAGACAAAATGGAAGGGATCCGACACTTCGAAAAATGAAGATGAAAATGAAGATATCGGTCAAAAGAAGAGAAGGGCCACGAAGGGCGTGAAAATAAAGGACTCCCTAGGCCTCGCAACCTAATTCCGTCCGGATCGGAAAAGAATAAGAGTTGACCAAGGGAGGCCAGTTAGGATGGATGAAAGTGAGGAGCCTGGCACAAATAAGTGGAACCAATTGCAGAACTCACCTAAGGGCCCCGTGGTCACCAACCCTCGCTTCTTACGACAGGCAGGGGATACCGTGGGTGTTATTCTACTGCCCCCACCGACAGGGGATTGCGTACCTGGAGCAGCTACAGGTATATGATCTGGTTCAGAATATTATATTCGAACACTTCCTATCGGGTACGCTATGCCACCGGCACCTGGGACAGCTTCCCTGTGAAATTCGGTGTCGACCAAGGCTCACTATTGTCGCCACAGGTACATCATCACTCGGGGCTGCAACGGAGTGTTTCTTGGACCCTAATATACGCCGACGATGTCGCGCTCGTAGACACCACTCGAACACAAATGCACTCCCAAGTTGAAGAATGGAACAACCGCCTGTCCCTATATGGTCTCCGCTTGAGCACCAGAAAGACAGAATACCTGGAAACTAATCCAAGTGATGACAGGAGAGAGCTTAGCAAAGACAGATAAGCTTCAGGTACCTTGGGTCTCGCCTTCAGAGTGACTGCGACATAAAAAACGAAGTGCATGCTAGTATAAATGCGACTCGGATGCGGTGAAGGGAAGTCACTGGCGTAATTTGTGACAAAAGAATGCATCTTCAGCTAAAGTCAAAGATATATCGAGCAATAGGACGTCCAGTTGCGCTGTATGGAGCTGAATGGCAGCCGGCCAACAAAAGCCCTCAATGCTAACGTCCCGCCATGGAGATGGAAAGCTGGTCGGTGGAAATTTTTTTAACCACACCAGGAATGACACAGTTCGGCAGCAAATGGGCATCGCGCCAATTACGGAGAAAAGGCGGCTCCGATGGTATGGCCATGTTCTACTACGTGTAGCATCAGGCACAGTCGCCAACCTCGCCTTCCACTTGGACCTAAACAGTGACCGCCCATCTGGACGACCAAATCGTGCTGGAGAGATACAGTAAAAAGCGTACATGAGAGACGTTGGATTGTGGCTAACTAACGCCCACGACCGCGCAAAAATGGCGTTTAAGAACTCGAAGAGCGGATCCTGCACCTGCTATGCGACGCGAAGAAGAAAAATAAAAAGAACAATACAGGGAATTCGCGACGCCAATCTTGAATAGGTGGCTCGTGAAAGATCCGTGAGTGAACGGCGCACGTATAAGCGAAGTGATTAGACTTCTGTTTGTATGCCAGTTAGAGAATTATGGTGCTACCGGCGGGCGTGGCAGGATGACTTCATACTGATGTCCTCTGTGTTGATTTGTGCTGATCCATATCTCGTTCCATAGAATTTTACGCTATTGACCAGGGATGACCGGGTTGAAACAATGACGTCGCGTAGCGCATCGTTTACTTGTCTATATTCCGTTGTGTGTTCTAATGTTAGCAATACACGCTTCGTTAAATATCGCCCGAATCCTTTTCAGGTCTTATTACGGAACGACAGTGTCAGAGTTTGATCGTGCCATGGTGCAAGTTGACTTTAGTACGTTCCAGTGGCGTATCCTGGAATCTCCACTGAGGCATGCAACTAGTAACCATGCAGTTAACACAATGTATTAAGTAAATTTCAATTCTACTCACCCTAATTACATGTAAGTGAACTCGAGCCAAACAGTTTTACTGTAAGTTCTTGGATTGAACGTGCGTACACAATTCTTGTTTTCTATTTTTAAATTTACGAGAGTCCGCCTCTGTGGTGTAGTGGTTAGTGTGATTAGCTGCCACCCCCGGAGGCCCGGGTTCGATTCCCGGCTCTGCCACGAAATTTGAAAAGTGGTACGAGGGCTGGAACGGGGTTCACTCAGCCTCGGGAGGTCAAATGAGTAGAGGTGGGTTCGATTCCCACCTCAGCCATTCTGGAAGTGGTTTTCCGTGGTTTCCCACTTCTCCAGGCAAATTCCGGGATGGTACCTAACTTCCTTCCCTCTTCCTTGTCTATCCCTTCCAATATTCCCATCCCCCGCAAGGCCCCTGTTCAGCATAGCAGGTGAGGCCGCCTGGGCGAGGTACTGGTCATCCTCCCCAGTTTTGTCCCCGACGCAGAGTCTGAAGCTCCATGACACTGCCCTTGAGGCGATACAGGTGGGATCCCTCGCTGAGTCCGAAAAGCCGAGGGAAAAGCCAACCCTGGAGCGTAAGCAGATTAAGAAGAAGGAGAAGAAGATTTTTTTTGCTACGGGCTTTACGTCGCACCGACACAGATAGGCCTTATGGCGACGATGGGATAGGAAAGGCCTAGGCCATGGCCTTAATTAAGGTACAGCCCCAGCATTTGCCTGGTGTGAAAATGGGAAACCACGGAAAACCATCTTCAGGGCTGCCGATAGTGGGATTCGAACCTACTATCTCCCGGATGCAAGCTCACAGCCGCGCGTCTCTACACGCACGGCCAACTCGCCCGGTAAAGAAGAAATATACGAGGGAAGGTAGAGGTCTCCCGGCTTGAACTATTTGAATCTTTTCATCAAACGAACGGCCAGTAAACTGATTTACAATTATATCCGTTTTAGACTCATCCATCGTTAATACCACAATAAGCGCAAAATATAATGAAAGGCCGAAAACGACGAATAGCACAGGAACAGCACACACAGAATGAACTCACTAATCAGCAAAACACACAATGAATTAACTCACTAGTTAGCCACAACTGTAGCACTGGAGGAAAGTCACCTCAGTTGCATTGGTCAGTTTCGTCACGTTGGGTTCTCGCTGGGGGATAACCTGTGGGTCCCGTTCGCTGTAACATGTCGACTTTCTCCAAGTTGCTAACAGATGGCAGAGGGTAGCACGGGTATGGGGTGACAAATTCTGACCAAGTTTCAATTGCAGCGACATCGTTCGGAGGGTTTCAGAACTACGTCTGCCACCGAATGCAATTTTAAGATTGAATGCCTTGCATCATTAACTCCGCCATGCTGTCTCTTTCTTCCTAGAGAGGAGTAGACGGTGAGACTACACCAGCACCACACGTAGTCAAGCAAGGGAACTAGTACAGTTGCGCGGACCTTTTGAATTTCTGAGAGATGAAATCGTTAATATTTGACTTAAAACAACCTAAAATCGTACATCAGACAGTTCTTTGTGTTATCATAACGCATGCAGTGAATGCCTTGCATTCAAGGAGAATACGCCCCTGGTACGTTCCGACGCTGAGGTGAAGAAAGTGTATTGTTGACATTAGGACACAAAGACATGCAGACAGGTACTCTTGCATGCTACACGACGGTCGCTTCACTTCATATTTTCAGAATCGTGAATCCAACAAGGTCATCCCTGTTATAGAGACAGGTTATGGACAGATGACAATTAAGAATAATGGCATTTCATTAAAACTTTGGTGGCAGGTAGAGACCACCACAGAGTGTGTCTAATGATGATTTTTCACACTCCAGACCCAAACTGAGCCTGAGTGAACTTACGAGACATTCCATATTAACAAATGCAAAGAGTGAAAGAAATCAGAATTTTACAGAAAGATATTAACTCTCATCCTCGCAAAACTTGTGCACTAGAATAATATTTAAAGTAGAAATAGCAGGCCCCGGAGATTGGATGAAGCCAGTACCGTGAACATGGAGGCAATGATGATCAGACATCAACTCTGATGGGTCTACCACATTACCCATATGCCCAACACACACCTTCCAAAGCAAATGACGTGTTTTCAAACTGAAAGATGGACTACGCAATCAAAAAGGACAGCATAAACGATACAAGAACGTTCAAAATTCTTAGTCTATATGAAAAAATGCCCAATTGAATTCTGTACTAAATTTTTAAGCACGCTCAGCAATTCACGACAATTTAGTAGCTTCACAGAACTTGACACATAACATAGCATTGCTTTGTTAATATCAGGCTGCTCAATCCACGACGTTGTGGTAGTAAACACAAATTAGGCTACAACAAAAAGGATAATTTTACTGATGACTTTTCGTAATATTATCCTTTGAAAACACCAACTAACACCTTCAATACTGTTGAAATAACAACATGCAACTATCATGGAGGCAAGACTTATGCTTACCTGAAAATGCACTAAAACTGTGACGTCATCCCCGTAGGAATGTCAAGTGTACAAGGCTGGAACTACCTATCCAGTTGGTCATGTATCCGTCAATGAGTGCGTGTTCTGAATTGTCGAGTTACTTCGATGTGAAGATGTTTATTTAAAAAAAAATGTGTGCTGTATGTGCCTACCGTGACGGTGAAGCGGATACTGCAGTGCGAAGGAAAGGTGTGATAGGAGACGTGGTAAGCTGTATAATTTGGCGAGTCATCTTTCGAATTGCAATAAACATATTTCCTCTTCCGATAGGATGTATATCCTAATGAATGTTTTACGATGCCTTGACTTTTAATAGTGATATCGATGTAGCAAGATTAATTGGAAAAATAAAATTTGCTTTGGAATAATATAGGATTTATTATCAGTTTCATCTTAAGTACAGTATTCGCCAGAGATTTTGATACGAGCGGCTATTATTTTTTACTCATATTCAGTAGTCTATCAGTTAATACAAATCGCCTTATCGTGTGCCGATATATTTTAGGTAGTTATTATGTAGAATAGGATCTTAATGTTGTGGTACTGGATCTTCTAAAAAAAATTAAGAATTCTAAACTTCAGGTTTTGAATGTTGAGGACAAGTTTGTTACAATAATCATGAATTACATTTACGCTAATATAAAACTGATGTATTAAGCGGGAAAGAGAAAAGGGATTGCCGAAAATGGATTGCCGGACTGTATGGCTCAGGTGGTTGAGGGTCTGGTCTTCTGATCCCAACTTGGCAGGTGCGATTCTGGCTCAGTCCGGTGGTATTTGAAGGCCCTCAAACACGTCATCCTCGTGTCGGTAGATTTACTGGCACGTTAAAGAACTCCTACGGGACTAAATTTCGGCACCCGGGCGTCTCCGAAAACTGTAAAAAGGAGTTAGTGGAAACTAAAACTATTATTATTATTATTATTATTATTATTATTATTATTATTATTATTATTATTATTATTATTCAAATACCACCCGACTGAGCCAGGATCAAACCTGCCAAGTTGAGGTCAGAAGGCCAGTGCCTCAACTATCTGAGCCACTCAGCCCGGCGATTATTATTATTATTACTAGCAGTTTCCCTCTGGCTCCGCCCGCAATACACAAAGTATGGTGTTGTTCGTTACTATCCTCACGGATCTATTTGCAAAGTTTCGAGTTAATGAAATAAAGCACATGATCTGATGTGGTAATAGAATGTAATATTATGTCAACAAAACACTTGAAAATACATCACACAAAGAAATTGAGTGAAACGTTCCTTGGAACAACACTACGCGCCGAACTGTTAAAAAGTCCTTCAAAGATCTTCGTCATGGAGACAAATGTACTCATGACTTTTCTCAGAATCTACCAATTTAAGTAGTTATTACCTCAAAAGAACGCGCTTGATCCAATGAGTGTTTTTAGACCAAAACGAACTTCGTACCTCAATTAGAACGAAAGATATGATTGCTTCAATGAGAAAAAATGTTGAAGAAATGAGACGTCAAATTGAATGTGCACTCATAACTTTCCTCAGAATCAATCAATTTGAATAGTTTAGAGCTGAAATGAAAGAGCTTGATCCACTGAGTGTTCTTAGGTCAAAACGAACTGCATACCTCAGTTAGAACCAAAGGTATGATTGCTTCAAAGATACAAAAAATTGAAAAATGAAATAATTTGAGGAAGGCGGAAGTTAAGTGATTTATAGTACCGGTATCTGATGACAAATCTGTGCATGAATACCTCTAAGTGTTAAAATAATGAAGGAAATTGACCGGTTAGAATGGCCGGACTAACTGACTTTAGATTTCATAAATTCTTTTAATATATAGATTATTATTATTATTATTATTATTATTATTATTATTATTATTATTATTATTATTATTATTATTATTATTATTATTATTATTATTATTATTATTATAAAAAATGAATCGGGGTCCGAAGCAGGTCTCCATATTTTCACCCTTACATTCAAATTACAAGGCTGCCATAGGTCCCTTCCCAGTAAAAAGCATGAATTCTGAGTCACTACTGAAGCTAACAGTAGTTGTTCTCGAACTAATAAATGAACCTCGCTTTCAGTGAACCAGTAGGAAAATGTCTAAGCTTGTAAGCGGCGGCATTTTAAATACTGGGTTCCTAATCCAGCCTATCCTTCGAAGGCTCTCTTTTCTTCTGTTTGACAATGTGCATTTATTGAATTATATTTGAAATAATTGGTTATCCGATCTTCATAAAATTATTGTGACAGTAGAGATGTTAAATAATAAGGTTACTGTTATTTCTCCAATATCTAAATTTAATCTCTAAATAGAGATGTGCCTATATACTCACATTACTTTTTATTTTCTAACAATTTTCTTTTAATACTTTTATAAGTGCTCATTTAGGCAAAGCTGTTTGTTAGGCATGATTTAGTCGTATTTATTGCATGTAGTATTTATTTATTCACTTACATGTTTCGTTATGTCAGTCTTGTGATATTCACACTTTTTCTTGGCCTCCACCTGAACCGAAATGGTAAGAATTATAGGGAGATGCGTTCAGGGAAACGGGATGGACTAGGGAACGGTGATGAGAGTGTAGGGAGCTGGTAGTCAAATAAGATTAAAAGATTGTTAGTGGTAAAATGTAGAAGTATTGTACCGAAAGGAATAGAATTAAGTAATTTAATGGATATTTACAAGATATTGTAATAGGAGTTGAATCGTAGCTCAGAAGTAATATTATGGATGCGGAAATTTTCAAAAATAACTGAAGGGCTTATCGTAGAGACAGGATGGGAACGGTAGGTGGGGTAGGATCCATACTGGTGAAAGAGGAATTTGTAAGCTACGAAAAAGTTAAGGATGATAAATATGAAACTCTAGGTGTAAGGCTCATCTCTAGAGAAAATAGGGGTGTACAGACCTGGAAAGGGTGGTGCTGACGCTGGTGCGGAGTTATTTGATAAGACAATCAGCTACGTGGGGAGCGACAAGAATGGCAGCGTTATTGTCGCAGGCAATCTGATTTTTCCAAATGTTAACTGGGAAGGTAATGCGAATGACAGAAAACATGACCAACAAATGATTTTAAAAAGTTAATGAGAAGGATTGGAATCAAAGGTGATGTAACCCATTAGAGGGAAACGTATTTTAGGCGTGGTTAAAACTCTATACAGAAACTGAAGTGATAGATGGCATAAAGAGAGGCATTGTGGAATTTAAAGAAAAAGTATAAGTGGAAAATGGTAAATATATATTTTTTACAATTGGCTTTACGTCGGCACCGACACAGATAGGTCTTATGGCAACGATGGGATATGAAAGGCAAGGAGTTGGAAGGAAGCGGCCGTGGCCTTAATTAAGGTACAGTCCCAGCATTTGCCTGGTGTGAAAATTGGAAACCACGGAAAACTATCTTCAGGGTGCCGACAGTGAGGTTCGAACCCACTATCTCCCGAACGCAAACTTCCAGCTGCACGCCCCTAACTGCATGGTCAACTCGCTCGGTGAAAATAAAAATATAAACAGCATATAGAATGATTTTTTAAGAAATGAAAACAGGTATCTATTTACCTTTAAAGTTAGTAAGGAATGAGTAAGATCCACTATTTATAGTAGAGAAATAGAGATTAATTGAAGGTTAGAAAGAAATAGAGTTAGGAATGGTTGTGGAATTAAGGAGAGATTGAAAGAAATTATTGGGGAATTGAATTTAGGAAGTAAGTCAGCGAAGGATAACATGATGGCAGATATAATTTGGCAGTCATATGAATTTTAGGGGAAAAGTATGTATAGGTAGTTTAAGGTTGAAATTGGTTCCAGGAAGGACATTCCAGATATTATTAATGGACAAGGGGAGTACATATGTGAGCACTTAGAGAAGGAAAAAGTATTCAATCTGCAGTATTTAAAAATGGTTGAATATAAAGACAATGTGCAGACAGAAGATGTGACTAATACTGGAGAAGTGCTGAAATTCACCTATGATAATAAATATACAATGGTTTTAAGCTAGAAAAGCAGCTGGGATTGATAAGATTTCTGGGGTATACTAAAGGCAATGGGTTGGAATATACTGCCGTATCTGAAATGTTAATGATGATAATGATGCTTGTTTAAAGGGGCCTAACATCTAAGATCATCGGCTTGGCTTTTGATAGGATAGATCATGGGATACTGCCGACAAAAATGAAGGCTATTAGTCTAGACGAAAGAGTGGTTAAATGGTTGACTAAATTTATAGAAAAGAGAACTCAGAAAATTAGAGTAAGTGAAGCATGAACTGATCCTGAAATGATAAAAAAGCGGGGGTTGTAATTTTCACAAAGAGGAACAGACCTCTTAGTTTTAATTACTGTGTTTATGGGGTGAGAGTACCTCACGAGGATCACTGTAACTACTATGGGTAGAAGCACCAGTCATTGACACTCTTAAGGGGAAGTTATACTTTATTTAATTCTACTTCCATTTATTCTATTCGTTTGAACTTTCTTTGATGCTGTGAATATAATGTACAGTCCTTTCCTTATCTAGGATATATTTGTTTTAACTATACCGTTAGCAGTTAACTGGATATTTTTCTTTGTTTCAAATGTGAAAACTTACCCAGTCAATGACATGCTAAAAATTTAAAATTACCAAGAGTTAACAGTTAAGAAAATTATAACTACGTGCAACAGCATCATCCTTATTAGCAAATTCGGCGTAGGAATATAATTAAGAACATGAAATAAACAACATTCCGTTAATAATAAAATAAAATAAAAATTATTCAGTTGTATCATAATAACGTAATGATATCTGAGAGTTGGGCTTAACTCTTAAATTTGCAAGAGTTACTGTTTTGAAAACAATCTTACATAACACACAACAGCATCCTCTGTACCACACCTTACTTCGGAATTTTATTCATCACATCACGAGCAGATTAACTAAATCAAGCACAGAGGTAAATATTAAGTTATTACTGAATAAATAAATCGCTTAAGAAAACAATTTTGTGAAGTTAAAAAAAATAAACCATTCCTAACTGGAGAACAGTTGGTGGTAAAACACATAAACAAATTCTTTGCCTAGAAATATCCTTTCTACTGTTACATATTTCAGCGAATATATGATCTACCAATCCACTTCCACTGAACGAGGAGAATGGTAATGAATTGTTGAGCCTGTCTTGCCAAAGGTTAATGGTTTAGGTAGAATTTGAAGGTAATCATTTTCGGAAATATTTTTAATGAATACATTCCTCAAACGATTGAGGGGATTGAGAATAATTGCTGTAGCACAATCTTCATCTATAACCTCTGTTATTTGGAGAATGTATTTTAAATATTTCTTAATTTTTTACTTAGGTATATAAGAAAAATACCTTCTTGGATTATGATATCATCATCTGGGCGAGGCGAAGTCTTAATGAACTTGTTGTCACTTAGGCCTAACCGACGTTTCTCCTAAATCTTCAGTTTCTGACTCGTTAGTGAGATGGAAGCTTACATCGTGAATATTGCTTTCTCAAGGAATTCATTCTTCTTATTCTTCCTACGCAGAAATTATTTCACGCTGCTTCTTCCGTTTGCTGTCTTCTTAGCCATACTTTTTAATTCCATTGCTTCTTCTTTCTGTTCCTTCTTTTGTCTTTCCATGGCCTTCAGCGTCTTGCTTTCTTCTAAATCTAACCTCTTCCTTAATTTACTCTTACGATATTTCTGCCACGATTTCGAAGTGACAGCAAAGAGTAACGATTCTCTTTTTCTCTTAAGCCGCGTATACACTTGAGCATTCGCCCTGAATGAGCATGCATTTGGCCAGTTTTGCTCAGTTGAGTACAGGGCGAACCGAATGGAGCCGCATGCCTCAGACCGATCCGAATGTTGTCGGTACCTCAAAGTGAGCACGTGCTCTGTTCGTGCTCAGTGTGGACGAGTGGGGTAGCCAGAACAGTATGAGCCGACTGCTTGCGCTATCGCTATGCATATGAGATCTTGGTCGTGCAGTGAAGTGAAGTGAAGTGAAGTGAAGGAGTAGAAATGGTGATAAGACAGGCGCTGCCGGAACAGACAGGTCCATCTAGTATTAATTGAACAAATATTCTTAAGATCCCTCCCAAAGACCAAGCAACACATCAACGGGAACAATTTTTCACACAAGACTGTATCAAGTATCTAGGATGTTCCTTCTCAATTAAGCAGCAGCCTAAAACTATGAAACAGCTTAATATTGTACTCTTGTCAATTCCTTGACGTTACATGAGACCCAAAGTCAAGACGCTAACAGTTTCATTCACAACGTTCTTGACCAGTCTACCTACAACAATCGGCTTTTTTAAATCTCCACTTGTGCATGACAACACATTGAAATATTAGTTACGTCAAGAAGATGAAAATGAAAATCGTGGGTCAAATAAGCCCCAGTTCTAATATCACCCTTTCTCAAGACTTATGATAAAAAAAGAAGATCCGTTTCATTTTATTTTTATTTTGAACATTTTAAGTTAACCGGAATAGAACTGCCAAGTTAAAACACATTTAATTTAAATTTATATTTTCAATCTTGACCAACCTACAAGCAACAATCAGTTCAAATCTCCACTTATTGTTGACGACACATCCTGTCACCAGACACGGTACGTCAAGAACTTAATATCATATAGGGGTCACATAAACCCCGATATGTAATCCTCTTTACCAAAAAGAAGATCCATTTTAGTTTTTGACATTTTTCATATTAGATAGATTAGGACCAAAAAACTTAACTGTATTCTTATGTTACCCATCTTAAGAGTTAATTAATGTTTGTATATATTGTATATAATGTATACATTGTATATAGTGTATATATTGGTATGTTTATATTGGTTAAATAAGGTCCCAAACCTTGACCTAAAGGTTGTTTACAGGCTGAAGATGCCCAAAATAATGGGTGAAACATGTACCTGACCAAATAAGTCTACATAAAATCATGTAGATAATAACCACATTAAACGTGGAAAGTATTGAATAGGTGGTTTTTTATTAAATTATCCTTGATATCTTTGCCGGAACAATAATGAGAATTGTTATTTGTAAGAAGGAAGAGTGTGAAAGATAATTTCAAGTTGAAATGGAAACGTCCCAGTAGGCTATAATTCTCTTATCCTCCTGGGGTACTACCACCAGTATCCCGTTCTGTGGAACCACAAGGTCGAGGTCTATTACAATACCTTCGCATAATCCTTTAAGCAGGCTGCGATGGCTTGGCACACTTCAGGTATCATTCTGCCAATGGCTTGTTTCGGAATTTTGAAGAGGTACTGCAAACTCGTGTAAGAGTCTCCTGTAGCCAGAAATCGCAGCGCCACAGCTAGCCGTTCCTCGGCAGATATGGCTTTCCTAAATGTTGTGTCTCTCTCAATCGTAGCCCTGATACTATGCAATATCCATTCAAAATTCTCGAATGACATTCTCGTAAAATGTTTAACCAATTGTCATCTGTTTCATGTCCGATTGTTCTTAACAATTGAGCATTTCATCTCTCTTCATACAGTTTTCTATTCCACCACCGCTTTCTCCTTTTTGTTTTCAAGGAATGCAATAAATACATATAACAAGAACTGGCAACGATCAATTTTCGATTCACCATTGTAGCCTCAGGTCAGGCAAGACACTACACTACACCTAAACACAGACGGTGTTCTCGGTCCGCACGAGGTCCGAACACAGTGGAAACTTGCTCAACAGATTGATATACGGGTCGTGCTTGTGCGTTCCCGCATCGGCAACGCATGCTCATTCGGGGCGAATGCTCAAGTGTATATGCGGCTTTAGTCTGCACAGTAGAAACATCTGGCAGGAAAAATATACAGGGTGATCCACTATTATATCCCTATTTTTATTTCACTATTATTCTGTCATTAACAATGTTACATGGTTGTTTTCAGTTCTGTTATGTACTATGGTACTTGCCATTTCATATTTCAACGTAGGCACCAGCATTAGCAGCACACTGTTGCAGTTGGGACCCAACGTTCCTGACAGACCGTTGCAACATGTCGTTTGGTACCCGCGCACACTCTTCCCTAATGACTGCTTCCAAAGTGTCCAAGTCACGGGGTTTTCTGGCATACACCTTCTCTTTCAAACACCCCCAGAGGAAAAAATCCAATGGGGTCAAGTCTGGACCTCTCGGTGGCCACTCAACATTTCTGCGACGTCCAATAACGCGGCTCGGAAAAGCATTGTCAAGCCATTCTCGCGAAACCAATGCAAGATGGGGAGGTGCCCCATCGTGCATAAAGTGCACATTGTCCACTCCGTCCCAGATTGAAACAATGCGATAAACAAAAGTTTGTAGCATGTTGCAACGGTCTGTCAGGAACATTGGGCCCCGACTGCAACGGTGTGCTGCTAATGCTGGTGCCTGCGTTGAAATATGAAATGGCAAGGACCATAGTACATAACAGAACTGAAAACAACCATGTAACATTGTTAATGACAGAATAATAGTGAAATAAAAATAGGGATATAATAGTGGATCACTCTGTGGTCTGGAGACATTACTTGGGATTCTTTTTTATGTTGTTTCAGCAGATTTGCTGGTTGATGGCACTGGGATGTCTTCATTCTTGGGGACATTATTTCTGCTAATTTATTATTATTTTATTTATTAATAAGTTCGCTGTGAGCTTGCATCCGGGAGATAGTGGGTTCGAGCCAAACTGTCGGTAGCCTTGAAGATGGTATTTCATGGTTTCCCATGAAATGCAAATGCTGGGGCTGTACCTTAATGAAAGCCACGGCCACTTCCCACTCCTAGACCTTTCCTATCCCATCGTCGCCATAAGAACTATGTGTATCGGTGCGACGTAAAGTTCATTGTAAAACTAAAAATGTCAATACGTTCTGCTGGTATTGTGGCATCTTCGAAGATTTTTGGTCCTGGTGGCTCTTGATGCTCAGTCAAATGCTCTCCAGTAGTGGAATCACATCATGACCAGCACAACTGGTTTAGATTTTATCTCCATGCATAATATATCGTTGTGTCCTTTATCTCCCTATTCTTCGGCTCCATGGAATTCTGATAATTTTCCTTTCCCAATTGAATCTTTCTAAATTGTAAGTGCTGTCTTGTTCTCATCCGTATCAAATTTTGAAACAGTAGGCCTATTCACATTTTAATTTCCAGGATGTATTTCATGGTCTAACACAGCGGATGGATTCCAAGCCACCAAACCCCACTCCCTAAAGCCGTTCTGGATGGCAAAATCTTTATTTTCTTAAGATCAGTGAATTCATCTTTACTGTTCTCCATTAATTAACTTTCTCCTTCCAGCGGCCTTTCAATAACCTGAAAACAGTAACATCCTTCGGTTGGAGGAGATGTGTTGCGTTGGAATAAAGGGCTATGAGAATGATACCCTTTTCTGCGCAAAATTCACTAGTGTGAAGTGTCATGTGTGAGGAATGCTTATCGAGGTAAATAATCACAGGAACTTCGATGATCTTGTTGATCAGCCATGGGTAAAATAAGTTGGTGACAAATTCATTTTTCTTTTTAAGTGCCCCGGTCACCCACCCACTTTCTGAACCCGATCTGACTGAATGCCGGTTGCAATTTCTGACGGGACCCTTTCATTTGTAAACACAAATAATGGGAGGGAGGGGGCGCATGACACCCGCTGCACTGGCTGTTATGAGTATCACAGTTAAACATTCCTTTTCTTTTGGATTTAACTTTTGGTATATCTTTTTATCTCCTTTCTTTGTTAAAATTTTTCCTCTTTCGGATTCAAGAAATCCCAGTCTCGTCTGCATTAAAAATCTAACTGCATTATCTAGTACGTCCAAAACATTTTCATCACGCAGGTAGTTACGTATTTCTTTGTACCAGTTTTGCATGTCTTCGCCTGACACCGATGCTCTTGGTGTTCTTAGGGTTTCTGGCGTTCGTAAAGAGATCATGGGGTGCCTATTCAAGAAATATTTAAACCTCTTAGGTCAGACTTGAATTGGGGTTTCCTATTTAATTGTATTAAAAGTTGTTGAACCCTGTTTATTAATTTGACGTTCATAATTGAAAAAACAGTCTTTGCCAAAGATTTGATCCATTTCACAAGTGCAAATTCCTCCTCTACTGACAGAATCGGGTTTGGGGTCATTGGTGATCTTTAAATTTACCTTATAAAGGCAAAGTTATCTCCGTACAGGCAATGAAGGCCCTTGGAGATGTGGAAGGTAAAGGCTTCCACAATCCGTAACCTCGGCACTTGATGGGGTAGAGTGGTTAGCTCTACGCTCTGCCACCTTTGCCCCAAGGAATTAACCTGGCACTCATTTATGGTGTAGGCTGAGTGAGCCTCAGTGCCATATGCACCTCCAGAAGTGGGAATCTCGTTTCTCAATTTTTTCGACTTCCTGATGGGGATTTGAACCCACGTCCTTCCGGGTGAACCGAGCATGCCTTTACCGCCCCGGCCAGACAGCCCCTAATTTACCTTATACATGAAGGTAATTCTTGGTACTCCATGATTTAATTGCTTTGTTCACCAAAGACCCATTTCTAACATCCCCATCGATTGATCCATTTACTCCGCTGCATAATTAAGATTTTTTCTCCCTTTTTCTTTTACTCATTTCGTGGCCTAAAACGAAAGATAGCACTACATTAGATTAAATACCAAAACCCTACTAGCCTAAAACATTGATAACCTAGGTTAATAAATAACTGGATTTTGGAATCAATCAATCAATCAATCAATCAATCAATCAATCAATCAATCAATCAATCAATCAATCAATCAATCAATCAATCAATCAATCAATCAATCAATCAATCAATCAATCAATCAATCAACTATGTATTTTTGACACCTGAAAACCTGAAGTTGACATCACTAAAAATCTACTAAAATTATCATAATTTAAAGCATATTCTGCCAGTAACAAAACGATCGAGAATTGAAGTTAAGTAAGAAACACCCATTAATGACGGAGGGCGGGGGGGGGGGTCAATTAAGGGCAACAGGTGTGTTTCAGTAAATCAATAACTGACACTAATTCTTCCCGCTGTTTTACACAATGATTATGAAAAAAAGAAAATCACTTATTCATACTACATGAAAGGATTTACTTAAATAAGTGAATAAGAGCAAATATAATCAGTGAAACAAACTCAACTCCTTAACAAATATGAGAAGAAAACCATGTGCTGTTAAATGTTGCAACAGACGCCATCACTTACCTACGTCACACTCCGACCCAAAACACCTCATCTGATTAGTTCTGGAGAGATGGCTGCAGAGTAGTTACTACCCAAATTTGAACTCTCCATTCTTGTCGTACTTCTCATGTTTACTCATTATTCCCTACGGTGTCAATGATAGGTGCCACTGTCAATGACTGGTGCTTTTACCCTAAGTGTTAATATAAGAAACTAGCAAGATACTCGTGCTTCGCTACGGTATTATAACGAAATTTGTAATTGAATGCTTAACGTTTTATATATAACCCGCCGAAATTCGCGATCTAACTCGTTTTCTGAGAGAATCCGCCAAAATTCGCGATCTGACTCGTTTTCTGAGAGATAACGGCAAGGTTCCTCCCATTTTCAATCTTTCTTTCCAGCAATCGATTTCGTACTTCCCGGGCTAGATCCAGGTATTCCACCCGACCAGTTGGGTCCCTAAATCTTTGCCATCTTTTCCTATAAGCATTTTAATATGGATCAAATCCTTGAGGAGATCCGGCGTGGTGTCATCTTAGGTGCCTTGGCGGTACTGAACCCGTGGCCGGACGGCAATCGTAATTATTACCCGGCCAGGACCTGTTTGCAGCGCGGTCCGCACATTTTGACGACGGTCCAGAACATTATTATTATTATTATTATTATTATTATTATTATTATTATTATTATTATTATTGATGGTCTGGAACCCACAGCAAGATGCAAGACCGCTACTTGGCGGTAAATTACATCCTCTGCCATTGTCATTGCTGGCAATGTGACCAGCACCATCGTCGCGCGTAGGCAAGTGTGCGAGATTTCTGGCGACACGAATGATATACTTCCGTGAATTATTGACCTTATTATAGAGGCGAATAATTGCACGGTCAATATCATTCATATCGTTTATTTTAAATGTGTTTAAATTTGTATTTATATGTCAGGAGAAACTCCTGTAATCTAACTTTATGGACTCCAAAGTTAAGATGGTTCTCAAAAACGAACCCAGGAAAGATTAAAAATGATCAGTTTATGATCAGAATAAGTACATTATGAAGAGTAAAATCAATTGGTCTCAACTCCTTTTTCACCCCACTGCCGTTAAGTTGCTTTACCCCCGCCCCCCCTCCCAAAAAAAGAAGGCGAGTTTCCTTATGTTTAATTAAAGGAGATTCCAAATACCAATGTTCACGTCTGTTACCTTCAGTTCTGAGATATAAGTATCCCCGTAAAAGGAATTCATTTTTTCACTTCCTTTCACACTCCCCCCCCTTAAGTGAATTTCCCGTTAAAAATACTCGTCTCTTTAATAATAAAGTATCTTCTAAATACCAATTATCACGACTCTAACATCTTCAGTTTTTGAGATATGTGTCCACATAAAAGGAATTAAACTCTTTTTCACCCCCGCCCCTCAAAACGCTTTTTCGTTTGTTTTTAAGGGAGATCGAAATACTAATTTTTACTCCTGTAACAACTTTAGATTTTATTAGATGTAAGTATCCTCATACAATTAATTCAATTAATTTTTCACCTCCCCTCCACCTTCATTGGACTTTTCCGAGAATACGTGTTTGTTTAATTTTAAAGCAGATTCCAAATACCAATTTTCAAGTCTGCAAAATCCTTCTTTTTTGAGATAATTATATCCTCATACAAATAATTCAACTAATTTCTCAATTTCTCTCCTCCCTTTAGGCGGATTTCCGAAAACAAAAAATACGTATTCCTTTATTTTTAAAGGAAATTCCAAATACCAAATTTAACGTCTGTAACATCTTCAGCTTTTGAGATATCAGTATCCTAATTAAAAGAATTCAACCCCACTTTCAGTCACTTTTACCACTCCACCCAAGTGTTTTTTCAGAAAACAAAAAATACATGTTTCTTTATTGTCAATAGAGATAAAAATACTATTGTTCACTTCAGTAACATTTTAAGTTTTTGAGATATACTGTAGAAATTTTCATTTTAAAATTTCACCACTTTTTAGTTCCCCTTAATTGGAGTTTCAAAAAACAAATCACCTGTGTTTCCTTACATTTACAGGATATTCCAAATACCAATTTTTACGTCTGTAACATTTTACGTTTCTGAGATATACTGTAGATATAGTCTTTCTAAAAATTCACCCGGGTTTGTCACTCCTGTTTAACCTCCATTAATTAGATTTTCCAAAAATGAAATACGTGTTTCTTTATTTTCAAAGGAGATCCCAAATACCAATTTTCAGGTCTGTAATATCTTCATTTTCTGAGATATAAGTATCCTCATTTAAGGCATTCAACCCCTTTTTCACCCCTTTTCACCCCTCCTATTTGGATTTTCCGAAAACAAAAAATTTGTGTTTCTTTATTTTTAAAGGGGATTCTAAATACCAATTTTTACATCTATACACTTTAAAAGTTTTGAGATATATATACTCGTTTAAAAAATTCACCCCCTTTTCAAACACCTCCCAAATAATTGGATTTTCCAAAAACAAAAAATGTATTTCTTTATTTTTAAAGGAGATCCCAAATACCAATTTTCAGGTCCGTAATATCTTCAGTTTCTGAGATATAAGTATCCTCATTAAAGGCATTCAACCACTTTTTCGCCCTTTTCCACCCTTACTACATACGTGTTTCTTTATTTTTAAAGGAGATTCTAAATACCAATTTTTACATCTATAAACTTTAAAAGTTTTGAGATACAGAAACACTCATTTTAAAAATTGACCCCTTTTCACCCCCCATTAATTGGATCTCCCAAAAACAAAAAATACCTGTTTTTTATTTTTAAAGGCGATCCCAGACACCAATTTTCAGGTCTGTAATATCTTCAGTTTTTTAGATATAGTATCCTCATTAAAGGCATTCAACCACTTTTTCACCCCTTTTCGCCCCTCCTATTGGGATTTTCCGAAAACAAATATACGTGTTTCTTTATTTTTAATGAAGATTCTAAATACCAATTTTTAGATCTATAAACTTCCAAAGTTTCGAGATATAGACACACTCATTTCAAAAATTCACCCCCTTTTCACCCTCCCATTAATTGGATTTTCCAAAAACAAAAAATACGCGTTTCTTTATTTTTAAAAGATCAAAAGTATCAATTTTCAGGTCTGCAATATCTTCAGTTTCTGAGATATAATTACCGATATCTTGATTAAAGGCATTCAACCCCTTTTTCACCCCTCCCACTGGGATTTTCCGGAAACAAAAAATACGTGTTTCCTTATTTTTAAAGAAGATTTTAAGTACCAATTTTTACATCTGTAAACTTTTAAAGTTTTGAGATATAGATACACTCATTTTAAAATTTCACCTCCCTTTTCACCCCCTTAGCGACGGAATATCCAAAAGTCCTCTCTTAGCGAGCACCTACATCTTAACATGAATTTATCCCCAAAATTTCATTTCTTTACGTCCAGTAGTTTTGGCACGACGATGATGAGTCAGTCAGTCAGTCAGTCAGTCAGTCAGTCAGTCAGTCAGTCAGTCAGTCAGTCAGTCAGGACATGTTATTTTATATATATATAGATTATTTTCATTGGGATACTCACATTAACGAGGTTGTAAAGAAAGGTTACAGATCTCTTCACATGGTTATGAGAATGTTTAGGGGTCGTAGTAAGGATGTAAAAGAGAGGGCATAAAAGTTACTGGTAAAACCGCAACGAGAGTATGGTTTTAGTGTATGGGACGCTCACCAGGATTACGTGATACGAGAACTGGAAAAGGTTCAAAGGAAAGCAGCGCGATTTGTTCTGGGTGATTTCCGACAAAATATTAGTGTTACGAAAATGTTGCAAAGTTTGGCTGGGAAGACTTGAGAGAAAGGAGACGATCTGCTCGACTAAGTGGCATGTTCCGAGCTGTCAGTGGAGAGATAGCGTGGGCGAATAAGTTTGAATGGTGTTTCTAAAAGTAGGAAAGATCATAATACGAAGATAAATTTGGAAATTCAGAGGAAAAATTGGGGCAAATATTCGTTTATAGAAAGGGGAGTTAGGGATTGGAATAATTTACTAAGGGAGATGTTCAATAAATTTCCAAATTCTTTGCAATCGTTTAAGGAAAGACTAGAAAAACAACAGACAGGGAATCTGCCATTAGGGCGACTTTCCTAAATGCAGATTAGTGGCCATTGATTGATTGATTGATTGATTGATTGATTGTGGGTAGGAAGACATAGGTGTAAGGAGACGAAATACTCGACTACGCGGTTACTGAGTTGTCAGTTAAGAGATGGCTTGGAATGACATTAGTAGACGAATAATGTTGAGTGGAGCTTTGAAAGGTAGGAAGGGTAGGAAGGTAAGTTTGGAATTCAAGGGGGCAAATTAAGGCAAATATCCATTTATAGGAAGAGAAATCAGGGATTGGAATGGTTTATCAAGTTCTTTGACATTATTTAAGGAAAGACTAGGTCATACTGGTTAACTACTTCCTCTCAAAACAATAATCACCACCATCCTGGATAACGCCACATTGCGAAGACGCAGTATCAAATCTGGATTCTGAATTCATGCACAGACCAATAGCCTATTCGTTCAACAAAAATGCAGTATTACATCTAAAAGGAACTATATTTTATGAATAAGTAATATTGATATTGCTGGGAGAACAATAGAGGTGCTGAAAGAAGCTTCCATTTACCTGGGAACGCCTGCGAAGATGATACAACTTCAAATTAATCAAGTTGAAATAACATATATGGAAATAACTGTAGAAGATGGGTTGCAGGTAAACACAGCCGGGTATAGACGTCATCACTCTATCCTACTTAATGCCGAGGTTACGAATAGTGGAAGCAACTGCCTTTATGGTCTGTGCGAAGGTGGTTGTTTATACGGTAACGAGCACTGTTTCGTATCCATAATGTTTTAATAAAATTCACCTATCCTGTCGTCTAGCTTGTTGGTTGTATGGTCAACACTGCGGCCGTGGGTTCACAGGGTGGTGGGTTCTCTTCACAGCTTGGCCGCATCAGGTTAATTTCCCTAGGCTGGCTACTGGGTGTTTATTCTCGCCTCAAAGCACACCTGTTTATTAACACACCACACTATCAATCACCATAGAAACATGCAATAGTGACCTCATCTCTCCATAAAGAGTTGCTTGGCGTCAGGAAAGGCATCCGGCCACAACAACTGAGCTCACGTAGGTTCATTTCATAAAGGCTACTTACGTGAATTTTCCCTCGAATCAGCCAAAGTTCTTTGACAAGCACTTACCTAGAAAAAGAAACCAAACGAAGAAAATCATATTAGATATATCTTCTAACTACTCGTATTTGCATTAATAATAATAATAATAATAATAATAATAATAATAATAATAATAATAATAATAATAATAATAATAATAATAATAATAATAATAATAATAATAATAATAATAATAATAATTGTTCCGGCGTTTTGGTGGATCACAGAAGGGAAAGAAGGTGCCGGGATGAATGGGTCTAACTACAATGTCAAGAAAATAATTTAAAACTTAAACTGAAGGTTATATTTTCCTAAATTCAACCTTAGCAAATTTTTGATAACAATGAAACGTCAGGTGAAATGACAAATTTTAGGCAAGACAGGAAAATTAAAAATTTAGTGACAATTTAACAATCTGGGCTTCAAGCCCCTCGCTTTACAATTCTTGAGCTACTAGCTCAAATTTACAAAAGAGTACACATTTACTCAAGGGCAGAAATCCCTCAATACATGGAGCACTTGCTCCCAACTTACAATATCAAGCCTCCCAGAAGGCACTTTTACAACACTTGAAAAGAGCTGACGTGCTCTCGGTTTTCCAAGTCTATTCAAGGCAATATCCGAAAATTACAATCACTCGCCATCAAGGCACAACTTACAAATTTGAAACAGGGGTATCTAGTACCCAACCTATTGGGCCCTTGCGAAAAAGAACAGGTTAAGTAAATGGCCCGAAACACAACCTGAATGAAGGTATGTACTTGCACTCCTAGATATGAACACTTAAAACCTAAAAGGCACTAGGCCGATGAAACAGGGGCTATTCCCAAACTATGGAGGTGACTCGTATAAGAATAAATAAAGACATTACGGAAAGGAAGAAAACCAGTTACAAAATGTAGTCACCTCAAACCAATATTAAGGGGAGCTCGAGAGACTACATCACTCTCTATCCCCGATTTACAGTTAAAGATTTTATGACGTTTTTACGTTAGCCGGCAGAAAGTTACATTTTTAGAAAAGTGGGTTACATAGTTAATGAGTCGTACCTTTCCCTCGGGTTAAACTGCGGAGCTAGCAAGAAAGTAAGATGTTATGTGGCCATTACCTTGCTGAAGAACTGCTGCCTGATGAAAGAGGCGCCGCCCGCCTCCTGCTTGACACACACACTTAGTTAGTTGACAATCAAATGGCCAAGAGACGAGAAAAGCCGCAGTTTATAAACCCTCGGGGAAAGTTCGAGATCATTCATGAATAATCAAGACACACCCACAGAATTTTATAGGTTAAATTCAAAAGTGACACTCAGAATCGAGGAAGAAGCCTATAGTAGGCGGAAAATTTATTACAGAAATTAGGGATTGGCTAGATTCAAAACTGGCTGAAAGGAAAGATAAATATTGCCAACCCAAAATTAAATGAACATCAATCAATAAAAAAAAATCTTATGAATACAAAACTTCTTTAAATCAAAAGTTCTTTCACTTCGCACCAGGGTGCATGATCATAGTTTTTTGGTAGTGTCATCTATGAGAAAAAGTCCAAACTTCTTGATGAATGTCAAACAAACCAAGTAGAACTACAGTCTGTTCAGGAAACTTCTCAATAACAAAATTATATCATATTTTAGTGGTGGCATCTTCTGAGTAGATTTATAAGTTGGTCCAGTTTCAATTTCACAGTATCTCCAGTAGAGGAGTTCTTTTAGGCGCTCATTTTGAACGCGCGGCGTAGAGGTGTACCTCCTGGTACAACAACAACAATAATAATAATAATAATAATAATAATAATAATAATAATAATAATAATAATAATAATAATAATAACTGTGTATGTCCAATCGTCGTCCCGTTTCTCTAGGGGCTCGCGTATGAAGCGAGATGAATCTTCGTAGCAAGTTTTTACGACCTGACGTCAACCTCATCAGAGGAATTAATGAGATGAAATGAACGACGTGATATATGATAGTAGGAAGGGAGAGGATGGAACCCCGTGCCGGCACATAGCCCACTCCTCTTGAATAACACCAAGAGGTCTGCTGAAAACTTTATATTCCCATCCGACGGATAGCGTCGTATGTCCTCTCTCCATATGAACAGTGCGGACAGGTTTGGAATTGAATCGGAATTGGAATTGAGGCTTTTGGAAAGCAATGTAGTGATTATAAATTGTATACCACATGTGATTCCATGTGAGTCTAAATGCCATCTGACGTTTTGAGGCCAACATTCTGATTTTTTCGAGAAACGGAACTCGAACCGGCTAACCACGGTGTTAGATCATACAGACTTAACGCCTTAACGATTATGGCTGCATAATAATAATAATAATAATAATAATAATAATAATAATAATAATAATAATAATAATAATAATAATAATAATAATGTATGACCTCACCTACCGAGTGCATGCATTTTAATCTGATCCCATCTAGGCTGCCTGCGTAACAGTTTTACTCTACCAGATGCAAAAGAAATGGATCTCTCTTGGGCGATCTAAGTTATGGCTGAGATTTAAATAATTTTGTCAGATAAACACCGAATATGTCACCATTTTTGGCATTTATTTATTTATTTATTTATTTATTTATTTATTTATTTATTTATTTATTTATTTATTTATTTATTTATTTATTTATTTATTAGATACAGCCAGGAGAGGCCATTTTACACTACATACCGCCATCGTACGACATGGAGTGCCGAATGGACTTTTTCCGCCCTTCAAAAATCCGGCTACCTCTGCCGAGTTTCAAGCTGCGATCTTGGAGGTACAGAAGGCGGTATCCTACCACAGAGGTAGCTACTATTTGCATTAATCACTTAACTCTACTAAAAATGAGTCTGAACAGTTCTCCGAAGTCAGTGCAGGAATTTATTGTCCTACAATCCTTCGTTCTTGGACAAACTATGTTTGGATGTTTCGAATGGCCGATTGTCCTAGTGTCTCCATAGGTCCAGTCAGATATGCTGTATTCGAGTTCTCTGAAAAGATTCTGGACATATTTGTCTTCAGATAGACCACGCTGAGGGGCTCAGAGCCCAAGCTAGGGAGTTCTACTCCGGTTCAGTCGAGGGTGTTAAAAACGCCATCCTTGTGTAGGTAGATTTACCAAAACATAAAAGAATTCGAGGCGAAATTCTGGCATCTCCATGTCTCTGAAAACTGTAAAGATAGTAAACCCAGTAACACCATTATTATTAATATCATTCTTGTTTCGTTATGTCCATTCATAGAGCGCGTTGGAACTTGTTCATTGGCTTGATGACTTTTGCTTTTATCTTCTTCCAAAATCTCTTCGCCCTCACTGTGTTGCCTCCTCCATTCTTCTGACCATTTTGTACCAGTCCTGCGAATGGTTTTCACCATAAATGTGTGTTTATTTACTAGGTCCTGAAGACTTCGCGATTTCTCATGTCTTTCCCGATGT
Organism: Anabrus simplex; assembly: GCF_040414725.1. Lineage (NCBI taxonomy): Eukaryota > Metazoa > Arthropoda > Insecta > Orthoptera > Tettigoniidae > Anabrus > Anabrus simplex. The sequence goes on from NC_090268.1 coordinate 325,702,796, forward strand.
TCAATTCATTCAGGTTTCCTCTTGTTTACTCTATCCTATTGTGAGAAGTTATTACAGTGACTAATAAGTTGTTGTAAGTTTATTGTTATCTATCCTAAGAATGTGTCCAAAAAATTTTAAACGTCTCCTCCGGGCAGTATTGATGAAACTATCTGTGTGATTATAGAGTTTTGTAGTTCGCCTTTTGATGCAAATTGAAGTATCTTGTGTGGGGCCGAAAATGTTCCTAAGAATTTAACGTTCTTGTTATTCAATATCTGCAATTTTACAACCTGTGTCTGAAAAGTTCGGTGAATGGTCTCATGAAATAAAGACAACGTAAGTTACGCACAAAACTCCTTTACTGGCCTTCAAAGTAATCTCCGTTAGCTACAACACACTTTCGATATCGACTGTAAAGCTGCTGGAAGCTGGCAGAAAATGCTTCTTTTGGAATCTCCCGGAGAACCCTTGTCACGCTTTGTTGGGTACCAGCTACACTGTCGAACCGGTGGCCTTTCAGAGCTAATTTAAGATGGGGGAACAAACAAAAAATCTGCCGGCGCCAAATCCGGAGAATACGGAGGGTGTGGAAGAACAGTCACCTGGCATTCAACGAGAAACTGGGGCACGCGGATCGCGGTAACGGACGGGCATTGTCGTGGAGGAGCTTCCACTGTCCACTCCGGTACAGTTCAGGTCGAAGCCGTCTGATGCGTTGCAATAGCCGTTTCAAAACTCCCTTGTAGAATTCCGCGTTGACAGATGTACCCTGGGGTACAAATTCATGATGAATGACACCATTGCTGTCAAAGAAGGCGATCAGCATTGTCTTAATCTTGGACTTTGTGCGCCGACTTTTCTTCGGAGGTGGAGAAGACGCTGAACACCACGCTATTGACTGTTTGTTGGTCTCTGGATCATACTGGTAGCACCACGACTCGTCTCCTGTAATGATGGTTTTCAACACCTCCGGATTTTGGTCACAAACGTCAATGAAATCTCCTGACATTTCCATTCGAGTTCGCTTCTGCTCGTCTGTCAGGTTGTGCGGTATAAACCGGGCACAAATCTTCCGCTTTTTCAAATGTTTGTGAACAATTCAAATCCTCACCACCTGTGGTTAACCATCGACTCATGCAGGGCTTCAACTTGCCAAGAAAGGAATGGGCATCCTTGAATAGAATCCAACCAAATTATGGAAGATGCTCATTCTGGCTGCACAAATGGTAAAGACGGAAAGCTCATTCTGTGACCAACAATGTGCCTCAGACCAAGCAGCACGTCGCCATGGAGTATCTAAAGAAGAGATTTGTAGGATCGATCCAAGATATGCACAGCTACATTGCAGACACTATCACTGGACATTACACTTTAATGTACCGAATTGTTCCACACAATTTACTTCGTGAATATTATACATAAGCTCATTTACATTTCCAATACTGATTATTATGATGTATCATCACTTTTTTCATACGAAATAACTAAAATCAAGATAAGTATATCATTCACAGTATGCAGTTTGCTGGTATGGTTTCGGAGTTATCGTTGTTTCAGTGAATGATTAAGTATCTCATGTGGAGGAAGATGTGTGAGCTAATTGGCAGGAAGCTGGAAGATCTTGGAAAAACACCGCGTTGAGCTAAGTACAGTAAATACATCTATTATAATATCGTCTACAAGGAAATATGTATTAAACTGCCTATCACCTTAAATTCAGATTTACTCCCCCGAGAAGCTAGAACGGGTTGCTAATGCTAAATACTTTAACTGTGACAAATAACACTGTAACTTTATCTATACTTGTGTCTCTCGCAAGTTACTTTCTCTGTTGCTAGGGGAGTTCCTGTAGATTGGATTGAATCTTGAGCAAGGCATCTTAGTGTGTGTATTATCATTTTGTTTCAGATGAAAGTGATCGCATTACTTTCTCCGTGATACCAAAATTCGCCCATAAGCTGGCGGATACACCGGCATGTGTCATCCCAGTACTGGACCCGATGGATCCGTCCATTGCGAAATTCGTACAGCCCCCAAAACCTTTGGATTGTGGCAACGGGTCACAACCTCTGATACATTCAGATCAAAGAAGACTGTGGGTGAGCTCCCAAAACATCACCGACTGTTGCTACCAGAAACTCGGGTTTGAACACCATGACAGCTACAGGTAATACTGGGAAATTCTTGCCCTTCTTTCAAGCTTTGTGGTGAACCGGAATGGATAATGTGAAGGCAATGAAAGTGAGAATTCTAAAAGATATTATTACTCATAAACCAGGGACGAGCTCGCTGTTTGGATCAGTGGTAGTTAGACGGTGTCCAGATCCCAAGACGGTGGGTTAAAACTCGGTAGTCGTAGTAGGATTTTTGAAGGATGAAGAAAGTCTATTCGACACACCATGTCCTGCGATTTTGTCATGTAAAATATCTCAGGTGACATATTTTGTCTTAACCCAACAAAATTAAAGCTGATTGATAGGTCACCCAACAGTTATCTGGTTTACCATGCCTCTGGTAGAGAGAAACGGAACGTCGAAATGGACGTGCGCGCAGCCTAAATGGCATCAAACTAAAATGCCTGCACGCGTTAGCTGAGGCCATACAATTGTAGAGACAAACACGACAGTTGGTAACGTTTCACAACTATCGTCACTTACAGAATGAAATTGCAGGACCTACATTCAGTCATTTTCAACTATCATGCAATCATGCATATCTTGCTGCGTTACACCTCTCCCAGCCTTACCACGTGGGAATCGCTCGCGAGTAATGACAGTTGACAATCTAGGACATTGCGCTGACCATACAATCTGCCTCCAGGTACTGCAATTTTGTGCTGCTTGGATCTAGTTCTCACTCACCGCAAGCTGCCGAAGGTCCTTCAGTAGTTCATATTCCCGTTGCTTTCTGGGTTCGTCGTGTGAACGGCTTCTTTCAGGTCTTCCTAGTATCACTATTTTGGTCTCGGATATGCAGAGCAGATGTCTTGCCCATCGCAGTTTTCTAGGTTTCATTCTTTATACACTGACTGACAGAGCAAATGCAACACCAAGAAGGAGTGGTCAGAACTTTATGCCAATTGCAGGGTAGACTGACGTCACTGAGGTATGCTCATGATGTGAAATGCGCCGCTGTGCTGCGCACGTAGCGAACGATAAATGGGACACGGCGTTGGCGAATGGCCCACTTCGTACCGTGATTTCTCAGCCGACAGTCATTGTAGAACGTGTTGTCGTGTGCCACAGGACACGTGTATAGCTAAGAATGCCAGGCCGCCGTCAACGGAGGCATTTCCAGCAGATAGACGACTTTACGAGGGGTATGGTGATCGGGCTGAGAAGGGCAGGTTGGTCGCTTCGTCAAATCGCAGCCGATACCCATAGGGATGTGTCCACGGTGCAGCGCCTGTGGCGAAGATGGTTGGCGCAGGGACATGTGGCACGTGCGAGGGGTCCAGGCGCAGCCCGAGTGACGTCAGCACGCGAGGATCGGCGCATCCGCCGCCAAGCGGTGGCAGCCCCGCACGCCACGTCAACCGCCATTCTTCAGCATGTGCAAGACACCCTGGCTGTTCCAATATCGACCAGAACAATTTCCCGTCGACTGGTTGAAGGAGGCCTGCACTCCCGGCGTCCGCTCAGAAGACTACCATTGACTCCACAGCATAGACGTGCACGCCTGGCATGGTGCCGGGCTAGAGCGACTTGGATGAGGGAATGGCGGAACGTCGTGTTCTCCGATGAGTCACGCTTCTGTTCTGTCAGTGATAGTCACCGCAGACGAGTGTGGCGTCGGCGTGGAGAAAGGTCAAATCCGGCAGTAACTGTGGAGCGCCCTACCGCTAGACAACCCGGCATCATGGTTTGGGGCGCTATTGCGTATGATTCCACGTCACCTCTGGTGCGTATTCAAGGCACGTTAAATGCCCACCGCTACGTGCAGCATGTGCTGCGGCCGGTGGCACTCCCGTACCTTCAGGGGCTGCCCAATGCTCTGTTTCAGCAGGATAATGCCCGCCCACACACTGCTCGCATCTCCCAACAGGCTCTACGAGGTGTACAGATGCTTCCGTGGCCAGCGTACTCTCCGGATCTCTCACCAATCGAACACGTGTGGGATCTCATTGGACGCCGTTTGCAAACTCTGCCCCAGCCTCGTACGGACGACCAACTGTGGCAAATGGTTGACAGAGAATGGAGAACCATCCCTCAGAACACCATCCGCACTCTTATTGACTCTGTACCTCGACGTGTGTCTGCGTGCATCGCCGCTCGCGGTGGTCCTACATCCTACTGAGTCGATGCCGTGCGCATTGTGTAATCTGCATATCGGTTTGAAATAAACATCAATTATTCGTCCGTGCCGTCTCTGTTTTTTCCCCAACTTTCATCCCTTTCGAACCACTCCTCCTTGGTGTTGCATTGTCACTGTCAGTCAGTGTACAATGTTTTGTTGATTTAACAGATTATACAACTCTCTGTTTTCTTACGCCTCAGACTACATCCCACATATGTCCAAATACCCTCCCCAAGATTCTCCACTCGAAGATTGTCCGTTTTGTCGTTTTTTGCACTCAGGTTCTCTACTCCATATAGTATTACAGTACGTACTAGGCATTGTACTCTTTGAATTTGGTCTTGGTCGAAAATGTGCTCGATGTCACGATATGCTTCAAGGTGTAGTATATTTTGGGCACATTATTAATTTGCTGAGTGATCTCCCGTTTCAGGTTTTTGTGATTGTTGAACTATGTACCCAAGTACTCGAAGTCCCCTATCCTAGGCAAGCACCATTCACAAATTTGTAGCAGCATACTGGTTGTCCGGAAAGTCCGCAACATGAATTTGTAGAGTACATTTATTTCGGTTAAATTGTTGCCAGGCGTTTCGATGCATCAAAATTGGCTGTTAAATTTGAGCATCAGGCAAGATTGCATGGGAAGCCTGGTATTCTTGCTACGGAAGGAAGTCTGCTGTGTTAGCTCAGCGGTAAACCACTGTTACTTTTCGTATGTTCAAGTCCCCCAACTGTGTAACTTCTTTACTAGCTTACAATCGTTCATGTACTTCACATATACGACATATAATGAACATTCTTCACACTCGGTGTACCTGGTGGTGAAGCAGCAATGATACCCGTTCTGTAGCACGTTGGACTATAGTTAGTACTGGCCTATTTGTCTCAGATGGGATGAGCATGCAGATATGTAGGCCTATATTATATTTGGGGAGTGGCTATTTGTCGCCATCATTCTGCTGATTGTGCAGACGGGATTGATTCGACGCCTTGAGATGTGTATTGCTTCTAATGGTGGTGGTGGGAGAGGGGGACAACTTCGAACAATTACTGAAGATCAGCCAATCGCGTGTGTGTTACTTTACTGTAAATCAATCAATCAATCAATCAAACAATCAATCAATCAATCAACCAATCAATCAATCAATCAATACTGATCTGCATTTAGGGCAGTCGCCCAGGTGGCAGATTCCCTATCTGTTGTTTTACTAGCCTTTTCCTAAATTATTTCAAAGAAATTGGAAATTGATTGAACATCTCCCTTGGTAAGTTATTCCAATCCCTAACTCCCCTTCCTATAAATGAATATTTGCCCCAGTTTGTCTTCTTGAATTCCAACTTCATCTTCATATTGTGATCTTTTCTACTTTTATAAACGCCACTCAAACTTATTCGTCTACTGATGTCATTCCACGCCATCTCTCCGCTGACAGCTCGGAACATACCACTTAGTCGAGCAGCACTTCTTCTTTCTCCCAATTCTTCCCAGCCCAAACTTCGCAACATTTTTGTAACGCTATTTTGTCGGAAATCACCCAGAACAAATCGAGCTGCTTTTCTTTGGATATTTTCCAGTTCTTCAATCAGGTAATCCTGGTGAGGGTCCCATACACAGGAACCATGCTCTAGTTGGGGTCTTACCAGAGATTCATATGCCCTCTCCTTTACATCCTTACTACAACCCCTAAACACCCTCATAACCATGTGCAGAGATCTGTACCCTTTATTTACAATCCCATTTATGTGATTACCCCAATGAAGATTTTCCTTATATTAACACCTAGATACTTACAATGATCCACAAAATGAACTTTCACCCCATCAACGCAGTAATTAAAACTGAGAGGACTTTTCTTATTTGTAAAACTCACAACCTGACTTTTAACCCCGTTTATCAACATACCATTGCCTGCTGTCCATCTCACAACATTATCGAGGTCACGTTGCAGTTGCTCACAATCTTGTAACTTATTTATCACTCTATAGAGAATAACATCATCCGCAAAAAGCCTTACCTCTGATTCCACTCCTTTACTCATCTCATTTATATATATAAGAAAACATGAAGGTCCAATAATACTGCATTGAGGAATTCCCCTCGTAATTATCACAGGGTCAGATAAAGCTTCGCCTACTCTAATTCTCTGAGATATATTTTCTAGAAATATAGCAACTCATTCAGTCACTCTTTTGTCTAGTCCAATTGCACTCATTTTTGCCAGTAGTCTCCCATGATCTACCCTGTCAAATGCTTTAGACAGGTCTATCGTGATACAGTCCATTTGACCTGAATCCAGGTTATCTGCTATATCTTGCTGGAATCCTACAAGTTGAGGTTCAATGGAATAACCTTTCCTAAAACCGAACTGCCTTCTATCGAACCAGTTATTAATTTCACAAACATGTCTAATCTGTGATGCATGATACATTGATTTATTATTATTATTATTATTATTATTATTATTATTATTATTATTATTATTATTATTATTATCATCTACAGTGCTGATTTCTGTGTCAAATTTCATTATCCCCACATTACTAAATGTATCGGTACTCATTAGAGAAAGTAATTATACCAGTTTCAGTTGGTACCAGTGTCCAAACATACAATAATAATAATATAATCAAACAATCCCAGCTGAAGGACGAAAGTCCAGTACTGCATCCAACGTGCCATAGCACAGGTAACAGGTACTTCACCCCCAGGCACGCTGAATGTGAAGACAGACCATCAAGATTCGTACGAATGAATTTGTTTACAAAAAAAGGAACAAACATAATTTCAAAGGAAATTAGCAACAAATAATAAGTAAATTGACAATTGTAAAATTGACGATTGTAAACTAATTAAAATGTTACGCTGTAGGGCGGTTTGAATTGTAAACCACACGCTCGTGACACAGACGAAAAGTAGATATAGATGGCACAAAACTTTAGCTGCACACAAAATGAGTTTCGTACGCCGGAGAGTCCATGCGTTGCAGCGTACTGTAAGAGAGAGGAAAGGAAGGTTCACTTAGCTAGTTGCTACGGAGGTGTTCACATCGTCTCGTCGTAACTGTATTGTGGGTTAAGATCTCATGTGAGCAGCACAGCAGTAGTTACTCCCTCCACTTCCTTTCTTCCCCTCTTTACCTTCCAAGCTTATGGCTCCGCACAGGTTTGTGCCATCGGGTAGTAATCTTCTTCTAACAGCTCTTTGCTGCTGAGATAACACAGCAGACATCAGCTGCAGTCCTCCGATGCGATGTTGCCAGATGCTCAAATTTAACAGCCAATTCCGACACATCGAAATACTTGGCAAAATTTTAGGACTTTGAATGCGCAATAAACTCGCATACTCTTATACTTCAGTTTCTGGGTGCGGTTCGCAAAACTATTTCTATTTCAAAAATGTTAAAAATACTTTGAGTTGCTGTCCTTCAGAACCGTTTTGAAGTGTCAATAATGTAGTCAATTTTCGGCATTGGCCGATGGTGATATTATCAAGTGGTTTCATAGTACTCCAGTCCTTCCTCAACAGATATATCCAAAAGCTGTCATTTCGACATCAAAGAGAACAAAATTTTCAGATCTTACGTTTTAGAATATAAGTCATACCACTCACTGACTAATTACTGTATCTCGGAAACCCCCTGAGTGTATAAATTTCATACGAATGTTGCCTTTACAGGTTACGTGCTTTCTAAGAAGAGGTTTTGTAGAAAGACCTATACTGAAGGGGCGAAATAGATGTTCAATCCATAAAGTCGGAAGGTTCATTCCCTCTTAATCGTTTGACGCAATAAGTTGAACTTGCAGATAATAGTTGCTATTTTATATCCTAGACGGTAACTAACATAGGGTTTCCAAATCTTGTATCCGTCGGAGGAGTTCAATGAGGTCTAAAACCAGAAAACAAAAATATTCATTCCTCCATAACAATTTCGTTTCACTTACGAAGTTCAAGTTTCGTATTAGGCCTATAGTTTCTGTTTTGTCCTACGTGCTAAATAAGATTTCATTTAAAATATACCACCCCATGTGGTTGAAATGGGTGTTAGCTCCAAAATTATAATTCTTCCAAATCGGTTTAACGTACTAAGTTAACATTTCACAATCATGGTTGTTCTTTTGTGCTTTAAACATTAAACAACAATGGTTTAAGGCATTCCATCAGTAATGAGTTAAATGACGGTTAGACCCGATAACAAAAATATTCATTTGTTGAAACCATTTGGCGTACGAAGTTAAAATTTCTCTAATAATAATGTTTATTGGCTTTACGAGTTAAAGTTTCACTTGATAGTCGCTATAAGTTCTATATGTTAAATAAGAGAATGTTTTAAGACATTTCCGACCTATGTAATATACAGAGTGTTAGGGGTATACATGCACATATTTTCCTAGTCGGCAAAAAAAATACATCTCATAATATATGATATGTATTTTTACCTTGTCCTATTATTTTTCGTATAACTGAGTCAAATATTTCGGGACCTAATGTGTTTTGAATGGCCGTAGCAGGATACGCAGGTTATGTCATTCTGTCCTCGTGTAGTGGAGGTACAGTAGTAGAGTATACAGGTTGTGGAATCTGTTTCTTATCACAGACCAACACATGTTGTTGTGCTTTTCTCCTAACCGCTTGGCAAGTAGGGGAGGCTGACTCACGTGTCAGGCCACTTGCTGTACTCGAAAACCGGTCTAGGGCACTCTATGTGAAAAGTACACATAATCCTCACAGAAGTATCCACTCTTGTGCCTTCTCATGTTGCCGCCGAGTGTTATTTTGTACTCGTTTACGTACAGTACGTGACGTCGAAGATCCGTACCAGCACATACATGAGAATCAAGTGTTGTGCAGTTGTGTGTGATGTATAATACGTCAATGGCATTACTCAGTGATCCAAGCTGACAACAGTTAAGGGGAATAGTTAATGAGTTAATGAAAAATGGAAGGAAAATTTCTATGGTGTGATTGGGACAGTCTGCGGTGAATTTCTGACAATAGACAATGCGAGTTGTCTATGCTATGTTCATAATATTTTCAGGTCAATGAAAGGACGGTTGACACTGAAAAAAGGCTATACGTATTAAGTGTAATTGTTATTAATGAGAAATTTCAAAAACCGTTGTTGCATCTATGTGTGAACATTGCTTGAAGGATAAAGAGCTCCTATGGAAGTGCCGCCGGGTATTTGTAATAGAAGACTTATTACTAGACAGTAAGTGCCGATAGGTTAAATGATGACTGTAAATGGCCCGTTTAATTGGAGCTTTCGTAATAATAATGTTACTACTACTACTATAATAATAATAATATTATTAATAATAATAATAATAATAATAATAATAATAATAATAATAATAATAATGCCTTTAAGTTCCACTAACTAATTTCCATGGTTTTCGGAGACGCCGAGGAGCCAGAATTTTGTACCGCAGGGTTCTTTAATGCAAGTAAATCTACAGACACCAGACTGACGTATTTGAGGACTTTCAAATACCATCGGACTAAGCCAAGATCGAATCTGCCAAGTTGGGGTCTGAAGGACAGCGCCTCAACCGTCTGAGACAGTCAGACCAGTATCAGTCATCTTACATGCATATTTGATCGGTGTAGCTTTCCTTATGACGACAATGGGACAGGAAAGGGCTAGGATCTGGACTGAAGCGACCGTGGCCTTCATGAAGGTACAGCCCCAGCATTTGCTTGGTGTGACAAGGCAACTTTCAGCACCGGTTCTGAATATCTGGATGGGTGTACTAGGAGGTCGGTTACTTGGACTAATCATCTTTTTATTAATGTTATCACCGGGCGAGTTGGCCGTGTGCGTAGAGGCGAGCGGCTGTGAGCTTGCATCCGGGAGATAGTAGGTTCGAATCCCACTATCGGCAGCCCTGAAGATGGTTTTCCGTGGTTTCCCATTTTCACACCAGGCAAATGCTGGGGCTGTACCTTAATTAAGGCCACGGCCGCTTCCTTCCAACTCCTAGGCCTTTCCTATCCCATCGTCGCCATAAGACCTATCTGTGTCGGTGTGACGTAAAGCCCCTAGAAAAAAAAATTAATGTTATCTTACTCAGAGGACGTGTCGCTTCGACTACGCAGAACCACGTGGATTTTACACGATGGTGCAGATATTTCCTCAACGGTGGACAGGACGATGTGGAATCATCAATTGGCTAGCCAGATCTCCAGACCTAATTCCAGTGTAATTTTATGTCTGAGGGAACATGAAAAACAAAGTATATCGAACTGATGTAACCACTTCTGATGACATCGGTGAACGTATTTTTTGAGCAGCAGAGGATACTCTGAACAAACCTGGTGTCTTGGGTCGAATGCGTCGCAACTGGATTCGGAGAAGTGAAGCCTGCAGAGAAGCCCAGAGTGGTCACTTTGAGCATTTGCTACGAGTTTCACTTCGCTATGTCAGATGTTACGCCATTTCTGTAGCGTATTGACCTGGGAGTACAGTACAGAATCGATGTAGTGTTTTGAGTCTCGATAGCTCGATATTCTAATAAATCCGAGCAGGAAAAACGAAGTATCGCTAACAAAAATTTTAAATCGAGAGTTTCAGTGCGCGACTACCTTGTACGTGGCGAAAGCTGAACACAGCACAACACACGGATGACGTGCTTGTTAAAACGCTAGACATTGACATTGAACGCAGTGCGGTAGTTTCTCAGTTCTGCCCTACATGTCGTTTGGCTTCATTACGTGTGTTCGAGCAGTTTATTTTTTGTCTCTTATTCACTATGAGTTAAAACATAAGACACTTTACGTTTTTAAGGGCCGTTGACCTTAAAGCAGCAATCATCATCATCACCATCATCATTATCACATTTAAAACATCAATAAAATGCGTATTTTATATTCATCACTACTGACATAGGAACTATAAGTTAACGTTTAACTTAAGAACGTTGCCTAGAGCGTATTTTTTAATTTTCAAAAGAGTAAGGCAATCAGTATATTTCTGTTTTTTAAACTGTTGTGCTGTAATGTTCAACGTAAGTACATTTTTCGTGTACACAGGCTTTTTCGTGTACGTTCGTAAATCCGCGTTTTCTTATTCGAGATAGTCTTGTTACCGTCCACCTGGAATTATGGGGCCCCTACCGTATGTTAGTTCATTCTTTTCCACAAGAGAGTGTTACTACTACGACTTTAGTACATGTAGTTCCTACGACCATGCCACTCTTATGTCTGTGTCACTAATGTGAGCCTTGTTCGGCTATGTCCTGCTTGAATATGTGGCTCCCGTTACCCTCTTCTTCTTCTTCTTCTTCTTCTTCTTCTTCTTCTTCTACTGGAGCCTTGTGTCTTATTCAGATGTATTCTACCGGCATCGTCTTAATACACGGTAGCGTAACCTGCTGCGATTTGTTATTAGCACCATCATAGTAAAACGTAGGATGTAGTTGTGGCGAAATCCTCTTAGATACGTTCGACATCTGTGAATTGTGTATAATTTGGTAACTCATCTGATACTCATGAAAGCGAGCGTCGGCCTGGCGTCAGGTTGAGTAGCCTTGTTTATGTTTCTGAGATTTGTTGATGTGTATGTTTGATGTTTATACACAAAACCTGTTTGTCACACTTCGTCCTCTCGTGCTAACCACAATACGACGTCACAGCTGAATCATCCCCAAGACCTGGTTCGGGTCTTACGAATAGTAATCTGTAGTTAACTACTGAGACCGATGTTACCCCGTGTGACGTACATTTCATCTTATTTCCTCCTAAACCACGCATATTGTAAAAAAAATTCCATGTCCTTCGGCTCTTAATGACCTGATAATAATAATAATAATAATAATGATAATGTTATTTGCTTTACATCCCACTAAGTACTTTTACGGCTCTCGGAGACGCTGAGGTGCCGTAATTTAGTCCCGCACGAGTTCTTTTTACGTGCCAGTAAATCTGCCGACACGAGGCTGACGTATTTGAGCACCTTCAAATACCACCGGACTGGATCTGGTTCGAAACTGTGAAGATGGAGTCAAAAAGGCCAGCACCTCAACCGTCTGAACCACTCAGCCCGACAGGAAGAACAAAATGTAGGTACGTTTAATGTATTTAGTTGTATAACATGTCCATTATTCGTTTGAAACAGAACGTTCGATGTGCTTCGATAATTCAATGCCAATACTACTCATTTGGACATCCATCACATGCATGATTTTGTTGACGTAAAGAACTTTGTTTACATACACGTCAACACGATTTTTCCTTCTTTCTTCTACCTTTACTCAATGCACAATGGGGATCGTACCGTATTTCACGTCCCGGCGTGCCTATCCCAACCTTATGCTCCAATACTTATATCACACGCTCGTACAGATCCCGCAGAGACACAGGTTTTCAGGTCATTTCCATACTCACTAGACTTTGAGGCTGATGACCACAGATATCTCTATCATCTAGAGAACGTAACAGCAAAAGAACCAGTATTAACGATGACAATTCGATACATCTCCCGGGTCCAAAACCGATTATCAGGGTTGTCTGAAGCCCCTAAGACGGAAACAAAATATTAACAATCACAAAACCAGTCTGACGAGAATGTTACGTAACATAGCATACCCTAGTAGCAGCCTTCAGCTGTTATTGTAGTTCAATTGCAGTAGTATAATGGGAGAGTTCTGGCGCCTCCTCCGCCGCACGCCTCCGCCCGCCTCCTCCTCCGCCGCCGCCGCCGCCCGCGGGAAATTTGAATTTTGGCGGGAAATTTGAATTTTGGCGCGAGATTTGAATTTGTAAACAAAGCCACGTGCTTTTTGACAGCTGTCATCGACAACAACGCATCGCTAACCTCACTGCTGCCATCTTGACGGGCCTAAACCTCACTAGTGCCAACTTAACCTAACTAACATGAGGTAAACAAAGCCACGTGTTTTTTGACAGCCACGTGCTTTTTGACAGACAACAACGCATCGCTAACTTCAGTACTGCCATCTTGACGGGCCTAAACCTCAGTAGTGCCAACTTAACCTAACTAGTGCGAGATAAACAAATCCACGTGCTTTTTGACAGCCACGTGCTTTTTGACAGATTTGTAAACAAAGCCACGTGCTTTTTGACAGCTGTCATCGACAACAACGCATCGCTAACCTCAGTACTGCCATCTTGACGGGCCTAAACCTCAGTAGTACCAACTTAACCTAACTAGCGTGTGGTAAACAAAGCCACGTGCTTTTTGACAGCCACGTGCTTTTTTGACAGCTGTCATCCGCCATCTTTAAACTACAGAGCACCGTGCTGCCCTCTTTCATCACCTATCATCGGCAGTGCTGCCATCTTGACAGACCTAAACCTTAGTGCTACCAACTTAACCTCACTAGCTCGAGATAAACAAATCCACGTGCTTTTTGACAGCCACGTGCTTTTTTGATAGCTGTCATCCGCCATCTTTGAGCACAGTGCTGCCCTCTTTAGCTACTTACCTTTGAAATGTGGTGGCGGATAATTTGAAAAATGCTTTTCGACAAGCAGCCATCTTTAATCCAGAGAGAACAGTGCTACCCTCTATGTGGTGGCGGCAAATTGAAAAATTCCACGTGCTCTTGTTTGGAAACAAACTCACGTGCTTTTTCGACAGCTACCATCTGCCATCTTTAATCTATAGAGCACAGTGCTGCCCTCTTTAGCTACTTACCTTTGAAATGTGGTGGCGACAAATTCCACGTGCTCTTGTTTAGTAAACAAACTCACGTGCTTTTTTGTCAGCTGTCATCCGCCATCTTTAATCTATAGAGCACAGTGCTGCCCTCTTTATCGTAGTAGATGTAAATTCGTCACAGCTGTCATCCGCAGTGCTGCCATCTTAACGGGCTTAAACCTTAGTGCTACCAACTTAACCTTACTAGCGCGAGATAAACAAATCCACGTGCTTTTTGACAGCTGTCATCCACCATCTTTAATCTATAGAGCACAGTGGTGCCCTCTTTAGCTACTTACCTTTGAAATGTGGTGGCGGATAATTTGAAAAATGCTTTTTGATAGCAGCCATCCTTGAGCACCGTGCTACCCTCTTTTGTGGTGGCAGGCAATTCCACGTGACAGCAGCCATCTTTAATCATGAGAGCACCGTGCTGCCCTCTATGTGGTGGCGGCAAATTCTACATGCTCTTGTTTGGAAACAAACTCACGTGCTTTTTTCTGACAGCTGTCATCCGCCATCTTGCAACACAAACCTCAGTGCTGCGCTCTTTAGCTAGATACCTTTGAAATGTGGTGGCGGCAATTTGAAAAAATCTATGTGCTCTTGTTTAGTAAACAAAGCCACGTGCTTTTTATGATAGCTATCATCCACCATCTTTAATCAATAGAGCACGGTGCTGCTATCATGCAGGCAATTTCATCACCTGTCATCCGCCATATTTTAATGAACAGAGCACCGTGCTGCTCTCTGTAGTAGCGGGCAATTTGAAAAGTTCTGTTAGCTGTCATCCACCATCTTTAATCAAGAGAGCACCGTGCTGCCATCTATGTGGTGGCGGCAAATTCTACGTGCTACGCGCAGCTGTCATCCACCATCTTACATCGCAAACCTCAGTGCTACACTCTATGTGGTGGCGGATAATTTAAAAAGAAAAATTCTACATCAGTCCTCTCTCGACGCTAATTGCACAAGATGGTGACTATACATGACTCCTTAAAGGTGCTTATGCAAGATGATCGCTATACATAGACGCCCTTGGGATGCTTGCGCAAGATGGCGGTTATACAAGGCTCCTTATGAGGGATGCTTGCGCGAGATGGTGGTTGCTCTTATGAGGCGGCTTAAGGATCCATGACTAGAGACGCCCTAAGGATGCTTGCGCAAGATGGCGGATGCAAGATGGCGGCTATACATAGCTCCTTATGAGACAGCCAGTACTCGATACAACATGTGATCAGAACATTGATTGATGTGTTCAGAAC
Source organism: Anabrus simplex (assembly GCF_040414725.1). Lineage (NCBI taxonomy): Eukaryota > Metazoa > Arthropoda > Insecta > Orthoptera > Tettigoniidae > Anabrus > Anabrus simplex. The sequence continues at coordinate 325,717,998 of NC_090268.1, forward strand.
ACTGTACTCGATACAACATGTGATTAAAACATTGTGTGGTGTGTTCAGAACACTACATAAGTAGAATCGAACGCTGTATTAGGGGATACCTTTGTTTAGATTGAAACATAACAAGACTAGAATTGAACACTGCACATTGATTGATTGATGTGTTCAGAACACAAAATAAGTAGAATCGAACACTGTACTCGATGTCGTTAACTTCAACATGTGATTAAAACATTGTCTGGTGTGTTCAGAACACTACATAAGTAGAATCGAACGCTGTACAACATGTTAGGGGATACCTTTGTTTAGATTGAAACATAACAAGACTAGAATTGAACACTGCACTCGATGTCGTTACATGCGATCAGAACAATGATTGATGTGTTCAGATCACGAAACAAGTAGAACCGAACACTGTACAACATGTTAGGGGATACCTTTGTTCTAAGAAGATCAGCTTGAAACATAACAAGACTAGAAATGAACACTGCACTCGATACAACATGTAATCAGAACATTGATTGATGCGTTCAGATCACGAAACAAGTAGAACCGAACACTGTACAACATGTTAAGTGATACCTTTGTTTAGATTGAAACTAACAAGACTAACACTTCAAATGATTTGCTTAGTACGAAAATAAAAAAATATATACCGCGTAGCTAACTCGTTCATCACACTGCTAAGACGCTTAGTAATTGTGAATACACTCATACGAAAATCAAGAAAGCACACTGCGTAGCCAACTCGCTCGGCTCACTCGCTTAGTATTTGCAACACACACGGATAAGAATGTTCCGAGATACTTACATGTTTTTTAAGGGAGGGTGAAAGATCATAAATTATATGTACACATGTTGTCTCCTCCAAGTTGTAAGATGAAATAGACGCAGTACTGCGAGTTTCCGCTCTAGCTGGCGAACGGAAGTAGCATGATATCTCAGCAAAAAATAATACGCGTGAGCTTGCAAGTCAGACACAATGATGGATACCGCGATTCAAGTCCTGGTAACTTATGCCGTCGGGAAGGGTATCCGGCGAGCATCTAGCTGTAAATCCTCGATTCTCGACAGATTCTTAATCCCAGTTCTTTGACGTCAGGAAGGGCAACCGGTTGAAAACAATTATCGAACACGCATCGCGAAGGCAAGAGTGTGCAGCGATATGCTTGTTTAGACTTGCAGATTACGAAAGAAACATAACAAGACTTGAGTCTTAAAACAAATTCTTGCGATTTAAAATCTTAGTCAGGAAGGGCATCCAGCAGTAAAACAATAGTTCGTGATACTGCGATTTAAAATCTAGCTGTATATCCCCCGATTCTCGACAGATTCTTAATCCGAGTTCTTTGACGTCAGGAAGGGCAACTAGTTGAAAACAATTATCGAACACGCATCGTGAAGGCAAGAGTGTGCAGCGATATGCTTGTTTAGACTTGCAGATTACGAAAAGAAACATAACAAGACTTGAGTCTTAAAACAAATTCTTGCGATTTAAAATCTTAGTCAGGAAGGGCATCCAGCAGTAAAACAATAGTTCGTGATACTACGATTTAAAATCTAGCAGTAAAACCCCCGATTCTCGACAGATTCTTAATCCGAGTTCTTTGACGTCAGGAAGGGCAACCGGTTGAAAACAATTATCGAACACGCATCGCGAAGGCAAGAGTGTGCAGCGATATGCTTGTTTAGACTTGCAGATTACGAAAAGAAACATAACAAGACTTGAGTCTTAAAACAAATTCTTGCGATTTAAAATCTTAGTCAGGAAGGGCATCCGGTAGTAAAACAATAGTTCGTGATACTGCGATTTAAAATCTAGCAGTAAAACCCCCGATTCTCGACAGATTCTTAATCCGAGTTCTTTGACGTCAGGAAGGGCAACTAGTTGAAAACAATTATCGAACACGCATCGTGAAGGCAAGAGTGTGCAGCGATATGCTTGTTTAGACTTGCAGATTACGAAAAGAAACATAACAAGACTTGAGTCTTAAAACAAATTCTTGCGATTTAAAATCTTAGTCAGGAAGGGCATCCAGCAGTAAAACAATAGTTCGTGATACTGCGATTTAAAATCTAGCTGTATATCCCCCGATTCTCGACAGATTCTTAATCCGAGTTCTTTGACGTCAGGAAGGGCAACTAGTTGAAAACAATTATCGAACACGCATCGTGAAGGCAAGAGTGTGCAGCGATATGCTTGTTTAGACTTGCAGATTACGAAAAGAAACATAACAAGACTTGAGTCTTAAAACAAATTCTTGCGATTTAAAATCTTAGTCAGGAAGGGCATCCAGCAGTAAAACAATAGTTCGTGATACTGCGATTTAAAATCTAGCAGTAAAACCCCCGATTCTCGACAGATTCTTAATCCGAGTTCTTTGACGTCAGGAAGGGCAACCGGTTGAAAACAATTATCGAACACGCATCGTGAAGGCAAGAGTGTGCAGCGATATGCTTGTTTAGACTTGCAGATTACGAAAAGAAACATAACAAGACTTGAGTCTTAAAACAAATTCTTGCGATTTAAAATCTTAGTCAGGAAGGGCATCCAGCAGTAAAACAATAGTTCGTGATACTGCGATTTAAAATCTAGCAGTAAAACCCCCGATTCTCGACAGATTCTTAATCCGAGTTCTTTGACGTCAGGAAGGGCAACTAGTTGAAAACAATTATCGAACACGCATCGTGAAGGCAAGAGTGTGCAGCGATATGCTTGTTTAGACTTGCAGATTACGAAAAGAAACATAACAAGACTTGAGTCTTAAAACAAATTCTTGCGATTTAAAATCTTAGTCAGGAAGGGCATCCGGTACAAGACTTGAGTCTTAAAACAAATTCTTGCGATTTAAAATCTTAGTCAGGAAGGGCATCCAGCAGTAAAACAATAGTTCGTGATACTGCGATTTAAAATCTAGCTGTATATCCCCCGATTCTCGACAGATTCTTAATCCGAGTTCTTTGACGTCAGGAAGGGCAACTAGTTGAAAACAATTATCGAACACGCATCGTGAAGGCAAGAGTGTGCAGCGATATGCTTGTTTAGACTTGCAGATTACGAAAAGAAACATAACAAGACTTAAGTCTTAAAACAAATTCTTGCGATTTAAAATCTTAGTCAGGAAGGGCATCCAGCAGTAAAACAATAGTTCGTGATACTGCGATTTAAAATCTAGCAGTAAAACCCCCGATTCTCGACAGATTCTTAATCCGAGTTCTTTGACGTCAGGAAGGACAACCGGTTGAAAACAATTATCGAACACGCATCGTGAAGCAAGAGTGTGCAGCGATATGCTTGTTTAGACTTGCAGATTACGAAAAGAAACATAACAAGACTTGAGTCTTAAAACAAATTCTTGCGATTTAAAATCTTAGTCAGGAAGGGCATCCAGCAGTAAAACAATAGTTCGTGATACTGCGATTTAAAATCTAGCTGTATATCCCCCGATTCTCGACAGATTCTTAATCCGAGTTCTTTGACGTCAGGAAGGGCAACTAGTTGAAAACAATTATCGAACACGCATCGTGAAGGCAAGAGTGTGCAGCGATATGCTTGTTTAGACTTGCAGATTACGAAAAGAAACATAACAAGACTTGAGTCTTAAAACAAATTCTTGCGATTTAAAATCTTAGTCAGGAAGGGCATCCAGCAGTAAAACAATAGTTCGTGATACTGCGATTTAAAATCTAGCAGTAAAACCCCCGATTCTCGACAGATTCTTAATCCGAGTTCTTTGACGTCAGGAAGGGCAACCGGTTGAAAACAATTATCGAACACGCATCGTGAAGGCAAGAGTGTGCAGCGATATGCTTGTTTAGACTTGCAGATTACGAAAAGAAACATAACAAGACTTGAGTCTTAAAACAAATTCTTGCGATTTAAAATCTTAGTCAGGAAGGGCATCCAGCAGTAAAACAATAGTTCGTGATACTGCGATTTAAAATCTAGCAGTAAAACCCCCGATTCTCGACAGATTCTTAATCCGAGTTCTTTGACGTCAGGAAGGGCAACTAGTTGAAAACAATTATCGAACACGCATCGTGAAGGCAAGAGTGTGCAGCGATATGCTTGTTTAGACTTGCAGATTACGAAAAGAAACATAACAAGACTTGAGTCTTAAAACAAATTCTTGCGATTTAAAATCTTAGTCAGGAAGGGCATCCGGTACAAGACTTGAGTCTTAAAACAAATTCTTGCGATTTAAAATCTTAGTCAGGAAGGGCATCCAGCAGTAAAACAATAGTTCGTGATACTGCGATTTAAAATCTAGCTGTATATCCCCCGATTCTCGACAGATTCTTAATCCGAGTTCTTTGACGTCAGGAAGGGCAACTAGTTGAAAACAATTATCGAACACGCATCGTGAAGGCAAGAGTGTGCAGCGATATGCTTGTTTAGACTTGCAGATTACGAAAAGAAACATAACAAGACTTAAGTCTTAAAACAAATTCTTGCGATTTAAAATCTTAGTCAGGAAGGGCATCCAGCAGTAAAACAATAGTTCGTGATACTGCGATTTAAAATCTAGCAGTAAAACCCCCGATTCTCGACAGATTCTTAATCCGAGTTCTTTGACGTCAGGAAGGACAACCGGTTGAAAACAATTATCGAACACGCATCGTGAAGGCAAGAGTGTGCAGCGATATGCTTGTTTAGACTTGCAGATTACGAAAAGAAACATAACAAGACTTGAGTCTTAAAACAAATTCTTGCGATTTAAAATCTTAGTCAGGAAGGGCATCCAGCAGTAAAACAATAGTTCGTGATACTGCGATTTAAAATCTAGCAGTAAAACCCCCGATTCTCGACAGATTCTTAATCCGAGTTCTTTGACGTCAGGAAGGGCAACCGGTTGAAAACAATTATCGAACACGCATCGCGAAGGCAAGAGTGTGCAGCGATATGCTTGTTTAGACTTGCAGATTACGAAAAGAAACATAACAAGACTTGAGTCTTAATACAAATTCTTGCGATTTAAAATCTTAGTCAGGAAGGGCATCCAGCAGTAAAACAATAGTTCGTGATTTAAAATCTAAGAAGTGCATCTAGCTGTAAAACCCCCGATTCTCGACAGATTCTTAATCCGAGTTCTTTGACGTCAGGAAGGGCAACCGGTTGAAAACAATTATCGAACACGCATCGCGAAGGCAAGAGTGTGCAAAGGACAACTCAACAAATTCTTGCGATTTAAACACATTTTGATTCCCAAGAGAATCGAACCCGAGACTACCGGGTGAGAGGCATGCATACTGTAGGCTATAGGTTTGTTCTACTGTCCATGAAGTCGTATCAGCGCAGAGCGAGCAGCGGAATGCGTGTGTTAGCTGAAATTGTACACGTATCTTCCGGCTCGGCCTTGAACGAGGACACTGCATGCTGATAAGCGGCTTGTAACTCGCGAACGTCTTCTTAGCTGAGTAGCATGTAAGCTCTTAAAACACAGTACCAATTAATGTTGTAAAATATTCTGAAATAGTCCTCCTCTGTAGTGCAGTAGTTAGTGTGATTAGCTGCTACCCTCGGAGGTCCGAGTTCGATTCCCGGCTCTGCCACGGAATGTGTAGCATTTAGCCTATGTAAGTTCCTAACGTAAAATATCATGATTGTACGGAGAGGTTAAAACACACACAGTGCCTACTCCTATCGAAAGAACCTGCACGGTACCGGCATGTAGGCTTCTCCTGGTGAAGGAGCATGCACATGGTTTAACGCCTCCTATCAACAGCCCTTACTTAATGCTGGCTTTTTTGCACACCCCGCCTCACACCATAGTTTTACGACCGGCTGCCCTTCCTGACTAGGATTTTAAATCGCAAGAATTTGTTGAGTTGCCCTTCCTGACGCAAAACTGGCAGTATCTAACCTCTTACACGGAATGTGCAGCATTTAGCCTATGTAAGTTCCTAACGTAAAATATCATGATTGTACGGAGAGGTTAAAACACACACAGTGCCTACTCCTATCGAAAGAACCTGCACGGTACCGGCATGTAGGCTTCTCCTGGTGAAGGAGCATGCACATGGTTTAACGCCTCCTATCAACAGCCCTTACTTAATGCTGGCTTTTTTGCACACCCCGCCTCACACCATAGTTTTACGACGGGCTGCCCTTCCTGACTAGGATTTTAAATCGCAAGAATTTGTTGAGTTGCCCTTCCTGACGCAAAACTGGCAGTATCTAACCTCTTACACGGAATGTGCAGCATTTAGCCTATGTAAGTTCCTAACGTAAAATATCATGATTGTACGGAGAGGTTAAAACACACACAGTGCCTACTCCTATCGAAAGAACCTGCACGGTACCGGCATGTAGGCTTCTCCTGGTGAAGGAGCATGCACATGGTTTAACGCCTCCTATCAACAGCCCTTACTTAATGCTGGCTTTTTTGCACACCCCGCCTCACACCATAGTTTTACGACCGGCTGCCCTTCCTGACTAGGATTTTAAATCGCAAGAATTTGTTGAGTTGCCCTTCCTGACGCAAAACTGGCAGTATCTAACCTCTTACACGGAATGTGTAGCATTTAGCCTATGTAAGTTCCTAACGTAAAATATCATGATTGTACGGAGAGGTTAAAACACACACAGTGCCTACTCCTATCGAAAGAACCTGCACGGTACCGGCATGTAGGCTTCTCCTGGTGAAGGAGCATGCACATGGTTTAACGCCTCCTATCAACAGCCCTTACTTAATGCTGGCTTTTTTGCACACCCCGCCTCACACCATAGTTTTACGACCGGCTGCCCTTCCTGACTAGGATTTTAAATCGCAAGAATTTGTTGAGTTGCCCTTCCTGACGCAAAACTGGCAGTATCTAACCTCTTACATCATACACTATAGTTTTCGACCAGTTGCCCTTCCTGACGTCAAAGAACTCGGATTAAGAATCTGTTTTGTTTTAAGACTAGTTGCCCTTCCTGACGCAAAACTGGTAGTATCTAACCTCTTACATCATACACTGTTGTTTTCGACCGGTTGCCCTTCCTGACGTCAAAGAGCTCGGATTAAGAATCTGTCGAGAATCGGGGGTTTTACTGCTAGATTTTAAATCGCAGTATCACGAACTATTGTTTTACTGCTGGATGCCCTTCCTGACTAAGATTTTAAATCGCAAGAATTTGTTTTAAGACTCAAGTCTTGTTATGTTTCTTTTCGTAATCTGCAAGTCTAAACAAGCATATCGCTGCACACTCTTGCCTTCGCGATGCGTGTTCGATAATTGTTTTCAACTAGTTGCCCTTCCTGACGTCAAAGAACTCGGATTAAGAATCTGTCGAGAATCGGGGGATATACAGCTAGATTTTAAATCGCAGTATCACGAACTATTGTTTTACTGCTGGATGCCCTTCCTGACTAAGATTTTAAATCGCAAGAATTTGTTTTAAGACTCAAGTCTTGTACCGGATGCCCTTCCTGACTAAGATTTTAAATCGCAAGAATTTGTCTTAAGACTCAAGTCTTGTTATGTTTCTTTTCGTAATCTGCAAGTCTAAACAGGCTTATCGCTGCACACTCTTGCCTTCACGATGCGTGTTCGATAATTGTTTTCAACTAGTTGCCCTTCCTGACGTCAAAGAACTCGGATTAAGAATCTGTCAAGAATCGGGGGTTTTACTGCTAGATTTTAAATCGCAGTATCACGAACTATTGTTTTACTACCGGATGCCCTTCCTGACTAAGATTTTAAATCGCAAGAATTTGTTTTAAGACTCAAGTCTTGTTATGTTTCTTTTCGTAATCTGCAAGTCTAAACAAGCATATCGCTGCACACTCTTGCCTTCGCGATGCGTGTTCGATAATTGTTTTCAACCGGTTGCCCTTCCTGACGTCAAAGAACTCGGATTAAGAATCTGTCGAGAATCGGGGGTTTTACTGCTAGATTTTAAATCGTAGTATCACGAACTATTGTTTTACTGCTGGATGCCCTTCCTGACTAAGATTTTAAATCGCAAGAATTTGTTTTAAGACTCAAGTCTTGTTATGTTTCTTTCGTAATCTGCAAGTCTAAACAAGCATATCGCTGCACACTCTTGCCTTCGCGATGCGTGTTCGATAATTGTTTTCAACCGGTTGCCCTTCCTGACGTCAAAGAACTGGGATTAAGAATCTGTCGAGAATCGAGGATTTACAGCTAGATGCTCGCCGGATACCCTTCCCGACGGCATAAGTTACCAGGATTTGAATCGCGGTATCCATCATTGTGTCTGACTTGCAAGCTCACGCGTATTATTTTTTGCTGAGATATCATGCTACTTCCGTTCGCCAGCTAGAGCGGAAACTCGCAGTACTGCGTCTATTTCATCTTACAACTTGGAGGAGACAACATGTGTACATATAATTTATGATCTTTCACCCTCCCTTAAAAAACATGTAAGTATCTCGGAACATTCTTATCCGTGTGTGTTGCAAATACTAAGCGAGTGAGCCGAGCGAGTTGGCTACGCAGTGTGCTTTCTTGATTTTCGTATGAGTGTATTCACAATTACTAAGCGTCTTAGCAGTGTGATGAACGAGTTAGCTACGCGGTATATATTTTTTTATTTTCGTACTAAGCAAATCATTTGAAGTGTTAGTCTTGTTAGTTTCAATCTAAACAAAGGTATCCCTTAACATGTTGTACAGCGTTCGATTCTACTTATGTAGTGTTCTGAACACACCAGACAATGTTTTAATCACATGTTGAAGTTAACGACATCGAGTACAGTGTTCGATTCTACTTATTTTGTGTTCTGAACACATCAATCAATGTTCTGATTACATGTTGTATCGAGTGCAGTGTTCAATTCTAGTCTTGTTATGTTTCAAGCTGATCTTCTTAGAACAAAGGTATCCCCTAACATGTTGTACAGTGTTCGGTTCTACTTGTTTCGTGATCTGAACACATCAATCATTGTTCTGATCGCATGTAACGACATCGAGTGCAGTGTTCAATTCTAGTCTTGTTATGTTTCAATCTAAACAAAGGTATCCCCTAACATGTTGTACAGCGTTCGATTCTACTTATGTAGTGTTCTGAACACACCAGACAATGTTTTAATCACATGTTGAAGTTAACGACATCGAGTACAGTGTTCGATTCTACTTATTTTGTGTTCTGAACACATCAATCAATCAATGTGCAGTGTTCAATTCTAGTCTTGTTATGTTTCAATCTAAACAAAGGTATCCCCTAATACAGCGTTCGATTCTACTTATGTAGTGTTCTGAACACACCACACAATGTTTTAATCACATGTTGTATCGAGTACAGTGTTCTGAACACATCAATCAATGTTCTGATCACATGTTGTATCGAGTACTGGCTGTCTCATAAGGAGCTATGTATAGCCGCCATCTTGCATCCGCCATCTTGCGCAAGCATCCTTAGGGCGTCTCTAGTCATGGATCCTTAAGCCGCCTCATAAGAGCAACCACCATCTCGCGCAAGCATCCCTCATAAGGAGCCTTGTATAACCGCCATCTTGCGCAAGCATCCCAAGGGCGTCTATGTATAGCGATCATCTTGCATAAGCACCTTTAAGGAGTCATGTATAGTCACCATCTTGTGCAATTAGCGTCGAGAGAGGACTGATGTAGAATTTTTCTTTTTAAATTATCCGCCACCACATAGAGTGTAGCACTGAGGTTTGCGATGTAAGATGGTGGATGACAGCTGCGCGTAGCACGTAGAATTTGCCGCCACCACATAGATGGCAGCACGGTGCTCTCTTGATTAAAGATGGCGGATGACAGCTAACAGAACTTTTCAAATTGCCCGCTACTACAGAGAGCAGCACGGTGCTCTGTTCATTAAAAGATGGCGGATGACAGGTGATGAAATTGCCTGCATGATAGCAGCACCGTGCTCTATTGATTAAAGATGGTGGATGATAGCTGTCATAAAAAGCACGTGGCTTTGTTTACTAAACAAGAGCACATAGATTTTTTTCAAATTGCCGCCACCACATTTCAAAGGTATCTAGCTAAAGGGCGCAGCACTGAGGTTTGTGTTGCAAGATGGCGGATGACAGCTGTCAGAAAAAAGCACGTGAGTTTGTTTCCAAACAAGAGCATGTAGAATTTGCCGCCACCACATAGAGGGCAGCACGGTGCTCTCATGATTAAAGATGGCTGCTGTCACGTGGAATTGCCTGCCACCACAAAAGAGGGTAGCACGGTGCTCAAAGATGGCTGCTATCAAAAAGCATTTTTCAAATTATCCGCCACCACATTTCAAAGGTAAGTAGCTAAAGAGGGCACCACTGTGCTCTATAGATTAAAGATGGTGGATGACAGCTGTCAAAAAGCACGTGGATTTGTTTATCTCGCGCTAGTAAGGTTAAGTTGGTAGCACTAAGGTTTAAGCCCGTTAAGATGGCAGCACTGCGGATGACAGCTGTGACGAATTTACATCTACTACGATAAAGAGGGCAGCACTGTGCTCTATAGATTAAAGATGGCGGATGACAGCTGACAAAAAAGCACGTGAGTTTGTTTACTAAACAAGAGCACGTGGAATTTGTCGCCACCACATTTCAAAGGTAAGTAGCTAAAGAGGGCAGCACTGTGCTCTATAGATTAAAGATGGCAGATGGTAGCTGTCGAAAAAGCACGTGAGTTTGTTTCCAAACAAGAGCACGTGGAATTTTTCAATTTGCCGCCACCACATAGAGGTTAGCACTGTTCTCTCTGGATTAAAGATGGCTGCTTGTCGAAAAGCATTTTTCAAATTATCCGCCACCACATTTCAAAGGTAAGTAGCTAAAGAGGGCAGCACTGTGCTCAAAGATGGCGGATGACAGCTATCAAAAAAGCACGTGGCTGTCAAAAAGCACGTGGATTTGTTTATCTCGAGCTAGTGAGGTTAAGTTGGTAGCACTAAGGTTTAGGTCTGTCAAGATGGCAGCACTGCCGATGATAGGTGATGAAAGAGGGCAGCACGGTGCTCTGTAGTTTAAAGATGGCGGATGATAGCTGTCAAAAAAGCACGTGGCTGTCAAAAGCACGTGGCTTTGTTTACCACACGCTAGTTAGGTTAAGTTGGTACTACTGAGGTTTAGGCCCGTCAAGATGGCAGTACTGAGGTTAGCGATGCGTTGTTGTCGATGACAGCTGTCAAAAAGCACGTGGCTTTGTTTACAAATCTGTCAAAAAGCACGTGGCTGTCAAAAAGCACGTGGATTTGTTTATCTCGCACCAGTTAGGTTAAGTTGGCACTACTGAGGTTTAGGCCCGTCAAGATGGCAGTACTGAGGTTAGCGATGCGTTGTTGTCTGTCAAAAAGCACGTGGCTGTCAAAAAACACGTGGCTTTGTTTACCTCATGCTAGTTAGGTTAAGTTGGCACTAGTGAGGTTTAGGCCCGTCAAGATGGCAGCAGTGAGGTTAGCGATGCGTTGTTGTCGATGACAGCTGTCAAAAAGCACGTGGCTTTGTTTACAAATTCAAATCTCGCGCCAAAATTCAAATTTCCCGCCAAAATTCAAATTTCCCGCGGGCGGCGGCGGCGGAGGAGGAGGCGGGCGGAGGCGTGCGGCGGAGGAGGCGCCAGAACTCTCCCATTATACTACTAATTGCTCTTAAACATTAAACAAGTTTGGCAAGTATGTTATGTAACATCTCGTGATTTTGCATCGGTAGCGTTCAGCCGTTATAGTACATTTGCTCTTAAACATAAACAGTATTCGGGAGATAGCAGGTTCGAACCCCACTATCGGCAGCCCTGAAGATGGTTTTCCGTGGTTTCCCATTTTCACGCCAGGCAAATGCTGGGGCTGTACCTTAATTAAGGCCACGGCCACTTCCTTCCCACTCCTAGCCCTTTCCTGTCCCATCGTCGCCATAAGACCTACCTGTGTCGGTGCGACGTAAAGCAACTAGCAAAAAAAAAAAAAAAAAAACCACAGAAACCAGTTTGGCACGCATGGCGCGTAACTTGCCTGTTATCGAAGGAAAGCTATTCATTCATAAGAAAAAGGCATATTACCTATTCAAAAAACATCGTATCCATTTGCTCTCTAAAATAACTTCTGAGGATTACTAAAAATTTGATATATAGTGGTTCGTCACATCATTCTCTGTTGCTACAAGACATATCTGCACGTATACCCCTAATACCTGCTTACGTAAAAAGTATTATTCCAACCGTTCGACAGACGAAGTACAAATATCGCATGATGACTGCTCCTTAGATGCTAAATAAGAATGGAATTAAAAAATTCGCATCTAAGGTGGTTCCACCCCTAAGTAGTTGAAACGGGGGTTAGCTTCGAAAGCACAACGATTAATTCTTGCCAAACCATTTGACAAACGAAGGAGAAATTTCACATTATGATTTCTATTTTATGTTTCAGACTAGCTGATGTACCCGTGCTTCGCTACGGAATTCTACATTGTATACAGAATTGTAGGTTAGGTAGAGTACAGTACACGTTGTGAGAAAGACTATATTAAATTGCATAGCTCTTAACGTTAGCCTAGAAACGCGACGGAGAAATCACCAAATGTGTTTTCAAGTATGAAGACTCCGTTAGGGAACTTTCATTGTAATGGTAGGCCCGTTTGCCTACCATCAGTCACAATCAGGTTGGGGAATTGCATTATAATGGTAGATACCCACTCTCCAACTGCCTTTTTGCATCCTCAGAAAGACTGTCTTAGTGGTGTTCCCAACTGAAATGAACATAGGTCATTACAATGACGTCAGTGGGAATGGCGCGAGTAAAAGCAATGCTTTCACATGAAATACTCGATCAAATGAAAAACTGCATTTTTCTCACTTTTAACGAACAGTGCTAAGCTGCCCATCTAACAGTCCAAAGTTCCAGAGCTGGAATGACCAGGCCACAGGCAGCCGTGATCCGTGAACACTCTTAGTTTTTTCGGGGGGGGGGGGGGGGGAGGGGGTCGAAGAGTGGAGAGTCCCAGGGCAAAAGCTATGCCCTTTTACTAATCTGTTTTCTAGGAGTACCCGATGAGTCAGAAAATCTCAATTCACTACACTGGCGGCGGAAAAATCTCTCTGGCTTCCAAGCCAGAGGAGAAACCCTCTCTTCACCGCTAATTTTAAATCAAATGAATGTAGAATTAAATGAAAGTGAAGAGAAAGAAGCTCTTTTTAAGAAACAGCTCTTTTCAGGGTTGAACTTTGAGTTATTTAGTGAACTGTGGTGCTATAATTTGGAATATGCCTAAATTGTAGTTCTAGAGCATGTCATACTACTACCACTAAGTGAGCCTCTGCCTTAAGAGCGCACACTGCTCATTCAAAACAGCACGTCAGAGTAGGGATCGAATAGCTGGAATACTATGATGAACTAGTGCGTTACGTACCAGCAGTACGGTATCAGAAAATGTATGAACCAGAGGAATGACATGTCAAAGAAGACAGTTTTCTAACTCCCCAGCTATTTCCCGCCAATATTTATTCAGGCTGTTATACTCGGTACGCAGCAGTAATCCCATCTATCGGAGTTGAGCGGCAGCATAAGAGACAAAGAACATCACAGCAAACAATGGTCAATGTAATGTTATTGTGGGTCAATGTAATGCGCTTTCAATATTGTAGGCCTTCACATTTAGTTTCCGTCCTACTCTGAAATACCACTCTTATCATAGTCGGTACGGTAAAATTGAATAAAACATAAATGGTCGGAAATTGTATTCGCTATAACTTTTGTTATGTAGTACCTTTCGATAGGACCATTAACATAGGTATTTAAACATTACATTTTAGGCGCCTTCCCCTAAGCTACAGTTTCATACAGGGCAAATAAAATTGTTTATAACTTAGACTGTAGTTTCATATTCCGTGACTGTATATACCGACTTTCATTAAATTACGTTAACCCATTTTCTCGTGGCTCGGCGTTGATATGGACTTGGCAACAAAAATACAAATTCATGAATATCTGTGTTATCAAAGCCGGTACGGTAACAGTGTATGACAGAAATGATCGGAAATTTCATTCTATATAACTTTAGTTATGTAGTATTTATCGATATGACCCCCCCCCCCCTCACGGCACTTAACGCCCATGAAAGGGCTCTGGCCTGCGCAGCGACCACTGCTCAGCCCAAGGGGCCGTGTGGTCAGCACGACTCATCGTCTCGGCCGTTATTCTGGGGTTTCGAGACCGGGGCCGCCATCTCACCGTCAGATAGTTCCTCAATTCTAATCACGTTGGCTGAGTGGACCTCGAACCAGCCCTCAGGTCGAGAGAAAAATCCATCACCTGGCCGGGAATCGAATCCGGGGCCTCTGCTCGAGAAGCAGGCACTCTACCACTACACCACGAGGCCGGCTATCGATAGGACCATTAATAGTATACATATTTGAGAATTAAATCTTAGGCCTTCCCCTAAACTACCATTTCACTCAGTGTGAATAAAATGATGTAGGCCTATAGCCTAGATTGTAGTGGCTCACCCCCGACTTCATATACCGATTTTCATTAAATTCTCTTCAGCCGTTTTCTCGTGATGCGTGTATATATATATATATATATATATATATATATATATATATATAGAGAGAGAGAGAGAGAGAGAGAGAGAGAGACAGACAGACAGACATTACGGAAATGTAAAAAGTGCATTTCCTTGTTATTTTGGGCATGGCCGATACAGAAATACCATGCTTTTTAAATTCTGAGCAATGTGCAGACAAAACTTATATATATAGTAGATAGTAACGTTTTGAATACGTTTTACCCCTGATGGTTTGAATGGGAGTTAGACCTGATAACAAAAATATTCATTTCTCTGAAACCACTTGGCGTACTGAGTTAAAATTTCACTGTCCTAGATGTTAATAAGAATGTGTTTTGAGACATTCCAGACCTTTGGGGGTTTGAATGAGGACTATATCCGGAAACGAATATATTATTTCTCGAAAACCGTTAGAAGTACGCAGTTGAAATTACGTATCATTCGACTTGCGAAGTTGAAATTTCACATGTTGGTTGCTCATTTATGTCCTAGCGCCCTGTTGCGTGCAACTAGCTGACGAAAATGTTTAAATCAAAGCTGTTACACAAGGCAACTGCAGTTGCATGCCCGGCAATTCGTTTTAGTCGTTTTCGAGGCCGGGAAACAGCACGCTCAAGTTTTTGTTGCTTGCACTTCATCTGGAGTATTGTTTAACAAAACCATATTGTACTATGCAACCCAGAAGAGATGGCTCGACGACATAAAGCTGTTGGCTGGAACACGCTGGTTCCAAGTGGCTCAAGACCGAAGACGATGGAAGCATATGGAAGAGGCCTATATCCAGCAGTGGATTGAAATAGGCTAGAAAAGAAGAAGAAGAATAAGAAGAAGAAAAAAATCAGTTGCATCGCGCTCAATCTAGATGTCTCACGTCTCATCGAAACTAAATGAAATCTCAACCTAGTGAAGACTAACTATGTAAAAGGAAGAGAAAATGATGTTAAAAAGAACATGAAGGATGAGACGATAAATGTTAATTGATGCAGAGGTAAATGCATTCGTGTCCTCGTCCCGAGGTGGTGCAACTCTTTTCAGGAACACCCCACTAATGAAGGTGAGTTGAATGTACCATTTAAACCATACACCAGCCCTCCTGCCATTCTTAAATCTCTGGAAATTCTGGGAATCGAACCCTGGTGTCCGAGGATGGCAGCTAATAGTGCTAACGTTTATGATACGGAAATGCAGAGGTGAATACAGTAGATCTGATATGTGAACCAGAGAAAATTTACAACTAACTTCTCTTCTGGTGGGATACTCATTCTCATGTAAGTGTTGATGCCAGTTAGGTTTTATTTTATGCAAGCCAACATTTCACAAAAAATGATGATTTTGACATACGAAAGCATTCGACGAGGAAATGCAGTAAGTTCATTCCGCGCAACAACGAATATTCGCCTGATGAGGCTGTGTTCCTGCTACAGCCGCGTCAGAGATGTTGCCGAGATCACCATAGGTGGTTGTGATTGCTCTCTATTAACACTAATTAGAAGGAAAAAATGTGGAAGGGGTCCACCACTTGGAAAAATGAAGATATTGGCTAAAGCAATACAAGTACCACGAATGGTGTGAAAATTAGACTCCGTAGGTCTCGCAAACCTAATACCGTCGGGGTCGGAAAAAATACAAGAGTTGATAATCAAGGGAGGCCGGATAGGATAGATGAAAGTGAGGAGTCTGGCACAATTAGGTAGAAGCAATGCCAGGACTCAGTTAAAGGTCCTATGGTCGCCAACTCACGCTTCCAAGTTAAGGGCCCCTTTTAGTCACCTCTCACGACAGGCAGGAAATCACCGTAACCAAGGGTACAACATGGTCAGCTCTTCATTCACACTGTGTGTGAACCGTGAGATCTCGAGCATCTGGTTTAGTGCATGTCAACATGGAAAGTTCAAGGGGGCATTTTAGGTAACATTCTTTTACTACCGCTAAAATAAAACCGGAAGAAGATACGTGCTGTTTATAGTTAAGGTGCTGTCACTGACGGGACATACCGAAAGTGGTTTTTAAGATTTCGGGTTGACTAAACATTTTTCTTTAAAAGATAAAGCTCGTACCGACAGACCTATGTAGAAAGACTTTAGGAGTTACCTGAAAACAACTCGAGGATAACAACGAAGGAATTAGCACAAGAAGTGAATAATATATAGGCCTATTATACCATCCTGTAATGTGGGGAAACATATGAAGAGCCATGGTTACGTTTTCGCAGTAATATATGTGTACCGCATCATGAACTGAGGGACCATGAGTGGTGGTGGTGGTTGTTGTTTTAAGAGGAAGTACAACTAGGCAACCATCCAACACTAATCACAGAGAAAAATGGAAGGGATCCGACACTTCGAAAAACGAAGGTATTGGCCATAGAAAGACAAGGGCCACGACGGGCATGAAAACTAAAGACTCCCTAGCCCTCTGAAACCTTATAGCGTCGGGGTCGGAAAAGAACAAGAGCTGACCAAGGAAGGTGGGACAGGATAGATGAAAGTGAGGAGCCTGGCACAAGTAAGTGGGAGCAATGCTAGGACTCAGCTAAAGGACCCTTGGACGCCAACCCACGCGCCAAAGTTCAGAGCCCGTGGGGTCCCTTTTAATCGTATCTTACGACAGGCAGGGGATACCGTTGGTGTTATTCTACCGCCCCCACCCACAAGGGGATGAGGGAACATGACTGCGCATGCCTATTTGTGATTATTTGTTGAGATGCAATCAACATGATCCTTTCCTGAAAACCTGGTGACTGGTGATGAGAAATGATAGCATTTTGCTTCTTTTTCCTTCTTCTCCCTGACCTTTTCCCAACCACCTAGGATAGATACTTTGTATAGATCGAACCCAGTTTTACGGACGGATGCCTTTCCTGATGCCAACACTATGTAGAGGGTTGTATTTAGTATTTCTGTAGTGTTATGTATTATATCTTGTATACCGAACTCGATAGCTGCAGTCGCTTAAGTGCGGGCAGTATCCAGTATTCGGGAGATACTAGGTTCGAACCCCACTGTCGGCAGCCCTGAAGATGGTTTTCCGTGGTTTCCCATTTTCACACCAGGCAAATGCTGGGGCTGTACCTTAATTAAGGCCACGGCCGCTTCCTTTGCACTCCTAGCCGTTTCCTGTCCCATCGTCGCCATAAGACCTATCTGTGTCGGTATTACGTAAAACAATTTGCAAAATATATCTTGTATGTAAATAAAGAGGTCTATAAAGATGAACACAAACACCCAGTCTCCGAGCTAGAGGAATAAACTATACGCAATTAAAATCCCTGACCCATCCGAGAATCGAACCCGGGCCCCTCTAACCGAAGACCACTAACGCTGACCACTCAGACAAGGAGCCGAACTTAACGTATGATAGCATGTCTTTGCTCGTTGGTTCGGGCTGAGCAGCTCAGACGGTAGAGAACTGGCCTAATGATTGCAAATTGGTAGGTTCGATCCTGGCTCAGTCCGGTGATATTTGAAAGTGCTCAAATATGCCATCCTCCTGTCAGTAGATTTAAAGGTACACAAAAGGACTCGTGCTGGACAAAACTCCGGCACCTCGTTGTCAAAAACCATAAAACCAATAACATTATTGTGCTCGTTGGGGGTCTACATCTTCAACAGGTGAATGTTAACGGTTTCGCGGAGTAATATTTCCCTACCCAGTAATTACAAAATAATTCTTCTCGTCCGCACAAAGAACATCGAATAACGTATAGTACATAAGTACATATCTTCTTCAAATTTTTTTATTTTTTTTATTTTTTTTAGATAACGTGGGATGTACATTCATTTTTCTTGTTCTGGATATTCTCACTTTGATCATCAAAGAAGAAGCAGTTCCTCATTTATGAACGCCATTTTCTTGACTGAATTCCGATGACTTTTAGCATCGACGGCAAGTAGTTGCATGAAATAACATCGCGCCGTCAACTGGATGACAACTAGTTGGTATGTCTATGCATCACCGACTGAAGAAGATACTATGGAAATAAGGAGCGAGGTCGTTGAGCGCTGTTTTCCTCATTTATGTCGAAAGACTCGTATATCCCTGCAGATTAAGTCTCTACACGAACATCGGCTAGAAGCGACCATCTTTACAGGTTTTTATACTCAGTCGCGGCGATTGGGAAAGAGAAGTGGAAGGGGGGGGGGAAATTATTATTATTATTATTATTATTATTATTATTATTATTATTATTATTATTATTATTATTTCCTATTTGCTTAGGACACAGGTAGGTCTTATGGCGACGATGGAATAGAAAAGGCTTAGGAATGGGGAGGAAGTGGCCGTGGCCTTAATTAATTGCCTGGTGTGAAAATGGGAAACCACGGAAAACTATCTTCAGGACTGCTGACAGTGGGGTTCGAACCCACTATCTCCCGGATGCAACCTCACAGCTGCGCGCCCCTAACCGCACGGCCAACTCCCTCGGTAAAGACAAATTTATGAACAACAAAAGGTACCTGGGTTTGAGAGATATATTGGTGGAGGTTGGGGGGTTATACACCAAAGTTTTTTTGATGCTCTCTGAGGGAATTTCGACAGAGAGGTAAAGGTTGACGATGGTCTACCAAATTAAGTGGGATAAAAATAGTTTTTAGAATTTGATTCAATGCTATTCAATAAAACTTTCACCGAAGGAAGAATATTACACATGTATTACAATTAAATAGAAGTACGGTGTGATTGTATAATTAAAAATAATTTAGTATTTAACTATAAACCAATAAAGTAAGAGACACAAGATAGAACTGCACAGACACGTTGAATAATAATAATAATAATAATAATAATATAGGCTTTACGTCCAGCCGGCCCCTTGCTGTAGGAATAGCGTGCCTGCCTCATCCGGAGGCCCCGGGTTCGATTCCAGGCCATGACAGGGATTTTTACCTGGATCTGAGGGCTGGTTCGATGTCCACTCAGCCTACATGATTAGAATCGAGGAGGTATCTGACGGTGAGATAGCGGCCCCGGTCTAGAAAACCAAGAATAACAACCGAGAGGATTCGTAGTGCTGACCACACGACACCTCGTAATCTGCAGGCCTTCGGGCTGAGCAGCGATCGCTTGGTAGGCCAAGGCCCATCAGGCCTGTGGTGTTATGGGGTTGGTTGGCTTTACGTCCCACAAACTACTTTAAAACGGTTTCCGGAGACCCCGAGGTGCTGGAATTTAGTCTCGCAGTTCTTTTGCATACCAGTAAATCTACCGACATGAGGCTGACATATTCTGAGCAGGATCGAACCCGGCCAAGTTGGAGTTAGAAGGCACAGACACATTGACTGAATGCGCGCCTTATCAGGCATATTTGGGGCTGGACGTCTTTGACAAGTGTACAATATCGAGACAGTCCTCCAGCCCGTTATTCCGTCTTACCGACAACGTCATATCTGAGTTAGGTTGTCCTGCAAGACGGCAAGGCGCGTGTAATCAGCTGCCGTCATTTTCACATCTTCCTGGGAAAGATCCAAATTTTGAAACTTTTGAGCGAATTACAGTACCGTATGTTACGCTATATGTGAGTGGGATTTTTTAAAAGTTATTTTCCGCAAATTTCCCACTATATCTTCATGATTGCTTTTACTCGTACGCCATTTTTAATTTTCACGTTTTTTGTTATACTGTACTTCCTTTTTCTTCTTCTTTCTTATCGAGAAATTGCTTGTCTGGATACGATTTGTTGAAAAATGTGGTTTTTACCGAATTGTTTGTTGTAGTTTTGTTGTTATATATTTTTTGTTTGAGTTTTACTTCGTTGTCATACTATTGTAAGTAAGCAGTGCATTTGTTAATTCGATAATAATAATAATAATAATAATAATAATAATAATAATAATAATAATAATAATAATAATAATAATAATAATAATAATAAATCGAATGGAATGGTCTGTCCGCCTCTGTGGTGTAGTGGTTAGTGTGATTAGCTGCCACCCCTGAAGATACGCATTCGATTCCCGGTTCTGCCACTTTGAAAACTGGAACAGGGTTCACTTAGCCTCGGGAGGTCAACTGAGTAGGGGATTCGGTTCCCACCACAGCCATCCTCGAAGTGGTTTCTCGTGGTTTCCCACTTCTCCAGGCAAATGCCGAGATGGTACTGTACTTAAACTTTTTGTTGTTGTTGTTGTTGATAGTATTTAAAGCCACGGCCGCTTCCTTCCCTCTTCCTTATCTATCCTTTCTGCTCTTCCCATCCTCCCACAGGGCCCCTGTTCAGCATAACAGGTGAGGCCGCCTGGGCGAGGTGCTGGTTCTTCTGCGCAGTTGTATCCCCCGACCCCAAAGTCTCACACTCCAGGACACTGCACTTGAGGCTGTAGAGGTGGGATCCCTCACTGAGTCCGACGGAAAAACCAACCCTGGTGGGTGAATAGACTAAGAAAGAAGAAGATGGAATGGTGTGCGGTGTCTGCTGGTACGAATCCGATTGAGCAATGCTGGCACATGAGTGTGAAAACGTAGGGACCGAACTCTCACCTGGACGACTTCCGGAGCGCTCCTTTAGAAGAGTTGGGACAAACTTAATAGTCAGTTGGGCGGCATGCCACAAATGATCAAAGCATGCCTCAGAACACGAGGTGAGGTAACACCAAATTAAGAAGTCGATTGTGACTTTCAGGTTTGATAGACGAATACACTTTGTCAAATAATGAGTCATATGTTTCGTAGGTTTTTTATGTATTTTTCAAAGCAGTCATGTTATTCGTTACAGAAAGAGTGAATGATCCTCCCATACTTTCTGCTGGATCGTCAAGAACCTAGTACTATCTGCGTCTGACGAGAAGTCGCGGCTGCTTGTAGATACGGCACGAGTAACAGATACTACACTCTAAGCTACAAACATCAGTCGTGGCAGACAATGAATCAATGCATATTCATGATCAAACTGTTCATTATTCAGTACTTACAGCAAATGTGTAACTAAGGCAAAACTGCACTTTGAAACTTCACGACAGCACTTCAGTTCGCAAGGAAGACCTTGGACGGAACAGATGTTTATTGTCAGGTCTTGAGACTTGAGATAGGCGCATGCGCGGCAGCCTTGCTTACCCCCACATCCACGCGACTTCTCGTGAGACGACCATAGTACCTCAGCAATTCAGGTGCTGCAAAACTTACTTGAGGTGTGTGGTTGGTACTGAAAGTGTCACTTTGCAAGAATTCTTGGATGCCCATTGGGATAGCTGATTTAATGTAACAAATAGTATATACAGTAGCGTGTAAATTAATCCGAACACAATCATTTCTAAGACTATAACTAATGTTGGCAGCATCGTGCGTTCCCGCGCTGTTCTCTCTTTCAAACTAATTATACAGGATGTTTCAAAAATAGGGGGCATAATTTCAGATATGTATTTGTTACACGTAAACAATCAAAATAGTGCATTACAACATGTGTCCGGAAATGCTTCATTTCCGAGTTATGGAGTTCACAACACTGAACTTCACCGGAACGTTTTTCTTCCGCAAGTCATTGTCATTACAGAAGATGTTCAAAATGCCCACCTCTTGCTTGAATATAGACGTCACATCGATGTCTCATTGACCTGCGAACAAGATCCCAAACTCCGGGAGTATTGCGTATGTCCTCACACGATGCCACAATTCGATTCCGATGGGTTTCCACAGCAGACACCGGAGACGAATACACCGATTATTTTAAATGGCCCCACGAGTAGAAAACGAGAGGGTTCAGATTAGGTGAGCCTGGAGACCAAGCAATCGGGCCACCTCTACCTATCCATCGATCAGGAAACATTCGATCCATGTCAATGAAACATCGATATGAGGTCTGTATTCAATCAGGAGGTGGACATTTTGAACATCTTCTGTAATGACAATGACCTGCGGAAGAAAAACGTTCCGGTGAAGTTCAATGTTGTGAAGGCCATAACTCGGAAATGAAGCATTTCCGGACACATGTTGTAATGAACTATTTTGATTGTCTACATATAACAAATACATACCTGAAATTATGCCCCCCATTTTTTAAACATCCTGTATTGTGAGCGTATGGCGGCATTATTGTTAACATTATTGAGCATTACTGGATGTTCTTTATAACACAGTACTTAGTTCATTGTCTCCGGGTAAGGTCGTATATGTTTTCAGTATTGTGCCGTGTTATTGTACCGCAGACTGATAATGGATACCACACAGAAACGTTAAACAGTTGTGACATTAGCCGAGAACACCTCTCTGACAGACAAATCTATTTACTATGTAGTGTTTGTGCGGCTGTGGTAAATTCAATTTTGAAGTGACACTGAAGAGGGGAAGGAAACTGTGGCCAGCAACACAAGACCACACCAAAAGAAGACTGTTTACTCATTGTATGTATGTATGTTTAGTCCTCAGCCCGAAGGCTGGTTGGATCCTCAACAGCTCCACCATCAGCTGTCATAAATGGCCTAGGCATCACTGAAGAGGCGTACTAGGGAAATGAGGAGTGAGGTAGTTTCCCGTTGCTTTCCTCACCGAGCCAGAAGCCGCTATTACATATCAGTCTGCCAAGCCCACTGAAATGCATCCACCAACTGACCCTATGAGCAACATTTTTACACCATTCATAGCAGGGACTGGCTGCATGTTTACTCATTAGGAAGCAGAAAATAAACCCCAGGCTCTCAGCTGTTCCTAAACCTAGTTTAAGTCTGAGTGGGTGAAAAGTTCACATTATAACTCTTTGCTGCAGACTGTTGGAGGCAGGAAGAAGAGCGCGCACACCAGCAAAGGAAGAGCTTCTGACAGACGCTATATGCAAAAAGCGAATGTTTTTTTTGTTTTTTGTTTTTTTTTGCTAGGGGCTTTACGTCGCACCGACACAGATAGGTCTTATGGCGACGATGGGATAGGAAAGGCCTAGGAGTTGGAAGGAAGCGGCTGTGGCCTTATTTAAGGTACAGCCCCAGCATTTGCCTGGTGTGAAAATGGGAAACCACGGAAATCCATCTTCAGGGCTGCCGATAGTGGGATTCGAACCTACTATCTCCCGGATGCAAGCTCACAGCCGCGCGCCTCTACGCGCAAGGCCAACTCGCCCGGTAAGAAAAAAAGCGAATGATATGGGCCAAACTACATAAAGACTGGACTGTGGAAGATTGGAAGAAAGTCTTATTTTCAGATGAAAGCCATTTCGTTAGTGCCTGAGTTACGAAATCTCTCTCCAGAATTTTTAAAGATCTTGCACCGTGCCACACATCCAAAAAGTTCAACAAATTCTTTGAAGACAAAAACATTGAAGTTCTCCCTTGGCCCGCCAACTCGACGATACCAACCCCACTGAAATTGTATGGTACCGAGCTCGATAGCTGCAGTCGCTTAATTACGACCAGTATCCAGTATTCGGGAGATAGTAGGTTCGAACCCCACTATCGGCAGCCCTGAAAATGCTTTTCCGTGGTTTCCCATTTTCACACCAGGCAAATGCTGGGGCTGTACCTTAATTAAGGCCACGACCGCTTCCTTCCCATTCCTAGCCATTTCCTATCCCATCGTCGCCATACGACCTATCTGTGTCGGTGCGACGTAAAGCAACTAGCAAAAAAAGCGAAATTGTGTGGGCATTTGCAAGAAGAGAATGTAAAAACTAGATAGGTTTACAAAAGTGAGCGTGATATGTTCACTTACCGAAGTGTCGTTTCATGATGAAGAGATCAAGAATATTTGCAAAAACACGTGTGAAATACATGCCAAAATGAGTCGATGCTGTTTTGAAGAACAAATGTCACAAAGTATTAAGGTATGACTTTCTGTAAATACGGAACTGATATTCAGTAGTTTTTATGACTTTTGTTATCTTGTTTGGATTAATTTGCACGCTGCTGTAACATCTAAACAGCCAGCTAAAATATTCATCTCAAGTAACCCGTAAACCGTTTAAACACCGAAGAGCTTTCTTTCACTTTCAGTAATGTTGTGAAGGGGTTCATACTCGAACTTTCAGCACTCTTCCAAAGAGTTAATACCTGCTGAGCTAAAGATACGATGCGAATTTTGTTTTCTTGAATGGCACTGTGCAGCCGGCCCCGCGGTGTAGGGGTAGCGGGCCTGCCTCTTACCCGGAGGCCCCGGGTTCGATTCCCGGCCAGGTCAGGGACTTTTACCTACATCTGAGGGCTGGTTCAAGGTACACTCAGCCTACGTGATTACAATTGAAGAGCTATCTGACGGTGAGATGGCGACCCCGATCTAGAAAGCCAAGAATAACGGCCGAGAGGATCCTTCGTGCTGATTACACGATACCTCGTAATCTGCAGGTCTTCAGACTGAGCAGCGGTCGCTTGGTAGGCCATGGCCCTTCTGGGCTGATGCGCCATTGGGGGGGGGGGGGATGGCACTGTACTGTTTTGTACAACCTAGCATTAGAGCCATGAACGTTGCGAATTTAGGGTTGTAGTTATTTTCAAAATTCGAAAGAAACTTCTCGAGAAAGCGGGATGTTTTCAAACGTACTCCATTCACAAGCCATGGGCTACTCCAGCGGTGCTCACGCTTAGCATTTCGACCCTTAGGGGGTGGCCACACTTGCGGTTTGTTCACGCTGGATTTTTGCGTGTTTTTCACCAACTTGACGACAACACGTGGCCACACTTGCGTGTTTGTACGGCGTGATTATATTAGTGTGTTGTATATTGTGATGCCGGCCCCGTGGTGTAGGAGTAGCGTGCCTGCCTCTTACCTGGAGGCCCCGGGTTCGATTCCCGGCCAGGCTCCCCTGTGGGTGGGGGCGGTAGAATAATACCCACGGTATCCCCTGCCTGTCGTAAGAGGTGACTAAAAGGGGATCCAGGGGGTTTGAACTTCAGAGCGTGGGTTGGCGACCACGGGGCCCTTAGCTGAGTCCTGGCATTGCTTCCATTTACTTGTGCCAGGCTCCTGACTTTCTTCTATCCTGTCCGACCTCTCTTCGTCAACTCTTGTTCTTTTCCGACCCCGACGCTATTAGATTTGCGAGGGCTAGGGAGTCTTTCATTTTCACGTCCTTCGTGGACCTTGTCTTTCTTTGGCCGATATCTTCATTTTTCGAAGTGTTGGATCCCTTCCATTTTTCTGTCTAATTAGTGTTATATAGAGGATGGTTGCCTAGTAGTACTTCCTCTTAAAACAATAATCATCACCACCACAATCCCAGCCAAGTCAGGGATTTTTACCTGGACCTGAGGGCTGGTTCGAGGTCCACTCAGCCTACGTGATTAGAATTGAGGAGCTATCTGACTGTGAGATAGCGGCCCCGGTCTAGAAAGCGCAGAATAACGGCCGAGAGGAGTCGTCGTACTGACCACACGACACCTCGTAATCTGCAGGCCTTCGGGCTGAGCAGCGGTTGCTTGGTAGGCCAAGGCACTTCAAGGGCTGTAGTGCAATGGGGTTTGGTTTTGGTTGTATATTGTGAGTAGCAAAACATCGTCATTGCTCTTCATATAGAAGGCATTTCATTTTTAATTAATAATTCCGTTGTTGTGTTATGTGCTTGGTTGTTCTTCGCCGTCGTCAGCGTCAAAGAAAACATTGGATCCATCCTGTATTAAGTGACAGGTCATCAAATGGACAACTTGTGCTCCTGCACAATAAACTAAAAGACAACCAGATAATTTTTTTGAGTATTACAGAATGTCCGTGACCTTATTTGAACTGCTTTTCTGTATGTTGAAAAATGCTATTAGCGAAAGAAACACAAGGCTGCGGGAGTGTATTCCTGAGGAAGAAAAACTCGCATTGACATTAAGGTGTCGTTAAGGCATGGGTACCTTTGTACCTCCAAAATTATCAGTTCACTGTCTAACATTCTCCTAAGTTTTAACACAAACAAGAGCACAATAAAACCGCAGCGTCTTCTTCCCGCAAGTGTGGCCAGTCCCATTAAAGTCAGTGTTGTGCATTTTTAGCGCGTGTTTTCCCGCAGTCACGCTGCGGGAAAACACGCAAGTGTGGCCGAACACTTAGGCACACAGCACTGTTAGCAGGCGGGCAGGCGATTAGCGTATGCTATTCAGCCACAGTGACGTTGTGGCTACGTCACAGGCCGTGGAGGTTGGGAGAAGTTTTCCCAGCCACTCTCGATCACTGCTGCGATACCCAAGTTTGGAATAGAGGCAGAAAATAATGAAAGAAAGAGGGCAGAAATCCACGTAATTTTCAATTTACATTGTAAGAAATAAGTTATTTATATTCAATGCAGTTTATATATTTTGACCGGATGCAATAAAAAGTTAGGCCTACAACCTCAAATAGTTTTGTTCCGTACGTAATGAATTACAGTTTTTACTACTATATTTTAAGAGGTGCTTTAGAAACATGTCTAATATACACTGACTGAGCAAATATCATGGGATAGCGGAGCACTGATGCGCAGGTGTGTTGTCTCGCACCACACGCCTCCTGTGCCAGCGGCAGTTGTATAGGAGACCTTGTGAGCAGTGGCTGTGCATGTGACAGGTGTAACATGGAACGTCGTCGTGAGCTGACACCGTTCGAACGGGGTATGGTGGTCGGTGCCCGACGGATGGGAAGTGCGATTTCGGAAGTGGTGCGGGAATTCGGCTTCACACGATCAACCGTGTCCAGGGTGTAACGTGAATAGTTGAATGCGGGTGTCACCGTCCATAACAGACGAACGACCGGCCGTCCAGTCACCCTCGATGACCGTGACCGGCGACATCTGAGACTGATTGTCATTAGTGACAGACGGGCAACCGTGCAACAAATCACGGCTCAATTCAACACAGGCCGTGCTGGACACGTCTCCCAGTGAACAATCCGTAGGAACATGGGTTCTATGGGGTATGGGAGCCGGCGCCGCACGGGGTGCCGCTGTTAACTCAACGTCATAGGGAACAACGACGCGCATTTGTCGCCAGTCACCAGGGATGGCCACTGGAACAATTACTGTAACGTGATATGGTCAGACGAATCATGATTTCAACTGCACCATGCAGATGGGAGGCACCGTGTATGGCGCAGACCACATGAAGTGATGGATCCCGCCTGTCTCGAAGGTGTGGTCCAGGGCGCTGGCGTCTCTGCTATGGTCTGAGGTGCATTTTCCTGGTATGGAATGTGCCCCTAGTTGTTCTGGAAGAGACTTTGAATGGTACGCGGTATGTTGAGCTGCTCGGAGACCATCTCCACCCATTTTTGGCCTTCCAGCGCCCGGACGGATCTGCGATGTTTCAAGATGATAACGCGCCGCCACATCGCTCCCACGTCGCTCGGGAATGGTTCCAGGAACATGCAGCGGGGGTCCAACGACTGCCATGGCCACTCAGGAGCCCCGATATGAACCCTATCGAGCATATCGGGGATGATTTGGAACGCAGGCTCCGTGCCTGCACCCACGAACAGACCACCATTGACGGCCGCTCTGCAAACGATTTGGTGTTAGCTGCGTCCAGAGGACTACCAGGGACTTGTCGACTCACTTCCACGGCGTCTCACTGCAGTTCGCAGGGCCAGAGGAGGCCCCACACGCTATTAGGTGACTATCCCATGACATTTGCTAAGTCAGTGTAATATGGAGTTAGAGTGAATAAGCTGTGACTTGTGGTTGCGTGGGTTTAAATTATCTGATAAATTCACCAACCATTCAATCATGCTTACCGGGAATAACATCAGTTAGATCAGTTAGGTTATTTATTTGCAGGCATACTGTATATTTGGTAGATATATTTACGTTGTTTTACTTTAATCTTGGATAGTAAATAACTATGTTCGCACTAGTAATGAAACTTCCTCGCCACTTAGACGCTAGGTATTATCATGGGATGCCAGATACGTTTTTAATATTATTTTCAGAAATTCAGTGAACAGGGAAAGTCACATAACACTACAACGCTGTGCAAAATCAAGCAGTAAACTTGTACAATTATGTAAATTCGTAGGTCGAGTCATAAGCCATGGCAATTTTTTTTTTCCCTCACGAACAGTAGACAACGCGGAAAATCTAAGATATGCATTTGGAAACGTACGGCATGTACTTGCGTATCATACCACCAGATGGTGTATGTAAACAGCAGTGTGGGTCTAAGCATGCCCCCAATTTCAGTGTGTGAGTGAGAGCGTCACCGAATGGAAGTCAACAAGCCGGAGTAACGATCGTATATTAGAATAGCAGTTCTCCGCGGCAGAAATGCACGTCAATGCAATGCAGAGCTGCGGGAAGCATTAGGTGTATATGCCATTACATCGACAACGGTTTGCTAATAAAGAGGACATCGTAACAGCATTTCGGAGAGAGGTGTCACTGTTAGCGATACATATGCAGCGAATGGTATTCAGTGCCTGCCTCACCGCTGGCAACGCACAATGGAAACCTTGGGTGATTATGTCGAAGGTCTGTAACCAGTGGAGATCTGTCCTTTGTACGTAGTCTTGTGTATTTGCTGTCTATACCATAATAAAACAGTGTTTACCAATGGCCTGTGTTCTGTCACTTTCCTACGAGAATCTCCTTCAGTCAGAATTTGTCTTCAGGCACTATGCATAAGTACATGCCCTAAATTTCCAAATGTATATCTTAGATTTTCCGTGTTGTCTCCTGTTCTCGAGAAAAAAAAATAGTTGCCATGACTTATGACTCGACCCTCGTATATTACATGTTGCTGTAGGAATAACAGAAATTTCACTTTCTTTAAATGGAAATACTGTACTCTTAATCCCGTACAAAGAATTGTGAATCGTAACTTGCACACTTAAAGCTGTAACACAAAAAATATGTGTCAGGTTTTTTTTGAATGTATAAATATAAGAAAATAAAAGTGACAGTTTATATCGAGCGCAGTATAAGTATCCCAATCAGCATTTCGCTGAGTAGTCACAGTCGAACGTCACTGCTCCACTTCCCTGCAAAGTGCGTTCGCTCTCTCGCTTCACTGTGACGTATGCTTGCTACGTAAACTGCCCCAATTTACGTCACGCCAGACCGGCCGCACTGGGCTAGCCTCAACGGGCGCCCAGCTGAGCACCTCTAAGCTACCCAATTAATTCGAATTAATTACTAAGCAGACAGCCGGCCAGCCAAGGCACGCACTGTAATATATGGATCGTCAACTGCTGAAATGCAGAGATCTTCCACCTTCTTCTGACAGCTATGTATTCACTCTAGTGTGAACGTAGACCAAATACTGTACGATAAAATTGTGAAAATGAAAATCCACAGCCTGTTTGCAGTCAATCGACCGGGTCAGGAATGGAATGGATGAAGTCCCAATCTAGCGGCGAGGATAGGAACTGTGCCGGCTGCCGAAGCCTGTCGCACTCCTCTGGGGCAATGATTAATGAATGACATATGAAATGAAATGGCATTGGAGAGTGTTGCTAGAATGAAAGATGAAAGGGAAAACCGGAGTACCTGGAGAAAAACCTGTCCCACCTCCGCTTTGTCCAGCACAAATCTCACATGGAGTGACGGGGATGTATGATAACATTGTATTATTTAAAATACTCAATATCGTCGTGGGTAATAGGTAAAGACAAAAGGGATGTGCCACGTTTTGTAAGGGGCGACTTATTATCTTGACATTTAACCAGTTTTACTGAACGTTTGAAATTAAACCATATTTGTATTTATCAAGTAATAACCTGTCCTGTCTGTCTGTCTGTCTGTCTGTCTGTCTGTCTCTCTGTCTGTCTGTCTGTCTGTCTGTCTGTCTGTCTGTCTGTTAGGTCATCAGCCCAGAGGCTGGTTGGATCCTCAAATAGCACCATCAAAGGTTATGCAGTTATAAGGAAACCCCAAAAACCAATGGCAGCACCAAAATGAGGCGTACTAGGCAAGATGAGGAGTTAGGTAGTTTGCCATTGCTTTCCTCACTGGGTCAGAAAGTACTATTGCAGCACGACTGACCCTATGAGCAGCACCTTTCATAACACTCAGATGCACTAGTCGTGCTCTGAATGTCATTACTCGGCACTACCCATACCCCAGCAGCTTCCATATTGTCACAGCCATGGATGTTGACTGGGACTTCGGTGGAAGCTACACTTTACTCTGACCTGTGCCAAGAGATGGATGCAAAAGTACTGTATCAAGAAATGACAGCAGGCAGAGTAATAACCTAACACAAATAAAAATAAGAAGGCCAAAATTACGTGCTAATGGAGACGATAGTTATCATTCCATAGCAGGATGATGATGATGATGATGATATTTCTCTTTTACAATTGGCTTTACGTCGCACCGGCACAGACAAGTTTTATGGCGACGATGGGATAGATAAGGACTAAGAGTGGGAAGGAATCGGCCGTGGACTTAATTAAGGAAACCACGGAAAATCATATTCAGGGCTGCCGACAGTGGAATTCGAACCCACTAACTCCCCCTGTGGATGGGGGACAAAGATGAAGAATAAATCCACGGTATTCCCTGCCTGTCGCAAAAGCGACCAAAAGGGGTACCAGGGGCTCTCAACTTGAGAGTGTGGGTTGGCGAACACGGGGTCCTTAGTGGTGTCCTGGCATTGCTTCCACTCACTTGTGCCAGGCTCCTCATTTTCATGTATCCTGTCTGACCTCCCTTGGTCAACTCTTGTTCTTTTCCGACCCCGATGGTATTAGAGCATTCGAGGCCTTGGGAGTCTTTCATTTTCACGCCCTTCGTGGCCCTTGCCTTTCTTCGCCCGTTACTTCATTTTTCGAAGTGACGGATTCCTTCTTTTTTTTCTCTCTATCTCTCTACCCTTGTGGGTGGGGGACGTAGAAGAAAAATACACCCACGGTATCCCCTGCCTGTCTTAAGAGGTGACTAAAAGGGGCGACCAAGGGATGATTGTATTATAACCTTGAAACTACTTGTGATCAGTATCATCACGCGGGGAACACTATGGGTCGCCTTATTTGCGAGTAGTACCACTATGTTAGGTACACAATAGGTTTGTGATTAGTAGCGACAGAGGGTGAATCAGTAGGGGTTTTACAGTACCTGTGATTAGTACCGCTATATGAGCGACACCGTGGGTCTGCGTTGCCTGTGATTAGTACCCACTATGTGAGGAACACCACGGGAATATCGGTGCCCGTGATTAGGCCTAGTACATGTAGGTGAGGAACACCATGGGTTTGCGTTGCCTATGAGTGGCGCCATTATGTGAGAAACACCATAGGTCTTCGTTACCTTTACAATACTTGTGATTAGTACCGTAATGTGTTGAGCACCGTGAGTGTACGCTACTTTTGATTAGTGCCGCAACATGACAAATAACATGGTTCTACTTTACTAGCGATAAGTACCATTATGAGGGGCCGGTGATGTATTTTGGACCTCTTTAGACAACAAGCATCCGCGATTCAGGATTGTGCTTTAGAAGCAGTCCATTGGTCAGTAATACTGTTGTTTATGATAGTAGTTTCTGGGTAGGATCCACTGATTGTTTTAAATGCATATCCATCCATTCATTCTTCAACATACGTGTTTTATTCTGGTCAGTGGATGATTTTTAACTTTTAAATTGTTATTACATTTCGTCTCATTTCTTACCATTAGAGGCCGATGACCTAGATGTTCGGCCCCTTTAAACAACAAGCATTATCATCGAACCCACTATCTCCCGAATGCAAGCTCACAGCTGCGTGCCCCTAACCGCACGCCTAACTCGGTCGGTAAATAATAATAATAATAATAATAATAATAATAATAATAATAATAATAATAATAATAATAATAATAATAATAATAATAATAATAATCCTTGGAAACCATCGCATATACGTCTTTTCCCTTACATATTTAAATCATACAATCTTATTTAACCTTATCGTGAATATTTAGCTGTAAGGATCTCATTATTCATATGTAGCACGTGCCCTGACCGCCTGGCTTGTAAAAAAATGGCGCGTGGCCTCCAAAGAGGCCTGGAGCAGGTCTTTCGAGCTGACGCCGTATAGGCGACCTGCGCATCTATGAGGATGGGACCCTACTGGTGAGAAATTCTAATGATGAAGACGACACAAACATACCCAGCCCCCAAGCCATCGGAATTAACCAATGAAGGTTCAAATCACCGACCCGGCTGCGAATCGAACCCGGGACCTTCTTAACCAAAGGCCAGCACGTTGACTATTTATCCATGAAGCCGGACACCTGGCTAGTGATTCATATGAATAGGGTGGGAAAGTGGGGGGGGGGGGGGCGTAGGGAGAACACGGCTAGTGAGAGAAGTACGTTTTAAGACATTCCATTTTCTTAGGAAGAATTTGTCAGATGATGAAAGTGAAATGTGCACTGTTTTTTTTTTTTTTTTTTTTTTTATAACTTGATTTACGTCGCATCGACACAGATAGGTCTTACGACGACGATTGGATAAGAATGAGCTAGGATTGGAGAGGAAGTCACCGTGGTCTTAATTAAGGTTGATGGTGATGATGGTTATGCTTGTTGTTTAAAGGGGCCTAACATCTAGATCATCTGCCCCTAATGGTACGAAATGAGACGAAATTTAATGACAATTTAGAAGTCCAAAACTCTTTCACTGACCAGAATTCAAACTGCGATGATGAAGAATGACGGGATCAATATGAATTTAAAATAATCAGCGGATCCAGCTTGCAACATTGAAAGTTGAAAATAATTCCAATAATAAATAGAATTAAAAAACAGAGACGATGGACAATGATTATTATCTGAAAACATTCAGTGAATTCGACCCGCAATGCCCCACCTTCCCAGAAACTCTGGTATCTGTATTTTTTTTTTTTTATGTTTCATGTTTAGTTTAATACTTTAATATTATAAAAATGTAGTTACTGTGATCATAAATCTGTATTGTATTATAAGAAGACGCTACATAAAGGGGCTTTTCAGCCTCAGTGGCATGTAAATCATGATCAATAAATTCAATTCAATTCAAATTCAATTCAAAAAACAATAGTATATACTGATCAAGGGACTGCTTCCAAACCAAAATCCTGAATCGATGATGCTTGTTGTCTAAAGGGGTCGAAAATCCAGGTCAACGGCCCCTCACAATGGTAACTATCGCTAGGAAAATAAGAACCATGGTATTTCCCATGTAGCGGTACTAATCATGAGTAACGTACACTTACGGTGTTCCACACACAGTGGTATTACTCCCAGGTAATGTAATACGCGCGTTTCTTTCCTCACGTTCAACACTTTACACATCCGCCAAGCAGGTTCCTCACATATAGTGCAAGTAGGGGCAAAAGAACTTCATAGGTCGACGCCCCGAACAATTAAAAAAAAAAGTAATACGCACAGGTAACACAGACCTGTGGTGCTTCTCACATTACGGCGCCACTCATAGGCAACGCAAACGCAAACATACGTGTACTAATTACAGGGACACGTTCTATCCCGTGGTATTCTTCACATAGTGGGTACTAATCACAGACAACGCAATCCCACGGCGTCGCTCATATAGTGGCAATAATCACAGCCAACACCCAGACCCGTGTTGTTTCTCACAGTGGTACTAATCACAGACAACGCAGACCCACGGCGTCGCTCATATAGTGGCAATAATCACAGCCAACACCCAGACCCGTGTTGTTTCTCACAGTGGTACTAATCACAGACAACGCAATCCCACGGCGTCGCCCATATAGTGGCAATAATCACAGCCAACACCCAGACCCGTGTTGTTTCTCACAGTGGTACTAATCACAGACAACGCAATCCCACGGCGTCGCTCATATAGTGGCAATAATCACAGCCAACACCCAGACCCGTGTTGTTTCTCACAGTGGTACTAATCACAGGCAACGTAAACCCATGGTGTTCCGCATACAGTGGGTACTGTAAAACCCATAGTGAACCATCCACTGTTGCTACCAATCACAAACCTATTGTGTACCTAACATAGCGGTACTACTGGCATGTAAAGGCGACCCGTGGTGTTCCTCGCGTGATGGTACTATTTACAAGTAGTCTCATTGTTCTAATTCAATCATCCCTTGGTCGCCCATTTTAGTGACCTCTTACGACAGGCAGGGGATACCGCGGGTGTATTCTTCGTCTGCATCCCCCATCCACAGGGGGTTTAATTAAGGTACAACCCACGTATTTGCCTGGTGTGAAGTTAGCACTATTATCTCGGCATATAAAGACACTCTGGAAAAGTACTACTACTTCGATTACAAGCCCGTTGGTAGCATTACTGAAAGTGAAAGCAGATTTCAGATATATTTAATGGTTTGCGAGTTATTTGAGGTCGACATTTTAGCTGGTTCACCCTGTATAAAAGAGTGATTATTTATAGTAAAATATAACTTCTTGTGGTTTACTTTTCAGTTACAGGGAAGACTGTAAACTACTTCCTCCAGATGGACTGTCTGTTGACTCAGACATCGAGTTTGTACGCGTCCGTTGTAACTCTTCCAAAGACTCGCGAATTGGTTCGCCGTTGTATGACTTCCACGCCTTCGTTCCAGCGAAGAGGGATGTTGAGAGGCACTGCAAGAATAATTCCGAGTCTGAAGTGAGTGTGCTGATTCTAGGCTTGGATTCTATGTCGCGGGTCAACTTTCACCGACAGATGCCACTCACTCTCAACCTCCTGCGTCAGTTGGAAGCAGTCGAGATGCTCGGATACAACAAGGTGGCGGACAACACCTTCCCAAACCTGGTTCCCGTACTAGCGGGACTAAGCGAATCGGAGCTCAAGGAAACGTGTTGGCCAAAATCTAATTCCCATTTCGACGACTGTCCTTTTATGTGGAAAGACTACGCTCGATCAGGGTACAGAACTTTATTCATGGAAGACATTCCTTACATTGGAATGTTTAACTATATGAAGAAAGGTTTCCTTCATCCTCCCACAGACTACTATTTAAGACCATTTATGAAGGCATTAGACGAAGAAATAGGGCATAGTGGCTTAGAGACAAGTAACAGATGTGCAGGGTCTCGACTTCAGATAGAGATTACGCTGGATTATGTTGAGAAATTTGTGTCAACTTTTACTAATGGTCTGTACTGGGGTTTAGTCTGGACCTCCTCTCTGTCTCACGACGATTTGAATGCTGCAAACCTTATTGATCCTCACATGCGAAACACTTTGGAAAGACTGAGCAGTACAAACTTGTTGAACAATACTGTTTTAGTGCTGCTAAGTGATCATGGGAGTAGGCTCGGGAAAATTCGTGCGACTTATCAAGGACGTTTTGAAGATCGTTTACCGTTCCTATTTTTCGTGTTTCCCGAATGGTTTAAGAAACGTTATTCGTCAGCAATCGATGTACTGCAAGCAAACAGAAGACGATTAACTTCTCCGTACGACTTGCATGAGACCCTGATGGATTTATTACACTTACCAACACTCGGATTTCGTCGTGTAGGAATAAGAGGAAGAAGTCTATTTGGGCCTATTCCTGTGCCACTGGAGCGCACATGTGAACAAGCAGGCATTTCTGACCATTGGTGTGCGTGTTACAAATCATCCTTCGTCAACCCTTCTACCGATCAATCTGAGAAAGTAGCTGAGACAGTCGTCAGTTACATTAACGAGATACTGCAACCGTATCCTCTGTGCGCAAAACTACAACTGGCAGGCATCTTAGAAGTGCGGGCCTGGCAGCATCCTATGAAATCACAGAAGTTCGGCACCCCTAGTGTGGATTATATGATAACCCTGGAAACCACCCCAGGTGGTGCGCTGTTTGAGGCGACGGTGGTAAAACATGGCGAGAAACTTGAAATCCAAAGTGATGATATAAGTCGCATCAATCGATATGGAGAGCAAAGCGCTTGTATCAGTGACTTCCATATGAAATTGTTCTGCTACTGTGTAGACAGTACAAACTTACTCTAGTCTTTAACCGTGAGCAGTTTTTTGTTCAATACAAAACAAATTACAAGAAAAACTTCAGGTACACTTTGTAAAATGTATGTTTGACAGTCTGTCTTTTCCGCACGTGAAGTGTACTGAAGCCTACTTTCTTTTGACACGACACCGTAGATATGGATCATTCGATGTTTTGGTCCGAAGTGTCAAGTCCTGGGCAAGACAGCTGATAGAGATGTACGGTGTGGATTGGAAGGAGAAGGACAACGAATTCAAGTATGTCGGCGGAGAGTTGCTTAACCAGTGTAGCCAAGAAGCAAAAATTGTGTGATAGGAAACATTTCCGGTTTTGAAATGGGATGTGAAAAGACCAATACCTGATTAGAAACTTATGACTGCAGTGCGGCTCTAATGCTACATGGAAAATAAAATCATTGTAAATATCTGTACAAATAATATTTAATGTTTCAGGAAGGGACACAGAATGTTACACTAACTGAAATTGCAATTCAAACTAAATAAATAGTTCATTTTATACAGTATAATGGAAATGTGTCCAATACCGCACCCATTTCTAAGAATATTTGTTATTCCAGGGACATACGAGAGTTAAAGATAACCAGGAATTCTTAATGTGCTACTATTCTCGGAGAATAATCACCAGCATCACGGTAAAATAGCTCCTCAGGTTAAAAGCATGACGTAAAATGCCCCCATTTACATGAGCTCATGTATGTAAATTGCCTCTTTACACGAAATACAGTGTGTAAATTGCCCCTGATTTAGCATACATGATCTACGGTGTGTAAATTGTCTCCCCTTTACGTGAGTTACGGTGTGTAAATTGCCCCTATATACATGAGCTACGGTGTGAAAATTGCCTCCTCTTTACATGAGCTCAGTGTGTAAATTGCCATATTTACATCAGCTGCACTGTGTAATTGCCTCCTCTTTACATGAGCTACGGTGTGTAAATTGACCCTATTTACATCAGCTGCGGTGTGTAAATTGCCTCCTCTTTACATGAGCTACGGTGTGTAAATTACCCCTATTTACATCAGCTACAGTGTGAAAATTGCCTCCTCTTTACATGATGTAAATTTCCCCTATTTAGATCAGCTGCGGTGTGTAAACTGCCCCTATTTTCCTGAACTACGGTATGTAAATTGCCTCCTCTTTGAATGAGCTACGGTGTGTAAATTTCCCCTATTTACAGGAGGTACGGTACGTAAATTGCCCCTATTACATGAGCTACGTTATGAAAATTGCCTCCTCTTTACATGAGCTACGGTTTGTAAATTTCCTCTATTTATACGAGCTATGGTGTGTAAATTGCCTCTATTTACACGAACTACGGTATGTAAATTGCTTCTTTACCTGAGAGAGCGAACATGCTTCTCGTTTATAAATTTGTCACTGTAACCACATTATCCTTTCCATTTGCAAACTCCCAATAATATAGACTTACCTGTATAATTTGCACTAATTACTGGTATGGTTAAAATGTGTTTAAAATATTGATCAGCTTCTGGTAGAAAAATGTCGTTCTAAAACTTGAAATGCATTTAAAACATTAAAAACTGACTTCTTTGAACAAGCTTAAATTTAAAACAAACGGCCTTCATCTTCTGTCTGTTTAAAGTTAGGCCTCTCATGTGTGTGTTCGGTCCTTTCTCCACAATTAAACCGTGTGAGATTCCCTCAGTGGCTGATTTGAAAATAAGACGTCTTACATAAAATGGGATGCAATCTACATTCAGCATTTCTTGTAAACACTTACAATATTCATGTAATCATTGCCTCTTTGGAGTCTATTTGCTGTACATCAGCCCTGTATTCCAGTTGAATGCGTAAAGTCAGATTTTAAAAATATATTTTCAAAGCTGATTTTACAAGAAAATCTTAAAACATTGCATGTGCGATATTGTAACAATTAACATCC
Source organism: Anabrus simplex (assembly GCF_040414725.1). Classification (NCBI taxonomy): domain Eukaryota; kingdom Metazoa; phylum Arthropoda; class Insecta; order Orthoptera; family Tettigoniidae; genus Anabrus; species Anabrus simplex. The sequence continues at coordinate 325,756,135 of NC_090268.1, forward strand.
TAATTCTGCTAGTATCGAACTATTTCCTTCATGCTGCCAAGCAGGAGGAAAACCTTTACATTTCTTGGATAGCGGCCCAGTACTCACCGAAAAGAAATACATGGAATACCACCGCATACACTTGTATTATTTTCAACCAAAACATTTTTGTATTTTAATAAAAACATTGATACTTGTTACGGGGGTACCCGTGGAATGCAGAGGTGAAAGAAGGTGCGGGCTGGAATGGGTCGAACTACAAGGCTGAGATATGATTTAAAATTTCATTAAAGGTTATATTTTTGAAAATAGCAAAACTTAACAATTTTCACATAGAATTTTGAAAATTTAACAAGTAACAACAAGTCAACAAATAACAGACAATCAGGTACAAGACCAGTAAAGCCAAGATTTAGGGACCAATTAACAATCTGGGCTTCAAGCCCCACTTTTTACAATTTCTGAGCTCTCCGCTCAATTTTACCAAGGCACATTTTTATCCAAAGGGCAGAAAACCCCTTCATTCAAGGAGCCTTTGCTCCAAAAACCATATCAGGCCTCCTAGAGGCACTTTTACCACAAATAAAAGAGCTGACCCGCTCTCAATTTAGTGAGCCTATTAAAGGCCAAAACAGATTTTACCAATAATTGCCCTCAAGGCACAACTTACACCAAATGAAAAGGGGGTATCTTGCACCCAGCCTACTGGGCCTTAGTAGAAAAATAATAGGTTAAGTAAATGGCCCAAAACACCAAGTAGAATGGAGGCGTGTACTTGCACTCCTACATGAAAGCTTTTTAAAACCTAAGAGGCACTAGGCGATAAACCAGGGGCTATTCCCAAACTATGGAGGCGACTCGTATAAGAAAATTTAATACATTAAGGAAGAGAAAAAAATCAGTTACCAAAACGTAGCCACCTCAAGGCAAAATGAAGGGGAGCTCGAGAGGGTAAAGCACTCTCTATCCCCGAATTACAGTTACAGATTTAAGTTTTACATACGCCGGCAGAATTTACATTTTGCAAAGATAGGTTACATTTGTAAAAGGTTTCGAACCTTCCCCGAGGGTTAAACTGCTGAGCTAGCAAGAAATAAAGATGTTAAACGGCCATTACCTTGTTGAAGAGCTGCTGCCCGAAGGAAGAGGCGCTACCCGCCCCCTGCTACACGTCCATACACTAAGCTAGATGTTGAAGAAGTGGCCGAGAGACGAGAAAATCAGCAGTTTTTATACCCTCGAGGAAAATTCGAGACCTTTCATGAATAAAACAGCCACACCCACAGGCTTTTATTGGCCGGTTAAGGTTACACATCAAAATCGAAGAAGAAGAAGAAGAAGAAGAAGAATAAAGACACGATTACAGAAATTCTGGATTGGCTAAGTTCAAAACTGGCGGAAAGGAAAGATTAATATTGCCAACCCACAAATGAAAGAACGAAAATTAGTAAGGAGAAAACTTATGAATACAAAATTTCTTCAAAAAGGTTCCTTAACTTCGCATCAGGGTGCAGATCATAGTTTTTTAGTAGAGACATCTATAAGAGAATGTCCACCCTTCTTGATCAATGGAAAACAAAAACAAATCGAAATTCACACAATGACATCTTCTGAGAAACTTATGAATTGATCCAGTTTTTAAAGTTCAGAGTTTCTCCTGTAGAGGAGGTTTATTGGCGCAAGATTTAAATTTGCGGCGTAGGGGTGTACCGCCCGGTACAATACTTTCAAAAGTTTTGCTCAGATTTTAGCTTATTCGTTTGTTTACATCCTTCTCTTGCAGTTTACTTTATCTTTCAAACTTGACTTTCGCAAGTTGAAAGACTTTGGCGCTTTCTGCAATCTCATGTATTGAATTATAGTTTCGAAGATTTAGCCCGCCATCTGTAAGAACAAACAATTGAAATGTTACAAAATACATTTCATTTTGTTGTGATAATACGTTACAGAATTATCGTCACCGGGTGAGTTGGCTACGCGATGCAGCTGTTAGCTTATATTCTGGAGTTGGTTGAACTCGTACCCCATCGCCGGTAGCCCAGAAGATGGTTCTCCGCGGTTTTCTAATTTCACATCATTTACACGCGTGGCTCTGTCTTAATTAAGGTCATGGCCGTACCTTCCCAGTCCTAGCCCGGTCCAATCCCATCGTCACCTTAAGACCTGTCTGATGGTGCGATGTAAAACGAATAAATAATAATAATAATAATAATAATAATAATAATAATAATAATAATAAGTTGCAAGACAAATAATTTTGAGAGAGTTTGGGACAAGATTAATAAAATTATTAAGGGTGGAAGGAATATAGAGAAAACGAGTATTGAGGAAGTGCAATGGGTCAGACACTTTGATGAATTACAAGGGAAAAAGGGGGATGAAAGATGGAGAGGTTCGGGAGAAGAAGTAATTTGGAGGAATAGGAGAGTGGCAATTTATGACCTGGATAAAGAAATCACAAGGGAGGAAATCCTGAGAGTGATAAGCAGAGCCAGAGCGAAGTCGGCTGGGGGGTGTAATGGTATAAATAACAAGTTTTGGAAGGAAATTAGCAAAAATGACATAATAATAGAGGGCATGGTTAAACTATTCAATAAGATATTTGAGGGAGGTAATTACCCTAAGGAATGGGAAACAGGAATTATATGCCCTATATACAAGGGGAAGGGTAGTAGGAACAATGTGAACAGTTATAGAGGTATATCTCTGTTGGATTCTTTCAGTAAAATATATACTGGGGTGTTAGCGAACAGAATAAGCGGGTGGGCGGAAGAAAATGAAATTTTGACAGATTACCAGGGGGGATTTAGGAAAAAGAAAAGAACAGTGGATAATATAATGATAGTAAAGACTAAAGTATAAGAATATGGCTAGAAGTGCGGTTTATGTAGCAGCAATAGATTTTGAGAAAGCTTTTGACAAGGTGAATAGAGAGGCCCTATTAGAGAAATTAGGCAGGCTAGGGATTTCGGAGAAGATGTTGAGAGCAGTGGAAGGAATATATAGGGTTGTCAGGTTTTGTGTAAAATTGGGAGAAGAGAGACTGAGTGGACCCTTAGAGTCCAAGGTGGGTTTAAAACAAGGATGCAAGTTATCGCCAATACTGTTTATTTTATTTATCAACGATATTTTAGAGCGGTTTGGGGCAGAAAATTGGGCTGTGCCGGTGATTAATGGTTTAGAGGTACCAGGACTGATATTTTCGGATGATGTGTTATTGATGACGATAACTTCAGGGGCGATGAATAGGGCCTTAAAGTCAGTGACGCTATTTGCGAGGAAATGGGGATTGAGAATTAATGGAAATAAGTCTAAAATATTAGTAGTCCAGGTGGACAAAAGAAGAAAGATAGAAGGTAATTGGGTAATTCAGGGAGAAAGACTGGAACAGGTAAGGAAGTTGGAATATCTAGGAGTTATTTTTAATGATAAAGGAACGTGGAATGACCAGGTCAAAAGGGTGAAATATAGAGGATTGGCAGCCTTAGCGTCAGTCAGAAATTTGCTAGCCAAATACCCGGGGATCAGTTATAAAACACTGAGGCTAGTGTTGAGGTCGGTAATTTTTGGGAGGGTATTATACGGCGCAGAAGTTTGGGGGCTGGATGAGAAAAGAGAGGAACTAAGAAGGATTGTTAGTAGTTTTGCTAAGTTAGTAATGGGCTTACCGAGGTGTACAGCAAATGTAGGGGCGGAATTAATGTGTGGGGAGGATTTGGAATCAGAGGGTGTGAAAAGAATAGTTAGATACTGGATGAATTTAAAAAGACAGGAAGGTGGGAGGGTATTACAAGCAGCGTATGAACAGCAATGTAAGAGCATGTATAGGGGTGAATGGTTAGAAAAAATAAAGGGATATTTGGAGAGGATAGGATGAGGACACCTGTGGGGGGAGGTTTGGTCGAAGACAGAAGTGAGAGGGATGAAGATACTGGAAAGGAGAATTAGAGATATCCATTGGCATAAATTATTGGGGGAAAGCAGACTAAGAAACTCGCTGACTGTTTTGACGAAAATAGAGGAGATATCAGGGTTGAATATTAGATACGTTGATAGGTCAAAACGGTATGGGATGATGTGGTGGCTTTTAGGTTTGCAAAGGAATACAGGGTGGCTACAGGCGAGGGATAAGACAAGATGTGTACTTTGCAGAGATGTGAATGATGATTTTCACTTGCTAAGAGACTGTGAGGTAACGAGGGAGATAAGACATGGATTATTGAGTGCCGAGCATCGGGAAATATTGGGGAGAGGGGATGAGAACTCAATCCTGAGATGGATTATTAAACAATGGGAAAAAGGGGGTGAATTGAACAGGTATTTATGTGCGACAAAAAAGGCCTGCGAGAGTAAAATGAAGGAGAGTGAGTTAGTGGGTGGGCAGGGGAATAGGGGGGGGGGGAATAGTTATGTATATAAAGGAAAGTATGATAAAATTCTAATGGATTAGAGAATATAGGGGTCAAGTACTTAGTTATGTGGAGTTGGATAATGATACGGGATTGCATGGTCTGTTTGTTTTAAAGTTGGCTGGAAAGCAAGTGCTGAAATGCTGAGTGTTGTTGTTTGATTTATTGATTAGGTGTAGGTCAGGAACAATAATGTGACGCAAGTACAGAGCATAATAAGGACACTGGATGAGCATGTTTGAACATTGAGTGAGTGACTGCTACAGCTAATGACTGCTAGAAGAATACTATATTATTCTTATTCGTATTATCATTATTATTATTATTATTATTATTATTATTATTATTATTATTATTATTATTATTATTCTTTATTATTTATTTTACCCTGCATGTGAACATGTATAGGGGCGAAGTCGCCTGTTATGTTCAATAAATGTATGTATGTATGTATGTAATAATAAGGCCGACTTAGAACAGCTGGGTATTTCAGAACAAACCATACAGGATCGTGTATTATTCCAGCAGTTAACCTTTCAAGGTGTCTTTCCAGAGTCTCTCACCAGCAGACAGAGTACAGGCACCACCCGACCGAAGTGGACCGGGAAAGGAAACAAGCACACAGCCAGAAGATGAAAGCTTTCTGGGCAAAGAAAAAACAGAATTTCCATACAAGGAGTCGAAACGAGCCCGGTGGTCCTCAGTAGGCCCAAACGACAACAACAATAATAATAATAATAATAATAATAATAATAATAATAGAAAATGAAACCTACACTAAATTCAACGCGTGTTGTGGTCAGTAAAACAAAAATGCAATTTCTTTATGGGTTTTTTTTTTTTTTTTTTTTTTTGCAAGTTGCTTCCCGTTGCACCGTCATGGCGACGATGGACTAGGAAAAGACTAGGAGTGAGTAGGAAGCAACCGTGGTCTTAATTAAAGTACAGACCCAGCATTTGCGTGGTGTAAAAATAGTAATCCACGGAAAACCATCTTCAGGCCTGCCGACAGTGGGGGTTCGAAGCCACTATCTCCCGAATGTTACCTCACAGTTGCACGCCCCTAACCGCACGGCCAACTCGCTGGATATTTATTCAATTCAGATAGTACATATCTGAAGAAAGTAAAAGAAAGCAGTGACAATAAAAGTATTGCCACTCACTTTCAGTTGTACATTTGTTCCATAAATTGTACATGTTTTGACAACTAAAAGTTCGTTGCAGGTGATAAATATCATTGTTGATCCGTATTGAAGATACCGAATGTAGGATGCTAAAGAGTTTAATGTGTCACCTACTCAATACAATATACATTTTTAAACACTTAGGAATTTATTATTAAAACCATTTGAGACATGTTTCGCCCTAAAAGTAGTAGTAGTAGTATTTATTCATTCATCATGTCGTTTACATATTTACAGGACTCTGTTTTATATATACATAACTCTTCTAATAACATTATTACTTGAGAAATATTAATCTTATAATTAAACCACATATATTACAGAAGTAGTAGTATTATTATCAACATATTAATACTTAAAATAAATTGAACTTCTAACTATCTCTTGCACACATTAAATATATTATTATTATTATTATTATTATTATTATTATTATTATTATTATTATTATACAAAATCACACCAACCTCAACAGAGTCGAGTAGATATCAGTAAAATACCACGTAAGGTGAAACCTTGTGTGTGGTAATTCTTTAGTAAAGATGAAAACTATATTTTAAGTTCTCTGCCGTTCGCTTGCGTGTGTTAGCGCGTTTGCTGAAGCTGCAGAATTCGTTACCGTACGAACCATGCCTCGTTTATTACCGCAGATACATTAAGGCGCGATATTAGGGGGGGGTGTATCTTCGTCGCTAGATGGGGCTTCATTCATTCCATTCCTGACTCGGATGAAACTGGAAACATGGTGTGGATTCTTATTTTCATTCGGAGGGTGTACGATATTAGGCACATTTCTCTTAACAGTTAACTCAAAGTGACAAAATGTGAGACTTCTGACGACATTCAACGTAACACCTGAGAAATATATGCTTTAGTACAGGTGTTGCTAATTAAAGCTTTTCATACACAGATCTCTTGTGGTTTGTAAAACACATTTTTTACTACTTTGTATAGCTATCCTGAACTATTTCATACTTCTCTTATTCTTCCATTCAATTGCCCTTCGCTTTGCAGTCTGCCTTTTAGCGAACTGAGCTACGTAGTAATTACCTGTCATGAAAACATTTGAGAGATTACACTGGTCCTGATTCTACTATGCTTACTGAATAGATAGATTAGATAGATAGTTAGATAGATAGATAGATAGATAGATAGATAGATAGATAGATAGATAGATAGATAGATAGATAGAAGCCTTCATTGTCTATAGCGAAGTTAGGTCTCCTGGCCCCCTCTTGCACTTATACATAATTATACCATAAAAGTGATTTAAGACTTAAAATAGTAAGAACTAAAAAATAACAGTAACGTTTAAGGCTCATATAACAATATACAGTATATATAGCCTTTACCGAAAATAAAATACCTATATTATACTGATTTAAAAAATATTAACTCTGTTACAATAACCCAAAGAAGCGTGAAATAAGCAAAAAATACTACTAATAAAAATATTAAATTGAACTACTTTTTGTAGTACTAGATAAAAATTAACTACAGTGATTTGTGATGTGTTTACTTCTAATTGGTAAATACTGATTTTAAAAATTAATTACATTGTTGATACACATTGCTAAATAAAATCAAAAACACACATTAAGAGAGAAAAGAGCGTAATCAACCAAAGTATAGTATGAAAGTTATGGATTTCAATTAATTTACTACTACCAGACATTTCGAATTTCGAATGAATTTCTGTTAGTGGCTCTTAGGAAATCTGGAAAATGATGCAGCATTCTTGTCTAAAATCTGTTCTCGGACGATTCACAACTCCACAATGATTGTACCGTCAACCGCCGTTCCCGCGGTGTAGGGGTAGCGTGCCTGCCTCTTACTCGGAGGCCCCGGGTTCGATTCCCGGCCAGATCAGGGATTTTTACCTGGACCTGAGGGCTGGTTCGAGGTCCACTCAGCCTACGTGATTAGAATTGAGGAGCTATTTGACGGTGAGATAGGGATCCCGGTCTAGAAAGCCACGAATAACGGCCGAGAGCATTTGTCGTGCTGACCAGATGACACCTCGTAATCTGCAGGCCTTCGGGCTGAGCAGCGGTCGCTTGGTAGGCCAAGGCCCTTTAAGGGCTGTAGTGCCATGGGGTTTGTATCATCAACAGCCTTAACATTCACTGTTCGGGTGCTGACTATCTCTACTGGGTGCGACAGGTAGTCTATGAAGTTCAATGGGGGTGAGGGGTGGGGGTGATAATCTTGGGTGACCGTCTTATTGAACCGCATTTCTTTGAGGGCCGTTTGACAGGAGCACGCTGCCTGCAGTTTCTACGCCATGAACTTCCACTTCTGCTGGAGAATGTACCTCTTGGAGAAAACTTAACGATTGTGGTTTCAACAGGATGGAGCTTCACCACATTGAACGTTATCAGTTCGTAACTATCTTAATGAGATACATCCAGGAAAATGGGTAGGAAGAGACCTGTCTCTAGGCCTGCCAGGTTACCAGATTTAATGCCATTAGTCTTGCATTTGATATAAACAATTTACACAAAGGATCCAGAAAATTCCGAGTGTCATCGACTATTCATCGCCGAACCCTGCATATCAATAACACTGGCTCTGCTACAGAGCACTAAACTATCCATTCAGTGTCGTGCCCAGATGTGCATAAACCAAGCAGGTCATCACTTCGAGCATTTGTCAACGTAACTAACCATTATTAGTGCAGTGTGGTTTCCTCCGATTACTTATCCCTCCTTCATACGGCCCTGACGACATATTATCAGCCCTTCTTAGGATCACATACACTTTCATTAACCGAAAATGTGTATAAAAGAGGATATTTCACGTACATTAAGAAACGGTAAAAACTAACATAGAAAATAAGAGAGCAGCAGTCGGGTTTAGGTTGCTCTTACCACCTTATTTTATTTTATTTTATTTTATGAAATACTTCCTCTCATGCAGAGGCTGCCTTGAGACAAAGTATACTTTTACATTTATTTTTAGAAGATTAATAGATATACTGTACTTGATAAATGTTGAAGGTTCGGTAACCTAATTGTAACAGTGATTTCTTAGAATTATCAGTGAGCCCCTTAAGGCTATGATGGCAATCTCCCGTAACGCTGTAACTGGCAGAGACATCTGTTTCCAGAAATTAGCGGCAAAAGCGGGAATCGTTCCCCTTGCTCCAATCATCAGACCTACTATGTCGATTTCCTGTATCTGGTATTTATCCCTGTAGTAAGGAATTGTTGGTAAGTAAATATTCCTTTTCTCTAGGTTAACATCTGAGGGTTGCGATTTATGGCTTTCAAAGCGAATTGTGGGGTCGATGATGTAACCTCTCTTCTTATTCTTGAAAGCAATGATGTCAATCCTTCTGTGGCTTCCGTTGTCCGCTAAGCCATGAACCTCTTCAAATACCTGGAAACCATGGTCTTTTAGCGTTGCCGCAATTAACGAGCGAATGTTATGATGACGCGTGTTCCTTAAAAGTTCACCATGAGGACAAGATCCCAGAACATGCGCAAGAGTTTCAATCTCCTTGAGGCAGCGCCTACAAAGGGAATCGTTGTGAGATCTTCCTGGCCCCGATCTAACTGCTGAAATGTTTGCTGTCATCTTAATTGCTTCATGCCATTCACTACATGATAATGCTTGAAGATACAGCTTATGCGATAGTTTTAATAGGGTAGCAACGTGTTCATTTACATACCAGATCATTTAGAGAGCGCACCCGTGGTTTCTATTATTCAATAATATTATCACAATAATTTCCTATTTTGTGTAGGGCGTAAATGTAAAGATATCAGTAGAGGGGCTCGGCGAGTTCTAAACCACCTCGTCAGCATTTTTTGTGCTGAGTCAGCACCCGAGGTCATTGACCCTGGCCAAGGTCACTGACTCCGACCACATGACCGTGACGTCACGGCCACGTGCAATTGTTTGTAAACAAAAGCACGTGCTCTTGACAGACCCTAACCTCACTTTTTGGAGAAGAGAACGTCACTAACCTGACTGCTGCCATCTTGACAGGTCCGAACCTTACTTTTTGTGAACGAGTGAACGTGGCAAACCTTGTTTACAAACATTAGAACGTGGCCGTGACGTCACGGTCACGTGGTCAGGGTCAATGACCTCGGGTGCTGACTCAGCACAAAAATGCTGACGGGGTGGTTTAGAACCAGCCCAGCCCTACTACTGATATCCGTTTTACTGCGTTTACTGTGCGTACTGCGAAGACAGGTTTATACAAGGTGTATCAGAACAATACCGACAAAAGAAAAATCAGGGATGCTCTTTGTGTTATGTTAAGAACGATGCAATCGGATTGGCGGAGAAACCCCTTTTTTCGAGAATATGAGGTTACTTTGTTACTTCCGGGCGCGCGATTCAAATTGATGAACTCACCGTATTTGCTATGCCAGAGCACAAGCCGCTGCCGTGCTTCAGGGAAGAGAAGGGGAGGGAGAGGAAGTGGGGTGTATGATGGAGACGGAGATAATGCTGCACGCGCATGCGCAAACTTCCTTGTTCGACTCGTACAGGATTGTCCTGGTATCTAACATGCAATATCCACAGTTCACCTATTAAACAGACGCAACTGCACACTCAGTACAAAAACACACTTGTCAGTCGAGGAATGCACAAGGCTCGTCTGCTGGACGCAGTAACGTTGTTTAACATGCTCGAAGATGCAACGCTGCAGCCGCACGATTGTGTATTCCTTCATTCACAACATTGTAAATGGAATGGAATACTGAACGTAGGAAACAATACGCCCGATGTTTTGATAACAGTAGATGTTCAAATGTCCTCCTGCTACATCGATGCACTGTTCATAACGGTATATTAATGAGATTTGGACTCTGTTCAGGATGTGTGATGGTTCGCGAACGACCTGGAAAGCTGCCTGTATTCTTGGTACAAGTTCATCTTCTCTTTCTACGGTGTTCGCATAGTCGTCAGAAGAAACTTTACACTGCTACTGGGGCTGGAAAGCGACTATGCGAAACGAACGAGAAACTTATGCTCCCACTTTCCCTCCCTTCCGTTCCCTCCTCTGACGCATAGCAATAGGCAGCTGCTGGCTCTCTGGCATAGCAAATGGGGAAAGTTCGTCAGTTTTAACCGCGCGCCCGGAAGTTTCTCGAAAATAAAAATGTTCTACGCCAATCCGATTGCACCATCGTTCTTAATGTAACAGTAAGAGCATCCTTGATATTTTGTCGGTATAGTTCTGATACATCGTGTATAAAACTACGGTTTGCATAAAACACCTGTTATAATTGCAACTGTTCTAAGAAATAAAATGTGACATCAAGTTTCACACCCTTTCTCTGACTGCAAAGCACAAATATTGACTGGTAACCGAACAAATACCTACTGTAAGTCGTTGACTATTCTACCAGGTGAACAGATTTTGAGTTTCCGCGAGCGTGACGGTGCTACATGGGCCGTGGAGTCTGTACTCAGGGCCGGACGACAATTCGAGACCGTGTTCCTGTATACTAAAATACTACTTCAATATTACTTTACAAACATTAAACGAGATAGGCAACTCACTCGCGTCAAGTAAGATGTTGAAACGGTTGCCCGATATTTGCGGTCTCTGAGATACACTTGTGCCAACTACAGTAATTCCCCAGCAGTCACAGGAGATTAACAGCCAGTCCAGCAGAGGGTGGGCCAGACTCCTTACTTTGGCATTATATGGTAATCTTTTGACCTAACTAGTGTCTTGTTAAAAAGTTAAAATCTCAGATTTGTTTCGACTTTTTTTGACTGAATGTTCAGTGCAGTGGTCCTGGTTTCGATTCCCAACCGGGCCGGTGATTTTAGTTCTATCTGGTTAATTCTTGTTAAATATTTACTCACAAAACATCACACTGACAACCACCACAGAAGCACAAAATAATAAAGTACATCTCTCCACTTAACGTTGGCGTCAGGAAGTAAAACTGAGAGAGACTCAGATGTGGGAACGATGCATCCATGACTCAACCAGAGTGTGAGAAGAAGCGGTGGAAGAAGAAGATTAAGAGAATCTCTGATACTAAGGATACAAGTTAACTAAGGTAAGTGATCAGAAAGGTAAGTCCTCTAAATAATCTATTGCAGTGGTATTCAAACTTCTTGGTTGACGTACCTCCAAAATCCAATTGTCTCACCTTCGTACACCTGAAGTCAAGTAGGGATGACATAAAATGTTAGTATTGAACTGTAGAAGTATTGTAAAGAAAGGTATAGAATTAAGTAATTTAACAGATATTTACTTAATAGATATTGTATTAGATGTTGAATCATGGCTGAGAAATGACATAATTGATGCAGAAATATCCTCACGGATCTGGAGTGAGTATCGCAGAGATAGAGCAAGAATGGTAGGAGGGGGGGGAGTAAGAAGAATTTGTAAGCTAATAAAAAGTTAATAATAACAAACATCAAATTCTAGATGTAAAGCTCATCTCTAAAGATAATATGCAACTTGATGTTTTTTCAGTGTACAGACCGGGAAAGGGCAGCGTTGGCGCTGATTCGGAATTATTTGGTAAGATAATCAGCTATGTGGGAAACGATATAGAAAGGAGTGTGATTGTAGCGGGTGATCTCAATTCGCCAAATGGCAATAGGAAAGGTGATGCGAACGACAGGAAAAATGACAAACAAATGGCAAATAAATTAATCTGGGAAGGACAGCTGAATCAGAGAGTGTTGAAATCAACTAGAAGGAAGAATATTCTGGAAGTGGTGCTGGTAAAATCAGATGAGCTCTATAGAGAAACCGAAGTAATAAATCCTATTAGTGATCACGAAGCTGTTTTCGTCGTAGTTAAAATTAAATGTGATAGAAACGAAGTTATTAAAAATAGAATTATCTGATAAAAGAGACATGAGCGAGTTTAGAAAAGTAACTATGTTCGGTGGATACGGTAAATAAAAATGTAAACAGACTGTGGTATAGGTTTAAAGCAATTGTCTAGGAATGTGAAAACAATTTTTTATCTTTAAAGGTGGTAAGGATCCAGTGTATTAGGCTATAACAGAGAAGTAAAGAGACTGAGAAGGAGGTGCAGGCTGGAAACAAATATAGTTAGAAATGGCTGTTGTAAGTAAGGAGAAATTGAAGGAACTTACCAGGAAATTGAACCTAGCAAAGAAGTCAGCCAAGGATAACATGATGGCAAGCATAATTGGCAGTCATACACATTTTAGTGAAAAATGGAAGGGTAGGTATAGGTACTTTGAGACAGAAACAAGTTCCAAGAAAAACATTCCAGGAATCATTAATGAACAACGGGAGTGTGTATGTGAGGATCTAAAAAGGCAGAAGTATTCAGTCAGCAGTATGTAAAGATTGTTGGTTACAAGGATAATGCCCAGATAGAGGAGGTGACTAGTACTAAAGAAGTATTAAAATTTACCTATGATAACAACATTTACGATAAGATTCAAAAGTTTAAAACCAGAAAAGCATCTCGAAATGATAATATTTCTTGGTATATACTAAAGACAAAGGGTTGGGAGCAATACCAAATGAATGGAGAGTTGCTATAGTAGCCCCTGTGTATAAAGGAAAGGATGATAGATATAAAGCTGGAAATTACAGGCCAGTCAGTTTCACATGCATTGCATGTAAGCTTTGGGAAAACATTCCTTCTGACTATACCAGACAAGATTGCGAAATTAATAACAGTTTCATTAGAAGGCAGTTCGGGTTTAGGAAAGGTTATTCCACTGAGGCTCAACTTGTAGGATTCCAGCAAGATATAGCAGATTCTTGGATTCAGGAGGTAAAATGGACTGTCTCGCGGTTGATCTGTCTAAGTCATTTGATAGGTTGTATTGTGCGAGACTACTGGCAAAAATGCGTGCAGTAGGACTAGACAAAGGAGTGACTGAATGGGTGGCTATATTTCTAGAAAATAGATCTCAGAGAACTAGAGTAGAAGAAGCTTTATCTGACCCTGTAATAATTAAAGGGAAAATGCCTAAAGGCAGTATTATTGGACCTTTATGTTTTCTAATATATATATATTTATATATATTAGCAAATGTACCCGTGCTTCGCTACGGTATTCTACATTGTATAAGGATGTCGACGTAAATACTGTGCGTGCAGTAAATGAGATTGTTTTAAAATTGCATGTCTTTTAGCCTTATCCGAGAAACAGCATGGGGAGGTTCCCATACGTTATTTCCAATGTAAAGTGAGGGTTGCAGAGTTGTGATGATAACGGCAGGCTCACTTGCCTACTGCCATTCACAATCGAGTTGGCAAGTTTACATTATAATTGTAGGCCCTATTGCCTACTGCGCGGTCACAATCGATTTGGGGAGTTTTAGTTACAATGGCAGACCCATTTCCTACTTTCAGACAGATTACAGTTGAGGAGTTTTTATTATAATAGCAGGCAACTTCCCTACCACCAGTCAAAATTGAGTTGTGCAGTTATCATTATAATGACAGCCCTTTTTACTGCTGCCAGCCAGCTTACTGCCAGTCACACAGAATTAGTGAGTTTCCATGAAAATAGCAGGCCACTATGCCTAATGCTAGTCAAATTTTAGATTGGAACATTTGTTTATAATGGCGGGCACCCTGGTCTAGAGCCAAACACAATAGGGTAGGGGACTTTCGAACAAAACTGCATGATCCCTTGCTTTCTGAAAGACAAATTGAGAAGTGAATTATTAATTAAAATGGTAGGCCCTCCTTACTAATGCCAGTTACACAGGAGTTGGAGAAGGACCCCATTCCTACTGCCAGCAGTCAAAGTCGGTGTAGGGAGTACTGATTACAATAGCAGACACACCCTTTCTCGATCGCTACAAATCGACATCAATGAATATATACAGATGGACATACGAAAGTATATGCATGTTTACAATATTGCAGACCTTCATTTACAGATTAACTGCTGCTAAACTGTACGTCATATTGACAAAGTATGATACCGTAAGGCGCAGTATTTAGCGATCTAAATGGCTGGTCCTATGATATTTTCTCGCATCTCATCTTTTCATGGGTCAGATTGAGTCAGAAACGTTGAATAGGTTGAAATTTGTTTTAGATTATCTTACATTGCATTACTTTTCGGATAATTATGTGACATAGCATTTGACTCACATATGGGTACTGGGTGGGCCAATGTTCGTGTAGAGTGTGATCATACTATCTTTCCTGTAAGTGATTGAAAGTATGAATTATATAGGTAGAGTCAAAATTTACTTAAAATCGAGAAATAGAGACGAATCTAACGTATAAGCGATACATATACGACAAAAAGTCATAAGACCAAGGTTGAAGATCACTCCTAATTCAACGAAGATTGTGCCATCCGTTATGTGATAGGACACGAAATACCTCGAAACGAAGGTCTGCACCATCATTAAAATTGCTTTCATATTTCGATATTCTTCGGGGATAAAAAATGAAAAATTAAAGATCTGGGAAGTTTTTCGTTCGTTACAGGCTAAAACGTATAATTTTGCCAAATTTCAATTTTTTGCTTGTCTGGCAGATTATGCTGCAATGTGGATTTTGGGTGAGGGGGTAAAAATTATGACTTTCAGGAAATTAAACAAAAAATATGCAGACGATCATTATTAACCCTCAAACGGGTATCTGTACGAAAATTTCATCAAAATAGTCAATGTACAGGCACACACAGTCGTTACGATTTTATTTATATAGATAGATAAGGAATCTGCTCCACGTACAACACATTTTGGCTGCGTCCGCTGGACTTAACCTGCAAAACCAACCGTTCATGATATCTCACTTATTAATCCTCCTGTCGACAAATTCACATGAGAACAAAAGTTTTAGAAATGGATTTCCATTAAGGATTGTAGATTTCGATTAATTTCGGATGTGCATATTTTGAGGAAGTGCAAAATCATGGTTCCGGTTTCGGATAAACCCCCAGTAAATTTATGTATTCAGAAATAATATTCGCCCTAAAACCTATACAAGGACAGGTGGATTCTAAATATTAAGTTTGGTAGGAATATATTCGGTAGTTTTCAAGTTATAAAAACTCATACAATCAAACCGACAAACAGACACAAAAATTAGGAAATATGCAGATGGTCATTATTACAACTGAAACGGATAACTGTACGGAAATTCTGCCAAAATAGCCAATGTATAGACAGACGGTTGTTGCGATTATATTTATATAGATGACAGATAAGCATGGGCAGTGGGCACGTTTGAAAGTGCACACCTTCATTTCGAGATTTACTGCTCCTAAACGGTACATCATACCAACAAACGGTTTGCACCCTCAGACGTCCCTTTTATCGCTCTACATGTTTGGTGTTAAAACATTTTCTCTTATCTCACATATTTATGGGTTCGATTGAGTTACAGTATTTGAATGGGGTGAAATTTGGGTACATTTTCATCATTTTACATTATTTTTCACATACTTATGTGGAAGCTAGAATCATGAAATTGGGTTCGCATATAGCCATTGGTCGTGTCAATGTGCGTGCCAAATTTGATAACTCTACCTTTCCTATAAGTGTGTCAAACTAAGTAATACACGTGTAAAAAGCACAACATTTACGAACCATCGAAATATATAGCCAAATCTACCCTATAAGGGAGAGAGAGAGAGAGAGACGACAAAATATCACAGGACCAAAGTTGTAGATCACTCGAAATTGAATGGAGATCGTGCCATCCGTTTTGTGATAGGACTTACCGTTTAGCCGCGAAATACCTCGAAACGAAGGTCTCCACCGTCATTAAATTGCCTATATTTCGATATTATTCGGCATAAAAAGTGAAATATTTAAAGATCCTGGAAGTTTTCCGTAGGTTACCGGCTAAAACGTATAAATTTGCTTAATTTCAATTATTCAGCTCGTGTGGCAGATTGTGAGGCAATCTTGATTTTGGGCGAGGGGGGAGGTAAAATTTAGGACTTCCAGGAAACTATAGCTAAAAAATATGCAGGTGGTAATTATTACCCCTTAAACGGAAAGCTGTACGAAAATTTCGCCAAAATAGTCAATGCACAGACACACGGTCGTTACGTTATAATTTATCTAGATAGATAAGGAATGTGCTCCACGTATAACACCTTTTGGGCTATGTCCGCTAGACTTAGCCTGAAAACCGTCCTTTCATGTTATCTCCCTTATTAATCCTCCCGTTGAAAAATGCAGATGAGAAAAAGAAATTAGAATTGGATTTCCAAACAGTTTGATCGATTTCCAGTCAGCTTAGTCTTGTACACTATATATTGTGGGAGTGTAAAAATCACTATTTCGGTCCCCTATAAAACCCCAGTCCATTCCAGAAATTTGAAATGGTATAAACCTTAAAGCCTAACTTTGGAGTGGTGGATGCTAAATATAAAGTTTGGTTCAAATATCTCAGTAGTTTTCAGGTTGTAAGAAATACGCTTTACGCCCACCCGCTCTTGCGTTAAGTCCAATGGGACTTGTACCGAAAAACGGTCCGTTAATGATATCTCCGTTATTAATCCTGGTATCGAAATGATGCGCATGAGGAAAAAAAGGTTTAGAAATAAATTTCCTTTAAAGCAGGTAGATTTCCATTAAGTTTGGTTGTGTATATTTTGAGGGAGTGCAAAATCACGGTTTCGGTTTCGTATAAACCCCCATTAGTTCAGGGATTTAGAAACATTATTTACACTAAAACCTACGCAAGGACAGGTGGATTCTAAATATGAAGTTTGGTGGAAATATATCCAGTAGTTTTCAAGTTATAGAAAGACAAACAGACAAATAAACAAACTAACTAACTAATTAACTAACAAACTAACTGACACCAAGGAAACCTACCCTTGGACATATGGTTGCTATATATAAAATTTGGTTCAAATATCTTCAGTAGTTTTCAAGTTGTAAGATATACGCTGTACACGCACCCGCTCTTGCGTTATGTCCGTTGGGATTTGTACCGAAAAACGGTCCGTTAATGATATCTTCCTTGTTAAATCCTGTTGTCAAAATGATGCACATGAGAAAAAAAGGTTTAGAATTTAATTTTCATTAAGGCAGGTAGATTTCCATTAAGTTCGGTTGTGTACACCTTGAGGGAGTGCAAAATCACGCTTTCGGTTTCGTAAAAATCCCCACTCAGTTCAGGGATTTAGAAACGATATTTGCGCTAAAACCTACCCAAGGACAGGTGGATTCTAAATATGAAGTTTTCTGGAAATCTATCCAGTAGTTTTCAAGTTATAGAAGGACAGACAAACAGACACCAAAGCTAAAAATTATACAGATGGTCATTATTACACCTGAAACGGATAACTGTACGGAAATTTCTCCAAAATAATCAATGTACAGACACACGGTCGTTACGATTTTATTTATATAGATAGATAAATGATATGAGTAAAGCAGTGGAATCAGAGATAAGGCTTTTTGCGGATGATGTTATTCTGTATACAGTAAAGAAATGGCGTATGGCTTTTAGTGCCGGGAGTGTCCGAGGACATGTTCGGCTCGCCAGATGCAGGTCTTATGAGTTGACCCCCGTAGGCGACCTGCGCGTCATGATGAGGATGAAATGAAGAAGACGACACATATATCCAGTCCCCGTGCTAACGAAATTAACCAGTGATGGTTAAGATTACCGACCCTGCCGGGAATCGAACCCGGGACCCCTGTGACCAAAGGCCAGCACGATAACCATTTAGCCATGGGGCCGGTGTATAGAGTAATAAATAAGTTACAAGACTGTGAGCAACTGCAAAATGACCTCGATACTGCTGTGAGTTGGACAGCAGGCAAATGTAAGATGATAAACGAGGTTAAAAGTCTGGTTGCGAGTTCCACAAATAGGAAAAGTCCTCTCAGTATTAATTACTGCTTTGATGGGATGAAAGTTCCTTATGGGGATCATTGAAAGTACCTAGGTGTTAATATAAGGAAAGATTTTCGTTGGGGTAATCACATAAATGGGATTGTAAATAAAGGGGACAGATCTCCGCACATGGATATGAAGGTGTTTAGGGGTTGTAGTAAGGATGTAAAGGAGAGGGCATATAAGCGTACGTCTCTGGTAACACCCCAGCTAGAGTATGGTTCCAGTGTATGGGACCCTGTCCAGGATTACTTGATTCAAGAACTAGAAAAATTCCAACAAAAAGCAGTTCGACTTATTTGGGTGATTTCCGACAAAAGTGTAGCGTTACAAAAATGTTGCAAAGTTTGGGCTGGGAAGACTTGGGAAAAAAGGAGACGAGCTGCTCGACTATGTGGTAAGTTCTGAGCTCTCAGTGGAGAGATGGCGTTGAATGACATTAGTAGACGGGTAAGTTTGAGTGGTGTCTTTAAAAGTAGGAAAGATCGCAATATTAAAGTTGGAATTCAAGAGGACAAATTGGGGCAAATATTCGTTTATAGAAAGGGGTTAAGTATTAGGTTAACTTACCAAGGGAGATATTCAATAAATTTCCGAGTGCGTTGCAGTTATTTAAGAAAAGACTAGGAAAACAACAGAAAGGGAATCTGCCACCCGAATGACTGCCCTAAATGCAGGTTAGTAGTGATTGATTGATTGATTGATTGATTGATTGATTGATTGATTGATTGATTGATTGATATTGCGATTATATCAGAAATAACAACTGATTGTTGCTGCATGCCAAATAATATTAACTGTAATAATCATCATCTTCAGGAGCTGACACCACGGGATTTTAAACTAGAAGTCCCACCCCAGCAACACCAGGAATCAAACCACGGTCTCCGACATGATAGGCAAGCAGCTAAAATGCTAAACCATCCTATTGCCCAGTAGCAATAATAATAATAATAATAATAATAATAATAATAATAATAATAATAATAATAATAATAATAATATATCGTCGCCGGACAAGCAAATCCCGTAACTCCTTCGGAATAAAATTTACAGGAGAAACCCAAAACTGAGTGGTCAGCAACGGCCGGAAAATTGTTCTTGGCATTTTTATTGTTAAACGATAGTCCAATTATTCGAGCGTTGGAGTCTTCTGTTCTCATCTCAGACAACGCAGCAATCCTTCGCAAGATAGATGGAGAAACGTGGTTAACGCTTGAGTGGAATTACGAGGTTTTCATCCCCTAGGAACGCTATGTAAACGATTATAATTATTAATAAAACAATTACTGTTGTACTACATGCACTGCTACTGAAAAAAATCAAGGGAATGAGTAGATTTCGAAAAAAAGTTAAAAATTGGTATGCGGTATAAGTAAGCATTTTTTCATAGCGCCTATTTAATCAATGGAATGACTGTGTGCAGTGGTAGACAAAAGCAATCAATCAAAACAAGATATTATTGAAAATGAGCAGAGTCAACTCTTTCTTGAACAGCTCTCTGCAAACAGAAGCTACGATATATTTGCGTTCCCCATGAGACGACCCAGCGTACCTCTAGTGGTACGCGTACCACACTTTGAAAACCACTGATCTATGGTATATGTAACTGACTGATAATATTACACTTCTTCATACGTCTGATTTGACATAAAACACACTTTGATACTAATGATGCACAGTACTAGAAATAAGTAATGCCATGCATGGATTATCGAAGTTCCAGATAATAGACATTAGGCTTGCTCAAGGAAAAAAAAATGGCGTATGGCTTTTTAGTGCCAGGATTGTCCGAGAACAAGTTCGGCTCGCCAGGTGCAGGTCCACTGATTTGACTCCGGTAGGCGACCTGCGCGTCGTGATGAGGATGAAACTATGATGAAGACGACACATACACCCAGTCCCCGTGCCAGCGAAATTAACCAGTGACGGTTAAAATTCCCGATTCTGCCGGGAATCGAAGCCGGAACCCCTGCGACCAAAGGCCAGCACGCTAACCATTTAGCCATGGAGCCGGACTTGTTCAAGGAAGTAAAGCTTTACACACGTTGACGGGGAACGAGAGACTGTTGTTGATGGAGTAGAAGTAGTGTCTCAAGGGGATCAACTTTAAGTACCTAGTGTGATCTTCATTGCAGCAAACACATTAACGGGATTGTAAATAGATCTCTTCATATAGTTAAGAGTAGAGCCGGGAATTTTATGTAATATCAAAGGCCAAAATATGTACATAAAATGTAGTAAATATCGGTGAAATATGTAATATCCACAAAATAAGTTATGTAGTTAAATATGAAATATCCACAAAATATGTAATTAAATATGTAATATTCACGAAATATGTAGTTAAATATGTAATATTCCTAAAATAAGTTATGTAGTTAAATATTAAATATCCACAAAATATGTAATTAAATATGTAATATTCACAAAATATGTAGTTAAATACGTAATATTCCTAAAATAAGTTATGTAGTTAAATATTAAATATCCACAAAATATGCACTAAATTTACAAAAAAAGTCCGCATAGTTCTATATGAGACAATGAATTTGTTTTAGATACCTCCACTCTGAAAAGTGGTGGCAAAAGGGGCTCTTGTTAAGACGCAGCAGGTCGTTATGCTACTTAGGTTCCAGAATGGGCAAAAAAATAAATAAGTAAATAAATGCAATGTAAATTTTAATCTTATACCAGTTGTATAGTATCATTTGAAGTAATTCCACATACTGTATATCAGTTGACTATATTTGTAAGTAGTACAGGAGATTTTATAAGTAGAATTTGGTAAACAATATACATTTATTAAGGATGAGTTGTGTGTTTAATAGTAAAAATTGTTAGCGTAAATTGTATAATATTGTATTTTGGGAAAATTTTTCTTCTCTTGTTAATTTAATATTTAGTGCTTGACAATAATGTATTTTAGTGTACCATTTGCCACCGAGGTAGACACCTCATTTGCAAATAAAGAGATTTTGATTTGATTTTGATTTTATAACAAAGTCATCACTGTTGCTTTAGATAACTTATATTGTCTACTGCTTTCTAATTTTGACAGTATTAAATAATCAAATTACAGACAGTCCGCCTCTGTGGTGTAGTGGTTATTGTGATTAGCTGCCACCCCCGGAGGTCCGGGTTTGATTCCCGGCTCTGCCACGAAATTTGAAAAGTGGGTTCGATTCCCACCTCGGGCATCTTGGAAGTGGTTTTCCGTGGTTTCCCACTTCTCCTCCAGGCAAATGCTGGGATGGTACCTAACTTAAGGCCACGGCCGCTTCCTTCCCTCTTCCTTGTCTATCCCTTCCAATCTTCAGCATAGCAGGTGAGGCCGCCTGGGTGAGGTACTGGTCATCCTCCCCAGTTGTATCCTCCGATCCAGGGTCTGAAGCTCCAGGACACTGACCTTGAGGTGGTAGAGGTGGGATTCCTCGCTGAGTCCGAGGGAAAAGCCAACCCTGGACGGTAAGCAGATTAAGAAAGAAGAAATTACAGACATAATCAAAATACTTCAAATATATTTTTGAAAGATCAACTAGCTGAGTGAAATATCTTCCGGGGGATTTTCTTTTCGGCTATAATGATCTTGTAAACGGAGAGCTTCAATAACCTAGATTTCAAAAACATTTAAGCTCTTTAGGCCCTTTCAAACGTGAAATTATCAGCGTTTTGCCCCAGTGTAGCAGTTCGCTCATCAATTGGATTACTGCACCTTTCCAAAATTGTTGATAATCTAGATTTCGTTTCAAGACTGCATGGAGTTCGTTAGAAACTCCTCATTTTTAGACTATTGTCCGGGGTCCGGTGGATTATTTAAAAACCAGAAATGTCCTTTTATTAGTGAATCTGCTTATTTTGGGATAATGTTTTACTACTTCGTTCTTACAAGTATTCTTCAATACGCGACAGCATCATCGATATCTTATCTAGAGTCAGTCAGAAATGTGCAAAGTATTTCATTTCGTGTAAGCCAGTTGACTGTAGTTAAAGAGTTATTAAAATTTGCAGAATATTTTTTTCTATACCAGGGCACAATGCAGATGTAGAAAGACTATTTTCATGGACTGATAATACGAACCGTTTCAAAGTAGAATCTGTGAAAATACTCTTAAATATTCAATATAATCTAAAGCAATTTACATGTGTATCTTTTTATATATGGTATACACACCAAAAATTTCTGAAGGCAACAGAATATTCAGATAAGTACCAGTAAGGCGTGTAAATTAGTTTTATTGTTTAAATTCTGTAAGAATTTACTTTACAGTATGGAAATGCATACATTTTATTTATGTGGAACTTAGAATATATGTCTAAATGAAGACTTTCAAGGGAGAATTTTTGTGTCCTCTCTTTTTTCCGTCATTGTCCTCCTTTTTAAATAATTTTGTCCTCTTTTTCTTATCTATTTGCATCTGGTCACCCTAGGTATAACCATATCAGAACCACAATTCGCCGACATTTTCAGTGGTCAACAAGTAAAGAATGGAATATCTAATTATATAAGAATCGGACCTTAATTTTGAGAGTACTTAGGGGCTGTAGTAATGGTGTGAAGGAGATGGCCTGCAAGTCATTGGTAAGACCCAAAATAGTATGGTTCTAGTGTACGGGACCCTCACCAGGATTACTTGATTCGAGAACTGGATAATATTAAGGAGATACTCCGTCATGTCGGGAGATCATGTGAAGTTTTAACCCTTGTAAAACACAGGAATGCAACCTTCTTTGATAATATCTTCAGAAATGACAAATGCAGTCTGATGCAACTCATCAATTGTGATAAAAAGGAAACGTGGCCGTGGGAGGAGAAGAGTTAGCCTATCCTGGACTATGAACCTCCGACATTCACGATACCGCAGCTCTGATACGGGAAACACAAAATAGGTGTAATGTGGCACCACGAAAAGGAAAACGAATCATCTTTTATTCTCTCTCTCAGATGCCATGGGAAGCCCAGGATGCCCGTTTTCCCTCCATTCGCAGATTTTTAAAAATGTAGTTTGCTCATAACCTCATTCTTGCAAGTGTCAGAGCTCATCTTCCTTTAATATTGTTACAAAAGACTGATCATTTTGTTGTTTTCACCCTTTGAATAACTATCACCACCACTCTCGGTACGTGGTGAGGAGACACACCTTGAGACTTGTCAAATAACTAGAGCACTTGGCTAAGACGGCAGCGCTACGACTTCTCACCGCTGGGTTCCGTGGTTCAAATCTCGGTCACTCAATGTGAGATTTGTGCTGTACAAAGCAGAGGCGGGGCAGGTTTTTCTCCAGGTACTCCGGTTTTCCCTTTCATATTTTATTCCAGTAACGCTCTCCACTATCATTTCATTTCATCTGTCAGTCATTAACCATTGCCCAAGAGGAGTGCGACAGGCTTCGGCAGCCGGCAAAATTCTTATCCTCGCCGCTAGATGGGAGCTTTTTTCATTTCATTGCTGACCCGGTCGAATGACTGGAAACAGGCTGTGGATTTTCTTTTCTTTCAACTTTCCTAAGGCAAGGTTTGTACTGACTGACTGTGGCGTTTATAAAAGTAGGAAAGATCACAATATGAAGATAAAGTTGGAATTCAAGAGGACAAATTAGGGCAAATATTCGTTTATAGGAAGGGGAGTTAGGGATTGGAATAACTTACCAAGGGAGATGTTCAATAAATTTCCAATTTCTTTTTAATCATTTAGGGAAGAGCTAGGGAAACAACAGATAGGGAACCTGCCACCTCGGCGACTGCCCTAAATGCAGATCAGGATTGATTGATTGATTGATTGATTGATTGATTGATTGATTGATTGATTGATTGATTGATTGATTGACTAACACATGACAAATAAGAGAGTTTTGAAAGGTTATTTGTAATTATACAATCTTGAAAAAGGACATTTTTGTGTATGTAGTATGACCATCAGTAGCTCAGCAGTTCTCTCTGTTAGGAAAGTCGTAGAGTATTCGAATCATGATCCCATGCTAATCGATTTTTGACGACCGAGATCGATTAGCTGCAGTTGGAGATAATGAGTTCGAACCCTGCTGTCGGCAGCCCTGAAGGTGGTTTTCCGTGGTTTCCCATTCTCACATCAGGCAAATGCTGGGGCTGTACCTTAATCAAGGCCACGGCCGCTTCCTTCCCAATCCTAGCCCTTCCTGTCCCATCGTCGCCATAAGACCTATCTCGTCAGTGCGACGTAAAACAACTTGCAAAAAAAATTGTTGACGGGCAGTTAAAAACCTTGGTATTCCATGGCATTACTGTTGGCATGTTAAGGATCTCTGGTGACATAAGCGAGGTCAGTCGACAAAATTAACTCAGCCACAGTATTCGTCCAGCTAGACAGCAGCAAAGACAATGTCAAAATTGGTAGGCAGGTCATGGTATCATTTCAGAAGATCTGCAACTCGGTAGTGGAGGCCATACGATCATTATTATACTAGCTGATGTACCCGTGCTTCGCTACTAAATTCTACATTGTATACAGAATTCTAGGTTAGGTAGTGTACACATTGTCAATAAGATAGTAATAAATTACACAGTTCTTAACGCTACCCTAGAAACGCGACGGAGAAGTGACAAAACGTCTTTTTTTGTGTGTGTGTGAAGACTGGGAAGTAAACCTCTGCCATTATTCCGTTAACTGTTCACACCGATCAATCTAATCACCGCGTCAGAGTAGGGATCGAATAGCTGGAATACTACGACGAACCAGCTTGTTAGGTACCAGCAGTAGAAAATGTATGACCCAGAAGAATGGTATGCTAGAGAAGAAAGTTATCTAACTACCTTGTTGTTTCTCTTCAATATTCAGGCGGGCTGTTGTACTCGGTACGCAGAAGTAATCCCATCTATCGGAGATGAGTTGCAATATTAGAGACAAAGACAATCAAAAATTCACAACAATCAATGGTGAACGTAATATTATTGTTGATCAATTTTATGAGCTTTCCATACTGTAGGCCTTCACATTTAGTTTTCTTCTGACTATCACATACCACTCTTATCATAGTCGGTACGGCAAAACTGTATAAAACATAAATGATCGGAAATTGTATTCTCTATAAACTATGTTACGTAGTACTTTTCGATAGGACTGATACTTAGGTATTCGAGAATTACATTTTAGGCGCCTCCCCCTCAACTACCATTTCATCCAGGGTGAATACAATTTCTTACAGCTTAGACTGTAGTTTCTATATACCGATTTTCATTAAATTCTGTTCACCCATTTTCTCGTGGCTCGGCGTTGATATGGACTTAGCAACAAAAATACAAATTCATGAATATCTCTATTATCATAGCCGGAACGATAAAAATGTAGAAGACATAAGTGATCGGACATTTATTCTACATATAACTTTAGTTATGCAGTATTTATCGATAGGACCACTAATAACAAAAATATTTGAGAATGTCATTTCACGCCTTGCCCTAAACTACCATTTCCCTCAGCGTGAATAAAATTATTTATAACCTAGATTGTAGTGGCTCATTAAATTCTCTTCAGCCGTTTTCTCGTGATGCATGTACATACATACATACATTCATACATACATACAGAGAGAAATTACGGAAAAGGAAAAGTGCGTTTCCTTGTTAGTGTGGAAACGACCGATACAGATATACCATTCTTTTTTTAATTCTGAGCAATGTACAGATTAGAGTAGATTATTCCACCGTTTTTCGTACACCCTGGCAGGGTCGCAGGTGCAAACAGTGTCACACATGTCCTGCAGCCGAATGCCCTTCCCGAAGCTGTTTGCTTACATTCGGATGGTGGTTTACATGTTTACAGCGTACACTAGTCCACCTCTGTGGTGTAGTGGTTATCGTGATTAGCTGCCACCCTCGGAGGCCCGGGTTCGATTCCCGATTCTGCCACGAAATTTGAAAAGTAGTACGAGGGCTAGAACGGGGTCCACTCAGCCACGGAAGGTCAACCGAGTAGAGGTGGGTTCGATTCCCACCTCAGCCATCCTCGAAGTGGTTTCCGTGGTTTCCCACTTCTCTTCCAGGCAAATTCCGGGATGGTACTTAACGTAGGCCACGGCCGCTTCCTTCCTTCTCCCTTGTCTATCCCTTCCAATCTTTCCATCCTCCCACAAGGCCCCTGTTCGACATTGCACGTGAGGCCACCTGGGCGAGGTACTTGTCCTCCTGTCTAGTTGTATCCCCGACCCAAAGTCTCACGCTCCAGGACACTGCCCTTGAGGCGGTTGGATCCCTCGCTGAGTCCGAGGGAAAACCAACCCTGGAAGGTAAACAGATTAAGAAAGAAGGAAAGAAAGAACAGCGTGCACTGTAGGCCAGTGTCTGACACATGATGACGCTAAACCCAGACTAGGTTCGATATTTGTCCAATAGGAATTATTTGTCTTATCGGACAGTTTAACATCACTTGCAATGCCGGTGGTGTCTAGACAGCACCTGCAGAGCTGAGGTAAACATGGCAAGAGTACCCATTTCTGCTAATGCGAAATTGAATGCACGACGTAGGACTGGTATCAAACAAAGCCTGTGTCAAAAAATTCCTCTTAAACGATTGTACAGGTCAGATTGTGTGGGGTGGTCAACAACCCATAGCCCCTGGCATCAGGAATAGTGGAAGCGTACTCTATTTTTTTTACAAGTTGCTTTACGTTCCACCAACACAGATAGGTCTTATGGCGACGATGGAACAGGAAAGGACTAGGAGTGGGATGGAAGCGTCTTTGGCCTTAATTAAGGTACAGCCGCGGCATTTGCATGGTGTGAAATGGGAAACCACGGAAAACCATCTTCAGTGCTGCCAACAGTGGGGTCCGAACCTACTATCTCCCGCATACTGGATACTGGCGGCACTTAAGCGACTGCAGCTATCGAGCTCGGTCTGCTATAATAAGCTTGCACTCATACAAAGGAGCATTAGAGTCTGGAGACGATCCGGTGAGAGGTGGAACGAGCCCTTCATTCCGGAGCACCATCAACAACGAAGGGTTGTGTATCAGTCATTCTTTTTAGGCGGGAACATGTTTGGTCGACGTACACTTCTAATTCCTATCCAGGGTAACACGACTGGTCTGGGGTACTGTAACCGTTCAACACTATGCCAATAGGCATGTTTTGAGGTCCAGCAAGTCAGATATGACCTTTACCGCGTCGTTCTACGACATATTTGGTCGTAATGAGCATTTTATGCTCGGTCCGGGATACGAGCGGCGCTGCGCTAGCTCGAAGGGTGAAGATCTAATTGCGCGTACAGAGGGAGAGAGCTCCCAATACAGCGAAACCTTGAAATTACGCTCTCTATCCAGAGAGCAAGAAAGATATGGCACGCCACGCGCAGGGACTGCCTAGGTTAGGAGGCGGAGTTAACTCTCAGCGATTTCCCTGTAGATTCATGGATACCAACTCACAAATTCCGCGCGTTAAGTAATAATAATAATAAGAAGAAAATGTTGGTACAAGCCTTAGAAATTTCCAAGTAAAGACTCATTGAAATCAGCATAATTTACAATATCTAACGATGTAAGAATATGTACTACTTAACGAACGTATTAGTGATGACGCACATTAGACACATGTTCATAATGGGAACCAGATGTCGGGAACGTTTATCTTGACATAAATAAGGGAGTCCTCATCTCATACTACTTGGCACGCAAATATCCAAGAGAAAGCTTGTGAGATTACTAGAGATTTAGCGATGCGATTTACATGAAAATGGATCAGTGAAAAGAGAAAGTCAAGATCTATAAAATGAATATTCATACGATCCTGAGGGATCAGTATTAGCGGACTGATTTGTGCTCTGCTCTCCATCGTCGGCGACCCGCATTTCCTATAAAAGGAGAACAGGACATCCCTTATTCCTCATTCGTATTCATTCGTTACTCAGACTCAGTCAATCATTGTTTCAAACGGTGTTATTCATTGCTAACTAGTGCTATTTATTACTATCCGGTTAACCAGTGTTGTTCGATATCGTGTTGGGCAGAAGTCTACTCTTCAATTAGGCCGATACACGTTCCTAATATAATTCTATTTTTCTGGTGTGAATAGAAATTTTGGTGTGTGGATTTATGTGATTCTAATCCCAATATATATCTTGAGGGAACGCAGAGAGGATATATCAGTGACGGCTCATATGGACAGATTTCAAGGAACAGGTAATATTCTAATAATCGTCATGACGTAATGGGTTATTGATAGTAGAATACAAATAATTATTTTGCCGGAATTAAGGCATGCGCAGTGTAGAAGACGATAATTATAACAAGTAAAAGCTGTTAGACTAGCCGGGAAGTGCTATATAAGTGAACAAGTGACGCTCACGTAGGAATAAATAAAGCCAGTAATTGTGTCGCTTTATTACAAAGGGGAATCGAGTAGTGCTCTCCAGGGACTGCAACCGGTACTCGGGTAGTCCATTCGAGTCTATGAGACATACCGACAGTGCTTCAATAACCTGTTCATCCCTTGTTCACATGTGTGTGTGTTCGTCGAATCAAGGATTCCATTCTATCAGAACGCGCCGGTGTCCCAGAGACCACATAGAATTTCCAACAGTACGAGATTGCAGATCAAGACACCATGGATTCAGTCCCGAAGAAGATGAACCTAGGAGTATCTGCTAACAAGGCGTCGGTGATGGAGACCTAAATCTATACCGGTACCTCCTGATGATAGCATGGTTACACACAACAAATGATAAGTACATACCATGATAACTCCTAAGTATGAAAATCATTAGTGTCGCCGTAAACTGTAAAACTTAATTTTGTGAATATAATTATTCAGCATGCATTTCGATATGTGTGATAACGTATAGATAACGCAATATACGTGTTTCAATGATGTAACGTTTTTTATTAATTTGATTTTCGTTTTGATCTTCTGTGATTATGGTTTGATCACACATTTTATTCCGTGGATTTTTGCATGAATTACAGTGTAAGGCCCCGTAGTGTATCGTGTTTGAGTGAAGTATGCGTAAAGGTGGAACTGATAATTCAGAGGACTTCATAATCCGTTCCAAGTCAATTACCTGAGAGGGTCTTCTCAATTTTAAAACATATATTATTTAAATGGTTCACGACTTTAATGCATGTATAGCGCCATCTCCCTTTTAAATTTAAGGATGCTGACAAATAAGAAGAGATGATTTCGAAGTGCGAACACGTGATCTACATAGTTGCGCGAGTGATCGTTATGTTAAGTAACTACATGTCGATTTAGGATCTTCTCAATGTGTAAATAACATGGATTTGAGGTACACGTGTGTGAAATGAAAGAGGGAAAACAGATATGTGAAAATGTTTAAGATGACAGATTGAAATATGAGAATAATAATAATAAATGTGATGAGTTGAACCAAGACTGAATATGGTCGAAGCATTGAGAAAATGATATTTGAAGGTAGCCATGAATGATTATTTGCCTGGAGAAATACGAGAGAACTGAACTGAGAAATACGTATTTATGCCTGGGGATTAGTGAAAGTGTTTCCCTCAGCTGGCGTCAGGCTGGTTTAGAGAGAGAGAGAGAGATTTATGGCTTTCAGAATATAGGACAGAGGGTGAAGCGACCGGTCATTCGAGGCTGGCCCGTTGTATCTGTCGCGATGCTCACAAAAATCACATAAAATGTTTCCTCGTTCCACACTGCATTAAATATTCACGTGTTAATAATTCGTCACCAGCGACGTTGTATGTTTATGATCCGATAGGTGAAGTACACCCCTCCAACTTTTCTAGCTAAATGAGATCATAATAAGGTTTCCAGGTAGCTCCTCGAAATCAAACCAACATGGTTCGATACCCGGTTGGTATCGACACCAGACGACGTAAAAGAGATCACAACTTCAGAGATCATTAAAGTATGTGAATTATATATTGTGCTGGTGTATTTACAGATAATTGCTTTATTCTTCATGTGTTTATATTTATGTATTCTATCAGTATATGGTGATTTACAGGATACCAACTTTGTTGTGTCCGCTTTGTAAGATATTAGAATAAGATAGTGCCCCGGAGAATGCGTATGTGCGATAGTGTGATGTGTAATTAATGTAGAAAGTAGACTTTATTAGCGGCAAGCGACGACATGACTTTCATGATTCGTAAATATGCGAAATTGTATTTTATAAAATATCTTAATAGTGCGACATTGTACGTTGTAAACAATATTGTTTTCTCACGGGAATGCCATCTGTCCATATGATCTTTGTGTTGTGGTATCGTAATAAAGCGGATACCAGCGGGTATCGATATTAGACAGAGAGACAGATCCCTAGTGATTAAGAAATATAATTTACATATGTGCAATGTAATAAACTGATGTGGGAATGCCAAAATGATATTCAGAAGTGATATGGACTGATACAAAAACATTTAACGGCATTTCCCATATAATTAATTTCTGTGTTTAATAATATGGCATTTTCTCGTGTGTACATGTATTTCATGTGACTTTATCAATTATTAAAGTTTATGTTTTGAATTGGGAACAATCCATTTTCTTATTCAATAGTATAGTGTATTCCTCGTATATTATAGGGCACCCTACTTTCAATATATTTAGATTAAGTGCCCAAATTCTTAAGAAGAGACCTTCGACCCGTATGCTCTTGAGCTTAGCCGTTGTACCAGTTGAAAGTAGGGAGGATGGGACTTCGATGCCCGGGTTTGATTTCCAAAGTTCCTCATCCAGAAGATTTCCATCCAAACATTTATTTGTGAAATTAAATTTTAAATTCAGCACTCTGCCTACCCCGGGACAGGTGCAATACAGAGACAGCATCCTCCAATCTGAAGTACAGGATTTGCTAACACTATGAGCGAGGGCTTACACTAGTGGACGATAGAGGTGTAATGCTCGTGTCTATCGAACCAGAGATATCAATCATTTCCTTAAGGGACATGGCGTACAGCGAATGGTGCGGTAGACATGAACTGTGTTCGACCGAAGAGAGCAATTGCCCACTATCCTAATCTTCCTGCTAACATTCAGCAACTGACTGAAGCTGCTATTCAGGAGTGGGATAATCTGTCCCCAAAATAAGTTGGATTCTTTGGTGCTGAGTAAGCCTCGTCTTATTTAAGTGTGCCTCAGGTTGGTGCTGGTGGTGATTATTGTTTTAAGAGGAAGTACAACTTGTCAGCCATCCTCTATTAATACTAATCACAGGGAAAATAATGAAAGGGATCCTATACTTCGAAAAATGAAAATATCGGCCAAAGAAAGACAAGGATCTCGAAGGGCGTGAAAATTAAAGATTTCCGTGACCTCGAGACCTAACACAATCGGGGCCGGAAAAGAACATGTTTTGACCAAGGGAGGTCGGATGGGATAGATGAAAGTGAAGAGCCTGGCGCAAGTAAATGGAAGCAATGTCAGAATTCAACTAAGGGTCTTGTGGTCACCAACCCACGCTCCTAAGTTAAGAGCCCCTTGGGCCCCTTTTAATGACGTCTTACGACAGTGGGCCTCGGGGCTGAGGTGGCTAAATACGGTATTAATATGCCACAAAATGAAGGATAATTTTGTGTTCAAAACCACACGTTACCAACTTTGTGTTTTAGTTGTGTTTCTAATCCTTTTGGAATGTTGCTTTTCTTTGTAAATACCTTCGTAATGTATTAGGTACGTACTGTACATATATAGCAAGATAAAATGGGTGTACTAAACCAGAATATTTAAAAAGTTCTTTGAGCACTATATTTTATAGCACACTCTGTGAATCACTGTCAGAGGGGGTCAGATTTTTTAAGAACAGAAGAAAGTTCATTGGCACGCTATGTTGTACAATGCTGGCATGTAAAAGATCTCTGGTGTCACATTTGGTATTCCCCGACAAAAATAATTAACATTCCGCTATAGATCGCTCAGGCATCTGGTAGAGTAAATACATGGAACGTCGAAACTGACACGCAGGCAGCTTGGATGACGTCAAATCTAAATTCCTGCACACGACAGCAGAGGCATTATTATTATTATTATTATTATTATTATTATTATTATTATTATTATTATTAATGTCCGCCTCTGTTGTGTAGTGGTTAGTATGATTAGCTGCCCCCCTCGGAGGCCGGGCTTCGATTCCAGTCTTTGCCACAAACTTTGAAAAGTGGTACGAGGGCTGCAACCGGATCCACTCTGTCCCCGGGAGGTCGAATGAGTACAGGCGGGTTCGCTTCCCACCTCAACAGTGGTTTTCCGTGGTTTCTCACTTCTCCTCGAGGAAATGCCGGGATGATACTTAACTTACGGCCATGGCCGTTTCATTATCTCCTCCTTGTTTCTCCCTGTCAGTCTTCCTATCCCCCCACAAAGGTCCCTGTTCAGCATAGTAGGTGAGGCCATCTGGGCGAGCTACTGGTCCTTCTTCCCTGTTGTATCTCCCCGATCCATAGTCCCACGCTCCAGAGCAGTGCCCTTGAGGCGCCAGAGGTGTGATCCCTCGCTGAGTCTGAGGGCAAAACCAACCCTGGATGGTGAATGGATTAAGAAAGAAAGAAAGAAAGAGATCATCATTATTACTGTTCGACTCGTTGGCTGAATGGTCAGCGTACTGGCCTTCGGTTCAGAGTGTCCCGGGTTCGATTCACGGCCGGGCCGGGGATTTTAACCTTCATTGGTTAATTCCAATGACCCGGGGACTGGATGTTTGTGCTATCCCCAACAACCCTGCAATTCACAAACCACGCATAACACTATTCTCCACAAACAATAGCTTGCAGTTACCTACACATGACCGATGCCGCTCACCCTCATATGAGAGTCTGTCTTACAAGGGCTGCACTCGGCTAGAAACAGACATACGACATTTATTTGTCATTATTATTATTATTGCTATTATAGTAGGGATTCAATTCTTTGGTCGCCAAAGCGTGCTGTTTTAGCAGTCACAACGTGGAATGTATAAAAACGCGGTCGCGTACGAATTTAGAAGTTGACGTTCAGGAGTTGAA
This sequence comes from Anabrus simplex, assembly GCF_040414725.1. NCBI lineage: Eukaryota > Metazoa > Arthropoda > Insecta > Orthoptera > Tettigoniidae > Anabrus > Anabrus simplex. The sequence continues at coordinate 325,789,472 of NC_090268.1, forward strand.
TAGTGTGTACGGGATCGATCTGACCCGCCGCCTTGCACGGGCTGGAAAAGCGTGATGGAAGGGAGAAGCGGTAATACGATCGATGTGTGAGCGAAGGGGAGCCACGGTTCAAGTGTCAGGGGTGACAGTCGTACCAAAATGCCAAGGTCAGTAACAAGGTTCGTAAAAAGAAATCATTGGCATTTACTGGATGAAAACGCCCACTCCAAAGTATCGATTTCTAACCCATAATAAATTAAAACTCTGCGATTGCCCATTAATCTCAACTAAAATTAGTACGGTACGTTAAATTCGTAATACAACGTTCATCCTAGACAGGTGTGTTGTTTTTGTTTTCATTCTGGTCATTATTATTATTATTATTATTATTATTATTATTGTTATTATTATTATTATTATTATTATTATTATTATTATTATTATTATTATTATTATTATTATTATTATTATTATTATTATTATTATTATTATTGTGCCAGCAGAGGTGGGGTTAAGGTAACAGCAGGGCCTCAGGGTTGGATGAGGTAATTACGAGAAGAACACAATTCTTTAAGTTGTTACCATGTATTTAGCAACCTTGACTGCACGCCTGGTAGCCATGATCGCCAAGGCGTCAAGTACACTATATGGTCCGACACGGTGGTTAGCCAGCTGCCGAAGCCTGTCGCACTCCTCTGGGGCAATGATTAATGATTAACAGTTGAAGTGAAATGATACTGGAGAGTCTAGCTGAAATTAATGATGACAGGGAAAACCGGAGTACTTACATAAAAACCTTGAAACTTAACCTGGAAGACGTAGTTGTTGTTGGTGGTGGTGGTTAACTTTTAATTTAATCATTTTGAATTTTGTGAGGGTATTTTATGGTATTCAGAATTTAATTAAAGTTACTTTAGTAAGATCATCACACACGCTGGCCATGAGTCACGTTTATTTAATTTTATTTCAGTGCATATTTGGTCACTGTGGTCATCGACCACATAAACACAATATAACCTCACTGAAAGATCATTTGGGTCATCAACCACTTTTTAATTCAACTTCGGTGAAGGAACATCATCGTCATCAACCATGGAGTCCGACTCGTTGGCTGAATGGTCAGCGTACTGGCCTTCGGTTCAGAGGGTCTCGGGTTCGATTCACGGCCGGGCCGGGGATTTTAACCTTCATTGGTTAATTCCAGTGGCCTGGGGGCTGGGTGTTTGTGCTGTCCCCAACATCCCTGCAACTCACACACCACACATAACACTATCCTCCACCACAATAACACGCAGTTACCTACACATGGCAGATGCCGCCCACCCTCATCGGAGGGTCTGCCTTACAAGGGCTGCACTCGGCTAGAAATAGCCACACGAAATTATAATTATTATCAACCATGGACGTTTATTTTAATTGCACATTAAGGGGTGTCGATGATCGGTTCATGACGGTAACTGAAAGTTACTCAGTTCAATGAAGGCTCCATGTCGCTCGTCCTTACGTGATCGTCAGCTAGTGGACAGCCTTAATTTAAGAGAATGTCTGGAAATCAGCTCGTGATGTTTAGGCATTCCCGAAATTGCAGCTTAACCCTCAGTTGTTTACCGAACAGAATGTTTGTGCTTCCAGGTTGTTGTTGTTGTTGATGATGTTGTGTTTGTTGAGGTTGTTGATGTACCGTTTGTGGTTTCGTTAAGTGACAGCCCTTCAGGTAGATTTTAAGACGTAACACATCCTAAAATCGTCCAGTTTTTCACCATTAAGGTCATTGACCAAATATTTTCTGTCCTGGCCTATTTGTTTCTTCGAAATAATTCTTGCTCATATTCTTCAATAAATAGAGTTAGTTTGTATATGCCTTTGATTTACCGTAGATAGTTTATCTTGACACCGTAAAGTCATATCACCAAGTGACGTAGAGCCGTCAACACACCCTGAGACAATAGGACCTACTAACATGCTCGAAACCTAGGACAGGTAATTTCTATCATTTGGGGTTCACAAAAGGTTCAGTATGTATGTATTGTGACCGTTCACCATTATGCCATGGAGGTGTTAGGAGGTCTGGCTAGTTATATATGCCGTTTTCCGCAACATCCTATGACATATAACGCAGTAGTTAGCATTCTGTATGCTTAACCGGGGTATGATCCGCGACGCGCCAGTCCGGAGGGAGCAGTTTCCCTACGCTGTGACGAGAAGAAGACAGCGCAGTATGGTTAACCTTGAAACCGCGCTCTCTTTCTGAGCGAGTGAGGAGAGATGATGACGCTACGCACGGAGATGGAGGTTTGTTGAGACCGGGCCGAATTAAGGTGTGTTAACCGTTGAAAAATAAATGCCCCCTATAAATTCAACACCGCATTCATTAGTACCACTTCACCATAATTTATGAAAAAGAGGAAGAAGAAGAATACTTCTACATGAAATAATTTTCCTAAATTTATAAATCAGGTCCTATTCGAACCAGTGTATTTTATGCTGACTGTCAATGCATATAAACACAATACTTTAAATATGGATCAGTAATGACGCCTATTATACAGTAGTACGCAGATCAGAGGCGACTACTGAAATCCGGCAACATGTGGAAAAAAGTGGGAGATATTGCATGATGAAACATGACGCATGATTTTCCAAAAGGACGCTTTGGAAATTATGAATAACCTACTGATCGCTTTGGTTTCACAGATGTTCAGTAGAAAGTAGAGGTCATGAGCTTTAATTCGATTATTATCACGTCGCTCAAAAGCTTCGATTACCGGACCCATATTTTCAGCAGCGACATATTTCACTTCCCCCCTGACCATTTTTCCGAAGGTTATAAATATAGCCTGGACCGAGACACTGTATCTCATTCTCATCCGAGTAGCTGCAGTGGTAACACGTTACTTAATTGTCGTCTGTATAGTGGCAGCTCAACATATCAGAAGCGGACTTGGATATCAGTTACTTGGATATCAGTGTATCAAGTGTTGTGCCATTGAAGAAACACATCAATGTGATTTAATATTTTTACGGAATAAGCCGTGTGGTACAAGTTAATGTACATAATTGCCGAATAGAAGCCTTAATTTGGCATTTTCAACTTCATAATCGTCGAAGTTAGTTAATTATGACTTATGGTGCAATCACCAACGGAAGACAAACACTTCAGGTTATTTAGCGTGGTGAGACAGTTAACTAATATATGCAAGGGCTAATTATTATACCTCCTGAGCATTTAAGAACGAGTGACATTTAGCAAAAATTAAATAACTGTTCTTGACAACATTAATATTCGCATCCTCCAGGGACATTCGTTGTGATAGTCTGTCTGACGGTCAGGGAATGAATAGTGATTTTTACAAACGTATCACTACTTATGTTAATCTGTTTGAACTTAAGAGTGGATCTTGTTACAAGTAGACCCCCTTTGAAAGTGCATAAAACAGTATTTGATAACTTATTCTCCATTTTCTGTATGTTCGTGAGTGGTCGTCGAACCCAAGACTCGGAGCCTACAAGAGTCGCGCCTCAGTGCCTGCAATCAGCTTTACAAGGATCATCCCGAAATTCAACTGAGAAAACAGCAGTTCGAATCATGGATCGTCGTATGGAGAAGAACCAAGCAGTACTAGGAACAATAATATTCATCATGTTCGTATAAAGATCTAAGATGTACCCCAGATGACAGCAAGCCTTACTCACCAAATGTTAAGTACATACTTCAATATACCCTAAACACGAGATATGCATGCCAACAAATATAATATTTGTAAATATTATAATGTTATAATTAAATATTAAATATGTAGGGAACATTATGCGCGTATAATTGGGAAAGATTTATTACTATTAGTTAGGATCATCAAATGATTTTTAAGATAATCATTGATATTTAACAAAATTCATTTGCATGAATTATTATATAGATTTCAAAGTTCTTAGCTTATATGAATTATCTTTGGGAAGAACGGCAAGTTAGCTAGATTTATATTTCTTCGTCTGGTAAAGATCTTCAGAGTAGTTTGGATATAAATGATACTTGGAGATTCGGGTAGTTGTAATCCCGGATAATATTAGATAATGATTGGAGTTGATCCAAATCGAGGCGTAATTAATTTATAATCATATATGAATTGTGAGAATAATTAACCTGAAATAATGGGTTTTCTCTGTGAATTAATTGAACGGATTGAGATACGATGCCAAGACATGAGAGGGCGAAGCTATAACATGTTTTGTTGTTGGAGTGATAAGGAAGAATAAATAATTATAGCTGTTGAGAGATATAAAATTGGGCTGAATATATAGCCAGATAACGAGTAATAAGAAATAATGGCCTTCAAGTGAATGCATACTTGACAATGAGCCGAGAGGATATGTAAGAGAATTGAAAGGGAGAGTGATGGGTGATTGATTTATGGTATCTTACCCAGGACTAGTCACAGCTGTTATTGTGATGAAAAGGTAAATGCTGGCCGACCGTACGCCAAGCGAAATCTGCAGTCTCTAGCAAACGATGTTAATGTGCCAAGCTCTTTTCATTTACCAGAGTAATCTCAATCCCATTCTAATTATACGTTGCAAGTGACACGGATAACTTCCGGATTTTGTGAAGGATAGATCCCTTCTCGTACTAAGTATTAATTTAGCCTCTGATTGGAGTCCAAAAAGTTGTACCTTGGAATCCGAAGCCCGTCGGTTCGAATGATGCTGGAGCGAAGATTTAACCAGATATTATGGCTTGGTTAAGCCATATCTTCAAGATGTGTTGTGTAAATATATTTGATATTTATATATATATATGTTTCTGTGTGTTTTATTATTTCCCAGTGATATGGTGATGGGTTTGATTCCAGCTTTGACTGATTTTCTTTAAATGTTAACTTGTTAGGTAAACCCAGGATACGCACATATATGTTCAGAGTGTATGTTCATCGTAGTGTTCAATGTAAATATACATTTGTCGTGGTCAAATGGATCACATGTTCGATACACGGCAATGCAATCTCGTGTGTATATCAGATGTGCTTATATTGTGTTATAACTTCTTTTCTCCAAATCATGACGGTAGACAAAGGACACTATTTAATATCCAGTTATGATTAACATATGAAGGATATCTGGTTCTCACCCAGGAATCTCGAGTTCGATCCTCGGTACCGGAACCATATTTAATATCCATTTGTGACGAGAGCTTAACAAATGAATTCAGTATCCATTCTTTTTAATATCATGTATCAGTGTATGTTGATCGAATGGTGTACATCAAGAATTAAGTATGCCAAGACAATTTCAAGAAAAGAAGGCATACAGTGTATATAATGTTATCAGTTTATTTGTTTCTTTTATTCATATGTTGAGATACAACATTATTGTGTGTGGTTCGTATCATTATAATAAATATGTTTAGAATATAAACTTGAACGGAGATTCTTCTCATTTAACAAATATTAGCATATTCCTCTCATATTATAGAATCCTACTTTGATTATTTTAGATAGTGCCTATTTTATTTCTTTATCGGACATTCCATTACCCATATTGCTCTACGAATTCAGCCGGTGATCTTATGAAAGTAGGGAGGATGAGACTTCAAGCCTGGTAAGTGACTTCTGGCGGTTCTCATCGGAATGTTCCATCTGTACGTCTGTTTGTGAAACCAAATTAAGTAATATTGCCTTGATATACCTAATGTAAGCCTTATTTTTGTTGCCCAATTTTTGGGGCCAGTTTCATTTTGTCGCCCAATGTGTTCAGAGCTGGTTCATACTTAATTTGGTGCGACGACTAATACCCATGGCACGGTTGCATTTTTTTTAACGCCCTAACGGTTGCAGTATGTATGTATGTATGTATGTATGTATGTATGTATGTATGTATGTATGTATGTATGTATGTATAGCGTGCTGGCCCTTGGTCACAGGGGTCCCGGGTTCGATTCCCGGCAGGGTCGGAAATTTTAACCTTAATTGGTTAATTTCGCTGACACTTTCGTCTTTTCACTTTTGAAGTATACGCTAGCTCAGCATCAGCATGGAAACTTTGAGCGGAATTTGAGTGTAATAACTGGAAGACTTACCTTATAAGTGAGAATGTTCAAAACTGGCATCTAGCGTGGCACAAAGTTGTTGGTGCATCAGAGTGATGTAAGCGATATTTATATCATAACACATGTTATCCGTCTAAGAAAACATATCGTGTTTCTGCTCGATCACTTGGCGATGTTCGTGACTAAACACACTTACCTGCCATCTTCGTTGATTTATAGGCTTTACAAACACATGTGCTCTTAGCTAATATTTCTGAGTCGTTCCGTGACATGTTTCTCCACTGAACCATGTTCATAATGTTGAATTATTTTCAAGACAAATTAATCGATGGAATTTTAACATGCTTATCTCTCTATTTTCCATTCTTTTCTGAATATCCCAAATACATCAAGAAATATTTCTATAAATGAATATTTTTCACGACCACATTGTACTTGGAAGAGACTTTCAGATCATTAGTTCGTGTGAAGTGCATACCTACAGTGCTTACCTATAGTGCATGTTAAAGGTACGTGAAGTACAGAAAAAGTGGCCGGACGGACACCAGTGAGATCCGAACTACGATCTTCCGATTTCACGTCAGATGTTTTACCTATCGAGCTATGGTGGTCTGTGTGATATTCTTTTTGTATTAGCAGTGATCTAAGCTAAGTTTTGGCAACAATGCCAACACAACGATAGCATGTGCTTTTATGTCGCCCGCTGTGGACCAGACCAATTGGACTTTTTAGTAGGGCCAAACTTGTAGCTCAGATCCCTTCTAACAGAAGAAACGTTATCTAGGCTACCATAGCTCAAGTCATGTAGCACTCGAAGCGAAATCCGAAGATCGTGAGTTTGGATCCCATTGGTGTACAGTTGGCCATTTTTGTAGACCACTTAACATCTCTTTGGCATGTACTACAAGTACAATCCGCGAAACTTTTAGTTATACTTCGTTTTATAGGGATCAGTGACAAGGAGGGAGTTCCAACGGTTCCAGTAGTACTGCCAACCGAATGGAACTGAAATCTGAATTGAGTCGATAGTATAATCGACCTGAATTTTCCAAACCTTTATTATCTTAATCCCCAAACTGCGTCACATCATGTCTCATGACTTTTTCCTTATTTTCATATAGCAATCATAATAAAATATCCTGGCCCATATATTTTTACCAGAGGTCCCTGGAGATTTTTTAGAGTGAGAGGCAGAAAATGTTTTAACAAGATTCCATCAGACCGTAACCCCCCTTCCCAAATAAAAACAAACATGGCGGACATCGGTGGGCGACATGAGACATTAAGGGGAAGATTACATACATACATTATCATTATAGACTGTTATGCCTTTCAGCGTTTAGTCTGCAAGCTTCTGAGAATTTACTAAACGTCGCCACAATCCTCGATTTGCAACTAGTGTTGTGGCCTCATTTAGTTCTATACCTCTTATCTTTAAATCGTTAGAAACCGAGACTAACCATCGTCGTCTTGGTCTCCCCCTACTTCTCTTACCCTCCATAGCAGAGTCCATTAGTCTCCTAGGTAACCTATCCTCCTCCATTCGCCTCACATGACCACACCATCGAAGCCGGTTTATGCGTACAGCTTCATCCATCGAGTTCATTCCTAAATTAGCCTTTATCTCCTCATTCCGAGTACCCTCCTGCCATTGTTCCCACCTGTTTGTACCAGCAATCATTCTTGCTACATTCAAGTCTGTTACTTCTAACTTATGAATAAGATATCCTGAGTCCACCCAGCTTTCGCTCCCGTAAAGCAAAGTTGATCTGAAAACAGACCGATGTAAAGAGTTTCGTCTGGGAGCTGGCTTCCTTCTTACAGAATACTGCTGATCGCAACTGCGAGCTCACTGCGTTAGCTTTACTACACCTTGATTCAATCTCACTTACTATATCACCATCCTGGGAGAACATACAACCTAAATACTTGAAATTATCGACCTGTTCTAGCTTTGTATCACCAATCTGACATTCAATTCTGTTGAATTTCTTACCTACTGACATCAATTTAGTCTTCGAGATGCTAATTTTCATACCATACTCATTGCACCTATTTTCAAGTTCCAAGATATTAGACTGCAGGCTTTCGGCACAATCTGCCATTAAGACCAAGTCGTCAGCATAGGCCAAACTGCTTACTACATTTCCACCTAAGTGAATCCCTCCCTGCCATTTTATACCTTTCAGCAGATGATCCATGTAAACTACGAACAGCAAAGGTGAAAGATTACAGCCTGTCTAACCCCTGTAAGTACCCTGAACCAACAACTCATTCTACCATCAATTCTCACTGAAGCCCTATTGTCAACATAAATGCCTTTGATTGATTTTAATAATCTACCTTTAATTCCATAGTCCCCCAGTATTGTGAACATGTTTTCCCTCGGTACCCTGTCTCTAGATCTACGAAACATAAACACAACTGCCTATTCTTCTCGTAGCATTTTTCAATTACCTGGCGCATACTGAAAATCTGATCCTGACAGCCCCTCTGTGGTCTGAAACCACATTGGTTTTCATCCAACTTCCTCTCAACGACTGATCGCACCCTGATCATCATCATCATCATCATCATCACCATCATCATCATCAAAGAAAACATCACAAGTCAAACGTCATTAAATGCAACTGATTAACTCAAAATATGACTAATTATGCATCGAAAGCAACGTTATCGCGTAATTCTAACTGTAAATTCAGAGGGAAAACAACTAAAGGAAAATAATTTTATCAACGTCAGGTTGAAACAGACACATACACACTATAAAAAATTTTCACGTATGAAACTCCGGGCAGCAAATAAGATAAATAAATGTCAACGAATAGCATTATTAACCTCACATGAAATACGATAAAACTTCATTAACCACAGCTCATTCCATAAAACTTGAAATAAAGTATATTTCTTGAACACAATTTTAACTTTCCACAATCCACTTGAATTTTTTAGTAGGTACAGTGATATCAAACATAAATTTTGTATGATACTCTTTAACATCTAAAGCACTACTCATCTTAAAACTCATCGGAATTGATGGCACATCATTCTCTTGTAATCTATACAAAAATGATTCAATTAAATCATTCTTGTGCCCGTTTAAAAAATTCATACCGGGCGAGTTGGCCGTGCGCGTAGAGGCGCGCGGCTGTGAGCTTGCATCCGGGAAATAGTAGGTTCGAATCCCACTATCGGCAGCCCTGAAAATGGTTTTCCGTGGTTTCCCATTTTCACACCAGGCAAATGCTGGGGCTGTACCTTAATTAAGGCCACGGCCGCTTCCTTCCCACTCCTAGCCCTTTCCTGTCCCATCGTCGCCATAAGACCTATCCGTGTCGGTGCGACGTAAAGCAACTAGAAAAATAAAATTTATATCTCAGTCGTAACTCTAAGTCGCAATTTTTCGTATCTTTCCGGGACTGATTTAGTTTTGTAGTTAGGTACGTTGGCTCGTTAGGGAAATGCTAGGATAGGCATCGTTAGGTAACTTCAGAAGTTTGCGTGGCACCCGCATTGGATCACCGCCTAATATGGCTATAATATCTTCCCTAACAATAAATTTGATATCAAAATGATTAATGCACACAACACTAGTATCACTTGGTTCGAAGATTTTTTGGGAATGCACCTAACCAATTTACCTTACTAGGTCTTCTGGAAATCTGAACATTGAAGCTTTTGCTCTGCCCATATGATTGGACGGACTTACATCCAGGCATACAGAACATACGACCCATCTGATTAAACTATAAACACACAGCACAGGCAAGTGAAAATGTAAAGAAAACAGGTTCTGAGAAGAACATGGAGACAATAATCCTATTGCCACCGGAATTTTTCGAATACATACGCTTTTTAACAACAAACAGCTACTTACGTCACTTAATGAGGCTCTAAAGCCTTTTTTAAGGTTATAAATAGGTATAATTTTCAATGAATAATATTCAAATTTCCGTAAATATTTGGTAACAACACGAATTACACAAATCAAAACAATCACATTAGGTAACTTCAGAAGTTTGCGTGGCATCCTAATTGGATCGCCGCCTCTTACGACTATAATAGCCATCATAGTGTTCCATCAGTAATGCTTATGTTCCCAGTTAAACTGCGCACACGATAAACAAACACACATACGTAATAATCTATGGCACGATTCAAATCAATGGGCTCATGACTTCAATGATGACAATCATCAATACCAAATACCAATGTAATATTACGAACTAATTTAGTAATGAAATCGATTTCGTATCCACGCGATGCACGATTGATCACTCTTCCTTTCTTTCTTCTATAGCCAAGATGGAACGTTCACTAGGGTATTGCCCCTATGTCCATGCCTTGTCCCGTTTCTCTGCGGGGTTGGGTACGAAGTGAAGAAATATTCGTAGCGAGTTTTCTACAACCGGGTGTCCTTCTTGACGTCAACCTCATCAGAAGAGTTAAAGAGATGTGATTAGCTGCCACCCCCCAGAGGTCCGGTTTCGATTCCCGGCTCTGCCACGAAAAATTTGAAAAGTGGTACGACGACTGGAACGGGGTCCACTCAGCCTCGGGAGGTCAACTGAGTAAAGGTGGATTCGATTCCCACCTCAGCCATCTTGGAAGTGGTTTTTCGTGGTTTCCTACTTCTCCTCCAGGCAAATGCCGGGATAGTACCTAACTTAAGGCTACGGGCTACTTCCTTCCCTATTCCTTCTCTATCCCTTCCTATCTCCCCATCCCCCCACTAGGCCCCTGTTCAGCATAACAGGTGAGGTCGCCTGGGCGAGGTACTGCTCATCCTACCCAGTTGTATACCCCGACCTGAAGCTCCATGACACTACCCTTGAGAGGGTAGAGGTGGGATCCCTCGCTAAGTCCGAGGGAAAAACCGACCCTGGAGGGTAAACAGATAAAGAAGAAGAAGAAGAAGAAGAAGAAATCAGGCCAAATATGTACAGTTCATGTAATTAATTTGCTTCTGTCAGCTGCGACCGCTAATGCCAACAGATACTGGAACTGTAATCAAGTGAAGATTGAGAGCATTAGTTTTCTAATTCAATACACCTCCCTTATTTTTCGGCAGCATTATTTCTTCCACTTTCTCGATCGATTTTGAAGGCAAACTGGCATTAACCTAAATATCTCATCATTACAGTTGACTTAGCTTGTGGGAGGGGTTGTTCTTGTGTCTGGTTAATATTTGGGAGTTCAGACGTCTAATGAATAATTTAGCTATTTCCAAGCTCCAGTGTCTCCAATGTTAAATTGGTCAATTTCCGAAACGCTCAGTTCCTAAACCACTTACTGATTATTTTCTGTTCCTTGTATGACTCATGGGTTGCATGTTACATGCAATATTGAACTAATAGTGATTATGGAATTCTGTCCGACTCCTTGGCTGTGTGTTCAGCATACTGGCCTTTGATTCAGAGGGCCCCGGGTACGATTCCCGACTGGGCCGAGAATTTTACCTGCTTACGGTTAATTTTTCTAGTTGAGGAACTGGGTGGTGGTGGGGGTGATTATCGTTTTAAGAGGAAGTACAACTAGACAACCATCCTCTTTATAACTGTAATGAGAGAGGAAAAAGGGAAGGGATCCGAGACTTCAAAAAATGAAGGTTCAAAGAAAGACAAGGGTCACGAAGGGCGTGAAAATGAGAAACTCCCTAGGTCTCGCAGTCTAATACCATCGGGGTCGGAAAAGAAGAAGTGTTGACCAAGGGAAGTCGCCTGGCACGAGTACGTGGAAGCAATCCCAGGACTCAGCTAAGGGTCCCGTGGTTGCCAGCCCACGCTTTCACGTTAAGAGCTCCTGGAGCGGAGAATTGGGGATTTCTGTTCTTCTTAATACAATTATCTTCAGCTTCATACAACCGCCATAGAAACACGCAGGAGTGGATACATCCCTCCACAGGGAATCGGCGTTAGGAAGAGCTTTCAGTCGAAAACCTGGTACATATCCACATCCAGCGTCGAACAAAACAAATTGGGATAACAGCCGAGAAGAAGGGATGGTAGGATTTTATAGAAATTTCCTGTTTGCAGCATACTTTTTGGTAAATTGTCAGTACCTTTTTCTTGTTTACAACCAACATATAAAGTAAAAGTTTCCGGGCGAGTTGGCCGTGCGGTTAGGGGTGCGCAGCTGTGAGCTTGCATCCGGGAGATAGTGGGTTCGAACCTCACTGTTGGCAGGTTTTCCGTGGTTTCCCATTTTTACACCAGGCAAATGCTGGGGCTGTACCTTAATTTTTTTGCTAGGGGCTTTACGTCGCACCGACACAGATAGGTCTTATGGCGACGATGGGATTGGAAAGGCCTAGGAGTTGGAAGGAAGCGGCCGTGGCCTTAATTAAGGTACAGCCCCCGCATTTGCCTGATGTGAAAATGGGAAACCACGGAAAACCATTTTCAGGGCTGCCGATAGTGGGATAAGAACCTACTATCTCCCGGATGCAAGCTCACAGCCGCGCGCCTCTACGCGCACGGCCAACTCGCCCGGTGTACCTTAATTAAGGCCACGGCCGCTTCCTTCCAATTCCTAAGCCTTTCCTATCCTATCGTCGCCATAAGACCTGTCTGTGTCGGTGCGACGTAAAACAAATAGCAAAAAAATAAATAAAAAAGGAAAAGTTTATAAATTTATACTTAACATGAACAACAGAGACTGCAATATACTTGCTGAAAATTTTAAGGAGCTGAGCGTACCAGACATCCGGAAAAAAACTGAGAAAAAATAGGATAAAGTTAAGCCAAATAAAATACAACAATTTGGTGACTTAGAACTTTCCAGCTCCATATTCAGCATACTTAATGGGATTTTTGAGTACTTAAAGGGATTTTGCTAGCCCTTCCGACGTCTCCCTTATCGTTGGCAGCCTGTTGAGGGACTGGACTAATGGACTACTTTGAGAGTTTACAGTAAAGTTTACTGTACTCTCTGAGCATAAACATTATGTAGCGCAAGGATTTCATAGCTGACAGTTACCCGCTTTATATCCCAAACATTTCACAGCACCCTACGTTCCCCAGTCCCAACTTTATATTTCCATTTATTTCGTAGATCCCGCATTCAAGCAAAACAATATAGTTACCATGACTTATGCCCTAACCCTCGTATATATAATTATAAACTAAATTTAATAATTGGCTCGGTTCCTTGGCTGAATGATAAGCGTTTAGGCCTCCTATTCAGAGGGTCTCGCGTTCGGGGATTTTAATCGCATCTAGTTAATTTTTCTGACTCGGGAACGGGGTGTTTGTGTTGGCCCCAATACTCTCCTCTTCATATTGAAAAGTAGACCAAACTACCAACCATCACAGGTGGTGGTAATGGTTATTGTTTTAAGAGAAAGTACAACTAGGCAACTATATTATTATTATTATTATTATTCTACCGTTTTGCCCCACACCTGTGCGGTCACGGGTCCGAACTGTGTTGCACATGTGGATATGGTCCTGTTTTACGGCCGGATGCCCTTCCTGTCGCCAACCCTTTATGGAGGGATATAATCACTATTGCGTGTTTCTGTGGTGGTTGGTAGTGTAGTGTGTTGTGTGAATATGAAGAGGAAAGTGTCGGGACAAACACAAACAAGAATTAATCAGAGGCGATTAAAATCCCCGACCCGGCCAGGGATCGAACTCGGGACCCTCTGAACCGAAGGACTCACTGCTGACCATTCAGCCAATAAGTCGGACTAGGCAACTATCCTCTATGTAACACTATCAGAGAGAAAAAATTGAAGAAATCCGACACTCCATAAAAGAAGATATCGGACAAAGAAGACAGGGGCCACGAAGGGCGAAATGAAAGACACCCTAGGCCTCGAGTGGTCTAATACCGTCGGGGTCGGAAAATAACAAGAGTTGACCAAGGGAGACCGGATAGCATAGATGAAAGTGACGAGCTTGTCACAAGTAAATGGAAGCAATGTCAGGACTCAGCTGAGGGCCCCGTGGTCGCCAACCCACTCTCCCAAGTTAAGAGCCGCTGGGGCCCCTTTTAGTCGCCTCTGATGACAGGCAGGGGATACCATGGGTATTATTCTCCCGCCTCCACCCACAGGAGGACCAACCATCACATAAAGAGGCGATAAAGAATCCATCCCTCCACTTAAGGTTCGCTGTAAGAAGAGCACCCGGCTGTAAAAAGGAGGCCAAACCCACATGCGTGACACAGTTCGCACCCGCGAAACTATCAAGATGTGGGAAAAGACGGATAAATTTAATTAATGAATTCGAGATTGCATTGAGCCGTGTATTTTTCCTTTAATTCGAGTTAAACAGCTACAGTATACGTTCAGCTTTCCCTTGCGAGATGCCTTAGTGTGGGGGCCCAAGCACGTGGCGACCAATGTGCGCTCAATTAGACACATCCTAACCTAGAACACTAGGCTCTGACCACCGATATTACACAGATCAGTGGGTTCGATACAGCTCAATGGTGCTCAGGTTCCTAGAGAAAATGGTAAGGGAGCGGAGAGACGAATGGGAATATTGATCAAGTGAAGGGTAGCCGAGCGAATAGGGAGCGTGCGTAACGACACGAACTTTCAGCATCAATGGATAATCACTGACCTGCATATAGGGCAGTCGCTCAGGTGGCAGACTCCCTATCAGTTGTTTTCTTAGTCTTTTCTTCAATGATTTCAAAGAGCTTGGAAATTTATCAAAGACTTCCCTTGATAGGTTATTCATTCCCCAATTCCTCTCCCTATAATTGAATATTAGCCTCAATTTATACTCTTTAATTCCAACTTTACATTATTATCTTCCTATCTTTAAAAGCTCCACTATGCGCATTAAGCTACTAATGTAATTCCACTCCATCTCTCCACTGACAGCTCGGAACATACCGCTTAGTCGAGCAGCTCATTTCCTCACTGCCAAGTCTTAACCAGCCCAAAGCTTGCAACGTTTTCATAGCACCACTCCTTTGTAGAAAATCACCCATAAGAAATCGTGCTGCTTTTCTCTGGTTATTTTCCACCTCCAGTATCAAGTAAACACTGGAAACGTACTGTAATTGGCGTCTTACCAGAGACTTCTACGCCCTCTCCTTTACATCCTTCCCAAGGTTAATATATAACAGGTTACACAGAATAGGGGTTTCTGTGTTCGGAGGGCTTCGGCTACGCTCGGTTATGACGTCAGCAAGTCTGGGTAAAAGTCTGTGCAGTAATACTGTATGTGAGTAGTGTGTGAGTTGCTTTCATATGTGCAAGTGATTTTATTTTTTATAGTTTTTTGTCTTTGACTTGAATTGATTTGTCTCGGGTTGCATATAAATATGCCTGGTACGAGGTATACGGTTGCTGTATGCAATAACAGCTGGATGAAAACCAGGAAAGCTCCCTCCAAAAGTCATATCAAATATTAGTTTCTTGAAAAAATGAGGAACTAAGGAAGAAGTGGAACCAAAGTTGTAGGCGTGGTGGAAAGTGGAACGCAGATTCGTGCCGGGTGTGTTCCGAACATTTTTCTGATAGCGATTTTTAAAGCCATCTAAAAGTCAAGAGCAGTACTTTACCTGAGATTTCAGTTCCAGGTAAATCTACTTTTGAGTGTCTTACGTTCATTATTCACCGTAGAAACTGCATATTTATTGTGTCTTGTATCATTTGCACACAAACTTGTGAAATAATGTGTTCCTATGGTAACAAGTGGCAGTTCCTTTGATTACTTCCGTGCCGGATAACATGTGATTTGTTTATACTTTGATGTGAGATTGTTGTGTTTTGCTAAGAGAAGTTTTTGTTGTATATTTTGTTTAGTTGATCAGTTGTGTTCTATTTTTTTAAAAATATAATGCAAGTGTCTAGTCGGTCACGTAAACCTAAACATCGTAAGAGTAAGAAATCGAGAAGTGCAGTTTGCAATGTATTAGGGGAAAAACTCAAAATCCAAATGAGAGTTTACACTCTGTTATTTGGCATAAGTGCCCTGAACAGACCTTTGTTTCCAAATCAAAGGTAGACATGGCTGTTGTAAATACTGTGGGGGAGTTCAATATGGGTTCCCTAGCCTGTCAAAAGGTCAAAATGGCAGTTGATGGCAGACAATTAAAGGCGGCCATACACGAGCGGGATTTCCTCAAGGTTCGGCCTGAACAGTCCAATCCGTGAGGAATTCCTCAACGTGTGTGGTGGCGTCCTTGAGGCCGCGCTGGGTGCGAGAGATCCAAAATCCCGAACAAAATTCAATTCTTTTCCGCCTTGAGGCCAAGCAGGCCAGATTTTCCCAGTCTCTTGCTGTGTGTATGTATTGACAGCAGTAGGCCTTGAGGATTTGTGAAGTGAAGTGATTGTCGGGAGTGTCCTATTTCGTCATGTCTCGAGAACTTTTAACAGAATATAATAAAATATACCAGAATGAACCTTTATTGTGGCAAGTGAGTTCAAAAAATTGCCATGATGAAAATTATTTGCAACACACGTGAACAACCAACCACCACCAGTCAACTTGGAGTTGAACCTTGAGAAAATCCCCAAGGCCTTTTCTTTCAGGATTTCCTTGAGGATATCCTCTCCGTGTGTGGGCGAGGGTTCGGTTGAGGAAGTCCCCAAGGAAACCCCGGAGGCTTTTTCTTTGAGGATTTCCTGTACGTGTATGGCTAGCTTAAGTGAAACCACTTACAAAGTGGGTCATGAACGTGACAGAGACAGGAAGCGGAAAAGTGCCATGAATAGTATAGAAGACAAAAAAACTGTTAGGAAGAAGCAGAAGCTGTGAAAAGCAGTTGCTGAAGAGAGAAAAAGGGCTAAAGAAGGAGAAACATATGGTGCTGGGGAGTTCTGATGAAGGTATTATTTGATAGTTGTTTATTTATAAAACTAGCTTTTTCTCAGAACTAACAATTTCAGATGTTTAAAACGTTCTTTGCGCAACAGTTTTTGTATGATTACCTTCAAATTTTGTCCATACACTCTACATTATAAGGTTCATGAAACTTGGTATCCGTTTTAAAATGTAATTATACTTTTCAGAGATATTGGGTGTGAAATCCAAAATTTTCTTAAGTTTTAACATGGTTATGAGGTGTAGCGAAAAAATGGAAATAATAGGATAACCAATGGATTGTTTTTGAGATCAATACCAATTTTCATTAAAATATGTGTTGCGACTATTTTAAGAAAGTTTCAAGAAAATATTTCAAAAAATATTGTGTAAGGAACATTTTGAAAATGATGTACTTTTTCAAAATTTGTTATAAATTGAAAATTATCATTCAAATTCATTCAAATTTTATAATTAGCCTAAATTTACTTATCTCAATGTACTACTAAAATTTTGTGAAAATCAGATAAGAATTGTAGAAAAATTAAAACTCAGTAGGGTCTCCCACACCGAATGTAGTTATAAGGGCTTAAGTGAAACTCTGCACTGACTCACATTAGCGCCCGTAGTGGTGGTTAAGTGAAACAATGCATTGACTCACATTAGCGCTCGAAGGCAAACAGATAATCCAATCGACCAGATAACGACGGTTAAGAAAACGATTGCAGTTTTTAGAAATGAATAAAGAATATATTCTCAAACTTCATTATAATTTATTTACCTGAAATCCATAGCTCATATCCCTAGGATGTTTTCATCATTGAGTTGCTTGTCTGAATGGCTAGAACTGTGGATTTTTCAATTGCTGCAGTAATGCCATCTAGCGGAGGTGAGTGGGAACAGAAGAGACATTGCACGCGTCATCGTGTTTGTGCAATCAAAGCAGCATTCATGGTTTAAAATGATGAAATTAAATTTCAAATTGTTGTTCATTTCATTATTTTATTCATGTATTTATTTACTCTTTTGCTGGTGGTTTAACGTCGCGCTAACACACTGAACGTTTTCAGTGACGCGAGGGTAGGAAAGGGCTAGGATTGTGAAGGAAGCGGCCGTGGACGTAATTAAGGTACAGCCCCAGCCTTTGTCTGGTGCGAAAATAGAAAACAACGGAAATCCATCTTGAGGGCTGCCGACGGTGGAATTCAAACCCACTATCTCCCGAACGCTAGTTCACAGCTACGCAACCCTAACCACTCGGCCTACTTGTTCGGTTAAGTTTTATTTAAAACATTCCTAAATAAAGCCGAAAGCTTTCAAAACATCAAAAAACCGGGAGATGGCGGGTTCAAATCCCACTGGCGGCAGCGCTGAAGATGGTTTTCCGAGGTTTCCCATTTTCACACCGGGCAAATGTTGGCTGGGCTGTACTTTAGTTAAGGTCACGGTCGATTCCCTCCCACTCCTAGCCCTTTCCAGTCCCATCGTCGGTGCGACGTAAAGCAAATTAACAAAACATCAACAAAAACCATTTCAAAAGCCTTTTCCCCTGTGAATATGGTAATGTAAACAATCACAGGATCAGCGTTAACACAATTGAGGCATTCGGTCGTAAAACATGGTAATTAACAAAAAGTATATTTGCGGGAAACATGATTTTAATATTAGGTAATAATATTTTTGTATATCACTTTCAGAATATTAGGTAGTGTTTTTCTGAATATATTTTCTGTTATGTTTTAGAACACATGTAATATGATTAATAAGAGTACTACTTTTTTCCAGAATGTGAAGGTGATTTTCAAAAGAGTCTCACAGTAGATACCATGTTTTACTTGCAGAAATAGGTCACAACTTACCTAGTTATGTGCCACATACCATGTTTTACATTATTACAAATAGAATGGTGGAAAGGTAAATGGCACATACCATTTACACAAATAAACCGTGACAAGTTGAGGGGCTAGTGTTATGTTTTACTTTATGTGCTGAATGATCTAACTTTGTAAATAAAGGAATACGAATGCTTCCCACTGGGAATAGAATCAGTTTAATATAATGTAATAAATACAAATATATTTAAGCAGAACTTGCGACACGAACAAAAGGAAACTCTCTTAATTTACTTAGAAAACTACACTTAAAGAACAAAATAATGAACTAAAAACAGTTTGAGATTTGTGTGCTTTGTTGAAAGAGACCATGTATTGCTGGCTGCAATGGACTTCTGTCGAGGCTAGTATGTGTTACTGGGAACAAAGACCTCTGTAGTAGCTATGATAGACCAGAGGTATGTATTGCAACAAGCTGAGAACATCATCCAATTTTTCCTTGTTTGCTGGTTGAGGCCTGTTGTTAAGTGGTATCAGTTCACAATTAATGGAATTTGGATTGCCATAGGAGATGTACAGTTTGACAGCTGAAGCTATGACATTTTTGGTGGCCTAAAAAATTGCTTAAGTGAAGAAATTTAAAAGAAATCCTTCCTCTGCGTACGATACACATGAAAGAGATGAGACTTTTGAGCATTCTTCAGTAACTCTCCCCATTCCTTTGGAGAGTATACAAATTGTTTGTGGTCCCTTATATACTGCTCCACTCTTCCGAAGTCCCTGTCTGATGGTAACATAGTATGCCCAACAGTGGGGAAGACATGTTGAACACTTTTCTATTTGCTAATAACTTTAGCCAAAGTGTGACAATACCCCAGTTCTTGTTTTGGCCGCAGCAGTTGTCAGATACTACTATTAGTTTGTCACAAGATATGTTCTGCTGATCGAAGTGTTTCAAAATGCAGCTGGCGATATCATCACTTCCTCTACTAGCCGTAGCTTCATCCCAGTAATAGAAATATCCTTTGTTGGATGAGTAGTCGTGAGAGGGTGTTTAGGGGTTGTAGTAAGGATGTAAAGGAGAGTGCATATAAGTCTCTGGTAAGACCCCAACTAGAGTATGGTTCCAGAGTATGGGACCCTCACCAGGATTACCTGATTCAATAACTGGAAAAAATCCAAAGAAAAGCAGCTCGATTTGTTCTGGGTGATTTCCGACAAAAGAGTAGCGTTACAAAAATGTTGCAATGTTTGGGTTGGGAAGAAATGAGAGAAAGAAGAAGAGCTGCTCGACAAGTGGTATGTTCCGAGCTATCAGCGGAGAGATGGCGTGGAATGACATTAGTAGACGAATAAGTTTGAATGGCATTTATAAAAGTAGGAAAGATCACAATATGAAGATAAAGTTGGAATTCAAGAGGACAAACTGGGGCAAGTATTCATTTATAGGAAGGGGAGTTAGAGATTGGAATAACTTACCAAGGGAGATGTTGAATAAATTTCCAGTTTCTTTGAAATCATTTAGGAAAAGGCTAGGAAAGCAACAGATAGGGAATCTGCCACCTGGTCGACTGCCCTACATGCAGATCAGTATTGATTGATTGATTATATATTTATATAGCAGAAACACTTCCTTTTATAAAATGCAGGACCTGTGGAGAGCTTTGGAAGTGAAAGAGCTTGCTGTAAAGCATCTTTGTCGTTGGGTGCATCTTGAATGAACTTAAACCCAGCCTTCAAGTGGTGTTTCTATATGCTTTTACTGATTTCTTTTATTTTTGTTTCGTCTTTGTCCTTTTTCGCTTGTTCAAGATCGATGCTCATAGAGTCACAATCCTTACATGTATCTGTTTTTGGTTTCTTGAATCCGATATTAAATTCTTTGGTAAATATTCTTCTAAATTTATCAGAAGACTAGCAAGATACCCGTGCTTCGCTACGGTATTATACTGAAATTTATAATTGAATGCTTATTGTTTTAGATATATAATCCTCTGAAATTCGTGATCTGACTCGTTTTCTGCGAGAATTCACCAAAATTCCCGATCTGACTCGTTTTCTATTATTTTACGGCACGTTTCCTCCCATTTTTCAATCTTCCTTTTCAGCAATCGATTTCGTACTTCCCGGGTTAGGCTCAGGTATTCCTCCCGGTCAGTTGGGTCCGTAAATCTGTGCCATCTTTTCCTATAATCATTTTTAATATGGATAAAATCCTTCAGGAGATCCGGCGTGGTGTCATATTGGGTGCCTTGGCGGCACTGAACCCGCGGCCGGGCTGCATTTTTAGTCATTACCCGTCCAGGAGCCGTTTCCAGCGCGGTCCGCACATTTGACGACGGTCCGGAATATTATTATTATTATTATTATTATTATTATTATTATTATTATTATTATTATTATTATTATTATGTATTGCTGGAATGGCTGATGACAGGGAAAACCGGAGTATCCGGAGAAAAACCTGTCCCGCCTCCGTTTTGTCCAGCACGAATGACACATGGAGTGACCGGGATTTGAACCATGGAACCCAGCTGTGAGAGGCCGGCGCGCTGCTGCCTGAGCAACGGAGGATCCTTATAAGTACATTAATAACAGTAAAATCAATTGGTCTCACCTCCTTCTACACCCCACCACCGTTAAGTTTATTTACCACCACCTCCCCCCCCCCCCAAGAAAAATTAAAAGAAGGCTTGTTTCTTTATGTTTAAGGGAGATTCCAAACACCAATGTTCACGCCTATTACCTTCAGTTTTGAGATATAAGTATCCCCATAAAAATAATTTACTTTTGCACTTCATTTCACACTACTCCCCCCATAAGCAAGTGAATTTTCCCGCAAAAATACTTGTTTCTTTAATAGTAAAGAATCTTCTAAATACCAATTGTCACGACACAAAATTCTTCAGTTTTTGATTTGTGTGTCCTCATGAAAGGAATTCAACTCCTTTACACTCCCGCCCTCCAAGATGGTCCCCCCCCCCAAAGAAACGCGTTTTTCTTTGTTTTTAAACGAGATCCAAATACGAATTATCACGTCTGTAACAACTTTAGTTTTTATTAGATGTATGTATTCTCATACAATTAAGTCAATTAATTTTTCAATTCTTTCACCCCCCCCCCCCTTTCATTGGATTTTCCGACAATACATGTTTCTTTACTTTTAAAGTAGATTCCAAATATCAAATTTCACGTCTGTAACATCTTCATTTATGAGATATCAGTAGCCTAATTAAAATAAT
Source organism: Anabrus simplex (assembly GCF_040414725.1). Lineage (NCBI taxonomy): Eukaryota > Metazoa > Arthropoda > Insecta > Orthoptera > Tettigoniidae > Anabrus > Anabrus simplex. The sequence continues at coordinate 325,811,334 of NC_090268.1, forward strand.
TCAACACCATTTTCAGTCACTTTTACCCTACCCCCACCCCCCGCTCCACCCAAGTGGTATTTCCGAAAACTAAAAATACACGTTTCTTTATGTTTAATAGAGATAAAAATACAATTTTTCACTTCTGTAACATGTTAAGTTTTTTGAGATATACTGTAAAAATTTTCATTTTAAAATTTCACCCCTTTTGAGTTCCCCTTAAGTGGCGTTTCCCAAAACAAATCACCTATGTTTCTTTACATTTACAGGAGATTCCAAACACCTACTTTTTACGTCTGTAACATTATACGTTTCCAAGATATTCTGTAGATATAGTCTTTCAAAAAATTCACCCCATTTTGTCACTCCTGTTTAACCGCCATTAATTGGATTTTCCAAAAACTAAAAAAATATGTGTTTCTTTATTTTTAAAGGAGATCCCATATACAAAATTTCAGTTCTGTAATATCTTTCGTTTCTGAGATATATGTATCCTCATTAAAGACATTCAACCCATTTCTCACCCTTTTAAACCCCTCCTATTGGGATTTAAGGAAACAAAAAGTACGTGTTCCTTTATTTTTAGATGAGATTCTAAGTACCAATTTTACATCTGTAAATTTTAAAGTGTTAAGATGTAGACACACTCATTTTAAAAAATTCACCCCCCTTTTCACCCCCCCCCCAATATTTGGATTTTCCAAAAACGAAAAAATACGTGTTTCTTTACTTTTAAAGTAGATCCCAAATACCAATTTTCAGGTCTGTAATATCTTCAGGTTCTGAAATATAAGTAGCCTCATTAAAGGCATTCAACCCATTACTCACCCTTTTACACCCTTCCTATTGGAATTTTCCGAAAACAAAAGAATACGTGTTTCTTTATTTTTAAAGAAGATTCTAAATACCAATTTTTACGTCTATAAACTTTAAAAGTTTTGAGATATAGATACACTCATTTTAAAAAATCACCCCCTTTTCACCCCCCTTTAATTGGATTTTCCAAAAACAAAAAATACGTGTTTCTTTATTTTTAAAAGAGATCCCAAACACCAATTTTCAGGTCTGTAATATCTTCAGGTTTTGAAATATAAGTAGACTCATGAAAGGCATTCGACACTTTTTTCAACCTTTTACACCCTTCCTATTAGGATTTTTCGAAAACAAAATATACGTGTTTCTTTATTTTTAAAGGAAATTCTAAATACCAATTTTTACATCTATAACCTTTAAAAGTTTTGAGATATGGATACACTCATTTTAAAATATTACCCCCTTTTCACCCCCTCTTAATTGGATTTTCCAGAAACAAAAAAATACGTGTTTCTTTACTTTTAAAGGAGATCCCAAACACCAATTTTCAGGTCTGTAATATCTTCAGTTTCTGAGATATAAGTAGCCTCATTAAAGGCATTCAACCGCTTTTTCACCCCTTTTCACTCCTCCTATTGCGATTTTCCGAAAACAAAAAATACGTGTTTCTTTATTTTTAATGAAGATTCTAAATACCAATTTTTACATCTGCAAACTTTAAAAGTTTGGGGATATAGATTCACTCATTTTAAAAATTCACCCCCTTTTCACCCTCCGATTAATTGAATTTTCCAAAAACAAAAAATACGTGTTTCTTTATTTTTAAAGGACATTCTAAATACCAATGTTTACATCTATAAACTTTAAAAGTTTTGAGGTATAGATACACTCATATTAAAAAATCATCCCCCCTTTACCCCCTCACCATTAATTGGATTTTCTAAAAACAAAAAAATACGCGTTTCTTTATTTTTAAAGGAGATCCCAAACACCAATTTTCAGGTCTGTAATATCTTCAGTTTCTAAGATATAAGTATTTTTAAAGGCATTCTACCCCTTTTTCACCCCTTTTCTCCCCTCTTATTGGGATTTTCCGAAAACAAAAAAATACGTGTTCCTTTATTATTAATGAAGATTCTAAATACCAATTTTTACATCTCTAAACTTTAAAACTTTTGAGGTATAGATGCAAGCATTTTAAAAATTCACACCCCTTTTCACCCTCGCATTAATTGGATTTTCCAAAAACAAAAAAATATGTGTTTCTTTATTTTTGAAAGAGATCAAAAGTACCAATTTTGAGGTCTGTAATGTCTTCAGTTTCTGAGATATAAGTACCGGTATCCTGATTAAAGGCATTCAACCCCTTTTTCACCCTTTTTCCCCCCTCCTATTAGGATTTTCTGCAAACAAAAAAATACGTGTTTCCTTATTTTTAAGGAAGATTCTAAATACCAATTTTCACATCTGTAAACTTTTAAAGTTTTGAGATATAGACACACTCATTTTAAAATTTCACCCCCCTTTTCATCCCCTTAGCGACGGAATATCCAAAAATCCTCTCTTAACGGGCACCTACATCTTAATATGAATATATCCCCAAAATTTCATTTTTTTATGTCTAGTAGTTTTGGCTCGGCGATGATGAATCAGTCAGTCAGTCAGTCAGTCAGGACAAGCTACTTTATATGTATAGATACAGGAATGTAACCAGCTTCGGAACAGAAAGTGGTGTATTCTTTAAAACATCGTTCAACAGTGTACTCCATGGACATGAACGTTTTATAAGGGTTCTTGTAACGGGTATAATGACTTTCGTATTTTGGGAGTCTATCTGTGAAGATACGAACGTTATTTATATCAGTTTCAGAGTATTTTTTCTTGTGGTGACCATGGCTACCCCTTTTATCCACAGGAGGAGTAGAGGATCCCTTGCATTTTTTAGAAAGTAAAATTTCAATTCTTCCTCGGAATTTTTTGTAAAACCATGGATACTTAAGAAGGCCTTTTTACAAACTTCTACTTTCTGTAGAACCACCACAATATGGTATATTGCAGTAAAAGTTCTTCGGGAAGGACTCTCGCTCCTTTTAGTTTTTCGTGCAGGTTTTTGGACATCTATCAGACCAAACAAGTTAGCATTCTGTGCATTACAATTACCAATAGCATTAAACTCTTCAAAAATAGAATTACGGGCTTCTTCGTCAATTTTATCAAAATATTGTTGTTTACAATTACAGTCATGTCCGATTTCTTGTTTCCCCTTACCCCGATATGACAAATAACTCTTGCCCAGATTTCTGGCAGTTTTATGTTTGACGTGTTTGTTGACTCCTCTTTTTCTTTTTCTTCCAACTTTTCTTGACACTTTCTGTTTTACCAAATCATCCATTGAATTCTCAGCTGTTAAAGTGGGATCACTAACGCAGGCTGTTTGCACACAGACGGTGATGTTTCTGGTAGACGGTCTTCTCCAATCGTTGTACTAGTAGAAGGTCCAGGTTGGCATCTTTCACCAGTTTCAAGTTGATTTGATGTTTGAAACAAATTTTGTTACATGTAACTAATCTCATTATTAGACCCGTATTGAACTATGCTATGATATACTAACAATTTGTTGGTTGTTTTGATCCACCTTTTCAATACAAATTACAGTTTGTGTTGCTAAGTTGTTATGTTACAACACTAATTTACCGGGACATGTTTCGCTTTTATTCACAAGCATCATCAGCCTATACAATTGCCTCAAGGTTTGTCATATTTGGATTGTTGTTACAAATTTCATTACATTGAATGTAAATCTAATTTCTGTGATAACAATATTTAAAACATAAGAATAATGTACACATTAAAAATTATGACAATATGATTTTCAATGTTAAAATGGAGTAACTCTTAATTCTAAACCACATTGACGTCCAAAACACAGTTTTTACAATTTGAAAATTTGGCTAAAATTGTTTGCAATGTTAAAATAAAATTGATTCAACTATAATTTGGCATTTTTAATGTCAGATACCATGTTTTACGACCTAACGCCTCAATCAGTGAAAAGCCATAATTCAATTGAGTTGTGGAGCACCTAGCTACTTGGATGTAAAACATGGTAACTGCAGTAGATACCATGTTTTACATCTGCATGTTTTCATATTTTTGCAACAGATTAAAGAAATAATTGCTTGAAAGTAAGTGTTTCATTTTAAATAAAAGCTCACAAATTAAATTAGGTAAAATATCTAGTACTGAAGTTCGAGAATTAATTAAAAACTCATGTCATGTTGGGAGCTATAGAGATGGGGCAAGGTGAAGAACATGTTATGTACTGTACTACACATACCAAATTTTACACCCAAAGAGGGTAGAAAAATAAGGCATTAGTTTATTACCTTTCTAAGAACCACCTTCATCCCTAATCGGCTGAAATCATATTTAGGATCAAAATCTGGACCTTGATCTATATCATTGCATGAAGAACTGTCAACGGTGTCACTGCTTAGCTGTAATAAACTCCTTTCTATGTCACAATCATCAACAGTTTTCTTCACCCGCCATCTTTGCTAGTTCACATGTTTTACATGTATTCAGCTGCTACATACCATATGTTGTTACCAACATTATTGTATTTAAAACAATTCCCTCCAAAACTCTTCACTGATGCATGATTGATTAAAAGGAATACATTGTTACAAAACAACTCATTTTACTGAAACATGTCAGATACCATGTTTTACGACCGAACGCCTCAATCAGTGAAAAATATATGCCTAGTTTCATAAAAGTACGGTCTGGCGATACAATGTGATACATACCCGACTCAAAAACATACGGTAATACGAGCTCTCGCGGGCGACACATTCCCCCTTGTGCTCCATTTTTCTGTCAGAACCGAGGCTGAAGACCATAGCTTTATCATGCAGTCGCTAGAAGGTGAATATTTGCTTCAGACCCCCGCAATATCAGTTCAAAGATGGTTGCAGGCACGGATCACGGTAAAACGTAGAAGTGAAATGTAACTCGGTTCTTGCGTCTGAAGGTCATCTCATCAGCGGAAATCCATTGGCAACTTATTGAGGTGTAAGGTGCCAATATCATGCCACGGCGTTTTGGAGTTAGGGATTGGAGTAACTTACTAAGGGAGATGATTAATACATTTCCAATTGCTTTGCAATCATTTAAGAAAAGAGTAGGAAAACAACAGATAGGGAACCTGCCACCTGGCCGACTGCCCTAAATGCAGATCAGGATTGATTGATTGATTGATTGATTGATTGATTGATTGATTGATTGATTGATTGATTGATTGATTGATTGATTGCTCAGCATTAGTGTACTGAATTCGATAACGGCAGGAAGGATGTGCAAGATGAGCAGGGATCTGGTCGGTCAAGCTTATCCGTCAGCGATGACAATGTGTGCCGTACTGAAGGTCTGTGTTCCAGGACGATCATTTTAATGATGCCAGACTACACGCAGCCAACAGCAGCTCGCATGGATTCTTACATCTCTTCCGGAGGAAGGTGCTGGACCATCATCCTCCCTACAGACCCTACCTGGCCCCTAGCGATTTCTATCCATTCAGATCAATGAAAAAGCACCGAGTGGTAAGCGATCCATACGCCTGTTCAGCGTTCTGTCGGATGTGGCTTTAGGGACTGGACGCAGATTGTCCTGGAGAATGCGGCGGCCTTTCCTCAAGACATCGCGCACTCGTGGAGTCTGTAACACTGGTCCTAGAGACAAGTCTTGTGGCCAGCCTTTCTGGTGTACCTTTGGAAAGGGACTTGAACAGTGTTGACTAAATAGTAATATTCTTATCAGTTTCCTATTACTGCGTATCCTTATATCACCCTGTAGAATAAAGTTGCCTCGTGTGAGCACTTGTTATCTCATTTTTTGAAATGACAGTACAGATACATACACGCTGTACGCTGTACAAACATACTGTATGCTTACATATGAGACGGGAATATCGCCAGTACCAACTGATGTATTTTGAGTTCTCAGCCCGGAGGCTGGTTTGGACCCAACAGCTCCTCCATCAGCCGTCATAGGTGGCCTAGGTATCACTGAAGAGGCGTACTAGGGAAATGAGTGAGGTAGTTTACCGTTGCTTTCCCCACTGAGCCAGAAGTTGCTATTACATATCAGTCTGCCAAGCCCACTGAAATGACCGCACCAACTGACCCTATGAGCAACATTTTTACACCATTCATAACAGGGACTGGTTGCATAAAAAATAGCATTACTAGCATCGCTCATACCTCGGTCACTTTCATGTGGTCAAAGCCAAGGATGAAACCGAGACAGGTGAATGAAGGTAACAAATTTGTTCTAGCCCACACCAGAAGTCATAGTGCAGTGTAAATACTAGGTCTTGACAGCAAAAGCACAACCAATAAATACCAGATCAAAAGAACGCAAGGTTCCCAGGCATCGAAAGCGGAGAAACCGGAGGAAGATGGCTTCATCAGTTCTGTTCCAGGTGGCACCGCAGTAGGAAATTCAGGAGATCATAACATCAGAGCAGATAAATGTTAATGTCACAAACTAGAAATAAAATGAATCCGAAAGTGGTCCTTGAACTCCCAGTGTGAAACTGGACAGTTAGGAGAAGCGTTGAGGGAGTGGTGTAGTGTACTACAGTAGACTCCCTGATTCTAGGCAGTTTCATGAAATAGGCCGAGTTAACGAGCTCAGTGTAAGTTAGCAGACGCGTTTTATGGACGGCAGTAACAACTTGAGCGGTACTGCACCCTGGGGAAAGTGGCCCTTTCTCAAGACATCGTGTGCACTTGTGGAGCCTGAAACATTGATCCCTCAGACAAGTCAGTGTGGCCAACCTTATTGAATGTACGAACAGTAACCTGCACATACTTACTAATAGAGAAATATGTCTTTCATTCACGTAAAATCTACTTGACCGATCGAGCTCATATTTGGCAAGCATATAGCTGGTACTTTCGATTAACAAACAAACCTGTTTTTATTTCGGTATCTAGGCCCAATTCAAGAGATAAGCCATTTATGTGTAGGTAGTACTAAGCTGGTGCATTTTTATCTGTTAAAATCAAAATAATGGGTAAATATTTAGTCCTATCACAAAATGAAACGTGTATTCGGAAGATAGTGTATTCGAACACCGCCGTCGGCAGCCCTGAAAATGGTTTTCCTTAGTTTTCCATTTTCACACGAGGCAAGGCTGTGTCATAATAAAGCCACGGCCGATTTCTCCCCAGTCCTAGTCTTTTCCTGTCCCAGCTTCGCCACAAGACCTATCTGTGTCGGTGTGACGTAAAGCAAATTCCAAAAGAAAAGAACATTAAAAAATAAAGAAACGCACAGTGTGTACTTATAATTCAACTTCCTACCAAGAAATGGTTAGGCCTATATATATTTCCTTGGTAACTAGTTTTGTTCCAAGAAATTATGCTTTGATATGTTAAAAACCGCGTTGCAGGTGGGTATTCATCAGTTGCGCCCGAACCCCATTTAATTCCTTCAAAAGCTACAACATATGCCTTGGTACATATAAAATATTCATTAATAATAATTTAATACAGAAAGCAGCTCAAGATGTCCGTCTCCTATGGATTAAAGGCCACGCCGGTATAACTGTGACGTTTTGAACATCACAGCATGTACATAAAATTATCATACTGTGTATTGGAAAGATGTATATATTTAATTTATGGTAGGCCATTCTAGATTAGTATGCGTATATATAAGGTTTTAGTCATCTATTTCATATCATCATCTCATTTCTTTGTATCACGGCAATAACGAAATCTGAACGAGTTAAGTCTTGAGTAAGGTATAGCTTGCAGTAATTTCCAGTAGCCCGAGGTCAGTCTAGCCGACACGCCATGCTAAGTTTAGGACCTCTTCGATATTATAGATTTACCTGCACCACCAATTTCGAATGAAGCAGTTGGATTCGTCAACTCCCACTTTTTGAAGCTGGCTACCTGACGCTTACGAAACCCGCGAACTTTCAACCTATGTGAATGAACGTTACGAAACAAGATGATGGATATGAAGCGATGGAAAGAAGAAGGGATTGAACATCAGATATGACGACCATGTGACATGGAAGATAGAGGGAGATTTGAGAGCCTATATATTTCAACGACAAGAGATCGAGAGGTCTTAACATCTTGGCGTCTGAATATCTTAACGTCTGATGGTCATGATAATAGAGGAAGAAGGTCTTTCTTGTCGTTCTTAATATACGAGAGGAGACAGCGCAGATGACAAGAGGAGGTTCTCCGCTTAGTTTACAAGTTCATTTCACATCTGAGTTGAGCACTACTCAAAGATACTCCCATTGAGAACTGGCTATCTCAATGACGAAAGTTAGCGAGAGATCATTTTTGACTTGTCTAGAACAGGGTATATTTTTGTTATATATTTCGTTACGCTACATTTTTGTAATACGGAAGAATACAAGTGTATTCTCTCCATGAACGCAACCCAACGTGATTTTGATATTGAAATTCTCATTACCACATTATGTAATGAGTACTATAGGAAGAGTGAAGGTCAGGAAAGTCGTTGTCCAAATAGTGGGCAATGCATGAATCGGAAATAGGACTGATACCTACTACGAGAGATGTCAACGGCAGTGCGAGAGGACCAGGAAACAGCAGCTCCTACATCGAACCTGTCCAAATACCAAAATCTACAAATGGTGAGCTAATGGCAAAAATTACTGCAAATCTCCGCCTAACAGTCCATTTTATTAAATTTTGTTTCATTCAGTTTTTCTTTTGTTTCCGTAAGTTCAGTTTTGGTTAATTGGTACTTTCACAAATTCTTATTAATAATCCTTAGTTCCTAGTTAGCGTGTACTTAATGGTTAGTATTCTGTCACCCCGCCTCCGGGAGTATCTAGAGTCTAATTGCTTATTACTATTAATTATCAACTATTGTCTTCAAGCCATAAGTTTGAAGGCTGGCGCCCAAGATATATTGGTTACGGAGAGGGAAATGAGCTACTATTTATTTATATTGAAATTACGGTGACCTGGCACGTCACATAACGATGAACGGGATTGTAGACCAATAGCAGAAAGAAACCACAGCACGTAAACTCCGTCTCTACATTCATATACCACATTCAGACTTCCTGTCCACAATCAAACAACATGCTTACAGGGAATGGCCTGACTATTGGATCACGACACAGCTCACGAAAGGAAGGCGCTACGTCTGGTTCAAGAATGTCAAATTAATACGATGGCGCCTGTGATATTTAAATATTATTAGAATGTGTCTTTGTTATAGGTGCTATTCAAGCCACCTCCACAGGATCAAGATCTACGACACCCCTCACTGTACAGAAGGAATGGCTGGCATGTAAGAAGTAATCTCAACAGCATGATCATCTCCACTCATTGCTAGTAAATTTAAATACACCAATTCCAAACTCAGCTGGCATACCCTTGTCGAACCTATCACACAATATTAATCAAACTCTAATATTTGTACATGAAGAAACTATCTCAGCCACTAAATAAAGTGTAGTGCGTAATGTAGTATGTATTTTCAATTTACAGGTAATTTAAGTTCAACATAGACAACAACCCTCATCACAAGATCATTCCTACAACGGAGATATGTACATGTACATATTTTCTATGTAATTGATGGCCACATAGCCTTCCGAGGCCGAATGCCTAATGTAAATGAAATGTAAAAAAACATAATTAAACACATCAGTTGCCAGTAAACAGCAACACTAACTACTGGGAATATGATATATACAGATTATCGTCCTTGTCCTGCAGAAGTTGAAGCTCTCTTTATTTTCTTTTGAATATTAACACATGTTCATGTTTGTGGGTTACTGTAGTCACGTCCTAGTTCGTGAACCATGGGCAACGGCTGAGTGGCCTAGTAAGTGGCCCTGAGAGTCGGGATACCAGTTGCTATGGAATGGGAGTGGGCATCTCAGACATATTCTGAGTCGTGGCCCTCCTTGTGCTCAGGCGGCTAGGACTATACAATTCACCGGTGGTCCATAACCCGTTAGAGGAGAGATCCTCACTTGGACTATGTGCAAGTAGGGCAGCATCCTGCTTCATGAATTTACCGAGCTCAGAACACTTTAAGCAAGCCTAGGACCTATGGGAGTAATGGAGTCCCACTCCCATTTGACAGGCGAGGGACTCCTTGGAAACAACTTGGCGAACGAAATGGAATTCGATGGGGAGCTATCAATATTAATGGGGCTTATGGAAGAAAGAAGGTAGAACTGGCTGAGTCAGCAAAGAGGATGCATCTGGATGTGCTAGGAGTAAGTGATATTCGGGTAAGGGGAGATAAGGAGGAAGAGATAGGAGATTATAAAGTGTACTTGACGGGTGTTAGAAAGGGAAGGGCAGAGTCTGGGGTAGGGCTCTTTATCAGGAATACCATTGCACGCAACATAGTTTCTGTTAGGCACGTAAATGAGTGAATGATGTGGGTAGATTTGTCAGTGGGAGGAATTAGGACAAGAATTGTGTCCGTGTATTCACCATGTGAGGGTGCAGATGAGGATGAAGTTGACAAGTTTTATGAAGCATTGAGTGACATCGTGGTCAGGGTCAACAGCAAGGATAGAATAGTGCTAATGGGCGATTTCAATGCGAGAGTTGGGAATAGAACTGAAGGATACGAAAGGGTGATTGGTAAATGTGGGGAAGATATGGAAGCTAATGGGAATGGGAAGCGTTTGCTGGACTTCTGGGCTAGTATGGGTTTAGCTGTTACGAATACATTCTTCAAGCATAAGGCTATTCACCGCTACACATGGGAGGCTAGGGGTACCAGATCCATAATAGACTATATCTTAACAGACTTTGAATTCAGGAAATCTGTTAGGAATGTACGAGCTTTTCGCGGATTTTTCGATGATACAGACCACTATCTGATCTGTAGTGAACTAAGTATCTCTAGGCCTAGGGTAGAGAAAGTGAAATCTGTCTGCAAACGAATAAGGGTAGAATGTCTCCAGGGCGAGGAAATTAGACAGAAGTACATGGATATGATTAGTGAGAAGTTTCGAACAGTAGACAGTAAGCAGGTTCAGGATATAGAAAGTGAATGGGTGGCATACAGGGATGCTGTAATAGAAACAGCAAGGGAATGCCTAGGAACAACTGTGTGTAAAGATAGGAAAAGGCGAACATCTTGGTGGAATGATGAAGTGAGAGCAGCCTGTAAACGTAAAAAGAAGGCTTATCAGAAATGGCTCCAAACAAGGGCCAAGGCAGACAGGGATTGGTACGTAGATGAAAGAAACAGAGCGAAACAAATAGTTCTTGAATCAAAAAAGAAGTCGTGGGAAGATTTTGGTAATAACCTGGAAAGGCTAGGTCAAGCAGCAGGGAAACCTTTCTGGACAGTAATAAAGAATCTTAGGAAGGGAGGGAAAAAGGAAATGAACAGTGTTTTGAGTAATTCAGGTGAACTCATAATAGATCCCAGGGAATCACTGGAGAGGTGGAGGGAATATTTTGAACATCTTCTCAATGTAAAAGGAAATCATCATGGTGGTGATGCAAACAGCCAAGCTCATGGGGAGGAGGAAAATGATTTTGGTGAAATTATGCTTGAGGAAGTGGAAAGGATAGTAAATAAACTCCATTGTCATAAGGCAGCAGGAATAGATGAAATTAGACCTGAAATGGTGAAGTACAGTGGGAAGGCAGGGATGAAATGGCTTCATAGAGTAGTAAAATTAGCGTGGAGTGTTGGTAAGGTACCTTCAGATTGGACAAAAGCAGTAATTGCACCTATCTATAAGGAAGGGAACAGGAAGGATTGCAACAACTATCGAGGTATCTCATTGATTAGTATACCAGGCAAAGTATTCACTGGCATCCTGGAAGGGAGGGTGCGATCAGTCGTTGATAGGAAGTTGGATGAAAACCAGTGTGGTTTCAGACCACAGAGAGGCTGTCAGGATCAGATTTTCAGTATGCGCCAGGTAATTGAAAAATGCTACGAGAGGAATAGGCAGTTGTGTTTATGTTTCGTAGATCTAGAGAAAGCATATGACAGGGTACCGAGGGAAAAGGTGTTCGCCATACTGGGGGACTAGGGAATTAAAGGTAGATTATTAAAATCAATCAAAAGCATTTATGTTGACAATTGGGCTTCAGTGAGAATTGATAGTAGAATGAGTTCCTGGTTCAGGGTACTTACAGGAGTTAGACAAGGCTGTAATCTTTCACCTTTGCTGTTTGTAGTTTACATGGATCATCTGCTGAAAGGTATAAAATGGCAGGGAGGGATTCAGTTATGTAGAAATGTAGTAAGCAGTTTGGCCTATGCTGACGACTTGGTCTTAATGGCAGACTGTGCCGAAAGCCTGCAGTCTAATATCTTGGAACTTGAAAATAGGTGCAATGAGTATGGTATGAAAATTAGCCTGTCGAAGACTAAATTGATGTCAGTAGGTAAGAAATTCAACAGAATTGAATGTCAGATTGGTGATACAAAGCTAGAACAGGTCGATAATTTCAGGTATTTAGGTTGTGTGTTCTCCCAGGATGGTAATATAGTAAGAGAGATTGAATCAAGGTGTAGTAAAGCAAATGCAGTGAGCTCGCAGTTGCGATCAGCAGTATTCTGTAAGAAGGAAGTCAGCTCCCAGACGAAACTATCTTTACATAGGTCTGTTTTCAGACCAACTTTGCTTTACGGGAGCGAAAGCTGGGTGGACTCAGGATATCTTATTCATAAGTTAGAAGTAACAGACATGAAAGTAGCGAGAATGATTGCTGGTACAAACAGGTGGGAACAATGGCAGGAGGGTACTCGGAATGAGGAGATAAAGGCTAATTTAGGAATGAACTCGATGGATGAAGCTGTACGCATAAACCGGCTTCGGTGGTGGGGTCATGTGAGGCGAATGGAGGAGGATAGGTTACCTAGGAGAATAATGGACTCTGGAGGGTAAGAGAAGTAGAGGGAGGCCAAGACGACGATGGTTAGACTCGGTTTCTAACGATTTAAAGATAAGAGGTATAGAACTAAATGAGGCCACAACACTAGTTGCAAATCGAGGATTGTGGCGACGTTTAGTAAATACTCAGAGGCTTGCAGACTGAACGCTGAAAGGCATAACAGTCTATAATGATAATGTATGTATGTATGTATATTAGCACAACCGAGCTCGATAGCTGCAGTCGCTTAAGTGCGGCCAGTATCCAGTATTCAGGAGATAGTAGGTTCGAACCCCACTGTCGGCAGCCCTGAAGATTGTTTTCCGTGGTTTCCCATTTTTACACCAAGCAAATGCTGGGGCTGTACCTTAATTAAGGCCACGGCCGCTTCCTTTCCATTCCTAGCCCTTTCCTGTCCCTTCGTCGCCACAAGACCTTTCTGTGTCGGTGCGACGTAAAACAAGTAGTAATATATATATAAGCATTCAATCAGACTATCCTAAACTGTAGTTACACACTTTAAGCATCGGATGTATTATTTCCTCCTGAAAAATGGATTGCAAATACAATTACTGCACTTCTGAATAAACTACAAATACATGTGAGTCGTTTCATAGAGCTTTCTCACATCATTTTATCAGTGCACATCCACAAATTTACAATTTTGTAGATGCTGTCATTCAAACACAAATGAGTATATTTTATTAAATTGAGTAACATATAAAAAGCGAATAAAGTCGATCCAAAATATTTTTAAAAAACGCACACAATACATTGAAGAGCTGCTTTCTCAACATAGTCAAGGAAATATTAGTACATTTTCTCAAACGCATTAGTTACTATACAGGGTCTCTCTTATAAAATCAGACCGAACGCAGGGTGTTTGTACTCTGCGCTACGGTAGCTGCCTCGGCCGAACTTATGTCGCGCACGACCGCCTTGCTTTATAAAACAATCTTACCTTACAAAAGATACTGGAAGTGTCGTCCTGTCTGGGTTATACAGGCATTGTATCTGCGCGAGTGAGTTCTGCTACTGTAATGTTTCTGATTTCATTCGTGATGTTTTCTTTCAGTTCCTCCAATGTTTGAGGATTTGTTTGATACACTTCTTTTTTTCAATTTACCCCTCAAGTAAACATCACACACTGTTATATCTGGAGAATGAGGGAGAAACAGACAAGCACTGATTACTCCGTCTGCAAACACTTCCAAGATTGCAAAAAGGGAATCTTTTGCTGTATGAGAAGGGGCTGAATCTTGTTGAAACCTCCCACGCGATATTTCTTCTTCCGTTAACTGATGGAAGAATGGAGTCAAACTGTCGCCGTGGTACCTCTATGCATTTACTGTCGTCTTGAAAAAAGAAAGGCTCACTTATTCGTCTTGCACTAACAGCACAGCACACCAAACACCAATCTTCCTCTCATAATGAGGGACTTCATATACACCATTAGGATTTTCTGCACACCAATAGCGAGATTTATGACTGTTCACACGACCATTAAGATGAAACCAGAACTTTTACGTACGAAAATACGGTGTTGCAATGATAACTGTCTCACCATGTTAACAGCTGAGATTCAGACTGGCGACTCATGCTTGCCAGGTCGAACATGTGCAGGCTGCTTGCAGGTCAAGAACTATGCGCGCGCCTCCTATACTGCAGCTGCCTTAGCGGAGAGTACAAACACCATGCGTTCGGTCTGTATGGCGAGTGCTCAACCCGGATGCTGGTGTGATCCTCCACAGCTCCGCTAACAGCTGTCATAGATAGCCTAGGTGTCACTAAAGAGGCATGGTAGAGAAAATGAGCCAGAAGTTGTATTACACCTCCGTCTGCCAAGCCCACTGAAATGTATGCACCAACCGACTCTATGAGCGATATATTTGCACCATTCATAACAGGGACTGGATGCATAAGGAATGGTATTACTAGCATCGCTCATACCTCGGTCACTTTCATATTGCCAAAGCCTAGGACGAAACTGAGACAGGTCAATGAAAGTAACAACTTTATTCTAGTACATACCAGAAGACATAGTGCACTGTAAACACTACATCGCTTCAGCAAAAGGCATAGTCACTATTATAAAAATAAATTCTGTTTCAGTTATATAAACGTTGATGGGTAACAAGTTCTTGGTACGATTACTTTAAATATAATTTTTAATCTTTCCCTTGATAGTAAACTTCTCCACGTAAAGTCGTAAGGCTCTATAAAATAGGAAGGTAAAGAAAGTGACCACCGGGCGTAAATAATCCGTTTCGATCTGGTATAATTTTATCTTCAGCATAACTGATGAACTCCCTTCCCCGACACCCCCATGCTGAGTCTTGTGCGACGGGGGTGCATTGCAACGAACATCTGTATTTGTATCCATTAGGCTACTGATCCAAGTACAATCACAGCTATACTTTGTCACTCTATGAGGGAAACTTTGTGGATTTGTTTGCATCTTACAATGGCAGCCAAAGTCACCGTGATCTAATTACAATGGCTTGGGGTTGTAGGATTGTACCCTGGCCTACTCCACTGATATTTAAGAGCACTTAGATGCGAGGGATATCGTAGTAGGTTTAATACAACGTTAATACACATATTTTCAGGGCAAAATTCCGGCACACCAGTGTCTTTTAAAATCTACCGTAGCAATTGAAGCAACATTAAACATATAGGATTGTTATTATTATTACATAGAATAATCCATTACATGCAGCGTAACATATTAAATGCAACACAATTAAACAGGAACTAACGGAATCGTCTGCTTCAAAATGGTTCTCTTGGCAATTACACGCCGACTGCAGCGTTGTAGGCAAGATTACACGCATCTCTCGAAATCTGCGGAGTAGTCTAATTTGACAATTTACACACCAATTTCACACATTTTTTTTAAATCTTCGAAGGAGTCCCTTGGAAGCCTACACAGCTACCGATTCCGCGCAACATTGCAAATCCTCAAAGTAGACTTCTTGACAATCTACACACCAATTTCAAGCATTTTTTGAGATCTTCAAACGCTACACGCTAATTCACAATTCTGGAAATATTCAAAGTAGACCTCTTGACAACCTATACACCGATTTCGCGCATTTCTGGAAACCTTCAGAGTAATCTCCTTGGCAACCTACACGCAGATTCTAGGTTGTTCCATGATCCCACGCATCTCTGGAAATCCCTAAAACAGTCCCATTGTGATAATGCATATATCACACCCTCGCACTGTATTAAAAAATAAGAGATATTATTATTGTCATTATTCGTATTATTATTATTATTCCATTTGTATATTTATTTTAATATTTTAAGCTGGAAGGTCTTCATATGTCATATGAGTAATCTGCTTTGTACAAGCGGATGGGAAAACAGTGCTATTTACAACTCGGAAAGTTTCCGTGAGTCACGTGGAACAGCCCAGAGTCCGATGACATGGCTTTGCTATTGTCTTAGGACTCAGAAGCATTCGGGGCGTAGTCTTGGAGTGGCAATAGGATCTTCCACTTGTGATTGGATGACAACGAGGACCAATCTAGACGTGCCTTAACAGAGTAGGAGGAAGCTGAGGTCTATATAGGCATGGGAGAAAACATTGTGGTTGACTTAAAACTTTTGAGGAACGGGCTTGCCTTGAAAGTTTTGTGGAACGTGAAGTGTAGTACTGGCCTACAGACTGAGGAGTGCCAAGGCACTTGGTATTATATCACTTGTGGCGGCTTGGTGTCTTATGTGTTGGTGAAAGCTATGGTGGTACTGTATTTCAGACTTTCCATAATTTACGGTCTGGAACAACAAGCATGTGTTGGTCAAGTGAAAGTATCTTTAAACAAAGTGTTAGAAATAGTGAACACAGAATTTTTTTATTTTTTTTTTGCTAGGGGCTTTACGTCGCACCGACACAGATAGGTCTTATGGCGACGATGGGACAGGAAAGGCCTAGGAGTTGGAAGGAAGCGGCCGTGGCCTTAATTAAGGTACAGCCCCAGCATTTGCCTGGTGTGAAAATGGGAAACCACGGAAAACCATCTTCAGGGCTGCCGATAGTGGGATTCGAACCTACTATCTCCCGGATGCAAGCTCACAGCCGCGCGCCTCTACGCGCACGGCCAACTCGCCCGGTACACAGAATTATAAAGGCACAGTATCAGTGCAACATAACTAGTGCCGATGGTGAGAATCTGTAAGTTGTGCTGATACACGAAGACAGGGTATTTATCTATACCATATATATACTCGTATATGTTTTGTAAATAATGTTCATCGGGCTAACTACAAAAGATAGCTTGGCCCTAGCTTTTGGTTTCCCACTGTTTTTGTTTTTGTTGGATAATTTTGTAAATATGTAGTCTTCCAGCAGCATTTTCTGAGTGTATTCCATGTATATTTTGGTGTGTTGAGGCGCTCATGCACGAATATTATTCGGAATACAGTTAATTATTTTAGAATCAGTGGAGTTATTGATCAATCTAGCTGCAGTTCCTACTTATTGAGTCGTTTTCAGAAGGTCAGGTAAGGCCTGAAGCAGATGTACCAGTACGCATCGTTATGTGCACGCCCTGGAAGAGAGAATTATAATGCTCTATTAAAATTCGAGTGATCCATTTAGGTGAACTCTTGCGCCCATATTATGGACATTTCATTTAATTATTTTCTTGAGTTCTTTGAGTTCTTTTATTTATTCAGATGTCTTATTTATATATATTGCAAAGGATGCTCAAGCGTGAGTCGATTAGTATTTTATTTTATTCATATTTAATTGTTATTTTAATCATATTTCAATTAGCACCCAACAGTGGGCCAATGGTTATTTATGATCATATAAGAAGATTTCACTCTTGGCAATCTACTCCCTGTTCTAGTGCTGTTTCCATTATTCCTCGCATCTCTGGAAGTCATTAAGTGTAAGTGTGTTGAGTAGATTCTGTGAATCTCATTAACTGTATCGAAACACCACCTATTTGAGTGGAATATCTTCTTGGGGAACAGGGAAATGTTGCAGGAGGCAGGTAATTTGAGTGGGGAACGACTGTTTTATCTCTGAAACCCATAAACTGCTGAGGTATCAGCGTTGTATAAGCTGGTACTTAGTGATGAGCCCGCTGTTTTCTACTACTTGTTTGGACGTTCGCGATTACTTTCCATTTCCTGTCTTACCATCACACTGTGCCTCTCTAGTTGCACTTTGCAGAAAAGGGAGGAATATTATTTGTAGACAATGTCTTGGATATAAGGAATAGAAGTACATTAACATAAACTTCACATGTCTGCAAACTCCACCCACTCTTTTCCTTTTCTGCTTGTTTAACATCGCACTAACACATTGAAGGGTTTCCGGCGACGGAAGAATGGGAAAGGGCTAGGATTGGTAGGGTAGCGGCTGTAAGGTACAGCCTGGTGTGAAAATGGGAAACTTCGGAAAATCCTTTCCAGGGCTGCCGACAGTGGGATCCATGCACTCTTTATGGGCAGATATTGTTAAAAAGAAAACAGGATGTTCAGCTCTGAGCAATACTTATTCAACTACCTTTAGCTGCTCATAGCAGAAATAATTATGTACATTAGTCTTGATTTTCTTACACTTTGTTTTACGTCGCACCGACACAGATAGATCGTTTGGCCACGATGGGATAGGAAAGGCCTAGGAATGCGAATAAAGCTGCCATGGCCTTAATTAAGGTACAAATCCAGCATTTTCCTTTTGGGAAAATGGAAAACCACGGAAAACCTACTAGTCTTGATAAAGGCATTTTGTAGTTATAAACATCGGGATAATAAAAGACACCGAACGAGTTGGCCGTGCGGTTAGGGGCGCGCGGCTGTGAGCTTGCGTCGGCAACCCTGAAGATGGTTTTCCGTGGTTTCCCATTTTCACGCTAGGCAAATGCTAGGGATGAACCTTAATTAAGGCCTCGTCCGCTTCTTTCCAAATCCTAGGCCTTTCCTATCCCATCGTCGCCATAAGATCTATCTGTGTCTGTGCGATGTAAAACAAATTGTAAAAAAATCAAGACTAATAAACATAATTATTTCCGCTATGAGCAGCTAATGATGGTCGAGTAATTGGGGTGTCATTAAGAAACTAAAATGTCAAGAACAATTCTCTGACATTGCTGACCGCTCAGGTTTGGGCTTCTTTTCTAAACTTTATTCCGAACGAGTTACGGGGTTTCCTTTGCATAGCGTCGATTATATACTATAAGCTAGCAAATGTACTCGTGGTTCGCTACGGTATTATACATTGTATAAGGATATCGAAGTAATTAAGGTTTCTTAAAATGCATGTTCCTTAGCGTTTTCCAAGAGGCAGCATGGGGAGGTCCCCATACCTTGTTTCCATTGTAAAGTGCGTGTTGCGGAGTTATGAAGATAGCGGAACGCTCACTTGCCTACTGCCATTCACAGTCGAGTTGGGAAGTTTCCATTACCATAGAAGGGCCCTTGTCTACTGTTCGGTACAATCTATGAAGGGCGTACTATATTGTTTTACATTTTATTTTTTTCTACCGAAATGAATTATATTACACATCAGTTGTTACGTCCACCGGGCGAGTTAGCCGTGCGGTTAGGGGCGCGCAGCTCTGAGCTCGCATCCGGGAGATAGTGGGTTCGAATCCCACTGTCGGTAGCCCTGAATATGGTTTTCCGTGGTTTCCCATTTTCACACCAGGCAAATGCTGGGGCTGTACCTTAATTAAGGCCACGGCCGCTTCCTTCCCATTCCTAGGCCCTTCCTGTCCCATCGTCGCCGTAAGACCTATCTGTGTCGGTGCGACGTAAAGCAAATAGCATAACATAATAAGTTGTTACGTCCACCTTCTCAACATAATCTCCTTGTAACTCTATGCACTTTTGTCATCGATGTGTCAGTATCTCCAGAACTTCCTGAAACCATTCTTTCGGAGTGCTGCGTAACCATGCCTTGACAGCTGTGTTCACTTCTGCAAAATCCGCAAAACGGCGACCACGCAAAGGTTTCTTCAGTTCCCGAACAGGTGATTATCACTTGGTGCACTGTTCGACAATTCTTTGGTGGTGGACTGCCCCTATGCTTCCATTGCATCGATTGTTGTATGGTTTGCGGGTCATAGTAATGGAGTCATATCTCATCACCAGTCACAAGCCTAGCCATGAAAAAGTTCTCTGCACACGTCCACATGCCTCTGCTTTTCGTCTGCAGACAAGGGTCTAGGCATCCACGTTGATGACACTTTCCCCAACTGTCAGTGGCCGTGCACGATCCGCTGCAGCGTGTTTCGACTAATTCCCGTGGATGCCTTCATTTCCGTAAGTGCGATGCATTTGTTTCCTTGGATGACCTGTTCGACCCGGGCACTGTTGGCTGGTGTTGACACTGTCACATTCCTTCCAGAACTGGTTCCCTTGTCCATCGATGTGCGCCCTGTTTTCCAACTTTCCACCCAGTTGTAAACTGTTTTCCGTGACAGCGCATGTTCTCCACAGACTGCCACCAAGCGCCGATGAATTTCTGCAGTAGTCACGCCTTCTTTCCATAGGCACCAAGTCGTATGGCGCTGTCCCTCACGGTTGCTTTCCATGTTGCCTGCTCCTACGCTGACAGTGTTGTTATGAAATGGCTATGCTGAGTGCATTCGTTGGCCCCTGTGCGTGTGCTGCTACCAAACAGTGGAACAAGATACTAGTTATACGTCACCACCTTAAAAAGTGAAATGTGAACCATAATCGCACGTACAAAAAATAAAGTGTAAAACGATATAGTACGCCCCTCGTATCTGGGGAGTTTTCGTTACAATAGTAGGCCCCCTTTCCTACTTCCAGACACAATTGGCTAGGGGAGTTTTGAAGAAAATTGCACGTTCCCATGCCTCTGCCAGTCAAATCGAGAAGGGAATTATTCATTATAATGGTAGGCCCTCCTTACTAATGCTAGTAACACAGGAGTTGAAGGACCCCATCCCTACTGACAATCAAAGTCGATGTGGGGAGTATAGATTACAATAGATACCCTAGTACTGACAGTCACTATCGATTTGTAAAGTATAAATTATAATGGCATGCACACCCCTTGTAGATCGCTTCATATTGACTTCACTGAATATACATAGATCGACATACGAAAGTATTTGCAGGATTACAACATTGCAGACCCTCATTTACAGATTAACAGCTGCTAAACGGTACATTATATCGACACACGGATTGCACCATAGGTCGCCTCTTTTAAAGGCTGAATGGTTGATTTTAAAACATTTCCCCGTATCTCTTCCATATCTGAGTTAGATTGAGTCAGAATCTTAGAATAGTAGAACAGGGAGGAATTTGGGTAAGGTTTCCACACACTACATTACTTTTCGGATACATATGTGACAGCTGGAAGCATAGCATTTGGCTCACATATGGCTACCAGGAGGGCCAATGTTCGTGCCAAATTTTATGATTCCGTCTTTCATATAAGTGTGTTAAAATATGAATGATACGTATAAAAGCGTCAAAATTTACGCACAGTCGAGAAGAAATCCGAATCTAACGCATAAGAGATAGAGATACGAGAAAGAGTCATAGGACCAAAGTTGTAGATTACCCCAAATTGAACCTAAATTGTACAATCCGTTTTGTGATACGACTTGCTGTTTAGCTACGAAACATATCGAAACGAAGGTCTGCACCGTCATTAAAATTAAGTCCTTATTTCGATATTTTCTGGAGGTAAAAAGTGAAAAATGTAAAGATCTAGGAAGTTCTCCGTTGTTTATAAGCTAAAACCTATAATTTTGCAAAATTTCAATTTTCTACCTCGCCTGGCAGATTGTGCCGCCATCGTGATTTTGGGGAGAGGGGGTAAAATGAGGACTTTCAGGAAACGAAGCTAAAATATATGCAAATGGTCATTGTTACGCCTGAAACGGATAACTGTACGATTATTTCGCCAAAAGAGTCGATGTACAGACACACGGTTGTTACGGCTTTCTTTGTATTGATAAGTATCATAATATAAATTCTTCAACCCCTATTTCACTTCTTTTCAAGCCCCCTTAACTGGATTTTCCGGAAACAAAAAATACGTATTTCTTTATTTGTAATGAAGATTTAAAATACCAGTTTTCACGTCTGTAACATCTTCAGGTTTTGAGATATAAGTATCCTCATAAAAGGTATTGAACCAATTTTTCTCCATTTTTCACCCCCCCCCCCCGACTTAAGGGAATTTTCTGAAAACAAAAATACGAGTTTCTTTATTTTTAAAGTAGATTCTAAATACCAATTTTTACGTCTGTAAACTGTCAAGTTTTTTTTAGCTATAGATGTACTCATTTAAGCAGTTCAACGCCCTTTTCACCCCCTTAGCGACGGAATATCCAAAAATCCTCCCTTAGTAAGCACCTACACTCTAATATAAATGTATACCCATTTTTGTATGTCGCGTAGTTTTGGCTGGGCGTTGATAACAGCCAGTCGGAGTTAGCCTTTTATATACTGTAGATTATTGTTATTATTGGGGAACAGGCTTAGCTGCTTGCCTGTCATCCCGGCGACAGTGATTTGATTCCTGGTGTTGCTGGGGTGAAATTTTCAGCGGCCACAACTCTTTCATGCCTAAGCGCGTGCAGCGACCCTGAGCAAGCCGAATAAGCAGCGGAAGATGATGATTATAGTTAATATTGTTTGGCATCCAGCAACAGTCATTAGTTATTTCTGGTATAATAGCAATATATTCGTACTTTGGGGACCTTGTGGGCGGGGGCGGTAGAATAACACCCACGGTATTCCCTGCCTGCCATAATAGGTGACTAAAAAGGCCACAAGGGCTCTGAACTTTGGAGCGTGTTTTGGCGACCACGGGGCACTTTGCTGAATCCTCGCATTGCTTCCACTTACTTGTGCCAGGCTCCTCACCTTCATCTATCCTATCCGACCTTGTTCTTTTCCGACCCCGACGCTATTAGGTTTCCGAGGGCTAGTGAGTCATTTTCACGCCCTTCTTGGCCCTTGTCTGTCTTTGGCCGGTAAATTCATTTTTCTAAGTGTCGGATCCCTTCCATTTTTTCTTTCTGATTGGTGTATATAGAGAATGGTTGCCTGGTTGTACTTCCACTTAAAACAGTAATCACCACCACCCCAACCAAAAATGTTAATACCACTGGCCTATATCCGTATGTTCGGACGTCATATCAGGTTCTGTTGCACAAGAACAAATGCTCGCGTTGGGTAATAATAAATTGCTGACACAGGGTGTAGAGTTTACATCGGAATTAAGTGCCTCATACGTGTATAATCACTTCCATGGAGGGCGAAAATTCGCAAGTCAAATCAAGTTTATAGCTGGACTTATTCAATGTTCTTCTTCTTCTTCTTTCTCAACGTTTCAAATGTCTTGTTATTTTTTACTTTTATGGGGATTTGTCCAGTTTTTCAGCCACATTCCCTTACTAAAAAATAACCTGGACGATGAAGAAAGAGGATGAGAGAAGAATTGAAGCATTTGAGATAACGAAAAAGATCAACGATCAATTGAACCGACAGAGTGAGGAATGAAGATGTGTCAACTAGAGTTAGAGAGGAATGATGCATGCTAAATAAAGACCATGAAGAGTAGGAAAAGAAACTGGATAGCACACAAATTAAGAAGAGGATGCTTGCTAGTCAAGGTACTTAAAGGATTGGTAGTGGGAAGGAGAATCATCATAGGATATAAGCAGAATAAAAGGCGGCTGTGAATGAGTGAAAAGGAAGGCAGAAGTCAGAGAAGAATGGAAGGGGAATAAGTGGAAATCTGCCGCTAGGGAGAACGCAAAATGGTGACGTTGGAGGAAGTTTTCACTGTGGTAAATTGTATTCAGGTTTGTTCCGTCCAACTGACAATTTTTTAAAAAAATTTTGTGTGAAGAAATGGGGAGTCAACACAAACAACTACATTCACATGCAGTAATTAGATGGCCGTCAAGCAGGAAATCTTGAATAGTGTTTTTTCACTGCGGGATTAAGTAGGACCATTTTTAAGATTGCTCGTTGATTTTTCCAGGCTTGAAAATGCTGCATATTTAACAAATATTTTTCATGTTCATAATGAACTGAATTTAAGCTTGGAATGAACACCAGTCGACATTTTGTCAAAGTTCAAGACAAAGTAGAAGCGCTAATAAATAAATAAATCTGATTTTTTAGCAAATCTGTCTGAGAGTAATGAAATAATGAGTCGTTCCCCGCAGTGTTCGAAATCTTAGTCACATCTGGGAAAACAATGCCCCCTGGTAAAATTCGTAATGTTTTTAATCCCGAAACGTCTGAAAGAAAATTTCAGACGTTACTTTCCTATTCCAGAAGTCACAAAGTGACTCGTTTAAGGGACCCATTTCATTATCAAGAAATTTATGAAATGAAAAAGTATACTTTTTTCAGAACAGGAACAACTTACGGAATTATCATGTGATGGTTCCAAGAAAATTATTTTCCTGCAGAATAGACTTCCTGTTTTTTGGTTGTTTATGAGGATTACATGCAGAGGACATATGAAAATGTTAATGAGCAATTACTTCGCTTCACCATCACATATTTTGTACAAGATACTTTATCTAGCCTTGTATACATAAAAAAGCAAGTACGGTACGCAAATCGATTGGATGTCGAACCAGATTTTTAGATTCACATTTGTGACAATGAACCAGCTGTTGCACGTCTAGTGGCAAAGAAACACCATTATCCTTTCCATGGGAAACAGTAACAAAAATATGTACTTTTCATAAAATTGTCGTAATTATACTGTATTAGTGTAACATTTTTAGGTCCGACTCCTTGGCTGAATGGTAAGTGTTTTAGTTCGATTCCTGGCAGGGCTAGGGATTTTAATCTTGTCTGATTAATTCTTCTGGCTAGGGGACTGGGTATTTGTATTTGACCCAACACTCTTATCTTCATATTCAGAGAACACTACCAACCAACACAAAAACACACAATTGTGATTGCATCCCTCAACGTATGGTTGGCGTCAGGAATGTCATCCGGCCATAAAACAAGTCCGAATCCAAAAGGGCTACACAGCTCGCACCCGCGACTCCACACGTGTGGGAAAAATGGAAGAGGAAGAAGAAGTGTAACATTTTTATATATAAGAAGCTGTTTTTGCAAAATTTGTTAACTAAAATCAATCAACATAAATCAACATTGATCTACATTTAGGATAGTCGCCCAGGTGGCAGATTCCCTGTCTGATGTTTTCATAGCATTTTCTTAAATGATTGTAAAGAATTTGGCAAATAATTGACCATCATCCTTGGTAAATTATACCAATCCTCAACTCCTCTACATACACTGACTGACAGAGCAAATGCAATACCAAGAAGGAGTGGTTCGAAAAGGATGAAAGTTGGGAAGAAAACAGAGACGGCACGGACGAATAACTGATGTTTATTTCAAACCGATATGCAGGTTACACAATGCGCACGGCATCGACTCAGTAGGATGTAGGACCACCGCGAGCGGCGATGCACGCAGAAACACGTCGAGGTTCAGAGTCAATAAGAGTGCGGATGGTGTCCTGAGGGATGGTTCTCCATTCTCTGTCAACCATTTGCCACAGTTGGTCGTCCGTACGAGGCTGGGGCAGAGTTTGCAAACGGCGTCCAATGAGATCCCACACGTGTTCGATTGGTGAGAGATCCGGAGAGTACGCTGGCCACGGAAGCATCTGTACACCTCGTAGAGCCTGTTGGGAGATGCGAGCAGTGTGTGG
The DNA here is from genome assembly GCF_040414725.1 of Anabrus simplex. Lineage (NCBI taxonomy): Eukaryota > Metazoa > Arthropoda > Insecta > Orthoptera > Tettigoniidae > Anabrus > Anabrus simplex. Next base: position 325,836,765 of record NC_090268.1, read on the forward strand.
GCGGGCATTATCCTGCTGAAACAGAGCATTGGGCAGCCCCTGAAGGTACGGGAGTGCCACCGGCCGCAGCACATGCTGCACGTAGCGGTGGGCATTTAACGTGCCTTGAATACGCACTAGAGGTGACGTGGAATCATACGCAATAGCGCCCCAAACCATGATGCCGCGTTGTCTAGCGGTAGGGCGCTCCACAGTTACTGCCGGATTTGACCTTTCTCCACGCCGACGCCACACTCGTCTGCGGTGACTATCACTGACAGAACAGAAGCGTGACTCATCGGAGAACACGACGTTCCGCCATTCCCTCATCCAAGTCGCTCTAGCCCGGCACCATGCCAGGCGTGCACGTCTATGCTGTGGAGTCAATGGTAGTCTTCTGAGCGGACGCCGGGAGTGCAGGCCTCCTTCAACCAATCGACGGGAAATTGTTCTGGTCGATATTGGAACAGCCAGGGTGTCTTGCACATGCTGAAGAATGGCGGTTGACGTAGCGTGCGGGGCTGCCACCGCTTGGCGGCGGATGCGCCGATCCTCGCGTGCTGACGTCACTCGGGCTGCGCCTGGACCCCTCGCACGTGCCACATGTCCCTGCGCCAACCATCTTCGCCACAGGCGCTGCACCGTGGACACATCCCTATGGGTATCGGCTGCGATTTGACGAAGCGACCAACCTGCCCTTCTCAGCCCGATCACCATACCCCTCGTAAAGTCGTCTGTCTGCTGGAAATGCCTCCGTTGACGGCGGCCTGGCATCCTTAGCTATACACGTGTCCTGTGGCACACGACAACACGTTCTACAATGACTGTCGGCTGAGAAATCACGGTACGAAGTGGGCCATTCGCCAATGCCGTGTCCCATTTATCGTTCGCTACGTGCGCAGCACAGCGGCGCATTTCACATCATGAGCATACCTCAGTGACGTCAGTCGACCCTGCAATTGGCATAAAGTTCTGACCACTCCTTCTTGGTGTTGCATTTGCTCTGTCAGTCAGTGTATAAACGAATACTTACCCCGATTTGTTCTCATGAATTTCAACTTTTTTTTCATATTGTGATCTTTTCTACTTTTAAAAACACCACTCGAACTTATTCGTCTACCAATGTCATTCTACGCCATCCCTCCATTGAAAGCTCGGAATATACCACTTAGTCGAGCAACTCGTCTCCTTTCTCCCAAGTTTTCCGAGCCGAAACTTTGCAACATTTTCGTAACCCAGAACAGATCGAGTTGCTTTTCTTTGGATTTTTCCCAATTCTCGAATCAAGTAATCCTAGTGAGGGCCCCATATATTGGAACCATACTCTAGTTGGAGTCTTATCAGAGACTTACTTGCCCTCTCCCTTACATCCCTACTACAACCCCTAAATACCCTCATATGCATGTGCAGAGATCTGTACCCTTTATTTACAATCGCATTTATGTGATTTCCCCAATGAAGATATTTCCCTGTATTAACACCTAGGTACTTACAGTAATCCCCAGAAGGAACTTTAACACCATCTACGCAGTAAATAAAAGTGAGAGGATTTTACCTGTTAGTGAAACTCACAACCGGACTTTTAACTCCGTTTATCATCATACCATTGCCTGATGTCCACCTTACGACATTGTCGAGGTCACGTTGCAGTTGCTCACAATCTTGTAACTTATTTCTCTATACAGAATAACATCATCCGCAAAAAGTGTTATCTCTGATTCCACTCTTTACTTATATCATTTATATACTCTATATAAAAAAATACAAAGGTCCAATAATACTGCCTTGAGGAATTCCCACCTTAATTATTACAGGATCAGATAATGCGTCACCTACTCTAATTCTCTGAGTTCTATTTTCTAGAAATCTAGCCACCTATTCAGTCACTCTTTTGTTTAGTCCAATAGCCCTCATTTTTGCCAGTAGTCTCCCACGGTCACCCTATCAAATGTTTTAGACAGGTCAATCGCGATACAGTCCATTTGACCTCCGGAATCCAACATGCCCGCTGTATCTTGCTGGAATCCTACAAGCTGAGGTTCAGTGGAACACGAACTGCCTTTTATCGAACGAGTTATTAATTTCGCAAACATGTGTAGTATAATCACAAAGAACGCTTTCCCAAAGCTTACACGCTGGCCTATAAGTTCAGCTTTATGTAGATCACCCTTTCCTTTATATTTCCCATATTTTCAGTTTGGACACCCCTTAAGGGAGTGCCGATTTGCGGTGCCAGTACCGGTGCGCTATGCCGCGCTCCTCACCTGGCCTGTTGTAGAAAATAAGTATAAGAAGAATAAGATATATTTGGGTGATAATAATAATAATAATAATAATAATAATAATAAAATGGTGGAAGTTTAACTGTATAGTGGGTGCGGTTTTGTGGTATTATGGTGAAATTCAACCTTATTCTTTGCGTGCCATGGCTGGATGTTAAATAGAATGTCTAAATTTGTCTTTGAGCCCGCGGCAAGGGTAAAATCTGGATGGTCTCCCATCCACATTTTGACCACGCCCGGTGTTGCTTTGGTTGACCGGGCCTTGCCGCTGGATTGTTCGCAGGAATATATTTATATTCCTGTGTATCCGTTGTTTTTGATACTTCGAATTTAGAAAAATACAGCATTTGTGGTTGCAGCTTTAATGAATACCCGCCTCGGCGTCGGTAATGTTTCCAGTGCTTTTGAGGTTGTGCGTACTAAATGTTGGTTTTGATATTTGTTGGCTGAGGATGTGCTGTGATAGTCCTATGAGGAAGTGAGAACATTTCGGGATTCTTGCTCTGGGCTTGGTGGGGGTGGTTGCTTGCTGGGGGTGGTTACTTGGGGGTGGGATGGTTTTGCGGCGTTGGTATTGGTGGTGGTCTGGGTTGGGTTGCCATTAAGTTGAGTAGAAGGAGCTGTATTAGTGTGGCTGTGTCTGGGATTTGTGTGATGTGGTAGGGAGTCGAAGGTCCTGGGTTCGGTTGCGTGGGTGGTTGGATAGGTAGGCTGAGCAGTGGTGGTGGTTGTGTGCGTGTCTGTAGGTGTCTGGATTGTCTTTAGTGTGCTTTAATTGCGCTCTTGATGAACGGGCAGCCAGGGAATGAGGCGGCATGACTACCTTGGCAGTTGGCACACCTCGCCTGGGTTTTTGGCACCTTACAATCTGTGTGGCGGTGAGAACCGCCACACCTATTGCAGCGGGTAGCTTTAGAGCAGGAACTGGCTACGTGGTTTAGTTCCAGGCAATTAAAGCACTGTGTGATGAGGGTTGTGCGTGAAGGGGTCTGGGTTCTGTGCTGGGGTGGTGTAGGGTGAGCAGGTTTTTTACGCCTGCTCTTTGTTTGCGTTTGAGTGTCTGTGAGTGTTGGCAGTGGGTTGGTCTGAGTGTCAGTGGATTGGGTAGGTGGTGGGACGGGTGGTGATGGTTCGGAATCAGTGTGTACGGTTGGTATGGGATCTGTAAGTGTGCTGGTGTCTTGTGTTTCTGGGTATGGTGGAGGCTTGTAGGTGGGGTCTGAGGTGAGGTGGAGGGGGTTGATCAGGATAGGTTTTGGGAGGCCTGCTTGCTGGATGACTTCAATGATGGCTGGTGTGAATTTGTTCTTGATTGGGGTGATTAGGAGTAGGCTATTATGGGTTTCTTCTGCAACGGCGATGAGGTTTTCCAGGATGGGTCTGATGGACTGAATAACGGTTTTTCTGGTAAGTGGGATAGGGCCGGATGTCTGTAGAGGGATGATGAGGACGTCACATTTCTCTGATGTAGGGAAAGGTGAGTCGAAACGGACATAATGGAAGGGGGTTTCATAGTCTTCTTCTTCTTCTTCGGAGATGGGTGTGGGTGACTTCCAGGACCAGTTACTGTAGTCAAAGGAATCGGTACTCATGATGGAAACGGGAAGGGCCGGGGTTCTGGCTACTCAATCCACCAGAATTATCCCGGCGCGGGTTAGGTACTGTGGCTTGGTGGTCAGGGGTGCGGTAAAGCACTGGAAACGGTCAAACTCTATTCGAGGACCGGCGTCTTACTTGGCGTACTCAGTGGGCACCAGTCGTGTCAGGTTTAGTTTTAGATTGGATTACGCCAAGACAGGACACGAACTAATGACCACACTGAGTACTAGACAAATTGCTCGTGGACCCGCACAAGATTTGGCAGGCTGGTGGCTGGTATTGGCTGGCAGTCGTGGTGCTGCTCTCTGATTGGCTGGCAGTCAGTGCGGGAGCTTGGCGAGAGGTTTGGCGGTGGCGAGCTCGCTAGTACAGGGTGCTGGCTCGTTTGGTCCTTGGCTCTCTTGCGGTGTGCTCGCTCAGAGCGCTTGGCTGGGAATGTGTGTTGTGTTGTGTTGTGTGTTGCCTTTCCTTTATACTAAATTTTAACTAGATTTGTAACAGCGTGTACAATGAAAAATAAGTAAGTGATGGTGTAACAATTTGTATAGTGAATAATGGGAACGGTTGTCTCGTAGATCACTTCTTGAGATCTTAATGGGCATTATTCACCTCGGAGAACAACATGAGATACGCTACCGGTTTTGAATTTCAGGGAAAGTATTTATTACGGTCTCCACTTGAACGAACTTAGCGACACCTGTAGTCCTCAACATAATCCGTCAGCAACAAGTCCACATATAAACACGATTATATAAGTAGATGGAGTCTGCTCCTTAATTCTTGTTGCACATCACGGTACCATCGTTCCACGGAGAATAATAACAGAAACAAATCATCATCATCATCATCTGTTTACCCTCTAGGTTCGGCTTTTCCCTCGGACTCAGCGAGGGATCACACCTCTACCGCCTCAAGGGCAGTGTCCTAGAGCTTCAGACTCTTGGTCGGGGATACAGCTGGGGAGAATGACCAGTACCTCGCCCAGGCGGCCTCACCTGCTATGCTGAACAGGGGCCTTGTGGAGGGATGGGAAGATTGGAAGGGATAGGCAAGGAAGAGGGAAGGAAGCGGCCGTGGCCTTAAGTTAGGTACCATCCCGGCATTCGCCTGGAGGAGAAGTGGGAAACCACGGAAAACCACTTCCAGGATGGCTGAGGTGGGAATCGAACCCACCTCTACTCAGTTGACCTCCCGAGGCGAGTGGACCCCGTTCCAGCCCTCGTACCACTTTTCAAATTTCGTGGCTGAGCCGGGAATCGAACCCGGACCTCCGGGGGTGGCAGCTAATCACACTAACCACTACACCACAGAGGCGGACGCAGAAACAAATAATATATTAAATAGGAATATTAAATTATAACGTGAAGTTTCATCCAGTAATTTCTGTCTAGGGACAATTGTGGAGAAGTTTTCCATGCCTAGCCCATATAAATCTTGGGAGCTCCTTGTTAAGCTATGCAATTTATGCGCCTTGCTACTAAATGGTTCTCTTAAAAAGTACATTTCTATGCAAAACAGATCTCCGTCCGTAGGAATTTCCAATTCTGGAACAATAATATTTGATTCAAACCTGGAATTACCGCAGCTGTTGTGACAGGCGGAGACAACAGCTAAATCGATAGCTCGACGGCACGTGTCGACTACAGTACACAGAATGTAGCTAAAGAATACCGTGAGAAAAATTACATGTAACAGTTTCTTCAACAATAAGATCTGATTTAAATCTGCTTGGTCATTCAAGAGAGAATGTTGAATTTCTGCAGAATGACCTCGTACCCATGCTGGACGACACACTTCTTTACTAAAACTACGTATCCATCACTAAAGGCTGATTAACGTGGATCGAATAAGCGTCAGGTAACTCGAAAAAGTAACTGGAAGCAGGCAACTTGATTAGTAGTATACAGTTGTTCGAGCACTTGATCAGATATTTGAAGCATTAGCCAAGCCAGTCAAATTATTTGAATGGCACCCAAGTTCTTGTCCAAGCAAGGTTCTCCTTACCTCGCAAATTCTTACAAGAATGCAGAGAGGACGCCACACGTGCCTCGTATAAACACGTCATGGGAGTGTTGTTACTTTTTTATATTTTTTAATTTACATATTGGCGTTAGGCCTCGTAAGACCATGCGGTCAGCACTTACAGAGTGAGCATACAGTTATAGTACCTACATTTCGTGCCACTGAAGTTGGCAGTGGGGTATTTAACTTTACCAAGGAAGAGTACAGATGGTTCTGTTGTTGGGAGTACTTCTTACAGGACAGTATGATGTGGTTCAAGTTGGCTATTTCTCCAGGGTCTTCTGGGAAGTGAGGGTTATCGAAGACCTTGATCCTGTGAAGATAGCATCCATGCCCCAGATGCATTATAATTAAAGATGAAAAGTGACTGCGAGTTAATTTCAATTTCTTGAACCGTATTCGCGTTGGTATGGTGGGCTGAATTTTATTATAGTGCTTTCCTCTTGAAAGCTGTGACATTTTCCAGTAATCAGACCATTCCCTGTAGACCTGTTGTTTGATTATGGGCATGAAATCAGAATATTGTGACTGTTTGTAAAGGCGGAGTTCACAAGTTGTGGCTCCTTTCGCTAGCTGGTATATTATCTCGTTCATCATTATACCAGCGTGGCCTTTAATCCACAGGAGATGCACTTCCTGGGCTTCTTTCTGTACGGTATAGATTATGTTCAAAATGCCTAACATAAACTGGTGCGAAGACAGGTCCCAACGAGAATTTTGTAGCTGTTGAAGAGCACATTGTGAGTCAGAAAGTACCTATTAGAATTTTGCGGAAGTGACGAAGTCTATAGCTAATGGCTCAGTGGAGTGTTGTTACTTGTGTGTCTAGGTCTTCTTTATGGTTGAGGTTTCTTTACTAAAATGTAGATGGCGGAGATAATTTTTGCATTGGTTGAGTTATGTCAATAAAATAAGTGCCTGTTAAATGTGACAAGTAGGTCTATTAGTTTTTTTGCTAGTGGTTTAACGTAGCACTAATTAATCGAAGGGCCGGGTTGAGTGGCTCAGACGGTTAAGGCGCTGGCCTTCTAACCCCAACTTGGCAGGTTCGATCCTGACTCAGTCCGGTTGTATTTGAAGGTGCTCAAATACGACAGCCCCGTGTCGGTAGATTTACTGGCACGTAAAAGAACTCCTGCAGGACTAAATTCCGGCACCTCGACGTCTCCGAAGACCTTAAAAAGTAGTTAGTGGGACGTAAAGCAAATAACATTATTATTATTATTATTATTATTATTATTATTATTATTTATTAATCGAAGGATTTCGGCGACGAAAAGATGGGGAAAGGCTTGGATTAGGAAAGGAGTATCCATGGCCTGAATAAGGATACAAGTGTGAAATCATGGAAAACCATCTTCAGAGCTACCGATGGTGAATTCGAACCCACCATCTGCCGAAAGGAAGTTCATAGATACGCAACAACCGTACGGGTAACTCGCTCGGTATAACAAGTGTTCAGTACAGGGAAATGAAAGTAAAACTTTCTTCTCTCCCTTGAATAACCTGACTACATGGAGTTAAAATCATTGTGATCTCCGTGGTTAGAGTTGTTTACAACATGCCGGGTGAACCAGCTACGCGTAATTTTTCTTGAACATATGCGATTTGCTAGGAATTGAATGTCTCATTTTACGCAAAATGTTACAGCCCTTTTATGTACACATAGCCTGATTTTAGCGTTCATGTACAAGAGGCAGTAATTGAGGCCCGTCTTAAACACACTGTACTTTTTCGTATAGTACGAAGTCTATTTCTGTAATATTTTTTATGAAATGTTACTGTACTGAACAAACTACATCCATCCCTATAGCTGCCACTAGAGAACTGCGTATCTGATTGGTCCAAGTAGCCATTTATTTTTTAGAAAGAATAGTGGAGTATTATAACTGAAGGTGTGATTTGCAAGCAATTACTGTACATACTATTCACCACCATTTCGTACAGTGTCGTCACATCAGTTGATACAAAAATATGTATTACTTTCAAACTATGATGTAAACAATGGTACGTAAATGGTATACGCTAGACGTGATATCTTACACAATGACATTACTGCTGTTAGACCTTTCAATAAAGTATAAAAGCTAACAAACAAGCATGTTTTCGAAATGAGAACATAGATCTCCGAATGACTACGGAGCTATAAGGCACAAAGCTTCAAACAACTGCGTGGAATTATTCATGGTAGATAGGTGGCTTCTCAGAGCAGTACAAACTAGAGTCTTTCATAAACTAGTTCAGACTCCATCCGAATTGGGACGGCCAGCGAACATAATACGACGGTTGTACTCGGCCAAACATTTCATAGTGGACCAATCTTTCCCCAGAGTGTATCATTACTTAACAAACAACACCGCGTATCTCAGAATGCAGTCAAATGCGGCCGTTCAATATCGCGTAACTAACAAGGACAAATACGTAATTAAAAAACAATCAGTCACTACTGATCTGCACTTAGGGCAGTCGCCCGGATGGCAGATACCCTATATGATGTTTTCCTAGTCTTTTCTTAAATGATTGAAAAAAATTGGAAATTTATCGAACATCTCCTTTGGTAAGTTGTTCCAATCCCTAACTCCTCGTCCTATAAACGAATATTTGCCCCAACTTTTTCTCTTGAGTTCCAACTTTATCTTCATGTTGTGATCTTTCCTGCTGTTAAAGACACCACTCAAACTTATTCGTCTATTAATGTCATTCCACGTAATCTCTCCACTGACAGCTCAGGACATATCACTTAGTCGAGCACCTCGTCTCCTTTTTCCCAAGTCTTACCAGCCCAAACTTTGCAACATTTTTGTAACGCTACTATTACTTACGGTACTTACAGGGGTTAGACAAGGCTGTAATCTTTCACCTTTGCTGTTCGTAGTTTACATGGATCATCTGCTCAAAGGTATAAAATGGCAGGGAGGGATTCAGTTAGGTGGAAATGTAGCAAACAGTTTGGCCTATGCTGACGACTTGGTCTTAATGGCAGACTGTGCCGAAAGCCTGCAGTCTAATATCTTGGAACTTGAAAATAGATGCAATGAATATGGTATGAAAATGAGCCTCTCGAAGACTAAATTGATGTCAGTAGGTAAGATATGCAACAGAATTGAATGTCAGATTGGTGATACAAAGCTAGAACAGGTCGATAATTTCAAGTATTTAGGTTGTGTGTTTTCCCAGGTTGGTAATATAGTAAGTGAGATTGAATCAAGGTGTAGTAAAGCTAATGCAGTGAGCTCGCAGTTGCGATTAGCAGTATTCTGTAAGAAGGAAATCAGCTCCCAGACGAAACTATATTTACATCGGTCTGTTTTCAGACCAACTTTGCTTTACGGGAGCGAAAGCTGGGTGGACTCAGGATATCTTATTCATAAGTTAGAAGTAACAGACATGAAAGTAGCAAGAATGATTGCTGGTACAAACAGGTGGGAAGAATGGCAGGAGGATACTCGGATTGAGGAGATAAAGGCTAATTTAGGAATGAACTCGATGGATGAAGCTGTACGCATAAACCGGCTTCGGTGGTGGGGTCATGTGAGGCGAATGGAGGAGGATAGGTTACCTAGGAGAATAATGGACTCTGCTATGTAGGGTAAGATAAGTAGAGGTAGACCAAGACGACGATGGTTAGACTCGGTTTCTAACGATTTAAAGATGAGAGGTATAGAACTAAATGAGGCCACAACACTAGTTGCAAATCGAGGATTGTGGCGACGTTTAGTAAATTCTCAGAGGTTTGCAGACTGAACGCTGAAAGGCATAACAGTCTATAATGATAATGTATGTATGTATGCATTGTACCAGGAAAAGTTCGGGGCGTAAGGCATGAGAAGGATCTCAGGTAGTGGAAGTTGGTTTTTGGAGCCGGTACAGAGCAGGATAGACTCGCAGGGCGAATAATAGATGGTTATATCTTTTTCAAACAATTTATTAACAATATTAATTAATTCACCACCCTGCAATGTTGATATAGGATTCAAATAATATGTCGAAATCAAAAAGGTTAACGTAAATCTTCTTGAGTGCAATTTGTGAAAATAAATAAATCTCACAGATCCTATAGTCTTTTGCGAAAACACAAAGTGTCAGTTTTTCACCTAAAGTCTTTCTAAGTATTATGACATGACATGAACACATTTATAATTGAAAATAAGAATTTGAACTTCTGTTGGGAGTTTCTCAGTTTGTTAGCCTTGAAACATAGAACACTTGAGACTCCTAAAGTCTTTATCATTAAAAGATGAATTTTGAGTAATGATGGAGAACTACGAAGTATCGTCACACGCAGCACTGGGTAAATCACTGTTCAAGATTGGTAAGAAAAAGAAAAGTCAGTCAGTTTGTGACTACTCACTTATTAAAGAAAATTTGGCTTACAAATACTGATGAGAATCTGGAACATTCCGCGGGTGCGGATGATGACTCGAACTTGAAGTTCCACGAAGAAACCACGTTGACGTCATAGATGAAATGATGTTGAAGGTAGTGAAGGTAGTATTGACAGATGCTATCGTTCACTGTTAAACACAGTCCAATTCGTATGTTAATTTTAGGACGTCAATTGAATGATCACAGTCCTTGTTGCAAAAAAAAAACAACACTATTTTAAATCGTCACTGTGAACGTCCAACACAATGCAAATACGTAATATTTCTCATTACCGTCTCTGACCACAGTCTTTGAATCGTTATCCTGACTGATAACACTGATTCTCTAATGTTGATAGAACTATATTATGTTAGAAAAGGTTCTTAACTTTCACTAAGTTTATCACTGTAACACGTCATGTCCTAATATGGCACATAAATAAAGAGACACAGTCCAAGGATGTGCTATGTTAGAAAATAAGTTCTAGAGTAGTTAGGGTTACTGTACACGACAGTTTCTGTTGGTAATTTAATATTGTGTGAAATTAATTAAGTCCACACGTCGAAATGTCTGTAAAGTATATCGTCGTCGCGGCACAATAGACTACTTACGGTGCGACGTCCTTTTTCAAGTACGATGGCGATTTACTATCCCGTAATTTCGTCTCCGCGAAACACGACGGAAAGTACTGTTTTCGAGACTGCACGAAGATACTATGCGAGGGCCAGTCTCCCCTCTCTCTTACTCATACACATACTACACTGCTAAACTGGACTGCTTGCAATGAACTGAACTCAACTCAACACCACCACCTGTTAACCTTGACCCAGTGGCATATATAGCTGGCGCTGGGAGGGGTAGTTTCTCTCGGCCATGTGACCGTGAGTGCGTAATTTCTGTTAGATTTTAAATCATTATAACTCAGCAACCATGGGATGGATTAATTTGAAATTCACAGGGATTAATTTTTATGACGTCCGCTACAATTTAGCGTTTGTTCCATTAAAATTGATACAGGCGTTGAAAACTTGCGAAAAGAAAGATATTTTCGAGAAATATCTCTAGGGGAGGTGAGCTTTGAACGGTAGGTGACGTCACTTGACTCCGCCTAGCGCACTCGTGGAGTCTGGTACATACTGGAACATTCTTTTACTTAGATGTTCATACGTCGGACGGATCTTATATGCTGGAACAACATTTCTTTTGCTATGGACCAGGACCTAGGCTTTCCTGGTACATCATGTATGTATGTATGTATGTATGTATGTATGTATGTACTATTTTATTGGAAATCACCGAACAAAGAGAGCTTTTCTTTGGATTTTTCCAGTTCTTGAATCAAGTAACCCTGGTGAGAGTCGCATACATTGGAACCATACTCTAGATGGGGTCTTACCAGAGACTTATATGCCCTCTCCTTTACATCCTTACTACAACTCCTAAATACCTGCATAATCATGTGCAGATATCTGTAACCTTTATTTACAATCCCATTTATGCGATTACCCCAGTGAAAACCTTTCCTTGTATTAACACCTAGGTACCTACAATGATCCCCAAAATGAACTTTCACCCTAACACAGTTAAGCTATTTCATGAGGAGAGACTAATTCTTAAGACTTCTGGAGTATTTTTACAGTTTTATAATGTTTCTTTCCCTCTGGATGAAATTAGAATGTTGTACTTAGGTGGTACTGGTTCTTAAATTACGATATAGATTATGTCCACAGGAATTTGTACTTCCTAACCCGTTACTCTAAAATCAATGTAACCTGGGTCTCTTTTCTTGTTCTAAAGCATTTATAGTGCACTTCTTGTATTCTTACTGTGATAATAAAATTAATTAATGACTAGCGTATAATAAATTAAAGAAAATCTCATTAATACTTAATAGGAATTAACACAGAAATGAACACTACATCGTATGACTATTTGTTGTTGTTGTTGTTGTTGTTGTTGTTGGTGTGGTGGTGGTGGTGGTATGATTTACGGTAAACAAAGGACGGAACATAAACAGACTCGGCCCGATTTTACATACTCTGTCTTAGTATACAATACTGCTTTACAGGTACGTTTGGCGGCTTGCATATACAGCCGGGCGTCAGCCTGTGGTTTTCACATACGGCCATCCAGATCTCTAATAGTACAAACTCTTCTTTACTCATGCATTTTTATTCTATATTCGGGAAGGTTATACTAGTTTCCACTAGGGTACAGCAAATGGAAAACCAGGGATCACTAGAGGATAAATTAAAAGAGTTTGTGCAATGCAGTTTGTGATAACTATCTCGGTTTAAGAGAGGTACGATTCTTCAATACACTCGGTGTTTGCAGCAAGACGAAAGCTTTGGATGGGACAACTCAGGAAGTTAAATTAGTCAAACAAAAACGCGAGGCAAGAATAGGAACCTGGAACTTAAGGACCTTGTTACAGAGTTGAAAATTAAAAACAGAAATGTACAGACTGAGTATGCATGCTCTGGGTTTATTAGAAATGAGATGCGTCAAGGCAGGGGACTTCTGGAGTTTCCACTAGGGTACAGAAGATGGAAAACCAGGGATCACCAGAGGATAAAGTAAAAGAGTTTGCGCAATGCAGTGAAAGAAAAATACTAGTTAGAATTGACACTAGACCAGGGACATCTATGATTATCCAAGTGTGTAAATGCTTACAACTACAATTGAAAGTACTGACAAGATAGAGAAGACGTGCGAAGAACTCAATAACAACACTGAAAAATAAATAGTAGAAATATGCCATTATTCTGGGAGAAGAGGATGCAATCGATGATGATAAAATGGAAGGCAGTATTGTAAGAAGACTTGGACTGGGGAAAAGAAATTTTAGAAGTGACGGATTAGTCGAAATTTGTACTAGAAATAAATCAGTTATAACGAACACGCTGTTTGAATATCATACCAGAAGATGTTACTCATGAGAAGCCCTAGTGACATTCGCGGAGCACCAATAGATTATGTCCTTATAAGACAGAGGTTTCTTTCATTCCAGCAACACTCTCCAATATCATTTCATTTCATCTGTCATTCATTAATCATTGCCCCAGAGGAGTGCGACAGGCTTCGTCAGCCGACACAATTCCTATCTTCGCCGCTAGACGGGACTTCAATCACTCTATTCCTGACCCGGTCGAATGACTGGAAACAGGCTGTGAATTTTCATTCATTTTCAAAACAGAGGTTTAGAAACCAAGTGGTTACAGAAATGGTATGGGAACGAGAGAAGCAATTGTAGCATTAAAATAGATAACAGAGAAGCGTCTGCGGGAAGTTCCAACAACATGTATTGCTCTTGTTGATCTAGAAAATACTTTCGACAACGCTAATACTGGAAAAAGATTTTTAGTATTCTACACAAAAATCTAAAAAGATACTCGCGGCAGTGGACCAAGTAATAAACAGCGAATATAACATAAAGATAACGAACATAATTTCTAGGTATCTATTGTGTAGTCGAAATGAAGAGGATCCAATCAGAATAATATTTGAAAATAATGTCCTCCAGAAATTAAAATAATACAGATATTTGGGAAGCAAAATTATTAGCGATGGGCGATGTTGTAAGGAAATTAGAAATAAACTGTCCAAATAGATGTTAACAAAAAGAAAAACCTCTTCACTTCAGTCAATATCAGTTTTACGATAAGAAATAATTTGATGAAGATATATGCAGTACGTGGAGCATTGGTGTCCACGAGACGAATCATGGACAATAGACGAAAAATGAAGAAAACGCTCCTAGCATTTAGGACATGGTGCTGAAGAATAATACTTAAGATAAGTTGGAGAAACAAGGTAACTAACGTGGACGTTCTTAGAAGATCTCAGGAGGCCAGAAGTTTAACTTAAATTGTAGCAGAGCTAAATTAATAGGGCATATATTCAGACATGATAGCTTGTTGAAGAGATTAACGGAAGGAAAAATAGAAGCAAGGAATCACATAGGAAGACCTCGTTTAGACTCCTTCAGGTAGATCATCGATGATATGGAAGCACAGGGAAGCGAAAAGAGTATAGAATTACTGCCAGCCCCTCTCTGGTCTGTTAACCATCAGTGAGTGTGTGAGTGTGTGTATGTGTGTGTGTGTGAGAGAGAGAGAGAGAGAGAGAGAGAGAGAGAGAGAGAGAGACGAACATAATGGTGGATATTTCTATAGTTATTCCTTTCCTTTTTTAAGCATCTTTCTTTACCCTCACCGCGTCCATAACACTCCCAAATCTCCTGGCCAGAGAGAAGGTATTGTGTTTTACGTGGCTCATCCCAACTCCTCAGAGTGGGGTTTAAGTACTTTCAGTAGGGTAGGACGTCCCAAACCTAACTACTTCAGACATGTTTTAGTCCATATCAGAAAATGTAGTATATTGGAAATACTGTATCACTGGAGATGGATAAGTAATGACACACATGAATTGTCGAAATCCCAAATAGTAAACACTGCGCATGCGAAAGGACGCAAAACACTGTTTAACGTTGGCGCAGACCGAGGGATTGGTATTCGATGTAAGTCGACCGTTATCGTTTCTCATTATTACATCCGTAATCCGGCGTGTAAAATGCGAACATCTATCGTCACAGCGAATGCTAAATAGTTGGCATATATTCGAAAATAGTCAAAGTAACGGTTGTTTCCATAGGAAGACAATGACACAAGTAATACACATATGAGGTGTCCGTAGCTCCAGCGGCAGCGCGCCGGCCTCTCACCACTGGGTTCCGTGGTTCAAATCCCGGTCACTCCATGTGAGATTTGTGTTCGACAAAGCGGAGGCAGGACAGGTATTTTCCGGGTACTCCGGTTTTACCTGTCATCTTTCATTCCAGCAACACTCTCCAGTATCATTTCATTTCATCTGTCATTCATTAATAATTGCCTCAGAGGAGAGCGACAGGCTTCGGCAGCCGACACATTTTCTATCCTTGCCGCTAGATGGGGCTTCATTTATTTCATTCCGGACCCGGTCGAATGACTGGAAACAGGCTGTGGATTTTCATTTCAATACACATATGGCTTCACGCCAAGTGTCCAGCTCCTGAAGCCCGAGGTCGAAGGTTCGAACCTCACCGCGACAGTTCACGTAACATTTCACCTACAATCATTCGATTCTACTATTACTGACATGAACTCACTTTTTTTTTCCTCTTTCCACGTGCATTTGGATACGAGTTACGATGCTGCTCCTGCTGTTGCTGCTGCTGCTGCTGCTGCTGCTGCTGACGACGACGACAACGACGATGTTGATGATAATCGTATGGTCACACCTACCATTAGCAGGTATTTTGACTTGACGCCATCTAGGTTGCTTGCACGTCAATTTCGACCATATGGCAGAGTAAACCGGATCTTTCTTGGGTGATTAGGTATGACAGAGTATACAGTATGATTAATTCTGTCGGGCAAACACCAATGTATAATTGGAGATCTTTTACATGCCAACGTCCTACGACATGCTTTTCCTGCCATTCAGGCATCCAACTACGTTTGAACCCACAGTCTTAGAATATCGAGGCCAAAAGTCTACCCTGATCCACAGAGAGATCACCGGTTTGAGGAGTAGTCGGTAGTCGGAGGGTCATTGGGAAGGAGGCCATGACAAAGGACCACGAAACTTCTGTCGTCAGTTGAGAAAATGCATCTCGACCGACGTGAGCTTGGTATAAGCTATGGCAAATTCTATGTAAACCTGTGTCAAAGGTCTAGACTCTTTAGATTTTCATGCTGAGGCTTGATCAATCGCGATGCCGCTGGTTTCTTGAAGTGCATCCGCGGCCGGTTAATTGCTCATTAATATATTGGTAGTTTGGAGAATTCGTTGCTTCCTTTCACTCCAGAAAGTTACCCCCAAGAATTCGTTTTCCAGTAGGATAACCATCCGACGCACCAAGCCGAATTCGTTCAGGCATTCCCCTTAACTTCCCGATTAGATGTGGAAAACGTAAATATGAAAATAGCACATGAAACAAGTGTACAAAGGACGATGATTGAACAACGATGCCAATAAGCTTTGAAGAATTCACGTCCGAGTTCTCGTTACTCGTTGTAATTAGTGCAATAGTGATTGTTTACAAAAAAGTGTACAAGGCACAGATACTGTGTGCACCATGCACATCTTACAGCGCTGTCGCTTTCACAAGTATTACATTGATTATAGGAAGGCTCTTCTTTGAAACAATAATCGACTGGATTAACAAAATGTGAAGGTTTCTTGTTAACATAGCCACATTTGTACCAACTGTACTGCCACATGCTACGAAAAGGCGGAGAGGAGAACTGGTTGTGCGTCAAAGATTGCACTTTTAAAAGGTATGTATCTTGATGTCTAACGAGTTTAACAAAATTAAATCGTACAAAATACGTATAAATTGCTTCCAAATGCGGAAGCCCAAAACATCTAGCGGCTGGATAAGTCCAGTGGCTCCTTTCGGAATTGTTTGAACATTAATGATTTTCTTACTCCCAATTTTAGCATTTAAAATATTTTCTTCTTTCTGTCCGGTCCAGGAATCGAGAACTAAAACACTGTACTCTGGTACTAGCTCACAATAAACATTCCGTAACCATTTCTGTACAAGTTCTTTGGTCAGTTTTCCAGACTTTGAAGGCAAAGTGTACACATTTGGTGCGGTAAATAGTTTTTTTTTCTATATTAGGACCAAATTTGCCATTTTCTTCTTTCAACACCACTAGCAACTTCAGCAGGAGTTCTCCATCTACCGAAATTATTGGCTGTATTGTGTAGCTATGAGTAGTGAATTCATAGATTGTGCTTCCGCTAATACGACTTTTTCTCCTCGTTCATTATGGGTCCTGGCAGAATGGAACTCTTCATGAAAACCAGACTGATCAGTATTAAACACGCACTCTGGGCCGTGACTTTCTATTAATTGCGACACTTCTTCAACAAACAGTGTCTTCTTGTTCAAATTGGTACTTTTAGATACGAATTTGCAAATTTTTCTTGATCCAATTTTGAATTTCTTTTTAAAACTCGTTACCCAGGAAACGTGTCGTAGTTAACTAGACAAGCGTACTTTAAGGCCCATATTATAATATTTATATCGTGAACAATTTTGTTTCGTTGTCTACTTTCTTTGAACTTTTGATAAGTCTTCTTCGTAACAATTTTTTTTTTTTCTCCCAATGTGCCACCGTTTTCCAGTTGTTGCTCCCACCTGTAAAGCTCTTGCCGGAACTTTAATTTACAAAACGTGTGTTTCACTGATGCGAAGCTCCTCTGTTTCCCACCTTTGTTTCGCCAATATTCGACGACCTTCTTCTTATAAGTTATTGGGATTAGGCATCGTTCGGCCGTTGTTGTGGATGCAGGGTTAGGAGCAACATTTTTGGAGACGAGGTCAAATAACGGTGTTTCAATATAGTCTTCCTCGAAATCAAAGTCATCATCTGACATATCCAATGTGCCATCCAGTTCCACTGCCATATCGGTATCCAAAACCCTGTCGGCAATTAGACCTGTAAAACGGAGACAAGTACGCAATTCCTGTGAACGCTTGTTTTTCTCGTAAAAGTAAATATATATAAATACATTGATCTACTTACGATATAATTCCAATCCCAAATTCCTTTCATCTTCAGAAAATAGGGTGTCTTTTTTGTCACACTCTGCAAAACAATTCTGAAGGCACACTACTACATTCCACGGATTGAATGACTTCTGTAGTGCGCGTTTTTTGTATCTAGGTGTAAAACATCAGTTATTACCATACATGGTTAAAGTAAATATACAGTCACCATTCATAAAAATGACTATAAGAACGTCAGATTTTACCTGTCATTGTAAGAACGTTGTCTCATCGGACGACTAATCAATGTGCACATCTTGATCTGCTTTGACGTTTCTAATCGGGAAGATACGAGGTATGTGCGAAGTGCGGTGTAGTAAAGAAGAGTGGCCGGGAGGGTGGGGGGTGGGTGGTCATTCATTCGACTCGAGCGAGCAGCCCGACTATACGCTGCTCACGTCCGCTGCTTCGCTCCTCCCTCCCTCTCCGCCGCACCCAGATACTCCCGCGGCACTTCTAATTTTACGACTATTTATTTGTTCTATTTTGGCGTTTAATCTTGCTCTGGGGACATGCAGTTTTCACCTTAGCATTCTACTGCCTCCCACGAATATTCCTACCAAATTTCAACCGAATCCGAGTGAAACACATGTATGTGTTCCCTCGTTAGATTTGTCTTAACCGTTTTCAAACAACTTTGAAATTTGTCGAATATTTTCCTTGATAATTTATTCCATTTTACTCCTCATCCTATAAATGAATATTGAATTCCACCGTTATCTTCACGGTATGAATATTATTATCTTCCCTACTTTTCAAAGCTCTGCCCAAGCTTATTCGTCTACTAATGCCATTCCACGCCATCTCTCTACAGATTATTATTATTATTATTATTATTATTATTATTATTATTATTATTATTATTATTATTATTATTATTATTATTCAGCCGCTTTACCCACAGTTGTGGGGTCGCTGGTGCGAACTGTGCCGCACATGTGGACTTAGCCCTGTTTTATGGCTGGATGCCCTTCCTGACGCCAACCCTATGTGGAAGGATGCAATAACCATTGCGTGCTTTTGTGGTGGTTCATAGTGTAGTGTGCTGTCTGAATATGAAGAGGTAAGTGTTGGGACAAAGACAAACACCCAGTCCCCGAGCCAGAAGGATTAATCAAACGCGATTAAAATCCCTGACCGGGACCTTCTGAAACGAAGGCCTCAACGCCGATCATTCAGCCAAGGAGTCGGACTACGCCATCTCTCCACTGATGGCTCGAAACATACCACATAGTCGAGCATTTCGTCTCCTTACTCCCAAGTCTTCCCAGTCCAAAGTTTTGCAATATTTTCATTCCACTAGTCTACTCAGACGATATTTAACAACTTTAAGTCGCTGTTGGCAGTATATCTTAGGCTACTGGACAATGAATGCTCTTGCTTACAGCTCCGTAATCAACCATTAACCATTAACTAACGTCGTAATGGTACACCTATTATACTTGGTTGACTGAAAGAGCAACGACTATTTTCCGACATTATTGACCTGTCCTCTTCTACAGGTAATTGCCTTGCCATTAAGATAACAATACAATGGAGATGACTGGTTCGGAGATCATTGTCGAACCGCAGATCACAACTGCCGCCAAATAGCCCATATTTTCTACGTAGGAATCTTTGAAGTCTCCGATAAGGCATGTTGTATTCATATTTTGCAACTACGCTTCCGGTTAATTCAGTGTATAGCCAAGATAGGAACACATAACAGGATAATCACAATAACAAGTCGCTGTGGGAAAAGGAAAAAAGTGAAATAGCGTATGACTTTTAGGGCCGGGAGTGTCCGAGGACATGCTAGCCCGCCTGGTGGCCATGATCGTTAAGACGCTGAAGTCTAAAACGGTCTAACACCGAGGTTAGCCGGTTCGAGTCCCGTTGGTCGAAAAAAAATTCACCATCAGAATGTTGGCCGGCAGGGTAGGGGAGGTGGTGGTATACAATTCCTAATCACTAGATTGCGTGCCA
Organism: Anabrus simplex; assembly: GCF_040414725.1. Lineage (NCBI taxonomy): Eukaryota > Metazoa > Arthropoda > Insecta > Orthoptera > Tettigoniidae > Anabrus > Anabrus simplex. The sequence continues at coordinate 325,856,577 of NC_090268.1, forward strand.
AAAGCCTGGATTAAATTCCAAACCTCTCCGCAGTGCTCATATGGAGTGAGGGCATATGACGCTGTTGATGGTGATTCGTCCGTCGGATGGGGACGTTAAGCCTTGAGCAGACCCCTTGGTGCTATTCGGCCGGCACCGGGTTTCACCCTCTCCCTACTATCATATATCACGTCATTCATTTCATCTCTCATTAACTCCTCTGATGAGGTTGACGTCAGGAAGGGCATCCGGTCATAAAAAAAACCGCCACGACAAATTCATCTCACCTCATACCCGACCCCGTAGGGAAACAGGACAAGGGTTGGACAAAAAAAAAAAAAGTGTCCGAGGACACGCTCAGCTCTCCAGGTGCAGGTCTTTTGATTTGACTCCCGTAGGCAACCTGCGCGTCGTGAGGAGGATGAAATGACGAAGAAGGCGACACATAAATCTAGTCCCCGTACAAGCGGAATTAACCAATGATGGTTAAAATTACCGACCCTATCGGGAATCGAACCCCGGACTCCTGTGACAAAAGGCCAGCACGCTCACCATTTAGCTATGGAGTCGAACTGGAAAGAGGAAGAAACCTTAATATGAAACAAGGACAAACACACAAACACACACAAAGAAAGGGAAACGACAGTCTCCATGAGTTCATTTGCTTCGAAGGTCTCAACGTTGTCCGTTCAGCCAAGGAGTCAGACAATAATAATAATAATAATAATAATAATAATAATAATAATAATAATAATAATAATAATAATAATAGTCCGCCTCTGTGGTGTAGTGGTTAGCGTGATTAGCTGCCACCCCCGGAGGTCCGGGTTCGATTCCCGGCTCTGCCACGAAATTTGAAAAGTGGTACGAGGGCTGGAACGGGGTACACTCAGCCTCGGGAGGTCAACTGAGTAGAGGTGGGTTCGATTCCCACCTCAGCCATCCTGGAAGTGGTTTTCCGTGGTTTCCCACTTCTCCTCCAGGCGAATGCCGGGATGGTACCTAGCATAAGGCCACGGCCGCTTCCTTCCCTCTTCCTTGCCTATCCCTTCCCATCTTCCCATCCCTCCACAAGGCCCCTGTTCAGCATAGCAGGTGAGGCCGCCTGGGCGAGGTACTGGTCATTCTCCCCAGTTGTATCCCCGACCAAGAGTCTGAAACTCCAGGACACTGCCCTTGAGGCGGTAGAGGTGGGATCCCTCGCTGTGTCCGAGGGAAAAACCGACCCTGGAGGGTAAACAGATGATGATGATGATGATGATGATAATAATAATAATAATAATAATAATAATAATAATAATAATCTATTTATATAAAATAAGAGTTTTGTCTGTACATTGCTTAGAATTTCGAAAGAATGGTGTTTCTGTATCGGTCATGTCCATAGTAACAAGGAAATGCACATTTTACTTTTCTGTAATTTTTCTGTCTGTCTGTCAGTCTATCTGTATGTCTGTCTGTACACGCATCACGAGAAAACGGCCGAAGAGACTGTAATGAAAATCGGTATGTGAAGTCGGGGGGTGAACCTCTACAATTGAGGCTATAAATAACTTTACTCACGCTGAGGGAAATGGTAGTTTAGGGGAAGACCTAAAATTTAATTCTCAAATATTGACATTATTAGTGGTCCTATCGATAAGTAGGCCTACTATATAACTAAAGTTATATAGAATGAAATTTCCGATCATTTATGTCATACATTGTTACCGTATTGGCTTTGATAACACAGTTATTCATGAATTTGTATTTTTGTTACCAAGTCCATATCAACGCTGAGCCACGAGAAAATGGGTTAACAGAAGTTAATGAAAGTCGGTATATAGAGTCGGGGAATAAGAAACTACAGTCAAGTTATAAACAATTGTAATCGCCCTGTATGAAACTGTAGTTTAGGGAAAGGCGTCTAAATTTTAATTTATAAATACCGGTACCTATGTTATTGGTCCTATCGAAAAGAACTACATAATAAAAGTTACAGGGAATACAATTTCCAACCATTTATGTTTTATTCAATTTTACCGTACCGACTATGATAAGAGTGGTACTTCAGAGTCGGAAGAAAACTAAATGTGAAGGCCTACAATATTGAAAGCGCATAATATCGATCAACAATAACATTACATTGATCATTGTGGTTATGTTCTTTGTCTTTTATGCTGCTGCTCAACTCCGATAGATGGGATTAGTCTACTGATGCGTACCGAATATAACAGCTTGACTTAATATTGGCGGGAAATAGCTGGGGAGTTAGAAAATTTTCTTCTTTAGCATGTCATTCTTCTGGTTCATACATTTTCTGGTACCGTACTGCTGGTATGTAACTCACTGGTTCATCGTAGTATTTTTCAGCTATTCGATCCCTACTCTGACGGGCTGTTTTGAATGAGCAGTGTGCACTGTTAAGGAAGAGGCTTACTTAGTAGTAGTAGTAATAGTAGTAGTAGTAGTATGACCTGGTCTAGAATTACAATTTAGACATATTCCAAATTATAGCACCAAAATTCACTAAATAACTCAAAATTCAACCCTGAAAAGAGCCGTTTCTTAAAAAGAGCTTCTTCCGCTTCACTTTTATTAAATTATACATTCATTTTATTCAAAATTATCAGTGAAGAGGGCGTTTCTCCTCTGGCTTGGAGGAAAAAATTGCCTCCTAGTCAGATAGATTTTTCCGCCGCCAGTGTAGTGAATCGATATTTTGCGACTCATTAAATACTCCTAGGAAACAGATTAGTAAAAGGGCATAGATTTTGCCCTGGGACTCTCCACTATTCGACCCTTCCGCCCCCCCCCACCCCCGAAAGAAGACTAAGAGTGTTCACGGGTCATGGCTGTCTGCGGCCTGGTCATTCCAGCTCTGGAACTTTGGACTATAGATCGGCAGCGTAGTACTGTTCGTTAAAAGTGAGAAAATGTGTGGTTTTTCATTTGATCAAGTATTTCATGTGAAATCATTGCTTTTAAGGGAACCAGGGACACATTTTCTAATTTTCCACAATTTTTGAGCAATCACAATGAAATTGATATGGAATATGTAGGACTATTATGAAAAGAATATATCTTAATTTCAACTTAATATCCTTATTAGTTCATGAGATATGATGTACTTTGTGTTTATGACACTCGCGAAACAGGCAACTTTCAGAAAGTTCCCTGCGGGATGGACTTTTACCTGAGAGTTTGAAAACTTGTGAAATGATTCTTCCTTATAATACAAAACAACTCTAGGATGGAATTTTTGATTCACCCTATGTTTCTCAATTAACTCCTGTTTCAATTTTTAAATTTTATTTCATGTAATTTTCCAGTAATTTTCTGTACATTTTGCCTTATAAAATGAGTATGTTGAAGAAGAATGCAAAATCCATCCTACAATTTCTTTGTTAGGTCACATAGAAGCTACATACCGACTTTGGTAAATATAGGTTTAGATTTGACCCGCATGGAACACTGCAGGTTACAAAAAATGGTGTTTTGAGTTAAATGAATTTTAGTTCTAAAACCATTAAAAATTTTCATAATGGCCTTTCCAAATCTCTTAAAATTCACCAACACTATAACTCCTACCCTCCCGTTTCTTCTTGGCTTCCTCCCTGTGTACCTTGAGGATTGTCAGTTCTTTCCTGGCTGTTTTCTTTTGTTGTGTGACTGACTGCTAACTGTAAAATTTTCTTCTTCCATCTCCTTGTGTGGCAAGTTTGTTGGATACTGGTGAAAGTTTATAATTCCTTATAACCATTTTCATTTCTTGTGTTGCACTACATCACATGTATTCTGCAACTGCATTAGAAACAGCTATTCCAAGTCTTTTTGAGGACAAAGAGGTCTCTTTTGGGCACATTTTCCATTTACATGCATGAAGACTTTCATTGCATTTTGAGTAGCCCCTCTACAACATCTAGACAGAAGTTCTGTTGATGCCAGCCTTTGGTATACAGGCACAATTTTCAGCAGCATTGCAGTTGTGAACTTAACTGACATTTTTTGTGGGTTTTGAGGGGTTTGTCCAGTTGCGATACTCTTGTTGTAGAAGCACCATGATTCAGATCCTAAAAGGCATTTCTTATGCTTAGGATCTTCATCTGTGGAGGAGTAATGGTATAGTGAGGCATATATTGCAGATTTCATATTATCTGTTGAAGGAATATTTGGACATATTGCCTGCCTATAATAATTTGTGAGCTTCACAATAGTTGCTTCTTTCAAACTTCCAGGCCCCCTTCCACCAAGTGTAGTTCCTTTTACTTTCCACTCTTTCACCAAATTCCTCAAACCAGTCCCCATCCTTTTTGCAACATGGTTAATGCACTCTTCTTTCTTCAATTGTACATCTGGTCAATATACTGCTTTATTTAAAAGATGGAGAAATGTTTTGGCATCCTTATCAGAAAGCGCAGTTGTGTAGCGCATGCCACATTCTTCCACTGATCTTTTTCATAAAATATCAGCTGCAAATACTTCCATTGCTACAAATGATCCCTCATAATTCCTCGAGCATTCCCCACATGCTTTATGACCTTCCAGCCATATATTATATTCTGGAGAATCATCACCCAGTTCCTGAGCAGTTACAACACAGATGTGACAATATTTAGATAACACATGGTAATCTATAACTAATCCACTCAGAATGTGAATCACTATGCCAATGCCATAGAGAGATGTATGGCCACGCTTGTGCCATGTTCCATCAACTGATACAGCAATGTCAAGCACTTGTTTACCTACATTGGATGGATCTACTTCCTCATGATTTGATATAATATTCACTAAAAATTTCCCACAACCTTGCTTGCAATTCACGAAACTGACCAAAACAAACCCGATAGTAAACAAGGAAGTGTATAGGCTGATGTCAGGCTGTCCACTAACTTATTAAATATATCATTTGATTACAACTCTCAAACATATTAAAATACTACTTCTAAAAACACATAGAATTTTTTCAAGTCACACATGTCACTAGAATGGATAACATGTTTTGAAATATAAAGTTTTATGTTGACTAAATTATAGGTTGAAGAAGTTCATAACATAGCCAACAGACGGCAGTATATATTCCAATATTCAAAAATTGTTTCATCTCAATGCTACTGTAAATAGGGAATTAATGGTAACAGAAGGGGCACGGATAGCCGAGCATACAGAGGAATGGGGGCGTGGTGGAGAATTAAATGACCGTGCAGAGCCATTTAAAACGGCCGTAACTACGCCAAAAATAGTCACAGCGACACAAAACCACTTTTGTTACGTAGAGGAAGGTTAATACAATTTATTTATGCCAGAATTCAAATTTCGACAATTTCATCCATTTACCGAAAAAAAATGTGTCCCCGGTCCCCTTAATGGCGCCATTCCTACTGACGTCATTGTAATGACCTATGTTCATTTCTTCAGTTGGGAAAACCACAAAGACAATCTTTCTGAGGATGTAAAAAGGCAGGTGAGCGTGTCTCCCATTATAACGCATTTCTCCAACCTGATTGCGACTGATGGTAGGCAAGCGAGCCTACCATTATAATGAAAATTCCCTAACGCAGTCTTCATATGAGAAAAGACATTTGGTGATTTCTCCGTCGCGTTTCTAGGGTAACGTTAAGAGCTGCCCAATTTAATACAGTCTTTCTCACAACGTGTACCTTACCTAACTTACAATTCTGCATACAGTGTAGAATTCCGTAGCGAAGCACGGGTACATCAGCTAGTCTATATAAATAAAGATGTAGGGAGTCCGCTGTCTGTAATTTCGTTTGTTTTGCCTTTTGTCAGATATTTATCCGTTTTAGGTCAACTCAAGACCGAATCGGTGGTTTTTATTTTTCCTGTCTGTTTGTCTGTTTGTTTGTTCCACCATCACGGCGAAACCGCTGGATAGATCTCAACCAAACTTCGTATTTAGGGTATACTCGTCCCCAGGAAGGTCTCGATATGCATATCGTTTTAAAATATTTGATTAGACGGGGGGTTTATAGGAAAACTAGAAAGGTTTTCCTCCATTTTCTCTTATACTATTTTATATAAACTCCGTGGACTGTATGTGAAACGTCTCTTCATTTTAAACAACTTTCGTTATGCTCATAATTCAGCTTACTATTCAAACGACGGAGAAATTTACTATTTTCTGCGGGTATCATGCTCTGCATTGAGTGACCGACACACCGCCAACGAATCTACAGGTTACCATGGCAACGTCTCTAACTGCTTGCCAGCAGGGAAGTAACGTATTGCCATTTTCCTCATCGTGCTTTTAAATTCGTGGTGTTCCTTGGGTAGAAGGCAAGAGAGGCATCAATCGACCATTCTGCGGGATATTGGCGGAATATCGTTGGAGGTTATAACCGTCCTCGAATGGTTTAAGTAATAACACCATTAGTCGTCTTCTTATCTGTTTAGCTAAGAATCCCTGCGCCTAAATTTCTCCTCTGTTATCGCTTTCTTATATCCCTAACTCACACCAGCATAATTTATTGAGGGGCATTTGATTTTCCAATTCATTCGCTTGATATTTACATATTTGTCGCCATCCGGCTCTCCTCAGTTATAATCCATTTTCTATTAATTTCAACTTTCTTAACTGTATTATTTTATTCCTTAATTACTCCGTATGTATGCGAGTCTAATCCCGAAAGTTGGACTTTGAGAAAATATTCTAAGCTATGCAAATGTATAACTTTTGGCCCCGAAAAATAGAATATAGAAATATGGATGCATTTTTAACGACGGTGCAGACCTTCATTTCGGGATAATTGATGGCTAATCGGTAAGTCGTATCACAAATCAGAAAGCACAATCGCCTTTCATTTTGGAGAGATCTATCTACAACTTTGGTCCTATAAATTTTCGTCGTATTTCTATCCCTTATACGTTAAATAGTAAAGATAGTATCATGACGTTCGGCACGCACGTTGACATGACCAGTGGCCAGGTGATAGCCAAATTTTATGATACTAGCTGTTATATGAGTATCATAAATTTAAAGTAGTATGTGAAAACAGTACAAAATTTCACCCCATTCAATGAATCTAACTCAATCTAACACATAAATCTAGGAGATACGAGAAGATGTCATGGGACCAACTATGTAGAACACTGAAAGAGGCGTCTGAAGGTGAAGTCCGTTTGTAGATATGTCGTAGAGTTTCAAAGCAGTAACTCTCGAAATAAAGGTCTGCACTTCTAGAGTGTGTCTGTACATTGACTATTTTCGCGAAATTTCCGTACAGTCATCCGTTTCAGGCGTAATAATGATCATCTGCATATGTTTAGCTTTGGTGTCTGTCTGTCTGTCTGTCTGTCTGTCTGTCTGTCTGTCTGTCTGTCTGTCTGTCTGCCTATCTGTCTGCCTGTCTGCCTGTCTGTCTGTCTGTCTGTCTGTCTGTCTGTCTGTCTGTATAACTTGGAAACTACTGGATATACATTTCCACCAAACTTGATATTTAGAATCCACCTGTCCTTGGGTAGGTTTTAGAGCAAATATTGTTTCTAAATCCCTGAACTGACCGGGGGTTTATACGAAACCGAAACCTTGATTTTGCATTCCCACAAAATATATACAACCAAACTTAATGGAAATCTACCTGCCTTAATGGAAATTAATTTCTAAACCCTTTTTCTCATGTGCATCATTTCGATACGACGATTAATAATGGAGATACCATTAATGGACCGTTTTTCGGTACAAGTCCCACCGGACTTAACTCAAGAGCGGGTTCGTGTAAAGCGTATTTCTTACAACTTGAAAACTACTTAAGATATTTGAACCAAACTTCATATTTAGCATCCACCTGTCCAAAGGTAGGTTCTAAAGCACAATAAGACTTTTTGTTCCCGGAATGGACTGGCGGTTTATAGGGAACCGAAATGGTGATTTTACTCTTCCACAATATATACAGTACAAGATCAGCCTGACTAGAAATCCACCAAACTTTATGGAAATCCATTTCTAAAACTTTTTTTTCATATGCATCTTTTCGACAGGAGGATTTATAACGGAGATATCATGAACGGTCTGTTTTGCAGGTCAAGTCCAGCGGACATAGCCCAAAATTTGTTGTACGTGGAGCGGATTCCTTATATCTACTGTATCTATATAAACAAAATCGTAACGACTGTGTGCCTGTACATTGACTACTTTGGCGAAATTTTCGTACAACTACCCGTTTAAGGGGTAATAATGACCATCTGCACATTTTTTTGGTTTAGTTTCCTGAAAGTCCTAATTTTTCCCCTCCTCGCCCAAAATCCAGATTGCGGAATAATCTGCCAGACGAACAAGAAAATTGAAATTTGGCAAACTTATACATTTTAGCCTGTAACGGGCGGAAAACTTCCAACATCTTTAAATTTTTCACTTTTTTCTCCCGAAGAATATCGAAATATGGAGGCAATTTTAATGATGGTACAGACCTTCTGGAAGTCCTATCACATAACGGATGGCACAATCTCCGTTCAATTTGGAGTGATCTGCAACCTCGGTCTTATGATTTTTGGTCGTATCTGTATCCCTTTTACGTTTGATTTTTCTCTATTTCTCGATGTTAAGTAAATTTGGAGTTTTCACACGCATAATTCATACTTTCAATCACTTATAGGAAAGATAGAATAATCATACTCTACACGAAAATTGGCCCACCCAGTAGCTATATGTGAGCCAAATGCTATGTATGTAGCTGTCACATAATTATCCGAAAAGTAATGCAATATGAGATAATCTTACAAAAATGTTACCCTATTCAACGTTTCTAACTCAGTCTGACCCATGAATAGATGAGATATCATAGGGCCAGCCATTTAGGGCGCTAAATCCGGCGTCTTATGGTACAATCCTTTGTCGATATGACGTACCATTTGGCAGCAGTTAATTTGTAATTGAAGGTCTGCAGTATAGTAAACATGCATATACTATCGTATGTCGAACTATATATATTCATTGAAGTCGATTTGTGGCGATCGAGAAAGGGTGTGTCTGCTATTGTAATCAGTACTCCCCACACCGACTTTGACTGGTAGTAGGAATGGGGTCCTTCTCCAACTCCTGTGTAACTGGCATTAGTAAGGAAGGCCTACCATTGTAATGAAAAATTCACTTCTCGATTTGACTTGCAGAAGGCAAGGGAGCATGCAGTTTTGTTTAAAACCCCCCTACCCGATTGTGTTTGGCTGTAGGCAAGGGTGCCCGTCATTATAAACAAATGTACCTATTTAAGATGTGACTGTCATTAGGCACAGGGGATTTCGATGGAAACTCACCAGCTTGATGTGACTGGAAGTAAGCTGGCTGGCAGTAGGAAAATGTGTCTGTCATTCTAATGATAACTACACAAGTCAATTTCGACTGGTAGTAGGGAAGTTGCCTGCTATTATAATAAAAACTCCTCAACTGTATTCTGTCTGGAAGTAGGAAAGTGGGCCTGCCATTGTAACGAAAACTCCCCAAATCGATTGCGACCGCGCAGTAGGCAATGAGGCCTGCAATTATATTGAAAACTTCCCAACTCGATTGTGAATGGCAGGAGGCAAGTGAGCCTGCCGTTATCATCATAAAAAAAACACTTTACATTGGAAACAACGAATGGGGACCTCTCCATGCTGTTTCTCGCATTACGCTAAGAGACATGCAATTCTAAAGCAATCTTATTTACTGCACGTACAGTATTTGCCTCGATACTCGAATACAATGTAGAATACCATAGCGAAGCACGGGTACATTTGCTAGTAATAATAATAATATTTTGTTTTTATGGTTTTCGGACAGACAGAGGTGCCGAAATGTTGTCTCGCAGGAGTTCTTTTACGTGTCAGTAAATCTACCGACACCAGGCTGACATATTTGAGTACCTTCAAATACAGCGGACTGAGCCGGGATCGGAACCGCCGACTTCATTTCAGAAAGCAATCGTTTGAGCTACTCAGCCCGGCAAAGCAGAATGACACATCAGTGTGGGAAAGAGAGAGCATGACGAGATCAAACATGGGAAGACAATAAACAAGGACATTTCTTTATCCACTGTCGTCTTCACATAGACGGGCTCCCTCCTCATCAATTCCAGTTTTTATATATCCATTTTACCGGGCTGAGTGTCTCAGATGGTAGATCACTGGCCTTCTGAGCCCAGCTCGACACGTTCGGTACTGACCCAGCCCGGTGGTAACTGAAAGTGCTAAAATACGCCAGCCTCGTATCGGTAGATTTACTGGCACGTAAACAAATACTCCTGTGGGACAAAATTCTGTCACGTCGGCGTCTCCGAAAACCATACAAATGTAGTTAGTGGGTCGTAAAACAAATAACATGTTAAATAATATTCACGTCGCAAGTGGCTGCGTGCTTTGGAACACGTACGTAACAGCTTGCATTCGGGAGATAGTGAGTTCGAACCCCACTGTCGGCAGCCCCGAAGATGGTTTCCGTGGTTTTCCATTTTCACACCAGGCAAATGCTGCGGCTCCCTTCCCTTCCCTTTCCAATCCTACAGTCGCCATAATACCTATCTGTGTCAGTGAGAAGTAAAGCAAATAGTATTGAAATACATAGGCCTATATACAGGTTGTCCCAGGAGGAATGATCACTACTCAGGGATATTACAGGAACGATCAGTTGAAACAAAAAAAAAATGCATACATGTGTCCTATTCCGAATGATTTTCGAGATAGAACACATTTAATGTAAAGTTATTGTTTGGGCTAGTGGCGCACTCGTATATGTTTTACCACTCAGCCTCTTTGAAGTTTAATTCTGGCCCAACCTAACTAGTTGCGTTCAACCTCTTTGCTCGGGACGTCTTTTTGCCATTAAACCAGCCCGTTGAACGCGCAGTTGTCCATGCCAAAGGTTTCTGTTTGGGCACCCCCAAGGGGGGTCTGATGTGATACCAGTACCGGTGCGCTATTGCGCTCCTCACCTGGTCTGTTCAGAAAAGTAAGTATAAGAAATAAGCAGTATATAAGAATAATAACTTTATAATTCGGTAATAATAATAATAATAATAATAATAATGATGATAATAATAATAATAATAATGAAATGAAATGGCGTATGGCTTTTAGTGCCGGGAGTGTCCGAGGATAGATGCAGATCTTTTGATTTGACTCCCGTAGGCGACCTGCGCGTCATGATGAGGATGAAATGATGATGAAGACGACACATACACCCAGCCCCCGTGCCGGCGAAATTAACCAATTAAGGTTAAAATTCCCGACCCTGCCGGGAATCGAACCCGGGACCCCTGTGGCCAAAGGCCAGCACGCTAACCATTTAGCCATGGAGCTGGACATAATAATAATAATAATAATAATAATAATAATAATAATAATAATAATAATAATAATAATAATAATAATAATAAATAGTGAAATTCACAACTGTATTATATATTACGGTCATATGATAATTGGCTTAATTTCAACCCTCGCGTGCGTGTTTGACCATGGTAGGCGTGAGTATTTCTAAATTGTTTCGTACCAGGTCTGGATGGTCGCCCATCCAAACCTTGACCACGCCCGGTGTTGCTTAACTATAACCGGGCCATGCCGCTGGGTTGTTCGCATGCATATCATCGTATATTCATGTGTGTCGGTTGATTAAGACACGATTTGAATTTAGAAAAACGGCATGTGTAATTAGCAGCTTTTGGGAGTGCGACTCGTCTCGGCGTCTGGTTAGTTTCCAGTATTTCGGTTATGATTTTTATTGTGGGAGTTGTTTTGGTTTGAGGTGGTTTGATCTGGCAAGGTGGTTGAAAAACTGGTTCTGAGGTTAGAAAGCAGCTTGAGTATGACTGGGAGATAGGAAGTGAGAATTTTCATGTTGACTTGGTGGGTAAGTGATTTCTTGATGGGGGATATTTTGGTTCTAGGCTCAGGGTCTCGACTACTCGATCCACCGAGGTGGCCCTGAGAAGGGAGATGGGATTTCTGTTTAGGTACTTGATTGAAGGGAGGGTGTTTGGGGTCGGGAGTGGGAGGGCATGGTCCTTCGGGGGGGAGGCGCCCGAATCAGGAACGATCCGCCTACCACATGCTCCGGATCGCAACGCATAGGTCGTAACACGGGCAAGGCGCAGTTGTCCATGGTGTGTTGTGAGTGAAGTAGTGCGAGGGATTGAGAGTGAATCAGAGAGGAGCATCGGTTAACTCTGTTTGTACACGCACTATCTAAAATGCCACACATCTACACTAATGGAGAATATCGTCGCTGCCGGGACAAAACCTCCTATGTGAAATAATTTTAGCTTAGAACTTCGGCTGGTAAGGTTCTGTCATCTAAGGTGCAATATCGTGTGCACATTGTCAAGGCATTCTCGCTCTTCACAATGTTTGTGCTGCGGGTCAGGATATCTCCAAAACATATTATCACATAGGAGGTTTTGTCCCGGCAACGACGATATGCCGAAATGACGTGTGTTTACGGCCTCTGCGATGGTAATGGTCCTGCTGCTGTCGAGGAATACCGTAGATGCTTTCAGACTCGTCGAATTCCTGATCGTTGAGAGTTTACCAGAGTTTCAAAGCACATTACATGAAACGGGTATACTTCCAAGTTCCCACTTTTCTTATGAACCTGTAGTTCGACAACCTGTGCTGGAATGTTGTTGAAATGGTACAGCGTAGTGTTACTACCAGCACACGGCGAGTTTCTGCACGTATCAATGTCCCATGAACACGTGTATGGCGAACATTACGTGCGGAAAACTTGTACCCATTTCAAAACGTCAGAGAGGTTGGGCGGATAAAACACATACGTGTGCACAAGCCCAAAAACAAATGTACACTAGATGTGTTATATCTCGGAAACTATTCGGAATAGGGCATTGAAGCTTCCAATGATCGTTCCTGTCATATCCCTGAATAGTGACCATTCCTCCTGAGACGTCCTGTATATTCTACAGCCATTTCTTCTCTGAGCCCCAGAAAGCTCGTTTCTGTTCGCCAGTTTGATCAGGAGGCTACGCATTGAGGGGTCATGCTGACAGATCCACAGATCTTCAGTTTTGATGCGGGGGGTCATATGATATTAAGGAAAGAGTGGGATAAAGAAATGGATACGAAAGAATTAACAATTACATAATGTATAATCACTTGTTGTAAAGGACGTGGAACACAAGACAAATACAGAAACATGCAAAGGAACTCATAAGCACAATGATACATAACTGTGCGAAGAGGGAGCAACAGATAGATAACACCAGGACGCACATGAAAACACAAAAGGACAAAGACAGTCTCCCTATCGTCATATAGCCTACTGGTTAATTGATAATTACTGCGGTGAGTGGTCAGGGTCCTTAAAACTAACAGTCACTACTCAGAGGTAGCGTGTTTTACTATCTACTAAATTTATTGAACTGCTATTTACAGTCAGTTACAAATAATAAATTCACTCGCATATGAGTTTTCCAACGCTTCATTCATTACTCAGCCGATCACACAGTATTCCAGCGCGTCGAACTCCTGCTCTTCAACAGGGCTCTCACAGTGCAGCCTCATTCCAGAAAAGTTCACCTCCCAGCTCACACACGTTTTGATTCACTGCTGTATTAGCTGACTCACGGGACTCGCGACGGTCTCGTAACTCACTTGCGATTGACGCAACACTGACTCCACATTCCTTTCTTTTAGGGGGGAGGGGCGAAGCCCGCACCCTCGCTTGACCATCGACTCAATCCACATGGCCTCCGAAATGCTATTAATATCTAAGAAGAAAAGAGATAGAAGAGAAGAGTGGGAAGTGATACAAGGAGTATCTGCCGGTTTCCGAGTTAGACTCGTTACCACGGCTAGAGTTTGTGTTGGTGAGGTGGTGTTAAGGGTCAGAGAAAAACCACATAGGCAGAAAAGAGAAAGAGCCTACATGTAAAACCTGACATCTTTTGATAGCACATGCAATGATGTGGGCTGGAAAAGTCCGCAACAGCGCTCTTTATATAGTCCGCGGAAGATTTCCGTCGTACCCATTTCCAGATCACTGTGGGTGCCTGCTTCCTCCACAATCAGCTTCCACCTTCTTCTAGTGAGCTTCTACCATATATTGCGATCCTCAACAATTCCCCGGCGGAATTGTTTTGAATGCTGCTGGTCTACATATCTTGTCCCCGCTACTCCACCATTGTCGCCTCTCACCGGTCCCCGTACTTGCCACCTTCAGTGCTATACTAATATGTCATGCAAAACTAGTGGTAATTCAAGCAAGATATACTATTATTAAATCCGTTTACCCTCCCGGTTGGTTTATTCGTTTGAATCAGCGAGGGATCCGACCCATACCGCCTCAAGGCATGAGATACAACTGGGAGAAGGATCAATACCTCGTCCAAGTGGCCTCACCTACTGTGCTGAACAGTGGTCTTGTGGAGGCTTGAGAAGATTGGAAAGGACAGATCAGGAAGGGGGAAAGAAGCGGCCGTTCCGTTAAGTAAGGTACCATCACGGCATTTGCCTGGAAGAGAACTGGAAAACCATGGAAGACCACTTCGAAGATGGCTGAGGTGGAAATCATACCCCGCTGTATTGTCAGTTGACCTCCCGAGGCTGAGTGGACCCCGTTCCTGTCTTCGTACTACTTTCCAAACTTTGTAGCATAGCTGGGAATCGAACCCGGGCCTCCGGGAGTGCCAGCTAATCAAACTAACCACTACACCACAGAGGCGGACTAACCACGATATAACTCAGTTAAAATACATTAAAACATGTCTTACAAGATGCGTTGTAAACGCGATCATCCTCCTGTTATTCACATTTATTTTTGTACCAAGAACTCATTATATCAACAATTTTCAGTCTAATTCGGTTATAAATATCAAATTCTTTCATTGTCTATAATAACTTACCCCTCTTCCAATAATCTCTCAATATAGCCAACATTTTTTTCCCTTGTTACTCTGTCACATGCCTTCTCTAGTTTTACGAATTGTAAGCAAACTCTCTATTTCTCTCGTTTCATTTTTCCATTACTTGACGCATACAGAAAATCGGGCCTTGACAGAGCCTCTCTGTAGTCTGTAATCGCACTAGTATTCATCCAGCTTACCCTCTATCACTGATCACACCCTATTTTCTAAAAAATCTGAGTAGCCTTTGACATAGTGATCAACGAAATAACTTGATTGTTGTTGCATGTTTATAATGAACTACGAATTTCGTCTCGTATGAATCCAAGTTGAAATAAAACGTACATTCCATCATATCAAAACTTGAAATTAAACATAGGCTCATCCTCATGAAATTATCCCACACCCCCTGCGGGTGGGGGACGCACATGTAGAATACACCCGCGGTATCCCCTGCCTGTCGTAAGAGGCGACTAAAAGGGGCGACCAAGGGCTGACTGAATTAGAACCATGAAACTAATTTTGAATCGTACCATCACGCGGGGAACACCATAGGTTGCCTGTACTTGCGAGTAGTACCACTAAATTCGGTACGAAATAGGTTTGTGATTAGTAGCAATAAAAGCCTGGCCTGGTGGATTCCAGTACCCGTGCGTCGTACCCATGTGTGCAACACCGCGGGTCTGGGCGTAGCCTGTGAGTTGTACCACTATATGAGCAGCACCGTGGGTCTGCGTTGCCTGTGATTAGTACCCACTATGTGAGGAACACCACGGGAATACCGGCGCCCGTGTTTAGTACACCTAGGTGGGGAACCTTCTCGGTTTGCGTTGGCTCTGAGTTGGGCCAGTGTGTGACACACCATAGGTCTGCGTTACTTGTACGTATTGCAATACTTGTGAGTAGTACCATCTTTTGTGGAACACCGTGAGTCTTCGCTACTTCTGATTAATACCCCAACATGACACATACCATGGTTCTATTTTACTCGCGACATGTACCATTCTGTGGGGCCTTAGACGTGGATTTTGCACCCCTTTTAGACACCAAGCATCATTGTGCTTTATAAGTGGTTCCTTGGTCGGTAATAATGTTATTTTCGATCTGTATTGAGTCCGATCCACTGGTTTTTGTTTGTTTGTTTTGTGTTTTGTTGAGTTCCTGTCAATCCATTCATTCTTCATGCCATATTTTATTTTTATTTTGGTCAGTGTATGCCTTTGCAATTTTTGTTCTTTCATTTCGTACCATTAGGGGCCGATGACCTTCGATGTTAGGCCCCTTAAAACAACAAGCATCATCATCATCATCAAATTATCCCACAAGGAAAGAAGCTGGGGTACCGTCTGGCAGTTTCACTGAACTAAACTTTGTAAGTTGGATATTTAAGTCTTGTAAAAGGTGTTCAGAATTAGCACATTTTGGAGAATGATAAGTCCACTTTGGTCTACGGTTAATGACAGGCTACCATGGAAGTAAATGCACTAATCATAAATTGCAAACTATTTACTGTTTGGATCAACTTACCACAATTGAATCTTTGTCTACATCTTCGGACTGTCACGATGCTTTCCTGAAACAAAGACATCAGTTATAGTCTATTTACATACTAGAGCACTGTATCAGCAGCATACGTTTAATGAATTTAAGGAATACACTATCTGATCAAAAGTATGCGGACATCCTACTCGAAGCTGTCCTCTAAGTATTCTTTGGATATACTGTCCTGTAGTGGAAATTATTACGGGGTAAACCCCCACGTCTCCAGTCTTGCCGGAACCTGTGGTGGTGCTCTTTGCACTTCCGAATATGGCTCTTCAGCGTTCATGGACGAAATGTGTGGTTTATGGAGGGCGGAGGGATATGCCTGAGCCTTGAACCCCAGTCTTACGATGTACAGTCATGGTGATAGCCGCAGAATTAGAAGCACGGTGAGTGTTTGTATCAGACGATGTAATGCGATGTTCCTGTACCACCTTCTTAAAATATGTTCGACGGTCCCTGTCGGTCAATGGACGTGCACCCAGCCGTCGTTTTCTTGTCTTCCCGTTTCTACTTCACGATCACGTCCCCTACAAACTAAGAAGGGCTTATATTCCCCTGACGGATTACTTACTGATGCGGCAATCACTAACCATAAATTTCACGTTCGAAGTCAGTAAGGGGCAAGTTTTCACGGGCAACTTAAACGCACTCTACAGTGTGATGGTAGTAGTACCAGACCTGTTCCAACAGAACGAAGATGGCCTAGGCCACCATAGCTCAATTGGTAGAGCAACCGACGCGAAATCGGAAGGTTGTGGATTCGGATCCCTCTGGTGTCTGGTTGGCCATTTTTGTTCTGTACGTAACATCTCTTCAACACGTACTGAATGTACGTAACACGACCTAATAGGTTGAAAGTCGGTTTCGATCAATACTAGTGATCAGCACTTGCACCGCAGACATCTACTACGGTGACCAACTGTTGAAAGAGTGAATGAAGGTCAAGACAGTCAAAAAAAGGGAGACCTTCAAATTTTGGGGGACAGCTATATTTTTATCTCTAATTTAAACCGACAAAAATTGTAATATTTTGAAAACCATTGTGTTGCCAGTTTTCCCTCTTTTCAGCGAGAGTATACTTACTGAAGTAAATGAAATGGCGTATTGCTTTTAGTGCCGGGAGTGTCCGAGGACACGTTTGGCTCGCCAGGTGCAGGTCTTTTGATTTGACGCCCGTAGGCAACCTGAGCGTCGTGATGAGGCTGAAATGATGATGAAGATGACACATACAACCAGCTCCCGTGCCAGCGAAATTAATCAATGATAGTTAAAGATCCAGACCCTGCCGGGAATAGAACCAGGGACCCCTGTGGCCAAAGGCCAGCACGCTAATCACTTAGCCATGGAGCCGGATTCTTATTGAAGTAATAACATAGAAAAGCACATTTCATTCATCTTTATTGTACAATTTCTTTTCCAGTCTGTGGGTTGAAGACCCTTCATCAATGAGAAACACTCCTTGCAAAGTTTGCAAAACGCCTTGCCGATGTTA
Source organism: Anabrus simplex (assembly GCF_040414725.1). Taxonomy (NCBI): domain Eukaryota; kingdom Metazoa; phylum Arthropoda; class Insecta; order Orthoptera; family Tettigoniidae; genus Anabrus; species Anabrus simplex. The sequence goes on from NC_090268.1 coordinate 325,874,421, forward strand.
CTTCGATCAGGAGATAAGTATGGTGTGTTGGTGTCCCACTGCGCATACGCGTTTATTTTCCCTTTTGCCTTCTCGGGTTAAATGATGGCTTTCCTTTTTGCGATGAACTAGAAGTACGGTCATCGCTATCCGACGTCGAATCCATTTCAAAAACTTAAAGAACTCCACTTAATACAACGCGTTTATGCTGATGCGCTTCGTGGTACAGAATGGCCACGGACTAACGGTAACTCGGAAGTCGGAAGGTACATCCGGAATACTTCTACAAATATGCTATGAACATGCATCTTCGCACTTCCAAAGATCATACTGTTGGCAACGGTTACGCTATGTTTGGTTGAAGCTAGATGGCAGGACAGTTGCGTATTGTGAAAATTCGTACCGATGACAATAACACGAAAATTCGTTCAGATAGAAAACGAAACAATTGTGGGATAAATTACTGTACGTCCCACGCAGGACATTTACACAAAATACCTTAAAAGCGGGATGGTTGGTGACCCTAGGTATGACAGTGCTATGTTTGTGTGCCTTGCAGACGACGTGACAGCACGCTGCACAAGGCTGCCAACTTAGGTTCCTTATGATATTATTAAGAGCGATCAGCACAGAGTAAAATAGTGACATTCTACCTTAGCAAGTGATGTTATACGTTTGGTGTGACTTTCAAATGGAGACCCATTTCCTTATGGAGACATTTTTTAAAATTACCCACGAATATTTTTTTACGACTGCATAAGTAGACTACCTACTCTCATGAATAATTCTAATAACACCTTTGCATTGAACCCATGACCTTTGTGTCATAAGAAATCAGGGTCCTAAAGTTATCACATGAGGCCCCATATTAATTAGTCAATCAATCAATCAATCAATCAATCAATCAATCAATCAATCAATACTGACCTGCATTTAGGGCAGTCGCCCAGGTGGCAGATTCCCTATCTGTTGTTTTCCTAGCTTTTTCTTAAATGATTTCAAAGAATTTGGAAATTTATTGAACATCTCCCTTGGTGAGTTATTCCAATCCCTAACTCCCCTTTTTATAAATGAATATTTGCTCCAATTTGTCCTCTTGAATTCCAACTTTATCTTCATATTGTGATATTTCCTACTTTTAAAGACGCCACTCGTGTTCGGTCCGCAAAAGTATCGAGTGAAGTGTATTTCTTTTTTTTTTTGGTGCCTTTATTTCAGGAAAAGCAATATAAAATGCGTGAATCCAAAAGTGTTAAAATGGCCAAATGAAATACCAGAGAGTTTCTGGTGAAGTAACGACATGGAAGCTGGTAGGTGAATTTTCACCATCACAACCTATGTAGCCTATTTGTTTCATGATGACACAACTTATATTTTGTAATGGATATTTGTGACGCAGTTTGGTCACCCATTTACATCGTGAAATGTCAGAAATATGACGAAAGGTCATTTGTTTTTAACGCTTGGATAAAATTAGGAGATTTTACGAAGTACCGTGTGAAGTGTTTTAAATTAGTCAATTTAATGGTTATGAAACGATATAATGTCTGAAGTAGATTGACATTTCCATGCGTTTATTTTTTCACTATTTTGTGGTGTCAAGTTAAGATCTTTAATCTGATGTAGAAATTTTCAGTTTGAAATTATGACGAAAGTTGTGTAAGAAATCCGTGGTTACTCATTTTAAATCGAATGTAGGGTTGCTGTCGTGTTGAGAGCAATGTAGATCGGTAGATGCTTGTGACGAAGGGGTTGTTATTTCTATGTCCGTTTAAACTGTGTATAACTGACAATAAATAACAGTAAATTTTGTCAGACATTTTGTGTAATCCAGTTCAGAAATACGAGGTCATGTTATGGGAAGATGTTTCAAAGTAGAGTATTTTGTGTGGGTACAACGTCGTGGATCCTAAGAATCATATTCCATTTTTATGTCGTCGAGATTTTTGTCGTGTTAAGCAAGTGATTAAGCCTTGTTAAATGAGAGTTGAGGTAGGAGTTTTGTGAATCAGGTGATTGGTAGCCTGTAAATGATCACAGGATATTCTGTGTGAACCCGAGGAATTTATTTGTCTAATGTTTTGGGATGGAAATTGTGATGGATTCCAAATAAAAGTGTAGGTTTGTAATGTGTATAAATATTGAATGACATCTTAAAGTAAAATCTCTGCATATAATCTGTTTGGGCCAGGAATGTCGTATTTGTAATTTTATCAGCGAGATCGATTATATCATTCTTTTAAGACCAGTTAAAACGTGAATAGAACATATGGAACGTATCAATGTGAAGACATGGAGGGGTAGCTCACTTCGCTGGGAAGCTGATCAGACAGAGACCGCTGCTCGGAAGATTACATTAAATTGCCGTTTTATATTCAACGTGTTGAAAATCAGATTGTATTATTTAGAATGGAGTCCGTAACTTTGCAAGAAACTAATTGAAATTCTTATCATTGAGTAATGCATATGTTATTAGATCGCATTCTTTAATATCAACTCGTTTAACCGAGATTTGGACGTATATTTGAAGCGACGGAAGTTAGACTATAATGAGCGGCTTGTAACCATTTACAGGGATGTCCAAAATAGAGTATTGGTGGTAGTTATTGGTTTTATTTTTGAGAGATGCACAAAGCCTTATTTTAAATGTCTTTTTGGGATGTGACAAAGTGTTGGCTTATTTGATGTTGAGTTCACGTGTGCCGATTTCAGTACTTAATAATTAGGGGTATCCAAGCGAGTGTTAATAACTGTTAGTGTGAAATTAAACTTATGGTGTGACGTCATGAAATAAATATAATACTGGAAATAAATGAAATGTACATTTTTTTTCCAGCTTTCACGATATTAAGCGACGATGAAACGTTGTAATATAACTACGTGAAAATTTGAGTAGGGACTTGTTAAAGAAACCATTCGTCCGCGGAGATAGAATTTATTAATTAGGATTTATAAACATTATTTCAATTTATTAAATTATTAAACTCAGTTGAAACCCTATTTGAGAAATAACTTAAAGCCAAGTGATTAACTTGAAAATGTATTCTGGAAATCTTGGTTTATTTTGCTGGGAAAGTTCAATTGTTAACGTAACGATTAAGGGGACATGTCCGCATACAAAGGATTTTACTGCCACAAAGTGTTGTGAGGGTTGCTGTCGTTGTATCGTTTCACTTTGATTGATTGAACATTAGATGTGCTGGGATTATTAAAGTGGAAACCTTGGTCAACAACTACTTTAACTTAATTGTGTTTAACCTTCAGCTTAGAAACTTGGATGGTCATGGGGTTATCAACCTCAGTGACTTAGATTAAGGCCATATGCCACCATAGCATCATTTTCCTTGCGGTCATTATCCACAATGACTTTAAAGTAAATTGCAAAGTTAGATGTCGGTCCATGACGTAGTCGTAGGTCACATCGATTCAATGCCGTACAACCACTGTGTGGCACATACCGATTGGACTGCCTTAATTATGCCAAGAATCCAGAGTTCGTGTTACGAGGGTTGGATCATCACGAATCATTATGATGGTACATGTAGTCTCACATGGAAGCCGAATTTAAAGATCTCCAGACTTGATTTACTTCATTCTTAACTTATGACAGTGGTTTCTAGTAAGGATGCCCATCAGGCAGTTAAATCCTCTCAAACCAGTATATCTCTCCTCTGCGTTGCAAGTATTGTTGATTATGTTGATCGAACAAGATAAGTTCGAGTTATAATGTCTTTTTTTCATTTTCAACTTAAATAATTTCTTAAATAAACCACGATATTTTTATAGATTTGACTTTCATTTCGTAGATAGATTAAAGTTACTGAAACCCACCTTTTGCCTCGGCAAGTGACGAAGAACCCGTTAATGACGCAAGAGGCAGATCTCATGCCAATTGCTGATAGGTAAGGAAGGTAGGTATCCTTTATGGACCACCAAGGGTTCAGTATATACGTATAAAACTGATTCGGCACTGGGTCCTTCAATCACAACCTTACTGATCTAAATAAGTTGACAGCAAGATATTTTAACGTGATATTACTACTTTATGGTTGTGAGAGCTTGACTATTGGATAAAAAGAAAGAGATTCATTGGAAGCAATTGAAATGTGGATTCAGAGGAAAATGAAGACGAATCGAGATGCTCTATAGGAAGTCAGTGAGCAAGGGAGACTGATAAAAGATATGGAAGGAAGGTAATTAAAACCTGTAGGTCATATCCTGAGACATAATGACTTCCTAGTAAACCTCTTTGAAGAAAAAATACTAGGAAATATAAGGGAGAGGAAGAGCAAGGGAGACACACTTCGAGAATATGAGAAACTTGATCAGATATGATGACTACGAGGAAGTGAAGAGAACAGTAGGATTGTGCGGAGAAAGGTTGCAGTGACAAGGCTTAGCCTTTAGTGTATGATCAGGACGAATAGAAATGTATAGTTGTGACGACTTGTGCTGGTCGATACGTTCCTTAACAGAGCGGCGCTTGTGTAGATAGATAGGGATCAGCTGTCTCTGAATATGTGTTTCTAAATGGGAATTGATGTGATTTAATTCGGAATGTATAGTTTAAATAAATGATTTGAAGCCGTGTATTCATTACTTTGGTGCTTCATGATTGTGTATTGTGTTTATTGACTGATGACTGTGTCTCTGTGCTATAAATGTTTGATGCAAATTAAGATATAGTGTTTCATGTTTTGAAAGTTGTCCGTAAAAAAGTACTGTACAAGACATAAGGATATTACTTCACAAATTGGTTCGTCAATAACATAATCAATACGTTTCTGCTTAGTTGTTCTACATGTTCTTTCAGTAATTCGCTACGAAAATGACTGCAATTATCAGTTATAACCTTAAAAATAAATATGTCAATTGTTTAGTGTACATGCTGCGAAATATATCGTAGTAAACTTATTGAACCTCGGCAGGCTTGCCACATTATTCTTATAAATACGCATGTCATACACATGTAATTATTATATAACAACTTAATGTATATGTTAACATGCTCAGCTTAATCACGAATCGTAGTAGTAACTTCCTCTGGAGATACCTGATTCTCTCTTCCTTTTTTTTTTTTTTTTTTTTGAGATGAATTCCCGCTGATTATCAGCACTAAATTTGTGTCATCACCAGCACTAAATCATACAGAGCTAATACTCGAGGAGTCCAGTATGGAATAATCATGAGTGGTAGGAACACCTGATTCAATAGATTGGCGTTGATAAGGGCATCTTTTTGCTATGATGTTTCAGAATAAATATAATTGAAGATTTGGAAAAATGTGTGGGACTGCTATGGAATCCAGTTTAGTCTCTGTACCAATTTTCACCATTAATAATGAAACTGCCACAGTTTCGGCTAAATTCAGCGGTAAAATGCAGATCATAGATATTGTTATTTTAACTGAGACTGCAGAAGATCTCGAGAAGCTGCTGAATGGTATGGACGAAGTCTTGGGTAAGGAGTACAAGATGAAAATAAATAAGTCCAAAACAAAAGTAATGGAGTGCAGTCGAACGAAGGCAGGTGATTCAGGAAATATTAAATTAGGAAATGAAGTCTTAAAGGAAGTAGATGAATATTGTTACTTGGGTAGTAAAATAATTAACGATGGCAGAAGTAAGGAGGACATAAAATGCAGGTTAGCACAAGGAAGGAAGGACTTTCTTAAGGAAAGAAATTTGCTCACTTCAAACATTGATATAGGAATTAGAAAGATGTTTTTGAAGACTTTCGTGTGGAGCGTGGTATTGTATGGAAGTGAAACATGGACGATAACTAGCTTAGAACGAAAGAGAATAGAAGCTTTTGAAATGTGGTTTTACAGAAGAATGCTGAAGGTGAGATGGATAGATCGAATCCTAAATGAAGAGATACTGAATCGAATTGGCGAGAGGAGATCGATTTGGCTAAATTTGACGAGAAGAAGAGATAGAATGGTCGGACACATCTTAAGACACCCAGGACTTGTTCAGTTGGTTTTAGAAGGACGTGTAGGTGGTAAGAACAGTAGGGGTAGACCAAGGTATGAAAATGACAAGCAGATTAGAGCAGATGTAGGATGCAGTAGTTATGTAGAAATGAAAAGGTTAGCACAGGATAGGGTGGCATGGAGGGCTGCATCAAACCAGTCTGTGGACTGATGACTCAAAAAACAACAGATACGACTTTTATCACTCAAAGGCAGATCTTGTCGTGCAGTAGCCTTCGACCACTTAGAGAAGAGATTGCGATCCTTTGGGGGTAAAAGAAAAAATATTTGACTGTTTATCGCAACCCGACTTGTAACCCGGAGCATAGCAAGTTGTTGGCATATTTTCATACGGTAGGTACCAAATTAAAGCATATGCCGAAGTATACGTCCTACTTCTCAAATAATATTTTTCACTTTTCAGTTCACGAGAAGTTAACACCAGATATTTTGCGCGTATAAAACTACCGAAAGAGACCAGAAACTGTTTAGACACTTCCGCTTTAAGCCGACAAAAAGCGCGCCTACTTGGCCTTTAAATCGACAGCAGCGCTGCAGGCGGCGGAGAACATGTGCACCGTGTCTGTTAACATGTGATTCAGAGGGAGTCGTCACACTATTAATTTCTATTCGTCATGGAATGATGATGGTGATGATCTACGAATTATTTGCACCACATAAAATAGGATCATAAAACATTCAGAACATGGTTTCTTCTTCGTAAGTATCCGAATGGAATAAATGAAATGGCAAATGGTTTTTAGTGCCGGGAATGTCCGAGGACAAGTTTGGCTCGCCAGATTAAGGTCTTTTGATTCGACACCCGTAGGCGACCTGCGCGTCGTGATAAGAATGAAATGATGATGAAGACGACACATACACCCAGCCCCCGTATCAGCGAAGTTAACCAATTATGATTAAAATTCCCGACCCTGGCGGGAATCGAACCCCGCACCCCTGTGACCAAAGGCCATTTAGCCATGGAGCCGGACTTCGTAAGTATCATATTTAGCACTATATCAGTTCCGAACTCCATGGGTGATAGCTGAAAATGAAAATCAATGGTTATTGATTGATTGATTGATTGATTGATTGATTGATTGATTGATTGATTGATTGCTCGATTGATCGATTGATTGATTGATTGATTGATTGATTGATTGATTGATTGATTGATTGATTGATTGATTGATTGATTGATTGATTGATTGATTGATTGATTGATTGATTGATTGATTGAAAACTTATGTCAGATAGCCGGACCTAGTGGGAGAACTGATAAGTGATAACTAAAAACAGCGCACACGCATGTTAATAAACAAACTCCATGACGCTACAGACCTGATGTGTTGTGGCCGGCCAAGCAAACGCTGTTCAGCCCGAAGACCTGCAGACCACTAGGTAACGCGTGGTCAGCGCGACGAATATTCTGAGTTCAAATTCTTGGCTTTTTGGACCAGGGCCGTTATTTCACCGCCAGATATAGCTTTTCAACTGTGTTCACGTAGGCTGAGTGGACCTCAAACCAGCCCTCAGATCCAGCTATAAATTCCATCTACCTGGGAATCGAAACCGGTGCCTCCGGGTGAGAGGCAGACTCGCTAATCCTATGCCTTCGGGCTGGCAACAATAATAAGAAAATAATAATTTCTACAAATTTATTTTACCTGCCTTTTAGGTCACAACAGTAGTTTATTTTCTCGACAAAGTGTGTAATTCAGTTAAGCTACAGCACATCTGCACACCTCCACAGTGACTAACGGCATGTAAACATGCCACCAGGCGCCTTTATGAAGAGTGAACAGCTGCTAAAGCAAACTCGCAGTACAATTACGAGGCGACGACGAACACGGGTGAAAAATAAACGGTCGTAAACAGAAAGAATTCCACCAACATCAACTTGAGCATTTATTCTGTGTAGTTAGTAGTAAGTGAAGGAGATTTCGAGAGCGTCACTGAATGACTAAATAGTACTCCTTCAAGCTTTCTTACCCTTGTAAATTTACCAGAACACAAAAGTTAATACACACTTGGTGATAAAATTACGCAAAATAACATACCCAGTGCACCAGGATGTGACTGGACTGCTGAGATTCATTTCTCGAACATTTTTCTTCTTTAATCTAAACTAGTGTAAGCTTAGCTGGCTCCACGATATGGGGATAGCGTGCCTGCCTCTTACCCGAAGGTCCCGGGTTTGATTCGCGGCCAGGTCAGGGATTTTTACCTAGATCTGAGGGCTAGTTCTAGATCCACTTAGCCTATGTGAGGAGCTATCTGACGGTGCGATAGCGGCGCCGGTCGAGAAAGCTAAGAATAACGACCTGGAGCAAACAAAATGTAAATTTTACTTACAGAGATAGTTCTCTTCGGCTCATATTTGTTTGGCAGAGTTCCAAAAGCAACTGGTACGAATGAGAAAGCTCTCCAACATAGAGTTTTAATAGTTCGTATTGGTATTGCTTCAGGTAAAGGCTTCGGAAGCAACAACATGATGAAGAAACTGGCTGTCTCCTCTGCGAGATGATTCAACTACCCTCCTCACCATAGCCCTTACCCTAGTATACCCTGCTGCTGAATATTGTGCTCCTGTGTGGAAACGCAGTATATACACTAACAAGATCGATGGCCATCCTAATGAATGCTACGCTGTTAATGGTTTATTTCGTTCTCCTAAACCTGTATCCTTCTTTTCCCTGCATGTCCCAACTCGCAAAACCAGGATAAATCCACTTCTTCATATTACTTCTCTCATTTTCAAAGAACTTAATGTATCCGCATTCTAACCCTCCTTAACTCTTCATCTCCTGACAGGAACTTGGACGTTTCTTCTTCGTATACCTCCTTTAATCGAATCTCCCTTAACTTAACCGAGCTCCTGTTCTCCATATTCCTTTTTCCCTCTTCTCATTGCTGTCCCCTCTATTGTACATAACGTAATATTTATTTATTTTTTACCGACCTCGATAGCTGCAGTCGCTTAAGTGCGGCCAGTATCCAGTAATCGGGAGATAGTGGGTTCGAGCCGCAATGTCGGCAGCCCTGAAGATGGTTTTCCGTGGTTTCCCATTTTCACACCAGGCGAATGCCGGGGCTGTACCTTAATTAAGGCTACGGCCGCTTCCTTCCAATTCCTAGGCCTCTCCTATCCTATCGTCGCCATAAGACATATCTTTGTCGGTGCGACGTAAAGCAAATAGCAAAAAAATAGCATTTATTTATTACTGTACTATACCATTACTTATGTGTCATATCTACACTTATCTTACTGTGCCTAGCTTAAGTTCTTCTCTTCGTTTTACTTTCAATCTTTAATTTCCCTCGTTTTCATTTGCTTTTGTGTTTTATTGTTAATTGTTGTTTTCCTATAGTTATCTAGTTAGATTTTAATTTTCCTCCGCTACTTTTGTTATTAGTTGCTCCTTGACTTTTTAAATGTTTGCATTGTGCTACTGTACTGTAAACACATTTTTCACAGCGGAACTCTGTAGTTCGACATCTCGCTGGTTTGGTTTCCCAAATAAATAAATAAATAAATAAATAAATAAATAAATAAATAAATAAATAAATAAATAAATAAATAAATAAATAAATAAATAAATAAATAAATAAATAAATAAATAAATAAATAAATATCAATCAATAAATAAATAAGTCCGCCTCTGTGGTGTAGTGGTTAGTGTGATTAGCTGCCATCCCCAGAGGCCCGGGTTCGATTCCCGACTCTGCCACGAAATTTGAAAAGTTGTACGAGGGCTAGAACGAGGTCCACTCAGCCTCGGGAGGTCAACTGAGTAGAGGTGGGTTCGTTTCCCACTTCAGAAATCCTGGAAGTGGTTTTCCGTGGTTTCCCACTTCTCCTCCAGGCAAATGCCGGAATGGTATCTAACTTCAGGCCGCGGCCCTTCCTTCCCTCTTCCTTGTCTATCCCTTCCAATCTTCCCATCCCCCCCGCAATGTCCCTGTTCAGCATAGCAGGTGAGGCAGCCTGGGAGAGGTACTGGTCATCCTCCCCAGTTGTATCCCAACCCAGAGTCTGAATCTCCAGAACACTGCCCTTGAGGCGGTAGAGGTGGGATCCCTCGCTGAGTCCGAGGGAAGAACCGACCCTGGAGGGTAAACAGATAAAGTAGAAGAAGAAGAATAAATCTATAAATACATTTTTTTACAATCTACTTTACGTCACACTGATTTAGGTACGTCGTACAGGGACGATGGGATTGGAGTGGGAAGGAAGCGACCGTGGCCTTAAATAAAGTACAAGCCCAGCCTTTGCGTGGTGTGAAAATGGGGAAACTACGGAAAACCATATTCACACTGCCGACAGTGGGGTTCGAACCCACTATCTCCCAAGTTCAAACTGATAGCTACGTGACCCAAACCTCACAGCCACTTGCTCGATAAAATAATTATCACGAATACACTTTACTCCTATTCCCTGGCTGCATGCCATCAGCAATATCCCGCCACCACAATTCACTGTCAGACGACAGGAAGCGACGGAGGGAGAATGGAAGAAATATTGTACCGTCCCAACCATCCGCAAGGTTACTAAATAATATTCCCTCAAGGCGGACGAATTCTAGGAAGATATTATGGTTTAAAAGATAACTTCAACATCAGAGAAGAATGGCGCCAGATTTAGAACTCGGCAACAATTAATCATCAAGATGTTACAGATCCTGCCAGCCAATTACAGGGGTTCAATCTAGAGAGGAATGTGTGGAATTGACTGAGCCGACTGACGACAGGCCTCACCAGATGCAAAGCTTACGGGGACTCTGCAAGTCACCAGCTCAGGAACAGATTGTGGAACAACTTGTAAAGGACTGCCCACTGAGGAAGTACCATAGATCGTTCGAAGACTACATCGTTGCAACCCCCTCAGCTCAAACCTGACTGCAGACGCTAGATGTCAATCTATGATAAAAGACTTCGAAGCCCAAACAGAATACATCTCTTCAAAGTACTTTCTTTGTAAAATATGTTTGTGCTTACAGTATGTCTGTGCATTTCTGTACCGTATTATTTGTATACTTACGAGCTGTTATTCTGCTATACAATAAAGAATATGAATACAAACATACATCTTCAGTGTCCAGTCTGCAAGCCTCTGAATTAAGTGCCTCCACAAACCTCTGTTTGCAACGAGATCTGTGGCTTCGTCGAATTCAACATCCTTCATCATTAAATGATTCAAAATAGAGTCTAACCATCAGTAACTTGGTCTCCCTCTGCTTTCTTTACTCTTCGAAATTAATTAACTAAGTATGTAAGTAAGTAAAGGCTAGGGCCGTCCAGGTCAACAGCCCTATACACTTAGCAGGTATGTCTGATAGCATGTAAATATGAAAAGTTGCTAATGTCTAGATCGGTAAAATCAAATTATGGTTCGGGATTGGGAACGAAGCTATCTATAATGTCGAAATTATTTTATGTCTTATGTTTCTTCTCAAACGAGGTAGAGTGTACCCCGTCCCAAACCTTATATCAGTCTCAGCACTTTTTTATCTTACCATTTATATATAATAGATTCCTCGGATATTTTATACCAAGGGGAAATCTATTTTTCCCAACCTCTTGTGAACCTCACGAACCGCTGCTGATAAACATCCACGCCCAGACTTGGTTATCCAAAGGATGGAAACGCTTTAGTTCTGGATATTTCAAATCCCTTCTTCGAGAACAGAAAGGTGAACTGTCTTAGAGCCACAGTTAGGTACAGTATGACTTTAGACCCAATACGTCCGTATGTTCATGGAGAAATACTTGTTCGTGATTTTCCTGGGTATTGAGAAACCGTATGATAGCATTTCAAGAGAAAAGACATGGAAACGCCTGAGAAAAGCTGAAATTGCCGGATGGGCTGGTGAGGAAAGTTCAGATGCTGTATGAGCATTGTACCCGTTATTTGCGATTCCATTACGGACATTCATTTTGATTCCGGACCAAAAGTGGAGTCCAGAAAAGCAGTGCACTATCGCCATTATTGTTCATCCTAGCGAAACTATGTAACCTACGCCAGACGTCATCATATAGTTGCTCTAGGGAGCCGGTGTTACTTGCTCCGCTCGGGACGGCTGTTTGTCACGTGACAAGAGAGCAGCGGACAGGCGGGTTGCATACCGTGGCCGTACTGTACTTGCCGCTCGGAAATGTTACCATAATTATGAATAACAGCTTTTATAATAATAATAATAATAATAATAATAATAATAATAATAATAATAATAATAATAATAATAATAATAATAATAATAATAATAATTTGCAGCGTGAATCATATGAGACTAACAGGGCACAGATTACAGAGTATAACAGGGCAAGAATATTATTCATTGAGAAAGGAAATATACAGCAGTGTGCAATATTTCCTGAATAAATACATTTTCACGATTAACTGAAGCTTTGGGACACGTACATTTACCGAAAGAAAATACAATGTATATGATTTTTACGTACTCTTTGCACTCTCATTAACATACATTTCAATATTTGTATGGCATTTATGACTATGACAACACATTAAACACACGAACTGAAACATATCAGTGGTGTACTCCACCTTTACGGGATCTTTGGGTTCGTTTCGTTTAGATAGTTGTGTGTCAATGTTTGGAACTATCGTTTGCGTACTGGCAAGTCGCAAAACACATTTCAAGTTTTCATCGGTAAGCCTACTTCTGTGTCTAGATTTACAAATCTTAATTAATGAAAACATATGTTCTCATAAATAAGTTGATCCAATATACTTAAAATATGAGCATTAAATGTGTACGCTCTATGAAATCTTTCCCGTGGAAAACGAACATAAAATCCAGTCAAACTGTTTGTGTTTGCAAACCTATCTTTCATTTGAGTATCGCACTGTAAGTCAATCAGTTCTAGCTGCAGTTCTGGTCTAACAGTTTGCACATCCACTGAGAAGGGAATACCGAGCACCTGCAGATCCTTTTGTAACGCCTGAATATCGTGAAACCTACTCTCATAGTGACATTAAAACCTCTTTATATTCTTCTAATGTTTCTTTTTAATGTGATTCCATATTTTATTACATATTGCACATTTTGCTGAATTATTTTTGTTACGGGGTTTCCCACGGAACGCAGAGGTGAAAGAAGGTGCCGGGCTGAATGGGTCTAACTACAATGTCAAGAATTGAATTTAAAACTTAAACTGAAGGTTATATTTTCAGAATTTCAAACTTAACAATTTTTTCATAAAAATATTACAGGTACAAGTAGCAATCATTCAACAAGATTGGGAAAAATCCAAGATTCAGAATCTTAACACTTTGGGATTTAAGCATCTAGCTTTACATTTCCTGAGCTAAAAGCTCAAATTTACAACCGAGCACAACTTATTCAGGGGCAGAAATCCCCTAATTCAATAGCACTTGCTCTCCAAAATCTAAATATCCAGCCTTCCAGAGGCACTCGTTACAATCACAAAATTTGAAAAAGAGCTAACAGGCTCCCAGTTTCTTACTGCCTACTCAAGGCAACATTACACCACTCTCTGGTCTCTCGAACCACCATTTACAAAACTGAACTTGCTTTTACAGGGGTATTAAATACCCAACCTACTGGGCCGTCGGGGAATAAGAATAACAGGTTAAATTAATGGCCCGAACACAAAATGAATGGAGGCGTATACTTGTACTCCTAGATATGAAACAAAAAACTAAGGGGCTCTAGGCCGATGAAACAGGGGCTATTCCCAAACTACTGAGATGACTCGTATAGAAATTACATTAACACATTACAATAGGAAAAACAGTTAGAGAAAAACGTAGTCACCTCAAACCAAGATGAAGGGGAGCTCGAGAGGGCAATTCACTCTCTATCACCGATTTACAGTTAAAGATTTTATGAAGTTTTTACATTAGCCGGCTGAAAGTTACATTTTTAGAAAAGTAGGTTACATAGTTAACGATTCGGACCTTCCCTCGGGTTAAGCTGCGAAGTTAGCAAGAAAGAAAGATGTTATGTGGCCATTACCTTGTAGATGTACTGCTGACCGATGAAAGAGGCCGCCCGCCTCCTGCTTTGACACACACACTTAGTTGGATGACGATCAATTGGCCAAAAAAACGTGAAAAGCCGCAGGGAAGGCTCGAGATCATTCAAGATGAATCAGGACACGCCCTCTTGATTTTATTGGTTAAGCACAAGGTGAATAAGAACTACGGGATTGGTTGGAAATTAATTACATAAATTAGGGATTGGCTAGATTCAAAACTGGCGGAAATAAAAGGAAGAATTGCCAACCCAAAAATAAATGAGCATCAATCAGTTACCAAAAACCTAGAAATACAAAATGTCTTTAAATCATAAGTTCTTTCACTTCTCACCAGGGTGAATGGTCATAGTTTTTGTAGTGCCATCTGTGGAAAAATGTCCAAACTTCTTGATGAATGTCAAACAAAACAAGTAGAAATTCACTCAGGTTAGGAAACTGCACAATAACAAAATTACATCATATTTCTGTGGTGACATCTTCTGAGTAAAGTTCTAAGTTGGCGTAGTTTCAGTTTCACTGTTTTACCAATAGAGGAGTTCATTTGGGCGCTGAATTTGAATTCGCGGCGTTGGGGTGTACCTCCCGGTACAATTTTCTTGAATTATTAAATACTCTTCTTCCCAAGAAAGTTTGAAACATTTTGGCGTCGATGGTCTACGCTGTGCTGAAATCTCTTCCATAGTAAATGCAATATTAACCGACTAGAGTTAAACGTCGTGTGGGTATGAGGATAAAGACGGAAACGCACTAGTGTCACCTCTCATGAGTCCACGCGTATCGTGTCGCAATCTAACCTGACCAGAAAGATGTGCTATACCTTTGCGCCACTGGCCTGCAGTACGTACTACGTCATGCACTTCCCCTACTTGCTCGCTAAGCTGCTGTCTTTCCTCGAGAGCGGGGAGCAAACTGGCTCCGAACGCATTTCGCTCTCGATTGACGATGCCTGACCTACGCTACCGGAAAGTAAAAGACGACAGCAGTTTCATCTACTAAGATACATATAGGGTACCGGTTTATATTAATGTACACTTAATCGCGTACTGAATGAAGGAGTGAATATTACAAAACGTGAAAATGTAGCAAAAATAAGATAGCCTATGTATTTCAGGTGGTGATCGCACTTCGTTTATTCTTCTTACGCCTGCTAGTGGTTTTTTTTACAGACATGAACATTGTTAATACAATGATCAATGCATAATTTTGTACCGCTATACTACCTTCTTTTAATTCCGGGTTTCGTTGTTAAATCAGTCTCCCTAGAAAGCCTAATAGACAGCACGTGAGCTTACCGCTCGCTGAGTTTTGTTGTAGCCGTAGTGGTTAGCGGCCAGACCAATAAACCCTGGATATTTATGTCAACGATTGGTAACACTGTGAGACCAATTGAGCAAGGCGCTAGCAATAAGAGAGCATCCTCCTCCATACCTGCCATAGCGCGCTTCAGACCCTTATTTAATTTATACCGACGTTCTCCATAGCATTAAATGAAACATGTTCCAAGACCATGAAACATTGTTCTTAGAATCAACTCGTGTCGGAACAGAGACGAGTAAAACAGGCAGGGGCGGCGTTAGGGGAAGCTAGGGGAAACTTGCGCCCCCCCCCCCAAAAAAAATAATTCAGCGCCCACTTCATTTGTACTGTTAAGATATTTGCCTTTTAATTCTCCCAATTGACCCTGCACTACAATGTATTATTTTATTCTTTAACTTTAAACGTGGGGCGCTTGAAAAGTTATTTACGAAATTCAATAACCTGCACTCCATTAAGCAATCTGGCAGTAGTAGCAGTGGACCGGGTGATCGCCAAGGGGCTAGACTTCCAGGACAACATTGACGCATTCGACACTAACAGAAAATTATATTTTCCCGTTCACTAAAATGTGAAAATAATGTTATTTAACGTTCTCTGTTATATTTCAGATGTGCTTTTCACCCGCCAAGAAGTTGAACGAATAATACTCTCACAAAATGACAAGAAAGCACCAGGTTGGGATGGACTATCAGCAAACATTATCAAAAATATCCACTTGTGTTTTCCTTCCCTGTTTGTCACCCTTTTTAATAAGTGCTTGGTGTTCAGCCTCTTCCCTACATCTTGGAAAATTGCAATTGTTAAAATAATCCCTAAAGGCATTATTTCAAGAATGTTCACTGCCAAATCTTTCAGGCCTATTTGCCTCCTTCCAGTTCTGGGGAAGATTTTTGAGAAGTTAATAATCGATCGGGTCATGTACCACTTACATAGCAACAATCATTTAAGTCAATGCCAGTACGGATTTACTCCACAAAAATCGACAGAAGATGCTGTTCTTAGTGTAGTAGAATGGGCTGAGACTGTTTTCTCCTTGCATGAAGTAGCTACCCTAATATCACTGGATATCTCCAGTGCATTCGATAATGCCTGGTGGCCAAAAGTTCTGACTCAATTGAAAAAGAAGCTCTGTCCCAAAATTTTATATAAATTAATACAATCTTATTTCCAAAATCGGAAAGTTAACCTTCAAGTCGGATCAGCAGTCTCTTCAAAGATCCTGAATAGGGGTTGCCCACAAGGATCTAGTTGTAGTCCTGGTTATTGGAACATTTTATACGATGACCTTCTAACTTTACGTCTTCCTGTTGGTTGTAAAGTTGTGGCCTACGCTGATGACGCCCTTCTTTTAATTAAAGCAGATAATGTGCGGGATCTGAGAGTAAGAGCAAATTTGTCTCTTGACATTTTATTTACTTGGGCTTGTGATAATAAATTACAATTTAATCCCCAGAAAACGAAGGCCATGCTTGTTACAAGGAGAAGGAAACTAAGAAAGCCTAAAATTAAAATGAATGGACAAAATATCACTATGGAAAATCATATTCTTTATCTAGGAGTTGTACTTGACAAGAAGTTAACCATCAGGGCCCATTTCAACAAACTACAACAGAAAGGCAGTAAGTTTATGCAAGGTTTAGCTATTGTTTGCAGACCTTCTTGGGGACTAAATTCAGAGGTACTAAGAATTATTTATGATACGGCGTTTGTACCTCTGATATTTTATTGTGTTTCCTCTTTTCGAATGACACTTGAGAAGAAATGGGCTCAGCATAAATTGATGCAAATTCAGAGAGGATTTGCCCTTCGTATTTCCCGTGCTTACCGCACCACCTCTACTGCTGCAACTCTTCTTATTGCAGGCATTGAGCCACTATTTCTGACGGCGATAGCAAAAGCTGAACTCACTTTTTTGAAGAAAAACAAAGTGTCACCTATGCCCATTCTGAATACCACTCTAGAACAACCTTGTCATTTTCTACAGTCTGATCACCCAAGTCTCTTCAAAAACTTTATTTATGAAAATTGTTCAATTACCCATGACTGCTTTATTTACACAGACGGATCTCGCATACCAAGCACAGATGAACAGGGCAGAGTTGGATGTGCCTTCGTTGTTCATGAAAACGATTCTGAGGTGTTCTCATCACAGTACAAACTCTCTTCCACATGCTCTATTTTCCAGGCTGAACTGTGGGCGATCAAGTCTGCGATCGAATGGTGCAAATCTAACAATAAGAAATCTCGGTTATTAAGTGATTCGCAAGCTGCGCTGAATGCGATAAATAATAAATATAATCTGAATCCAATAGCTGTAGCTTTTAGAACCACAGCTCAACAAAGTCCACACATCTGTTTTGACTGGATTCACGGCCATTGTGGAATATCTGGAAACGAGAAAGCTGATCTATTGGCGAAAGCAGCGGCTACATCTAATTTGGAAATTTGTTATGACGAAACGTCACCTAACTACGCTAAAAAAAAAATCATAAAGAAGCACGTAATCCATCAATGGAACAACATTTGGACTTCTTCCACTAGAGGCCAAGTCACCAGAGAAATATTCTTCCCTGAGGTTTTCAACCGCCTGCAAAGTAACGTGTTGGTGCCAAGCTTTGAAATTACTCAATTTTTGACTGGTCATGGCAAATTTGGTTATTATTTTCATCGATTCAGAATCAATCGTCCTGATGGCTACGTGTGTGTTTGTGGATCCTCACAAACAGTGGACCACCTACTGTTTGAACGTGCTGCATTTGAAAGAAGAAGGCATGACTTGAACTCTCATTTGAATTATTGCAACATTGCATTATCAAAACCCCAGTATCATTTGTTTAAGAAGCCATGCTGTTACAAATATTTTATTAACTTCATCCACTTCATTTTCCGTCGATTAGACACATGAATTCATTTTCATTGTAAAACTGAATATGTATTTTAACTACAACCCTAGTATACTATGTAAAATAGGGTTCCAAACTGCTTTGGATATTCAATAATAATAATAATAATAATAATAATAATAATAATAATAATAATAATAATAATAATAATAATAATAATAATAATAATAATAATATATTTCAGAAAATATAACAACCGAAAATCTAAAAGTATTATAAATTCATCTCTTAATAATGTATTAACATTTGAAATTCGCGTACGGTACTAAAATTTAAAATTTCACTTCTGTCCAATGTATGTTTAGCATTTCAAGCAATAGTGAACCAATATACTTTTTTCTTAGTGCCGGGAGTGTCCGAGGACAAGTTCGGCTCGCCAGATGCAGGTCTTTTGATTTGACTCCCATAAGCGACCTGCGCATCATGATGGGGATGAAATGATGATGATGGCGACACATACACCCAGGCCAGCACGCTAACCATTTAGCCATGGAGCCGGACACCAATATACTCAATGCCCTGTATCTTCTGATCTTGATACACAATCATGTTTCCTCAATCTACTGTCGGAAGTTGCCAGCTGTAACTTCCCCTCCTTCATCCTTGGCCTTCCCTCAGCTTCCCCTTCATTCAAACTCTTTCGACGCCACTGATATCGCGAGACCGTAATGCCGGAATATATCCTACGTACCGAGCAAGTAGGCCGCATGGTTAGGGGCGCGCAGCTGTGAGCTTGTATTCGGGAGAGAGTGGGTTCGAACCCAACTGTCGGCAGCCCTGAAGATGGTTTTCCGTGGTTTCCCATTTTCACACGAAGCCACGGCGCCTTGCTTCTCACTTCTAGCCATTTCCTGTCTCACCATCGCTACAAGACATATCTGTGTCGGTGCGATGTAAAACAAATGTGGAACGTACAAGCACAAAGGATTAGTTTTTATTTTTATTTTACACTGTTTCGTGGCATGCAGCGAAACTAAAATTTTACATTCTATTTCCAAAATATTTGTATTCTCGTCAGCCTGGCCGTCAGTGGCGAGTCGGAGTGTGGTTAAGGTTGGTTCCAATCTGTATCTTGTTTTCTCTCACAAACAGTGAAACAGCACACTTTTTGTAACATTCCAGACATTTTATAAGATTTTATTGCTCTTGTTTCGAGGTTTGCATGAAACTTAGTAACAACTCTTTTTGTTCCACGATTGTTTTATGATGTATTTTATGATGTAATAGACTAATAATAGTGAGAGTAGCAGGTGATTAACCGAGCTAAGTCCGATCGATAGCCCGGGTTCGAAAGAGCTTAGTTGCAGTTATTCCATCTATACTGCCGAGATTCAAAATCCGTTGGATCTTGGAGGGATTGATTAATAAAAGTCGCATAGTGCCAAAAAGGGCATCTGTATTTAAATTCCCGACTAAAACCCAACATAAGCATGAACTATAGTTTCTTTCATCATTTTGACATGCAATTTGTTTCACGTACCAGACGTCGTCCACTTCCATGGAGATTCGGCTTTACAAGGACTGTGCCAGGATGTAATAGCTGCAAATAATAATAATAATAATAATAATAATAATAATAATAATAATAATAATTTAATTAATTTCGTGTGGCTATTTCTAGCCGAGTGCAGCCCTTGTAAGACAGACCCTCCGATGAGTGTGGGCGGCATCTGCCACATGTAGGTAAGTGCGTGTTATTGTGGTAGAGGATAATGTTATGTGTGGTTTGTGAGTTGCAAGGAAGTTTGGGACAGCACAAACACCCAGCTCCTGGAACACTGGAATTAACCAATAAAGGTTAAAATCCCCGACCCGGCCGGGAATCGAACCCAGGACCCTCTGAACCGAAGGCCAGTACGCTGACCATTGAGCCAACGAGTCGGACATATAATAATAATACTCTAATAATGCCAACGGCCGTAGCCGTGTTTAAACACCGGATCCCGTGAGATCTCCGAAGTTAAGCAACATTGGGCGTGGTCAGGAGTTGGATGGGTTGCCACGCGCTGTTGGTGGTGGGTAAGGGAATGGAGGAGCGGAAAGGAACTGGCCACCCTACCGCACGTAAACTCCGGCTCAGGAACACATCTGCGGAGGTTCGGACCTGCCTTCGGGCAGAATAACCCTTACCTTACCTACTCTAATAATAACACTCTAATAATAATAATAATAATAATAGTTGTTCCGGGGATTTTGTGGAACGCAGAGGTGTAAGAAGGTGCGGGCGTGAATGGGTGGACAGAGAAAAGATGAGAGCATAATTTAAAACACTAAACTTTGGAATGTTATTTCTTTCGGTTTTTTTCTGACTTTAAACTTTGATAAATAATCTGAATGAACAACAACAAAAACCAGTTAAATGGAATAACGTTGAGCTCGTCAGCTTCGACCACAACAATGACTTAAAGTCAAAAATCAGGTACAATGGAGAAGGTTTTAGCTACAATAGTTTACAAATGAATGAGCATGCTAAAGGTACATTACATCAGAGAGCATATTTGCTCCACTCACATCGTACAGTAATTTCAGCTTTAAACGCTAACACAATGCAGCCTATTTGAGGCACCAATTGCTCTGTGAAATTTTACACTAGATAAACTTAAAAACAGTGTTTATTGTCATTTCAGCTCAACAGTCTATTACACACTCGTAAATGACACTGTAAACAGAGGCAATAAGTGCCCATTCTAAATCGCCATATTGTAAAAGAAAAGGTTTAAGTAATCGGCCATGAACAAAATGGTAGGAGGCGAAACACATGCACTCCTTTTGAAATACACTTAAAATCCTATATAGGCGTATGGCCCGAAGAGGCTACTACAGAGGGTGACTAAATGCGAAAAGTTATGTTCCAAAATGGTAAGAAGAATTTAGAGTTTTAGAAAATCGTCGTCACCCCCACACCAAGTTGAAGCTGAAATAATAGAGGGAGAACACTATTTATTCCCTAAGTTACATATTTCCCAGCAGGAATTTGAAAAGTGTCCTTAGACTTATCTGACAATGATATTAATCTTTAGAAATTTACATTAAGAAATAAGTTTGAAACCTTCCCCTCAAGTTATCTGCCTGGAACTATCACATATTAAAAGATGTCTGCCATTACATTGAGCTGTTGGGCCTTCCGACGATGAGCAATGCTGCCCTCGACTTACACAGTATGCACCCTAAGACCGGAGCAACGAAGATGACAAAATGGCCCAAAAGCGCCCAGCCTATACAACTCAGGGAGAAGGTTCCCGAACGATCTTGACCTACTCAGAATGCCCGTACACAACCCCTCAGTTTTAATTGGCTACAAAAATATATACAAAAATTTCTGATTAGTCCATAACATAAGGGAGAAGGAACCGTACAAGTGCTGACAACCTCATCACATAAAGAACAATTAACAAACAATTTATGTTTACCAGCTTGGACAATATTAAATCCCCTTTAAAATGTTAGGGGCTGCCTGGCCGCGGCGGTAAAGGCGTGCTCGGTTCGCCCGGAAGGACGTGGGTTCGAATCTCAGCCAGGAAGTCGTAAAGTTTAAGAAACGAGAGTTCCACTTCCGGAGGTGCATATAGTCCTGAGGTTTACTCAGCCTACACCAAAAATGAGTACCAGGTTAATTCCTGGGGGCAAAGGCGGCCGGGCGTAGAGCTAACCACTCTACCCCATCTCGTGCCGTGGTTAACAATGGTGGAAGCCTTTACCTTCCACTCCTCCAAGGGCCTTCATGGCCTGTACGGAGGTGACTTTGTTAATTGGCCGTCCTCCGCCAGAGGATGCACATAAGTCGATAGTAGAGACATCTCAAGATTAAAAGTCCAAACTTCTTCAGATACACAGTCTCAGATTCATACCACAGATGGCCTTCTATAAGGCGCGCCGTTCAAATGCACGGAGATGTGTATCTCCGGTATAATAATAATAATAATAATAATAATAATAATAATAATAACAATAATAATAATAATAATAATAATAATAATAATAATAATAATAATAATAATAATAACATTTTCAACTTCATCTTCCCATGTGTATGTGGGGATAATGAAGAGCACTTAAGACTCTCTTGGCCACACCCAGCCTGACAAAGATCGTCAAACGCTGGAACCACCGATTTTTTGAAATTTCGTTTATCAACAGAAGACTATGGGTTTCACTGTTTTAAAATAATAAAATGTACCTCTCGACCATTCGTCAGAGAATAGCAATTCAAATTCAAATAATACATGGAACTGAATCTATTTTATGATTTTAAGATTAAGGTCGCGTAGCTGTGAGGTTGCATTCGAGAAATTGTAGTTTCGCGTCCCACCGTCGGCAGCCCCCAAGATGTTTTTACGTGGTTTCTCATTTTCACACGACTGCTATCTTCCCATCCTAGTCCTTTCCCATCCTTCCATCGCCGCAAACCTTTGATGTGTTAGTGTGATGTTAAAGTACTAGCTAATACGAGTAATAATAATAATAATAATAATAATAATAATAATAATAATAATAATAATAATAATAATAATAATAATAATAATAATAATTTGCCGGACATATTTTACGCATGGTCAACGACAGACTTTCCAAAATCACGCTGTTGTGGATGCTATCGGATGGACACCGTGTAGAGGAAGATCACGTAACACCTGGAATCGAAGGTTTTGCGAGAAATCTTGAAAGTAGGGACGTGAACTGGGATGAAGCCGAAAATCTGGCGGCTGATGGGATTCGCTGGAGGAAACCCTTTGCTCGATGTGCTACATTGCATAGAGGCAAGTTTAAGTAAGTTCATTGCAAGTGCATGCTACCGTAACGGTTGAGTGGCTGGTTCGAAACACAGTCTTTGATGTATTTTTGGTCTATACTTCTTCAACGTTTTATTTGTGTAAACAAATGTTTATTATGTTATCAATGTGTAAAAAGTAAAATTCGGCTCCTTGGCTGAATGACCTTCGGTTCAGAGGGTCCCGGCTTCGATTCCTGGCCGGATCGGGGATTATAGCTTTGTATTGTTAATTCCTCTAGCTCGGAGAGTGGGTGTTAGCTGTATGTTCCTCTTAATGCACATCTGCATAAAACACATCACATGACTAGTCACCACTACTCCCCACAAGAGCACGCAATAAATGAATGCATCCCTTCACATACGGCTTGCGTAAGGAAAGGTATCCGGGCGTAAGCACCAAACCAAATCCCACGGCGCAACAGCCCTAAAGGGCCTTGGTCTACTTGGCGATCGCTGCTCAGTCCGAAGGTCAGCGCAACGAATCCTCTCGGCTGTTATTCTTGGCATTCTAGACCGGGGCCGCTATCTCACCGTCTGGTAACTCCTCAGCATTGTAATCGCGTAGACTGAGTGGATGTCCTTCCAGCCCACAGATCCGGTTAAACATTCCTGACCTGGTCGGGAATCGAACCCGGTGCCCGTGGGTAAGAAGCAGGCCCGTGCGAGGGTCTACTTCTGAGTGGTTAGACTTTAAAACGCTGGTCTTTTAAAACCAAGTTGGCGGATTCGATACCGGTGATATTTCAAGGTGCTCAAATAGGCCAGCATCGAGTCAGCGGATTTACCGGCACTTAAAAAACAAGAAATCCTGTGGGACAAAATTCTGGCACAATGATATCTCCTAAAACTGTTGAAGAAGTTATTCAGATGTAAACCCAGAAGCATTATTACATCCTGACCATAGGTTTAAGGTTGGAAGCTATTCACGTCGGCACGGGTTGGGTCTCATGAAATACCACACGAAGCCTATTAGATCCCAAATTGCTACTGGTTTGACCAATAAATAATAATAATAATAATAATAATAATAATAATAATAATAATAATAATAATAATAATAATAATAATATTTTCCTGGTGGTTTCAATGTCGCGTTAACACATACCCTGTAGGCTTATAAAATATCCAGCGAAGCAAGAATGGGAAAAAGGTAGAAACATTAACCTGGAGTGAAAATGGGAAACTACGGAATACCATCTTTAGGGCTGGCGACGGTGACGTTCGGACCAACTATCTCGCGAATATAATAACATCAACATTTATTTATTTATTTATTTATTTATTTATTTATTTATTTATTTATTTATTTATTTATTTATTTATTTATTTATTTATTTATTTATTTATTTTATCGTGTGGCTTTCAATACCGGGAATGTCTGAAGACGTGTTCGGCTCGCCAGGTGCAGTCTTTTCATTCGACGGCCATGGCTGGCCTGCGAGGGTCGAAAGAGTTGAATGTGGTCCTGTGGATGCACTTCTTGCTGATGGGAGTGTACTAGAAAACACAGGAAATGCCATTTATTCCTGCCAAGTCGGATACATGCACGTTCACGTCGTGGCCTCTGGGCAACGGGTACATTCTTTAAGGTACACGGCTAAGTCATGTAAGGGCAGAAAGCGAGTTCCCGACGCTAAGGGAGACAACCCTAAGAGAAAACATCGGTCCTCCAGGTTTGCTGGGGGTTGGAGCAAGGCTAACAACCTCGCTCCGGAAAACCAACTGTTGCGAAGCCCCAGA
This sequence comes from Anabrus simplex, assembly GCF_040414725.1. Taxonomy (NCBI): domain Eukaryota; kingdom Metazoa; phylum Arthropoda; class Insecta; order Orthoptera; family Tettigoniidae; genus Anabrus; species Anabrus simplex. The sequence continues at coordinate 325,899,127 of NC_090268.1, forward strand.
ATATGCCTCGGAATGGTGGATTTAAGAGGCGACAAGCTAAGCTAAAGGAAATGGACTACGCAGTTGGTACATGGAATGTACGCACCCTTCTACGAGCTTGAGGATTGAAAGTATTGACGCAGAAACTAGAAGTCTACAAAGTGGACATAGCAGCCATCCAAGATGGTCAGGAAGAGATGAGATCTGGGACACCAAAATCCGCACAATATTTAGTCGTGGGAAGCCAAGGAATGCACAAGAAGGAGGAGTAGCAACTATAGTACGGACACAAGCCAAAGGTGGCGTATTACAATTTTTGGCAGTAAATGAAAGATTGGCAACACTGCGTGTTAAAATGCGATTCTATAATTTAACAATCGTAAATGTATATGCACCAACGAAAGACGAGGAACAGATAGTCAAGGATCAGTTCTATGCTGAACTGGAACGAGTGCTAGATTCAATCCCATCAAACGATGCTAAGATGATAATAGGAGGCCTAAATGCACAAATTGGGAAGGAGGAGATGTATCAAGGAATAATAATGGGGGCCACAGTTTACACAACAATACTAATGATAATGAACAGAGATTGCTTGACCTTGCTACCAGCAGAAACATGAAAGTGATGTCAACTTGTTTCCCTCATAAAGAGGTACACAAGCAAACATGATATCGCCGGATGGAAAGACCTGTAATCAAATAGACCATGTAGTGATGGAGAAAAGATGGGCATCCAATATTATGGATGTCAGATCATACATAGGAACCAGTTGTGACTCCGACCACTTTCTAGTTAAAGCAATCTTAAGATGCCGCATTATGAAAGGAAGGAAGGAGTGAGTAGGATAGAAAAGTACAATACTAGTGAACTGAAGAATAAGGAAGTATCAGAAGGATACGGGGAAATAATGGCAGAAGTTCTGGTAGAGAAATATAATAAAGATCAAACAGCAACGGTCGAAACCAAATGGATTGCTCTGAAGGAAAGCGTTAAGGCCGTGGCAAAGGGCACACTACACATTGAACCCAAAAGGAACACAAAGGAACGGTTTGATGAGGAATGTCAAAAGCCATAGAAGAAAGAGATAAGGCATATAAAGCATACCTAGAGAGACAAATAAGGGTGAAGAAACAAGAGGTTGAAAACCAGAATAAAGAAGTACGGTAAGGAATGTATGTCGAAGAAAGAAGGGAAGAAAATTAAATGAGAAAATGGATAGAATAGTGGAGGAATTTAAAGATAATAGCTACATGGCTTAGAGAGAAATTAAGGAAGTGAAAGAAGGATTCAAGGCAAGAACAAACGTTTGTAAGGACAGAGATGGACAGCTTTTGGGAGATGGAAGGAATATTTCCAACACCTCCTGAACCCAGTAGAAATGGAAGGAAATACAACTACCTCAAGGAAAAACAATGAGACAAATGAATCGGAAGTCACAGCACCATCCATGCAAGAAGTGATAGAAGCCACACAGCAATTGAAAAACAATAAAACACCAGGTATCGATGGAATCCCTGCAGAGTTGTGGAAATACGGAGGAACCACACTACAAGAAGCTATATAAGATCTAATTGTGAGTGTGGAATACAGAAGAAATGCCCGAAGACTGGCGCAAAGGCGTCATATGGCCAATATACAAGAAAGGGAATAAGCTGGTATGTAGCAAATAGAGAGGGATTACACGGCCGTGTACAGTATATAAGCTGTTAGTCATGTAGGAACAACATCGCAGTCGTCACCTTGTAAACAGTTTTTGTTTATTATTCACGCACTATGGCATTGATTATCTTATTTAGTCGGAGATATTTTCTAAGCCAGTATAGACTCAGATTTCTGTACCAAGTTAAACATATATTTCATGGAGGAGAATTTACTTATGCCTATTAGATTCAACTACAGTAAGCTCAGTGAATTTTCATCCTCATGGAGTACTGATGATAATAATGATGATAATAATATATTATTTCGCGCAGAGAGATGTTTATGATGTTGTGACAGTTTCATGGTTAGCTATCCCGCTAGTTGGGATGGTTATGTTCGTGTTTGCATATTTGACGGGATCCAGTGTAAGTTTTGGAAACCAGTTGAGATTGTTTTCGATGTCCTTTGAATAAACGTAAAGAAGCCATTGTTGAAGTTGATGAATTGGTTGTGTGAGGTTGTTGAACGTTGATTGGTCCGTTATGATGGAGAATTATGAGTTTTATTGAGAACTTATCCTGATAATAATAAAAGAGATATTTCTGTGTCAGCGGATTAGCTCTGAGACAAGTGATATAAATGAGGGTAAAGAAGGAAATAACTTATATGCCAGCGGAAAAGCTGAAAGATTAATTACATGAATATTAAAGATAGTCTGCTCAGCAACATGAATGCCATTTGAGGTCTATGATGAGATACATATGGATAAATAAAGATAAGTAGAGAAATAAGGATGCAAGAAAATGCTCACTACAGTGATGAAAAGGTACTAGTTAAAAATAAAGGACCTGTATGACCAATCATCGAAGATTTACGTATGTAACGGTTATATAAGACACGCTAACTCTTGCAGTGGAGCTGAGATCATTTTTACGAAAATAACATCAAATGGTTTTCATCCAGAAATTTTGTAAGGAATAGGATGTAGCAGATATAGCTGTATTTTGAGTTTTATGTTAATGTCATCCGAGAGATTTCCTTGGGCCATGTTTTGAATTGATAATTATATTTCACTCCGCCATGAGATATTATTTGAGTTGTATGTCAGCAGACAACCATGACCCATGAATAGCACATATCTAGGTCATGGCCGATGCTGATTTCAACTATAATATCCATGGGCATTAAAATAAACATGCGTCGAGAAATCTGTATATTTAACTGTTCACTATTTTTGCATTGCGGTATGTACATAAATTAGTGTAGGATATTCGCATAGATGTCTTTTATTTCAGTAATGTTTACCCTTTTTACTTAGTATTCTATTTTAATATAGGCGGTGATTGACTGTGATTATAAATGTAGAGAGATTTATTTCATTAAGACGGAAGATTTTTCGCTGTGTTCGGTATAATGTTAGGTTCACGAGAGCTCGCATCAGTCTAAAGTTTCACTTCTTGTTTACATAATAACGGCAAACATAATTAGAAACGTAACTGAACAGGGCACCGTACACTTATAAATTTATGTGTAAATTCAGACAAGATTGATCTAGAAATTATAAATATGTGTTGTGTGTTTTTGTCCTGATCGGAGAGTTTGGGTCCCTGTGAGACCAAATATGATCAACGCTTGTCGTGCAAATGAAAACAATAGCTGTTCAGTTGACTAGATACTCAATTTAACTTGAGGTGATTGACCTCCTACTTCATAGTTTTTCACAGCGATGCCATCATTAAATTTGTATACTCGTGATAAAGATACAAAATCAATCAGTGACAATTAACTTTATGAATATATTTATGAAGTGTCAGATGGAGACATTCAGCCATCAGAGGCCACTGAAGCAATGTAAAAGTACTGTAATTAAATTTAGAAGAAATTTGTGAAGGGCAGCAGTGAATCCCAAAAATTATTGAATGTTCTGAGTCATATAAATTGCATGTGTGAGCACTACTAATCGTTAACTGGTAAAGAATAATGTTGATTTTTAAATTACCCAGTTTCTGTCAATAAGTTATATTCAAGATTCATGTTAATAAATAGTCATGCAATTATTGAATTAACAGAGAATATTGTAGTGTCACTGTTGTCTAGAGACGACATAGTCAATTAGAGAAAAAATGTGTTTAATTAATTGTGTTCAGTGAATTAATTGGTGAGGACACTAAATTTTAGGCCTGCATTATTAAATCAGTTAGTTGATCTGCAGGATGAACAGTTATCTTTTGTATGTTTTCCTTGAGTTTACTCTCGGTTACGCTTGGTACAAACATGCTTGAATCAAATTCATAATTTATTTTAATTCAATTCTTTTACGATTTTTCATTTTTATTAGTCATTTTTTTATTTATAAATAAACGCATTTAAACCTCTGTCTGGGCCAGTATTTCCTTTATTTCAGTAGATTCAATATCAATCAATACTGATCTGCATTTAGGGCAGTCGCCCAGGTGGCAGATTCCCTATCTGTTGCTTTCCTAGTCTTTTCCGAAATGATTTCAAAGAAATTGGAAATTTATTGAACATCTCCCTTGGTAAGTTATTCCAATCCCTAACTCCCCTTCCTATAAATGAATATTTGTCCCAGTTTGTCCTCTTGAATTCCAACTTTATCTTCATATCGTGATCTTTCCTACTTTTATAAACGCCATTCAAACCTATTCGTCTACTAATGTCATTCCACGCCATCTCTCCGCTGACAGCTCGGAACATACCACTTAGTCGAGCAGCTCTTCTTCTTTCTCTCAATTCTTCCCAACCCAAACATTGCAACATTTTTGTAACGCTACTCTTTTGTCGGAAATCACCCAGAACAAATCGAGCTGCTTTTCTTTGGATTTTTTCCAGTTCTTGAATCAGGTAATCCTGGTGAGGGTCCCATACACTGGAACCATACTCTAGTTGGGGTCTTACCAGAGACTTATATTCACTCTCCTTTACATCCTTACTACAACCCCTAAACACCCTCATAACCATGTGTAGAGATCGGTACCCTTTATTTACAATCCCATTTATGTGATTACCCCAGTGAAGATCTTAAGATTAGCATATAGCAGCCTCATATCCTCCTATGGTAATGCACCTCGACAGTCTAGTGAATATGACCAGCCCTGGACAGAAGATACATCTGCAGTGAATATAATTTAGCACAGGGCAGCCGAGACATAATCCAGAACGATCACCGCAGAGGACGCCGTGCAAGGGTGCAGTATACTAGGTGTTATTCTTAGGGTATCTATTTCTATGTTCCGGTTCCCTTTTGGAGTCCTTGTACAATTACCTTTAGGCGCTATTTCGACTTTAAAACAACGCTCTCTGGACATTGTAACATTAACTGGCCATGACTGAAAACTGGCTGAGGTAAATAGAGACCTACACGTGCCTTGAGGTTCATTGATCGTGATACAAACTGCCAAGCGAATTGGAAATTGATGCCTCTTAAAGAAAAATGGAAGTGTTTTATCGGATGTTGTTAATCAATTCGAGGGATTAGAGCTCTCTGGCCAGCTTTATCTCCACTTAATAGTTCCAAATCTAAATAATGTTCGTACATACTTCTTGGAATTAGGCCCTAATCTAGCTCTGTTTAGGAGCCGTTGGGAAACATTCCGATTTCTAAGGACCACCATTAATAAAGGCAAACCATTCATTCGATGGAATTCAAGAATTACGCAGGAAAATGGAGTAGCTAGCTCCCATCTTTAGTATTGATCTCTTGACGCTAGTGTATGGTTTTGAAGTACAGGGTATAAGCCCAATGACTTTCAAATTAATTAAGAACGGCAACTTTCGAGAAAGAACGATTTGCTATAAATTTCAATCGCGATATCATCATGTGTTAAAATTCTGGCTTGTAGTTCAATAACATTTGATCTGTCACCATCCACAGAGGGGCAGTCTCCGTTACAGATTTCTTGCAAAAAATCAACGAATTACATTTTATGTGGTTTTGCGTGCATATTTTTATGTAAGCAGCGTGTTTTGAAGAAGAGTCAAAGAGGAGACTTTTTAATACAATTATAACTAAATAATTGTTTGGCGATTCCCACCAGAATGAATGTCGTTACGTGTGATACATTTGAGAAGACGATTCACACACTTTAATGAATGCCTATTTGTCACTGGGGCTCTATCCCATACGGAGCCGTGCTAATCCAATATCCTCAGCTGCTTTGAAATTTAATTTTAATCCAAACAGCGAACTCTCATTTAAATTTAGAGGAATTGTGAATGTAATGTGCACTGTTCAAGTGCTGGGAAGCAAACCAGCGACTGTTCCTATCCACGAAGTAGCTGACCAGTAAGAATGCGCATGCGTGCCTACCCCCTTCCACTCCCCTATTTTTTAATTTTTTTTTTTTACAAGTTGCTTTACGTCGCACCGATACAGATAGGTCTTATAGCGATATGGGAGAGGAAAGGGCTAGGAGTGGGAAGGAAGCAGCCATGGCCTTAATTAAGATGAAATGGGAAACCACGGAAAACCATCGTCAGGGCTACAGACAGTGGGGTTTGAACCCACTATCTCCCGAATACTGGATACTGGCCGCACTTGAGCGACTGCAGCTATCGAGCTCGGTACCTCCCCTGTCGTGCTACCTACTCAGCGCTGTCACGGTTCAGGGGGTCTTGAAGTATTGGTGAGCGTATTGACCAACGAGAATGCCACATTTTTCTTTAATAATTTAAAAATATAAGTCAATAAATGTTTATGCTTTTTAAGACGCTTTGCAAATCTACAGCTCAAAAGCTTTCATCAGAATGCTTTACGATGTCAGTCGGTTCAGCCCTTATCCCAATATCGATGTTACAAAAATCAGCCTAGTATTTTAAACATATAGATAATAATCACAGGACTACCTGAATGTCGAAATTTTGCCTAGAAAAATTGTTCACCAGTTTCTCGTAATAAATCACTCTAAGTCTGTCAGACAGTACCAAGAATCGATCCTGTAACCTTGGAAAAAAGTGAGCGCCAAATCCTTTGCACTAACCAGCCAAGCATTACCAGATGTTTAATAATGCTTTTACTATTTCACAGAAATCTGAAGGGAAATCAGTTCGTACCGTTTCAGAAGGTAGTTCCACTTGGAGTTGCAGTGTCTGTTGGCGTCAACTGCGATATATCACAAAAAAAGAAGCACACGCACTTGCCGCTATCGAGCTGTCGCGCCATGTGAATTCCCCCTAGAGTCATTAATGTGATGTAGAGGACAGGCCACTGCAGTGAGTGCGAACGAATCAGCAGTCGGATTGGCCAATTAAACTGGGTACGCTACAATCATATTTCAAACCCTCCGTGAATGTAGCACGTCGAGTTAAAACACAATAGATAGGGGGATTTTTGATTCAGAGTTTCGTGGATGGTAACGAAACCATTTCGTAAATGTAGAATCAACTATGAGACGTTCCACCTGTAACTGTAGCCGACTCCAGTGCAAAATATCTTTCTCACTCAGTTTCTCTCCTGCTATGAAAAGTTGAAGTGCTACTTTGAACGCTTCAAAATTAACTTTGCAGGCTATTACGTGTGCTTTTGTGGATCTTCACAAACGGTGCACCATTTACTGTTCGACTGTGCCATGTTTGGAAGGACAAGATTCGAACTTGAGCGTCACTTAAACAGTTGTTAATGTGGAACTTTCAAAGCCATTATACCAACTGCTTAGGAAATCCTGCTGCTATAAACAGTTCCTTAAGTTCATTCACCACATATTCAATCATTCTTCTTTTTAATCTGCTTACCCTCAAGGGCTGGATTTTCCCTCGGACTCAGCTAGGGATCCCACCTCTACCGCCTGCCGGGCGGAGTCCTGGAGCGTGAGATATTGGATCGGGGGATACAACTAAGGAGGATGACCAGTACATCGCCCAGGCGGCCTCACCTACTATGCTGAACAGGGGCCTTGGTGGGAGATGGGAAGATTGGAATGGATAGACAAGGAAGAGGGAAGGAAGCGGCTGTGGCCTTAAGTAAGGTACCATCCCGTTATTTGCCTGGAGGAGAAGTGGGAAACCACGAAAAACCTCTTCCAGGATAGCCGAAGTGGGAATCGAACCCACCTCTACTCAGCTGACCTCCCGAGGCTGAGTGGACCCTGTTCCATTCCTCGTACCACTTTTCAAATTTTCGTGGCAGAGCCGGGAATCGAACCCGGGCCTCCGGGGGTGGCAGCTAATCACACTAACCACTACACCACAGAGGCGGACTATTCAATAATTTAGTTTCCTAATTTTGTGTCAAGGACCAATAATTTTAAAAATGATCAAAAGTATAACCCTAATATACTCACGTACAATATGGTTCAAACTGTTAGGATATTTAATAAATAAATAAATAAATAAATAAATAAATAAATAAATAAATAAATAAATAAATAAATAAATAAATAAATAAATAAATAAATAAATAAATACATAAATAAATAAATAAAATAAATAAATAAATAAATAAATAAATAAATAAATAAATAAATAAATAAATAAAATGATTGACGGAAGTGTTGGGGTGGGGTGGGGTGGGGTAGAATATATCCACGGTGTCCCCTGCCTGTTGTGAAAGCAAACTAACATAGTATTTCATTTGGAAGCGTCGGGTAGCGGCCACGGTCCCTTAGCCGAATATAATATGGTGTGACCTGCTCCACACTCTTCACTTTGGTTTTTCCTATCTGAATTCTTTGGTCAATTGTTGTCGTCTTCCGAACCCGACGGTGTTAGGTTTCCGAGGCCTAGGGAGTCTTTCATTTTCACAATCTGTGAGACCGAACCCCTGCTTTTGTCGAATCTTCATTCTTCGTAACGTCGGACCTCTTCCATTTTTCTTCTGATTAGCTTTAACCTTTGCACTCCCAAGTATCTTTCCTGCTTATGCAGGTCCCATCCCAGGTTATTTTGGATATTTTGACGCTAGCTGAAATAGGCTCATATTTATTTTATATTCACAATTATTTCCAAAGTTTTAGGATAAACTTGAAATTAAAACATTATCTCTTCACATTTATGTTTTGTTAAGAAGCACCTGTAGGGCAAGTACAGCATATCATTGACCTGAATCGAGGGGGGGGGGGGGGGGTGAAGCGATTTGCGTCCTCGAGCACAGGTATTTCTAGCACGAGCACTGCGCTTCCGGCCGGCAAGCATTGACACCCGTGTCTCGTGATCCTCAATCCGTCCATATGTTGAGTGTTCAGCCCGGAGACTAGTTTCGACTCCAATAGCTCCGCCATCAGCCGTCACAGATGGCCCAGGCGTCACTGAAGAGGCGTACTGGGTAGCGCTGTGAAGAGGAGGCGGACCTCCTGTTGATTGAATCGGATAATACGATTACAGCGCTCCTCCGGAGACCTCCGGTAGTCCTCCGATTGAATTCACTGGCGGAAAATTCAAATGCTTTGATGTGGGTAATGTTGCAACGGTGATCTTAGGAGGAACTACAATTTAGATTTCAGTACTAATTCCACAGATGCATGTGTTGCCCTACGTTTGTCATTCAAATGATGTAGTCGTTTCAAGATCGCCGCATTATTTGTTACGTTATGAATAACAGATTTTGATCTGCTGACGTTCAGTTTGCAATAGGTGCAGGTGGATAGAATACTGTAGATTGAATATTGGCATATATTATACTGTTGCAAATGCGTTAACAATATTATTAATACTGGTAGTAAAATAGTTTAAGTGGTAATTATATTCCATTGCATGTAAACATGTATTATATACGATGTTCTTACATTAATTATACTCGTAGCTTATTTATTACGGTACAGTACATCCGGCTCCATGGCTAAATGGTTAGCGTGCTGGCCTTTGGTCACAGGGGTCCCGGGTTCGATTCCCGGCAGGTTCGGGAATTTTGACCTTAATTGGCTAATTTCGCTGGCGCTGGAACTGGGTGTATGTGTCGTCTTCATCATCATTTCATCCACATCACAACGCGCAGATCGCCTAAAGACGTCAAATCAATTGACTTGCATCTAGTGAGCCGAACTTGTCCTCAGACACTCTCGGCACTAAAAGTCATACGCCATTTCAATTTTTACTGAAGAGTACGAACTGATTGAAACTGGTTATATGCTGTACTGGGCTGAGTAGTTCAGACGGTAGAGCGCTGGCCTTCTGAGCTCAAGCTTGCGGTTTCAATTCCGACTTTGCTCGGCGGTACCTGAAGGTGGTCAGGTGTACCGGCAGTAGCGGCAATTGGGAATTAGAAGTAGGGGGGAAAAATGTAAAGACAACAAAGTACCCCAGTTTGTGGGATATAGCGGGGGGGGGGGGGTATATACGTTATACATTAAAACTGAAAAAAAAAAGCTGCTAAATGGAATTTCGACAGAGAGGTAAAGATTCTCAGCCTACCAACTTACCTGTGTTGATAATATTTATTTGAGATTTTGATTCAATACTATACAATAAAACTTTCACGAGAGGAACAATATTACACATGTATTACAATTAAATAGACGTACGGCGTGATTATATAATTAAAATCATTTAGTATTTGACTACAAACTAAAAAAAAACCTAACTGATACTAAATAGACTGCCAGACTAACGAATGCACGCGTACCCTTCCTCACAGCACATGCAAAGTCTCCACTACAGTACTCGCTGTGGCGCTATACAAATCGGTTAACCGCGTGAACGACTTTGTTGCGTATTTCCGCTAATAATTTCGTTATTAGTTAAAGCAAATAATTAGCTGATAAGACAACAGGGCTTGTACAAATTGCTTGTTTTAATAATTCCTATAATACCTTGTTTCATCCAGTTAAAATGTAATACAAATGCAAAGTTTTCTCCACAAAGTAGGGGGGCGACTGTCCCCTCTCGCCCCCCCTAATCGCCGCTACTGTACCGGCACATGAAAGAACTCCTGTGGGACAAAATGTCGGCACCTTAAAGTCACAGAAAACCACATAAGTGGTTATGGGAGTACAATAATAATAATAATAATAATAATAATAATAATAATAATAATAATAATAATAATAATAATCCTTCCATCAATTTACCCTCCAGGGTTGGGTGTTCCCTCGGACACAGAGAGGGATCCCACCTATACAGCCTCAAGGACAGTCTCCTGGAGCGTGAGACTTTGGGTTTTGTTTTATGTCGCACCGACACAGATAAGTCTTATGGCGACGATGGGATAGGGAAGGTTTGGGAGTGGGAACGAAGCGGCCGTGGCCTTCAGTTAGGTAGCATCCCGGCATTTTCCTGGAGGAGAGGTGGGAAACCACGGAAAACCATCTTCAAGGCTGCCGACAGTGGGATTCGATCCCACTATCTTCCGGATGAAAGTGGGTTCGAACCCCACTGTCGGCAGCTCTGAAGATGGTTTTACGTCGTTTTCCATTTTCACGCCTAGAAATTACTCTCCTTAGCCGTTCCTATCACATCGTCGTCATAAGACGGCATGACGTAAAGCAAATTTTTACAAAAGTAATCGACAAATGAAACACGAACGATAAATGAGAATGTATATATTTCCTATATTCTCCTTCGTCATACTTATAAAGCAGTATTTACTATGTCGCTAGCACATCTGTTGTGCACCACGGATGGAACGGCAAGCGAGGCACACATTCAGTAGGCTACTGTTGCTCCGTCCTCCGCTCGCCCTCCGCTCGCGTGCCGAAGCACCGATTGGTTTCCCAGCAACAGTTTATTACCGGGAATACCGGAGGGAGCGCTCACTCGCACTACCGATTGCAATCATAGGAGCAACTGCTCCGTTCCCAGCTCTATTCGCAACAGTAGCTCCGAGTGTAAGGACTTAGTAGGCTGTAATTTCAAACTTACGTCCATGAATGTAGGCGCCCTATAAAAATCGTTACCTACATAAACAAAAATTGATCTATATCACCGATATTCCATACAATACCCCTTAACAAAGAACGTATAGTCATTCAGAATAATTAATGCATCCTCTCATTTTTTATGAAGAAAATGCAATTATATCGACATATAATACATACCCCATATACCTGTAGGTATAAACCCTGTAGATACAACAAACAATATATCTTAATAGGTTCAGTTGTTCCTCAGAAAAGTACAGGCCCTACCTGTGCAGAACTTACACAGTGGTTCGTTCATTATTATTATCATTATTATGGAAATATTCTCATTATATTGGCGCTAGAATACAGTAATTTCAAGTTAAATTTGAATTCGTTTTTAATTTCTGGACATATGTAAAACACGTGAAAGACGTGGCAGAAGTAAGGGATGATTATTTACGAGCGGAGGGAGGAGTTCAAGCGGTTCAAATCTGTAAATGCTGCTCTGTAAAACATGGCACAAATGTCTCCTAACCACTGGTCTTGCGGTGTAGGTGGCAACGCGTCCGCCTGTCACCCGGCGGCCCCGGGTTCGATTCCCGGCCAGGTCAGTTTTTAATTGTAAATTATTAATATCCCTGGCCTGGGGACTGGGTATTTGTGTCGTCCTTAACGTTCCTTTCCTCGCATTCAACACTTTACCCTACCGCCATTTACATAATACACGCAGGTTTCCTCATATATGGTGCAAATAGGGGCAAAGGATCTTCATAGGTCGACGCCCCGAACAAATAGCATTAAAAAAAGTTAAAGAAGGAGTGTAGTTTCGCGCAAAAACAGCGACGTCATAAATTCCTGTGAAAATGCTCGTTCATTCCTCCCGTATGAAGTTCACACTACGCGCTTGTCATTCAATGTTTTTTTTTCTTTGCTAGTTGTTTTACGTCGCACCGACACAGATAGGTCTTATGCGACGATGGGATAGGGAAGGTCTAGGAAGTGGAAGGAAGCGGCCGTGGCTTTAATTAAGGTACAGTCCCGGCATTTGCCTGGAGTGAAAATGGGAAACCACGGAGAACCATCGTCAGGGCTGCCGACAGTGGGGCTCGAACCCATCATCTCCCGAATACCATCTTCAGGGTTGCCGGCAATGGGGTTCGAATCCACTATCTCCCGGATGCAATCTCACAGCTGCGCGCCCCTAACCACACGGCCAACTCGCTTGGTCGTACCGACTGTAACGGCCTGCCTGTATATTGGTGGGAAGTAGCTGGGGTGTAAGATAACTTTCTTCTTTAGCATGCCATTCCTCTGGTTCATACATTTTCTGATATATCTGGTACGTAACACACTGGTTCATCATTGTATTCGAGCTATAAAATCCCTACTCTGAGCCACTGATTGGAATGAGTAGTGTGCATATTTAACGAAATAATGACAAAGGAGTGGTCACGGCAGTCTGCGACCTGGTTATTCCAGTTCTGGAACTTAGGACTCTTAGATCGGCACCGTAGTACTGTTCGTTGAAAGTGAGAAAGTGTGCGGTTTTTCATTTGATCGAGTATTTTATATGATAACATTGCTTTCAATCGCTACATTCCTACTGACGTTTTTGTAATGACCTATGTTGAATTCAGTTAGGAAAACCACCAAGTCAGTCTTTCTGAGAATCCCGTAGCGAAGCACGGGTACATCAGCTAGTAATAATAATAATAATAATAATATTGGCTTTACGTCCCACTAAATACTTATAAGGTTTTCGGGAACGCCGTGATGCCAGAATTTGGTAACGCAGGAGTTCTTTTACGTGTAATTAAATCTACCAACACGAGGCAGACGAATTTGAGCATCTTCAAATATCACCGGACTGAGCCAGAATCGAACCTGCGAAGTTGGGGTCAGAAAGCCAATGCCTCAAACGTCCGAGCCACTCAGCCCGGCATGCAATGATAATAGTATTAATTATTTCATAACGAAGTAATTTACAGTCACGGACAAGGCCTAAATTATAACATGTTTATATTTAAGAAAATACATAATTATGTTTGTACGTAAGAATGCTATGTGTAATATCGATAAATAGTTAAGGTATTAACTGAGGGGCCTAGTTTCGCACAATAGTAGCGACAAGTTTTAAATTCCTGAGAAAATGTTCTTCCATTTCTCCCGTACCAAGTTCACACTACGCGCTTGTCATTCAATCGGAGATTCTGTTACATAATTATTATGTCTGTACGTAAGAATGCTAGGCCTATTTGTAATATCGCCAAATAACTGAAGTATTAACGGAGGGGCGTAGTTTTTCACATTAATAGCGACAAGTTATAAATTCCTGTACAAATGCTCGTTCATTTCTCCCGCGCCAAGTTCAAACTACGCGCTTGCAATTCAATCGGAGGTTCTCCGGAGGCAAACGATTGAAAGGGCCCGGAGCCTCCGCTCCGTAAACAACCGCTCCGTTAACAGCGCTAGTACTGGGGAAATGAGGAGTGAGGTAGTTTCCTGCTGCTTCCCTCACTGAGCCAGAAGTTGCTATTACATATCAGTCTGTCAAGCCCACTGAAATGCATGCACTAACCGACCCTATGAGTAACATTTTCACTCCATTCATAGCAGGCTGTATAAGGAATGGCATAACTAGCATCACATATACCTCGGTCAAGTTCATGTTGTCAGAGCCAAGGATGAGACAGACAGGTGCATGAAAGTAACAAATGTGTTCTAGCCCACACCAGAAGATGTGTAAGCACTATGTCTTGCCAGCAAAGGCATCCTGAATCCATATCGACAAGGAGAATTGTCAACATGATAATCAAAATATTTTTTTAATCGTGAGGAAACGATTGCTTGAAGAAGAACAACAACAAGAAGACAAGAGCCATGAAAGGTGGAAGAAGAACTCCCTTTATATTGGATGCCCTAATATCACAGAGTCGGAAGAAAACTAAATGTGAAGGTCTGTAATATTGAAAACCCATACAAACGGCCAACAGTAACAATTGTTTGTCGTGATGTGCTTTGTGTCTTTTGCTGTCACTCATCTCCGTTAGGTAGCATCGCTGCTGCGTGCCGCGTGAGCTAAGGTGAGCTAGAATCCACGGTATTCTTGCCTCTCGTAAGAGGCGACTAAAATGTGCCCCAGAAGCTCTTAACTAGGGAGCGTGGACTGATGACCACGGGGACCTCAGCTGATTCCTCACATTGTTTCTACTTACTTGTGCCAGTCTCCTCATTTTAATCTATCCTATCCGGCCTCCCTTGGTCAACTCTTGTTCTCTTCAGACCCCGACGGTATTAGAGCACTCGAGGCCTAGAGAGTCTTTCAATTTCACGCCCTTCGTGGCCCTTGCCAATCAATTAATCAATCAATCGATCTCCTGGGTGGGGGCAGTAGAAAAACACCTACGATATATCCTGCCTGTCAATCAATCAATCAATCAATCAATCAATCAATCAATCAATCAATCAATCAATCAATCAATCAATCAATCAATCAATCAATCAATCAATCAATCAATCAATCTCCTGGGTGGGAGCAGTAGAATAACACCCACGATATCTCCTGCCTGTCAATCAATCAATCAATCAATCAATCAATCAATCAATCAATCAATCAATCAATCAATCAATCAATCACCACTGATCTAGATTTAGGGTAATCGTCCAGGTGGCACATACCCTAGTCTTTTCTTAAATAACTGCAAATAATTTGGAAATTTATTGAACATCAATCTTGGTAAATTATTCCAATTCCTAAATCCTCTTGCTATAAGCGAATATTTGCCCCAATTTTTCTGCTTGAATTCCAACTTTATTTTCATACTTCTTTTCTACTTTTTTTAAAAAAATAAGCTTATTCGTCTGCTTATATAATTCCACGGCATCTCTCTGACAGCTCGAAACATACCACATAGTCGAGCATCTCGTCTCCTTACTCCCAAGTCTTCCCAGCCCAAAGTTCGTGACATTTTCGTAACACTATACATTCGTCGGAAAACACCCAGAACAAATCGTGCTGCTTTCCAGTTCTCGTATCAAGTAGTCCTGGTGAGGATCCCATACACTGGGGTCTTGCCCTCTCCTTACCTCCTTACTACACCCCCTTAACACTCTCATAACCATGTGGAGAGATCTGTAACCTTTCGTGACAACCTCCTTAATATGATTTCCGCAATATACCTTGCCCTGTACTATTCCTTAGTATCTAGTCAAACAATCAGCAGTAACAACGTTAATATTACGGGGAATTACTTCCAGAAGACCAGAGATGAATGCTAGTCCAAATGTGATGCTCGCCATGTCAGTTATTTCTCTTCTACCAGACGTCAAGTTTGTGGGAGAGCTTTAATATACTTTAACTTGCATTGTGGGTGAGGGCAGTAGAATAACACCCACGATATCTCCTGCCTGTCGCAAGTGGCGACAAAAAGGAGCTCCAGGGACTCCTAACTTGGGAGCGTGAGTTCGAGACCACGGAGTCTTTAGCTGAGCCCTGGCATTGCTTGTGCCAGGCTCCTCACCTTCATCTGTCCTACCCGACCTCAGTTGATCCCGACGGTATTAGGTCACGAGGTCTAGGGAGTCTTTCATTTTAAATGCCCGTAGTGGACTTTGTCTTCCTTTGGCCGACACCTTCATTTTTTAATTGTCGGATCCCTTCTACTCCCCTCCCCCCCCCCCCTCCTCTGATTAGTGTTATCGAAGGATGATTGCCCAGTTGTACGTCCTCTTAAAACAATATTCACCACCCCCGCTGTGACAACAATGGTGCGGCACCACATTCTCTAGGCGGTCCGTTCTTTATGTTATAAGTGGCGGCTGCAATAATATCCTACTTTGAAGGGGGTATGTGAAGTAGCTCCTTTGGGAAGAGCTTTCGCATTACTGGCCATCCACATGGGCGTTTGCAAGACTACTTTTCATTTCTTTATTCTCTCTCGACCGCGCGTCAAATTTTTAAATTATTTTATTATCTTCTCCATTTTCTACCTTGAAAGTCTTGCAGGCGGCCATGGACCGGGGGTGACAGTGGCTCTTGAGCGGCAGTGGTCTAGTGCCGGGGATGTCTTGGTACGACCGCGACAGAGTAACCAGTGCCGAAAGGAGATATGGGATTGCCTGGTGGGTTTAGGGAGGTTTCTCATAACTTCTCCTTTACGGAGGGGTGGAAGTAGCTGGCAGAAGACTAGCCTTTGCACCTCAAAGTTATTCTGTACTCTTGTACTAGGCTATGTTCCTGCGTTAGTACTCGCTTGTCGGTCATTTGTCCAAACAGGTAGGTCACCACGGGCTGTGAGGCGGGGCGGAGCCTCACGGCACCCCCCCCCCTTTCCCCAAAATAGACAGATACTAACACAGCTCTAGTCTCTTTATCTCACCTAGGAAAAGGCAAACCTTGTCGAGCTGGGCTGAGCGATGGCCGTCCGACCAGGTTTCCAGTGATTTCCATCTCTTCGGACCATTGATGAAGCACGAGAATGAACGTCATGACGTGGCTTCCGAAACTGGAAGCAGATTTCTGTCTTGCCAACATCGATGTCTTGATGTAGAGGAACAAGAGCTCGGATAAGGATAGTGAGTATGTTGAATAGCAATGCGTACTACTATGTATTCTTTTATCTGCCTGTAAATAAAGTTTCTCCGTGCAAGATCTTGTTTCCTTATTTTTTAAAGGTACATTTTACTTATAACACATGGTGCCCGTCATCCTTGAAGAGTCTACCTTACAAAGGCTGCACCACTCGTAGTAATAAGCCACACAAAATACACCCTGGGGTGTACAAACTTCCCTGTACTTGCGGTAAGGTATACATTGGCCAAACATTCCGGTTCCATTGGTACTCGTATCAAGGAACACCAACGTAATATCCGTTTCAGCCAGACAGGCAAATCAACAATAGCTGAGCGCGCCCTATCAATGGGTCATGAAGTCGCGTTCAAAGATGTTCGACTACTACTTACATGTTTTCATTCCTTCCCAAACTACCTCACTCCTCATCTTGCCTAGTACGCCTCATTTGGGCTCTGCCATTGGTTTTTGCAGTTTCTCTATAACTGCATAGCCTTTGGTGGTGCTATTTGAGGATCAAACCAGCCTCTGGGCTGATGACCTAACAGACAACATTCCTTCCTTGAAGAAGGAGGTGAGCCTCTTAGACGGTCACGCCGTCTCTCAGACCAGGAGATGCTTGGGGAAAGTGAGGGAGTAGGTGTTCGTTGCCTATACTAGGAACTCTCTCGGCATTCACCTTAGTGCAGGAGAATGGAAAACCACGGAAAACAATTTTCAAGACAGCCGAAGGTGGGGACCAGCCCCTCTTCGTCTCCCGAATCCATAGGCGTAGAGCCGTGGCCATTCCTCCTCTGCTAAGTTGGCCGGTCGGAGTGCAGAGCTGTCGGACCACGGACCAGCCATGGCCTCTTGTGGGCCCAGACTCACCCTGCATCCGCCGACTAGATGTTCGAGCTCTTACCCACACTAAACACTACAGGTCTGGGATTATACGGGAAACTGTGGAAATACTTTAAAATCCTGACAATTTCAACAGGGATACTCTCTGTCACTTAAGTAATACGTGCTTGCCAGCCATTAAGGATTTTTATAGGTAGTTCTCTTCCCTGTCCTTTCACTATTATTACTTTCCGATTTTTTCCAAATTCGTATTCCCCTCATCACGAGATGGTTCACACTGCGCACAGGGAGCCATCTATTGGCGAACAAGAGTACCACTTACTGTAGACAACGGTAAAGCATCCTTAAGTTCAAGTGATTCAAACCTTCATTCATTTTTAGAGAAGTCTTGCTCGTAAACAGACGAGATTATCTTTTGAAGGCGCAGAGCAAAGTTCTCTGTGAAAGAAAAAAAAAAGAAAAAAAAGCTTATTTTCTTATCTACATACAAACTATTATTATCTATGTCATGTCATCATCATTCATTGTGCGAAATTGAATCACCAGTATACTGTATTCCAAGGAAAGTGTGTGTTTGGTGGATACTTATACTAATGCCTGTATTTCATGTCATATCATCCTTTAATTGGTCAGTTTAATTTGTAAATGGTCTGAAGTAATGCAGTTTATCAAGTTTATATTGACTCAAGGGGAAGTACAACTGGGCAACCACCCTAGGCAAAATTTGAAAAGTTCCAACAATGCTTAGAATGAATGTATTGTCCAAAGAAATACAAGCACTATAAAGGGCTTGACAATGAAAGACTCCCCAGGCCTCGGAAACCTAATACCGTCGGGACAGAAAAAGAACAACAGTTGAGCAAGGGAGGTCGGATAAGAAATATGAAAGCGAGTAGCCTGACAAAAATAACTGGAAGCAATGTCAGGCTCAAAAATGCTACAAAAATGAAAGCCTCTGGGACCCCTTTTAGTCGCCTTTTACGGCAGGCTAGAGATACCGTGAGAGTATTCTACCGGCCCACCCACAGGGGGAAAGTAACATTATTATTGCTATTATTATTCCTGTCCTATTACTAAATTCATTAGTCAGCCCGTACCGTAGTTAGGTCTAGTTTTACGGCTGAATATTCTTCCTAACGCCAACGCTGTGTGGTAGGACGTCATCAGTATTACGTTTTTCCGTGGTGGACGGTAGTGTGATGTGTTTAGTGCATATGAAGATAATAATAATAATAATAATAATAATAATAATAATAATAATAATAATAATAATAATAATAATAATAATAATAATAATCCCAGGGGTTCCGCGGCTATTTAAACTACGCGTCTTCTCTAAAGCCATCTATGCCAACGGATTTGCATTTGTAAACTCCCAAAGAATTTCGTCTTCTACAGTTAGACGGCTCTAACATCGATTTGCTAGCTCACTCTCACGCACTAAAAACGAACCTAGAACTTAGGAAATTTCATTTTTGTTATCAGTAAATATTTTTCTGAAGACTGTTTTTTTTTTTAAATGTACCGAACTTGTCAACACTTCAGCTGGTTCCTCCTCTACTGTAATCTAACTATCAGATGCTTGCAAATATGTTCTCTAGCCAATCAAAACCGGAGTTGTGTACAGGAATCCAGCCTATCAGCAAAGTGTGGTTCAATTTATTAGGGAAGCTTCCCGTTACAGAACTACATAAGCAGGGCACTTTAGAGCCGTCTTGTCTGAATTGCTCCAGTGCTTGGGAGTGTGACTTGACGGAGGCCTAGGAGGCAGGGGCGCGGTCTGCGTGAAGAATATCCAGCGATACTAGGTAATGGCAGAATTTTCCTAAACACGTGATAGTGTCTGTGGGTAGTTTGAGAGGAAGGTTTTAGCCGTTTTCTTTTAATGTAATTTTGTGAACTGGTGGTTTAAATGTAGAATTTTCGGCGAAGTCTGAGAACTCTGTTTCTATTCCCTACCGGGAAATATGTAACGTAAGGGAAAGAAGAGTGGTGACCCTCTGCCGTCTCCAATTCGGCTTTGCAATTGGGTGACTAAAGTTTTCAAAATCTAAATTTTGTAAATCTCGTCTTGGCTTTAAAGCTTCTTCCTTTAGTCACCCTCCTGCAGTATGGGATTAGCCTCTGTATCTTTGGGTCGTAAGCCAACTTAGGTTTTTAATAATTTCTATAAGGAGTGTTGGAGTTTCGCCTCCTTGCCTTTTGGTAATGGCCAGTTATGTGCAACCTTTCCTCTTTTATTCTTAAGGCCATGTAGTATGGGTAGTTATACCCCCTGTTTATCCTGTATTATCCATAAGGCAACTGTTCTTCGTTGCAGCTCAAAACGCTTAAAAGGCCTGACATTTACTAAACCAACCATCGCAAAAGGACCAGTGGCGTATGCTGAGTCCAAGCCTAGTGGTAGCCCACGTCTTGGACTCAGCATACGCCACTGGTCCTTACCTTTCTACGCAAGTAGAACAGCCTTTCTGAATACCGGCAGATGTAGCTGGTGAGTCAGATAACTATTTCTTTAGCATGCCATTTCTCTTGTTCATACATGTTCTAAGCTACTGGTACGTGACACACTGGTTCATCATAGTATTCCATCTATTCGATCCCTGCTATGAGGCGCTGATAGGAATGGGGAGTGTGCACACTTAACAGAAATCGACAGAGCCCTCTTCACTTCCGTCTGTAGCCTGGCCATTCCAGTTATGGAACTTATATTAACGCCAGCGTAGTACTTGTTCTTGAAAAGTGAGAAACTGTGCCGTTTTTCATTTCATCGAGCATTTCATATGATAGCATTGCTCTTAACCACGACCTTCTAATCGGTTAACATTGTTTTCTGACAAGAATACTCACGTCATTGTATTGACCTATGTTGAGTTCGGCTTGATATTTGTCTGTACCTGATACGGGCATCACGGGAAAGTAGATGGTTGGATTTTAATAAAAGTATGTCAATTTAGAATAAGATCGACTAGGATCTTAGCTATAAGTTGTTCAAAAAATTTCAACAGGACAGGGTGTTTCAGAAGGGACCTAAAGCGTAAAACTTGATGCATCCCTGTTGTGTAAAACAAAAATAGTCATCATCATCATCATCTGTTTACCCTCCAGGTTCGGCTTTTCCCTCGGACTCAGCGAGGGATCCCACCTCTACCGCCTCAAGGGCAGTGTCCTGGAGCTTCAGACTCTTGGTCGGGGGATACAACTGGGGAGTATGACCAGTACCTCGCCCAGGCGGCCTCACCTGCTATGGTGAACAGGGGCCTTGTAGGGGAATGGGAAGATTGGAAGGGATAGGCAAGGATGAGGGAAGGAAGCGGCCGTGGCCTTAACTTAGGTACCATCCCGGCATTCGCCTGGAGGTGAAGTGGGAAACCACGGAAAACCACTTCGAGGATGGCTGAGGTGGGAATCGAACCCACCTCTACTCAGTTGACCTCCCGAGGCTGAGTGGACCCCGTTCCAGCCCTCGTACCACTTTTCACATTTCGTGGCAGAGCCGGGAATCGAACCCGGACCTCCGGGGGTGGCAGCTAATCACGCTAACCACTACACCACAGAGGCGGACTAAAACAAAAATAGTTCGTGGCAATATTTGTTTAGAATTTTTCTATAACATTTTTCCGATACAGTGAAAACTGAGGGAAATATCGGTGACAGTCTTATGAAAGTTTAAATCCAAGAGCTGGTAAATAAGTCTGTTCACTGTACAGAGAACTGCTATGAGGATCTTTCCGGCAACGTTTTAAAGGCGTTGTACATTTGTCAGTATTTTTAACAATTCCACCGATACTTGGCTTTCTTTTGTAATGGAAGGAAGACATCAAATCAGGATCAGCAATAATGCAAAAAATATGTGAAGATACAAAAAGCCACAGAGCAAGGTAGTGAGTACGTCAGGACGAGCCACTGACAGGGAGAGATTGCCCATTTACGTTCCTCAGAATCTGGGGATCAATGTGGGGGGTGGACAAAAATGCAATCATGCACATGCTTAGTGATTGACCCCTCAACGACGCGTACTACAGCTAGTAAAGGTACAAAAATGATACCTGAATTAATAAGGCACCCTAGGAACTTAAAACTTGGTACAAAAGAAGCTAACGCTCTCAGAATCCCTACCAAAATCGAACATTTCCAAAATTCCTAAAATTTCCCGAGGGACCAAAGTGTGTTCTTTTTCAAAACTTGAGCTCAGAAGACAAACAGCATAAGCACGCAAATATAAGCATTTTAAAACCCAATTTCATC
Source organism: Anabrus simplex (assembly GCF_040414725.1). Taxonomy (NCBI): domain Eukaryota; kingdom Metazoa; phylum Arthropoda; class Insecta; order Orthoptera; family Tettigoniidae; genus Anabrus; species Anabrus simplex. The sequence goes on from NC_090268.1 coordinate 325,921,198, forward strand.
TTCTAATGAAACGGAAATACGGGAAGGTGAAAAACACCACCACTCTTTCTGAGGAACTGTAGGATATACCGGTACTATTGTAATGCATTATTCAAATTATGAAATAGCTTTGTGTTCTACTTCTTTGCCTGGAGGAGAAGTGGGAAACCACTACGAGGAGACTGAGGAGGGAATCAACACCCCACCCCCACCCTCCAAACTCAGCTGACCTCCCGAGGCTGAGTGGATCCCGTTCCAGCCCTCGTACCACTTTTCAAATTTCGTGGCAGAGCTGGGAATCGAACCCGACCCTCTGAGGGTGGCACCTAATCACACTAACCACTACACCACAGAGGCGTACTTTTAATACAATTTAATGCTTTAACGTTTGAGAACTATTCCATTCGCATTTAGCTACATAAGACAGCTGGTTTAAACATTTTTGTGCTTTGTATAGCCCTGATATTATTATAAATTTTGAACATTATTTGTAAGAGTATAAACAAAAACATTGATGAGCGTTGCCCAAATACAAATGGCTCACGAAGATGCCGACTTCCAGGAAACGGTGTCTTTTTATTCCAGCGAAGTCTGGGTAAGTGGTGATATGAGGCTGCGACCCATTAAGCTGAGAGTGCAAGGAGCCTGCTAGATTGAACAACCCCGCTGGGAAGTACTAGTGGGAAAGTAGAGGGGCGGGGAGCGGGAGGTTTCTGGCGTGCTGGAGTAGTGTGACGTCAGTGGGAAACCAAACGCCGCTCGATATTCTGGACTTGAAAGTAGGTGAGGCAGTGCTGAAGGAATAAAGATAAATCGTTCTATAACTAGCAATTATATCAACAATGTACGTTAAGAGCCACGTACGGAGCAGGGTCAGGGTGATCAGATCTCTCCGCAAATCTGTCACGTAACTCTTAACACAGCTAACTAACAGATTACCTCCTGTGGGCTGTTAAAATGGACAGATGAAGGTCAATCTGCGCACCGATTTAAAGAGCCATTAGCACGCTCTGCTAGTTCTGTAGCAACCGTCACTGGTGGGCAATGGTTTTATATATCTGAGCCCTGATACTGAACACAACGAATCTGTCCGACTCGTTGGCTGAACGGTCAGCGTACTGACCTTCGGTTCAGAGGGTCCCGGGTTCGATTCCCGGCCGGTTCGGGGATTTTAACCTTAATTGGTTAATTCCAATGGCACGGGGGCTGGGTGTATGTGTTGTCTTTATAATCATTTTCATCCTCGACACGACGCGCAGGTCACCTACGGGTGTCAAATAGAAAGACCTGCACCTGGCGAGCCGAACCCGTCCTGGGATATCCCGGCACTAAAAGCTATACGATATTTCATTTTTTTACCACTGATCTGCATTTAGGGCAGTCGCCCAGGTGGCAGATTCCCTACTAGTTGTTTACCTACTCTTTAATTTTAAAGGATTTGGAAATTTATCGAACATCTCTCTTGGTAAATTATTCCAATCCCTAACTCCTCTTCATATAAACGAATATTTGCCCTAATTTGTCCTCTTGAATTCCAACTTTATCTTCATACTGTGATCATTCCTATTTTTAAACCATCACTCAAACTTATTCATTTACAAATGTCAACCTACTCCATCTCTCCACCGACAACTCAGAACATACCGTTTAGTCGAGCAGCTCGTCTCCTTTCTCCCAAGTCTTCTCAGCCCAAAGTTTACAACATTTGTGTAGCGCTACTCTTTTGTCGGAAATCGTGAAGAACAAATGAAACTGTTCTCTTTTTATTTGTTCCAGATTTCTAATCGAATAATCCTGGTGAGAGTCCCATACACAGGAACCAGTGTCGGATTAAGGTGTTTGGGGACCCTGTGCTATTTAAAAATGTGGGGCCCCTTCTTCGTAACATCACGTAAGACTGACATACTGGAATCGTTAAAGAACTATTTCCACTTAAATTGATGAATAGGGAAGTGTTGAAATAGACTACAATTTTTCTCTATTCTCCATGTTAATATTTAAATTTGCAATGGTAACAAAACACTTTTCCAGTAGATGGCCAAATCCTTTCAATAGAGTCTCCATTTCTGAGTTTGCGCATAAACAAACTATCTGACAAATAACGATTATGTGATTTTTACACTAATTCCGATTCAAGGTACTTTCCGTAACTGAACGGTTTTGGCAGTATTGAGGCCGAAGCTGAATACATTACTCTCTAAACTCGTCCATCATGCACTCAGGCCAATAACCAGAATCAGCAGAAGGAAGATCTGAAGCAGGACTATCATTAGCGATGGCAGAGCTGCAACCAGGCTTGATGACACACACAGCCTCATTCTTGAGTACTAAATCTGAATCCGCAACATAAGAACACGTGGTGTAGGGGTAATGTGTTTGCCTCTCACCGGGAGGACCCGAGTTCCATTCCCGGCCAGGTCAGCGATTTTCAGCTGTACCTGAGGGCTGGTAAGCAGTGGCGGCCCGTGGCCAAATTATCCGGCGGGGCACAACTTATAAAATAATATGGACAGTCAAGTAGATATTTAAGGTATCGGTTGCAAAATATAACACTAACGCGCATGTGAATAAATACACTAACAACTGACTTGTAAATCAGCTTATCCCGTTTACAGTTGGTGCCAGTTAGATATTAACACCAAGGAAAAAGACAGTGAAAGGTGGGGTCAAAGGAAACGGGACACGAACCCGTGACCTCTCCATTTCCGGTCAAGTGTTATTTCACTGAGCTAAATGGCAAGAGATAAGCTGATCCACATTTCGTTTATAACCTGTTCCCCTACAAGTCAAGTAATAATGAATATACTAACCTTCATTTTTAGATGAAGTCTATTCTTCGATCCTTTGCTTGAGCAAATACTTCGATAACTCGCTGGTTGAAGTCGGGAATCGAACGTACCATTTTACTTTCAACTGAAAGCATCGCCAGAGCCGTTAGTCTGTCTTGGCTCATCGTATTCCTCAAGAAGGTCTTTATTCGATTTAGAGTAGAGAAAAAAAATTTCCTTCCCACTGTCGACATCGGGTTTGTAACAATGATGCTCAGTAACCCAACGCATTCATTAAATGTGTCTTGCATATTGTTGCGCAGGAAAAGTTGCAAAAGCGCCGCAGCACCATCTGCCGTACGCACGTCTACCCTGGAATATAACACTTCAAGTTCGGTCCTGAGCCTGGCTTTGTTCACTTTCGGGTACTTGTTTACGGTTGACGCGAAATTTTTTCCGGAAAGAGTACAAAATTCTCCAAAACTTGATACCCGAATAAGGTTGGCAGCTGCTAAATGGCCTATTAGAAACACGGTAACCTCATTTAAGATAACTTATTTTAATAATGAAAACATCTGAAAGCAACTAAATCCCTGCATGAGCGATATGAACGCATTTTTAAATAAACAAGACTAAAATATTATTGGATTTACTTTAGTTACAGAATTGGTGAATTGGCTACACTGATGTTTGTAAAGCGCGGATATTTCTCGTGATCTGTTATTTGCTCTATGCGCATGCGCTGCAGAAGGCCTCAAGGATCTGAGTGCCCAACCAGAAGTACTCCCCGTCGCCCGCTCACCCACACAAGCCCACAGCTGTCATGGACTTTCACCATCTTCAAATACTGTGTTCTAATGCGCAGGCGCGTCGTTTGGGCACAAGACGGTCTAGTGCCCAGAGCTGCACATTTCGCCTGCCACTCGCTTCGCAAGACTCCTGCAGTCATTATTGTCGCACTGACAGCAACAGCTTGTCTCTTTAAATACAAAAGGTATCCTCTCTTCGTGCTTAAAGACATGGTGGGTTTAAATACCTACCAAAATCCGTAATCCAGTTAAGAATATAACATTTTGTCGTGATAATATTTGTAGAAATAATTATGTTGTTCGGCTGTAACCCAATTAAATTATAAATTATTTCCTGAAATTCTGAGTGCAAAAACTTGACAGGGCACGTGCCCCTGTGCCCCTAAGGGCCCACCGCCACTGCTGGTAAGTGGCCCACTCAGCCTGCGTGATTACAAACGAGGAGTCATCTGACAGTGAGATGGCAGCCCCGGGCAAAAAAACGAAGAATACGACTGAGATGATGCGTCATGCTGACCACACAACACCTCGGAATCGGGAGGTTCTAGAGGTTTGGCAGCGGTCACTTGGTAAGGCAAGGTCCTCCACGGCTGTAGACCATTGTTTTTTTTTTAATTCGTGCATTTATTAAATAATTTATTACTAAGTAAACGTGTGACCGCACCGTGTTGGGTCTGGGTTTAATTCGGAGTGCCCTGAACAAGCTAATGAGACCCCATACCACGCCCCCGCCCCCCCCCCCCCCACCAAAGCAGCGCCGGTGAAGGTACCTGGATCTTCGGGGGTGGCGGTCATTATTTCTACCATTACACCAACGAGATCGCAATTTATTATTTACGACTCCGAGTATTCCATACAATGTGACTGACGTTTAAAATGACCGAGCTCGATAGCTGCAGTCGCTTAAGTGCGGTCAGTATCTAGTAATCGGGAGATAGTGGGTTCGAGCCCCACTGTCGGCAGCCCTGAAGATGGTTTTCCGTGGTTTCCCATTTTCACACCAGGCAAATGCCGCGGCTGTACCTTAATTAAGGCCACGGCCGCTTCCTTCCACTTCCAAGGTCTTTCCTATTCCATCGTCGCCATAAGACATATCTGTGTCGGTGCGACGTAAAACAAATAGCAAAAAAAAAAAGTTTAAAATGCACGTTCGGATTCCTTTTCATTGTTCCTAAAACTATCTTCCTAATGCTCATGCTTTTCAATTCCGTAAAGACCTGATCTCTCTTAAAACAACAGACTTAGATATTACACTATTCGCTTACCTGTAGAAAATTCCAATTCTTTTTTTCTAGTTGCTTTACGTCGCATCGACACAGATAGGTCTTATGGCGACGATGGGACAGGGAAGGGCTAGGAGTGGGAAGGAAGCGGCCGTGGCCTTAATGAAGGTACAGCCCCAGCATTTGCCTGGTGTGAAAATAGGAAACCACGGAAAACCACATTGACTTGTATTGCTGCTTTTGTCAGGTTTTCTTTTTTTTTTTTGCTAGGGGCTTTACGTCGCACCGACACAGATAGGTCTTATGGCGACGATGGGATAGGAAAGGCCTAGGAGTTGGAAGGAAGCGGCCGTGGCCTTAATTAAGGTACAGCCCCAGCATTTGCCTGGTGTGAAAATGGGAAACCACGGAAAACCATTTTCAGGGCTGCCGATAGTGGGGTTCGAACCTACTATCTCCCGAGTACTGAACACTGGCCGCACTTAAGCGACTGCAGCTATCGAGCTCGGTAGGTTCCAATTCACCAGTAACAGTCTCTTCAGTCGTCGGTGCACTTGTAGACTTCCTGTCAGAAAATGTTGATATTTTCGGAAATTTTTCAAATGTTGTTCTTTTAATTTACGTTTTTTGTCACCACTAATGTGTTTTCTATCCATTTTACAAGAACATTACAGTTGTAACTTACGAATGGTTCAATAATCAGAGGTGAACTGGAAGTTCTCTTCCTGATGCAAAAATACAGTATTGCATGCGCATTCCACCGGGCTTCTCCTGTCCCCTCCCGCTCACTTCATAGTCCTCTTCCCCCTTCCCAGTCTGCCCGTACTCGCAAGCTGCCAGATTTAAATTTTCCACAACAATAATCTTTAAAATAATTACAGTGTGTAAGTAGCGAGGATTCGTGTCTCCGGACGGTAATTGATTTTAGCAGTGATGAAATACTAACGCGGACAGCTGATAAGAAGGAAGGAAGAGTGCGTGTTCGATATTTTGCGAGCGTAAATATTCATGTACACGCACTGAAGGTGGAGCAGCAGGCCTTTTTATACAATGTTAGGTTCGGCCAAGGGCCGGGGCTCAGGGCTGCAGCCTCTTTAGCATCCCCCCCCCCCCCCACTCAATCCGGCCCTGACTCGAACCATACTCTAATTGTGGTCTTACCAGATACTTGAGTATATGCCCTCTCCTTTACATCCTTACTACAAGCCCTAAATACATTTAAAATCATATGAAGAGAACAGTAACCTTCTTTTCTTTTTCTTTTTCTTGCTGTTTGCTTTACGTCGCACCGGCACATATTATGGCGACGATGGGACAGGAAAGGCCTAGGAATAGGAAGGAAGCGGCCGTGGCCTTAAATAAGGTACAGCCCCAGCATTTGCCCGGTGTGGAAATGAGAAACCACGGAAAACCATCTTCAGAGCTGCCGACAGTCGTGTCGTCCCAAAACTCACGAATCTCAAAACTCACGAATCCCAAAACTCACGAATTGCAGGAAGAGGATTAGTAAGAACAGGTTTCTCTACCTGGGTCAGTCCCAACACTCACGAGCAGGGCTAGTTTTTCTTTGAATGGATAAATCTCCACCCTATTAGTTATGGGATAATGGAATACTTTTAATAATCGAATAACTTCCATCCAAATGAATTTCAAATATCATTCAGTTATATCGCACAGAATAAACGGATGCGTAATGAGTAATTTTTTCGTCGGGTAGACAATCGATTGAAATAAGCGAATAGATGAACTCTTACGAAAAATAGAAAAAACGCCTTTTTTTTTCCAAATGAATCTCCAAGTGTTGAAACTAAATGAGTGAATTAACTGTCTTGATCTTTAATACATATAAATAAAATTCCCTATTCAAGTAAATGCCGCCTTCTGGCTGCATAAAGCAACTAAGCTCCAGTACCACCAATGACAGTTTCTTTTAACTAGCAGCGGGCAATATATCTACTTTAATTTGATGTCGTTCGGCTGCATGCATAAATTGTTAGATTTTAACTTTCATTAGTTAAATCCTACGGATCGCGAACTGGGTGTTCGTGCCGTCTTCAGCATTAGACTTCATCTTAGGTAGGGCCTCATCATTACAGACGTACAGGTCACCTATAAGGCGTCACCTCTAAAGACCTGCACCAGACCTCCCCGAAGGCCACACGTCATTATTACAAATTTATGTGAAAGGTAAAATAATGCATTATATTAGCTTTAACAAAACAGCAAAATATTTTAATAATAATAATAACAATATTAATAATACACCTCGGTCTCTTTCATTCACCAACCGTTATTTTTTCCCCTGTGGGTTGGGGGCAGAAAAACATCCACAGTGTCTTCTGCCTGTCGCAAGGGAAGCGTGAGTCACCGCGCACCTCATCCCTCCTGCGGTAATCGCAAGCACCTTCTGTTCAGAATCGTGAGTTTTGAGACTCATTAGAATGTTTACTTTAGCTACCAGTTTGTAGTCGTGAGTTTTGATACTATTTGTAACTAATTTTAGTCCGTGAGTTTTGAAACTCGTCAGTTTTGAGACGTAACCCCGACAGTGGGATTCGAACTCACTATCTCCCGGTTGCCAGCTCACAGCTGCGCGCTCCTAACCGCACGGCCAACTCGCCCGGTCTCTGTAACCTTTATTTACAATTCCGTTCATGTAATTACCCAAATGAACACTTTTCCGTATATCAATCCTTAGATACTCAAAATGATCCTCTTGAGAAACTTTTACTCTATTAACGCAGCAATTAAAAATGAGAGAACTTCTCTTTGTGAAACTCACAACCTGACTTTTCACTCAGTTTACCATCATACTAGTGCCTGCTGTCCATTTCACAACATTGTAGATGATTTTTTGCAGTCGCAAGGCGGCAGACATTTGATCTCAGTCAGTGTCAATATAGCCAACATTATCTTTCTTTTTTTTTTTTTTTACAGTTCGGGCCCCCTTTTTTCTTTTTGTAATTGGTTTTAAAGCGCACCGGCACAGATAGATCCTAAGGCGACAATGGGATAGGATAGAGCTAGGAGTCGGAAGGAAGCGGCCGTGTACTTAATTACGGTACAGTCTCAGCATTTGCCCCGTGTGAAAATGGGAAACAACGGGGAAAAAATCTTCAAGGCTGCTAACAGTGGGGTTTGAACCCACTTTGTCCTGAATGCAAGCTCACCGCACTGCCAACTCGCTCGGTGTATACATTATCTGAGGCATTGCGAATACGCAGGGTGAACTCAACAAATGCATGTTTTGATGTAACAGTATATGAGGTTATTTCACCGGGTAAACTCAACAGAAAATAATAATAATAATAATAATAATAATAATAATAATAATAATAATAATAATAATAATAATAATAATAATAATAATAATAATAATAATAAAAATAATAATAATGCTACTTGCTTTACGTCCCACTAACTACTCTTTTACGGTTTTCGGAGAGGCCGAGGTGCCGGAATTTAGTCCCGCAGCAGTTCGTGCCAGTAAATCTACCGACATGAGGCTGACGTATTTGAGCACCTTCAAATACCACCGGACTGAGCCAGGATCGAACCTGCCATGTTGGGGTCAGAAGGCCAGCGCCTCTACCGTCTGAGCCACTCAGCCCGGCTCAACAAAGGAGAACTTACATATGAAGGGTACACAGGAAAAACGAACAATGTCCAAAAATTCAAAAAATGAGTTATTAGTCCCATTCGTTAGCTTAGTAGTGAAGCTATCAACACGAGAAATATCAAAGAGAAACAATGAACGATGTCTGAGATATGCAGTAAAATAGAAATGGTACACAGAGGAAGAACGAACAATGTATGCGTGGAACTACATTAAAACGAACAGAGTCCACCAACAGCTTGAATGCGCATGCGCGTGTCACCACCATTGCAGTTTAAGGTGATTTATGGCTATGTCAGTTGATTTGTTCTGTCTCTGTATTGTGTAGGTTTGTTACACTAATATTGTATGTAGTACGATGGATGCTGTGATGGACACTCATGTCTACAATTCAAGTGATGAAGAGACCCAAGTAGCGAGCATGGGGAATTCTACAAAGAAGAAACGTAAATTCGGTAGTGTGAAAAGTGTTATGAAGAGGTTACGAGATACTACGTATGAATCCGGTGAAGACTGGGACTGCAAACGATTACAATGTTTTAAGCGGGTCACTGCAAGTGAACGGAATAAGCTAATACATGATTTTAATAAGTTAGGTGACAGAAATGCCCAGAACTCGTATTTGGCGGGATTAATTACCGTAATTCCTGTTAACCGAAGGCGACCACGGCAGCCAGCACAAGAGGCCCGTCTGTATGATTTTTCTTATGTGTATAAAGTTCGTGTCGTGCGTGAAGGGACACTCGCTGAAATTAATGTTTGTTTTAAAGCAATCTTATCTTTTTTTGGTGTAACTGCCTGCCGTTTACACACAATTAAATCGTCCCTGGCTACAACAGGACACTCCCCAATTGACAAAAGGGGAAAACATGAGAACAGAGGCAAAAGTAAACTTCCTGAAGAAACATATGAAGCAATGACTACATTTCTCAGTTCTCTTAAGGGACGCAAAGCTCATTATAGTTTACAAGATACAGGAAAAGTTTACCTACCTGAAGAACTGAATGTGAAAAAGCTACTTTTCATGTTTCTGGAACGCTATCCGCATGTTCAAATTTCTTATGAGACATTCAGAGTAACATTTGTCACAAAATTTAACATCTCTTTTGGGTATCCCCGGACTGACACGTGTAGCATCAGCTAGTAACTTAGAAAAGGCTAAAGAAACGTCATCTAATCTGGAGGAAATAAAGAAGATTGAAGAATATTTGAAGAAATTGCATAATGAAATGAAATTGCACAAAGTTAGAGCTGACTGGTTCTACAAAGGGAAGAGAAACGCAAGAAGAGAAGCTAGAAAAGATGCAACATACGAGAGAATAGCTATAGATTTTGGTAGAAATCTTCCGTTACCAAACATATCGACCAGTGAGGCCTATTATCGTAGACAACTTTCATTTTATGTGTTCAATATACATGTTTTAGCAACTGGTATGTCGGTGTTTTACACTTACGATCAGACAGTGGGAAAAAAGGGAGCAGACGATGTAGTTTCAATGCTACATCATTTCATAACAACCTACCTAGATCATTCTGTCCGTAAACTCCACATTTTCTGTGATTCATGCAGTGGACAAAACAAAAACTTCACCATGATTAGATTTCTCCACTATGTAGCAATAACTTTGAATCGCTTTGACCAAGTAGTTGTCACATTCCCAATAAGAGGACATTCGTACATGGAGTGTGACAAAAACATGGGCCTAATCCAAAAAAAATCTCCAGCAGAAACTCCAGATGACTGGCGGGAAGTAATTAGAAATGCTCGAGTGAAACCTTCTCCTTTTGAGGTAGTCGATTGTAAAACAGATATGTTCAAGTCCTGGGGTAACTTCCTAACACCGATGTATAAGAAAACTTTCCCTGTTGCAACCCGGCCCATCTTGGAACTTCGAATTACACCCAGATATCCACAGACTGTTGAACACTGTGAAACATACAATGGTCTCTTCAATTCCACCGTTATTACAGCAACAGGGCGTAAGAACGTGTTACACGGCCAACATGAAGTTGCGCAAGCATATTCAGGACCAATTCCTTTGCCGGAAGAGAAGTACAAGGACCTTCAAATACTGAAGAAGTTTTGCCGAGATGATGCACAGGAGTTCTTTAGTCGTCTACCTGTCGTAAAAGGGTCGACTAAGAACCAACCGAACGATGACGATAGTGATGTTTGATAAAGTACTGTGGTAAGGTGATTAAATTAAATCGATCAATACATAAGAGGACAGAGAAGTATTAAAATGTGTATTACGTTTCATATGTGTACGGCCATATTTAGTTATAAAAATGTTCAAATTATTTTAATTTTTGAAGTCGAAAGCCAAACTTTTACAAATTGAACCATTTTTAGAAAGACATTGATACAGACATTTTAATGTGAGCTATTATGTGCATATTTAAAGTAACATAACACATTAAATTCATAATTGACTGTAATGCTTTTATTTCAATTTTTGTTAATTTGAGTTTATTATTATTATTAATATTCTAAAACATTGTAAAATACCCTCAAAACTATTTTTTAACATATTGAGGTATTGTTAATGCTATATTGGAGGAATAATCAGTGTAATATCGTGCAAGTGCCCATTCTTTCAGGAGAATCCAGAGGAAAAACGCACATAGTCCTTGCACTAATGAACTAAAAAATTTATTACTAGAGTACTTGTTAACTTAGAAACATCATATTGATGGATGAGATACACATATATGTGACAATAATTTAGACACCTACATACAAAAAATTATCTCCTTAGTATTTTGTGTAGAAGTGTTCAAACTTTAAAATGTCTCTCCTGTAAAATTTGCTTTTTGTGACAATGTTCGTTTTTCCTGTGTACCCTTCATATGTTATTAATCTTATTTCACATAAGAAAACTTAAAAACTGAATCATTTTATGTTTTTTTACGTCTTCCAATAATTTTAAGGATTGAATATTTCCAGCGAAAAAATTAGGAATTTAAAGCGCAGGTTTTCTCCTGTGTCCTTCCATTACAAAACAAATACAAAATATAAGAAAATCAAATCACGTCATCTTATTCTTAGTCATCCGCCTGTTCCTTATTTCTTGATGGATGCAATATTTTTTTCTCCTGTCTCATGGCACAGGTATGAGCAAAATGTAGCTCCCACCGAAGACTCAGTCTCATTTATGGTTGAGACTGAATGGGTGTGCTGAGAAATGATATTCAGAGCACGAGTGCGGTTGTTTTGAAAGGTGCTAATCACAGGGTCAGTCGTACCGCAATAGCACTTTCTTGCACAGTGAGGACAGCAAAGGAAAAACTACCCCACTCCTCATCAAGCCTTGTACGCCTCATTATGGCGCTGCCATCGGTTGTTGCTCTCTCGTAGTTCTATATCATTTGATCGTCCTGTTTGACATCCAGACATTCAAGTCGTTGTCACTATTGTCACTTTTTTGTTCCTGTATCGTTCCCCTGTGGGTGGCTGAGGTAGAATAACGTCCACAGTCTCCCTTCGTAAGAGGCGACTAAAAGTGGTCCCAGGGGCTCGTAACTTGGGAGTGTAGGTTGGTGACCAGGGGGCCCTTAGCTGAGTCCTGGCATTGCTTTCACTTACCTATACCAGGCTCCTCACTTTCATCTATCCTACCCGGCCTCCCTTGGTCAACTCTTGTTCCTTTTCAGACCCCGACGGTATTAGGTGTCGAGGCCTACGGAGCCGTTCATTTTCACGCCCTGCGTGGCCCTTGTCTTCCTTTAGCCGATATCTTTATTTTTAGAAGTGTCAGATCCCCTGATTTTTTCTTCCTTGGATTAATGTTTACAGAGGATGGTTGTCCAATTCTACTTTCTCTTAAAACATTAATCATCACCACCGCCATCAATCAAGGGCATATCAATTTCAAGTGTTTTGCTATTTAGGGAACATATGTTCCGTGTTGATTGATGTGTTTTTGTCCTTTTCGTCTCATTAAAATTATGCTCGTTTTATTTAAGTCGACCGGCCCCGCGGTGTAGGGATAGCGTGCCTGCCTCTTAGCCGGAGATCCCGGGTTCGATTCCCGACCAGGTCAGGGACTTTTACCTGGATCTGAGGGCTGGTTCGAGGTCCACTCAGCCTACGTGATTACAACTGAGGAGCTATCCGACGGTTAGATGCAGGGCCCGGTCTAGAATTTCTAGAATAACGGCCGAGAGGATTCGTCGTGCTGACCACACGACACCTCATAATCTGCAGCCTTTCAGGCAGAGCAGCGGTCTCTTGGTAGGCCATGGCCCTTCGGGGCTGTTGTGCCTTGGGGTTTTGTTTTCCTTTCTTCTTCTTCTTCTTCTTCTTCTTCTTTCGAATGGGCCACCAGAGGACCACGTGCCAATTTCAATTCCTTCTTCTTTGTTCTTTCCTTTTCTTCCAGTACGCTTTCATCTGTTCACTATGTTTCTTCTTTCTGTCTTCAGACCACTTTGAACCAGTGTTTTTTATTTTCCTACCTTGGAATCCTTCTATTTTCAATACTTTTTCCCGAAAGCCTTCTCTATTATTTATTTCTTCTGTTGTTATATTGTTTTTCTTATCTACATCCTTTCTTACTTCATTGACCCAGCTTGTCGTTGATTTCTTACCCCACAGATATCTGAAAATCTTACTGGTTAATCTACTATCTTGCATTCGATATAAATGTCCAAAAAACATAAGTCTCCTTTTCCTCATTACATCTGATATATTTTCCATTTTTTGATATATTTCAGCATTACTTCGTAATTTTCAACCTTCTGCTGTGTGTTGCTTTATTTTATTCAGTTTCAAACTTCCACGCTGTTCTTTTTTCATTTAATTTGTTCAGAGAAGAGGGTTACCTAGTTATTATTATTATTATTATTATTATTATTATTATTATTATTATTTTGCTAGTTGCTTTACGTCGCACCGACTCAGATAGGTCTTATGGCGACGATGGGACAGGAAATGGCTAGGAGTGGGAAGGAAACGGCCGTGGCCTTAATTAAGGTACAGCCCCAGCATTTGCCTGGTGTGAAAATGGGAAACCACGGAAAACCATTTTCAGGGCTGCCGATAGTGGGGTTCGAACCTACTATCTCCCGAATACTGGACACTGGCCGCAATTAAGCGACTGCAGCTATCGAGCTCGGTCTTATTATTATTATTATTATTATTATTATTATTATTATTATTATTATTATTATTATTATTATTATTACAGGATAAATGACATATCATTCCCAGGAGGGGGAGGGGGAATTTCTAGAGGGACTTTCGTTTTGAGGAAACAAATTCAGGAAGTCTTTCGTCATTTACTAGAGTCGAAAGTTGGGACAATCCTGGCCGTGGTTGCATCACAAGTATAATTTCCGGTCTATCAAGCCTCCGACAATGAGATCCTCGTCCGTAAATCACAGCTACTGGTGACGAGCCAGAAAGTGATTTCCCGTGCTTCACTGCACATGTGTCACATTCCAGTTTACAACGTGCTTTGGTGGCAAATAGGTAATATATTGTCAATGCAGAACAGTGCACTAAAATCCTGAAGAATCAGGATCACAATCCGCTTTCTCTCCCTCGATGGGGGAGTAAGGGGACAAATCATTGGGGTGAAGCCTATACATTTCGGTAAAAACAAATACATTATTTTGAGGAGTCTTCTGCTAGTCACTTGGGCGAGTATTAAGAAACAAAGAAAACAGGATTTAAGGCAGATAGCATGAATTTTCAAATTATATATTTTGGCTACTTATATACGGCAAGCCTTGTAGGTTACCCTGTAAACTTTGGATGCACCAACCACTTCAGAGTGTCCTCTCATGACTAATAACTGGATCGATAGAAGGCAGTTAGGGTTTAGGAAAGGTTGTTCCACTGAAGCTCAACTTGTAGGACTCCAGCAAGGTATAGTAGATATCTTGGATTCAGGAGGTCAAAAGGACTGTATCGCGATTGACTTATCCAAGGGTAGATCATGGGAAACTACTGGCAAAAATTAGCGCATTTGGATTAGACAAAAGAGTGGCTGAATGGGTAGATATATTTATAGAAAATAGAATTCAGAGAATTAAGAGTAGGCGAAGCTTTATCTGGGCCTGTAATAATCAAGAGGGGAATTCCTCAAGTCAGTATTATTGGACACGTATGTTTTCTTATATATATAAAAAAGTGGAATCAGGGAGGATAAGGCTTTTTACGCATGATGTCATTCTGTATAGAGTAATAAATAGGTTACACGACTGTGAGCCACTGCAAAATGACCTCGATAATGTTGTGAGATGGACAGTACGCAATGGTATGATGACAAACGGGGTTAAAAGTCAGGTTGTGAGTTGCAAAAATAGAAGTCCTCTCAGTTTTAATTACTGCGTTGTTGGGGTGAAAGTTCCTCTTGGGGATCATTGTAGGTACTTGGGTGTTAATATAAGGAAAGATCTTCATTGGGGTAATCACATAAATAGGATTGTAAATAAAGGGTACAGATCTCTGCATATGGTTATGAGTATATTTATGGGTTGGAGTAAGGATGTAAAGGAGAGGACAAATTGTTCGAATTGTTCAGTGGAACATTCTCTATGTCCTATTACATTTTTACACGCTTTTACCGAAACACACTGTATAAGTCTCTGGTAAGACTCCAGCTAGAGTATGGCTTCAGTGTATGGAACCCTCATCAGGATTACTTAATTCACGAACTGGAAACAAATCCAAAGAACAGTAGCTCGCTTTGTTCTGGGTGATTTCCGACAAAAGAGTAGTGACACTGCAGTCCTGAAGGGCCTTGGCCTACCAAGCGACCATTGCTCAGCCCGACAGCCTGCAGATTACGACGTGTCGTGTGGTCAGCACGGCGAATCCTCTTGGCCGTTATTCTTGGCTTTCTAGACCGGGGCCGCTATCTCACCGTCAGATAGCGCCTCAATTGTAATCACGTAGGCTGACTGGACCTTGAACCAGCCCTCAGATCGAGGAAAAAATCCCTGACCTGGCCGGGAATCGAACCCAGGGCCTCCGGCTACACCTACACCACGGGGCCGGCTACGTACGATTTCTGCAACTACTAAAATGTCAACTAAATGATTTTTCGTCCTCACTTAAATGAAACTCCCCGGAGAATAAACATGAAAAGTCTCGCATTCTGTCCATCATTAGGATGGTGTTATCTTAATAGGTCATTTTTACAATGTCTTATATGAAGTACCATACTAGCTGTAGTAGGCCTGCACGTCAATGATGGGACTATCACTTAGCATGTGCATTATTACATGTTTGTCCACCCCTTAAATTGTTCCTCCAGATTCTGTGATGCATTAGCGGCTTGTTGTGACGCACCCGCTTCCTTGCTCTCTGTGGCCCTTTGCACTTCCATATTCTTTTCCATTATTGCTGATCTTTATTTCATCGTTCCCTTGCCATATGAAATAAAGTCATGTATAATAATAATAATAATAATAATAATAATAATAATAATAATAATAATAATAATAATAATAATAATAATAATAATAATAATAATAATCCAGAAATTAATGACTGGTTTGATAGAAGGCAGTTTGTGTTGAGGAAAGGTTATTCCACTGAAGCTCATCTTGTAGGATTCCAGCAAGATATAGCAGATATCCTTGGATTCAGGAGGTCAATTGGACTGTATCGCGATTGACCTATCTAAGGCATTTGCTCGGGTAGATCATGGGAGACTACTGGCAAAAATGAGTGCAGTTGGACTTGACAAAACAGTGACTGAATGGGTGGCTATGTTTGTAGAAAATAGAACTCAGAGAATTAGAGTAGGCGAAGCTTTATCTGTCCCTGTAAAGATTAAGAGCGGAATTCCTCAAGGCAGTATTATTGGACCTTTATGTTATGTTTTCTTATATATATATATATATCAATGATATGTGTAAAGAAGTGGAATCAGAGATAAGTGTTTTTGCAGATCCAGAGTAATAAATAAGTTACAACATTGTGAGCAACTGCAAAATGACCTGGATAATGTTGTGAGATGGACAGTAGGGAACGGTATGATGATAAACAGGGTTAAAAGTCAGGTTGTGGGTTTCACAAATAGGAAAATTTCTCTCAGTTTTAATTACTGCGTTAATGGGGCTTAAGTTCCCTTAGGGGATCATTGTAAGTACCTAGGTCTTAATATAAGCAAATTTTTTTTTTTTTTTTTTTTTTTTTTTTTTTTTTTTTTTTTTTTGCTAGTTGCTTCACATCGCACCGACACAGATAGGTCTGATGGCGACGATGGGACAGGAAAGAGCTAGGAGTGGGAAGGAAGTGGCCGTGGCCTTAATTAAGGTACAGCGCCAGCATTTGCCTGGTGTGAAAATGAGAAACCACGGGAAACAATATTCAGGGCTGCCGATAGTGGGGTTCGAACCTACTTTCTCCCGAATACTGGATACCGGCCGCACTTAAGCGACTGCAGCTATCGAGCTCGGTAGGAAAGATCTTGTTGATCTAGTTGGGGTAGTCACATAAATATGATTGTAAATAAAGGGGAGAAATTTCTGCCCATGGTTATAAAGGTATTTAGGGGTTGAAGTAAGGGTGTAAAGGATAGGGCATTTAAGTCTCTGGTAAGACCCCAACTAGAGTATGGTTCCAGTGTATGGGACCCTCACCAGGATTACTTGATTAAAAAACTGGAAACATCCAAAGAAAAGCAGCTTAATTTGTTCTGCGTGATTTTCGACAAAAGAGTAGCGTTACAAAAATGTTGCAAAATTTGGGCTGGGAAGAGTTGGGAGAAAGGAGGCGAGCTGCTCGACTAAGTGGTATGTTCCGAGCTGTAAGTGGAGAGATGGCGTGGAATGACATCAGTAGACGAATAAGTTTGAGTGGTGTTTTTAAAAGTAGGAAAGATCACAATATGAAGTTGGAATTCAAGAGGACAAATTGGGGCAAATATTCGTTTATAGGTAGGGGAGTTAGGGATTGGAATAACTTACCAAGGGAGATGTTCAATAAATTTCCAATTTCTTTGCAATAATTTAAGAAAAGGCTAGGAAAACAACAGATAGGGAATCTGCCACGTGGGCGACTGCCCTAAATGCAGATCAGTAATGACTGATTGATAATAATAATAATAATAATAATAATAATAATAATAATAATAATAATAATAATAATAATAATAATAATAATAATAATAATAGGATGTGGATTCCGGAGAGGCCCTAGTTCAGGTCCTTCAAGTTCACGTCCATGGTGATCTGCGGCATCTGTGAGAATGGGGTTCTACGTAGGATGAAATGTAATATTGAAGACGGCAGGAAAATAAGTCCTCGAGCCAGAGGAAATAAGCAATGAAGGTTAAAATCGCCGACCCGGTCTGGAATTGAAACCGGGATACCTTGGACCAGCAGCTACCATACCAACCAGTTTGTCATGGAGCCGGATATACTTCAAATAATGTGAAATGACCTGGAGTCCAATCGAGTAACTCCTCAGCTATACAGCGTGTCGAACCCTTGTCCCGCTTGTCTACGAGGTAGGGTATGAAGTTAGGTGAATCTTTGTAGCGAGATTTTACGACCGGGTGCCCTTGCCGACGTCTACCTCTTCAGAGAAGTTAATGAGACGAAATGAATGACGTAATACATGATATCTCCCTGTATCCCCTGCCTGTCGTAAGAGGTGACTAATGGAAGCCGCACCAGCCGAGTTGGCCGTGAGGTTAGGGGCGCGCAGCTGTGAGCCTGCATCCGGGAGATAATGGGTTCGAATCCCACTGTCGGCAGCCCTGGGGATGGTTTCCCGTGGTTTCCCATTTTCTCACCAGGCAAATACTGGGGCTATGCCTTAATTAATGCAACGGCCACTTCCTTCCCACTCCTAGCCCCGACGGTATTAGAACTCTCGAGGCCTAGGGAGTCATTCATTTTCACGCCATTCGTGGCCCTTGTCCTTTTTATTTTGGGCCGATATCTTAATTTTCGAATTGACGGATCCTTTCCATTTGTTTTCTCTCTGATTAGTGTTAGAGGATGATTGCCTGATTGTACTTCCTCTTAAAACAATAACCACCACCACTAATACATGCTAGTAGGAAGGGAGAGGGTGAAACTCGGTCCCGGCACATAGTCAACAATAAAAGGGTTTGCTGAAGGCTTTACGTTCCTTTCGACAGACGAATCACCATTGACAGCGTTATATGCCCTCACTCCATATCCCCGGCCAACGGCCGTAGCCGTGTTGAAACACCGGATCCCGTGAAATCTCCGAAATTAAGCAACATTGGGCGTGGTCAGAAGTTGGATGGGTTGCCACGCGCTGTTGGTGGGGGTAAGGGAATGGAGGAGCGGAAAGGAACTGGCCACCCTACCGCACGTAAACTCCGGCTCAGGAACACCTCTGCGGAGGTTCGGACCTGCCTTCGGGCAGAATAACCCTTACCTTACCATATCCCCGTGTGGGTGGGCGGTAGAATAATACCCATGGTATCCCCTACCTGTCGTAAGAGGTGACTAAGAGGGGCTTCAGGGGTTATTAACTTGGTAACATGGGTTGGCGTTCACGAGGCCCTTAGCTGAGCCCTGGCTTTGCTTCCGCTTACTTGTGCTAGGCTCCTCACTTTCAACTAAACTATCCGGCCTCTCCTGGTCAACTCTTGTTCTTTTCCGACCCCGATGGTATTAGAGCACTCGCGGCCTAGGGAGTCTTTCCTTTTCACGCCCTTCGTGGCCCTTGCCTTTCTTTGGCCGATACGTTCATTTTTCGAAGAGTCGGATCCCTCCAATTTTTTTCCTCTGATTAGTGCTATATAGAGGATGGTTGCCTAGTTGTACTTCCTCTTAAAAGAATAATCACCGAGCTCGATAGCTGCAGTCGCTTAAATGCGACCAGTATCCAATAATCGGGAGATAGTGGGCTCGAGCCCCACTGTCGGCAGCCCTGAAGATGGTTTTCCGTGATTTCCCATTTTCACACCAGGCAAATGCCGGGGCTGTACCTTAATTAAGGCCACGGCCGCTTCCTTCCAGTTCCTAGGCCTTTCCTATCCCACCGTCGCCAAAGACCTATCTGTGTCGGTGCGACGTAAAACAAATAGAAAAAAAAGAATAATCACCACCACCACCACCTCACTCCATATGAAGTCCGGCTCCATGGCTAAATTGTTAGCGTGCTGGCCTTTGGTCACAGAGTTCCCGGGTTAGATTCCCGGCAGGGTCGGGAATTTTAACCAAAATTGGCTAATTCCTCTGGCACGGGGGCTAGGTGTGTGTGTGTCGTCTTCATCATCAT
The DNA here is from genome assembly GCF_040414725.1 of Anabrus simplex. Classification (NCBI taxonomy): domain Eukaryota; kingdom Metazoa; phylum Arthropoda; class Insecta; order Orthoptera; family Tettigoniidae; genus Anabrus; species Anabrus simplex. The sequence continues at coordinate 325,940,814 of NC_090268.1, forward strand.
TTCATCCTCATTACGACGGGCAGATTGCCTACGGACCTCAAATCAAACGACCTGCATCTGGCGAGCCGAACTTGACCTCGGACACTCGGACACTCCCGGAACTAAAACCCATACGCCATTTCATTTTACTCCATATGAAAAGTTTGACGACGTTTGGAATTTGAAGCCAGGCTGTTCGCACGCCATCTCTACTCAGTTATACATTCTGATAGCGAAATTAATGTAACCTATCTTAATGTGGCATCCTAGTCTCTGTCAGACGAATTTCCGACGACGAGAAGGTTCTCAATTACCGGAAGCCGATCTAGGGTGTGGCTATGATCAAATAAAACCACAGCTTCATTGTTTACCGTTCGATAGGAGAATTATGCTCTGTATTGCCAGAAAGCTTGCCTCTAATGTAATGATAAGTTCAGAGCTGCCAGGTCCCAGGAAGTGAAAATTCCTTAAAATTCCTTTAAGGATCACAAAATCAAAATATCCCTCGCCTATGCTACTCAGTAATAATAATAATAATAATAATAATAATAATAATAATAATAATAATAATATTTGACCAGGTCAGAAGTGGAATGAATGAAGCCCCATCTAGAGAAACGATATTGGAGAGTGTTGCTGGAATGAAAGATGAGAGAGAAAACCGAAGTACCCAGAGAAAAACATGTCCCACCTCCACTTTGTCTAGGACAAATCTCACATGGATTGACCGGGATTTGAACCACGTAACCCAGCGGTGAGAGGCCGGCCTGTTGCCGCTTGAGCCACGGATGATCTAATAATAATAATAATAATAATAATAATAATAATAATAATAATAATAATAATAATAATAATAATAATAATAATAATAATAATAATAAATATGTATGTACTTTTTTTTACAGTTTATTCACAGCATGCCCCATTACATGACAGTAATACTACACGCTTTGAGTAATCATATTACAAAAGTAACTTAATTTTCTAATTACATGCGGGATCCATTCTTAATTCGATGCCTATTATGATGTGCATTAGTAATAAAAATAATAATGTAAACAAAACTATGTCCTTATTTCACAGTTGTTCAAATACAATAAATTGAGTTCGTAAAACCTACGAACTGTTTAAAATAAATTTTGATTAACCTACTTTTGCTTACTGGCCATGAATCTTTACTTAAAATATGTATTTATATATGTACGTAATTTATTTAGGTGGCTCCCTAAACGAGAATACGGGAATGATGGCAAAGAGCCTCCGCTGGAGACGGAAAACCAAGTGTAAGAAAATGGATAGGACTTGGACTCTCCGGCACCTTTCCCCCAGCTCCGCCCTAACTTGAATGGGTTCTCCATGTTGGCACCCCTAATTTACTCTATCAAAAATATACCTATACATCTCCTCACATGTAATGGAGAGCATGGCTCTGGTTTCTCCAGACCCCTCGATTGATTGTTTTATTGAATGATTGAATGAATTATTATTAATATTTGAATAAGGGGCTTAATGTCTAGGTCAGCTGAAGTCAATTGCACTTGGTAACAAGCAAGAACAGCAAGATGTCAGAAATAGAACATTCCCCGTATATCCAACGTCTCGGGTAACTGGATCACTCACTCGTCCTCTGGAACATACAGTAGTTATCTCAACTCTGAAGCCCTTAAGAATGGCAGATGAATTCACACGTAAGAATTAATTATTTCATTGAATTCCCTAAGTGTTCTATCAACCATTCTGCTCAATGACAGGCCCATTCTGAGTTTTCGATAAACAGCTTCAAATGACTGTCATTAATATGTAGATATTTATTGAACTTGGGCATATTGTAAAAATAAAAATTCGACCAGGTCAGGAATGTAATGAATGAAGCCTCCATCTAGCGGCGAGGATAGGAATTGTGCCGGCTGCCGAAACCTGTCGCACTCCTCTGGGGCAATGATTAATTAAATTAAATTATATTGGAGAGTGTTGCTGGAATGAAAGATAACAAGAAAAACCGGAGTACCCGGAGAAAAACCTGTCCCGCCCGAGCTTTGTCGAGCACAAATCTCACATGGTGTGGCCGGAATTTGAACCACGGAACCCAGCGGCGAGACACCGGCGCGCTGCCGCCTGAGCCACGGAGGCTTGGGCATATTGTATCCACTAAAAAATAGAACACAGAACATAATCGACAATATTCTAGCACACAGTGTAGCTCAGCGTGTATACTTAAAATTCCGTTTTCTACGAAAAAGGTATTATGCGTTTTCCTTCTGATACTATTCTCCTGGAAATCCAGGAAAAGGTAAGAGCCCGGAAGGAAGCTGATAAACTGAGCAAAAGCTAAAGATTACGGAAGATCAGACCAGATATTGTAATATGAGTTGAATCATGGCTGAGAAATGATATAATGGATGCAAAAACGTTCTCACGGAACTGGAGTGTGTATCGTAGAGATAGGATAGGAATGGTAAGAGGGGGAGTATTCATTCTGGTGAAAGAAGAATCTGTAAGCTACGAAAAAGTTAAAGATGACAAACATGAAATTCTATGTGTAAGTCTCATCTCTAAAGATAATAGGCAACTTGATGTTTTTGTAGTGTACAGACCGGGAAGTTGTAGCGCTGACGGTGATTCGGAATTATTTGCTAAGATAATCAGTTATGTGGGAAACGATAAAGAAAGGAACGTGATTGTAACGGGTGATCTCAATTTACCATGTGTCAATTGGGAAGATAATGCGAACGACAGGAAGCATGACCAACAAATGGCAAATAAGTTAATATGGGAAGGGAATCTGATTCAGAAAGTGATGGAACCAAATAGAGGGAAGAATATTCTGGATGTGGTGTTGGTAAAACCAGATGAGCTCTATAGAGAAACCGAAGTAATAGATGGTATTGGTGATCACGAAGCTGTTTTTGTGGTAGTTAAAAATAAATTTGAAAAAAGGAAGGTCTTAAAAGTAGGACTATTAGGCAGTACCATATGGCTGATAAAACAGGCATGAGGGAATTTTTATAAAGTAATGATGATCGGTGGAAAACGGTAATTAAAAATGTAAACAGACTCTGGGATGGATTTAAAGCAATTGTTGAGGAATGTGAAAACAGGTTTGTACCCTTAAATGTGGTAAGGAATGGTAAAGATCCACTATATTTTAACAGAGAAGTAAAGAGACGAAGGAGGAGGTGCAGGTTGGGAGGAAACAGAGTTAGAAATGGCTGTGGAAGTAAGGAGAAATTGAAGGAACTTACTAGGAAATTGAATCTAGCAAAGAAGTCAGCTAAGTATTACATGATGGCAAGCATAATTGGCGATCATACAAATTTTGGTGAAAAATGGAAGAGTATGGATAGGTACTTTAAGGCAGAAACAGGTTCCAAGAGGGACATTCCAGGAATCATTAATGAACCTATCCCGCCTCCGCTTTGTCCACATAGAGTGACTGGGATTTGAACCACGGAACCCAGAGGTGCGAGGCCGGCGCGCTGCCACCTCAGCCACGGAGGCTCTTTTGGCAATAACATGTCCTGTTTAAATAGCAGCGGGTTCCGCAGTCATCCGGAATTGGACGTTACGGATGCCGTTATTTCACCTTATCATGCTAGAAGTCCTATGACCGTCTCAGCGACACAGCCTGTTTCTTCTTCTTTTCTTCTCCTTCTTCTTTTCCTTCGTCGTCTTCTTCCTCTTCTTCTTCTTCTTCTTCTTCTTCTTAATCTGTTTACCCTGCAGGGTTGGTTTTTCCCTCGGGCTGACCGAGTGATCCCACCTCTACCGCCTCAAGGACAGTGTCCTGGAGCGTGAGACATTGGGTCGGGGGATCCATCTGGGAAGAATGACCAGTACCTCGCCCAGGCGGCCTCACCTGCTATGCTGAACACGGGCCTTGTGGGGAGATGGGAAGATCGGAAGGGGTAGACAAGGAAGAGGGAAGGAAGCGGCCGTGGCCTTAAGTTAGGTACCATCCCGGCATTTGCCTGGAGGAGAAGTTGGAAACCACGGAAAACAACTTCCAGGATGGCTGAGGTGGGAATCGAACCCACCTCTACTCAGTTGACCTCCCGAGGCTGATTGGAACTCGTTCCACCCCTCGTACCACTTTTCAAATTTCGTGGAAGAGCCGGGAATCGAACCCGGGCCTCCGGGGGTGGCAGCTAATCACACTAACCACTACACCACAGAGGGGGACACAACGTGTTTTATAACTGAAAAACTCATCATCATAGGAAGGAAGCAAACGGGCCAGCATTAGAAGATTGCATATTGGTGTAACTGTTTGGAAATTAACTACGCAGATAATATCTGAGTGTAAACTTACCGTGACAGCTACGCACCTCTCTGGTCGAACGATCCGCATGAACTTACGAATATCTTCTCAAGGTATCGGTTATCGTTCCACTAGACAGAGCCGAAAGAAGTGCACTTGAACATTTAGCATGCAGCTCATTAGCCTACTCGGTGTGAAAGAGGAAGAAACAATTGGAGGTGAAATTCTAATTTCATATTCGTTAAACGATCAAGAGGACGCTCCATAAATCTTTATATTTTATTCCACTTCGAGTCATTTGCATCAGTAATAAGGATACAATAGCCCCGAGGCAGTTACACCAAGATATATGATCATTGGACCATAGGCGACCGCAGCGGTGGGATATGGACACATCGCGGTGCGAGTTAATGACCTCATAAGAACGATCGGAAATAAGAGTCTTCAATTATTGTTCGTTCTTATTACCTCAGGGCACTAAAACAGAGGATGCGAAATGCACGTACGTGTAGAAGACCAATTAAGTACATTCCAAGACACCAATCTGTCATTAAAGTAATCCTATTGAGCGCATTTTACGTCATGTCGGCGTTATATGATCAACAGAAAATATAAACTCGGGGGTGGGGGTTGAGGGTGGATTAGTGATATAAAACTTGGGTGTGATTTCTGGTAAATGTCGTGCGTGAATACCAAGGTTTAAGAAAAACGAATTATAGAAGCCCGCCTCTGTGGTGTAGTGGTTAGTGTGATTAGCTGCCACCCCCGGAAGCCCGAGTTCAATTCCCGGCTCCGCCACGAAATTTGAAGAGTGGTACGAGGGCTGAAACGGGGTCCACTCAGCCTAGGGAGGTCAACTGAGTAGAGGTGGGTTCGATTCCACCTCAACCATCCTCGAAATATTTTTTCTTGACTATCCCATCCCTCCACAACAAAGCGGAGGCGGGACAGGTTTTTCTCCGGGTACTCCGGTTTTCCCTGTCATCTTTCATTCCAGAAATACTCTCCACTATCATTTCATTTCATCTGTCGGTCATTAATGATTGTCTCAGAGGGGTGAGACAGGCTTCGGCAGCCGGCACGATTCCTATCCTCGCCGCTAGATGGGGGCGTCATTCATTCCATCCCTGACCCGCTCACTGACTGGAAAACAGGTTGTAGGTTTTCATCCCATCCCTCCATAAGGCCCCTGTTCAGCATATCAGGTGAGGCCGCCTGGGGGAGATACTGATCCTCCTCCCCGATTTCATCCCCGACCGAATGTCTCGCGCTCCAGGACACTACTCTTGATGCGGTAGAGGTGGGATCCCTCGCTGAGTCCGAGGGAAAAAAAACGACCCTGGAGGATCAACAAATTAAGAAAGAAAGAATTCTAGAAATTCAAAAACATACACTATCTGATCAAAAGGCGGGAGGTGAGGATAGATTAGTGATATGAATCTTGGGAGTGATTTCTGGTAAATGTCGTGTGAAAATGCCAAGGTTTAAGAAAAATGAATTCTAGACATTCAAAAACATATACTATCTGATCAAAATATTCGGACACGTAAACTAAATATTACTACGACCAACGACCCGAGCTCGATAGCTGCACTCGCTTAAGTGCGGCCAATATCCAGTATTCGGGAGATAGTGAGTTCGAACCCCACTGTCGGCAGCCCTAAAAATGGTTTTCCGTGGTTTCCCATTTTCACACCAGGCGAATGCTGACGCCGAACCTTAATTAAGACCACGGCCGCATCCTTCCCACTCCTAGCTCATTTCAGTCCCAACGTCACCGTAAGACCTTTCTGTGTCGGTGCGACGTAAAACAAATAGTAAAAAAAGACATCTTGCAAGTGATGGGGAAGGAGGAGGGGGAGGAGTAACAACCTCGTAAAGAAACCTAGGTCCATCTGGCTCCAGATGGTAGCACCCTGTAAGGGCCCTTGCCTAGGGTTACAGGTGAAAGAGGGTCAACAGTCTCGAAGTCGAATGAGGAATTTAATGTCCCAACGGCGGAGAGAGCGTAAGAACCTAGTGGAGTAAAGCACGAATAAAAAATCATTTCGGACTAACAATCCGATCTTATCTTGGAATTAATTTCCTACCTTGTACAATGTACAATTTCAATTGCAGAATGGAAAGTCCGCTGAATGAAAGCACTACCCCAGGTGGTAGTTCGGAAGAGAAATCACCATTGCGTTATACAATGCATCGGGACCTAGGGTTCTGGGGAGTTCCAACATCTGCAGTAAGGGTGAGTCGGAAACATCCTTGGAATCCTTTCAGGCTTAAATTTAACAGGAATTTCTTTGCAGGCACTCTTAATGTAAACTCCTTGCTAAAAACCGGACCGAGCTCGATAGCTGTAGTCGCTTAAGTGCGGCTAGTATCCAGTATTCGGGAGATAGTAGGTTCGAACCCCACTGTCGGCAGCCCTGAAAATGGTTTTCCGTGGTTTCCCATTTTCATACCAGGCAAATGCTGGGGCTGTACCTTAATTAAGGCCACGGCCGCTTCCTTCCCACTCCTAGCCCTTCCCTGTCCCATCGTCGCCATAAGACCTATCTGTGTCGGCGCGACGTAAAGCAACTAGCAAAAAAAAAAAAAAAAAAAAAAAAAAAAAAAAAAAAAAAAAAAAAGCTAAAAACCGGCAAACACAAAGAACTGGAAATTTTCTTAGATAGACATGAAGTCCAGATCTTAGCAGCTCAAGAGACACGGTTTATGGATGAGAATGTAACAGAAACCAAAGATTATAGAATCTTTAAAGGTAAACCAGCAATCAAAATGAAAGGAATGCCACTACTAGGTACCGCCTTTATGTCCATAAAGCAATAGTTGATAATGTTATGGAATTCATATCAAGTTCAGAAAAGTTATCTCTTCTCACACTTAAATGCAAGAACAAAAAGTATACATTTGTTATCTGTCATGCGCCAATAAATGAAGATAATAGGAAGAACCCAAGTAAAACTTAAGAATTCTGGAGTCTTCTAGATGATGAAATATCAAAAGTTCCAAAATCAAATGTTATTATTCTACTAGGTGATTTTAATGCACAGATAGGCAAAGAAAAATTTTTCAGCAAAACAGTCGGGGCATATCCGGCACACAAAAAGAACAAACAAATGTGGCATGAGACTAATTAATATCTGTAAATCCTTTCACCTAAAATTAATGTCGACCTTCTTTAAGAAGCTTCCAAGAAAGGCTAAAACATGGGTGTCCCCAAACCCGATGTTAGGTGAGTTTCAACTGTACCATGTAGCTATTTCTCAAAAACGTATTAAGGAAATTATGAATGTTAAAGTAATAAGAAGTGGGGAGTTTGACTCCGATCACTACCTCTCTAAAATTAAGGTAAAGCTTCTACCTCGCAGGAATCAAAGAAGGCCGAGAAAATTAATGAAATAAAACATAGATAGGCTCAACATTACACAAGCAACTATAGGAAACTTTCAGGAAGAAATTAACTCAGCATGGCAAATGGCCAGAATTATCTAAACAGATCAATAGTGCAGCAAAGAAAGTATTTGGATCAGTTAAAACTAAAAAGAAAGTATGGTGGAATAACGTATGTGAGGAAGCACTAATCGAAAGAACGAAAAAGTGGAAAAAATGGAAATGTTCCGGGAAGAATGAACACTATGAGCTATTTAAACTACAAAGAAAAGAAACAACAAGAATAATAAGGCAGGTTAAAAGATCTTTTGAAAAATCGCAGCTAGTAGAAATTGAAAATATTGTAAGAAATAACTCCCGAAATTTCTATCAGACCTTTAAGAATAACCTGAAAGGTTATCAATCCCCGAGTATTTGCTTCAGAGATGCAAATGTTAAAATTGGCCTTAACAATGCCGAGAATTGTGAGATTCTGGCCAAACATTTCGAACACCTACTGAATTACCCTGAGCCAAATCATAAATTAAAATTTTCAGAAATTCATGAAAATCTAGAAGCTGATTCACCTCTAACAGCGGAAGAAAATAAGGAAGCATTACAAAATCTTATAAATAACAAAGATAGTGGGGAAGACTCCATACTGCTGAACATTTAAAATGGGCTGAACCAAAAATTATAGAAGATCTACAAATAATCTTTGAAGAAATTTTGGAAACAGAAAAGATCCCAGAGGATTGGAAAGTGGCTCTAATACACCCATTACACAAGAAAGGTAACAAGCAAGATGTCAACAATTACAGAGATATATCTCTCTTGCTAGTTACTTACAAGATATTCTCAACAATACTACTAAACAGAGTAAAATCGACGCTGGACAGTCAATTGGGTGAATATCAAGGCGGATTTAGAGAGGGAAGATCTTGCTCCAAACAGATTTTCAACCTGAAATCTATAATTCGACACAGATTAATAAACTCAAAAGACATAGTTGTAACATTTATTGACTTTAAAGAAGCTTTTGATTATGTTGATAGGGAAATCCTAGATAAAGTAATCCGTGCATTTGGAGTTAAAACTAATTTAGCAAACCTAATTCGTGAAACCCTTACAGACAGTATCTCAAAAGTAAAATTTATGAGTGAAATATCTCGACCTTTAAAAATAAATACAGGTGTCAGGCAGGGCGATGGTTTATCTCCACTCTTTTTCAATTGTGTCATGGAAAAAATTGTAAGAATTTGGAATGCAAAACTGAAAGAATCCAAAATATTGCCACTCGTGCTGGAGAAAAAGAACAAAGGTGTTGCAATAAATTGCCTAGCATTTGCAGATGACTTTGCCATACTTTAAGAAAGCCTTACATATGCAGCAAAGCCAGTCAATCTCCTTGAAAAGACAGCCGACATGACAGGCTTAAGAATGTCTGCCGAGATTTTTTTTTTTTTTGACGAATATAAAAAGTGCCCCGAAGTTTTTGGTAACGGATATTGGTCAAATAGAAAAGGTAAAGAAATTCAAATATTTGGGTGAGACACTTCAAGAAAATGGTTTAGAAAAATCTGCTATAGAGGTGTGGATACAAAAGATGGGAAGAGCTTACGGTATAACTAAGCATACTTACAACAAAAAGTGCTTATCAACAAAACTTAAAATAAAGCACTACAACACAATAGTGAAACCAGAATGCCTGTATGCCAGCGAATGTCGAGCACTGAACTATAAGCTTGATAAATTAGACATATTAGAAAGAAGAATTATAAGGAAAATATTAGGCCCTCTAAAAATTGCAGAGTTTCGGAAATTAAAAAGTAACAATGAAAATGACCAGAACATAGAAAACATATCAGAAACAATAACAAAATGAGATTGCTATTTCTTGGACACATTTATAGACTGGATGACAATAGATTAACTAAACGAATCTTCAAGTACTTTTGGGGGGTGGGGGGGGAATCAACCACCACCTGGATTCAAGAAGTCAAGAAAGGCCTGGAAAGGAACAACATACGAGAAGAAGAATTATTGGAAAGAAAGATTTTTAGGAAGAAAGTCTTTCAAATGGAAAGATTCCAAGGGAGGAAGGAAAAGAAAACAGGCACAAAGTGGACTGAAGACAGGAAAAAGAAGCACAGTGAAACAATGAAAGAATACTGGAAGAAAAGGAAAGAACAACTAAGGTGGAAGAATTGAAATTGTAATGTGGTCCTTAGATGGCCGGAGCGCAAGAAGAAGAAGAACTCCCAACGATGCTGCTATAAAAGGGGGCTAAAGGTTCGATGTTGAGGTTGGCGGTTAGAGAGTAGGTTTTGGCCTACAAGTGGCCACGGGTGGTCCAAGGTCCGACAGACCAAACGAGCAGAGAACCAGTGGCCACGGCTCTACCGTGACTGCGTCACCCGAAAACAGAGGGGCTGGTCCTCACCGTCGGGACAGTTCCAATTATAGGCCACGGCCTCATCTTCTCCGAGGATCCCCTTCCCCGTAACGAATCTCCTCACTTGAGAGAGAAGAACCTTGTGCAGTTAGTTACAGTAGCAGCGATTTGTGGAGATAACATATTTTTATTCCATTTTAGCCAGTTGAAACAAGAAATTTCTTTCTTTCTTTCTTTCTTAATCTGTTTACTCTCCAGGGTTGGTTTTTCCCTCGGACTCAGTGAGGGATCCCACCTCTACCGTCTCAGGGCAGTGTCCTGGAGCGTGAGACATTGGGTCGGGGGATACAACTGGAGAGGATGACCAGTAACTCATCCAGGCGGCCTCACCTGCGATGTTGAACAGGGTCCTTGGTGGGGGATGGGAAGATTGCAAGGGATAGACAAGGAAGAGGGAAGGAGGCGGCCGTGGCCTTAAGTTAGGTACCATCCTGGCATTTGCCTGGAGGAGAAGTGGGAAACCACGGAAAACCACTTCCAGGATGGCTCAGGTGGGAATCGAACCCACCTCTACTTAGTTGACGTCCCGAGGCTGAGCAGACCCCGTTCCAGCCCTCGTACTACTTTTCAAATTTCGTAGCAGAGCCGGGAATTGAACCCGGGCCTCCGGGGGTGGCAGCTAATCACACTAACCACTATACCACAGAGGCTGACCGCTGTTATCTTATCAGCTAACTCTTTCCCTTATTTTCTGTAATTAACAAAATCATTAGCTGAAATACGCTCAAAATGTCGTTCGTCGCGGCTAATCGATTTGTATAGCGCCACAGCAAGCAGCGGAGAATTTGCATGTGCTGTGTCTGTGAGGAAGGGTAGTAGGGGTATATATATATTTTTTTGGCCGAGGTCACGGACACTGAGAAGTTATTTACCCGCTTGCCGCGCGCATTCGTTATTCTGGCAGTCAAGTGTCCGTTAGTTTTTTAGTCTGCAATCAAATATTAAATGATGTGTAATTGTAACATCACTCTGTACTTATATTTAATACAGGTGTAATATTGTCCGACTCAATGGCTGAATGTTCAGCGTACTGGCCTGCGGTTCAGAGGGTCCCGGGATCGATTCTCGGCCGGGTCGGGGATTTTAATCACTTCTGATTAATTCTTCTGGCTCGGGGATTGGGTGTTTGTGTCCGTCCCAACACTCTCCTCTTCATATTCACACAACACACTACAGTACGAACCACCACAGAAACACGCAATAGTGATTACATCCCTCCATATAGGGTTGGCGTCAGGAAGGGCATCCGACAGTAAAACAGGGCCAAATCCACATGTGCGACGCAGTTCGCACCCGCGACCCCACAGGTGTCGGAAAAGCGGTAGGAAAAGAAGAAGACAGGTGTAATATTGATCTTTTGGTGAAAGTTTAATTGTATAGTAGGCATTGAATCAAAATCTCAAAAAACTATTATTACTGCACTTAAGTTGGTATACTATCAACCTTTACCTCCTGTCGAAATTCGCTCAGGGAGCATTAAAAAACTTGCCACTTTGTAGCTTTTGTTTTTTTCCCTTTTCAATTTTGATGTACAGTATAAACTAGAGGTGTGACAAACGGTTATTTTTGTATAACTGCTACATCTGTCACTGATACAATAAAGTAACTGTGAAAAGTAACAGTTAAAAATAACGTCCAACGTTACTTACCTTTAATTGGTCACAGCTTCAAGCTTGTCTCTTTACAGCTGTGTTGCGGAGTCCCATTCATTCACTCGCACATGTGCGCACGCATCACTACACTGTTGAAAGTCGGTGCAGCAAAACACGCATTCCTATTTGCTATAAAGTTAACGAGAGGCAGACAACGGATGAAATAAGAAGATAAGATACCGTCTTTTCTGAAATCTAGAGAAGCGAGTTTGACAATGCCCCGATCAAGGATAAAAGACAAGAAAACACGATGATCTGTCTGCCAAATCTCGACACAAATCGGTACAAGAGGGTCGTTTAAGTACAATGAACTAATGTTATGTTATCTATAATATCAATATGGAAAGTTAGCATACTAATTTATTTACGGTACAAGAAAAATTGTACGGGTGAAACTTATAATAATATTATTATATAGGTAGCCCTGCTCGATGTCTATCAACGACTACCCCCGAGCAGTTGAATATGTCATAACACTTTAGTTACCAGATGACAGCAGCAACTTAAACAAGTACACTATAGAGTATATTATACACTATAGTGTATTTGACTTAAAACAATCTCCTACGAAAGCGCTCGCACTTGGAACACATGCGTAGGCCTACTATCTGAATTCTGAACGTCACATTCTGTGTCTGTAAGCTGCTACTAGTGACAGTTCCCACTTCCCAGTTACTGTTTTCACTAGTACGTTATTCTGTTGTCGTTACTCGGTAACCTGTTATTTTTTTGTCCTCGTTACATTTGTAACAGTGACAGGCATGTAACTGTGACAAAGTAACTGCTACGTTATTTTTCAGCCATCTCTAGTATAAAACCTCTCCACCACCCCACCCCGCTATTTCCAACAAACCCTGGTACTTGTTGTCTGTACACATTTTTGCCCCCCACTCCCACTTCTAATTCTCAATCGCCGCTACTGGTTGGTTAGTTATTTAGTCGATGTTCATCAGTGTTACACGAGATATCTGCAGAATAGATGGAGCAAAGGGGCTTAGTGACTTCGAGCGTGAAATGTATGGTGGTTGCCACATCAACAATCAATCAGGCAGGCCCATTTCTGTCCTTCTCAAGTTGCCCGGTCCGACTTTCTGGGACGTGATTGGACAGTGGAAAAGAGAGGAGACATAACCACAACAAAACCACGGCCGAATAAACCACGTTTCTAAACATGAAGTTTTCTATTTCTATTATAGCTAGAATTTCTCAATTATGATTATAAGAACAAAAAAATACTTGTTTGAGATTTACGATTTGTCCGCCTCTGTGATGTAGTGGTTAGTGTGATTAGCTGCCACCCCCGGAGGACCGGGTTCGATTCCCGGCTCTGCCACGAAATTTGAAAAGTGGTACGAGGGCTGGAACGGGGCCCACTCAGCTTCGGAAGGTCAACTGAGTAGAGGCGGGTTCGATTCCCACCTCAGCCATCCTGGAAGTGGTTTTCCGTGGTTTCCTGCTTCTCCTCCAGGCAAATGCTGGGATGGTACCTAACTCAAGGCCGCGGCCACATCCTTCCCTCTTCCTTGTCTATCCCTTCCAATCTTCCCATCCGCCACAAGGCCCCTGTTCAGCATAGCAGATGAGGCCGCCTGGGCGAGGTATTGTATCCCCCGACCCAGAGTCTGAAGCTCTAGGACACTGCCCTTGAGGCGGTAGAGGTGTGATCCCTCGCTGAGTCCGAGGAAAAAACCAACCCTGGAGGGTAAACAGATTAAGAAAGAAAGAAGAAAGAAGACATTTCAACGCTTACCGCTAAGAGTGCGTTCGGTGATGTAAAGAGCGCCACCGCTAGTCCGTGGACGACTGGAAACGCGTAGTCCGAAGTGATGAATCACAGTATACGTTATGCCGCTCACAAGGAGAGGCTAGACCTTGCGTCCAGCCGATTTCAACGAGCTTCAATGTACCTGTTGGGGGACATTCAACAGTAAATTGTGTATGAGGGTTTAGGTCATTTTTTACGTTTTCGTTTTCGAAAAAAATGAGGTCCAGTGTCAGGACGCAGGGTCCGCTTCGGACCAAGTGGAGGTGACAGAACACTAAAAGGCGAACACGTTTTACTTTTGCATGTCAGGTCCGCAACGTATTAATTTCCGAAAAATGAATGGATCCCCGATTCCAGTGCAACACATACAGTATACAGCGTGATTCAGCCGCCCCTTCCAATGTAGTTTTATGCAACCCACAATTTTAATTCCGTCCTGAAAACAGCCTGCCGGTATGCTCAGACAACACAACCGGATATCTTGGTATTTACCGCTTCACCATGATAGGACGCCGTAATGTTATACTCGAATTAAACACTGGAAGACATGCGTGTGCCTTCTATGTAGAGCATATGAACCCGACACTTCGGCGATACACCAAATTGATATTGTGACCGAAGTAAACCTAACACTTGCTATAAGCTACGCAGTATACCGTACGGAACCGTAGTGTAGTTGGTAAAGGCGTGGCGGAGCGGGCTTGCATGTCAGGTGGGAGATTTGAGTCCGGGGCGAAAATTACAAATTTTTGAAATATTTGTTTAATACGTACCGCACGAAATGTTAAGTTCAATACCCGCTTTCATGCAGATTGTGTGTGAATGAATGTGTTTGTGGCCCTAAGAAGGGCCGATTAGTTAGTAGGCCGGACACATACAAACCGGAAATAGTAGGAACACAACTGCCCTGACAATGCTTTATCGTAGCAAATGCTCGATCTGTCCACCTCTGTGGTGTAGTGGTTAGTGTGATTAGCTGCCACCCCCGGAGGCCCGGGTTCGATTCCCGGCTCTGCCACAAAATTAGAAAAGTGGTACGAGAGCTGGAACGGGGTCCACTCCGCCTCGGGAGGCCAAATGAGTAGAGGTGGGTTTGATTCCCACCTCAGCCATCCTGAAAGTGGTTTTCAGCGGTTTCCCACTTCTCCTCCAGGCAAATGCCAGGATGGTACCTAACTTAAGGCCATCCTTAGTAATGTCATCACATACAGCCATGTTTGATTACTACCTGTCAAGCCAGAGAGTATACACTTAATCTGATCACGGAAGAATACTATTCCCTGCTAAATACTCTTTGGTTCTCTAACTCTTCCAAACTTCCAAATACATCCAACAGATGGCAGAGCGTTCCTAATAACTTACATGCTGCTGAGAGAAAAGGGCCTACGTACAAACAGACCCCATCATGGCATACGCCTTAGACATTATCTGGGAACACCTTTTTTTTTTTTTTTTTTTTTGCTATTTGCTTTACGTCGCAACGACACAGATATGTCCTATGGCGACGATGGGATAGGAAAGGTCTAGGAAGTGGAAGGAGGCGGCCGTGGCCTTAATTCAGGTACAGCCCCAGCATTTGACTGGTGTGAAAATGGGAAACCATCTTCAGGGCTGCCGACCCACTATCTCCCGATTACTGGTTACTGGCCGCACTTAATGGGAGTATGAATAACCTATCTCGCTAATGTTAAATTTGCTACTTTCATGACCCATTTTCTCAAGAACTACTTGATGAAAGATAATGAAACTTTCAAATATTATTTCTCCATGCGTTATGTACATACTCCTCTAGTTTAATCGAAGTAAATATTTTAGAAGTTGGGATTAACATTTTTACACTTTTTTCGTCAAATGTTCGTGAATTTTTCTTCAAATATACAAGTTATCTCTACGATTCTAGAGGTGTGGTATTACAAGAGTATTATACATGAACAGTGAAAACATCAAAAGTCTATCTTCTATAGATCCGGAGATAACGGGTCATTTGTCTGAAAAAATTTGTTTTTCAGGAATTGCTATTAAAAATTAATTTAGATTGTATTTTTCAACGGAAACAACAGTAAAAAATCGCCGACTGTATAGTTTTCATCATCTCCTACATTGCCCGAGTGTATCCTCTTCTTCCCCTTCAAATATCTTGCCTCCTTGGTCATTTTTAGGTCTGTAGCTCTGCCTTATCCAGTTCCTTCAGTATGGCTCGTGTTAGTGACGGGCTAGCGACGGAATCGAGTAGAATCGAGTAATGTGCTCTCAGAATCGGTATACTCGACTCCAGACTCGAGTCCAATCATACTAGTGTCGCTATCTGTGGACATGCCTTAGGACTATAATCTATTGTACTGGATTGCACGGCATCCAGGGTCACCCACAGAATATTTTTGTGATGTGGATTGCAATATGTTTGCTGCTGATGATTGGTTTTATTGAGTCATCGGTCGTCAATAATTTTATTGTTACGATAATTATTATCATCAAAGGCAAAATATTTATGACTTACTAACAAACCGTCAACTTGAAAGATAGACACGTAGGACTGAAGATGAGCGTGGGATGGGGACAATTTCCACACTGTAGTGGGGACCTTTTCTAATGTCGATAACGGCAGCGTTCTATTATTATTATTATTATTATTATTATTATTATTATTATTATTATTATTATTATTATTATTATTATTATTATTATTATTATTATTATTATTATTACTGAGCAGCCTGGAAGTAGCCACCAGGGATTTGATGATAGCTATGAAATATTATTCCCGCGACGTCCTTGTAGGAAAACGTGTAATAATATTGTGCGAAATAATGACAATATTACTGCCAGAGAATTTATTGCAAAGATACATGTGTGGGGCGTTCAGAAACATATATGTGCTGTAGTATCACTTATTGTTATTGTCCAACTCGTTGGCTGAATGGTCAGAGTACTGGCCTTCGGATCAGAGGGTCCCGGGTTCGATTCCCGGCCGGTTCGGGGATTTTAATCGCTTCTGATTAATTCTCCTGGCTCGGGGACTGGGTATTTGTGTCCGTCCCAACACTCTCCTCTTCATATTCACACAACACACTACACTACAAATCACCACAGAAACACGCAGTTCGGTTAGGGGCGCGCGGCTGTGAGCTTGCATCCGGGAGCTTTTATCACACCTGTGGGGTCGCGAGTGCCAATTGTGTCATGTGGATTTGACCCTGTTTCACGGCCGGATGCCCTTCCTGACGCAACCCTATATGAAGGGATGCAATCACTATTGCGTATATCTGTGATCGTTGGTAGTATAGTGTGCTGAATAGGAAAGTGTTGGGACAAACACAAAATCCCAGTCCTCGAGCCAGAAGAATTAATCAGACGAGATAAACATCCCCGACTCGGTCGGGAATCGAACCCGGGACCCTCTGAACCGATGACCTCAACGCTGACAATTCAGCCAAGGGAAATAAACACTAGTAGTTTAACTCTATGACCCTTCTTCCCCTGCCTCCCCGTCCCCCGCCATTTATTTCTGATTTCTCACCCTGATTGATGCACGTGTAAATGACTTGGAAGAAAGTGTGAAACTTGCTTTATAGCAATTGCTGCGAGACTGGCCCACAGAACCCGGCGATGTACTATTTTGTGTTCTGAAAACGATAGAGCGCATACTGAAACTTTTGACGTTCATGCATTAACACGTACAGGAAGATATGTCCATCAGGCATGAAAACTAGGTTGTATGTTCAATATTTTGTAGTTAAGAGGAGGGGATGGTACTTCGTGCCCACCCTGTACTTGGTCTTCATGAGTTTAGCGAAGTGTAAGCAAGAGACTCAAAGAGAGAGCGAAAGTTTTCGGCTCATAGTCAACTGAAAGTAGTGCAGATCAAACGAATTTCATGGAACATTTAAGTGTCATGGTGGCGAAATCTAATAGCTGTTACGAGCAAGCTATAGTGTATGTAGGTGTCGTGCGGCTGTAACTTTACATTCGGGACAAAATGTTTCGAACTCCACCAATGGCAGCCCTGAAGATGGTGTTCTGTAATTTTCCTTCTTCTTCTTCTTCTTCTTCTTCTTATTATTATTATTATTATTCTACCATATCCTCATTTGATTTTGGCTGTCATCAGAGCGATCTGGTTCTTGTTCTCAGCAACTCGGAAAAGAGTGGGGGGGGGGGGTACGGAGCCCATACCATTCTCGTAGACTCCGTAGCCAAGATATTCTCCTTCTTCCCCTACTTTTCCTATTTTAATTGCATATCTTCATTACGACCGACCCGGAGAATCTTAGTACCCCCTGGCCACTGAAGGCCTGCCGGGAATTGGGGGCCGAGGTATTTGTTTGTTCAGTCATACTGATGATATCCTTGGGGGAATGAATTGAGGTAGTTTTCCGTTGCCTTCCTCAATGCAATTTTAGTCAATTTAATCAGCCGCCCTTAACATAGGGAACAGTCGCTGTTGCAGCCACCTCTCTGAGAAACAGACACTACGGCTGATATCTGCTTCCAGCTTGGATACAGATACATTTTACTCAATTAACCCGAGCACTGGGCTGCTTCTTCCGCCACCGACATCGTACCGAAGCCCTTCTCCTCCGCTGTAGGTACCGTTGAGGTCTTCACTCGTAACCCTGAGATGGGGACCCTTACCAGTTGTTACACACCGGGTCAGAGTGCTCTGAGACTCGCATGGGCCGGGTCGCCATTCCCTGAGTAGAGCTGCCTCAAAAGAGTGTCTCTACCTGCTACCTCCTTTCCATTTTCACATCATGCAAATGCCAGAACTGTGTGTTAACCCACACATACCCATCGTACATTTCGCATCATTTGTAGGGGTTTCTCACTCAAATGTCAATCTCGGTTTACGACTTAAGTGGCTTGTACCTGTTCATGATGCCATAATATAATAATGTTATTGGCTTTATGTTTCACTTACTATTTTTCGGAGGCGCCGAGGTGCCGGAATTTAATCCTGCAGGATTTCTTTTACTTGCCAGTAAATCTACACACTAGTGATGGGCAAAACTTTGTTGATGTATAGAAAAGTGGTTTTTGTGCTGTATGTACAATGGTGTCCACCTCTGTGGTGTAGTGGTTAGTGTGATTAGCTGCCACCCCCGGAGGTCCGGGTTCGATTCCCGGCTCTGCCACGAAATTTGAAAAGTGGTACGAGGGCTGGAACGGGGTCCACTCAGCCTCGGGAGGTCAACTGAGTAGAGGTGGGTTCGATTCCCACCTCAGCCATCCTGGAAGTGGTTTTCCGTGGTTTCCCACTTCTCCTGCAGGCAAATGCCGGGATGGTACCTAACTTAAGGCCACGGCCACTTCCTTCCCTCTTCCTTGTCTATCCCTTCCAATCTTCAAATCCCTCCACAAGGCCCCTGTTCAGCATAGCAGGTGAGGCCGCCTGGGCGAGGTACTGGTCATTCTCCCCAGTTGTATCCCCGACCCAAAGTCTGAAACTCCAGGACACTGCCCTTGAGGCGGTAGAGGTGGGATCCCTCGCCGAGTCCGAGGAAAAAGCCAACCCTGGAGGGTAAACAGATTAAGATAGAAGATGTATAATGGTTGGAACTGAGATTTGATTTGCCCTGAAGTTGTTAGGCGGGCATAGCTTCTCAGTTCAATGCAACCCTCTACGGCTGTGTACTTCGCGTGACGACTGCAGCACTACGAGCTTAGAAGACGGCGCAGTTTAACAATTTTTTTGTACAAAACGAGTTTTTATCTACAAATGGCTAACAATGTATATAGGAAATGAACATTTTAACATTAAAGGACTGTATTCAACTTTAACTCCTCAATTTTAAGATCGTATTTGAATCCGACATTACGAGTGTACAGAATTATAGCCATTACGGAATTTTAAGACAACTCATCACCCAGATGAGATTTTATATTTACGACATCACAAGAGTTTTCTTGTTGTAAATCAGAGTTTTTCAAACCAGCATAATTTAGATTTTAAGGAGTTAAGTTTAGCAATATATTGTTTTTCATTGTTTATATCGCAAAGTTTTTTTCACTTACTATACAGCTGATTATGGTGTCAAAATGAAACACCGAAACATGTTCTGTAATAAAATAATGTCGTAAATACCATTCAACAACATTGTATTTTGTATTGAAAAGGTGGAACTAGCTAGATTTTAATTCAATTGTGATCTCAGTTCAATACGGATAAGAAATATGAAGTTCCTTACGTTTAATACTCGAGCCTGACGTCACTACTCTCGATGCATCTTCGAGGTCCACGTAGGGATGGGCATAACTCTCGTTCGAGATACTCGAGACTGACGTCACTACTCTCGATGCATCTTCGAGGTCCACGTAGGGATGGGCATAACTCTCGTTCGAGATACTCGAGCCTGACGTCACTACTCTCGATGCATCTTCGAGGTCCACGTAGGGATGGGCATAACTCTCGTTCGAGATACTCGAGCCTGACGTCACTATTTCGATGCATCTCGAGGCTCGCTTCAATTGGACCTCAGCCGAAATTAGTAAACAGTGAACACGAACTGTCAGCGTGGCTCAGTTGGGCATTATCCTCCGCTATGTTTGGTGGTGGTTTGAATCTTCTCTTCAAATATTTTTGTTTGTTTTTGTTTTGCAATCGGAGTTTCGACCACCAAACACACGCCTGTTCGTGCAGAAAAAAACAAATCTTTCTTCTTCTTTCTTAATCTGTTTACCCTCCAGGGTTGGTTTTTCCCTCGGACTCAGCAAGGGATCCCACCTCTACCGCCTCAAGGGCAGTGTCCTGGAGCTTCAGTCTCTGGGTCGGGGGATACAACTGGGGAGGATGACCAGTACCTCGCCCAGGCGGCTTCACCTGCTATGCTGAACAGGGGCCATGCGGGGGGAATGGGAATATTAGAAGGGATAGAAAAGGAAGAGCGAAAGAAGCGGCCGTGGCCTTAAGTTAGGTACCATCCCGGCATTTGCCTGACGGAGAAGTGCGAAACCACGGAAAACCACTTCCAGGATGGCTGAGGTGGTAATCGAACCCACCTCTACTCAGTTGACCTTCCGAGGCTGAGCGGACCCCGTTCCAGCCCCCGTACCACTTTTCAAATTTCGTAGCAGAGCCGGGAATCGAACCCGGTCCTCCGGGGCTGGCAGATAACCACACTAACCACTACACCACAGAGGCGGACGACCAAATCTCTAATAGAAATTGTTGCATTTGATCCATACAACACCTCTCTGGTAGCTCACGAAATAATTCAAATTGCACTGAATGAAAACACATGTTTATTGTACACATGGATCACTTAAAACTAACAAATACATTAAGCCAAAACGCGCATGTCTACTCGAGCTCATCCATTTTTACACTCACTCCCATCATGCCACTCTCCTCTTACTCAGAGTCCTTGACCAGTGCTGCCACTGTCCACATGTCAGGTGAAATAAAAAGAGCTAAGCAACCAAACATGCCGCCCACCTAATTTGGACTACAAATTACAAAAAATGAATAAACTGACACAGAAAGGAGCATGTACATTGCAAGTCACCAAAACGAAGAACAAAAGAAAACAAAAAAGGAAAACAATTGCACTGTAAACTCAGCATAGTTCAGTCATCTGATGCTGCAGTATAACAAGATACATGGACATGTGAATCAATAGCAGAAAAAACACACAACTACACATCCACAGATAATGGGTGCCTCATGCGTCAGTAGGTAGGAAACAGGCATATCTTGGTCACTGGTCGTTGGTAGGTTCCCTTGGCAGTGCGCACAGATACCACACGAACATGACCGTCAGCTCCAGGATGAACCTCCTCTATGATGCCAGTCTGCCACATAAGGGGTGGAAGATTGTCCTCCTTGATAAGGACAAGTGTTCCTGTCTGGACGTTGGTCTTGGGGTTGTGCCATTTGGTTCGCTGCTGTAATTGAGAGAGATAGTCACATGACCATCGCTTCCATATTTGCTGTCGACACCGCTGAACTAGCTGCCATCTAGATACATATGAAATTGAAGTAGTAAGACAGTCTGGTTCAGGGAAGGATGAGAGTGATTCACCAATCAAAAAATGTCCAGGAGTGAGGAAGGAAAATTCATCAGGATTGTTGGGTAAGGGGGTTATTGGTCGGGAGTTTAAGCACGCTTCAATCTGAGTTAAAAGGGTGTACATTTCTTCAAAGGTGAGAAGTGTGTCTCCGGCGACCCTCTTGAGGTGATTCTTCACTGACTTGATTCCTGCTTCCCAAAGACCTCCAAAATGGGGAGCATGAGGTGGAATGAAGTGCCAGTCAATACCTTCGTTGGACGCAAACTCCTTAACAGCAGACTGATGACTGCGGGACCTCATCAGGTGCTGCAACTTCTTCAGCTTTCTCATTGCTCCAACGAAGCAGGTTTCGTTATCACTGAAGATCTTGCTGCATCGTCCACGTCGTGAGATGAACCTCCGTAGAGCTGCAATGAATGCCTCAGTAGATAGACTGCTAACAAGTTCGAGATGAACTGCTTTCGTGGCCATACACACGAAGAGGGCAATGTAACATTTGGTTCGTGTCCTGCTCCTAGGGGTGCCATGCTTGACATACAATGGACCTCCATAGTCAACTCCACAGTTGGAAAATGGTTTACTGGAGTTAACCCTTGCTGGGGGTAGCTGACCCATGAGTTGGTTTGTCGTGGTTGCCTTTAACTTGAAACAAGTGAGACAGTTGTGAATGACCTGTCTAACGATAGATTTCCCATTAGTGAACCAGAATCTCTGACGTAGAGAAGCTAACACCAACTGACTTCCCGCATGTAAAAGCCTATGGTGTTCATGCAGGATGATGAGTTTGGTGATATGGTGTTTAGGATGCAATATGAAGGGATGTTTCTGGTCGTAGGGGGCTGAAGAATTTTCAAGTCTACCGCCCACCCTAATCAAATTGGCGCTGTCAAGAAAAGGATGGAGCGCCATAAGTTTGCCTTCAGATGGGATCATCTTCCCCTGTTGCAGGTTATGTAGTTCTTGCGCAAAGGTGGAACGTTGCGACATGCCAACGATAACTTTCAAGGAATGACGTAACTCAGCTGTGGTCAATGGCCCATGACGCCTCTCAGTAACATTACTTCGAAGATTTTGAAGAAATCTAAGCAAATAGGCTGTCACTCGTCGTAGTCTAGACCAACTGGAAAAGCGTCTAAGGTAGTCGTCCAGGTCATGGTTAACTGTCACGAGGCACATAGTTGGCGCTCGCTCTTCTGGTATGTCAGAGATGGTTTCCTTTAAGACTGGCCAAGTTGATGGATGATTCTGAAGCCAACTAGGTCCCGCCCACCATAGCAGCATTGTCTCAAGTTCCTGTGGTTCAAGTCCTCTTGAAATACAGTCTGCGGGATTGTCTTGTGAGGGAATGTGTTTCCAGTCCTCTACTCTTGACAAGTCCTGTATTTCTGACACCCTGTTAGCCACAAAAGTATTCCAAGAATTGGGTGAACCTGCTATCCAAGCTAGAACTATCGTAGAGTCCGTCCAGTAATATCGAGCATCAATTCTCATGTTGATAGCTACAAACACCTTATCCATCAATCGGCTCAATAGTACAGCACCACATAGCTCCAGCCGAGGTAACGAGATTTGCTTTAGAGGTGCCACTCTCGACTTAGCAGTCAACAGGGAGACGGTAACATCACCATTGATACTGATGCACCGCAGGTAAATACAGGCGCCATACGCTTTCTCCGATGCGTCCGAGAAACCATGTAGCTCCAGGCGCACCATTGCTCCGTTACGTGTGACTCTCCTTGGTATGACGATGTTACTCAGTGCAGATAGGTGTTTATGGGTGTTTATCCATGAAATTTCAATTTGATTGGGGAGGAACTCATCCCAGTCTACTTGTTGTTGCCAAAGTGTTTGGATGAAGAGTTTGCATAGTACAATAACTGGACCAAGTAGTCCCAGAGGATCAAATATTGCTGCTACAGTAGCCAGAATGGTGCGTTTAGTCCACTGTGGAGGAGCATCCTTAGTTGATGTAACTCCGAACTTGAATATATCTTCAACAGGGTGCCAGAGAATACCAAGTGTTTTCACTACATCTCCAAAATTTAAATTACAAGGGACCTGATTTTCTTGTAGTTCTAAAGGAATGGATGCCAATATGTCAGGGTGATTAGCACGCCATTTCCTAAGTCTAAATCCTGCTGTGTTTAGAAGGGAAGTCAGTTCCGCCTGTAACTGATGGGCATCTTGAATGGAGTTAGTTCCAGTCAGCAGGTCATCAACATAGAAATCACGTGTCACAACTCCACAGGCTCGTGGAAATCTTCGTTGCTCTTCCCTTGCCAACTGAATCAGACATCTGGTTGCTAAGAATGGAGCTGCTGCTGTTCCATAGGTCACCGATGTAAGCCTATAGGTCTTCAGCGGTTGATGGGGTGAACTGCGCCATACAATTCTCTGTAAATCGCGGTCTTCAGGATGGACATTGATCTGGCGATACATTTTCTCGATATCTGCAGTTATGACGTACTTGTGGGTACGAAACCGAAGGACAATGGAGAACAGATCTTGTTGCACTGTGGGTCCGACCATCATGATGTCATTAAGAGATACTGACGTTGTAGTTTTACACGACGCATCAAAGACTACCCTAACCTTCGTCGTAGTGCTACCTTTCTTTACAACAGCATGATGAGGCAAGTAGTAGGATCCTTGACTTTGAATAGGGGCTTCGATTTCCTCCATGTGTTCTAGTTGGTGATATTCTTGCATGAAGTTAGTATATTCCTCCTTCATTGCAAGCTGTCTTTCCAGTCTTCTCTCCAAGTAATGGAAACGTTTCTTAGCAGTGTCCAGTGAGTCTCCTAGGTTGCTCCGATTGTAACGAAGGGGCAGTTTAACCACGAAACGTCCCGTTTCTTCTCGAGTGGTGTGCCTCTGAAGTCTTCTTCACATTCCCTTTCTTCCTTTGTGAGTGGATTGGTCCTCACTTCTTCCTGTGCCCAGAAGCACTCAACCTGTGCGCGCAGCATGTCACCCTTTAAAAATAAAGCCTTAGTTGTAGCACTTCCATGTTGTATAGAGTGGTTGGGTATACAGCCAGCAAGTACCCAGCCAAGAGTAGTGTTTTGAAGAGTGGGATAGCCTTCCCTTGTGCGCTGCCCAGGTAGTAAGATATCATAGAACACACTTGCTCCCAGGAGAAGATCAATATCGTGTGGTTGGTTAAACCGTGAGTCTGCTAATACTATGTCCGCAGGCAGTTCCAGTCATCACAGTTAATTCTAGTAGTAGGAAGTTGACCAGTTATTTGTCCTAACACAGAGCAAACAATGGATTTCCCATAATCACTAACTCTGGAAGAGATGGAAACTTGGCAAATATGTGAAGATTCCACTGTTTTCATATTGCTGATGCCACTGATTGGCATAGAATGGCGACTCAGTTTGAGTCCTAGTCGGTTCGCAAGGCCATGCGACATGAAATTCATCTGAGAACCACTGTCCAGTAAGGCTCGACATTCATGAACTCTACCACTACTGTCCCTAATATGAACCACAGCAGTTGAGAGGAGAACTTCATGTTGTTGAAATGCTCCCTTCAAAGAGCAATATGACTGCTGTTGTTGGGGATAGCCTGTCGAATTTGATGACCTCTGGTTGTCTTGCTGATAATGTAGCAGGGTGTGATGCCTTTGGTTACACATTCTACAACTGCCTGAAGTGCAACTGTTTGCAATGTGGTCACCTTTCAAACAATTGAGACAGAGCCTGTGGTCTCTAATTAACTTGATACGGTCATTAACAGACATATCCTTAAATTTAGAGCACCGATAGAGAAAATGAGAAGCACCACAAAGTTCACATGATGAGGGAACGGAGGTGTATGTACTGGTGGAAGGCTTGGAAGATCCGCTGACCTTGCCTATTTCTTGCTTCTCTGCTCCGGTCTTATGGGAGGAGACGATTTCTAGTGTCTGGCAGTTACTTTCAAGAAAGAGGATTAAGTCTTGTAAACTAGGGCATTTGTCACCTGAGGTCGAATTCTCCCACTGTTTACGTAGACTTAGGCTTATCCGTTGGAGTACTAAATGTGATAGGACGACCTCATGCAAGGGGGTCTTAATTTTCAAGGCTCCTATCGCATTGAGATTGCTACACAGCTGATTTATAAGCATTCTTAGGTCTTTGGGCGATTCACCCTTAACAACTGGAAGTGACAGAAGCTCTTTGACGTGAAGATCTAAGATGAGCCTTGGGTTATGATAACGATTACATATTAAGTCCCATGCTACTTTGAAGTTTTCTTGCGTTACTGGAAGGTTTTCAATTAATTTATGAGCTTCATCTGATACACATGACAGCAAGTAATAACAGCGTTGTATGTCAGTCAAAGAGTCATTACTGATGATTAGTGACTCAAAGGTGTCATGAAAGTGCATGAATTCTGCGATAGAACCCTTAAATTTAGGCAAAGAAATAGTAGGTAATTTGTGTAAGTGACCATTGGTTGTGGTTGAACTGTCTATAGGAGAGGAAGGCAAGGCAGTGTTAGTTAACAAAAGAGTTTGAATTTTTGACTGAATGTCTAAACAAATTTCTTCAAATGCTTCCCTATCAGAATCGTGACTAACGTCGTCGTCATTTATTTCGAGTTGACTCTGAACATCGTTGTATTCTTCGATACTTCTTTGTAAAAGATCCTGCCTCACTTTGATATCATTTAAATTTTCTCCTTGAAAGTTACTGATAAAGTTTCCTAAGCGAGTAACTCGAGATTTCACAACAGCCCTTTTCTTCGTCAATGTGCGCTTTAGATTTTCTTCCATTATGGGAAGGACAAGCAAGGAATAACAAGGAATGACAATTGAACCAGACTGCACTCACCCTTCGAGGACGCGATGATGCTGCTCCTGGTGGCTGACTCGTGAGTTGAAATTCCCGTTGGCTGCACTGCTCCTTGCTCTGACGGTGTACTGTCACTGTTGGCTCCACTGGCTGAAAGTGTGGTGGCAGCCCTGTTGTATGATGGCGCGGCTTAATTTGCTCTACAACATGGCGCTTCCCGCCGAAATCCACTCGTTTTCTTCTTGCACCTTAACACTGGCATGAACTGCTTTGATGCATATGATTTCACATTGAAAATGATTCTGACACTATAACCTCCTTACTTGTTCGCATCGCCCACTACGGCAACGTAATTATTTCCTTGATGTTCTACGCATGGACTGACCTCGTGGTTCAAGCGTGCTGTTACAGCATATCTCGGTTTAATAATGCACAATGAAAATCGTAAAGTCACACTGAAATGAATTCGGTCCACCTGTACTCCCATGAGGAGGAATATTTAATGAAACAATGATGCCGATGCGGTGAAGTGAAGCACGCTACGCTAAGGTACCGTATCACTTTGAACATTAGGCCTACGGTTTGCACACTGCGTATCCGGCCCGGAGGACCAAAGAAATGTTGCATTTGATCCACACAACACCTCTCTGGTAGCTCACGAAATAATTCAAATTGCACTGAATGAAAACACATGTTTATTGTACACATGGATCACTTAAAACTAACAAATACATTAAGCCGAAACGCGCATGTCTACTCGAGCTCCTCCATTTTTACACTCACTCCCATCATGCCACTCTCCTTTTACTCAGAGTCCTTGACCAGTGCTGCCACTGTCCACATGTCAGGTGAAATAAAAAGAGCTAAGCAATCAAACAGAAATAATTGTAACATTAAGGCTAGTACACACCATGCGACAAAGTCGCGGAACATGTGTATCGCGACAAGTCCCGGGGATGTCCTGCGATATTTTTTTCCGTGTTTGGGACTGTCGCGATACAAAAGTTGCATGTCGCAGGTCTCCTATTCGAAATGGGATACATGATACAAATCTTGCGTAACATGATGTAGTCTGGACGTGTTGCGAGACAAAGTCCCGGGAAACGTCGATGCCAGTGTGCAGATAGTCGCCACGTGTTGGTGTTGTGTTGTGTTTCGTGTTCTGTTGTTTTTCGATGGAAACTACTATAAAAATTATTAAGGATTTACACACCCTCTCTTGTCTTTGGGATGTTATGTCTACCGAGTATAAAAGCAGAGACAAAAGTGGGGGAAGAAATGGAGTCTCTTGCTAAAAAGTTCACTATGTCCATTCACGAGATGGAGAAAATGATTCACAACATTAAATCACAATTTAGGCGAGAGTACAAAAAACTTGCGGAATCCAAAAGAAAGTGACTTTTCCCGCAAGAAGTCAAACTGGTTTGATTACCAGCCTTTAATGTTTTTACTGCAAGGGATGAAATCGAGAGGAAACAGAAGCACTGACGGCGAAGGCGGGGAATGTCAGACAAGTAATGAAGTAAGTATATTTTATTTCTCAAACAATTACATATTACACAACCCAGCATTTTCACACTTTTTCTTGCGGCAAGAGGTGTGATAGGTGATCATAACTAATTTTGGGTCGCTGAACACGAATCCGTTGTCCGTTTCTACGTATCACGTCACGTTTTCTCGCAATAGGTATATCAAAATAAGAGATCGACCTGAATATTGCATTTAAAAAGTACTGAAAAATGTTGATAATTTTGGAAATATCTATATTTCTTTGTATTATTATATATATTTTGAAATAGTTGAATATTGTCTTGAGTTATTATATACAATGAATAATTATTGAGTATAAAATTACAATGAAATATTTAGCATTTATTGTAATATAATACTGATTTACACATAAACAACTCTGAGGCAATGAAAGCATTTTATTTTTACAATTAAACGTGGTTTACAAGCAAACAAAGTAACTTTTATTCAGTATCTTTATGAATTCATAAATGTGAACAAAATAAACTTTAACAGTCCTAGATGACCGTTTGGAATGAACGCTTGGCTCCCCAGCGTCTGACTGCATCAAAGTTTGTCTTTTCTTTTCAAACACCAACAGTAGTCGGCCATCATTGGTTCATCCCACCTCCGCTGGTATCTTCTTTCTGCCTCCTTGATTTCTTGTTGGAACCTCTCTCCCATCTCTTCCTTAACAGCCCCAAGATTTTTCGGAAATTGATCGAGATGAGAATGTGCAGTTTCAGACTCATTCTACGCAACTCTTTCATATCACCTATATCACTATTGTTTCGTATTGTTCATCCTTTACATTTCCTAGGAACTTCATTATGGTGTCTCTTATTGAATTCCATGCATCAAGTTCCACGGCATTCATCTTCTGTTCAAAGTTTCTGTCTTTCATAAGCTTTATAACTTGTGGTCCATTAAAAATGCCTTCCTTGACTTTTGCATCAGATAAATGTGGAAATTTGCTTGCAATGTACTTGAAACAGAGGCTACTTTTTTCCAAGGCCTTAACGAACTGCTTCATGATTCCCAGTTTGATGTGTAGCGGTGGCAAAACCATTTTTTGTGGGTCAACTAATGAAGCATTTGTAACATTTGTAACATTTTTCACACCAAGTGTCAAAACTTGTCTCTTGGGCCAGGAAGGTGTAGACCAGTGTTTGCCCCTAGCTCTGCTATCCCATTCACATAAATAACAAGGGAATTTAGTGTAGCCTGGTTGTTGTCCTAATACAATACCACACACCTTCAAGTCACTACACCGGGCGAGTTGGCCGTGCGCGTAGAGGCGCGCGGCTGTGAACTTGCATCCGGGAGATAGTAGGTTCGAATCCCACTATCGGCAGCCCTGAAGATGGTTTTCCGTGGTTTCCCATTTTCACACCAGGCAAATGCTGGGGCTGTACCTTAATTAAGGCCACGGCCGCTTCCTTCCAACTCCTAGGCCTTTCCTATCCCATCGTCGCCATAAGACCTATCTGTGTCGGTGCGACGTAAAGCCCCTAGCAAAAAAAAAAAGTCACTACACACATCCCACCGGTGCTCATGATACTTGATTTTATCTAAAACAGTTTGCATTGTGATATATTGTAATTTTCTTTTAGTGAAACCGAATGTGCCACAGGAATCGAAGCTAGAATGTTTCCGTTATGAAGTAGTACAGCCTTTAAGATCCTCTTGTAGGAATCCACAAACACCCGATTCGCCGTTATAACAATGCAGCACTGTGCCGCAATGACACATTTTCAGACAGTGAATGGCAAATATCATGAAAACTAGATGTGATACAATAGAACCAATGACATTTCTGAAATCAGGAGACCTTATTTAGTTAAAATCATGTATCAGATGCCTTGCCGCAAAAATCATGCTGGGTAGTGTTATTACTTACTACACGTTCACATTTAGTAACATTTATTACAAAATAGGTAATGTTCGAAATTCCCCAGTATGGTACAAGTCAAGTCACGCCAGGAAGGTAGGTAGGTAAGGTAAGGTAAGGGTTATTCTGCCCGAAGGCAGGTCCGAACCTCCGCAGAGGTGTTCCTGAGCCGGAGTTTACGTGCGGTAGGGTGGCCAGTTCCTTTCCGCTCCTCCATTCCCTTACCCCCCACCAACAGTGCGTGGCAACCCATCCAACTCCTGACCACGCCCAATGTTGCTTAACTTCGGAGATCTCACGGGACCCGGTGTTTCAACACGGCTACGGCCGTTGATGTTGCTCTAAACGATACCTGTCGCATCATTACCGGCTGTCTAAAACCTATTCTGTTGGACAAATTGTACAGTCTTGCTGGTATTGCCCCTCCTGATATCCGTCGAGAGGTTGCAGCAAAACACGGGAGGAAGAAGACGGAAACATCTGAAGCTCGCCCTCTGTATGGATACAGGCCAGTTACTCCAAGACTCAAATCAAGGAAAAGCTTCCTCAGAACAACAGAGGCTCTTAATGGGTCACCTCAGCAATCCCGAATTGATATGTGGCGCGCAAGCTGCACTCGCTCCGAAGAATGGTTGACACCATGTGAAGAACTACCACCTGGTCACATGGAGAAATGGAGTACTTGGAGATCACTGAACAGATTACGGGTAGGCATGACAAGATGTAAAAGCAACCTGCAGAAGTGGGGTTTCAACATCGAGTCCTCATTGTGTGAGTGTGGTGCAGTCCAGACGACGTCTCATTTGTTGCAGTGTGGTAGGTGCCCTAAAACATGCACAGTACAAGATCTACTTCAGGCAACAGAAAAGGCACTGGATGTCGCCAATTTCTGGGCAAAAGTAGTATAGACCTTTTTTCTGATAACTGTGACTTTGTCTATAATGTATATAATTCAGTTAGAGTATATATGTATTTATAGTATTAATGCTTCTGATACGAATAAATAAAATGTTCGAAAAATTGAAATACAAATTTAATCATCCTCATCATCATCTGTTTATCCTCCAGGGTCGGCTTTTCCCTCGGACACAGCGAGGGATCGCACCTCTACCGCCTCAAGGGCAGTGTCCTGGAGCATCAGACTCTTGGTCGGGGATACAACTGGGGAGAATGACCAGTACCTCGCCCAGGCGGTCTCACCTGCTATGCTGAACAGGGGCCTTGTGGAGGGATGGGAAGATTGGAAGGGATAGGCAAGAAAGAGGGAAGGAAGCGGCCGTGGCCTTATGTTAGGTACCATCCCGGCATTCGCCTGGAGGAGAAGTGGGAAACCACGGAAAACCACTTCCAGGATGGTTGAGGTGGGAATCGAACCCACCTCTACTCAGTTGACCTCCCGAGGCTGAGTGGACCCCGTTCCAGCCCACGTACCACTTTTCAAATTTCGTGGCAGAGCCGGGAATCGAACCCGGGCCTCCGGGGGTGGCAGCTAATCACGCTAACCACTACACCATAGAGGCGGACTACAAATTTAATAAGAATAAAAATTAGTTCGTATTCCTATACAAATGTAATGTAATTTTTTATTTATTTTTTTGCTAGTTGTTTTACGTCACACCGATACAGATAGGTCTTATGGCGACGATGGGACAGGAAAGAGCTAGGAGTGGGAAGGAAGCGGCCGTGGCCTTAATTAAGGTGCAGCCCCAGCATTTGCCTGGTGTGAAAATGGGAAACCACGGAAAACCATTTTCAGGGCTGCCGACAGTGGGGTTCGAACCTACTATCTCCCGAATATTGGCCGCACTTAAGCGACTGCAGCTATCGAGCTCGGTAATGTAAATATCATAACGGCGCTTTCATATATTGTTTTGCCAAGGTAACGCTCCTTTTGGGAACATAAAATAATCTCTAAATTCATCTCTAATGTTATGCACTTGGGTGAGTCCACGTACAGGCATGTTTTGTAAAGTTTTTAAACCACTTTCTAATGCAGATCTCCATTGTCCCTGTGTCAAATTACCATCTGCATCTTCCAGATCAAATGATCCTGGAGGAGTATAAAAGCTTCTTGATTCAGAATGTCTTCTTAAAAAGCCGTGTATGTAAATGATAGTTACAACCACTGCTTCCACTGGATCAGGTTGAAGAGCAAGAAGTTTCAAGAGTACTCTAAATTTGCAACATATACTACCAAATATAATTTCAATAATTCGTCGTGCTCTAGATAACCTGTAATTAAAAATCCTTTCTGCTGGTGACGCACACAATCGACCTGGATAAGGTTTAATTACATGGGTGGTTAATGCAAAAGCATCATCTGCGACTTGACAAAGCTCTTACTGGGGGGATATTTAACTTATTTTCCACCATTTTGTTATAGAGATGTAGATTTAAAAACACCGCCATCCGATATTCGGCCTTCACACCCTACATCTGCAAATATGAAGTTGTAATTGGCACCACAAACTCCAAAAAAACACTACACTAAAATTTCCTTTTTTTAATGATAATACATGCTGTCACTATTTTCTGGGGCCACAATCTGAACGTGTTTGCCATCCATGCTACCTAAATAATGAGGAAAATTCCATCTTGCTGAGAATTGCCCCGCTACTTCTGTCCATTCTGATTCAGATTTTGGGATCTAAAAATCAAGAAAGACATTGCAATACAATAACATAAAAGAAAAGAAAATTAACAAGAAGTTATTCTTCTTCTTCTTCTTCTTCTTCTTCTTCTTCTTCTTCTTCTTCTTAATCTGTTTACCCTCCAGGGTTGGCTTTTCCCTCGGACTTAGCGAGGGATCCCACCTCTGCCGCCTCAAGGGCAGTGTCCTGGAGCTTCAGACATCGGGTTGGGGATACAACTGGGGAGAATGACCAGTACCTCGTCCAGGCGGCCTCACCTGCTATGCTGAACAGGGGCCTTGGTGGGGGATGGGAAGATTGGAAGGGATAGACAAGGAAGAGGGAAGGAAGCGGCCGTGGCCTTAAGTTAGGTACCATCCCGGCATTTTCCTGGAGGAGAAGTGGGAAACCACGGAAAACCACTTCCAGGATGGCTGAGATGGGAATCGAACCCACCTCTACTCAGTTGACACTAACCAGCACACCACAGAGGCGGACATTACAATAAGTTATTAC
The DNA here is from genome assembly GCF_040414725.1 of Anabrus simplex. Taxonomy (NCBI): domain Eukaryota; kingdom Metazoa; phylum Arthropoda; class Insecta; order Orthoptera; family Tettigoniidae; genus Anabrus; species Anabrus simplex. The sequence continues at coordinate 325,973,626 of NC_090268.1, forward strand.
AAAATAAAATAAATACATTGAAATAATTTGTTTGTCCCCAGGAGGTCAACAACGACGAGGAAGAACAAGGAGATCAAGCAGCAGAAGAAACTGTTCTACCTCAAGAATTTAGAAATCCACCGATACCCAGGAGGTTAACAACGACGAGGAAGAACAAGGAGATCAAGCAGCAGAAGAAACTGTTCTACCTCAAGAATTTAGAAGTCCACCGATACCCAAAAGAAAGAAGAACAGCGTTGATCAAAATTACATCGCGAAGGAAACTTAACTGCATGAAAACATAAACAGGAGGTGGTTACTCGAAGAGATGAATTTTCGGTTTACGGTAAGCATATTGCTTATAAACTAAAAAGCTGCGGAAAGACTCAAGTGGAAATTTCATTAGCTCAGCGTGAAATTGATGATATAGAGGAGAGTCGTATAATATGGAATACCATTTACTTTTGGCAGTATAACTTCTTACCGAAATCAGTTATGAAATATAAATAAATATGGTTTGAAAATTCAAATAATTAGCCAAGATTCTCTATATTTTTAAATTGTAAATTGTTCATGTCTTCACGTCAAAATTATTTCTTTCAAAAATTTGCACTTGGTGGGTAATACGGAATAGTCGGCTAATATGGAATAGTAGGGTAAATAATATGTAAATTAAAATACAACTTCAATAAATTCTTTCAGTTATATTTAAGAAATGTTCTTACAGGTGGACGTACAGAAATTTTAAAAAATCGAAAGAATAAAATTGGTAATCATCTTAAATGATAATCTGTATACACTAATTATTCAGAGTTTTCTTTTTACAGTCACTATTGTTCATTCAGTGACAAAAGTCACAGATGCAGAAACTGAGATCTTTGGGTAGTTAAATGTTATAATATACCAGGATTAATGCAATTAATTTTAATTAATTTTAAACGTCATTTTACTTTGAAACTAAAACAGTATTCCATATATCCCGACACACCATGTTTGAATTAAAGGATTCGTCATGCCATAAACTTTGCACAACAAGGAAGTTACACTGGTGTAGCAATATAAGCAACTCTTGTACAATATATGACACTAGCAAATGTACCCGTGCTTCGCTACGGTACTCTACATTGTATACGGATATCGAAGTAAATTAGTGCACATTAAGTGAATAAGATTTTTAAATTGGGTTTGTCTTGGCTTTATCCGAGAATCAGTATTGTGAAAACCACAGACGTTGTTTCGAATGAAAGTGTGATTTGCGGAATTGCGATGATAACGGAAAGTCCACTTGTTTACTGCAATTCACAACGAAGAAAGTAATTTTCATTTAACGGCAGACCCCATTGCCTAGTGCGCGGCCAAAATCGATTTGGGGAGATTTCATTACAATGGCAGACCCCACTTCCTACTTTCAGATAGATTACAGTTGAGGAACTTTTATTTTATTTGCAAGGACCTTCCTTACTGCCAGTCAAAAGTGAGTTGCGTTCTTATCTTTATAATGGCAGACGCATTTTCTAATGCCAGTCAGCTTCCTGCCAGTCACACCGAGTGGGTGAGATTCCATTATAATTAGCAGGCCACTATGCCTATCGTCAGTCACATTTTAGATGGGTCAATTTATTTATAATGGAAGACACGCTCCCTAGAGTTCTGCTAGTCGAATCGAGAAGGGATTTATGCATTAAAATAGTGCACAAGAGATGGAGGACGACCCCATTCTTATTGCCTGTCAAAGTCGATGTGGGGGAGGACTGAAGACAATACCAGAAGTCCTCCTTCTGACAGCCACTATCGATTAGCAATGTATTTAATACCAATGGCAGACAAACCCTTTCTAGATCGCTACAAATCGACGTCAATGAAAGAATACAGTCGTCATACGGAAGTATAAGGATGTTAACCATCATTTACAGAATAACTGCTGCAAAGCGGTACATCAAATCGAAAAACAGATTGTACGATAAGACGAACTTTCTGGCCATATCCTGGGGTCATCAGCTTCTCCCGTACCAAGTTTCACATTTCCGAGATTTCTGGAAGTGCCTCATTAATTCACGTCTTTTTTCATTTTTAAATATTTATTTATACATCGCTCCAGCCCGACTTGCTTTTATATATATAGATGACGGATAAGCATGAGCACGTTGAAAAGTGCAGACTTCCACTTCGAGATTCATATCTCCTAAACGGTTTATGATATTAATAAACGGTTTGCGCCATCAGACGCCTCATTTATCGCTCTACATGTTTGTTTCTAAACCATATCCTCGTATCTCCCATATTAAGGGGGTAAATTGAGTTCACATTTTGAATAGGGTGATATTTGGGTGCATTTTTAACATTTTACATTACTTTTTGCCTACTTATGTATAAGCTAGAATCATGAAATTTAGTACACACATGTCCCTTAATCGTGCCAATGTGCGCACCCAACGTGATAATCCTATCATTCTTATAAGTGTGTCAAACAATGAAATATACTTGTAAAAATCACCAAATTTACGAACAATCCCGAAATACGGCCAAATTTAACGTATAAGGGAGAGAGATACGACAAAATTTCACAGGACCAAAGTTGTAGATCACTCCGAATTGAAGCGACATTGTGCCATCCGTTTTGTGATACGACTTACCGTTTAGCCAAAAAATAGCTCAAAAGGAATGTCTGCACAGTCATTAAAATTGCCTCCATATTTCGATATCTCTGGGGGTAAAAAGTGAAAAATTTGAACATCTTGGAATTTTCCCGTCGGTTAGGGACCAAAAGGTATAATTTCACCAAATTTTAATTGTCTACCTCGTCTGAAAACTTGTGCCGCCATCTTGATTTGGGGGGATGGGGGATAAAAATGAGGAAATTCCCGAAAATTTTTAAGCCCACGAAACCTATAGGTTATCGTTTTGGATATACTATACGACTGTGTTCTTATGCTGAGCCCAAAATTTGAGCCCCCCTGGCGTGCCCCCTTCAGGGAATTTTGAGAATTTCCGATTTTTCTAGGGATCCTGGGGTCATCAGCTTCTCCCGTACCAAGTTTCAAATTTCGGAGATTTCTGGAAGTGCCTCATTAATTCACGTCTTTTTTCATTTTTAAATTTTTATATATACATCGCTCCAGCTTTTATATATAGATGAGGGATAAGGATGAGCACGTTGAAAAGTGCAGACTTCCACTTCGAGATTCATATCTCCTAAACGGTTTATGATATTAAGAAACAGTTTGCGCCATCAGACGCCTCATTTATCGATCTACATATTTGTTTCTAAACCATAACCTCGTATCTCCCATATTAAGGGGGTAAATTGAGTTCACATTTTGAATAGGGTGATATTTGGGTGCATTTTTAACATTTTACATTACTTTCTGCCTACTTATGTATAAGCTAGAATCATGAAATTTAGTACACACATGTCCCTTAATCGTGCCAATGTGCGCACCCAACGTGATGATCCTATCATTCTTATAAGTGTGTCAAACGATGAAATATACTTGTAAAAATAACCAAATTTACGCACAATCCCGAAATACGGCCAAATTTAACGCATAAGGGAGAGAGATACGAAAAAATGTCACAGGACCAAAGTTGTAGATCACTCCGAATTGAAGCGACATTGTGCCATCCGTTTTGTGATACGACTTACCGTTTAGCCAAAAAAATAGCTCAAAAGGAATGTCTGCACATTCATAAAAATTGCCTTCATATTTCGATATCTTTGGGGGTAAAAAGTGAAAAATTTGAACATCTTGGAATTTTTCCGTCGGTTAGGGACCAAAAGCTATAATTTCACCAAATTTCAATTGTCTACCTCGTCTGGCAGGTTGTGCCGCCATCTTGAATTGGGGGGATGGGGATAAAAATGAGGAAATTCCCGAAAATTTTTAAGCCCACGAAACCTATAGGTTATCGTTTTGCATATACTATACGACTGTGTTCTTATTGAGCCCAAAATTTGAGACCCCCAGCGTGCCCCCTTCAGGGAATTTTGAGAATTTCCGATTTTTCTACGGATCCTGGGGTCATCAGTTTCCCTCGTACCAAGTTTCAAATTTCTGAGATTTCTGGAAGTGCCTCATTAATTCACGTCTTTTTTCATTTTTAAATATTTATATATACATCGCTCCAGCCCGACTTGCTTTTATATATATAGATGACGGATAAGCATGAGCACGTTGAAAAGTGCAGACTTCCACTTCGAGATTCATATCTCCTAAACGGTTTATGATATTAATAAATGGTTTGCGCCATCAGACGCCTCATTTATCGCTCTACATGTTTGTTTCTAAACCATGTCCACGTATCTCCCATATTAAGGGGGTAAATTGAGTTCAAATTTTGAATAGGGTGATATTTGGGTGCATTTTTAACATTTTACATTACTTTTTGCCTACTTATGTATAAGCTAGAATCATGAAATTTAGTACACACATGTCCCTTAATCGTGCCAATGTGCGCACCCAACGTGATGATCCTATCATTCTTATAAGTGTGTCAAACAATGCAATATACTTGTACAAATTTACGAACAATCCAGAAATACGGCCAAATTTAACGTATAAGGGAGAGAGATACGACAAAATGTCACCGGACCAAAGTTGTAGATCACTCCGAATTGAAGGGACATTGTGCCATCCGTTTTGTGATACGACTTACCGTTTAGCCAAAAAATAGCTCAAAAGGAATGTCTGCACAGTCATTAAAATTGCCTCCATATTTCGATATCTTTGGGGGTAAAAAGTGAAAAATTTGAACAGCTTGGAATTTTGAAATCGGTTAGGGACCAGAAGCTATAATTTCACCAAATTTCAATTGTCTACCTCGTCTGGCAACTTGCGCCGCCATCTTGATTTGGGGGATGGGGGATAAAAATGAGGAAATTCCCGAAAATTTTTAGGCCCACGAAACCTATACGTTATCGTTTTGCATATACTATACGACTGTGTTCTTATGCTGAGCCCAAAATTTGAGCCCCCCTAGCGTGCCCCCTTCAGGGAATTTTGAGAATTTCCGATTTTTCTGGAGATCCTGGGGTCATCAGTTTCTCCCGTACCAAGTTTCAAATTTCTGAGATTTCTGGAAGTGCCTCATTAATTCACGTCTTTTTTCATTTTTAAATATTTATATATACATCGCTCCAGCCCGACTTGCTTTTATATATATAGATTGGATTTCCCAGGACTAAACTCAGTGTTGGTAATTAATACAAGCTTTAAAATAATTACCTGCAAAAGCTTTTCAAATATGAAAAACAAATATTCTTGCTCCACGCACTAACCTCACTCACGAGCACGTCGAAACTGAATACAAAGCATCATGAGAACATTTACCGTAATTCGACGAGTTTCCACCTGAGAGAAGTACCTTACAGGCAAGATATTGTGGTATTCCATATTGCCCGACTATTCCATATTACCCGATTCTCCTCTAATAATTAAATTGCAAATGAGAAAGTACAGCACAGACCAGTCAACTTGGCCAACGCTGGACTTATTAACCTATCCAATCAATAGTTCATCATCAACAACCTGTAACATTAAAAGCACTCGTTCAGTCTATTCGGGTTCCTTTTCACTAGCGCTGTTAACGGAGCGGTTGTTTACGGAGCGGTGGCTCCGGGCGCTTTCAATCGTTTGCCTCCGGAGAACCTCCGATTGAATTGCAAGCGCGTAGTTTGAACTTGGCACGGGAGAAATGAACGAGCATTTGTACAGGAATTTATAACTTGTCGCTATTAATGTGAAAAACTACGCCCCTCCGTTAATACTTCAGTTATTTGGCGATATTATAAATAGGCCTAGCATTCTTACGTACAGACATAATAATTATGTAACAGAACCTCCGATTGAATGACAAGCGCGTAGTGTGAACTTGGTACGGGAGAAATGGAAGAGCATTTTCTCAGGAATTTAAAACTTGTCGCTACTATTGTGCGAAACTAGGCCCCTCAGTTAATACCTTAACTATTTATCGATATTACACATAGCATTCTTACGTACAAACATAATTATGTATTTTCTTAAATATAAACATGTTATAATTTAGGCCTTGTCCGTGACTGTAAATTACTTCGTTATGAAATAATTAATACTATTATCATTGCATGCCGGGCTGAGTGGCTCGGACGTTTGAGGCATTGGCTTTCTGACCCCAACTTCGCAGGTTCGATTCTGGCTCAGTCCGGTGATATTTGAAGATGCTCAAATTCGTCTGCCTCGTGTTGGTAGATTTAATTACACGTAAAAGAACTCCTGCGTAACCAAATTCTGGCATCACGGCGTCCCCGAAAACCTTATAAGTAGTTAGTGGGACGTAAAGCCATTATTATTATTATTATTATTATTATTATTATTATTATTATTATTATTATTATTATTATTATTATTATTATTATTATTATTATTATTATTATTATTATTATTATTATTAGCTGATGTACCCGTGCTTCGCTACGGGATTCTCAGAAAGACTGACTTGGTGGTTTTCCTAACTGAATTCAACATAGGTCATTACAAAAACGTCAGTAGGAATGTAGCGATTGAAAGCAATGTTATCATATAAAATACTCGATCAAATGAAAAACCGCACACTTTCTCACTTTCAACGAACAGTACTACGGTGCCGATCTAAGAGTCCAAAGTTCCAGAACTGGAATAACCAGGTCGCAGACTGCCGTGACCACTCCTCTGTCATTATTTCGTTAAATATGCACACTACTCATTCCAATCAGTGGCTCAGAGTAGGGATTTTATAGCTCGAATACAATGATGAACCAGTGTGTTACGTACCAGATATATCAGAAAATGTATGAACCAGAGGAATGGCATGCTAAAGAAGAAAGTTATCTTACACCCCAGCTACTTCCCACCAATATACAGGCAGGCTGTTACAGTCGGTACGACCAAGCGAGTTGGCCGTGTGGTTAGGGGCGCGCAGCTGTGAGATTGCATCCGGGAGATAGTGGATTCGAATCCCACTGCCGGCAACCCTGAAGATGGTATTCGGGAGATGATGGGTTCGAGCCCCACTGTCGGCAGCCCTGACGATGGTTCTCCGTGGTTTCCCATTTTCACTCCAGGCAAATGCCGCGACTGTACCTTAATTAAAGCCACGGCCGCTTCCTTCCACTTCCTAGACCTTTCCCATCCCATCGTCGCATAAGACCTATCTGTGTCGGTGCGACGTAAAACAACTAGCAAAGAAAAAAAAAAAACATTGAATGACAAGCGCGTAGTGTTAACTTCATACGGGAGGAATGAACGAGCATTTTCACAGGAATTCATGACGTCGCTGTTTTTGCGCGAAACTACACTAATTCTTTAACTTTTTTTTAATGCTATTTGTTCGGGGCGTCGACCTATGAAGATCCTTTGCCCCTATTTGCACCATGTATGAGGAAACCTGCGTGTATTATGTAAATGGCGGTAGGGTAAAGTGTTGAATGCGAGGAAAGGAACGTTAAGGATGACACAAACACCCAGTCCCCAGGCCAGGGATATTAATAATTTACAATTAAAAAACTGACCTGGCCGGGAATCGAAATTACTGTATTCTAGCGCCAATATAATGGGAATATTTCCATAATAATGATAATAATAATGAACGAACCACTGTGTAAGTTCTGCACAGGTAGGGCCTGTACTTTTCTGAGGAACAACTGAACCTATTAAGATATATTGTTTGTTGCATCTACAGGGTTTATACCTACAGGTATATGGGGTATGTATTATATGTCGATATAATTGCATTTTCTTGATAACAAATGAGAGGATGCATTAATTATTCTGAATGACTATACGTTCTTTGTTAAGGAGTATTGTATGGAATATCGGTGATATAGATCAATTTTTGTTTATGTAGGTAACGATTTTTATAGGGCGCCTACATTCATGGACGTAAGTTTGAAATTACAGCCCACTAAGTCCTTACACTCGGAGCTACTGTTGCGAATAGAGCTGGGAACGGAGCAGTTGCTCCTATGATTGCAATCGGTAGTGCGAGTGAGCGCTCCCTCCGGTATTCTCCGGTAGTAAACTGTTGCTGGGAAACCAATCGGTGCTTCGGCACGCGAGCGGAGGGCGAGCGGAGGACGGAGCAACAGTACTGAATGTGTGCCTCGCTTGCCGTTCCATCCGTGGTGCGCAACGGATGTGCTAGCGACATAGTAAATACTGCTTAAAAGTATGACGAAGGAGAATATAGGAAATATATACATTCTCATTTATCGTTCGTGTTTCATTTGTCGATTACTTTTGTAAAAATTTGCTTTACGTCATGCCGTCTTATGACGACGATGTGATAGGAACGGCTAAGGAGAGTAATTTCTAGGCGTGAAAATGGAAAACGACGTAAAACCATCTTCAGAGCTGCCGACAGTGGGGTTCGAACCCATTTTCATCCGGAAGATAGTGGGATCGAATCCCACTGTCGGCAGCCTTGAAGATGGTTTTCCGTGGTTTCCCACTTCCCCTCCAGGAAAATGCCGGGATGGTACCTAACTGAAGGCCACGGCCGCTTCGTTCCCACTCCCAAACCTTCCCTATCCCATCGTCGCCATAAGACTTATCTGTGTCAGTGCGACATAAAACAAAACCCAAAGTCTCACGCTCCAGGACACTGTCCTTGAGGCGGTATAGGTCCGAGGGAACACCCAACCCGGGAGGGTAAATTGTTGGAAGGATTATTATTATTATTATTATTATTATTATTATTATTATTATTATTATTATTATTATTATTATTATTATTATTGTACTCCCATAACCACTTCTGTGGTTTTCTGTGACGTTAAGGTGCCGACATTTTGTCCCACAGGAGTTCTTTCATGTGCCGGTACAGTAGCGGCAATTAGGGGGGGGGGCGAGAGGGGACAGTCGCCCCCCTACTTTGTGGAGAAAACTTTGCATTTGTATTCCATTTTAGCTGGATGAAACAAGGTATTATAGGAATTATTAAAACAAGCAATTTGTACAAGCCCTGTTGTCTTATCAGCTAATTATTTGCTTTAATTAATAACGAAATTATTAGCGGAAATACGCAACAAAGTCGTTCATGCGGTTAACCGATTTGTATAGCGCCACAGCGAGTACTGTAGTGGAGACTTTGTATGTGCTGTGAGGAAGGGTACGCGTGCATTCGTTAGTCTGGCAGTCTATTTAGTCTCAGTTAGTTTTTTTTTTAGTTTGTAGTCAAATACTAAATTATTTTAATTATATAATCACGCCGTACGTCTATTTAATTGTAATACATGTGTAATATTGTTCCTCTCGTGAAAGTTTTATTGTATAGTATTGAATCAAAATCTCAAATAAATATTATCAACACAGGTAAGTTGGTAGGCTGAGAATCTTTACCTCTCTGTCGAAAATCCATTTAGTAGCTTTTTTTTTCCAGTTTTTATGTATAACGTATATACCTCCCCCCCCCCCCCCGCTATATCCCACAAACTGGGGTACTTTGTTGTCTTTACATTTTTTCCCCCTACTTCTAATTCCCAATCGCCGCTACTGCCGGTACACCTGACCACCTTCAGGTACCGCCGAGCAAAGTCGGAATTGAAACCGCAAGGTTGAGCTCAGAAGGCCAGCGCTTTACCGTCTGAACTACTCAGCCCGGTACAGCATATAACCAGTTTCAATCAGTTCGTACTCTTCAGTAAAAGCTGAAATGGCGTATGGCTTTTAGTGCCGAGAGTGTCTGAGGACAAGTTCGGCTCACTAGATGCAGGTCCTTTGATTTGACGTCTTTAGGCGATCTGCGCGTTGTGATGTGGATGAAATGATGATGAAGACGACACATACACCCAGTTCCAGCGCCAGCGAAATTAGCCAATTAAGGTCAAAATTCCCGAACCTGCCGGGAATCGAACCCGGGACCCCTGTGACCAAAGGCCAGCACGCTAACCATTTAGCCATGGAGCCGGATGTACTGTTCCGCAATAAATGAGCTACGAGTATAATTAATGTAAGAACATCGTATATAATACATGTTTACATGCAATGGAATATAATTACCACTTAAACTATTTTACTACCAGTATTAATAATATTGGTTTTTTTTTTTTTTTTTTTTTTTTTTTTTTTTTTTTTTTTTTTTTTTTTGCTATGGGCTTTACGTCGCACCGACACAGATAGGTCTTACGGCGACGAAATAATATTGTTAACGCATTTGCAACAGTATAATATATGCCAATATTCAATCTACAGTATTCTATCCACCTGCACCTATTGCAAACTGAACCTCAGCAGATCAAAATCTGTTATTCATAACGTAACAAATAATGCGGCGATCTTGAAACGACTACATCATTTGAATGACAAACGTAGGGGAACACATGCATCTGTGGAATTAGTACTAAAATCTAAATTGTAATTCCTCCTAAGATCACCGTTGCAACATTGCCCACATCTAAGCATTTGAATTTTCCGCCAGTGAATTCAATCGGAGGACTATCGGAGGTCTCCGGAGGAGCGCTGTAATCGTATTATCCGATTCAATCAACAGGAGGTCCGCCTCCTCTTCACAGCGCTACTTTTCACCATCTTCCGAAAGTGTCCCTACTCAAGATTCAGATGCGATGGGACAAGACTAAACACTACAGACTTTTTAACCGCATAATGCGTAAGTTGGGAGAAATACTTCATTCATTATCATGATAATTAGTTATTAATATTTTCAACGTTGTTTTTTCATTAGCGCGGACAGAAATGAGTCAGTTTATTGTTACCAATATTGTGTTATTTTGGATACATATTTGTTTCATTATTAATATAAATAAATTACATATATAGTAGGTAAATAAAAGTTTTATTATGTATTACCTTTATAAATCCATTTAGAGAAGTAATTAGGGTCTCACAGACTTCTGGAAGGATACGTGATATAGCTTCTTTTGAAATTCGAAAGGTATGCATTAAGCTGGTAAAAGATTCACCAGACCGAGCTCGATAGCTGCAGTCGCTTAAGTGCGGCCAGTATCCAGTAATCGGGAGATCGTGGGTTTGAGCCCCACTGTCGGCAGCCCTGAAAATGGTTTTCCGTGGTTTCCCATTTTCACACCAGGCAAATGCCAGGGCTGTACCTTAATTAAGGCTTTTCCCATCCCATCGTCGCCATAAGACATATCTGTGTCGGTGCGACGTAAAGCAAAAAAAAAAATAATAATAATAATAATTCACCACCAGCAAGGAACCGCAGAGTGACAGCTAGCCTCACAGAAGCTGGAATGGTATCCCGAAATACAGTGTGATTCTTTGAACTTTTCCTCCGACCATTTGCAAAAGGATTTCAAAATCGGTTGAGCTCATCCTTAAAAATTTACGATATCCCATGCCATCTTCTAATTTCAGTCTTTCAAGAAGATTAATGCCGACGGCAATGCCTGCCGAAAAAAGGTTTCTCCCTAGTACCGCTTATTTTTCGTCTTTTTTTTTCTTTGTACGGACAATAAGTAGTTTAAGCACAAATTAAAAGCACATTAAGCAATTTCTTGCGCCATTTCGCGCCAATTCCTGTGCTGCAACTGACTCTATAGATGTGGACGCGGGACATTGTATCGCAACAATCTAGGGACAGTGTCTCGCAACTGTCCCCATACAATGTCCCACGACTTTCTTGCTGGTGTGTACTAGCCTTTACTGAATAGGGTACGTATACAAAATAACCAATAGATAATAAAATCGCTTCCACTTGAACACGCGCAATATAAACCAATGAAAAGAATGAAATGAAATGGCGTATGGCTTTTAGTGCCGGGAGTGCCCAAGGACAAGTTCGGCTCGCCAGATGCAGGTCTTTTGATCTGACGCCCGTAGGCGACCCGCGCGTCGTGATGAGGATGAAATGATGATGAAGACAACACATACACCCAGTCCCAGTGCCAGCAGAATTAACCAATTATGGTTAAAATTCCCGACCTTGCCGGGAATCGAACCCGGGACCCCTGTAGCCAAAGGCCAGCACGCTAACCATTTAGCCATGGAACCGGACAATATAAACCAATCATAATGTTAAAAAAACCTGATTACCTCGAGGCCATCTCATCAGATCAGTTAGCTTTGTATCTGTATTGCACTGAAAATAATCATAATGTTATTTGTTTTACGTCCGTCCTAAATGCTAGTTCTTGACAGACGCCGAGGTGTGGGAATTATGTCCCGCAGGAGTTCTTTAACGTGCTGGAAGCCAACGACATGGAATTGTTAGCTTTAAAACAGTACACTGACAGAACATATTGGACACACTGTGATAAAAATGTACGTGTTTCTACAGAGGGTTATCGCATTACTCTGTGTTTCGTGTTGTACGTTTTGGTTATTGTTATTACATATTACAGGCTTTGTTACTCTGGGTTTAGTGTTGTACGTCTTGGTTATTGAATATTGCAGGCTTTATCTCTCTTGTGAAGGCATTTTCACATAAATAATGTTCTTTGCGGTAATAAAACAGAATAAATCATAATTTAATTACCGATTCTACTCTACCCATACTCTAGGTATAACGAGCCACCGGAGACCACGGGTACCTTGTACCAATATACACAGATTTCCCTGAAGTCCGCCTCTGTTGTGTAGTGGTTAGTGTGATTAGTTGCCACCACCGGAGGCCCGGGTTCGATTCCCGGCTCTGCCACGAAATTTGAAAAGTGGTACGAGGGCTGGAACGGGGTCCACTCAGCCTCGGGAGGTCAACTGAGTAGAGGTGGGTTCGATTCCCACCTCAGCCATCCTGGAAGTTGTTTTCCGTGGTTTCCCACTTCTCCTCCAGGCAAATGCCGGGATGGTACCTAACTTAAGGCCACGACCGCTTCCTTCCCTCTTCCTTGCCTACCCCTTCCAATCATCCCATCCTCCACCAAGGCCCCTGTTCAGCATAGCAGGTAAGGCCGCCTGGGCGAGGTACTGGTTATCCTCCCCAGTTGTATCCCCCGACCCAATGTCTCACGCTCCAGGACACTTCCCTTGAGGTGGTAGAGGTGGGATCCCTCGCTTAGTCCAAGGGAAAAACCAACCCTGGAGGGTAAGCAGAGTAAGAAAGAAAGGTTTCCCTGAACATTTTCCGAAAGTTTGTCGATGGAGTTCGGCTTCATCCTGTATATATGCCTTCAGGTCTGATAATATTGTAGCTGGTCTTGAATGATCCTTTTAATGGAAACGACCCATTTATTACCACACTTATATAAAAGAATCGATAGTCCAGAACGAGACTTAACCCGAGAACGAGTCCCTTTTCAGATACATGCACACATATACCAGTACCTTTATGCCATTACCGGTATATTTTCGTTTCTGTTCAAATTACTTTACTACTCTATGCGTCGTAAAAGAAATGGTTTCAATAACATTTTAAAAATACGCCACACTCTTCATTACTATTCATTTCACAAACCCTGTCCCCGATCCATAGGAACTAATCAATGAAGGATGAAATATTCCACCTAGCCGAGAATCGAACCCGAAGGCCCTTGGACCAAACGCCAGCACACTAACCATTTACCCATGGAAGCGGACAGTGCATAAGTAAAATGCAGAAGTATAGTTGGGGACAAATCATGACGACCTCGCCTCACACCACTACTTTCCAGCGGCAGCTGGTGTCTATTAGCGACTTATAGGATTTACTACCTCTACTCCAGCCAGAGTTGCCAAATCGGCTACTGCACTCTACACGAAGAAAGGGTAAATACTACAGAGTGTGAGGAAGAAAATGGTTTGGCAGCCTTTCCAAAACAAACAAGGATCACTTAGAACTCGACTACTAGCTTCCAGCTCGCTTCTAGAATCTGAGGCCGTCATGTTATGTCCCCAACTATATTGGTATGTTCTGTAAGTTGACTGCGAGTAGATTATACAGAAGTGAGCGTATCATCATTAGTTGATCAACAGGAGAAGTATAGTCGAGAGATAACACACCGCATGCGCATGATGTACCGATTCAAATTTCGAGATAGAATATTATGCGTCATGGACTGCATCAGTTGCTCGAAAACCTTTTTTTTTTTTTGGGTTAGTTGCTTTACGTCGCACCGACACAGATAGGTCTTATGGCGACGATAGGACAGGAAAGGGCTAGGAGTAGGAAGGAAGCGGCCGTGGCCTTAATTAAGGTACAGCATTTGCCTGGTGTGAAAATGGGAAACCACGGAAAACCATTTTCAGGGCTGCCGACAGTGGGGTTCGAACCTACTATCTCCCGAATACTGGATACTGGCCGCACTTAAGCGACTACAGCTATCGAGCTCGGTAAATAGCTCGAAATGCATCGAGGCCATCGAGAGCTCTCGATACGTTTCCCAGCACTGCCTCGAGACAAAAGAGCTCATGCGCCTGACGTCACTATATGTCATCGAGATAGCATGATGAGGCACGTACTGCATCGCTTGCTCCGAATCCATCGAGAGGTTTGCATCATGCGACCCATCACTACTACACACACGAGTCTGACGTATTTGAGTACGTTCAAATACCACCGGACTGGGACAGGATAGAACCTGCCAAGTTCGTGTCAAAAGGTCAGCGCCTCAACCGTCTAATAAGCCGCTCAAGCCAGCTGCTCGTGATGCCTCCGCTTCGCTTTTTCTTAGTGCCAACTATCAAGGCTAAATGAAAAGAGAATAATAACTGCATTCGTGGCCGAACTTTTACCAGTTATACCTCGGGACTACTGCTGTGAATAGCTCGAATGAAAATCTGCTGTACAAGTACACAACGACTTGCTGTGATAATAAGGTGAAGATATTGCCCAAAATGTAGAAGTATTTCAATTGGACATCACAGGACAGTGTAGCGGATTGTCAAAGGAACTTGATGGCGACTATACAAACAACATTATTTTGATAAGCCGTTCCCGGGAATGGAAATTGTGAGAAAACAGTTGAACAGATTTTAACAACTGTCCTCATTTTAAAGCGTACAACCGGAAAGAGTCTCATTTATAGAATCGTTGATTTTCTTTTATAGGCCTAATTATATAATTTTCGAATGTTCTTATTTTCTTCTCCGCCGAGCGAGTTGGCCGTGCGGTTAGGAGCGCACAGCTGTGAGCTTGCATGCAGGATATAGTGGATTTGAGCCCCACTGTCGGCAGCCCTGAAGATGGTTTTCCGTGGTTTCCCATTTTCACACCAGGCTGTGCCTTAACTGAGGCCACAGCCGCTTCTTCCCCACTCCTAGGCCTTTCCTATCACATCGTCGCCGTAAGACCTATCTGTATCGGTGTGACGTAAATCAAATTGTAAAAAACAAAAACAACATTTTCTTCTCCAAGGACTTTCGCTAGGTACCGTGTGAGTTTCAACGCTCTCCGATACGTACCGTACCCAGTGAGAACTGCTCCCCATCACCACCAGCGCTGTAGGGGGAGAATCGCTACTTTCAAGTAGTAGCGAGTTAACGGCATACGCTAAATAAACGTACTGTTAAGACGGTAGCGTGAGGTTACTACGAATTGTGGCTTGAAGCTTTCTTTTACGAGCTTATGTAGTCACCTTCATTCTAAAAATTTGTATGAGTACAAATAAATATACTGCCTTGTCTGCTACGGGACGTCCCCGTAGGCAAGACGAGACTGGTCTCACATAGTCTCATCTAACAAGGGAACTGTTTGGGTTGGACCTGAAGGAAATTCAATGAAACATTGGTGAATGACCAGCTAGCATATCCCAGATGTAATGGTAATAATTATTTTGCTGTAAGATCAGCGGATTCCTGTTCAGAATCACTAATTTTATCATGCTGTGGACAGCTTTTGTAGCAAGAGTAGTCGTGCAGAGATGATCTGATTTCTTAATTGATAATCCAACCGAGATTCATTGCAATGATGCCTTCGATACACAACATTCTATTTAAAATGCAGCAACAGTAGTGGCAACATAGTCCAGACACTTGCATGAGATCGGGCATTCGCAAATAGGATATAGGACCGGTCAGGTGGCGCTGTTGTCGATGTGCAGTGTGCATTTGACGGGCATCCATTCGGGAGTGTTGTTACTGCCCATGGCAAAAATGACCAGAATGTTATCGAGGATTACGTGAATCCTGTGGCAAGAATGCAATACCGTATAGGACGGTTGCACGATGGGTCGGAATGAGGCTGCGAATTTGCACCGCACATTTCGGTCATCCATTCCTCAAGAACAGATTGGCATCGTGAGTGGTCTCGTTTCCATAGACCATACATGGACTATCCGGGAATCATCCGTAGAGGTTGGTCTCAGTCATGAAACGGTGTGGCACAGATTGACAACATGTCTTAACATGAAGTAAATTGCGTCTCGTTGGGTTCCACATCAACTCAACGATGTACAGAAATGGCACCGGTATGCACTGGCTGGCATTCAGCTGGACAGATACCGGAACGAAGGAGACGCATTTCTTCAGCGTTCTCGTATTATCACCATCGATGGGAGGAGCCTGAATTAAAGCGTCAATCGAATGAATGGCGTCGCCCAGGTTCGCCACGTCCACAGAAATTTCGACAGGATCTCAGTCGGGTGAAGCTTATGCTGGTTGTGGCATACGACTACGAGGGCGTTATTATTACGCATGCTGAGCCTAAGGGGCAAACCGTCAACAGTGACTACTATTGTCGATTTCTGGAACGACATCTGCGACCGGTTATGCGGTGTCAACGTCCACGTATATTGCGAGACGATCGGCCTATCCTATCCCGTTGCATGGCAACGCACGTTAGAACACCCTCCGTACTCACCAGACATGAGACCTTGTGACTTTGACCTGTTTCAGAAGTTGAAAGGAACCCCTCCGAGGCCGCCGATTTCCTGACGTGGCATCTGTACGCGGCGCAGTAGGGCGCTCCGTCGCTGTCATCAAGAGAGAACGTCTTTTCAACGGTTCCCTGCTGCTTTCCGACATTTGGAAGAAGATTTGAGGGTGACTACAATGAAGGAATTTAGTGCAAATGTACTTTTTGGTTAATTAAATATTGTCTTCTATCAATATTGTCACTACTTTATGTACACCCCTCGTATTATTTTACAGCAAAATGACTATGACCATGACGAATATAAGACCAAGGGTGAGGACTCCGTCATTATAGCATGGTAGTTAGTGGTCCCGCCACTGCAAGCACTGCAAGCGATTATATCCAACACGTGCTTCAGTAGTTCCGGCAAGAAAAGTGCGGGAGACGTTACTGTGCGAGATATTTCAGTGAGTATGTTGAATTTTATTTGTTTTAAACGCAGTTCATTCTGTGTTGTGTACTTCAAGTATGTATCCTGTGTGACTTGATTCATTTAATAGTTTAGCATGTCGCATTGGTTTGTGCCTGGCTGCAAGTCATTCTCGCAAAATCGAGAATTAATTTTCTGGAGAATCAGGTTAGAAGTACACGTGTATTTAATTATAGAGATAACAAACACCTTAGCAAGAAGGAAAATATGATAATCGACACTATTCTTAAGAAACAGCAGGCGAAATTTTCTAATGGAATGAAGTACGGCAATGATTTCAATTTAGAGAGTTTGTTGTTGAGAATAAAACCACCGAAACGATTTCGTCATTGTCGACGACATAACATCTTGACTTTGCCTTCAGAAAGTCATTTGAGAACAATTTTAAAGAGTTTAAGTGCTCTTATGAAGTTAATACGCATGGCATAAATGCTATTTCAGATTTTCTTAAGGATGAAAAGAGTGATAATTCACGTTATGGTCTTGTTATTTTTGATGAAGTTAAGCTAAGAGAAGGAATACAGTTCAATAGTTTTTCCAATAAAGTAGATGGATTAGTTGTTTTAGATGAACACACACCAGACCTCCAGAAGAACTTGCCTTCAAATTACGCGCTAGTGTTCATGTTCGCACCTTTTAAGCATAATTGGATGCGAACAGTTGCTGTTTATGCAAGCAGAAATGCTACTCCAGCAGACATTCTCACAAAAATTCGAATACAGGTAATTTTGGAATTAGAAGAGGCAGAGGCGAGGGTGGCTGGCTTTACTTATGATGGTAGTCAGACAAATAAACAGGCCTGGAAATCGTTAGTCAGTGGCAAGACAAGTTCTCGATAACCTCACATCCTTAATCCTGCAGATGTTAAGAGAAAGATCTGGTCTTTTTCCAACTTCGTGCATGTACTGAAATGCGTAAGAAATCACTTTTCTGATAAAGTAGAACTTCACTATAACGACAAAATAGTTCATTTAAATTTTTATATGGAACTGTTCAAAGGAGATCTCTCAGGATATGCTGGGCTTAGAGCCAGCCCAAGCTGACAGTTGCTCATTTAAACCCATCATCGTTACAGAGAATGAATGCTACGCTTGCCTTCTAACTTTTTAGTGACAGTGTTGCCAAAGGTATGAAATTTTATCGAGAAATGGGACTGGTAGGATTACAATGTAGTAAGGACACTGAAACATTTACTAGTGATGCAAATATTGTTGCTCATGCACTAAATTCATTTATCCCTTCTCAGGCTCTTCGTAGAGGGTCACTTTCTCATACAGCTCTTGTTAATCTTCTTTAAACTGTGAAATATACTAACAACACCTTTGCCTCCAACAAAACCTTGGAATCACTGATGATAGGTAACCCTACATAATACTTTGGAAATGTGTTGTGAGTGGCTTTGGGAAAGAGGTTATAAGTATGTGTTACCAGGAAAGCTCACCCAGGATCCCTTGCAACGGCAATTATGCGTTCTTTCAGTTCGGATGATCATCCATCGACAATAGATCTCCTCCATTTGCATCTACTTCAGTGTGTCTATGTCCCTACAAAGCTGGCTTTAAACGTTGGAGGAAATAGCGAACCTAAACGGGAGCTGATCTTGACCTTGTGTGTTAATCAGATGCGTATGTTAGCCCGGAAAGTGGAAATACATAACGAGACAGTGAAACAGTGGAAACTTCCATAAAGCAAAAAAATTTTGGTTCAAGATGAAGTAAGTTAATATCGACTGGGAAAGCTCTGTACCTGATTTTGATAGCGCAGTTCTACAACTAGTGTAACATCGCCAGCGGCCGTAGCCGTGTTGAAACACCGGATTGTGAGATCTCCAAAGTTAAGCAACATGGTACGTGGTCAAGATTTGGATGGGTTAGCACGCGCTATTATTATTATTATTATTATTATTATTATTATTATTATTATTATTATTATTATTATTAGCGTATGGTAACGTACACAAAACAATACAAAGATTAAATATACATGAACAAAACTATTAAATACAAAATTACAAGATATACACATTATAACATTGAAAACAATCATGCAAGCAAAAGGGTTCAAAGAGTTAGATCTAAATTCTCAAGCCAATAAATGGCCTCAGCAGAAGCCACCACAAAGTCATGGCTGGATCCAGCAAATGCCCTTCCATTGCATTCGGTGACAATATGGTCGATAGTCTGCTTAACTGCACCACAGTCACAGGCTGGAGAAGATCTCATACCCCATTTAAACATCATTGATCCACATCTCCCGTGGTTAGTACGGACTCTGTTGAGGGCTACCCATGTCTTACGGGGAAAATCAAAGCCAGCTGGAAGATTCTTATAATTGAAAAGTGTCTGCCATTGAGTCGGAGCTACGCTGTTCCACTCTTGTTGCCAATCAGCTTTTGGATTGAAATCCCTACTAACAAGTTCCTGTGCTGTTTGAATAGGAGGAGATCTTGATTTGAGGCGGCTGAATCTGACGTTAACATCTTCATGGATGGGGAGATCAGGATTGGTTAATATCTTGTTGTATTCTTTGACCTATTCAATCTAATTCTAGGAGGTTCTATGTGGCTGAGCACTGGCAACCAGAAAAGAGGAGTAGATTTTACTGTGCCACTTATGACACGCATTGTTTCATTCAGGACCGTGTCCACCTTTTTAGCATGAGAGCTGTTGGTCCAAACTGAAGAACAGTACTCAGCTGTGGAAAGCACCAACGCCAAAGCTGAAGTACGTAAAGTAGATGCAGAAGCTCCCCATGTGGAGCCAGCTAGTTTGTGGATGATGTTGTTGCGTGACCTTAATTTGGCTGCTAGGTTAGTTAGATGTTTCCTGTGTGATAGCGTTCGGTCAAGAGCAACTTCAAGATATTTGGGGTTGGCATTGTGAGGGAGAAGACTTCCATTAAGTGACACTTTCAAGGTGATATTCGCTTGCCGGTTATTTAGATGGAAGAAGCAGGTTTCTGTTTTAATAGGGCTTGGTTTCAAGCACCACGTTTTGTAGTATGTGCACAGAACATCCAGGTCTGCAATTAAAGTTCTCTCTATCACGTTAGCATCCACATGCTGAATAATTATTGCCTGATCGTCGGCATAAGCAAATTGACGAGAGCTCGTGACAGGTATGTCTGCAATATACAGGTTAAACAGTAACTTAGAGAGAACAGATCCTTGAGGTAGACCATTGTTAAGTACCTTTATTTTGCTGTAATGTGTATGCATGACTACCTGGATAATTCTATTGGAGAGCATATTGTTAATCAGACGCGACATTTGACTACACTTTGTCAGCTTAAATTACTTATACACAATACCTTCTATCCACATGTACCGTATGCAGCTGTTAGATCAATAAACACTGCTCCACTCTTTAATTGCTTTTCAAAACCTGTCTCAATTTGTGTTGTCAGTGCAAGCACCTGATATTCACAACTACGTTGAGGTCTAAAACCAACCTGTTCGATTGGAATGATTTGAAAAATTAGAGGACTTATTCTATTGTAGATAAGCCGTTCCAAGAGCTTAAAGCAGACACGCATTAAGGCAATTGGTCTATAGCTTTCAACAGAATCCGTAGGTTTAACAGGTTTTAAGATAGCTAGTATCTTAGTTCGTTAACCCTAAAGGGAATTGACTTGTTCGTAGTATGTTTGAGAAAAACTGCACTAGCCAGTTCCTTGCATTTTTTTCCACAGTGCTTCAAAAATTCAGGGTGTATACCATCAAAACCCGGGGATTTTCCATTTTTCAATTCATTTAGGGAAAGCATAAGCTCTTGCTCAGTAAAAGGAGCAGAAATGTTGGAAGAAGTACTGTACCGCTTTCTCAAATGAAACAGTTCGTTATTTATAAACCTTTTGTGTAATTTGTCTGGCTTGGATTTGGACAAACTGGCAATGCGACTGGCAGTATGATCAGGTGAAACCTCTGGTTTCAGCTGGAGACTGTGAGGTATTCTTCCTAGCTTCTTTAGAAGGCTCCAAGCTTTTCTACTTGATTGTCTGAAGTCCAGTGTATCCATGGTTTCCTTCCATCTGCTTCGTCTAGCTTCATCTAGTTTATGAAGGAGCTAGTCAGCTACATCTTTTTCACCACTCGTCTGGAAATCCTCATAAAGTACTTCACAAGCCTCATCCCACCCCGGAATAAAGTCCTTTCTCACTCCACGGGTAATATGTCTTTTAGCACACGTTAGAATAACTTTCACAAACCTAGAGTAGTTACTAACCTCAGGAGGATCCATCGTATGGTACTGTCAAGATCAGCTGAATATCTCTCCCAACTAGCTTTACTAAAGTTCCAACAGGGGAGTGGAGAAGATCTTATAATAGGAATCTGCATTCCAATTTCCAGAAGGACAAGTCGATGTTGACTATGTGGAAAGTTCATAAGAACTTTACGAAACAGAGGTAAGCTGGATCTCTGATGATCACATGAAGCAAAGCACAAGTCAGGATTGGTTTCTGAGTCCCATCTTCCTGATTTGAATGTACGTTTGTCTTTTGGATTGAAAATCAGTTGCATGTTACAAAGCTCTGCCCACTCTATAAGTTTTCTCCACACTGATCACTATATCTATAACCCCAAAGAGTATGATGACTATTGAAATCATCCACATAAATAAATGCGTGAGAGATTGTTTGAAGAACACGGTTAGGCCACTAAATTCCTGGAGGTTTATAAATATTTATGATTGATACATCATTAACTTTTGTAGTGATGTTGAAAATGCCTGCATCAGAATTAGCTGGGACTAAATAAGAGCAGGCGATGGAATTTCGAACAAAGGTTACAGTTCCATGAGACTGATGATAAGTAGCTCCCAGTAACTTGTATCCAGGAATGTTTCCTCTTGAACGAAGCTGAGATTGATTAGAGGCATGAGTTTCCTGAATGCATTTTACATCAACATTATTTCCCAATGCCAGTTTGGAAGGGTAGTCACTTTTAGATCTACTGATTCCTTCAATGTTGATTTGAAGGACTCTCAGAACAGTTCCCAAGGGCTTTGTAGATTGGCTCTGAAAAGAGCTAGTATCGTTAGTTTCGTGTACCATTAGCCAGGAGATCACAAGCTGACGTTCAGTTCAGTACTGGCAACACAGTTACCTGTACCTATCCAGGGGCACCACGGGGAGGAATCAGCATCACGCGCTGTTGATAGGGGTAAGGAAATGGAGAAGCGGAAAGGAACTGGCCACCCTACCGTACGTAAACTCCGGCTCAGACACACCTCTGCGGAGGTTCGGACCTGCGTTCGGGCAGAATACACCCTCACCCGTAGTGTACCATTTGGCTGGGTACGTTGTTAACCACTCTTCTAAATGTATTAAGTGTTCACCCTGTGCCAATCCTGTACGTGGGAATAACCAAAGTAAATTTTCAGTTCTCACCGAAATAAAAGACTATGGTTCAAGCAACAATGAAGTGTTTTAACACGTTCTTCGAAAAGTGTGTATGACATTCTTTCTTCAGGCCGAGAAAGTAATTAATGGCAAACTGAACGCAAAATATTTTCTTTTTTTGCTAGTTGCTTTACGTCGCACCGACACAGATAGATCTTATGGCGACGATGTGATAGAAAAGGCCTAGGTGTTGGAAGGAAGCGCCCGTGGCCTTAATTAAGGTACAGCCCCAGCATTTGCCTGGTGTGAAAATAGGAAACCACGCAAAACCATCTTCAGGGCTGCCGACAGTGGGATTCGAACCCACTATCTCCGGATGCAAGCTCACAGCCGCGCACCCCTAACCGCACGGGAACTCAAAATCGATGTGGGGCGAAATAATTTTTGATTGTATCCATTCCATAGCAAAAATTTCAGTTGATCCTTCAAGAGCTGGCTGTTATCTTCAACATGTTATGGATATAATCCCCAGACTTGTTTATCATAATCTGAAGTGACGATTTTTCTTCGGAACGAAGGAAATCCGACGAGGTTTACAATCTCGAACATCTGCCAAATCTTCACGCAAGCTTTCGAAAGTCCAGCAACCGACAAATTGAGGTGATAAGTAGAATATTATCTTTAAATGGTTCATGGGTGTTTGTGTATTATGCTGGGAGTTATGTGCTATTTATCTGAATATGCACACTTCAGTAACCTGTGCTTTCCGCAACATATGATAAGGCCGTAGCTTTTATTTCCATGTATGATTTTTTTTCCATTCTACCCTCTCATTGTAATCTCTCATTTTTTAAAAGAGTGTATATACTTATCAGTTACGGAGTTATACGTTTCCTCTGGTCCCATTCCTAAGGCCAGCTGATCGGTACTGTGGAGCTTACCCACTCTAGCGCTGCCTGGCGGGGCGCGCTTGAACTCGAGGAGTCCTCACACTAACTTGTTCTTATATTCGTCTTGCTATGACCATTAAGTTTAGGATGTTTTAATTTATCATCCTACCATTTTTAACTGCAATCTGTCTAGTCTAACCCAAACAGTTCGCTTGTGTGGGAAATAGAGCCTAGACCAGTGGTCCACCAAGTAGGGGGGCGGGGGAGGGGGAGGGGCGCGTCTAACATCGGAAGTTCATATGATGATACAATTTTTATCAATTTTTGAACAATGGTTGCTATCCTCAGATTCTCAGTACAATGAGCCAGGCAAAAAGCTCTTCCATTCCTATTCAAAACTAATATATTTTCATGGAAACACACTCGCTACGCTACGAGGATAGATTCTTCTTTCTCAGGCTGAAACTCGTAGCCAGTCAGAGCAAAGACTTTGAGTGATGAACAGTACACTGTGCTGTACATATGGATTTCTGCGCGCTATGAGTAGGGGTGGATAATCAGTTCCTCTTCTTATTCAGATAACAAACCACACTACCAACCACCACAGAAACACGCAATAGTGATTACATCCTTCCACATAGGATTGACGTCAGGAAGGGCATCCGTCGTAAAACAGGGCCAAAACCACATGTTCTACACTATTCGCACCTGCGACCCCACAGATGAGGGAAAAGCGGAATAAGAAGAAGAACTATAAAAACCTGTAAAACTTACAAGACACTTCCAGATAGAATATCCAGAGCATGTGAGTAAATCTATCAACTCTTGTGAGAGTCACGAGCAACAATGGAAGGTATGTCAAATTCCTTCCCGCTGTGCGTAAGAGCGGTAGAATAACATCCACGGTAACCCCTGCCTATCGTAAGAGGTGACTAAAAGGAGCCCGAGGAGCTCTTAACTTGGAAGCGTGGGCTGGCGACCACGGAGCCCTTAGCTGAGTTCTGGAATTGCTTTTACTTAATGTACTTGTGCCAGGCACCTCACTTGCATCTTTTCTATCCGACTTAATTTGGTCAACTCTTGTTCTATTCCGACCCCGACGGCATTAGAGCATTCGAGGCCTAGGAAATATTTCAACTTTACGCCCTTCGTAGCCCTTGTCTTTCTTTGGCCAACATTTCATTTTTCGAAGTCCAGACCCCTTCTATTTTTTTCTCTAATCAGTGTTAATAAAGGATTGTGTCCAGTTGTATTTCCTCTTAAAATAATAATAACCATCACCACAACTGCCAAATTCCTAGAAAAGCATGCTACCGACAATTCCTAAGAGAGAACATTTTTAGAGGTTTTAACCGGCATCATTTGCTGTCAAAGGATTATTATTATTATTATTATTATTATTATTATTATTATTATTATTATTATTAAATATAAGTTTTCGTAAGCCGTATTGTTGTACAATCTAATACTTAGTGAGAGGGAAGGAAGGAAGAGTAAAGGGGGGCGCGATATAAACAGTTTGCGGAGGGCGGGACTAGAGAGTTTCAACGACAACAAATAGAACACAAAGACCGACTGTAGTTTCTCCCAGGTACCTTGGAATCATGAAACTGGCTACACCAGCCACCATTTAACTTGACATAATGAAACCTTCTGTTAAACAACTACGAAGTCCAGGACGTAAGTACACGAGAAAATTCGGGCATCGGGACATTGCAGAGAATATTGTCAAAGATACGCACCACTCTTCTGTCTGGCAGTCTTTGTAATGGTCGAATAAGGCGCTAGTAAACTCAACTGATTTTGCAAAGCACGATTTATGCACTTAAGTGCATTTCCATCATTAATTCTAAATAATACATGCCCTAATAATATGGTTCCAAGGATTGTTCTTCGACCTAAAAACAATGTTTTGTTGGAGTTCCATATAAAATATCCATTCTCACAGCAGGCATGTGAGTGCACGACAGGGTAGAATAATTATTGTGTCAAGGGGTAAGGTACGCAGTTCACTAACTTTCATGAAGTAAAGTACACATTTTTGTACCACAAATGCTACTTAAACAACATTTTAGATTTATAACATGCTTTTATTCTATTCTTGAAAATAATGTTCAGCTTTTAATGAACCATATCGTTCATGGTGAGAGAAAACTAATATTTAACGCATCAGAAATGTGGTATCAGTGAGTCAAACTGAGAAAGGCGCGAAGAAGTAGCTTGAAGCGCAAGGGGGGCAGAACAAGCCAGGACGGGCGTGGCCCGCTGTGAGAGGGAGCAAGGAAATCGCATGTAAAGGATGAAGAGACTCGTATGCTGTTAGAGGAACCACAGTAGTGGAGCTGTGAGAGTTCAACACCCGAGCCAATCAGAGGCCGCGGAGCGTTTCACGTGACTGCTGAGGTCAGCAGCGCGAGAAATTTGAATTCTACGGGAGGTCATTGACCCCTAGTAGTGTACCTAGGCTGATTCTAACTCCGCGGTCATTGACCCGAGGTCATTGACCCCTGAAATAGTAGAAGGGATAGGCCGCTTTGCGGATTTTACGTAAGAGAACGAGCCTAACCTCACAATCGCCATCTTGAAGGGCGTACCTTAGTTTAATGGCTAGTTGCCCTTCCCGACGCCTAAGAGAGTGAGCTTAACATCGCATCCGCCATATTAAAGGGGATATCCTTAGTTTTACGGCAAGATGCCATTCCCGACGCCAATTGCACAAGATGGCGGCTATACGCAGCTCCTTATGAGATGGCCTAGGGGCGCTTGCTCAAGATGGCTGCTATACATAGGCTCTTATGAGACGGCCTAGGGACGCTTGTGCAAGATGGCGGCTATACACAGCTCTTTATGAGGCGGACAAGGGGCGCTTGCGCAACTCATCTTGACGGACCTTAACCTCACTTTTAAGGATAATAGAGCATCGATAACCTTACTGCTGCCATCTTCACGGTGCTAAACCTCATTGCTGCCACCTGATGAACGTCGTGGCGCGGAATTTAAAATCCACATGCTTTTTGACACCTGTCAAAATAACAGCTGCAATCTTTAACCATGTGGGCGCGGAATTTCAAACAACAGAACATCGCTAACATCACTGCTGCCATCTTGACGGGGTTAAACCACACTGTTGCCATCTTAGTTATACGCTTTTGTGTTAGTTTACTGTTAATCGTTAAGCTGTTCGCATCATCGAAGTAGAGAGTAACAAGTGACTAGTAGATTTAAAGAAGAATCTGTTAGCAGAAGATAAAGTCCGCCATGGAAAAACCTATATCTAGCTATATTTTCAAAGAGTGTGGGAAAGAACTTTCCCGAGGCTATCACAAGAGACTCATGAGATATCATGTAGGACAATTTTTCAATGCAAACATTGTAGAAGAGAGTTCAAGAACGCATACAACTATGAACGTCACGAAGCCGCGTGTAATGTAGCTTCATCGAGAAGAAAATACAAAGAGCTCAACCGGAGTCAAGAAAACACTGATCTATTCTTAAGAAGTACACCTCTGTGAGAGATTTTTAATTCTCCCTTGTTGTCTAGGTCTGCTACAAGTTCTATTACTAAGCACGCGCTTCAAGATAAAGAGAGGAAAGATCATGATTATGATATTAAGGATAACGATGTTGATAACAACAGTAATAAAGGAAAAGTAGAAGATGAAGAAAAAGATCTTAATGTTTCATTGCCATTAGAGCTTGATGATTTTACTTAATATTCTAAGCCTACTACACGTTCTGTCGCCGTGCAAACATCTCAAGAAGAGACGCAAGATGAAGTAGAAGAAAATGTCAACGCTTCATTGCTATCGAAACAAGTTAAGTTTGTACCTGGAAACGCTACTGCTCAAGCACGTATACATCAAGATAAGTACCTACACATCAACTGTCTGCATATATGCTCAAAGCTCACAACAAGCCTCTGTTACCCTATGTAGACGTAAGATACTGTAAAGATCCCAGCGTATTCGTAAAACGTTTGCAACTGCTAAGAGGCTATCAAGATGCTGGTTACACAGAGTATAAAGCAGATACTTTTGAAACAGAGCAAGGGTTACGTCGTGTAGGTATTATAGAGTAATAGCTGTCTCTCGACAGTACAACAGCCTACACAACTTCCTACATTCCCAGCGCTTACCGTCACCTAAGTCATCCTTCTGTAATATATAGTCGATCGAGTAGATATATTAGTATAGATTATTTTCCAACATTCTCCCTTCTTTAGGGTGTTAACTCTGCCTCTAGATGTAGAGCCAGTCTCAAGCCCGGATAAAGGGAGGAGAGGCACCCCAGCCCATTAGCCCTTTATCCCTAGGAGGAGGGCGCAGTGAGGATGAGGAGGAAGAGTTATTTTTTTCTAGTCCTGTAAACATGACAGTAGTCCATGAAATAACTCTAGTGTTTAAATCTATATTCATAAAAGGTTTCAATCAGACAATTAGTACCAAGCTCGATAGCTGGAGTCGCTTAAGTGCGGTCAGTATCCAGTATTCGGGAGATAGTAGGTTCGATCCCCACTGTCGGCAGCCCTGAAAATGGTTTTCCGTGGTTTCCCATTTTCACACCAGGCAAATGCTGGGGCTGTACCTTAATTAAGGCCACGGCCGCTTCCTTCCCACTTCTAGCCCTTTCCTGTCCCATCGTCGCCGTAAGACCTATCTGTGTCGGTGCGACGTAAAACAACTAGCAAAAAAAGACAATTAGTGTTCTAAACACAAAAACACCTGTTGTGTCAGCATTCCGTCCTACTATGTCGTAGTTTATGAGGCTGAGGGTTCGATTCGTAGAAGTCAATCCTTCGAGGTTACATCAATTCAAAACACCTGTCAACTTAAAAAGAGTGTCGTGTAAATAGTCGTCCCTTAAATCAAGGTAAGTTAACAATATATATTTCCGTCCCTCATACAGCTCATTTTATCTGCATAATAGTAGTGATTACTGATTTAAGGAAGTACACTTCTATTTCTCTTCCTTGTAAACAAAGTTTCAATCCTATGATTTTATTGTGTTAAAATAGGGTTTGAATCCATAATTTTTCTCCCACAATATGATGTAGGACAAAGGTATCCCCTTCTAAGTAGTAAAATTATTTTTTTCTGCACAGTAGTATGATTTTTTATTCTGTTGCGGTAACTACACAGATTTTTTCTGTTTCATGTGTTCGAATCCCGCAAAAACCACCTCCTTAGGACAAAGGTATACTCTGCTATGTAGTAATCATTTTATCTGCAGTGATTAAGAAGAAGTATGTCGGATAGGGATATACAACATTTGCAATTATATCTTAGCGTGTTGATTGCATAGGAGTGCGATTGCATCAACAGAGAGATTAATCTTCTAATGTTTTGCGTTATAAGTTCTTCTGTTCTAAACCCTAATAGCCAACATGTTTTGTCTTGTTATACAATCAATTTTAGTGCGTACTAATTGTAACTTGTCTTGACGAATAGAAACATACAGCACAGTAGCGATAAAATGTTTCTGTTTAATAGTCAACATGTTTTGGCTTATCAGATAAAGACATACAGCATGTCAGTTCTATATTTTTGCAATTGCATTCTGTAACTAGATTGAACCTGTTTTGTCTTGTCGGATACAGCATTTGCTTATCCTACAATATTTTTGCATGCCTAAAATGTATTACCTTCTCCTTATCGCCTCCTCCTCCTACCGCTTCCCCCTCAATAGAAAAACATATGCGACGAGGACAACGCAACACAACGTACGTATATTTGATTGTAATGTGACGTTCAATTCAGGAAAGCGTCTGTCTGTAAGAGGATGGATTGAGCTAACGTCAGTAACTGTAAGAAGGAGTCCTTGTGCCACGATCAGCCCTTTTTCCAGGAGGAGGAGGAGCCCTTTTGCCCTTTTCCCAGGAGGAAGAGCTCCTTTGCCATACAGATAAGGTAGAATCCTTTTCCGCTTTGGCCCTTTTGCCCGGAAGAGAATCACTTTTGCCCTTTAGCTAGGAGGAGGTGCCCTTTTGCCAAACGGATAACGAAGAGCCTTTTTGCCCTTTTGGCCTTTTGCCCTTTTGCTCTACATATGAGGAGGAGGTGTCCTTTTTGTCCATTTGCCCTTTTGCTAGGAAGGTGAGAGCTTTTGTCCTCCTGCCCTACAGATGAGATGGTGCCCTTTTTGCGCTTTGCCCTTTTGCTTGGAGGAGGAGCCCTTTTGCCCTTTTGTTATACGGATGAGAAGGAGGAGGAGGGCGGATGTGTCCCTTCGGAGGAGGAAGAGGCCAAAAGAGCCTATGTATAGCCGCCATCTTGTGCAGTAGCCCCTGGGGTAGCTTTCTCCATAAGAGCCAGTGTATACCTGCTCTCTCGCGCAAGCGCCCTTAAGCCGTCTCCTAAGAGCTTACGTATATCCTCCATCTTGCACATTAACCTCTGACCAAGGTTCTAGGAGTTAGTCTCATATGAACCTGTGTATAGCCGCCATCTTGCGCAAGCACCCTTAAGCCGTCTCATAAGAGCCCATGTATTGCCGCCATCTTGCACAAGTGCCCATGGCCGTCATCTTTCTCCATAAGAGCCTATGTATAGCCGTCATCTTTCTCCATAAGAGATTATGTATAGCCGCCATCTTGTGCAATCGCACATGGCCGGCATCTTTCTCCATAAGAGCCAATGTATGGCCGCCATCTTACGCAATCGAACATAGCCGTCATCTTTCTCCATAAGAGCCTATGAATAGCTGCCATCTTGCGCAAGCGCCCCTAGGCCGTCTTTGTATAGCCGCCATCTTGCGCAAGCGTCCCTAGGCCATCTCATAAGAGCCTATGTATAGCACCCATATTGCGCAAGCGCCCCTAGACCTAAGGATAGCCCCTTCAAGATGGTGGATGTGAGGTTAGGCTCACTCTCTTAGGCGTTGGAAAGGGCAACTGGCCGCTGTTAAAGTAAGGTTACGCCCCTCAAGTTGGCAACTGTGAGGTTAGGCTCGCTCTCTTACGTAAAATCCGCAAAGCGGCCGAGCCCTTCTAGTATACTAGAGATCTATGACCTCGGGTCAATGACCGCGGAGTTAGAATCGGCCTAGGTACACTACTAGGGGTCAATGACCTCCCGTAGAATTTAAATTTCCCTCGCTGCTGATATCAGCAGTCACGTGACCCGCTCCGCCCTCTCTGAGTGGCTCGGGTGTTGAACTCTCACAGCTCCACTACTATCCACATTTGCCACCCCGATAAGAAGAAAGGCGACGGAAAGCAGGTCTGGAAAGTTATGAAACGAGGAGAATATCTTTGCTTATGGTCGACATACAGGGAAACGAAAACTACAGAAAAATTTGTCATAATTTTCTGAGTGCTAAGAATTGATTTATGGTATTAATAGTCATTGCCTTCCATTATACAACTTGTGCGGGATAAGTGTGGGAACCAAACTCTTCTCTGCACAAAGAAGTGAAGTGTGTATTTTGGTTAGTCCGCTGGCATGGCGTCTCTGTCTGGACCAATAAATAGCGCGTGCTAAGTGGAGAGGACATCATTCTTCTCTTCAATCTTGCGTTGCGGAAGTTAGCCACGTGGGAGGCTGCGTCGTGAATTTGCACACTACACAAAGTCTCCGTTTTAGAAGAAGTTAAGTCAAACATTTAATAATTATGTTCTGTGACAATAGCTAGTACCCGAACTAGGAAGGGAACAATTAATAGTCCTCAACTCAGAGTTCGTGTGCGGTTGAGCACATAGAATTTTGGTTAAATAACATAAATGGTTAGGCAGTGCTAGCCCTAACGTGGACGAGAAAGAAATATAGTGATTGGAGTGCGCCAGCAGACGTTTAACTGTACGTCTTATTGCAGTTAGTGCGGTACGGAGCTACGACAAGAGCTGCTAATAGCACGAGAACGCCCAACACTCATTAGTCAAGTAGGCGGCATCGCGTCGAGCAGACGGCGTCGCGTCAAGTAGACGGCATCGCTTCAAGCAGACGGAATCGCAATGAATCAACCCTAGGAGCTGAACCGAGGACCAGCGACCCAGGATGTCGATAGAATGATGTTGGGCTAAGTCCAATAACTCAGTCCGGCATGGGGGAGCCGTGAGGTCACCATGACAAGATAACTTTGAACAGATGTTATCAGTATGAGATACGGACAGTTGGCTTCGCATATATTTTTTGTGTAAATTATCTTTTATTAAGCCAATATGGCAATCATGTAATTTTATTCAGGACTTTGCATGTGTAGGAAATACAGCAGCTTCGTATCTTTGTTGGTAATGAGGGAGTTTTGTTGTATTTAGGTTTGATTTAGTGTCAGTAAGGTTATGTTATTTCTTTGGGTTATATTGTGTAGTGCTTTTGCGGAGCTAAGATCTTTCAAATATATTTTTTTCTAATTACTTTACGTCGCACCGACACAGATAGGTCTTATGGAGACGATGGGACAGGAAATGCCTAGGAGTGGGAAGGAAACGGCTGTGGCCTTAATTAAGGTACAGCCCCAGCATCTGATGTGAAAATGGGAAACCGCGGATAACCATCTTCTGGGCTACCGACAGTGGGGTTCGAACCCATTATCTCCCGGATGCAAGCTCACAGCTGCGCGATTCTAACCGCGTGGCCAACTCGCCCGGTTCTTTCAAATATAAAGGACATAGATGCATTGTAACGTCGAGTGGGAGACCCTTAATGGAAGTCCGAGCAACGTAAGAGTAGGGTCTGCATGCTCTAAGTTTGTGCATGAATTTCACTGGTGCAGAAGAAGCTGAGGGTCATGTATCCTCAACGTTGTATTAAAGAGAGTCATCCATATGTTTCCGGTGAGTTTTTATGACTGTGCGTTGGCTTGAACAGGAGGCTATTGTATAAGAGATGTAATGTACGGATGATATCCCGTTTGATTTGAATGGCCTGAAATGAGGTCCAGCATATAAGCCTAATAATGAGTTTGAGGAAAGTGACTCTCATATAAAAGTAACGATTTGCTATATTATCGGAAGGCCGAGAGCGCTTGCAGTATGCCCATACTTTGAAGGGATGAATGTTTACCCAGCTGACAGCTCAGTGAAATGAGACGAGAGGTCCGCCAGCCACGTGACATATCTAAAGGGCCCTTTACACGTTCAGACTTGTCTGCACAGACCACGTTTGCAACGACCGTCTGCACATCTGGTCTGCACTGTTCACGCTGCGTTTACACGTTCCGACCATTTGTACAGCTTTCGCACAGTCCTGTATTTCTAATCGATACGAGCGCAGGTAATATTTCCTGACCATGGCCACATTAAGTCAATTAACTTACAAAGTGTACTTCTGTCTAGTGTTGTTATTTCGGAAGTTAAAAATAGGAAGAAATCACAACATAGAAGGTGGACAAAAGACTGACTTCTACAACACGTTTCGCTTTCCAACGTTGATCTTTTGAAGGAGTTAAAATTGGAAAAAGATGAGTGGTTTAACTACTTGAGAATGGACGAAGAGAAATTCTTAGTGCTGTTACAGTATGTCACACCGTATATAAGGAGAGAAGACAGTGTAATGAGAGAATCGATAAGCACTTTAGAAAGACTTGTAGTAACATTGAGGTTTCTGGCAACGGGAAAAAGCTATGCGGACCTTAAATTTTCTGCTATAGTGTCTCCTTCATCTTTAAGCCACATCATTCCGGAAACATGCCGTGCTATATATGACGTTCTAAGAGAGGAATATTTAAAGGTGAGAATTCAAAGGCATTATTTTGCTTAGGTAAAATAGATTGCGTGTTCCTTCCTCAGCTGCTGGAGTTCCATAGCTGTAAGTTGAGTGCATTCATTCATTCATTCATTCATTCATTCATCAATAATAAGGGCTCTCTTTTCATCTGGTGGTTATCCGTGACAGGGAGAGAACAGTAGCGGTATTTATTAGGTCATGCAAATATGTATGAATACAATTCAATCGTGCAATCATTCATTCATTTATCTATTCATGCAGTCATTCACAATGTGTGTTGTAATTGTAGTATAACTGGATCAGGTACAGGATTGTGACATGAAGCACTAGTTGAACTCACGAAGTGTTAAGATAGGCCTGCATGTTGTCCTAGATCATATAACACTGTTAACATCTAGGACAAAATGAATGAATGAATGAATGAATGAATGAATGAATGAATGAATGAATTAAAATACAAGGGTGTAAATAGTTAGTAGGCTTAATTTTAATGTTTAATATCGTGATAGATGGACAAGTTGTGATAAGGAAATGTTAGTTTAGAAACTAATACATCATATGCCGCGTTTTCTTCATTGCGGACACTGTATTCTTTGCTCTTGATCTTCCAAACACTTCGCAATGATTTACAGAGTTCTATGAATTTAATCATAAATGTACGGGTACAATTACGCGAATCTTGAGTAAACTCACTCATAGCTGTTTCTGTATTGGGAGCAAACACTACGCTACAGTACAACACTACATACACGCTCCCAGACGAAGGACTGTGCTATCTGTCTGCAGCGTTGTCTGCATAAGCTTTACACGCTCAGACTTGTCTGTGCGTGGTCTGTGTTAATTCAAACTCCGCCAGACTTTGCACAGGCTGAACACAGACCGCAGTACAGACCAAAATTACGGTCGGCGATTCATTTACACGCAACGACTTGTCTGCACAAACACGGTCTGTACAGACAGATCTGTGTAAATGTCTGAGCGTGTAAAGGGCCCTTAAGATGTGTGAAAGACTCGACCGTGTAGCAGAGACGTCAGATGACGTAATATTTTGTTTGTATCCGAGGGACAGGCGATCTTGCCACCCCTCTCTCACCAAGGAAGGTCAATGCTCTCACCATATAAGACGACGGAGGAAGACCTATTTTACCAAACCCGGAAGATAAATGTATGTAATTGTAAATTTAGTTTCAGGTGCGGTGGCATTTGTGATTTGCGCCGTGTTATTTTTGTTGTGTCTTGGTTCTTTCAGTGTTTGTCATTTTTTGATTGTGTTTTGTTAGAAGTGTAGCACGCATGCTTGCCAGAGGTCGCGAGTTCAATTCTCGTCCATGAAAATGAGCGTGGGCTCATCTTAACTTCAGTCCTTTTTGGGGGTTATAGGTAGTCCGTATTTTTATTCGTTTGTATTTGTATCCCAATTTAATGGAATAATGTTTAATTTCTTTATGTGCGAAGAATTTCTGTTCCTAATCTCGTGCAATAGGACGTTTAATTACGAAGACCACTGTGTAAAATCTGTTCGAACTTATCAAGATATAAATGAGTGTTTATGTAATATTTACACGATTCCCGAAGCGATTATTTGATCACGTTGCCACTTCTTGGCTACTGATGTGAACTTGTTTATTATGTGTAAAAAATCATGAAGATTATTAATGTTATTTTATCCGATTCTTATGTTTTCGATCATTAAAGTTTCGTTTGTGAAAATCTTATCCTCATTCACTCACACAATCGCGATTCCTGTCCTATTGTATCTTTAAGATTTATTTTAGTTTATTTGATCGCATCATCGAACGTCCGCGGGCTTGCCGCTGACTAGCCAGGTAAGAAGAGGACAGGAATAATTTGGTAAGATGTCCTTCTCACTCTGTGACCCACGTTTTTAATTTATTATTTACCCAGTAAGGTACAGTAGGAAGCTTAATAAAAGCGTGTAAAATATTTGTCATTTATGAATAATAATATTTCTCAGCTAAATGGATTTACACAATACCTATAAATACTAAAAATACATTGAAAATTCACATGACTCTTTTGCTGAAATTAGTTAAAGATATCAACCAACTCCAGAATTTCTAACATATTCCTTTATAAAATATTACATTTTTAATCGTCGTCTTCCATACCAATTCTTATCATTTTCAATTTATTAATCATTTTTATAAATTTCTTAGTGGATGCAGTATCTTTGGATCTGTCACCTGGCAAAATATAGCTTCCATCGAAGTCCCAGTCATGTTTAAGGCTGTGAAAGTACGGACGCTGCTGAGGTATGGGTGGTGCTAAGTTGTGACATCAAGAATACGATTAGCGCAACTGGATGTTATGAAAGGTCGCCAGTCGTCTTGTAATAGAACTTTCTGGCCAAGTGTGGAAAGCAACCACTCCTCATCCTGCCCAGTATACCTCATTATGGCACTACCATTCGTTTTTGACGTTTTCTTTTAAATAAATGAACTTTGGTAGTGTTTTTTGACAATCCAGACAACCTCTGGCTTGAAGATTTAATAATCATTCTTTCACCGTTTAATTACCTGAGTGAAAGAGAGGAGTTTTCTAAAGTTTGCTTCACGTCGCACAAACATAGATAGGTCTTATGGGGACGATATGATAGGAAATGGCTAGGGGTGGGATGGAAGCGACCGTGGCCTTAATTAAGGTACATCCCCAGGATTTGCCTGTTGTGGAAATGGGAAACCACGCAAAACCATTTTCAGGGCTGCCGACAGTGGGGTTCGAACCCACTATCTCCCGAATGCAAGCTGACAGTTACGTGACCCAAACAACGGTGCCACCCGTTCGGTAAGATGCATGTATGTATAGTACTATGATTATACTATTTTTACACTAGGCAAATGCTGGAGCTGTGCCTTTTACGGCCATAGATGCTTTCTTCCCAGTCCTAGACCTGCCCTATCCCGTCGTCGCTAGAGGATCTTTCTGTGTCGATGTGACGAAATAACAAATAAAAAAAAATAAAAAAGAAAGAAAGAAATGAAGAAAGAAAGAAACTATACTTATTATGGGGAAATTTGGCTCATCTACGATAAGTCTTGTAGGACAGACCGTGCGCTTTGCACGGCTTAACTAAGAAACTCGTGGGAAACATTGCATGAATCTGTTATACACATCGCTCGCGGAGAGAACGATGAAACCAGCTGAACTAGAACGATATGAGAAGAGGACTAAGAAGTGAACAGTAAGGCTACGAGTACCACAGAATAAATATATTCACTGCTCTTCTATA
This sequence comes from Anabrus simplex, assembly GCF_040414725.1. Lineage (NCBI taxonomy): Eukaryota > Metazoa > Arthropoda > Insecta > Orthoptera > Tettigoniidae > Anabrus > Anabrus simplex. The sequence continues at coordinate 326,009,935 of NC_090268.1, forward strand.
GTCAAGACTGGATGAAATTAAGTTCAGCAAAGAAATGGTGTTAAAAGATTACCTTCTTTGAATTATAGCAAGTTTAAAAATGTCAAATCTGTCGGTTATTAGTTGAACCGGAATTTTGATGAATTTCCATACGTTTAAAAAGGACACATTTTTTTCATTTTGCAGAGTTTGTCGAATTTTACATTTTTTGTGTTTTATAAAATAGAAGACGTTTAGTCATTTTACGTATTATTTTGCATGTCGTCCGCCTCTGTGGTGTAGTGGTTAGCGTGATTAGCTGCCACCCCCGCAGGCCGGGTTCGATTCCCGGCTCTACGACGAAAAAGTGGTAAGAGGACTGCAACGGGGTTCACTCAGCCTCGGGAGGTCAACTAAGTAGAGGAGGTTTCGATTCCCACCTCAGCCATCCTCGAAGTGGTTTTCTGGGGTTTTCCATTTCTCCTCCAGGCAAATGCCGGGATGGTACCTAACTTTTGGCCACGGCCGCTTACTTCCCTTTTCCTTGTCTACCCCTTCCCACACTCCCCCCCCCCGCACAAGGCCCCTGTTCAGCATAGAAGGTGAGGCCACCTGGGGGAGGTACTGGTCCTCATCCCCAGTTGTATACCCGACCCAAAGTCTCACGCTCCAGGACACTGCACTTGAGGCGGTAGAGGTGGGATCCCTCGTTGAGTCCGAGATGAAAACCCAACCCTAGAGGGTAAGCAGATAAAGAAAGAAAGAAAGAAAGAAAGAAAGAAAGAAAGAAAGAAACTTGCAGTGCCGGATTAAGTGGCTCAGACGGTTGAGGCGCTGGCCTTCTGACCCCAACTTGGCAGGTTCGATCCTGGCTCAGTCCGGCGGTATTTGAAGGTGCTCAAGTACGACAGCCTCGCGTCGGTAGATTTACTGGCACATAATAGAACTCCTGCGGGCCAAAAATTCGACACCTCAACGTCTCCTTAAACCGTAAAAGTAGATAGTGTGACATAAAGCCAATAACATTATTAAGATACTTGCAGAAAAGATCATAATATTATGACATCCGACATGTAATTAATTCATATATCATTCAATTAATTTTGAAATATCAATAATACTTCAACTTGCTATTTTAGTGGCTTAAGGCGGGGGCCGTATTGCCGTATTAGGCGGTGCAAAGTGGATCCATGTTCGTGGAATTGGGTTTTACCTCAGTAATTTCACGCAGTGAATGAGGATAGCCTCTGCTAATGCCGGGATTCGAAACTAAGATCTTTTAACTCTCGTCGTGGAATTTGAGTTACAAAAGTTTCTTAAAGATTTAATACATAAAATTAGAAGCATATAATAAGTTATGTATTTAGATCTCAGAGAGAACAAATGCCATTTAAGAGAAATACAGGACTTAAAGTGGCACTAATGTACCAACAGATCATATTGCTTCTCTTCTGAAAAGTATACTGTGAAAAACTACTGCATCAATCAAGTTGAAAGTATTAGATTATGTTTATAAATTGTTGTTCATGAATCTGACGAACAATAATAATTGTACTTTTCAGATAAATTAGATTATTTACTTAGAATTTTTCATGATGTAGACATTTTTGGAAAAGAAATTGAGAGAAACTTGAAACGCAAGGCCAAGAATGCTTCATTGGGTTGAAATTGGGTTGGTTAAGTATGAGAGAGGGTCAAGGGCCTTAACTTCGCCACTTATAAATAAATAAATAAATAAATAAATAAATAAATAAATAAATAAATAAATAAATAAATAGTGTATTTTCTTCTCTACGTGTGGCTAATTGGAAATCTTTCACCTCAACAATTAGCTCATAGGTGTCTACTTAAAGTTTAATAATTATGAATTCGTTTATTTATAATTTAGAAATGTTTTCTTCAAGGATTTTAACCACCGTATCTTGCAAAGTGGGCTTAATTGTTATACATGCACATACCTTTTCATTACAATGAATTTATTAAATTTTACATATTTTACTATTTTTTCGTTAAAATTTTCTTTCTTGCTTAATTCGAATTTTGGATAATTCGAATTGTTTCTGATTCCCATTGGAGTTCGAATTAATTAATACGAACTCTATTTTGAAAAATCTTTTCACTAGACCCTTGTGGTAGTAGAAACATAATACTGGAAGAGCACCATTCTGATATCTTGGTGAGGTAGAGCTACGTTAATATTGGACACAACCTATTATTACTGTCAGCTGGATCGAGCAGTCAAATCAAATGTTTAATATTTTCTTATGTCTTGATGTATATTCAATTTAAACTAAAATGATACCCTTTTTACCTCCCTTCGCGATTAATTTTAAATAAGTGTTAACGTCGACATGTACGTTCACCATGATAGTAAGTCAGTGGCAAAGATACTGTTTATTTGTCAAATGACACAACGTGCGGCATCAGCTGAGTTCGCGATCGATGTAAGAGTGTGGTGTAGCATATGCCTTGAAGAAAAATCTAATGCTGTATTCCGCATTCCTCTGGGGAAACTTACTAATCTGCTTCTACCGATCACTTACCTTCCACGTTAGGGCTCATCTAACCATGTATGCGGTCAGCAATAATCCACATGGAAGTCTCTCATTAGTACACCACTACCGGTTCGCGCATGCCAGAGGCTAATGACTACGACCGCCAAATGCCATTGTTGTGCTCGGGCCGGTGCAGCGTGCCCCACTGCCTGCCTAGTCGTGGCCCTGCGGTCTCCGCCGTACATCAATACTAGTCCAGTGCGCAGCTCCTCACAGCTTACCGTTACCATGACAACCAAGAGCTCGTTCACCGGGCTCACAGGTGAGAACAACGTAGCGTAGGTCTTGCTCACAATCCAATGTACTTACCGACGATATTAATTTTTTACCACAGATATTTTAACCAGTTATAAAGCTCAGCTCAATAATAATAATAATAATAATAATAATAATAATAATAATAATAATAATAATAATAATAATGTGAACACCATGCATACTGTATATCATCATCATCATCACCATCATCATCTGTTTACCCTCCAGGTTCGGTTTTTCCCTCGGACTCAGCGAGGGATCCCACCTCTACCGCCTCAAGGGCAGTGTCCTGGAGCTTCTGACTCTTGGTCGGGGGATACAACTGGGGAGTATGACCAGTACCTCGCCCAGGCGGCCTCACCTGCTATGCTGAACAGGGGCCTTGTGGAGGGATGGGAAGATTGGAAGGGATAGGCAAGGAAGAGGGAAGGAAGCGGCCGTGGCCTTAAGTTAGATACCATCCCGGCATTCGCCTGGAGGTGAAGTGGGAAACCACGGAAAACCACTTCTAGGATGGCTGAGGTGGGAATCGAACCCACCTCTACTCAGTTGACCTCCCGAGGCTGAGTGGACCCCGTTCCAGCCCTCGTGCCACTTTTCAAATTTCGTGGCAGAGCCGGGAATCGAACCCGGGCCTCCGGGGGTGGCAGCTAATTACGCTAACCACTACACCACAGAGGCGGACAATACTGTATATGGATCCGTCAAAAGAGTCGAAAAAATTAAATATTTTGGGGGAATGCATACAAATAGGAGGATCAAACAAGGCGTCTATTATAGAAAGAACGGACAACTCCAGAAAGCACACAAACTCACATGGTCACATTATAATAAGAAAAGCACATCAAGACAGGCCAAACTCAGACACTACAACACAGTCGTATTACCGGAAGCATTGTATGCGTCAGAAACGACCACAATTGGAGCATTCAGGCATCATAGAAACGGAAAAAATAGAACGTAAAATTCTCAGAAAAATATTTGGATCAGTACACAGAGATGGCATATGGATGAAACGACCTACCGAAGAGCTGTACCAGCACACTGACAGACTCACAGACATGATCAGCAAACTTTCCATGGGCACATACAGAGAGTGGACAACAACAGACTTACAAAGAAAATCTTTGATGTAGTAAATAGTTCAAGCGAGAAAACAAATTGGTATCATGAAATAGAGGAAGACTTAAGGCAGGTGGAGATCAACAGGCAAACGATAGGAGATGGAAAAGAATTCAGAAACAAAGTTTATAGTAAATGAAAAGAAGAAGATAGGAACATTGTGGACAGAACAAAGGAAATAGGAGCACAGCCAAAGGATGAAGAGATTTTGAGAAGAGAAGAGAAGAGAAGAGAAGAGAAGAGAAGAGAAGAGAAGAGAAGAGAAGAGAAGAGAAGAGAAGAGAAGAGAAGAGAAGAGAAGAGGACTGAAATCGATAGCTGCAGTCGCTTAAGTGCGGCCAGTATCCAGTATTCGGGAGATAGTGGGTTCGAACCCCAGTGTCGGCAGCCCTGAAGATGGTTTTCCGTGGTTTCCCATTTTCACATCAGGCAATGCTGGGGCTGTACCTTAATTAAGGCCATGGTCGCTTCCTTCCCAGTCCTAGCCCTTTCCTGTCCCATCGTCGCCGTAAGACGTATCTATCTCGGTGCGACGTAAAGCCATTAGCAAGAAAAAAAAGAAAGAAGAGAAGAAGAAAAAGGGAAAGAAGTGAAAATTGTTGTCATCATAAGATATTCGAGTTCAAACACTGTCCATAAAGGCAAAAATGATATTAGTGAAAATAATAATAATAATAATAATAATAATAATAATAATAATAATAGTAATAATAATAATAGGCTGAATGTTGTGTGTTGTGGTTTCTGTTTCAGAGGGTTCCGTGTTGGATTCCCGGTCGAGTCGGGGATTTTAACTGCGTATGGTTAATTATTCTGTCTCGGGAACTGGATGTTAGTGTTCACACAGCATACCACACTACCTACCACCACAAAAACACGCAACATTGAATACTTCCCTCCTCACTGGGTTGGTTTAAGGGCATCAGAACGTAAAAAAATTGGATCAAATCCACAAGAAGTGCCGACCCCATGAAATTGAGAAAAGGCCAATAATAATAATAATAATAATAATAATAATAATAATAATAATAATAATAATAATAATATTTTTACGAGGGACTGTGGAAAATCTTCAAAAGATACTTGTGAAGGGTCCGAACTCCACAAGTGTGTGGGATTCTTACCTATTAAAAACCACACACCCTTTTCCCACGATGTGTATTATCACCCCGAAACCGCTCTCGCATTACTGCAGGGTGATGTCGTGCTTAGTTTTTCAGACTTCTTCTTTCTGTATTTCTCCCTTACGGGCGTTCGTACGCTTCCAAATCCCTCTTCTTCTGATGAAGGACATCCTCCACATACACTGCCACCCGATCCCAGGAGCTACCGGGCGAGATGGCCGTGCGGTTAGGGTCGCGCAGCTGTGAGATTGCATCCGGGAGATAGTGGGTTCGAACCCCACTGTCGGTAGCCCTGAAGATGGTTTTCCGTGGTTTCCCATTTTTACACCAGGAAAATGCTGGGGCTGTACCTTAATTAAGGTCACGGCCGTTTCCTTCCCACTCCTAAGCCTTTCCTATCCCATGGTTGCCATAAGACCTATCTGTGTCGGTGCGACGTAAAGCAAATAACAACGATCCCAGGATTCCTGGTTTCGTAGCATCACAGAAATAATATTATCTGGTGTCAGTTCTCCCAATTCAGTTTCCACACATCTTCTCTTTATCATCCAATGGCCGCACACAAAGGTGTGTACATAATCGATGTAGTCACAGTATATGCATGTTGCATCACTCGCTCCACCCACTCTATGCAGGAATTTCCGAAAATATCCATGTCCTATGCCTTTGCTGGCAAGATGTAGTGTTTACAGTGCGCTATATCTTTTGGTATGGGCTAGAATAAAATTGTTACTTTCATTGACCTGTCTCGGTCTTATTCTTGGCTTTGACAATATGAAAGTGGCTGAGGTATGAGTGACGCTAGTAATGCCATTCCTTATGCAGCCAGTCCCTGCTATGAATGGTGTGAAAATGTCGCTCATAGGGTCAGTTGGTGCACGCAGTTCAGTGGACTTGGCAGACTGATGTGCAATGGCAACTTCTGGCTCAGCGAGGAAAGCAACAGGAAACTACCTCACTCCTCATTTCCCTAGTACGCCTCTTCAGTGACACCTAGGCCATCTATGACAGCTAAGGGTGAGCCTGTTGAGGATCCAACCAGTCTTCGGGCTGAATACCTGACATACATACATACCTACATACATACATACATACATACATACATACATACACATCCATGTCCTGTCAGAAGCTGCGTGAGGTAATAGTTGACTTCGCCATGAACCCTTTCAACCCAGATATTCAACCGTGGTGTCAGTCGCTTGGTCCATTTACCACGAGGGTCACTTTCCTATCTGAGTTGCCATCGCCTCATCCGTTGACTGAAGGCACACTTCTTTGCACATTTCTTTCTCTGCTCTCCTTAGGTACTTCAGATTTCTTGTCGCTCCGATGCAAGTAGATCTATTGAGGCTATTGCTGCCGTCGTGAGGATTGCAGGTTCAGAAACCGTGCGCTATGCACATGCAGTACGTAAAGCTACTCTCCGTTGTACGGCAGCTATCTTTCTCCGATACGGTACCCAGCAAATCTCAAGGATTCAGCCCAGATTTCAGAGCCATACAGGAGCACTGACTGAACCGTCAATATGAGAAGGCGTCGCTTACCTGATTTCGGACCTTTAATATTTCCCATCAGTCTACTAAGTGCATCATGTATTTTATACTGCTGTATCTGTCGCTCTCTGAATATGATTCCAGAATGTGAGCTTGGAGTCAAGTGTCACTCCTAGATATTTTGTGCTCGCAGACGTTTCGGTCACTAACTCTCCAACAGTCATTGGCACATGAGTCTCGATTCCTTTTCCTCGTCAGAAGAACTATCTCCCTTTTGTGTTCTGCTAGTGTTAGCCTGTGACTCATCATGCGCCGCATCACCTGGTTCAGTTTGATTTGAGCCATCTCAACATTACAAGCCACTATCAAGGCGGCCACATCATCAGCGTAGCCCACAAGCTTCGTTTCCTCTGGCATCTCCAAACGTAACAAGCCATCATACATATTGTTCCAAAGATCTGGGCCAAGGATCGATCCCTGCACTGCACCAGCCGTCAGTCGTTTTGTCCGTCTTCCGTATCATACAGCAGATTGCGATCCTTGAAGTAATCTCTCATTATGCGCATAAGATACTGTGGTAGCTTGAAAGTTTCTTCAAGAGCTTCCAACATGTCGCTCCACCTTGCCGAATTGAAAGCATTCTTCACATCAATAATAATAATAATAATAATAATAATAATAATAATAATAATAATAATAATAATAATAATAATAATATGGTGGTGAGTATTGTTTTCAACAGGAATACATTTGCCGGGCTGAGTGGTTCGGACGGTTGAGGCGCTGGCCTTCTGACTCCAACTTGGCAGGTTCGATCGTGACGCAGTCCGGTGGTATTTGAAGGTGCTGAACTACGTCAGCCTCGTGTCGGTAAATTTACTGGCACGTAAAAGAACTCTTGCGGGACAAAATTTCGGTATCTCCGTGTCTCCGAAAACCGTCAAAAGTAGTTAATGGGACGTAAAAACGTTATTATTATTATTATTATTATTATTATTATTATTATTATTATTATTATTATTATTATTATTATTATTATTATTATTATTATTAGAAATACAACGAGACTAGTGACTCTTAGGGGGTAATGGCTCCAGTTTATTGAGAATTTCTAAGCATATTTCAATGAAGCGAGAAACCAATGCGTTAGCCCCTAATAGTTGTTTTCCAACAAGGTCAGCAAAACAGCCGAGGTGACTGCGCCGTTCTATGACAGTATTTCTGTGTATATGACATTCTTTGCATCGCCGTGTCATCAACTTAGCCTTGCTCACTGCGTTTGTTGGAGGCTCAAGTATTAATTCTTAATAATTTATTTATCTGCCGTTCTGGAAGGAAAATTAGGGCTTTATGGAAACAGGAATTGAAATGACTATTAGCTGCCTCGTTAACGTATGCAAAGCATGGATATTCATAGCACCCGAGCAATGCTCAGATATGGTAGATTATTCCAATAAAGGATGTCTAAGAGAGTTCGCCGTACGGTGTACCCGCCCTGCGACAACTTTCGACATGTTTTCTTCTTCCTAGAGTTCTTCCGCTGGTGCAGGGCTCGCTGTTTTAATTTTGGCTCACCATTGTGCACGATCTTGGATATCATATGGATTTAAGTTCAGAGTCTTGATATCATCATTTACTGCGGCATGCCAACGCTGTTTTGGAGGTCCACTTAGACGTTGCCCAGTAATTTCAAGGGAGTGGGTGAAATTGGCAACTGTTACAAATACAGCACCCAGGACGTGACTATTCATCGGAGAAGTTTTTCCCGTGCATTCTCTGTGATGGGTGCAATGCCTATTTGCTGGTGAACGGTGTCGTTTTTACGATACAAGTGTGTGATTCCCATCAACCAACGGACCTTACTCATTTCCATGGTTTGTAATTGGCGCTCTGTGGCTTTGTCTGCTGGTCGATATTCAACACCGTACAAAGCAACAGGACGTATCATGCGGTATATTTTGGACTTCAGATGTAGTAGCATCCTTCTGTCGCAGAGAACGCCTATGACTTCCTTCCATCTCATCAATGCCGCCTTTATCCTACTTCCTACCACCTATCCCACCATCAGTCAGTAGGCGATATCCTAGATACCTGAAGCTTACGGCCTTCGTTAAGATCTCTCCATCAACTTGGATGAAGCCGTTGCTTGAGATGGTTTCCAGATATTCGGCCTTCTTTTTGTTCAGTCTAAAATCGTATTGTGAGAGACGACTTTTCCAATCTTCAACTTGACGCTACAATCCTCTTCTGGTGGTTCAGCAAGTGCGACGTCATCTGCATATAAGAGAGTCCAAGGGACACTCCTTTGCAGGTCCCGTGTGATTGTGACCATGACAGTGCGGCTCATTGGTGTACAACGACTTTCACTAGGAAGCTCTCCGAGATGCCAAGGGTGCAATGACTTGTGGTGTTCGTGTATAGCATCTTGATGATAAGCATTTCTGGTACACCATAGTCACGAAGTGCATACCAATGTGGAACACCGTCGAAGGAATTTTCAAGATCAAGGAAGCCAATATTCAGATGCTGTTGTTTCTCCCTCAGTGCTTTTCAATGAGCATTCTAGCAGCGAAGATTGTATCCTTGACGAAGCCGAACTGGTTGGTACTAATGCTGACGATGACACGTAGTCGGTGATCGAGGATTCTCTCAAAATTATTCATTGTGTGTGACAGGAGGCGAATTGGATGGTAATTTGCACATTCTGGTGAATCACCTTTTCGTACGACATTCCTACGCTCAGATTCGTTATGAAAAACACGGATGCGTTTTGCTGTCTTTCTCGTGTAACGGTACTCATCACAGTTAATCCAGGCGCAAGTCAACTGGATTACAGAGACCAGCGGACTAAGTAGCGGAGTGTGTGAGGAATATGGTATGAAAAATCGATGCAAACAAAATAAAATGATTAAACATACTACTCTCACACCAAGAACAAATCTCAGCCAGATAGTACTTCAGCCTGTTTTAGTTATTAGCTAGAATGGGGAGAGTGTTTGTTTTTCGGATTAGGTCTGAAAAAGTTACCATCGAATACGTGCAATGCCTGCAGTGTCCGAACTTCTCCGACAATCAGCGAGCATACTTTCAGGCCCATGGTGGACATTTTGAGCACTTCTTGCATTAGAATGCAATGTCCCTGCTGGTACACCAACATGGTCACAGCTACTAGACGTGGGATGCACCGTATAAAGATGGAAAATCTGTAACTCGTAAATTATCGACGGTAGGGCATATGTTCATAACGAATTTAGTGTTGTTTAGGGGTGGTATTACAAAGTAATCAGAGGTAGTGGTACATATAAGTTAGGAAATTTGTTTAGAAGGGTTATACGGAGATACATTCAGCGAAACAGGGTGGCCTAGGGAGCGGTATTAAGGGAACAGGGAACTGGAAATCAAGTAGGGATGACATCAAAATGTTAGTGCTCAACAGTAGAAGTATCGTAAACAAAGGAATTGAATAAAGTAATTTAATAGATATATACATACCAGATATTGTAATAGGAGATGAATCATGGCTGAGAAATTATATAATGAATGCAGAAATGTTCTCACGGAACTGGAGGGTGTATCGTCGAGATAGGATAGGAATGGTAGGAGGGGGAGTATTCATTTTGGTGAAAAAAGAATAATTTGTAAGCTACGAAAAAGTTAAAAATGACAAACACGAAATTCTAGGGTTAAGGCACATCTCTAAAGATAATAGGCAACTTGATGTCTTTGGAGCGTACAAACCAGGAAAGGGTAGCGCAGATGCTGATTCAGAATTATTTGATAAGATAATCAGCTATGTGGGAAACAATAAGAAAAGGAACGTGATTGTAGCGGGTGATCTCAATTTACCAAATGTCAATTGGGAAAGTAATGCGAACGACAGGAAGCATGACCAACAAATGGCAAATAAGTTAATATGGAAGGGCAGCTGATTCAGAAAGTGATGGAACCGACTAGATGGAAGAATATTCTGGATGTGGTGCTGGTAAAACCAGATGAGCTCTATAGAGAAACCGAAGTAATAGATGGTATTAGTGATCACGAAGCTATTTTTGTGGTGATTTAAAAAATGAAAGAAAGGAAGATATTAAAATTAGGACTACTAGGCAGTACCATATGGCTGATAAAACAGGCATGAGGAAGTTTTTAATAAGTAATTATGATCGGTGGAAAACGGTAAATAAAAATGTTAACAGACTCTGCGATGGGTTTAAAGCGATTGTTGAGGAATATGAAAATAGGTTTGTACCTTTAAAGGTGGTAAGGAATGATAAAGCTCCACTATATTATAACAGAGATGTAAAGAGACTAAGAAGGAGATGCAGGATGGAAATAATAGAGTTAGAAATGGCTGTGGATGTAAGGAGAAATTGAAGGAACTTACTAGGGAATTGAATCTAACAAAGAAGTCAGCTAAGGATAACATGATGCCAAGCACAATTGGCGGCCATACAAATTTTAGTGAAAAATGGAAGAGTATGTATAGGTTACTTTAAGGCAGAAACAGGTTCCAAGAAGGACGTTCCAGGAATCATTAATGAACAAGGGGAGTGTGTATGCGAAGATCTTCAAAAGGCAGAAGTATTCAGTCAGCAGAATGTAAAGATTGTTGGTTACAAGGATAATGTCCAGATATAGGAGGTGACTAATACTAAAGAAGTATTAAAATTTACCTATGACAGCAGTGACATTTACAGTAAGATACAAAAGTTGAAAATTAGAAAAGCAACTGGAATTGATAAGGTTTCCGGGGATATACTAAAGACAATGGGTTGGGATATAGTACCATATCTGAGAGTACTTGTTTGATTATTGTTTGCATGAAGGAACTTTACCAAATGAATGGAGAGTTGCTATAGTAACCCCGGTATATAAAGGAAAGGGTGATAGACATAAAGCTGAAAATTACAGGCCAGTCAGTTTGACATGCATTGCATCTACGCTTTGGGAAAGCATACTTTCTGATTATATAAGACATGTTTGGGAAATTAATAACTGGTTTGATAGAAGGCAGTTTGGGTTTAGGAAAGGTTATTCCACTGAAGCACAACTTGTAGGATTCCAGCAAGGTATAGCAGATATCCTGGATTCAGGAGGTCAATTGGAATGTATCGCGATTGACCTGTCTAAGGCATTTGATAGGGTAGATCATGGGAGACTACTGGTAAAAATGAGTGCAATTGGACTTTACAAAAGAGTGACTGAATGGGTGGCTCTGTTTCTAGAAAACAGAACTCAGAAAATTAGAGTAGGCGAAGCTTGATCTGTCCCCGTAATAATTAAGAGGGCAATTCCTCAAGGCAATATTACTGGCCCTTTATGTTTTCTTGTGTATATCAATGATATGTGTAAATAAGTTGAATCAGACATATGGTTTTTTGCAGATGATGTTATTCTGTACAGAGTAATAAATAAGTTACAAGATTGTGAGCAGCTGCAAAATGTCTTCGATAATGTTGTGAGATGGACAGTAGGCAATGGTATGATGATAAACGGGGATAAAAGTCAGGTTGTGAGTTTCACAAATAGGAAAAGTCCTCTCAGTTTTAATTACTGTGTTGATGGGGTGAAAGTTCCGTTTGGCGATCATTGTAAATACCTAGGTATTAATACAAGGAAAGATCTTCATTGGGGTAATCACATAAATATGATTGTAAATAAAGTGTACAGATTTCTGCACATGGTTATGAAGGTATTTAGGGGTTGTAGTAAGGATGTAAAGGAGAGAGCATATTTGTCTTTTGTGAGACCCCAACTAGAGTTTGGTTCCAGTGTATGAGACCCTCACCAGGATTACTTGAATCAGGAACTGGAAAAAATCCAAAGAAAAACAGCTCGATCTTTTCTGGGCGATTTCCGACAAAAGAGTAGCGTTACAAAAATGTTGCAAAGTTTGGGCTGGGAGGACTTGGGAGAAAGGAGACGAGCTGCTCGACTAAGTGGTATGTTCCAAGCTGTCAGTTGAGAGATGGCGTGGGAGGACATCAGTAGACGAATACGTTTGAGTGGTGTCTTTAAAAGTAGGAAAGATCACAATATGAAGGTAAAGTTGGAAGTTAAGAGGACAAATTGGGTCACATACTCGTTTATAGGAAGGGGAGTTAGGGACTGGAATAACTTACCAAGGGAGATATTGAATAAATTTCCAAATTCTCTGCAAACATTTAAGAAAAGGCTAGGAAAACAACAGATAGGGAATCTGCCACCTGGGCGACTGCCCTGAATGCAGATCAGTAGTGATTGATTGATAAATAGTCCACCTCCTCAAACTGATTATTGAAGGGAAAATAGAACATAAAATATGACCTGGAAGAGGATGAACTTTATAGCTGAAAAACATACGTCAGTGGTCCGATTGAATATCATTTGATTTAATTAGATGTAGCACGAACAAAGTGTTATGGAACAAGATGACCGCCAATGTCCTTCGAAGACAAGGCATTCGAAGAAGAAGAAGGAGAAGAAGAAGAAGAAGAGGGAAAGAAGAAGAGTATTACACAATTTTTATTTATTTATTTATTTATTTATTTATTTATTTATTTATTTATTTATTTATTTATTTATTTATTTATTTATTTATTTATTTATTTATTTATTTATTTATTTATTTATTTATTTATTCAATAACACATGGTATATAGAGGAATTATTTTTACGGAAGACGTGTCATTGAGCCATATCCACACATTGTACGACGTACAAAATTCTCACGATTATACGTTTCTTATGGAATTATAATATAAGGATAATCACTCTCTCTTCGTTTACAAATAAAATGAATTTATTGAACAGAACGCACATGAATATCGAGCTGAGTTAAAATGCATAAACCTTTGTGTACAGCACTTGGTTACATGGAAGTGAGAGATGTTGGGCGAAAAGAACGAAAGGTGAATGGAAGCAGTTGAGATGTGGGTATGAAGAAAAATAACCCACACAAGCTCAGCACAGAGAAATAATGCAGAGGTGCCTCAGAGAGGCCAGTGAAGACCGTGCGTAATGAATGAAAGAAAAAGTCATTGGCCATGTTACGGGGATACTGTGGTTTTACAGAGGTGAAAGAAGGTGCGGGAATGAATGGGTCGATACAAGACAATCAGAAGATTAATTTAAAACTTTAAAATGAGAGCTAAATTTATTTCTCTGTTATTTTCTTTTCGTTTCAAATTTTAAATTTTACACTTTGCTAAGAAAGTAACAATTCAGGTAGAGAACTACCTCGTTAGCTTAGGTACAATGTTGGAAAAATCAGAATAATCAACAAATTGCCAGTTAACAATCTGAGCTTGAAGCTCCCAATTTATAAATGTTACTTGAGCGCTACTGCTCCATTCAATCAATAATCAAGGAGACGGATGTTCCAATTTCTTTTTGCCCCATTTTAAGAGCATCTTTGCTCTACAAGTTTTTCTAAGAGAGTACTCTCCGAACCTTAGACCATTACAGCCTTCCAAAGGCACCATTAAACCTCTACATTAATGGAAAGAGCGTCCTTGCTCTATAAAATTTACACTTAAGAACCTATTTCGAGAAAAGTCCAGGCCTATCAAAGGCACAACCTACATTTTACAAATTCAATCAATATGCTCAACAGTCTAACATCTTTACATAAAATGAATGGCATTGATTGTAACAGGGGTAGCACGTACCCATTCTACAAGGCCTTTGTGAAAAACAACAGGTTCAAGTTACTGGCCCAAAAATCAAAATGTTGAAGAGGCGGACACTTGCTCTCCTTGAAAATTGAAATGAAAAGCTTAAAACCCTATTTGGGCTTGTGGCCCGAAGTTAAGGAGGCTAAGCCTATACTACTGAGGTGACTAGATGGAGAAAAATATTTAAGTGACAAAGGTTACAAAATCATAGTCACCTCAAAATCAAGTTAATATGGGACACGAGAGGGTAACACACTCTCTATGCCCTGATTTCGGTTAAGTTCCTTCGGCTTGCTTGAAGTTTACATCTTAGAAAATTAAAGTTACATTATTAAAGACTAGCTGATGTACGCGTGCTTCGCTACGGAATTCTACATTGTATGCAGAATTCTAGGTTAGGTAGAGTAGTACACTTTGTGATCAAGGCTGTATTAAATTGCATAGCTCATAACGTTACCCTAGAAACGCGACGGAGAAATCACTAAACGTCTTTTCTCATATGAAGACTGCGTTAGGGAATTTTCATTGTAATGGTAGGTCCGCTTGGCCTACCATCAGTCACCATCAGCTTGGGGAATTGCATTATAATGGCAGACACTCACTCTCCACCTGCCTTTTTACATCCTCAGAAAGACTGTCTTAGTGGTTTTCCCAACTGAAATGAACATAGGTCATTACAATGGTGTCAGTAGGAATGGCTCGAGTAAAAGCAATGATTTCACATGAAATACTTGATCAAATGAAAAACCACACATTTTCTCATTTTCAACGAACAGTACTACACTGCCGATCTAACAGTCCAAAGTTCCAGAGCTGGAATGACCTGGCCGCAGAAAGCCGTGATCCGTGAACACAGGGGGGGGGGGGGGGTCGAATAGTGGAGAGTCCCAGGGCAATCACTATGTCCTTTTCTTAATCTGTTTCCTAGGAGTACCCGATGAGTCGGAAAATCTCAATTCACTGCACTGGCGGTGGAAGAATCTATCTGACTTGGAGGAAATTATTTCCTCCAAGCCAGAGGAGAAACCCCCTCTACACTGCTAATTTTGAATAAAACGAATGTAGAACTTAATAAAAGTCAAGAGGAAGAAGCTCTTTTTAAGAAACGGCTCTTTTCAGGGTTGACTTTTGAATTATTTCGTGAATTGTGGTGCTATAATTTGGAATATGCCTCAGTTGTAATTCTTGACCAAGTCATACTACTACTACTACTACTACTACTACTACTACTACTACTACTACTACTATTAAGTGAGCTTCTGCCTTAAGAGTGCGCAAACCGAGCTCGATAGCTGCAGTCGCTTAAGTGCGGCCAGTATCCAATATTCGGGAGATAGTAGGTTCGAATCCCACTGTCGGCAGCCCTGAAAATGGTTTTCCGTGGTTTCCCATTTTCACACCAGGCAAATGCTGGGGCTGTACCTTAATTAAGGCCACGGCCGCTTCCTTCCCACTCCTAGCCCTTCCCTGTCCCATCGTCGCCATAAGAGCTATCTGTGTCGGTGCGACGTAAAAGCAACTAGCAAAAAAAAACAAAAGTGCGCACTGCTCATTCAAAACAGCGTGCCAGTGTAGGGATCGAAAAGCTGGAATACAAGTGTGTTACATGCCAGCAGTATCAGAAAATGCATGAACCAGAGGAATGACATGCTACAGAAGAAAGTTTTCTAACTCCCCAGGTATTTCCCACTAGTATTCAGTCAGGCTGTTATACTCGGTACGCATCATTAATCCCATCTATCGGAGTTGACCGGCAGCATAAGAGACAAAGAACATAATCACAAACAATGGTCAATGTATTGTTGATCAATGTTATGCGCTTTCAGTGTTGTAGACCTTCACATTTAGTTTTCTTCCGACTCTGAACTACCACTCTTATCATAGTCGATACGGTAAAATTGAATAAAACATAAATGGTCGGAGAACTTTTGTTATGTAGTACTTTTCGATAGAACCGATAACATAGGTACCAGTATTTAAAAATTAAATTTTAGGCGCCTTCCTTTAAACTACAATTCCATACGGGAAGAATACAATTGTTTATAACTTAGACTGTAGTTTCTTATTCCCCGACTCTGTATACCGACTTTCATTAAATTCTGTTAACCCATTTTCTCGTGGCTCGGCGTTGATAAGGACTTGGCAACAAAAATACAAATTTATTAATATCTGTGTTATCAAAGCCGGTACGGCAACAAAGTATGACATAAATGATCGGAAATTGAATTCTGTATGAATTTAGTTATGTAG
Organism: Anabrus simplex; assembly: GCF_040414725.1. Taxonomy (NCBI): domain Eukaryota; kingdom Metazoa; phylum Arthropoda; class Insecta; order Orthoptera; family Tettigoniidae; genus Anabrus; species Anabrus simplex. The sequence continues at coordinate 326,026,350 of NC_090268.1, forward strand.
TATTTATCGATAGGACCACTAATAATATAAATATTTCAGAATTAAATGTCAGTCCTTCCCCTAAACTACTATTTCACTCAGCGTGAGTAAAATGATTTATAGCCTAGGTTGTAGAGGCTTACCCACCGATTTCACTTACCGATTTTCATTAAATTCTCTTCATCCGTTTTCTCGTGATGCGTGTACATACATACATACAGACAGACAGACAGAAATTACGGAAAAGTAAAAAGTGCATTTCCTTGTTACTATGGACATGACCGATACAGAAATGCCATGCTTTTCGAATTCTAAGCAATGTACAGACAAAACTCTTATTTTATATATATATTGAAAACCTTCCTCTCGAGCTAGCTTTCAAAGACTATCACTTAGTTAAACCAGAACCGCCATTACCTTGAGCTGATGGACTTCTCGACGATGGACGAGGCGTTTCCCCCTCCTTTATAAGCACACACTCTGTAGACTGGAACGATCAATAAGACAACCTGATCCTAAAATGTGCCAACGTTTATACCCGAGAGGAAAGCTCCAGAAAACTCTGGGTTAAGGCCCGACACATCCCCAAGTCTTATTGGATAATTAAATAAATGCTAGACACTGTTGTGAACCGTTCCCATCCAACAAATATAAATATGCCAGAGGGCATAACATAAGTTTATAGAAGAGTCATCTGTACAGAAATGTTCAAACTTCTTGTATTAGTTGTTGCGAGTTTTAGATTTTAGATGGCATTTTCCAAGGCGTTTCCTTTAAATGAACGGGGCGAATGAACCTTCCGGTACAGGCTACACGACACGACATAAAAATTCTTCTAAACTTAATGGAGGGGAAAATTATCGCTGAGATTGGTAAAAGAACTGAATCCTTAGCTGAACGGTCAGTATACTGGCCTTCGGTTCACAGGGCCCCACATTCGATTCACGCCGGGTCGGGGATTTTAACTTTGGTAATTCCTCTAGCTCGGGGGCTGAGTGTTCGTGTTAGAACACATCTTCATTTACATACAACACAACAAACCACCACAGAAACACGCAATAGTGAACACATTTCTCCTCATAGCGAACAAGAAAGAGAACTGACGAGAAGGAAATATATGGACGAAGTGAAGAGCACGATGAGGTTCACAAAATATGAACAGTCAAAAAGAGTGGTGAGAAATAGAAGAGGCAGGTGCTAAAAAAATGAAAGCATTGCTCGGCTCAGTCAGGGGTCCCGTGGTCGCCATTATAGTCTCACTGGTTGTAAGTCCTTGAGGAAGAATATACATATATACAGATGGGGAAGGGTTATTTACAATGGGCTTTACGTCGCACCGACACATATAGGTCTTATGGTAACGATGGAACAGGAAAGGGCTAGGCGTGGGAAGGAAGCGGCCGCGGCCATAATTAAGGTACAGCCCCAGCATTTGCCTGGTGTGAAAATGGAAGACCACAGAAAACCATCTTCAGGGCTGCCGACAGTGGGGTTCGAACCCACTATCTCCTGTATTCAAGCTCACAGCTGCGCGTCCCTAACCGCACGGCAAACTCGCCCGGTGGTAAAGATTATTAAGAGGCGAAGAAATAGAGAGAGACTTTCATGCCTCCCATCATTTTCCGGATTTCTATGTTGGTGACATGATCTAGCCGGGTCAGGCCAAGTGACCAACGAAGTATGCCCATCTCCATGACATGAAGTGCTTATTCGTGCCTAATTGTTGCTGGCCAGCATTCAGAGCCATGCAGAGCGACTGAGCGAATAACAGTCCTGTAAACTTTGGACTTCAAGTGGAGTGATATCCGTCGATCGCAGAGAACACCAGTAGTTTTCCCCGTACTTCATTCAGGCCGCATATATTCGTGCGCGGGCGTGTGGAATAGTGTCACACTCAACTTTGACTAAAGAAACAAGATACTGAGACTGTTCTACTTTATTGAGACCTTGGCCATCTATCTGAATGGTTCCATAAGTCTGCGGACCGCACTCAATGTTCTCAATTTTCTTGGTATTCAGTCGAAGTTCATGAGCTGTTAGTCTTTCATTCCGCTTTTGTACCTGCTCTTGAATCTGTTGACGCCCTTCAGCTGCCAGTAGGACATCGTCAGCGTACGGGAGTGACCATGGGGGTGATGACTGGATATCGGAGATGACTTTGTCAATGGACAATATGAAGAGACGCGGTGAAAGGGCCGATCCATGGTTGACACCAACCCGAACGGGAAATGGCGGTGAAATTTTAGCGGGCAATCGGACGGCGCTCGTAGAGCAAATTTATCCAAGGGACGCCGTGTGATCTACGTGCATGTCAAATCAGTTCATGAGGAACACGGTCAAATGCCTTTTCCAGATCCAGGAAGGCAGTAGTAATAGAACCATGTGACCTTGCCGCGGTGGGGAGGCTTGCGTGTCCCAATGAAGCAGATAGCCGAGCCGCAGGTGCAACCATATCGGATGGGTATCTATCGTGAGACCAAACTAAGGAATGGTTCATCGAAAGGGGGGTTGCAGCCTTCCGGAAGTTGCAAGGGCGGCAGTCTAGATGATTGACTGATATGGCCTTGTAATAATACTCAACATGGCTCAGGTGTGTTGATACTGCTACACGGCTGAAAGCAAAGGGAAACTACAGCCGTAAAGAACTCCCGAGGACATGCAGCTCTCTCTGTATGAATGATGTACCGATGATGGCTTCCTTCCGGGTAAAATATTCCAGAGATAAACTAGCCCCCCATGCGGATCTCTGGCGATCATCAGGAAGATGGATACTGACATTCTGCGAGTCGGAGCGTGGAATGTTAGAAGTTTGAATCGTTGTGGTAGGTTAGAGAATCTGAAAAGGGAGATAGATAGACTAAAGTTAGATGTAGTTGGTATAAGTGAAGTACGTTAGCTGGAAGAACAGGATTTTTGGTCAGGCGACTACCGAATTATCAACACAAAATCAAACAGGAGAAATTCAGGAGTTGGTTTAATAATCAATCAGAAAATAGGGCAGCGGGTAAGCTACTACGACCAGCATAGTGAAAGAATTATTGTCGTCAAGATAGACACCAAATCAGTGCCCAACACAATAGTGCAGGTCTATATGCCTACTAGTTCAGCAGATGATGAGGAAATCGAAAGAATATATGAAGAGGGAAGATTTAATACAATATGTAAAATGTGACGAGAATCTAATTGTGATGGGAGACTAGAATGCGTTGGTAGGCCAAGGAATTCGGATTGGGACAAAGGTACGAAAGAGGAAGTCAACTGGTTGAATTCTGCACTGATCATAATTTAGTCCTTGCCAATACTTGGTTAAACCACCACAAAAGACGGCTGTATACCTGGAAGAGACCTGGAGACACTGGAAGGTATCAAATAGACTTCATTATGATTAGGCTGAGATTCAGAAACCAGGTGTTGGATTGCAAAACTTTCCCAGGAGAAGACGTGGAATCTGACTACAACTTGTTGGTCATGAAATGCCATTGAAGTTGAATAAATTGAAGAAAGGAAAGAATGCAAAAAGATGGGATCTAGACAATTTGAAAGAAAAGAGCGTGAGGGATTGTTTCAAGGAACATGTTGCACAAGGGCTAAATAAAAAGGCTGAAGAAAACACAATAGAGGAAGAGTGGATAGTCATGAAAAATGAAGTCAGTAGGGCTGCTGAAGAAATGTTAGGAAGGAAGAAAGATCAACTAAGAATCAGTGGATAACTCAGGAGATACTAGACCTGATTGATGAACGGCGAAGAAACACGATTGCTAGAAATGAAGAGGGTAGAAAAGAATACAGGCGATTAAAGAATCAAGTGGACAGAAAGTGCAAGGTAGCTAAGGAAGAATGGCTGAAGGAGAAGTGCAAGCATTTCGAAGATTGTATGGTTCTGGGAAAGGTAGATGCCGCATACAGGAAATTCAAGGAAACCTTTGAAGAAAGGAAATCTAGGTGTTTGAATACTAAGAGCTCAGATGGAAAGCCATTTCTAGGAAAAAAAGACAAAGCAGAAAGATGGCAAGAACATATCCAACAGTTGTATCAAGATGATGAAATGTGAGACCCGATTTCGAGATCAGAGTTTGACAGAGCTGTGAGCGACCTAAATAGGAAGAAGGCACCTGGAATTGATGACATTCCCTCTGAATTATTGACTGCCTTAGGAGAAACTAGCATGGCAAGGTTATTCCAGTTAGTGTGTAAGATGTATGAGATAGGAGAAGTCCCATTAGATTTTTGGCAGAATGTTGTTATACCTATTCCCAAGAAAGCCGGTGCTGACAGGTGTGAAAACTACCGCACCATTAGTTTACTATCTCATGTCTGCAAAATTTTAACACGTATTATTTACAGAAGAATGGAAAAACAAGATGAAGCTGAGTTGGGAGAAGATCGATTTGGCTTCAGAAGAAATGTAGGAACACGTGAAGCAATCCTGACTTTACGTCTGATCTTAGAGGATCGAATCAAGAAGGACAAGCTCACGTACATGGCATTCGTAGATCTAGAAAAGGCGTTCGATAATGTTGATTGGACCTAGCTATTTAAGATTCTGAAGGTGATTAGGATCAGATACCGAGAACGAAGAATTATCTACAATCTGTATAAAAAGCAGTCTGCAGTGATAAGAATAGAGGGCTTTGAAAAAGAAGCACCAATCCAGAAAGGAGTGAGGCAAGGCTGCAATTTGTCCCCCCTCCTTTTCAATGTTTACATAGAACAGGCAGTAAAGGAAATCAAAGAGGAATTTGGAAAGGGAATCACAATCCAAGGAGAGGAAATCAAAACCTTGAGATTTGCCGATGACATTGTTCTTTTATCTGAGACTGGAGAAAATCTCGAGAAGCTGCTGAATGGTATGGACAAAGTCTTAGGTAAGGAGTAGAAGATGAAAATAAATAAGTCCAAAACAAAAGTAATGGAGTGCAGTCGAACGAAGGCAGGTGATGCAGGAAATATTAGGTTAGGAAATTAAGTCTTAAAGGAAGTAGATGAATATTGTTACTTGGGTAGTAAAATAACTAACGATGGCAGAAGTAAGGAGGACATAAAATGCAGACTAGCACAAGCAAGGAAGAGCTTTCTTAAGAAAAGAAATTTGCTCACTTCAAACATTGATATAGGAATTATAAAGATGTTTTTGTAGACTTTCGTTTGGAGCGCGGCATTGTATGGAAGTGAAACATGGACGATAACTAGCTCAGAAAGAAAGAGAATAGAAGCCTTTGGAATGTGGTGTTATAAAAGAATGCTGAAGGTGAGATGGATAGATCGAATCACGAATGAAGAGATACTAAATTGAATTGGTGAGAGGAGATCGATTTGGCTAAATTTGACGAGAAGAAGAGATAGAATTATAGGACACATCTTAAGACACCCAGGACTTGTTTAGTTGGTTTTTGAAGGAAGTGTAGGTGGTAAGAACGGTAAGGGTAGACCATGGTATGAATATGACAAGCAGATTAGAGCAGATGTAGGATTCAATAGTTACGTAGAAATGAAAAGGATAGCACAGGATGGCATGGAGAGCTGAATCAAACCAGTCTATGGACTGATGACTCAAACAATAATAATAATAATAATAATAATAATAATAATAATAATAATAATAATAATACGGTTCATTTTTCCAGAAAAAAGTATATCACAGATTAGAAAGCCTTGGAAGTTTACAAGCAGGTAGCCCTTAATCTGGTGCAGTCATATTTGGTGACCGAAAATTCCTACAAGGATCACAATAATTGAAGACCTCCACGGAATATGGATGTAACCAACAAATCAGTATTTTTTCAGGAGGGAACAAAATTATTTTTGTGGTTTATTTCATACAGTAGTATACACTACCTGAACAAATTGCTTATGCAAGTGTACAAATGAGTTTATCATTATGCAACAAGCCTATAATGACAATAATTTAAGACACAAGTATGTTTATAAAACTAGTGTCTTAATCACCATTATAGGCGAGTTGCATGCGACTGTTTATGCTCGACGATAATTATAACTATTTTTTTAAATATTCATAAATTTCTGTCGAGATGTCGCTTGACAGTTGAGTTTACTGAACAGAGGGCAGAGCGCATGCGCTGGGTTACTGATTTTCCGTGAGTGGATCAGAGACCTTGACAATGTCATATGTTTTCAAAACTTTCATAGACGGTTATCATAACCCAGCTTTACTTCAAATAAAAATTGTTTATTGTACAGTTGGTGAAGTGAATTTGCGGGAATGTGGCCGTGTGGTTGTGGAATATTGGAAGTAGTAAGTGTATTGATGTTAATATGTGTGTCCGACATGTTTGATTTTAGAAACAAGTTGAGCGCAGGTGCGTTGGTATCCTTACCTAATTGGTCAAATAGTTGTATCGTAATGAGAATCTGTACTCTGATTGGTGGAGAACCTGTATCATAATGAAAATCTGAAATCTGATTGATGGAGAATCTGTACCATAATGAAACTTGAACTATGAGCCTCATTAAGATTCAGTTTTTCTGGCATATAATATTTATATTTCGGCATCGTCGAGCATAAACAATATTTATTTATTTATTCAGTATCAGCAACAGCATAACGCTGAATTACAAAGATTCGAGCTATGTACAATAGATATGAATCTAAAATGAAAGATATATAAATATTTACAAAGGCTACAAATATACATAATAAAAACTGTACAATAATATATAATGCATATTTACATAAACAGCGGCATTAACAAAGAAAAATACATTTACAGTAAATACAGGAGCAGAACAGAAAAGAACAAGAAGGAAAATTAAGTTATATGAGAAATATCATGACGGAAGGAAGGGAACGTTACGAAGATGTCTAGGTTCCTGTTGATAGATAATGTATTAAAGATTGCTGGAATACATACAGAAAGGGACCTTTGGGTGAGGGAATGCCGAAAGTAAGGAATATGGAATAGGGTCTTCATTCTGTTATTACGGGATGGGACGTGGAGGGGGAATAAGGAAAATAAATCTGCAGACCTACTTTGTACAGCAGCTTTAGGTCGGCTACTTTCCTCCGAGTAGAAAGTCTTCAGTTTCAGTTTCCCAAGCACTTGGATAGTGCTTAAGTTGCGACATCGAGGGACCCTGGCTCTGACGATAGCACAGAAAAAAGATTGTACACGGTCAAGGTGGCTGAGATTTGAAGAAGCAGAAATGGACCAGACTAGAGAGGCGTATTCAACAATAGGTAAGATACAGGAAACGTAGAATGCTCTGAGGGCATTTACATCTGTGATGTCAGAAAACCTGTAGAGTAAACCAATGAGTGACATAACACGTTCGGTAACCCTGTTTATGTGCGAGACAAACAACAATTTACTGTCAAACTGCACTCCTCTTTTTGATTATCAACAAGTGCAATCGGTTGGTTCAGTAGGTGATATTCTTGTAGAACAGGGGATTTATGAAGTGTGAACGAAATGGTGGAACACTTGGAGGGATGAGGTTTAAGACGCCATGTAGTACACCCGAGTGAATCAATCAATCAATCAATCAATCAATCAATCAATCAATCAATCAATCAATACTGATCTGCATTTAGGGCAGTCGCCCAGGTGGCAGATTCCCTATCTGTTGTTTTCCTAGCCTTTTCCTAAATGATTTCAAAGAAATTGGAAATTTATTGAACATCTCCCTTGGTAAGTTATTCCAATCCCTAACTCCCCTTCCTATAAATGAATATGTGCCCCAGTTTGTCCTCTTGAATCCCAACTTTATCTTCATATTGTGATCTTTCCTACTTTTATAAACGCCATTCAGCTTATTTTTATGCATTTTGCAATTGGATTGCATCTGTGGGAGAATCGATCTGCTTGAAGATTTTACAATCATCTGCAAAGAGAAGGATTTCACATGAATGGTGGGAAACAGTATCGATCAGGTCATCAATAAACAGGGCAAAAAGAACTGGACCTAGGACACCGCCCTACGGGACACCAGAGAGGGTGGTGGTGGGAGAAGATCTGCATCCATCAAGGACCACGCGCTGTAGTATTTCGCTCAGAAAGCTGTTAATTAGAGCTAGGAGCCTCTCAAGCACGTTAAACCGTTCAGAAAGTTTGTGTGCAAGAGGCGTGTGATCCACGGTATCGAAGGCTTTCGCGATGTCGATATAGCATACATCAAATTGAGAGCCCACGTGGATGGCAGACGTGGCATGATGGAGGAGGATAGCCAAGTTAGTTCCGCAGGAGCTTCCAGGAAGGAAACCATGTTGCTGGAGAGATATGTATGGAAATGTAAGTGAAAGCAAATGCTGGTGGATGATCCTTTCACAAATGATTGATAAAGCAGGTAATACAGAGACCGGGCGATAATTTGTGATATCCGACCTCTGTCCACCTTTAAGAACGGGTGTGATATACGTAAGTTTCCAGGAGCTCGGAAAGTAGCCGACGGAGAAGCACCGATTGAATATCACGCTAATAGGGTATGAAAGAGTTACTGCTGTATTCTTAAGAAAGATAGGACTAAGACCACCAGGACCAGTGGGTTTATTTTCTGACAGAAACGAAAGTAGGAAGTACACTTCAGATTTAGTGGTAGAAATATTACTGAGGCTATGGGAAGTAACAGGTTTGATTTTAGGAAAATCAGCATATTGCACACATATAACAAAATTAGAGGTCAAATATTCATTGAATAATTCAGGTTTATCTGCTCCACTGGCTACAGAATGGTCCCAGGTTACTACTTCCGGTATTCGTTTGTTGTCTCTTCTGTTGCTACTACTACTACTGCTACTGCTACTACCTATATTTTATTGCTATAACTTCAGGTTTTAAAAATAATGTATGAAGTGATACAATGGAAAATAATGTGGAAGTATGTCTTATCTATATACCGGTATATATAAAATAACATGTCCTGACTGACTGACTGACTGACTGACTGACTGACTGACTGACTGACTGACTGATTCATCATCGCGAGCCAAAACTACTGGACATAAAGAATTGAAATTTTGGGGATATATTTATATTAGGGTGTAGGTGCACACTAAGGGGGGATTTTTTGGATATCCCGTCGCTAAGGGGTGAAAAGGGGGTGAATTTTTAAAATGAGGATATCTATATCTCAAAAACTTAAAAGTTTACAGACGTAAAAAATGGTATTTGGAATCTTCTCTAAAAATAAAGAAACGCGTATTTTTTGGTTTCGGAAGATCCCATTAAGGGGGGGGGGGTGAAAAAATGGGGGAAATGGTTGAACACCTTTTACGAGGAGACTTAACTGAAGACTTAACTGAAGATTTTACAGTCATGAAAACAGGTATTTGGAATCTCCTTTGAAAATAAAGAAACACGTATTTTTATGTTTTTCGATAATCCGACGAATACGGGGTGAACAGGGGTGACAAACGGGGTGAACTAAAAAAACTATATCTGCAAATTATCTGAGACACGTAACATATTACATATTTGAAAACTGGTATTTGGAATTTCCTGTAAAAGTAAAGAAACATAAATATTTTTTCGGAAAATCCACTTCAGGGGAACTGAAAAAGGGGGTGATTTTTTAAAATGTAAAATTTGGTATTTGGGATCTCCTTCAAAAATAAGGAAACACGTATTCTTTTGTTTTCAGAAAAAGAACCTTAACGCCAGGAGGGGTGAAAAAATTGAAAAATTAGTTGAATTATTTGTATGAGAATATACTGTACCAAGAAAAGAACGTGGGTTTAGGGCATGAGAAGGATCTCAGGTAGTGGAAGTATTTTTTGGAGCCGATACAGAGCAGGATAGAATCGCAGGGCAAATAATATATGGTTATACTTTTTCCAAATAATTTATTAATAATGTTGAATGATTCACCACCCTGCAATATCAATATAGGACTCAGATTTTTCATTGAAATCAAAAGTTTAAACGTAAATCTTTTTGAATTCAGTTCGTGAAAATAAATAAATATCACTGATCCTATAGTCTTTCTAACTTTTGTGAAAACACGAAGTGTCAGTCCTTCACCTAAAGTCTTTCTAAGTATAAATTCATGAAATGAACACACACTTATAATTGAAATAAGGATTTAAATTTCTGTTGAAAGTTTCTTAGTTTGTTAGCCTTGAAATGTAGAACACTTGAAAATCCTAGAGTTCTTCTATGTAATATGAATATTAAATTTTGAAAATTAAATTTATCATTAAAGATGAACTTTTGAGAAATGATGAAAAACTACGAAATATCGTTCACACGCAGCACTGAGTAAACCACTGTTCAAGATTGATAAGATAAAGTCAGTCAGTTTGTGACTACTCACTTAATAAAGAAAATTTGGCTTACAAATGTTGATGTGGAGAATGGGAGTCTGGAACATTCCGCGGAGTGCGGACGAAGACTTGAACTCGATGTTCCACGAAGAAACCACGTTGACGTCCCTCGATGGGTACCATAGATGAGATGATGTTGGAGGTAGCTGGATCTTGTAGAATTTCACCAAGAGTTCCGCTGCTCGTGGAGGTGATTTTAGCACACAGAAAGTAGTAATTACAGATGCTATCATTCACTGTCAAACACAGTTCAGTTCGTATTTTAATTTTATGACGTTAAATAAATGATTACAATCCTTGCTGCATAAAACACTATTTAAAATCGTCACTGAGAATGTCCATAAATACACAGTTCAAATATTTGAAAAAGCAACGTGTAATAATTCTCATCACGGTCTCTGATCACAGTCCCTGTATCACTATCCTAGCAGATAACACTGATTTTCTGGTAGTGATAATATTATATAACCTTAGAAAAAGTTCTTAATATTTACCAAGTTTATCACTGGAGTATGTCGTGTCCTAATATGGCACGAACACTACGTAAATAAAGAGACACAGTTCAAGGATGTAATGTATTAGAAGAAATGAGTCCTAGAGTAGTTAGAGTTATTGAACACCACAGTTTCTCTTTATTGTAGAAGTTCAATATTATGTGAAATTAACTAAGTCCACACGTCATGTTCTAGTCTGTGAATACCAAATATTTGACTTCGTACTTCAATGATTTCACACGTGTTATATTTCGAAATGTCTGTGAATTATGTCGTAGTCGCGGCACGATAAACTAAGTACGGTGCGACGTCTTTTACAAGTGCGACGGCGATTGATTATCCCATAATTTCGTCTCCGCGAAACGCGACAGAAAGTACTGTCTTCGAGACTGCACTGACATACTGTACGAGGGTCAGTCTCCCCTCTGTCTCACTCACACACACATACTGCACTGCTCTGCACTGCGCTGCCAGACTGTACTGCTTGTCAGCCTTGACATAGTGGCCTATATATCTGCGTCGGGAGGGGTTGTGTTCTGAATCATGTGACCGAGAGCGCTCAATCTTCTAAAATTTTATATTGTTATAACTCAGAAACTACTAGACAGATTGCTTTGAAATTTACAAGATTTTACTTTTACGATGTCTGCTACAATCTAGCGTTGGTACTGTTCAAATCGGTTAAGGCGTTAAAAAGTTCACGAAAGAAAAATTCTTTCGAGAAATATCTCTAGGGGAGGCAAGTTTCAAGCGGTAGGTGACGTCACTTGACCTCGCCTGGTGGCTCGTGGAGTCTGGTACGTACTGGAATGTTCCTTCGCTCAGCTGTTCGCATGTCGGACAGAAATTGTATGCTGAAATAAAGTTTTTTTCAATTGATATGTGCCAGGACCTAGACCTTCCTGGTACATCTTCCCCCTGGTCTGACGAAAAGAAAATTCGCAGGATTTCCTTTTCCAGGCTTTACTCTTCCTGTGGTACATACTGCTTTAAATTGACTGAGTTATAAATACCCTCAAAAGTGCCATCCAATCTTACAATTTCATAGGCTCCGTTTCTCAAACAAGAAGCCTGTAAAAAGTCTACTTTCAGCATCCAATCTTATATGATAATATGAAGAAGTTCCGTCAAGGCAGCTAAAGAAATTCATGCCGTGGAATTTTCTGATGATATCCTTAAGTAATGGAGGACGGTCATATTCTAAGGTCGTTTAGGACCCTAGCATCGAGGCAAATCCTGATATTGCCGTTAGGGTTACGCACTATGGCCAGTGGATTCAAGTACTTGGTTACGCAAGGCGAAATTATCCCATCAACTGTCATTTTGTGAATTAAATCACGAACTTCTCGATATTTATCTGGAATGGGATATGGCTTTTTCTGGTAAGGGGACAAGTCATTTACATTAAGATGATACTCGTAGCCAGCTATCTCTCCAGGTTTGTCATCGAACACACATGCAAATGTTTGTACAACTTCATTTTTAGCCTCCTCCAATTTTAATCTAATTTCCGGGTCTTCAACCACACTGGCTATTGACATTACATAATCCGGACCTATCATGGAGTTCTCATTGAGTAGGGACTCTGCATCGTTCTCACTTTGGTCACCCCTTCTACTTTCTGCTTCGGCTGGCGCTACCTGGCTCGCAGCGGGCTCAATAATGTCACCACCGGCTTCTTCGAAACGGGCTCCATTCTCTTGAACTTCCAAGTCGCTTCGTCCTACCAGCTGTAGTCCTACGGAATTATTCTTTAATTTTACGATGTTTGCATCATAGTCAATGGTTCCTTTATATTTGATCATAAAATCTGATCCAAGTATTAAGTTGAAGTTAAGACGTGAAACTACCAAAAATATGTGTTCGAATGACTGGTTATTTATTTCAAATTCCAAAAATGTCTGGGATTTACACTTAATTACTTTATCAGGAACTATCCCTCCTACTTTAATCTGAGCTGCAGGTAATAATAAAATATTGTTCTGATTTTTTAGTGAGTCCACAAGCCTATCAGAAATTAAAGAAGCTTGCGCTCCAGAGTCGATGAGCGTAGTCACCTGTAAATTGCCTGTGCGTACTGTTATAACAGGTAATGAACGAGTAATTATTGGCCTTGGTGTTTGTGCGTCTTCGAACAGTAATTCAGAATCGTCAATGTGCCAGTAATTGATGACAGCAATACAATAATCTGACATCCCGTCCTCATCGTGTTTTGTAGTCAATCTCCCTACTGTGTGATCGGCGTTTCTTATAGCACCTGTTGATTCAGGATCAGGCGATCGTTGTTCTCTTGGTCCGAATTGACGTTAGTATTCCAGGGACGTGGCTCAAGGTTCATCAGGATTGCGGTTTCTTTCCCTGACGTACTCCTGTGTATCCCTCCATCTTCTTTCGAGTTCCTGTCGTCTGGACTCGCGATTTCCTTCAGGAGTGCTTTCACGCTGTCTCCATGAATTCTTTGGACGGTAAGGATGTCTGTCCTGATTGCTCTGACGTCTGAAATCTCGGAATCTTGTTGGGTTGGTAGGGCTAATTCTGCCAACTTCACGTGTCCTGGATTCCTCTCTCTCCGGCGGTTTTATCTCCGTGGAGTTCGTATTTATTTCTCGATTCCTGTTAGTTTTCGGATTAGATTGGATATTAGCCGTGTCTACCCTGCGCAAAGTAGCGTCGAAATGCTCCAATGTTTTAATGTTGGCAGCGACATGTTGGACATGAGGCGGATATTGAAGTGTCAAGATCTGAATGAGTACAATATCTGGCAAAGGTGGATCTAAAAATTATAACTTTTTCAATTGCGTTAAGCAATAATCGGAATATCGAGAAGTATTGACTGAAGTGTTGTATTTTCTAGAGTATAGTTGCACCTTGTCGAGGTGTTGCGTCTCAGCATCCCAAAAACGTTAAGAAGTGCCTGTTTAAAGTCGTCATAGTTTTTAAAGTTGCTCTTAAAAGCTATGAACCATGATAAGGCTCGTCCTTCTAGAAGCTTGGATACGACTCTAAGTTTTCTGTCGTCTTCTACCCTATTCTCTTGCAGGTAATCGTCGACATTTAACAAAAATTCTCGGGCAGTATACTCGTCACGTCCTGAAAATTTGACTGGCTTAACATCCGGTACTTTAATGAGGGTTGTTGTGCTATGTACTTCCCTCGATGAACCAGGAATTGTGACGTCAGTCGTACGATCTCTGAGTCTAATTTGATTAACCTCTTCGGATAAGTTCTCAATTTTGGAATTAATTGAGGCGTCTAAATATTTTATTTCGATTCTCAAGTCAGTTTTAATGGCTTGTATGTCTTTACAGAAAGCAGCTATCTGGGTATGAGTGCTGTCTAGCTGTCCTGTAATACGCTTGTCGAGTTCTCCTTGCGTGCTTTTAATTAATCCTATCTCGCTTCGTAATTTGCCCACGTCATTCTTTAATGCATCTCGAAGGTTTTCCTGAACCTGAGCTAGCTTTACTTGAGCTTGCGAGATGTTACCATGGGATTCTTGAAATTCAGTTCGTAAAACTTTGAGTTCGGTGGAAAATGCTTGAACAGAAGGAAGAACATTTCTAAGATCTTTGTCTAAAGACTTAACGACCTCTGTCTTCATTTCTTCATGATAGACTCTAAGTTTTCAACGAACTGGTCCCGCATGTTTTTCAATGTGGCTTCGACTTGTGCGCTACAGTCTGTAAGTTTCTTTTCGAGGCGAGTTCCAGCTTCACGGAACCGTTGCTTGATAAGGGCACTGGATTCAGTGAGCCTTTTATTAATGACTTTATCGGCCTCTGCAAACTTAGTGTCCAAGGTCCTGTCACTTTTAGAAGTTAAGTCTTCGACCTTGCTATTTGACTCAGTTAACTGCGGTTTCAGTTGAGTATTAGAATCACTTATTTCAGCCTGCAATTGTGACTGCAGTTGAGAATTAGAGTCAACTATCTGTGCTTGAAATTGATTATTAGACTCGATCATTTGAGCTTGTATTTGTGCTATCTGGCTGTTAGACCGATCGATCTTACCATTTTGATAGTTAATACTAAGCCTGAGAGCTTTGATTGCTGCAAGTAAATTATCCATGTTTCCAGAATATTCGACCAAGTCAAATACAACAATCTCTTCGTGTTCGTAGTAGTTGCAGTCGAACCCTGTACTTAAATTGAAATTTATTATGACTCAAATCGAACCCTGAGTGTTGCGGCAGTCTGTTATATCTGGTATCGTGGCTCCAATCGAGGCCTAATCATGTGCGGCGCTTTCTATTATTTTTGGCGTGGCTCCAAATGGAGCCCTGAACGTTGGCGCGCCAACTATTATATATTCTATCCTCTCTATACCAGTAAAAGTTCGTGGGTTTAGGGCATGAGAAGGATCTCAGGTAGTGGAAGTAGATTTTGGAGCCGATACAGAGCAGGATAGAATCGCAGGGCGAATAATAGATGGTTATACATTTCCAAACAATTTATTAATAATGTTGAATGATTCATCACCCTGCAATATCAATATAGGACTCAGATTTTTCATTGAAATCAAAAGTTTAAACGTAAATCTTTTTGAATTCAGTTCGTGAAAATAAATAAATATCACTGATCCTATAGTCTTTCTAACTTTTGTGAAAACACGAAGTGTCAGTCCTTCACCTAAAGTCTTTCTAAGTATAAATTCATGAAATGACCACACACTTATAATTGAAATAAGGATTTAAATTTCTGTTGAAAGTTTCTTAGTTTGTTAGCCTTGAAATGTAGAACACTTGAAAATCCTAGAGTTCTTCTATGTAATATGAATATTAAATTTTGAAAATTAAATTTATCATTAAAGATGAACTTTTGAGAAATGATGAAAAACTACGAAATATCGTTCACACGCAGCACTGAGTAAACCACTGTTCAAGATTGATAAGATAAAGTCAGTCAGTTTGTGACTACTCACTTAATAAAGAAAATTTGGCTTACAAATGTTGATGTGGAGAATGGGAGTCTGGAACATTCCGCGGAGTGCGGACGAAGACTTGAACTCGATGTTCCACGAAGAAACCACGTTGACGTCCCTCGATGGGTACCATAGATGAGATGATGTTGTAGGTAGCTGGATCTTGTAGAATTTCACCAAGAGTTCCGCTGCTCGTGGAGGTGATTTTAGCACACAGAAAGTAGTAATTACAGATACTATCATTCACTGTCAAACACAGTTCAGTTCGTATTTTAATTTTATGACGTTAAATAAATGATTACAATCCTTGCTGCATAAAACACTATTTAAAATCGTCACTGAGAACGTCCATAAATACACAGTTCAAATATTTGAAAAAGCAACGTGTAATAATTCTCATCACGGTCTCTGATCACAGTCTCTGTATCACTATCCTAGCAGATAACACTGATTTTCTGGTAGTGATAATATTATATAACCTTAGAAAAAGTTCTTAATATTCACCAAGTTTATCACTGGAGTATGTCGTGTCCTAATATGGCACGAACACTACGTAAATAAAGAGACACAGTTCAAGGATGTAATGTATTAGAAGAAATGAGTCCTAGAGTAGTTAGAGTTATTGAACACCACAGTTTCTCTTTATTGTAGAAGTTCAATATTATGTGAAATTAACTAAGTCCACACGTCATGTTTTAGTCTGTGAATACCAAATATTTGACTTCGTACTTCAATGATTACACACGTGTTATATTTCGAAATGTCTGTGAATTATGTCGTAGTCGCGGCACGATAAACTAAGTACGGTGCGACGTCTTTTACAAGTGCGACGGCGATTGATTATCCTATAATTTCGTCTCCGCGAAACGCGACAGAAAGTACTGTCTTCGAGACTGCACTGACATACTGTACGAGGGTCAGTCTCCCCTCTGTCTCACTCACACACACATACTGCACTGCTCTGCACTGCTCTGCACTGCTCTGCACTGCACTGCCAGACTGTACTGCTTGTCAGCCTTGACATAGTGGCCTATATATCTGCGTCGGGAGGGGTGATGTTCTGAATCATGTGACCGAGAGCGCTCAATCTTCTTAAATTTTATATTGTTATAACTCAGAAACTACTAGACAGATTGCTTTGAAATTTACAGAATTTTACTTTTACGATGTCTGCTACAATTTAGCGTTGGTACTGTTCAAATCGGTTAAGTCGTTAAAAAGTTCACGAAAGAAAAATTCTTTCGAGAAATATCTCTAGGGGAGGCAAGTTTCAAGCGGTAGGTGACGTCATTTGACCTCGCCTGGTCGCTCGTGGAGTCTGGTACGTACTGGAATGTTCCTTCGCTCAGCTGTTCGCATGTCGGACGGAAATTGTATGCTGAAATAAAGTTTTTTCAATTGATATGTGCCAGGACCTAGGCCTTCCTGGTACAATACATACATACCAAAAAATCTAAAGATGTTACAAACGTGAAAACTGGTATTTGGAATCTCCCTTAAAAATAAAGAAACACGCATTTGGTGTTGGTGGTGGTGGTGGTGGGGGTTCAATTTGGTAGTGCCCCCATTATTGCCTAGCTAAGCCCAGCCAGTGAGCGAGAGATCCCAAGGAGGACCGTTTGTTCATTGGCTATTGTTTTCTAGAGGCATTTAAGGGAAAGAAGGGTTTATGACCAAGCCAGAAAATAAATTTTAAAACAACACTCTGACATTTATTAACACAAGCAGATCACAAATAAAAATATTCTTGCTGATATTACTTTCTTTTACATTGAACTTTCATAACATCCATTTCTTCCTCAGTCTTTGAGAAGCGCGTATTTCTTAATGGAGAGCCTTACTGGTCTGTAACGAAAATCAAAGAAAAATTAGGCCTACCGCCTTTTAAAAGTCAAAATATTCGACTGAAAGAAATAAAAAACTTAACAAAGATGTTCACAAAATAAACTCGATAACTGTCTTGCTGATATTTTACAATAAAGTAGTTAAAGGCTTCATGACCTTAAAGTAGCCTCAACACGTGGTTTAAATTGGATTCTACTAAGTTTTATCATTTTAAGTATTTACCATTTGTCAATAACACCAGTATAAGCTTTAATAGAAAATCGAAATTAATTTCAAAAACTTCAAAATTAATGAATTCTTCTTCTTCTTATTATTATCAATCGCTCTCCTTATTTAATTAACACGTCCTTCACATCACACGATCGTGTTCCTAATTAATTTCTCACTGCATCATTCACTTAGCAATTGTCATTAACATTCCAAATAATTATTTTTCAATTAATTATTGTGATTCATTATCACCAAAATTCAAAGTAATTATGCAGCTAGTGAACATCTACTTCTGATCTTTGAATGGCATTTATGTTTCAAATTAATTTTAAAATATTTCAAAATTCAAATATAAATGTGTTAGAAAACTTGGTTATCCACGTGTGGGCTAGTTAATTAATAGTTTACTTTACAAATCGATTGCTTTCGTGAAAATAACGAGATGATTTTTCCTTTTAAATCACGTTCATCAACAAAAATAAATCCTTTCCTAGTCTTCCTCGACTTAAACTTACCAAATTTTCCCTTAGGGGCACGAAAATTACTTCTTAAGGTAGCACACAACGGTGAATGTAATCTGCGTCGTCACAAACGCGCGACCAGATCAAGTTAAATAGAATAAACATGATACAAGAAAAATACACATCTTTACACACACACACTCATTCATACTGGGAAACACGTATTTTATATACATCATTTACATCTAATCCTGTTCCTGCAATTTTACTTTTGACTTTTAAGAATGGTCGGGTCACGTCATATCCAGTAGGAGATAATTTGTGTACAGAAATTATTTTTAGCATTAATAGTGACTAGTGATTGAAGTTAGGGATATCACTTGGATAAGAATATGCTTCTCATACAGATGGAAATATCTAACTTTGAAATTATAATCGAAGATTTCAATAAAATCCGTAATCACTAACAGCACATGGGTGATAAGTTGAAACTATCGCGTCCGTGAGCCTCAATCGCATTATTATTATTCCCTGTCCGTGAAATACACACGCAATACGTGCTCCAATAATTATAATTTATCTTGCGCTCCCAATAACACAAGAACACGTCAATCATTATAAATAACTCAATTACATAACAAATATCCCGCAGGATTGGTCATATTCCAGACACTTCATAAACAGAGCACATTCAATCTCACATATAAGGAATCTACTGTAAAGTTATGGCTCACAAGCGTTTAATTCTCTTTTACCCGATCTTTAGTCATTTTTATTATTAATCAAGTGATTATTACATCTACTGATCCTCGTGAAATGTCATAAAATCAGATGACTCGATCCTAAGGAATGCAAGTGATGTTGAAAAGACACTAGGTTCGACCCTATCTCACAAAATGTACACGTAAATTCAAGTCCGATAAACTTCAACATTACACAAAAGTAGATTTATCGCGTGGTCAGTGATTTTTAAATATTTAGCTCATAAGCACGGGAAATCATCCAAAGACAAACTACATGTCTCCTCTAACAGGTTCAAAATTTCATTCACACATGTGACTCGTCTACCATGACACCTTAAGAATTGGAAAAATGAAATGCTTCTAACTACAACAAAACTAATAGCTCTACGATTTAAAGAAGAAAGACCTCTAGTTTTACAAAAGATGAGACAGTAATTGAATTAAGTGGTACTCAAGTTTAGATGAGGTTCGATCCCAGGCAGCAGTCAATCATTCCAGCATTTCCCCGGTCAGTTTCCTTCCCATGACCAGAGACGCCTCACATTTTAGAGATCCATGGAGACTTGGTCGTCGATATTCCTCGATGAAGTTGAGTTGCAAATGATTGTAGAATTATCCATGTTGGTGTACTGCAGCTTTCAAGACGACTTCTATTAAGTTCCGGACGTAAGCTGTGAGATGGCAAGAATAAATATGGGCACAAACACACGCAGAATTTTTATTATTCTTCTAGATAGTCACACTTAACTTGGATTTTAAGGTGATTTTTACTCCGTAGGAGTTGGCTAATTAGTTCACTAAATTGTTGGCAGAACGGGCGTCTGCTTGCGCTGAAAATTACTCCTCCACGTGGTCGTAGCAAGTACCGAATCTTCAGAATGCAGCGTAGAATAGAACATTCAAAGCAGAGTAGAACAGAGTAGAACAGTCAGAGAGTGATTTGCTCGGAACGAGGCTTTTTATATTCTCGGCTTGGGAGGCGTGTATTCCAACGAGAACTGTAATTGGTCATCAGGTCTCCTTTAATTGGCTCAGACTATTCTGGAACCAAGCTGTCTGTCGTTCGCGCGTGTCAGGCAATGCATGGACACGTCACGTGATTTGCTTTGACCTTGGTCGAAGCTCGATCAATACGTCGCCCATCTGAATGACGAAAAAAACTTGTTTTCAGCTCGCCACACTACTTCCCAAATGACAAGTTACAGTTCCAGGCAGAAAATAAAATTTTTAATATCCGCTTGTTGGAATATACTAAATATCGCCGAATTTGACGGGGACAGTAGGGGGGATGAAAACGGAGATGAATTCCTTTTACGAGGATACATATAACCAAAAAAAATGACGATGTTACAGATATGGGAATCGGTATTTGGAATCTCCTTTAAAAATAAATAAACATGTACTTATTTTTTCGATTTGGTACAAGACTGTTTCTCACATGTACAGTTCTATGTCACATGGTCGTCTTAGTCGCAAAAGTGAACATGGTTTACAAAGAATTTCTGGGGTAAATGAAACTCAATTTTTGAGTGAGTTTTTATACTTTAGGAATTTTTAGATAATGTCTTAGTACAATGCCGAGTAACGATTACTTTGATCAAATTACGAAATTCATGCGAGCGAAGCCGCGCGTAATTGCTAGTGTTTGTATATAACAGAAGATAAATCCTGTACATGCACTTGCAATACAAATTATAGCAAATAATATTAGTGTAATGATAAAAATAATAGTCAATAAAGCATTTCAAAATATAGATGTGATTTCGTCTATGGTCTTTATTTAAATGATCTGTTACACCTGGTGATGAAATAAAACAAGCGCTGTTCATTATTTTGACTGATATTCCATCCTTAAACCCGAGAGGACTAAGTTCTGCTGGTTGTAAACCATCCTGAAGTTCAAATGTAAGACGTAAGACGATGCCACGTCCGCCTCGGTGGTGTAGTGGTTAGTGTGATAGCTGCCACCCCCGGAGGCCCGGGTTCGATTCCCGGCTCTGCCACGAAATTTGAAAAGTGGTACGAGGGCTAGAACGGGGTCCACTCAACCTCGGGAGGTCAACTGAGTAGATGTGGGTTCGATTCCCACCTCAGCCAATCTGGAAGTGGTTTTCTGTGGTATCCCACTTCTCCTTCAGGCAAATGCCGGGATGGTACCTAACTTAAGGCCACGGCCGCTTCCTTCCAACTTCCTTGTCTATCCCTTCCAACCGTCCCAGCCCCACCAAGGCCCATCCTCCGAAGTTGTATCCCCGACCCAATGTCTCACGCTCCAGGACACTGCCCTTGAGGCGGTAGAGGTGGGATCTCTCACTGAGTCCGAGGGAAAAACGAACCCTGGAGGGTAAACAGATTAAGAAAGAAGAAGAGAAGATGATACCACAGCATAGAGACGTGATGATACACCATATTTCCATTAAAATTACCGTTTTTTTAAAAAACTTTGGTTACTCCCTTATTCCTGGGAGGTCTTCAATTATTGTTTTTCAAAAATTTGAAGTTGCAAAGGAAGTCCTTTTTAGTCTTAAAGAATTCATATTTTGTTTGAGGAGCCTGACATATGAAAGAGGATGTAACCGGGGAGTTAGTGCCTCGACTCACATTCTATACATTCTACATATAAGACAGGTAATTTCTTGAATCTGCCTGCAAGTTTCATTCGACTTCTTCGCGCAAGGCGAACGCATCGAGTGCTCTTCTTCATTTCACCCCACTGAAGGGGGAAATTACACCTTCCGTTGGCTTTAATTTAACAAAACTCATTTTTAATAGCTCACGAACTACAAACTCTTTAGCAAAATTTCACATGCTTAACATACATTCATTATCATTCATGAAGTAATGTTCAACGCCCAGTGATTTTCCGTACAGGATCATCAAAGTTCCACATTAATTACTTGAATCTAAGTAATGTTTGGACTATAAATATTCTAATTCACTGAATATTCCCTCCCATAGTTCTTTTGCTAAAATGAATCAAAGACTTAAGAACAGATTCTAAACCTTCTTAATTCAATGACTTACAATTGACCGCCTCCGTAGCGTAACGGTTAGTATTATAGCTGCCGTCCTCGAGGGCCCGGGTTCGATTCCTGGTACTGCCAGAGATTTAATAACGGCAGGAGGGCTGTTACGAGGTTAAAATGGTACATGCAGCTCACCTCCATTGAGGGTGTGCCTGAAAAGAGCTACATTACCTCGGGGTGAAAGCATGAGTTTACTTAAAATTATTATTTCCCTTAAAAATCACACCGTTGAAAGCGATTACTTCTTTACATGGACTTGCATTCAACTTTTCCTTCGTGATCATTTTACGGGTGGGTGCCCTTCCTGACGTCAACCCTATGTGGGGTTGAGGGGTGGGGGTGGGATCTATTCACTATTGCGTATTTCTGTAGTGTTTTATAGTTTTCTTTAGGTCGCACCAACACAGACAGATCTTATGGCGACGATGGGATACGAAAGGGCTAGGGCTGGCTTTAATTAAGGCATTTACCTGAAGTGAACGTATGAAACCATGATAAAGCCATGTTTTGGGCTACTGACATTTAGAACACGACCCACTATCTCCCGAATGCAAGCTCAAAGATACGCAACCCAACTCGCTCTATGAATTCTAGTGTGATGTGTTGTATGTAAATGAAGACATGTACTAAGACGAACACCAACACCCAGCTCCCGAGCAAGAGGTATCAACCAGACAAAGTTAAAATTCCCGAACTCGGGGCCCTCTGAACCAAAGGCCACTACGCTGACTATACAGTCAAGGAGATGAAATACATTGCAATCAACAACATTGGATTTAAATTTTATACTTCTACCTTAAACTGAATTCTTAGTTTACGATGCACTTCTATCCGTTGATGATCCCAAGGTGGTGGTGGTGAATATTATTTTAAAAGGAAGTATAACTGGGCAACCATTCTCTATTAATACTAATCAGAGGGATAAATGGAAGGATCCAACAATTCGAAAAATGAAGGTATCGGCGAAAGAAAGACAAGGGTCACGAAGGAAGGAAAAATGAAAGACTCCCTATGTCTCGAATGTTCTAATACCGTTGGGGTTGGAAAGAAACAAGAGTTGACCAATAGAGGTCGGATAGGAGCTTGGCACAAATAAGTGGAAGCAATGCCTGGACTCAGCTAAGAGCCCCGTGGTCACCAACCCATCTTCCCAAGTTAAGAGCTCCTGGGGCCCCTTTCAGTCACCTCTTACGACAGGCAGGGGGATACCGTGGATGTATTCTAGCGCCGCTATCCACCTGGCAAGGTGATCTGTGAACCTAAGGGAATACAATTCGTATTCTAATCCCGAGTGTAGCCATGACTCTATACCCTTCGTCCTATAAATAGAGTCACCACGATTGCTCAACCCGTTATCACATGTTCCTGAGATACCATCTTCCCCATCATCCACGAAAATTTGGAAAATTCTCTCCTCTTCCTCACGATTTTAAAGCCATTCGCTTACTGGCATTTATTATTATTACTTTCTTTTTTTTTTTTTACAATTAGCTTTACGTCGCACCGACATAGAGAGCTCTTATGGCAAGGATGGGATAGGAAAGGCCTAGGATTGGAAAGGAAGCGACCGTGGCTTAGCCCCAGCATTTGCCTGGTGTGGAAATGGGAAACCACGGAAAAACATATTCAGGGTTGCCGACAGTGGGGTTCAAAACCACTATCTCCCGGAGGCAAGTTCACAACTGCGTGGCTCTAACCGCACGACCAAACTCGCATAACAACGCTGTTGTGCGAACTAATCGACTATCGAAAACAAATTCGAGATTACCAACTCTCTGTCCGACTCGTTGGCTGAATGGTCAGCGTACTGGCCTTCGGTTCAGAGGGTCCCGGGTTCGATTCCCGGCCGGGTCGGGGATTTTAACCTTAATTGGTTAATTCCAATGGCTCGGAGGCTGGGTGTGTATGGCGTATTCAACATTTGAAATCATCCTAGGTAGGGCCCTCATCTTCACAGACATGCAGGTTGCCTAATAGGCCGTCTACTAGATAAAGACCTGCACCAGGCCTCTCCGGAGTCCATACGCCACAAATAAATAACCATCTCTCTCAACAGAATGCGCTGGTAACCATACGGACAGCTGCGCTACTCTAACCGCACGGCGCACGCGCATAACAGCGCTGTTGCGTGAACTATTCGACTATCGAAAAAATAATCTACTATCGTAGATTTTCGAGATAACTTTACAATCTCTTCTACCAAAAAGCGCAACTATCGGTAGTCGATGCGCGCGCATTACCCTCTCTACTGCTCTCCGATCTGCGCATCCCACCCACCTGCTCAACGATGCAATAAATAGAGATGCTCAAGACAGAAAACACTTAGTCGCATCGAGAGAGATGACCATGCTCTAGCATCTTAGCCGGAGCGATATTTTTGGTAGAGGAATCATCGCCAAGACGGTGGACCCCTAGGGAGAGAGAGAGAGAGAGCATCTCTCAATCATCCACCTCCTATTTTTGGTAAGGGGGCTGGGAAGAGAGGACTACCTTTCTACCCCCCCCCCCCCCCGAAATCAACAAAGCAAAACATTCTGTTCCCTAACCTCCGTGGTTAGCATTGCACTCTTGCACGCCTCAGCACGCGGTCGTGTTCACAGCTGCCAATCAAAAAAGCACGTGGTGTGAGGTTAGGACCTGTCAAGATGACAGCTGTGAGGTTAGGGCGTTCTCTTATTCAAATTTCGCGTCTCACATCTGTTAAAACAAAAAGCACGTGGTGTGAGGTTAAGTCCCGTCAAGGTGACAGCTGTGAGGTTAGGGTCGTTCTCTTATTCAAATTGCGCGCCTCACACTTGTCAAACAAGTGCACGTGGTCTTATTTGTAAACAATAGCACGTGGTCGTGACGTCATGGGGTCAATGACCTCGTGGGAAAATGCTGATTCAGCTCCCATTGTGTTAGAACATAATTTGGTCTACTACTCCTGCTAAAGGCCAGAGACAAAGTTGCCCAAAGTTATGGTATGGATCACGTCAGCGGAAAGCTATTCCAAGAATGGTCTGAACCTAAGAAGATCGTTAAATTTATGGGGCCTGAGATGTTCAAACTATAAGACGTCGCCACCCATATTTGGTCCAAGGCTCATGTGTCGTTGTTGAAACCGTACCATTCAAGGAGCCCGTAATATTTAATTAGTCTATTTTTTCCTGAATTGTTATACCATTTTGATTCAATTGACTGAAATTAGAATAACCCTGTAGTAGAGAACAATACGCCCAGACTTTTCCTGTTACAGGTGTGGAAACACTTTTCCTTTCCTTCAAAGAAAAGTTAAGACAGGAGGGGACATTATATGAGTCCAATTCCAAATTGGCAAAATGACAATGGGAAAGGGAAAAAGAAAATCAGAGTAAGACCGATTTCGACTGGAATACCCTTCCGGCTGTAATTAGAGACATACATAGTAGAAATGTATTTAAAGCATATGTTATAAATGGTATATAGACTTAAGAAATTAGTATTTAATGTTTTTTTAATAGTGACTCTAAGAAATTTACCTTTTGTTTATAACTATTATTTAAATTTAATTTTATAATTAATTATATGTAATTAGAAATCTTAATACTCTGTAGTTTGTACAATGTAGTACATATGAGATGGTTTGGCATAACAGCAGGCTTCATAGCCTGAGCCACGCCATATAAAACAAGTCAATAATAAATAAGTCTATGTACCATGTAAAACCTACAGATTACTGACGAATACCGAGGCAAGAGAAGCAAGGTTTATTTTTATTTCATAATGCAATTTGTTTGAGGCACGTGGAGACTTACAGCATAAGTATACGATTCCGCTCTCGTGTAACGACTGTCAGTGGCAGTTTCTCACAGTTCAAAAAGCTGAAAAACCCACCCGTGAGTGGGATTGCAAAATACAATGTTTCCAGGAGTTGTAAATAATGTAGTCTCCTCATTCGGAAGGTAAAAACGAACTCATGATCCCCTCATGATAACATTTCTGCAGGTAGAGGGCGGTTACGAATATAAAGTAAAGTACAAATTATTATTATTATTATTATTATTATTATTATTATTATTATTATTATCATTATTATTATCGAATACGCCAAGGATCCTATTCCCATACCGTGTTAAGGCCCTTCCTGTTTTATTTACGGCGAGTGCTGAGCTGACACATCGACCTTTCGCTGGAGACTTGGATTTTCCGTGGAGTTTAAATTCCAAGCGAGCGGCGTAAACACTGTACACAGAAACGCCGGTCAGCTGCGCGGTCTTTTTCACGTCTTCCACAGTCCACAGCGGATTCTAATCACGCAGGCTACTGTAAACGTTTAAAACAATTTAGTTTTGATTTCCTACTTAATTTTTCTCCACTTGTGTTAGCTTTAAAGTATTTCACAGGGGACTCAAGCGTCACAGCATCACATACACCTTGCTCACAGCTGGCAGCCATTTTGAATACTGAACATTCTGTTCAGCCAGTATTGCCAACAGTTTTCTTGGATCCATCTTCAACGTCGCACATATTATGGGAACTTATCAGCAGTGGAATGAACTCGAACAAAGCTTACTAAGTACACAGTGCAATAAGATATCAAAATCATTATGAAATTATTATTATTTTGCTACATACACCAATGAGAACAATAACTATTTATAGCAATCTACGTATGAAACATAGAGTTGGTAACGAGCCCGAATAACATACAACCTGTGATATATTTTTCATATTTATACAAGGCAAAAATGTTTAATTCGTCAAGTCAGTTCACCAGAATATCTAACCAAACTGAAGAAAGCTCCTGACTTCAGGAACAAGTAACAAACCTAGGGAACTATTTGGCCCTGCGGAAGCCTTTTCACCGACCCGAAGCCTGACTAACATCAAAGGGACCGCTAAGGTCTTGAGTTGACTCTCGGTATAGTTTGTTTTCTGAGAGATTCCTGTTTAGAGTATTATTCATTTTTATTTTGCTGCAGACTTATTTCACTGTCCTTCCTTTCTCTTCACGTCTGCTTGTTATGTAATCGTTCCTATATAGAGCGAAAGGTAGTACCGATCCGACTATACGTGTGTGTGTGATGAGTTTGTTTGTGGTTTTTGATTGGAGACCTTTCGTTTCTCTATGACTTCGACATTTGGCTCTAGCTTATGCTCTACATTATGGTTTAACGCCGATTTGTACTTCATGGTCACCTTGGTGTGCGATATGAATACGTGTCATGCGGCGTGTAAGTTATTTACGTTATGTGTTTTGACTGGGTGAGCCAGGCCTCTTTTCAGTGACCCAAGTATCCGGTCTGTGCTCTCAGATCAAGCTCATGAGCCGTTGACTGATACATGTCATGCTGTTACGATTCTTATCGTAACGTGTCCTATTATTATTATTATTATTATTATTATTATTATTATTATTATTATTATTATTATTATTATTATTTTTATTTTTTTATTTTTTTACACTCTGCTTCGCATGTTTGGTCTCTGAGTGTATGTGGTTGTGGAATGGTTATCGGACTTTTGTCACTTTTCAGTGTCTTATGGATGTTTGCTATGTCATTATTCTTATTTTATCGTGTTATTGTTTCCGGCTTTCTCAGCCGATTAATATGTTTCTTTCAGGATTTTGCTCTCATTTTACTTACTTTATTGACTCAAGTTTATTTGTTTCTGTAACTATGGCAACACCTTTCCTCCCTCCTTGTGTTCCATATTTGCTTATTTTTCTGCCACTCTTGGTTCACTGGCGTCTTTGATTTCTGGGGATGCAGTCTGTATGGAGATTGTTGGGGGCCATGTTTCTTTTTGACAAAAAGCCTTGACTTTGTCTGGGGAGCCGTGATTATTTTATTATGTGAAAGCTTTATTTTCACCTCATGATTGCAAACGGTCCTTAAGAAAGAAATACTTTGGATCGCGTTTTAATTGCCACTGTCTGGTAATAAATACAAATAATTGTATAACAGTTCATGATACCTCTGTTGAGACGGTGTAAGATTCTATAAGTTTCAGACTGATAAGTCAAGCGATTTGATTGTGATTGGAGTATCTTTACAAATCATGTATGTGAGTATTTGACTCACTGTATTCTCCATTTTTTTAATGTCTATATTCAAACCTTTTCTCTCCAATTTTATGTTAATAAACTCAATTCGTTGAAATTGACCTCTGCTCTACGTTATTGTCTCTCTGCTTTGGGGACATGCCTTTTACAATTTGTTCTCTGGTCTAAGAGGCCCGGATTTAGCTCCTGGCAGTTTTTAGCCAGTTACGATCGATCCAGAATAAGTAGGTAGTCTAGAGGGAACTACAAGATGTGGGAATCGCACACGAAGGTATTCAGCGGTAGAATCCTTTGAAGAAGCTCAATCGCATGACGATTTCTAAGAAAAACCGAAAATACGTACGTACAGGAGAGGCGTGGACTGGGGGAGAGAGTCCATAATCAAATTTCAGCCTCCCCCCTCCGCTGGGGGGGGGGAGTTTGTTGTTCATTACCGGTACCGGTGCATTAGAATGCTCCTTACCCGGTCAAATTAGAGATAGAAAATTTAATTTTAATGTTATAGTAGTGAAAATAGAAAATATTATTGCGGCATTTAGTGTTTAAAAATTAACGTTGAGGAAGTTGTAATTTAAGGTATTGAAAAGGTGAGATAGAGAAAGAAGTGAAAATTTATTTTAGCTCTGTGGCTTAGTGATTTTGATACTATTTACGTAGCGTTTTATGGATTGTCGAATTTAATTGAGTGCGGCCGAGTGACTGACACAATTTTATAGATATTTTGGCCGGTGGTATGTGGTAGACCTGTCAGGTCACCCATCCAGGTACTGACCGCGCCCGTAATTGCTTTAATTAAAGCAGGGTCCATACCACCGATTTTTTGCAATTTACTCTAGTGTAAATTATGTGCGGGTGTTATAGTAAGATACAGCATGATGCATTGGCAGTAAGGGGTGTTTTGTGCCTCCGATGGGTGGTCATGCCCAGCGTTGGTTGTCTGTGTAGTTGGATTTCAGAGCAGGCGGCTGATATTGGAGCAGAGGAAAAACGTTTGTAGTAGTGTTATTTTGAGTATTCGTGTTAGTGGTTTATTTAAGGTGTTGTATGTTGATGTTATTAGTTATGTAGTATGTCTTTTAGAATGAGTATATATTTAGGTCGGCGTTTACATTTTATCATTTGGGCCAAGGCCATAGTTGCCTAGTTGTTTAATGAGTGGGTTGTTATGGTTTTGTGTTTGAGAGTAGAATTTGTTTGTGAGTTTTTCAGTATAGTCTAGTAGGTAAGGTACCTTGGTTCGATCATGTATTTCAGTAGTACGTGTTGTTTGGTATTTAACTGCAAGACGTAGGATCCAGTTTTGTATTGCCTGGAGTTTCTGGAAATCTGTTTTAGTAATGATTCCAATTGCTGGTATGGCGTATGTTAATATTGGTCTGATGAAATGAAATGGCGTATGGCTTTTAGTGCCGGGATATCCCAGGACGGGTTCGGCTCCCGTAGACGACCTGCGCGTCGTGATGAGGATGAAATGATGGTGAAGACAACACATACACCCAGCCCCCGTGCCACTGGAATTAACCAATTAAGGTTAAAATCCCCGACCCGGCCGGGAATCGAACCCGGGACCCTCTAAACCGAAGGCCAGTACGCTGACCGTTCAGCCAACGAGTCGGACGTTGGTCTGTTGAATGTAGTGTACTGTATATGATTTGTATGTTTTTCTGTGATAAAGTACTGTTTCTGTGAATGAGTGGATATAATGTAAGTGTGATACCTTTGGCATTGTGTAGTACATTCTGAAAGTGTGATTTGAGTGTGAGTCGGGCATCGAGTGTGATCCCTAAGTACTTATGTGTTGGTGTCCATTGTATATGTTGGTTATGTAGTGTTAATGGCTGTGTGGGTCTTATGAAACGACTGGTAAAGAGTATGGCTTTGGTTTTGTTTGTGTTGACTGCAATTTTCCATTTGGTGAGCCAGGTTTCCAGTAGTGTTAGGTGTTGTTGTATGTGTTGCGTTGCTAGTTCTGGGTTACGGCTTTTGGCAAGAATTGCTGTGTCGTCGGCGAATATGGCAGTAATGGTGTTGTTAGTGAGAGGGATATCATTGATATAAACTAGAAATAAAATCGGACCCAGTATACTACCCTGGGCTACGCCCGCGTGTATGTCCACTAGATCGGATTTTACTCCGATAACTGAAACATAAAAATGACGATTGGTTAAGTACTGATTTATGATTTTGATATAATTTGGATGGATTTTAAGTTTAATTAATGTGTATATTAGGCTGGGATGATGGACTCTGTCGAAGGCCTGTTTGTAATCTAGAAATATAGCTGTAGTGCTTTGGTTATGTTGGAAGCCGTGTGTAATGTATTCAGTTACTCTAAGAAGTTGATGTGTGGTAGAGTGTCCTTGCCGGAAGCCGTGTTGTTCGTGAATTAGTTTATTGTTAATTATATTTACAATCCTGAGATACAGCAATCTCTCAAAAACTTTTGAGATCATGCTGAGTAGACTAATGGGTCTGTAGTTTTCAGGGAGAGTGGGATTTTTGCCAGGTTTAGGGACACATATGATTTTAGCTACTTTCCACTGCTGTGGAAAGTATTCTAGTTTAAGCATACTGTTGGATATGATTGTCAATAGATTAATCATTTCTGGATTTAAATGTTTAAGTAGGACATTGGGGATTAAGTCGTCTCCTGGTGTTTTATTGTTAGAGAGTTTAAGTATATTTTTAGTTTATTGAGTATTAAATAGAGTAATTGGTGAGTGAGTGGGTGTTCTTAAGAAGTTTTGTGTTATAATATTAATTTAGCGGTCGTGTTGGTGATTTATTAAATGATCATTAGGTTTAAACTGTTCTTTTAGGGTAGAGGTTAGTGTTTGTGCTTTATCCTTGTTTGAGGTGGCTGTGTTGCCAATAGGTTTGTTTAGTGGGGCTATATCTCTTTCTGTATTAGTGAAGATTTTAGCTAATCGCCAAAGGTTAATGGGGTTGTCATTTTTAGTATTTATTTTAGATAATTTTGTGTTCCATTGTTCGTTCCGGTACTTTATGATTTCTCTTTTACTTTTTGCGTGGAGACGATTATATTCTCGTTTACCTTGTAGGGATTTGGTGTATTGATATTTTGATCTGGCTTTATTTTTATCTTGTATAATTTTAATGATGTGGTCTGGGAGTGTATATGGCTTGGGTGGTTTGTATTGTGTGCTGGCTCTGGCTGCTGTAAGAATTATATTAGTGAAGGTGGTGATGGCTGTGTCTATCTGTTGGGTGGTCGTAGGTTCTGGGAAGGTATTGACTTCATAGAGTGCATCTAGTTGATAATTGTACTCTTCCCAGTCTATCAAGGTAGTGTTAATAAATTTTTGATTGTATCTGTGTTGAATATGGCCGCCAAGCTGCAATAGTACTGGTCTGTGATCGGATCTGAGGGCTGGCATGGTGTGTGGTATGTTTTGTAGTAATGCTATGTCGTTTGTGTCTGCATGTAGCGTGTTGTTATGAGTATAGTAAAATGTGGGTTCCAGGGGGGCAGTGACGAAGTAGTGTTGGTTGAGATTATGGTTGCGCAGTATATTTCCATTAGTGTTAATTGTTTTACTGTTCCAGTCCGTGTGTTTTGAGTTTAGGTCGTCGGCGATGAGTACTTGTGGGTATGAGAGTAGTAAATCAAGGTCTTGTGTAGGGAGTCGTTTCTTGGGTGGAAGGTAGGCTAAAATGATTGTTGTAGTGGTGATATTATTGTCGTCAATTTGTATGGCTGTGGCTTCAATGTTTTTCAGGGCTGGAAGATAGATATGGTGATGTGAAATTGTACGTTTAATTGCAATAAGTGTTCCTCCTCCATGCTCATCACGGTCTGTTCTGTAAATATTATATTTAGGGAGGCTGAACTTTTTCCGGGGATTTAGTTTCGTCTCTTGGAGGAGTATTATGTCAATGTCATTGTCTGTGATGTATTGTTTGAGTTCTGTGCAAGGCGATGTCGTTAATGCCATTAGTGTTCCATGTTGTTATGCTCAATTTGTTCTTAGCCGTGTTTCACTGTGGGTGGCAATGGCTATGTCTGAGAAGTGCTTGTTAAGGCTGTTAAGTGTGTTAATAAAGAGATTAGTTATTGCGGCTAGTGTTTGTTGTAAATTACAGAGTGCCATTTGCAATATTTGTGGTAGAGATGGGTTTAGAGGCGCTTTAATGAATGGTAATGTGTGTGTGTTGGTTGAGGGTGTAGTGGAGTTTTTGAGATGTGGTGCTGGAGTGAATGGGTTGGTGGGTGGATGCGCTGGTGTAGGGGTTGTTGTTTGTTGGTTGGTGTTATTTACTATGTCATTTAATGTTTGTGTGTGTCGCTTGGGTTTAGGGGTAGAGGGGGGGGGCTAGTAGATTGTTGTTGCTGTTGTACTGGAGATTTGCTGCGTCTTGCGGAGTGTGATTGGGCTGTTGATGGGAATTGTTCTTGGTTGGTAATGTCAAGGTGATCCGTGTCGTTGTCTGGTTCAGCTAGGTCTGAAAATCTGTTGGTGATTGAGACATTAGGTAGCCTACTATTTTTTGTATATTGTTGTGCTGACCTTGTTGGGCAGAGTTGGATTGCTTAGTGGTAGTTGTTGCCTGAGTGTTATGAAGTTTTTTGGAGAGTTGTTTAAGATATACAGGGCATTTCCTGTAGGAAGCAACATGCTTGTCATTGCAGTTGGCACATTTAAGATCTTCTGGGAATTTTGCTTTGCAGTTAAATGACTTATGGGGTCCTGCGCATTTAACGCATTTTGGATTCATAGAGCAATATTTGTGTGAATGGTGGAAAGCTTGGCAGTTGGAACATTGTATGATGCGGTCCTGTGTGTTTTGGTGTTGCTTTGAATCTTCAATGGTTACGGGCATGTTACACAGTTTTTTGATGTCTCGGATGCCTTGATTATATGGAAAGTCTTCATAGGTAACTGTGAACAGGGGTAGCTTCTTGCGACGTGGTATAGTATTAGCTCCATTATCTGTTGAGGTTTGATCAATTTTTGTGATCTGATGAACAAATAAGGGTCTATATGATCGTTCTCTGATTTCTTCGAGGATTTCATCAGGGGTGATGTCTATCGGCAGTCCCTTAATTACAAAGTGCTTATGAGTGGATTTAGTGAGGGGATGTGTGAAGTAGTTGATTTTGTCTTCTGTTAGTTTAGATGTTAGTGCGTTATGGTCTGAGACAGTACTTGTACTATTCCTCCTTCGTTAGTTGGCTGTATAGTGTAGTTAGAGCTTTTGATGGTTTCTTGGATGTAAACTCGAAGGTTTTTCCAGGTTTTATCTGTTCTGATATTTACAGATGGTGGGAGTTTTTGTGTGTTACCTTGATCCGATGTTTTGGTCATGATGAAACTTAGTGTTTAATAGGCGTATTAGTTACTGAAATCAGCAGCGGCAGTTCAATTAAGGACTCTTAAGTCATGTACTGAGTGCTGTGTCGGGCCAGGTAAAGTTTTTAAAGTGGTTACATCTCGACAAGACCCGAGACAGCAGCTCGCATGAGTGGAATATTTGTTATTATTATTAGTTAATAGCCGCGAACGAGGTGGATCTGCTTCTGTTGGCTTGTAGTTAATAGCCGCGAACGAGGTGGATCTGCTTCTGTTGGCTTGTAGTTAATAGCCGCGAACGAGGTGGATCTGCTTCTGTTGGCTTGTAGTTAATAGCCGCGAACGAGGTGGATCTGCTTCTGTTGGCCTGTAGTTAATAGCCGCGAACGAGGTGGATCTGCTTCTGTTGGCCTGTAGTTAATAGCCGCGAACGAGGTAGATCTGCTTCTGTTGGCTTGTAGTTAATAGCCGCGAACGAGGTAGATCTGCTTCTGTTGCCTTGTAGTTAATAGCCGCGAACGAGGTGGATCTGCTTCTGTTGGCTTGTAGTTAATAGCCGCGAACGAGGTAGATCTGCTTCTGTTGGCCTGTAGTTAATAGCCGCGAACGAGGTAGATCTGCTTCTGTTGGCTTGTAGTTAATAGCCGCGAACGAGGTGGATCTGCTTCTGTTGGCTTGTAGTTAATAGCCGCGAACGAGGTAGATCTGCTTCTGTTGGCCTGTAGTTAATAGCCGCGAACGAGGTGGATCTGCTTCTGTTGGCCTGTAGTTAATAGCCGCGAACGAGGTGGATCTGCTTCTGTTGGCCTGTAGTTAATAGCCGCGAACGAGGTAGATCTGCTTCTGTTGGCTTGTAGTTAATAGCCGCGAACGAGGTGGATCTGCTTCTGTTGGCTTGTAGTTAATAGCCGCGAACGAGGTAGGTCTGCTTCTGTTGGCCTGTAGTTAATAGCCGCGAACGAGGTAGATCTGCTTCTGTTGGCCTGTAGTTAATAGCCGCGAATGAGGTAGATCTGCTTCTGTTGGCTTGTAGTTAATAGCCGCGAACGAGGTAGATCTGCTTCTGTTGGCCTGTAGTTAATAGCCGCGAACGAGGTAGATCTGCTTCTGTTGGCTTGTAGTTAATAGCCGCGAACGAGGTGGATCTGCTTCTGTTGGCCTGTAGTTAATAGCCGCGAACGAGGTAGATCTGCTTCTGTTGGCCTGTAGTGCTATCGTTGGCGATGGCAGATTTAATTTCAGCAGACATATGCTGTCGAGCGGGCGGCAGCGCACAGGGGCAACCAAGTTACCACGCTAGAGAGATAGAAGACGGCGACCACTCAGGATCTAAGGCTACCTCCCCCAACACCACAGGCAAGGTTGTGATCTTTGATCTATAACCAATAATATCGTTATGAGGTGCAGAGCACAACCGTCATCAACGTAGGCTCGAAAATGCTTCCAAAGCAGCAGCGAGTTAGGGACACGTGTGTCTCCTTCCTTCCACATGCAGTGAATGTGTGTTCTTGGGGGAGAGGGAACAACACCGAATAAGTATGTGGGAATGTTGGGTAAGAGTTAAATATACGGATGAAGACTATTACAGTTGAAATGATGAGGTCCTTAGTTGGCAAATCGAGATGATGATGATGATAATAATAATAATAATAATGGAAATCTTCAGCCTGTTTCCAGTCATTCGACCGGTTCAGGAATGTAATGAATGAAGCCACCATCTAGCGGCGAGGATAGGAATTGTACCTGCTGCCGAAGCCTGTCGTATTCCTCTGGGGCAATGATTAATGACTGACAGATGAAATGAAATGATAGTGGAGAGTGTTGCTGGAATGAAAGAGGACAGGGAAAACCGGAGTACCCGGAGAAAAACATATCTCGCCTCCGCTTTGTCCAGCACAAATCTCACATGGAGTAACCTGGATTTGAAGCACAGAACCCAGCAGTGAGAGACTGGAGCGCTGCCGCCTAAGCCAAGAAAGCTCTAATAATAATAATAATAATAATAATAATAATAATAATAATAATAATAATAATAATAATAATAATAATAATAATAATAATAATTCATACGTACAGTACTTGAAGGAATCCTAAATCTTCAGGTATT
This sequence comes from Anabrus simplex, assembly GCF_040414725.1. NCBI lineage: Eukaryota > Metazoa > Arthropoda > Insecta > Orthoptera > Tettigoniidae > Anabrus > Anabrus simplex. Next base: position 326,061,751 of record NC_090268.1, read on the forward strand.
ATGTATTACAGTACATTTTAAGCACATCCCGTTCGTTTCGCACCTCTATCTCCGTGGGGAAACACCAACTCCATGGCTAAATGGTTAGCGTGCTGGCCTTTGGTCACAGGGGTCCTGGGTTCGATTCCCGGCAGGGTCGGGAATTTTAGCCATAATTGGTTAATTTCGCTGGCACGGGGGCTGGGTGTATGTGTCGTCTTCATCATCATTTCATTCTCATCACGACGCGCAGGTCACCTACGGGAGTCAAAACAAAAACCTGCATCTGGCGAGCCGAACTTATCCCCCGACACTCCCGGCACTAAAAGCCATACGCCATTTCATTTCATCAGGTATACCAATTTATCAAGCATAATCCTCAGGATTTTAGATTGTTTTTTTCGTTCAACATTGAGGTCGAGTCAACATAGTTGTTCTATTTACCCACTACATACAAGTTTTCTTTGTCCGAACTCGAAACTTACATTGTCCGCTATTGTAAAATCATATTAGAGATGTACAAAGATGCAACTGTACCTACTGCTCGGAGGAATCAGGAACAGCTTTGCCAAGGTCTCTCAGTAAATCACCAGAGAACGCAGTTCTAAGTGAACCTTCACAGCGATCTCTGACATTTGGCCTTGGTCAATAAAGAGTTATACAAGTCTAAATTACTGCAGTCCCCACGATGGTGCTACAATTGGCACCAAGCTCATGCGCATAGAATCCACATGCACAGCAGCAAAGAAGTCATTACATTTATGTACTGTCCATAAACTATGCCACAATATAGAGACTATATCTAGATGTAGGTATCATTATGTGGTTTATCTATTATCACCAAAAGTGAAATCTTACAAGGTACTCTTTAAATCTCTACTACGCATGTATTTCTCCAAAGCTATTACCAAGTATTCCAGCATACGGCAGGACAATTAACGTCAGTCAAGAGAACGCTACCATGTCCCCACAAAACAAAATAACTGTCCTCCCTCCCCCCCCCCCTCATCCTTCACAGAGAAGTAGGTTAATAAACCACAAATAGAAACACCTAAAGCTGAATTCAGTCCAACCCTTAGCACCGCAGACGCTGATCAGGTAAGTACAGGAAACTTCCTCAAAATTTCGAAATGCTAACAGAGGACTTCTATTCATAATTCATACAGCTTGTTGATAATATTACCAAATCACAATCATTTACAATATTGTATAGCCTATACGCATAGTTAAATATATAATCTGAGGATGTTCTTGTAGAACGAAACATGTCATTCTAAACTTGGGGACAAAAAATGACGGTGTCAGTTCCTGGAAGCCAGCAATCTATCACACCTGCACCCTCCTGAGTTAACGAGTTTTAAGTGATTCTTGTTTGGTATGGAGAGGTTGCCAAACCACTTTCTTTCATATTTTATTCAGTTTTTACCCTTTGTTCGTGTCGAGTGCAGGAGACGATTTGGCAACTCCGTCTACAGTAGACGTAGTAAACCCTGTAAGCCGCTAATAGACACTGGGCTGCCGCTGGTGAGAAGTGGTATGAGATGAGGTCGTCATGTATTGTCCCATTGTATTTGCCAATTTTTTTACAGGTATATTACAGTGTTGCGTTATATTTCGTGTTCAGACAGAATGAAAAGAGTAACCAATCCAGGAAAGTCGTTGATTCCCATCTAGAGATATGTTACGTCATCACTGAATAATCTTGCGGCAAAGGTCTTATTCAGAAGAGGACTTGTCTTCTTAGAGTCTCTTATGTCATCTCCCAATAACAGCTCAATAACAGCAACAGGTTCTTTTGCGCTTGTGTTGGAACAAGGTGGCCTAGTAGTTTGCAGTATGGTAACGATTGGCATCAACAACGAATCCAGGTTTTACGATCTTCCTCAGGACTAATTCTCTGTGCCTGCGTCTAATTGCATGCTATTTCGAACGTTCCTTTGGATGCGTTCCACAATTTTTCCTTTGTCCACTTCTTTTAAAAATAACCATAATATATTATATTGAGTCTTCTAGTTTTTATAAGTGGTCGAGATGAGGCACACAAATAGGAAAGCCTTTGTATTCTGTTACAAAGTAATAAATGACATGCGTATGCTCTCTCGGCGTCTAGGGCGATTGTAAATTATTCAGGGGGAGTATTAGGCTACGACACATTTGCGTGATTTCACGCTGGGTTACTGCGTGAAATCTCGCGTCAAAAATGCACAGCGCAAACTTACAGCGTCTCTCATATAAACTCAGACCGAACACACGGTGTTTATACTCTGCACTACGGCAGCTACCTCAGCTGAACTTACCTTGTGCGCGGCCACCCTGCTTTAAGCGTGCACATGATCTTAAATGAAATGTTACCTTATGAAAGATACTGGAATTGTCGTCCTTCCTGGGTTATACAAGCATTGCATCTGGTAATCAAATTCTAGATGATGCGAGTGAGTTCTGCTACTGTAAAGTTTCTAATTTCATTCGTAATGTTTTCTTTCAGTTCCTCCAATGTGTGAGGATTTGTTCGTTACAGTTTTTTTTGTTTTTTTTTCAGTTTACCTCACAAGTGAAAATCACACATGGTTAGATCTGGAGAACGAGGGGGAAATAGATGTAAGAAGGGAATCTTCTGCTGTATGTGCAGGTGCTGAATCTTGTTGAAACCACCCACACGATTTTTCTTCTTCCGTTAAATACCTGGGATGTCACATCAATGATGACTGGGACCTTACTCACGAGATCCGATGCAGAATTGAGCAGGCCAGAACTTTTTTTCAGAGACTGAGAAAACTTTTGACAAGCCGTGACCTTTCCATTTCACTACGGACACGACTACTCCGGTGCTACGTTTTCAGCATTCTGTTATACGGCGTTGAGGCATGGACACTAACTGAGACCATGTGCAAGAGATTGCAAGCATTTGAAATGTGGACGTACCGAAGGATACTGAAGATACCTTGGACAGCTAAAATGACCAATATAGACGTTTTGCACCGTATGAACAAAGAACCAGAAATTCTCACTACCATCAAGAGAAAGAAACTAGAATACTTTGGTCATATGATGCGGAACTCTAAATACCACCTTGTGCAAGTAATACTCCAAGGGAAAATTAATGGAAAACGTGGTCCGGGGAGAAGTAGGACATCATGGCTCGGCAACTTGAGCCAGTGGTTTGGGGTGACAAAGCTTACTCTGTTCAGAACAGCTATGAACAAACAACAGATCATGCTACTGATCGCCAATGTTCTGCGAGGACATGGCACATGATGAACGGCGTCAAAATGTCATCTTGGTACCTCTCTTCATTTACTGTCGTCTTGAAAAAAGAGGCCCAATTATTCACCTTGCACTAACAGCACAGCACACCAAACTTTATCATAATGAGGGACTTCATATACACCATTAGGATTTTCTGCACACCAATAGCGAGAGTTATGACTATTCACACGACCATTAAGATGAAATCAGAACTTTTGCATACGAAAATACGGTGTTGCAGTGATAACTGTCTCACCATGTTAACAGCTGAGATTCAGACTGGCGACTCATGCTTACCAGGTCGAAAACGTGCAGGCTGCTTGCACGGTCAAGAACTATGCGCGCGCCTCCCATACTGCCGCTGCCGCAGTGCAGAATACAAACACCGTGCGTTCGGTCTGGGTTTATATGGGAGACCCTGTAGACGAGACTGGCCACATACAGCAGGATTTCCCACCGCGGGGCAAGAGACAAGACGCGCCTTCAATGTCGCCCGCTCAAGGTCCGTTTTGTTTGCGTGTTTTCCAATCCAGTGCCTGGTCACGCTTGTAGGAAGAAGACGCTGCGGTATTGTGCTCTTGTTTGAATATTGCGCGTGGTCCTTCTGCGTTTGTTTTGTACTTTCACTTTGCAGAATGTGAATTAGACTGCGAATTAAACATTTTGGAGGCACAAAAGTACCTGTGCCTTTATTATACAAAGGATCAAGACTTCAAAAAGAGACATGAACATAGATGCGTGGTTATCGGTAACGGGCGCTGTGTTGGGGGAGACGTTGGATTTCTTTTGCAGACAGCACTTTTCAACAAATAGAAAAGCATTTCAAATGAGGTCACGCATATTCCGTAATGCTTAAAAAAAATTCTCTTGGTTGTCTTTTAGTTTATTGTATACGAGCACGAATTGTCCACTCGATGACCTGTCATTTATTATAGGACGAATCCAATACTTTACAATATACAATACACTAATAAAATCACGTCGTGGAAACACGCAAGTCAAGTGTTGCCACGCGCCTTGTCGTCCGGCTGCGTAAAAAAAAACACGCAGAAATCCAGCGTGAAATCACGCAAGAATGGCCGTAGTCTTAGTGGTGCTTCATGCCAGCGGGAGATGGATGCAGTTATCAGATTTTTGCCAGCAACAGGAGTGAATCGGAAAGACATTCATAGGTGGTTAGTGACTATTGATGACCAGGAAGTTTAAGACTAGAAGAGAAAGAAAGAAAGAAAGTAAGTAAGAAAGATGGGGGCGGGGGCAAATTCTGAGACGGACGAACGGGATTAAAAATCAGTGATCTATAGCAAAACAAAGGAGACCAACATTGTCAAAAATTGAACGAGGAAGGATCAAAGAATCATAGTGAAAAGATTCAAATGGCCAATGTTTGAAAGTTTGTTAAGATGGAAATCTTTCTTTTCAACGTCGTGTTTGCTAAAATAACCTTAAAGTTTCTCACAAAACATAAAATACACCTGGAAAAGGGAAAATTGTATTAATAACAGAAGTACATGTTTCTTTCTACCATAACATAATCAAATTCAATCAAATCATTTTTGTAGCATAGCAGCTCGAAGGAGCGGACGTACAAATGCCGGGTACACTAAGATAGATTCAGAAAATATTTTCTAATTTATTAAGGTATTGAACACAGAATTTTATTCATATTTTGCACTTGTTCATAATATTTTCCATTCATAATCATTGACAAGTTTATGCAATGAAATAACCATATATATTTTTTCCACGATATACTGTAAAAGTGATTTGTAGAATCTGTGTGTGTTCTTGTAGAAATAAACACATTATTCTGCTAGTAATAAAATGTTCTTTCAGGTATGATATACAGTAGTGTTTTCATAAATCGTAAAGGACGTGGTCGATTTACTGGGAAGGACATGCTTTCGATTTCCCTTATGGAAGTCGACATATTTAGAAACAAGACACCGACTGCTAGTTAGTTACAGGACCTTGGAGTTCAATCAACCTACACTACTCCCTAACGGAGAATCACTTCGTTGCCCTTCACAACATTTGAAAATTACGCTATTTAGAGTTATCTGTTATGTTCCTCACAGGCAAGAATCCAGAAAACATGCCAGCCGGATATCTTGAAGTACCGGTATTATATTTTTACATTAAATTATTCTCTAACCCAATAATGTTTTTCAATGAGAAATTTATGTGCGATATGAAAATTTAAAATTTCACTATTGAAATATATGCGATGTCTGTTGAGCAATTCAAGCTATAGGTGACCAATACAGTATACTCGATGTTCTATATATACCAGATCTGTATAAAGAGTGCTCATTGAATCAGAACCTTTCGTAGGACTGGACGAGCCCGCTCACGGAAAGAAGGGAAAGGCAGCATGTCCCAGAATGTGTCGCTGGAGGGGTGACGTATTGTACCGTACCCAGGGGTAAATACCCTCTAGCACGATGTCTCCATTCCTTCTAAACAACCGACTAAATCAGGGTTGGGCAGAGAGTGGGTTGGTCGTCAATTGGGTCAGGCTAAAAGTCGAAGTTCTACACTTAAATATAAGTAAATGACAGGAAAATGGAGGTATAACTCGAATGAGAGACAATAATATGGGGTAGGATGAGTTTATTCATAAGTATCCCCGAATCATACTACTCGAAAATCAAATAAATCAAATAATAAAATATCATTACAAAAATCTCAAAATAAAAGAAATAACTGAGCATTAACAACGTTAATTGTTCAAAGAAACAAAAGTGAAATAAAGTATCAAGCACAACATTGAATACTTGTATACTTTCAGAAATAATCTTCTTCTGATTGTCCATAGTTCATGATAAATGGTAACATATGTACACATACACTGATGCGTAGTTATTTCGAATGGAGTCACCCTTGAAATCATCACAACGATACGGGTTACGAATTTAATTTAGATTGAGAGCCGTCACAAAATTAAACTTAAAAGGAAACGTTACAATATAAAGAAAAGTTACGATGAAAAGAAAACTAAGACGCAGTGGGACATGATATGAATTATGAAAAATACTAGTGGCAATTCCCTACGCATATTTACAATGAACATAATAAGCAAAATATCACATCTATTTACATCGGATAAAGAGAAAAAGCCTTACATACTACACAGATTCTACGTGAATCGCGGTTCACCACAAAAGATCTAGTGAGAACTAGACTGACCATCAATATAACTCAGCACTCGGGCTGTTCCCCATTAAACAACGAGACAACATATTCAAACAACATGAAACATCATAAAACATCATCCTGTAAGGGAAAAATATAATTATCCAATCAATATTCATGTAGAAAGCAATGGGCAACATTGCCTCCTTCTGCTGCATTTGCGCACTCAACAGCGCAATCATCCGTCTTGTATTTCCGGGTGGGTTGTGAGCTGAAAGGAAATGTTGAACTCAACAGTGTACTAACGTTTGGATTCTGTCTCCCAAGATTGTAACACGGAAATACCATCTCATTCGCGCCGTCTATAAAAAACACGGCCAATATATCAGCTTGCAATGAGATACCATCTTTCGTCGGCTATACGGAAACTCACGTATAATCGTATTCCTTCCTAGCATGCGTTTACAATTTAATACACATCAGACTCATTGGTCTGGAATCAATTCCGTCAATTCTGATAATTAACTTACTCTCAGAAGACAATAGCATGTACATATCCACTGCACATTATTCTCTCACATATCAGGCATGCAATCGGCCTGCATAATCACTTTATAACTCCGCATGCATTATATCTTCTCATATCTCTCACAAATGACATCAGCCTGTTACGTTATGAGACCCGGTTCGTTTCCTGTGTAAATCATTGGGCAAAAACAGATTCCAACCTAAATTCGGAGATCCTATTCTTTCAACGATGTTATGCAGCTCTTTACGTACAGCTTCTGAAATACCATGCGTCATGCAATTAACTATTACTGTCCCTCTAACTGACCAAAATAAAATAACGTAGCAAGTATTTAACTTTGAACTTGGATGAACTTGTCAATCTAATCCTACTAGCACTAATATACAAGGAAAAATCGGAATGATCTAAACTAAATTATCATGCATAAATGAACAACAAAATAATCCTAACAAATCCCTCATTATCCCAACTATCTAGTCATAAATAAAAATATAGAGAACATGCATTACTCTCTTATCCGTATATACACCAATATCAAAGTGAAATAAACACATGCCGTCAGGCTTACTTTGCGTTAAATAAAATCCCTACTCTAAACTGCACTAGTATTTTAACATAACCCATATAACATTCCATAATTAACACATGCGTCTTATCTTAACTTGGACGACTCTCTGGATACATGGCAGCAGCTCACAACTCTGCCTTATTGGGTTACTACTCCATGTCGATCACTGCTTCAACACGTAGAAATACACTTCCTTCTTCCATAGGCGAAGCCATCTTCTTGCTGAAAATTATTTAACGCTGCAACACAGAAGGCTTTGGATGAATATCTCTTCACCGCTCAGTTCTGCACGTGCCGAACAACCCTTGCTTGGCTACACACTCAGCCAACACACTGAAATAAAATAAATATACTACAAATTTTACACTAAAGGGTTTATGAACACAGTTATTGAGAGCGGCACGCGGTACGGATCGAGAGTTCCTCGCGAAACGCGACTGACATGAAAATATGAGACAATGGCACGTCTCTGCTGCACTTTATACACTGCGGCTAATTATCACCGTCTATATTATTGGTAGTGAACTTTGCTATAATATATTCTGCAATTAACTCTGCATCAGTTACTTTGTCCAACTGCACGACTGAAACACTGTTTAAAACCATATACTGCTACTGATACAACACGTCAGTATCCGCGATCAGATTTACACTTCTGCACTCTCCAAACTACCCGATCAGAGTCGCACTTCTACTCCCTCCAAACTACCAGATCAGAGTGATGCTCTCCAGAGCTTGGGGTGCTCATGACGCTTAGGTAACGCCGTTTCAATTATGGGATTCCCGCTTGTCTAGACAAACCACCAATCAGAATGTTTGTCATTTATAATGACACAATATTAATTATAACACATTAATAAAACACAGTTCAAATAATATCAAATTTCTTCCTATAATTTTTATATCGAATTCCTGATTATATTTCACTTATAGACCTGTGGAAATCCGACAAATGACAGAATTTAACTTAAGCAACTCTACACGTTGGTCAACCTGGGATTATGACTTCCCGCGATGTAGACTCCATGTTTGCCATATCCTCACATTCTCATTGGTTGAATATTTAGCTTGGTCAGCACTTTGTACACGTGCCGATCTGTGCCAACGCTTGGTAACGCTAAGCTATTCTCACGGTCACCAGGAAGTGTTGGGCAATATCCAGCGACTTGATGGCTCCATCGACTTCCTGTCTCAGCTATCTTGGGATTCATTACTTTAACATATCCGACTAACATTTATATGAATAAAATTTATATATTGTGCCAAATAATAATCTGAATATCTCATATGGGCCGGCAGGATACGCCTCAGTATACAGACCTGCATGGATGCGGATATCCGCGAAGTTAGTCTTGGCGGATATAAACTCTATGGCACTGCGGATAAATTTGCTGATAATTTCTAAATAATGAAGTTCATTGATTTTCACTCAGGCGTACTCTTGATTTTGCTTGTGGTTAGGTGACCCTTGACTTTATTATAGGATAATGGTGATATATAAAGAGCCTTGAAACCATAAAGCCGTAAATATGACCTAAGCCCAATTGGCTCCTGCCCGCAATCAGTGGAAGGAAGGAACAAATGCCAATACGTCAGTAGTTGTCCCAAGAGAATATCCTTCATAAAACTGTGACTATAGCTGTTCTGGCGCCAGGTATCAGCCCTATTGCTTTATGTTAACAGATCTATCCGTTTCAATACCTTGGATGTAATATTATTTAAATACTTACAATATCCACGGATAATTCGCGGATGCGGATAACCATTCGCGGATGCGGATGAAGGAAGTGCTGATGCGGATAATATTTTGTTTATCCGCGTAGGGCTCTAGTGACGTAAACCGGTGCGTCAGTTTCAGTTACCGGTACTCAACGTTTCAATTGTTAATTTTAATGTATGAATACTTTGTGGTGTGGGGTTATGGTTGAGGTTATGTAAACCTTTCAACAAAATGAGGAGTATCAGATCATTATTTATGCCATAATTACTACCTACCTGAAAATAAAAAGCCGGGGACATTGCTAGGTGGTTCATCTGACCGGAAGCATCTGGGGGCGTGAAATCCGGGGTGTGGGAAGGGAACGGCAAATTAAGCGATCTCCCAAATGTTGTTGTGAAGGAGGACAAATGACTCGATCGTGGTGTGAGATGTAGTTACATATTGCTGCATCAATTTTCGTGGCAGGTTTCTGGCGACATTCAGTACCGTACTCTTTGATGTGCAGAGGTGTTCGTAATTTCAATACAGTACCATCCTGTTTGTTCAATCAATCAATCAATCAATCAATCAATCAATCAATCAATCAATCAATCAATCAATCAATCAATCAATCAATCAATCAATCAATCAATCAATCAATCAATCAATCAATCAATCAATCAATCAATCAATCAATCAATCAATCAATCAATCAATCAATCAATCAATCAATCAATCAATCAATCAATCAATCAATCAATCAATCAATCAATCAATCAATCAATCAATCAATCAATCAATCAATCAATCAATCAATCAATCAATCAATCAATCAATCAATCAATCAATCAATCAATCAATCAATCAATCACTACTGATCTGCGTTTAGGGCAGTCGCCCAGGTGGCAGATTCCCTACTGTTGTTTTCCTAGCCTTTTCTTAAATGATCCCTATATATCCCCTCAGCAGCATGGTTTCCTTCCTGGAAGCTCCTGCGTAACTAACTTGGCTATCCTCCTCCATCATGCCACGTCTGCCATCCACGCGGGCTCTCAACTTGATGTATGCTATATCGACATCGCGAAGGCCTTTGATACCGTGGATCACACCCTTCTTGTGCACAAACTTTCTGAACGGTTTAACGTGCATGGGAGACTCCTAGCTCTAATTAATAGCTTTCTGAGCGAAAGACTACAGCGCGTTGTTCTTGATGGATGCAGTTCTTCTCTCACCACCACCCTCTCTGGTGTCCCGCAGGGTAGTGTCCTTGGTCCACTTCTTTTTGCCCTGTTTATTGATGACCTTATCGATACTGTTTCCCACCATTCATGTGAAATACTGCTCTTTGCTGATGATTGTAAAATCTTCAAGCAGATCGATTCTCCTACAGATACGATCCAATTGCAAAATGCACTTGATTCACTATCAGGTTGGTGTACTACATGGCGTCTTAAACCTCATCCCTCCAAGTGTTCCACCATTTCGTTCACACTTCGTAAATCCCCCGTTCTACAACAATATCACCTACTGAACCAACCGATTGCTCTTGTTGACAATCAAAAAGACTTAGGAGTGCATTTTGACAGTAAATTGTTGTTTGTCTCGCACATAAACAGGGTTACCTCACGTGCTATGTCACTCCTTGGTTTACTGTATAGGTTTTCTGACATCACAGATGTGAATGCCCTCCGAGCATTCTACGTTTCCTGTATCTTACCTATTGTTGAATACGCCTCTCCAGTCTGGTCCATTTCTGCTTCTTCTAACCTCTGCCACCTTGACCGTGTACAATCATTTTTCTGTGCTATCGTCAGAGCCAGGGTCCCTGCATGTCGCAATCTAAGCACTATCCAAGTGCTTGGGAAACTGAACCTCAAGACTCTTTCTGCTCGGAGGAAAGTAGCCGACCTAAAGTTGCTATACAAAGCAGTTAATGGTCTGTTTAGGTCTCCAGATTTAGCTTCCTTATTTCCCCTCCACGTCCCATCCCGTAATACCAGAATGAAGACCCTATTCCATACTCCTTACTCCCGGCTTTCTCTCACCCAAAGGTCCCTTTCGGTACGTATTCCAGCAATGTTTAATACATTATCTATCAACAACAACCTAGATCTCTTCGTAACGTTTCCTTCCTTCTGTCATGATATTTATCATATAACTTAATTTTCCTTCTTGTTCTTTCCCGTTCTGCTCCTGTATTTACTGTAAATGTATTTTTCTTTGTTAATAACGTTGTTTATGTAAATATGTATTATATATGATTGTGCAGTTTTTATTGTGTATATTTGTGTCCTTTGTAAGTATTTATATATCTTTCATTTTAGATTCATATCTGTTGTACATAGCTCAGATCGTTGTAATTCGGCGTTATGCTGTTGCTGATCCTGAATAAATAAATAAATAAATAAATAAAGAAAATGGAAATTTATTGAACATCTCCCTTAGTAAGTTATTCCAATCCCTAACTCCCCTCCCTATAAACGAATATTTGCCCCAATTTGTCCTCTTGAATTCCAACTTTATCTTCATATTGTGATCTTTCCTACTTTTAAAGACACCATCCAAATTTATTCGTCTACTGATATCCTCCCACGCCATCTCTCCACTGATAGCTTGGAACATACCACTTAGTCGAGCAGCTCGTCTCTTTACTCCCAAGTCTTCCCAGCTCAAACATTGCAACATTTTTGTAACGCTACACTTTTGTCGGAAATCGCCCAGAACAAATCGAGCTAGTTTTCTTTGGATTTTTTCCAGTTTCTGAATCAAGTAATCCTGGTAAGGGTCCCATACACTGGAACCATACTCTAGGTGGGGTCTCACCAGAGAAAAATAAGCTCTCTCCTTTACATCCTTACTACAACCCCTAAATACTCTCATAACCATGTGCAGAGATCTGTACCCTTTATTTACAATCATATTTATGTGATCACCCCAATGAAGATCTTTCCTTATATTAATACCTAGGTATTTACAATGATCCCCAAAGGGAACTTTCACCCCATCAACGCAGTAATTAAAACTGAGAGGGCTTTTCCTATTTGTGAAACTCACAACCTGACTTTTATCCCCGTTTATCATCATACCATTGCCTACTGTCCATCTCACAACATTATCGAGGTCATTTTGCAGTTGTTCACAACTTTCTATCTTATTTATTACTCTGTACAGAATAACATCATTTGCGAAAAGCCTTATCTCTGATTCCACTTCTTTACACATATCATTGATATATATAAGAAAACGTAAAGGTCCAATAATACTGCCTTGAGGAATTCCCCTCTTAATTTTTACAGGGACAGATAAAGCTTCACCTACTCTAATTCTCTGAGTTCTATTTTTTAGAAACAGAGCCACCCATTCAGTCAATTTTTTGTCAAGTCCAATTGCACTCATTTTTGCCAGTAGTTTCCCATGATCTACCCTATCAAATGCCTTAGACAGGTCAATCGCGATACAGTCCAATTGACCTCCTGAATCCAGGATATCTGCTATACCTGGCTGGAATCCTACAAGTTGGGCTTCAGTGGAATAACCTTTCCTAAACCCAAACTGCCTTCTATCAAACCATTATTAATTTTGCAAACCTGTCTTATATAATCAGAAAGAATGCTTTCCCAAAGCTTACATACAATGCATGTCAAACTGACTGACTGGACTTTACATACAGGGGCTACTATAGCAACTCTTTTGCCACATACTGTATTATGCCTTCCATGTCCTTACCTAATTGGATATGTTGTCTGTGTTCTACATGTGAATATCATTTTCAGTAAAGAATAGTAATGCTAAGGTGTAAAATTGTATATAATATGTAATATGCCGGGGGCGTAGTAAATGTGGCACGGGCCCGCCTGCAGAAATAAGCATTTGGGCCCCTTAAAATAAAATGCAAAACCTATGAATAACTAATATAAATAAATTACAGCTGGTAGCAGTAATGCAACCCATCAAGTTTTATAAACAAAGGAATATTGTTCATTGTTGTAACAATATCACAAATAATGTTTAGTAGGTTTTAGTTGACTGCCTCCGTGTGGGACTGAACGTGTTAACACAGGATTCCAGCAAATAAAGCAGATACCTTGGATTCAGGAGGCCAAATGGACTATATCGTGATTGACCTGTCTAAAGCATTTGATAGAGTGGAACATGGGAGACTACTGGAAAAAATGAGTGCAATTGGTCTTGACAAAAGAGTGACTGAATGGGTTGCTATATTTCTAGAAAACAGATCTCAGAGAATTACTGAGTAGGTGAAGCTTTATCTGACCCTGTAATAATTAAGAGGGGAATTCTTCAAGGCAGTATTATTGGACCTTTATGTTTTCTTACATAAATGATATGAGTAAAAAGAGGAATCAGAGATAAGGCTTTCTGTGCATGATGTCATTCTGTATAGAGTAATAAATAAGTTACAAGATTGTGAGCATTTGCAAAATGATCTCGATAATGTTGTGAGATGGACAGTAGGCAATGGTATGATGATAAACGGGGTTAATATCAGGTTGTGAGTTTCACAAATAGGAAAATTCCTCTCAGTTTTAATTACTGCAATGATGGGGGTGAAAACTGCTTTTGGGGATCATTACAAGTAACCTAGGTGTTCATTTCATTGGGGTAATCACATAAATGGGAATGTAAATAAAGAGTAGGCTACAGATCTCTGCACATGGTTATGAGGGTGTTTAGGAGTTGTAGTAAGGATGTAAAGGAGAGTGCATATAAGTCTCTGGTAAGACCCCAAATAGAGTATGGTTCCAGATCACCAGGATTACTTGATTCAAGAACTGTAATAAATCCAAAGAAATGCAGCTTGATTTGGGCTGGAAGATTTCCAACAAAAGAGTAGCGTTACAAAAACGTTGACAAGTTTGGGGTAAAGAAGACTTGGGAGAAAGAAGACGAGCTGCTCGACTAAGCGGTATGTTCCGAGCTGTCAGTGGAGGGATGGCGTGGAATGACATTAGTAGACGAATAAGTTTGAGTTGTGTCTTTAAAAGTAGGAAAGATCACAATATGAAGATAAAGTTGGAATTCAAGAGGACAAATTGGGGCAAATATTCATTTATAGGAAGGGGTGTTAGGGATTGGAATAATTTACCAAGGAAGGTGTTCAATAAATTTCCAATTTCTTTGCAATCACTTAAGAAAAGGCTAGGAAAACAACAGATAGGGAATCTGCCACCTGGGCGACTGCCCTAAATGCAGATCAGTAATGGCTGATTGATGATTGAACCATGGCTGCGGAGCCAAGCTCCATTCAAGAGACGAATGGGTTCGAACCCCATCCCTGCCGTCGATTGCCATGTGAATAGTTTTCTGTGGTTTTCCATTTTCACTTACAGGCAAATGCCGAGGCAGTTCCTATTCACAGGCCACAGCTGATTCCTTCAACCTCCTAATACAATTTCATTCATCATCATATATTCATTCACTTTTCAACTGAGGATGTCAACATGAAGGGCATGCGGCCGTATAACATGCCATATAATTTCATCTGACCTCATCCCCGAGCCTACACCAGGAAACGGGACTAAGTGGTAGATACATACACATTTGAATACGTCCGTGGTGATAAAGCTACGCTGCTTCAATTCCAGGATCAGCCACGAATTTAAGACTGGCCGGAGGGCTTCGAACGGGGTCATAACTTGCCAAGCGGTGAATATCAGGAGCAGAGAAAAGGAACTGGCCACCCTATCTCAAGGAAACTTCTGGCTTAGTATGTTTGTTTGCGACCCCAACCAGAGCATCCAACAAACAAATATAGCCTAAGTATTTTATTTAAGAACTAAGTATATTATAGTGATTGAAATGCAATATCAATAAGCATATACGAGGGCCACCCGGAAAGTAGTACCCGTTAGCGCCGCATGAAGCGCTGACGACTCGGGTAGCGGCTGGGCAAGGTCAGACCGCGTCAGTGGCTTGTTTGCCTGCTCTCTGCGAGGTTGCTTGACGCTAGCATTACCTGTGCTGTACCTGTGATCTTTAAAATGTTGAAACAAACTGAGAACCCCGTCAGTTGTGAAGCGAGGGCCGTGATTAAATTTCTTAATGCACGAAACCTTCGACCTTGTGATATTCATCGCCAATTAACGGAGTTGTATGGAGACAATGTGATGGACGAGTCGTCCGTTCGGCGCTGGTGTCGCAACTTCAACCTAGGGAGGGGGAATACACACGACGAGGAGCGTTCAGGGAGACCATCTGTCATTGCTGGAGACGGGAATTTGCTTATTTTCCTATTTTATTCCTGTGTTCAGAAACGTAGGCTTTTGAGATATAAATCCGTTGTAGGGTCCTTTAAGCTAGATTTCGTTGGTTTGTTTGTGCCTATAAATGCCTATTTCAAGGGTTTGTGCCTATTTGGAGTATAATTGCCTTTTTGGTGCCTTTTGAATCTATTTTAAAGAAGTCGATTTTCTTCCAGTGCATTATATTGTAACTGATGTGCTCGACAGTAGTATCTTCTCATTTCTCAAGATCTTTATACCCCAGGAACAAAAATGGGAATTCTTGGAAGTCACCAAAAATAGTTCTTGGGAAATTTCCGTCAGGAGAAACAAGGAACAATTTGACCTCGAAGCCTTCAACCCCTCCATCCTTCTAAAACATATGCGAGAACCAATCAACGTCGAACCCTTATACCTCCTTCTCGATGTGAACTGTTGCACGCGTACGCTTTATCTTCAGAATGTGTTGTGATTTATTGTGAAGAAGAAGTGTGTCTGTGGCAAGGCACAAAGAAAAATTACCGGGCGAGTTGGCCGTGAGGTTAGGGGCGCGCAGCTGTGAGCTCACATCCGGGAGATAGTGGGTTCGAGCCCCACGGTCGGCAGCCCTGAAGATGGTTTTCTGTGTTTTCCCATTTAAACACCAGGCAAATGCTGGGGTTGTACCTTAATTAAGGCCACGGTCGCTTACTTCCCACTCGTAGGCCTTTCCCATCCCATCGTCCCCAAAGAACTATCTGTATCGGCGTGGCGTAAAAAAAAATCGTCGAAGTCCTACTGGCTGAAGCGGTGGATCACATGGGACCCTAATTTCACTACGGATGGAAAGGTAGTCTTCTGCCAAGCTTGCTGTAAGGATGTAAGTTCGTTTGTTCTTTTTTTTTTTTTTTTTTTTTGACTGAACTACGATCGCATTTCATTGTAGCATTTATAGGCCTATTCATTTACGTTTTGCGGAAAGTTGTTTTGTTGCCATGCTGTATTAGTCGTGAACATTCAATAATTTATATTGCTAAGAGTTAGAACGCCGGTGGTCTCTTGTCACAGAATGGATGAAAATTAAAAACCGGTATTTTGAACTCTGATTCAATTCCCGTGGAAAAAAGAGATTTACAACTGAAATATTTAATCACTTTCTTTCTTTCTTTCTTTCTTTCTTAATCTGTTTACACTCGGGGGTAGGTTTTCCCTCGGACTCAGGGAAGGATCCCACCTCTACCGTCACAAGGGCAGTGTCCTGGAGCATGAGACATTGGGTCGGGGGATACAACTGGGGAGGAGGACTAATACCTTGCCCAGACAGACTCTCCTTCTATACTGAACAGGGGCCTTGTGAAGGCATGGGGGGATTGGAAGGGACAGGCAAAGAAGAGGGAAGGAAGTGGCCGCGTCTTTAAGTTAGGTACCATCCCGGCATTTTCCTGGAGGAGTAGTGGGAAACCACGGAAAACCACTTCGAGGATGGCTGAGGAGAGAATCGAACCCACCTCTACTCAGCTGACCTTCCAAGGCTGAGTGGACCCCGTTCCAGCCCTCGTGCCACTTTTCAAATTTCGTGGCAGGGCTGGGAATCGAACCCGGGCCTCCGTCGGTGACGGCTAATCAACGCTAACTACTACAACTGATTTTTAATCTTTTAAACTCGTGAGTAACATTCACCAGCGCTATGTGTAGGCTCTAGTGAACTCTATTACGCTTCCGCTAAGCCTTCGCGAAACATACTGTAGGTTGAAGATCGAATGTGGTGCAGCTAGGACGTTGTCACAGAGGCTAGACATACAAGATGGTACGGCTTGGACGATGTCACAGCGTGTTTAACAAGGCTACAAAGACTATCTTTATAAGACCAGGCCAGTGAAAAGACCGTTGGTCTGGATTGGTGAGGTCCGGTTATAAACCGTTGGGCTGGGGGGGGCAAGCAAAGAGAGTCTGGGGTGCGTAAGCTTTAGCATCCCATCTAGAGTTTTGCTAAATTGTGACAAAAAGTAAGTTTATGGGCGCATGCCACGACAATTTCAAATCACGCGGTTTTCTAACTTTTAACGAGGGTGGCAGCCTTGTTGGCACACATGATGCAGAATCTATTGCAGGCAACAGAAAATAGTCTTCATGACAGCTGAATCGGCTGACCAAAGCCGGCGAATAGCAACATATAAAATGTTCACAAATCTCAGATTTATAGTGCCTCCTTTTTAAATCTTCTATATAAGTAAGAATACTGCTAGAGGCAGCTTGGTGAGTCTCTGGCAAGCATATAGGAAGGCTCTCTCTTCTACGCTACTCAGGTATCGCTTCACGTTATTTTAATGATTTTTTTACCCGGTGAGCTCGACAGGAAACTTCCAGATTATAACTGCACATTTTTGAGGACAGATTTCCATGTAAATTACGAATTCTCTTGTTCCTGCTTTAAAGTTCTGTACTTCTAGAAACACCACCTCTAACAGTCTTTCTCTGTACTATGAAACAAATGCATGTTCATATGGTCCGACTCGTTTTCTGAATGGTCAGCGTACTGGCCTTCGGTTCAGAGGGTCCCGGGTTCGATTCCCGATCGAGTCGTGGATTTTAACCTCAATTGGTTAATTCCAGTGGCTCTGGAGCTGGCGTTTTCAGCATTAGAAATCATTCTAGGTAGGGCCCTCATCTTCACAGACATGCAGGTCACCTAATAGGCCGTCTACGAAAAAACGACCCGCACCAGACCTCTCCGGAGGCCATTATTATGTTTATACTAAGCATTATTGCCAATTACCCCAGCTGTAGAAATACAAGAACATTGTAATTTAAGTCTGTTACGGGGTTACCCGTGGATCGGCAGAGGTGAAAGAAGGTGCCGGGATGAATGGGTCTAACTACAAATTCATGAATGGATTTAAAACTTTAACAAAGGTTATATTTCTCTGGAATTTCAAAAAATCAACAACAAAATTTTAACAACTTTTCACTAGGTGAAATAACAATGACATTTCAGGTACCATGACAAAGTTTATATAAGGCAAGAACAACCAATATTTAGTGACTGTTTAGCAACCCGGGCTTCCAGCCCCTCGCTTCACAATTCGTGAGCACACAGCTCAAAATTTACAAAGACACAAATTTAGACAAGGGCAGAAATCCCTCACTGCAATGGAGCATTAGCTCCGTACTCATAATATCAAGCCTCCCACAGGCACACTTACAACACAAGAAAAGATCTGACGTGCTCTCAGTTTTCCACGCCTATTCAAGGCAACACCAAAAATATCTTTTGGCCTTCCATGGCCCAGCTTACAAAACTGAAACAGGGGTATCTTGTACCCAACCTATAGGGCCTTCGTGTAAAAGAAATAACAGTTAAATAAATGGCCCGAACACAAAATGAAAGGAGGCGAATACTTGCACTCCTCGATGCGACGTCTTAAAACCTAAAAGGCACCAGGCCGATGAAACAGGGGCTATTCCCAAACTATGGAGGTGATTCGTATAAGTGAAGGGGAGCTCGAGAGAGTAGGTCACTCTCTATCCCCGATTTAGAGTTAAAGATTTATAAAATTTTACATGAACCGAAATGAGATTTACATTTTAGAAAGTTTGTTACATAGTTAAAGTTTCGAACCTTTCCCTCGGGTTAAACTGCAGAGCTAGCAAGAAATAAAGATGTTAAACGGCCATTACCTTGCTGAAGAACAGCTGCGTGAAGAAAGAGGCACCTCCCGCCCCCTGCGTGACACACACACTTAGTAAGATGTTGATCAAATGGCCAGGAGACGTGAAAATCTGCAGTTTATAAATCCTCGGGGAAAGTTCGAGACCTTTCACGAATAAAACAGCCACACCCTCACAATTTTATTGGTGAATGAAAAGGATAGACTCAAAATCGAAGAAGAAATACGGGATTGATTGAAAATTAATTCCAGAAATTCTTGATTGGCTAAATTCAAAACTGGCGGAAAGAAAAGATAAATATTGCCAACCTAAAGATGAATGAACAAAATTTAGTAAGGAGAAAACTTATGAATACAAAATTTCTTCAAAAAAGTTCTTTCACTTCGCACCAGGGTGCATGATCATAGTTTGTTAGTAGTGGCATCTACGAGGGAATGTTCAAACTTCTTGATGAATGGAAAACAAAAACAGTAGAAATTCGCACAGTTCACAATAACAAATTTTAGTGGTGCCATCTTCAGAGAAAATTTATAAGTGGGTCCAGTTTCAAGTTCACGGTTTCTCCTGTAGAGGAGTTCTTTATGGCGCAAGATTTAAATGTGCGGCGTAGTGGTGTACCTCCCGGTACAAAGTCAATTTTATTATTTTTCAGATCAAACGTGAAAAGATACCATACAGATCAACATAGAAATACTGCGATGCATTTGACACGAGTACAGAAAGCGTTGTCATCGCAGCTTTTCTACCAGTCCACTGTGAACAGCGACCAAAAACAATTTTATATAGACCTGTGCACTGCAATGGGTGGAGCTAATATCCCCTGCATAAACTGGAGCATCTTCAATCTTCAACAAGCTGTCGGGAGCAATCACCGAGTTGCAGACGAGTGGCTTTCCCCCGGTGGATGCATTTTGGGTTGTGGAAGAAGTCAGGAGAAATTTTGACCGAACCTCTGGGCAGGTAGCCGCTGTCAGCAAAAGTTCCATAAGAGTCCTGCAGCAGAATCCATGGTGGAAGAACGACGGTAAAAGTAGCCAGGGTGCTACGAGGTGAGGTTGATGAAGCAGTTGAACTAAAATCACATGAAGTGGCTTCATTGAAGTTTTGTCCAATCACTTTCTGTGATGTTAGAGATTTCTCTCAGTACAAAACATTCTGCTCGACAGGACAACAAGATTGTTACCGGAGAACATTGACACGTTGCTTGTTGTAAACTCCTGTTATAGTAATTGAGCGTGTTATTAAATTATAAGTATTTTTTCATACCTATTTTTTTTGCCTATTTTACACGTTAGTGCCTATTTACATGCCTATTTTGGCTAATTTAAGAGCCTATATGCCTGCCTATTTTAGCTGTTTTAGTGCCTATAATTCTCGTCTCTAGTCATTACAGACCAACTGCTAAGTTAAAGCTGTTAAGTTAAGGTTAAAGACGAATGCGTGAGGAACGATCGGCGCGACGCAATTGATGAACTCTGTGAACATTTTCCTAATGTGTCTCGAACAATTGTTCATGAAATTGTCAAAGACCATCTGCATTATTCAAAAATCTGTGCAATGTGGGTCCCTCGCATGCTTACAGAGGAGCACAAAACCAAGCGTATGGCTGCAGCACTCACATTTCTGGGACGTTATTCCGATTCCTGACTCGCATCATTACTGGGGACGAAACATAGGTTTGTTATGCATCACCTGAGAGTAAACGACAGTCAATGGAGTGGCATCATGCTCATTCACCAACCAAACCAAAAAAATTCGAGACAATTCTGTCCACCAGGAAACTCATGGCAACCGTTTTCTGGGATCACCAAGGTGTACTGCTCATTGATTTTATGACCCGTGGAGACACAATTAATGCTAATGCGTATTGTGAAACATTAAAGAAATTACGGCGGGCAATACAAAATCGACGGCGAGGTCTATTGTCTGCAGGCGTCATTCTCCTTCATGACAATGTCAGGCCTCATGCAGCTGCGATAACACAATAAATTTTGCAGCAATTCAAGTGGGAAACCTTCGACCATCCCCCGTATAGCCCGGACTTGGCCCCTTCGGATTTTCATCTCTTTACGAAGCTTAAAGCCTTTCTGGCGGGAAAAAGATTTGACAGCGATGAAGAACTTAAACGAGCCGTGACTACGTATCTCAATACGCTGGCGGCGGAGGACTATGACGCAGGAATACAAAAACTCGTCCCACGTTATGACAAATGCCTAAATTTGCTTGGAGATTATGTGGAGAAGTAGTGTAAAGTATGCTCTTTCCAATAAAAATGTGTATATTTGCTGATATTTACTCCTGTGTCTTTATTGCGCAAACGAGTACCACTTTCCGGATGGCCTTCGTACATGGGTACTTCCATCTGCTCTTTGTTGTACTCACAATGGACTGTAGTGAAATTAGACATGTTGCGTGGCTTCTATGATATGAAATATTTCACTGACATCGATGGATGATACTGAGCAGGCTTACAATGAGTTCACTGAGTTTGCCTTGGGTCGTACAAGTTCATAGATAGGTTTTTTCCTAAGTTTTAGCTTCGAAAATCATAGCTCGGCCAAAGAAGCGCTAACAGGAACAGTCAGAAACAGGTGCATAAATCTGGAATTAATAACACAAATAAATCTATAATACACTGCCACTGAATTGCCTTTTTTGAAACCTAATACCTGGTCTGGTAATTCACTGGATAAATCTTCGTCATATTAATTTTCAAGAATTGTTGCTGTATTGTGAATCTCTTTGTCGGAAACATAATTTAGATACTTTGGGAAATAATTTCGAATAAATGGTTAAAATGAGGCATATCCTCAAATCTGTTCTTTAATTGGGCTACAATAATGTCCAAACAACTATTAAAAAAGTGATTCTCAAGTACGATTTTTAATCTATTAGCCGCTCCCCTGACACAGTTCATGAAAATAGTTTTTCACTTTTCGAACTCAGTTTTTAAATTGTTGTGGAATTCCCCACTCCCTTGTAAAAAATGTAGCTGATGGCATTCCTTCTTAATTTTTTTTCGGTATGAAGATAGCAGCTGCATTCTGAATGCTTTATCAAGCTCCTGATTGTAATATTTGTGACAAAAAATTTGTGCACTCTAGAATCTTTATTTGCAACAATATCTGAACCATGAATTCAAATTTCTCTAAGTGGTATTTCAAACCAACAGCTTGTTCTATTTCTTCCTTTGTTTCAGATATGAATATTGTTTTTAGAGAGCTTAAGCACATCCACGTAAGTATAACGCAGTGCTTTAACAGACTGGTATCTCAAAGACCAACGTGTTGGGCATAGATTTTTAAGGTTGTAACGGTTCAAATCCCGTCACAAGCATTTATCTGTATAATAATTATTATAGATTTATTTGTATTATTATTTTATTATTATTATTATTATTATTATTATTATTATTATTATATCTGTATTATTAGACGATTATTAATATTATTGTAACTATTATTATTGTGTGATTCTATTCTATAATCTGATTTCACTATGTATTAATTAATTACCCATCGCTTGCTCTATTGTGTTTGCTTTATTGTG
Source organism: Anabrus simplex (assembly GCF_040414725.1). Taxonomy (NCBI): domain Eukaryota; kingdom Metazoa; phylum Arthropoda; class Insecta; order Orthoptera; family Tettigoniidae; genus Anabrus; species Anabrus simplex. Next base: position 326,084,343 of record NC_090268.1, read on the forward strand.
TATATATATATATACATACGTGTGTGTGTGTGTATTAGCATCAAAATAATGTAAAGTGAGACTTAATGCCTAATAGCGGATATGGATATACTAGTATTATTTGTGATACTACCTTTTTAAAACATTGCAACACAGGTTGCAATACTGCTACCATAACTGTCGAGTCATCGCTCTGTCATTGTATGCATTTAGCGATGAGATCATATTTAGGAAGTTCCCAGTATGCCCCAGGCAATTTCAACATAGTATGTAACATTTGTAGCCGAGTGGAAGTGACATCATATCTATTCTGAGCTCTGACGTGGGTGTTATACCATGTGTCAACTAATGGCTATATATTATTATTATATATATACTGACTGACAGAGCAAATGCAACACCAAGAAGGATTGGTCAGAACTTTATGCCAATTGCAGGGTAGACTGACGTCACTGAGGTATGCTCATGATGTGAAATGCGCCGCTGTGCTGCGCACGTAGCGACGATAAATGGGACACGGCGTTGGCGAATGGCCCACTTCGTACCGTGATTTCTCAGCCGACAGTCATTGTAGAACGTGTTGTCGTGTGCCACAGGACACGTGTATAGCTAAGAATGCCAGGCCGCCGTCAACGGAGGCATTTCCAGCAGATAGACGACTTTACGAGGGGTATGGTGATCGGGCTGAGAAGGGCAGGTTGGTCGCTTCGTCAATTCGCAGCCGATACCCATAGGGATGTGTCCACGGTGCAGCGCCTGTGGCGAAGATGGTTGGCGCAGGGACATGTGGCACGTGCGAGGGGTCCAGGCGCAGCCCGAGTGACGTCAGCACGCGAGGATCGGCGCATCCGCCGCCAAGCAGTGGCAGCCCCGCACGCCACGTCAACCGCCATTCTTCAGCATGTGCAAGACACCCTGGCTGTTCCAATATCGACCAGAACAATTTCCCGTCGATTGGTTGAAGGAGGCCTGCACTCCCGGCGTCCGCTCCGCTCAGAAGACTACCATTGACTCCACAGCATAGACGTGCACGCCTGGCATGGTGCCGGGCTAGAGCGACTTGGATGAGGGAATGGCAGAACGTCGTGTTCTCCGATGAGTCACGCTTCTGTTCTGTCAGTGATAGTCACCGCAGACGAGTGTGGCGTCGGCGTGGAGAAAGGTCAAATCCGGCAGTAACTGTGGAGCGCCCTACCGCTAGACAACGCGGCATCATGGTTTGGGGCGCTATTGCGTATGATTCCACGTCACCTCTAGTGCGTATTCAAGGCACGTTAAATGCCCACCGCTACATGCAGCATGTGCTGCGGCCGGTGGCACTCCCGTACCTTCAGGGGCTGCCCAATGCTCTGTTTCAGCAGGATAATGCCCGCCCACACACTGCTCGCATCTCCCAACAGGCTCTACGAGGTGTACAGATGCTTCCGTGGCCAGCGTACTCTCCGGATCTCTCACCAATCGAACACGTGTGGGATCTCATTGGACGCCGTTTGCAAACTCTGCCCCAGCCTCGTACGGACGACCAACTGTGGCAAATGGTTGACAGAGAATGGAGAACCATCCCTCAGGACACCATCCGCACTCTTATTGACTCTGTACCTCGACGTGTTTCTGCGTGCATCGCCGCTCGCGGTGGTCCTACATCCTACTGAGTCGATGCCGTGCAGACGGCACGGACGAATAATTGATGTTTATTTCAAACCGATATGCAGGTTACACAATGCGCACGGCATCGACTCAGTAGGATGTAGGACCACCGCGAGCGGCGATGCACGCAGAAACACGTCGAGGTACAGAGTCAATAAGAGTGCGGATGGTGTCCTGAGGGATGGTTCTCCATTCTCTGTCAACCATTTGCCACAGTTGGTCGTCCGTACGAGGCTGGGGCAGAGTTTGCAAACGGCGTCCAATGAGATCCCACACGTGTTCGATTGGTGAGAGATCCGGAGAGTACGCTGGCCACGGAAGCATCTGTACACCTCGTAGAGCCTGTTGGGAGATGCGAGCAGTGTGTGGGCGGGCATTATCCTGCTGAAACAGAGCATTGGGCAGCCCCTGAAGGTACGGGAGTGCCACCGGCCGCAGCACATGCTGCATGTAGCGGTGGGCATTTAACGTGCCTTGAATACGCACTAGAGGTGACGTGGAATCATACGCAATAGCGCCCCAAACCATGATGCCGCGTTGTCTAGCGGTAGGGCGCTCCACAGTTACTGCCGGATTTGACCTTTCTCCACGCCGACGCCACACTCGTCTGCGGTGACTATCACTGACAGAACAGAAGCGTGACTCATCGGAGAACACGACGTTCTGCCATTCCCTCATCCAAGTCGCTCTAGCCCGGCACCATGCCAGGCGTGCACGTCTATGCTGTGGAGTCAATGGTAGTCTTCTGAGCGGAGCGGACGCCGGGAGTGCAGGCCTCCTTCAACCAATCGACGGGAAATTGTTCTGGTCGATATTGGAACAGCCAGGGTGTCTTGCACATGCTGAAGAATGGCGGTTGACGTGGCGTGCGGGGCTGCCACTGCTTGGCGGCGGATGCGCCGATCCTCGCGTGCTGACGTCACTCGGGCTGCGCCTGGACCCCTCGCACGTGCCACATGTCCCTGCGCCAACCATCTTCGCCACAGGCGCTGCACCGTGGACACATCCCTATGGGTATCGGCTGCGAATTGACGAAGCGACCAACCTGCCCTTCTCAGCCCGATCACCATACCCCTCGTAAAGTCGTCTGTCTGCTGGAAATGCCTCCGTTGACGGCGGCCTGGCATTCTTAGCTATACACGTGTCCTGTGGCACACGACAACACGTTCTACAATGACTGTCGGCTGAGAAATCACGGTACGAATTGGGCCATTCGCCAACGCCGTGTCCCATTTATCGTCGCTACGTGCGCAGCACAGCGGCGCATTTCACATCATGAGCATACCTCAGTGACGTCAGTCTACCCTGCAATTGGCATAAAGTTCTGACCACTCCTTCTTGGTGTTGCATTTGCTCTGTCAGTCAGTGTATATATATATATATATAGGCGGTATCCTTTAGCGTCAGTCATTTGGATTGAGAGACTTGCCAAGGAATATTGTAGTGAGATGGTAGTGAGGAGTCAGATGAATGGAGCCTTGGTCGATGGATAGTCATTTGGATGGAGAGGCCTCAGTCGGTCAGTCAGTTGGATAGTTCAGTTGCATGGAAGCAGTTGGTTGGAAGGAGATGAATGGAAAAACTTGCCATGAAGTCAATTGGAGTCAATTGGAAGGGCACGAATGGGGAACAGTGATATGGATACGTAATCGTCAGTGACCAAATGGATTATATGTTCGGGGTGGGTTTCGTGCATCTGTTCAGTCGAGTTGTCGTGTCAGTTGGGTCAGAGCCGAATATTGAGTCGTCGTAATGCAGACTAACAGTTATCAGTGAATTACTTGTAAAGTTGATTGTGAAGTGTAAATATAATTTCAAGCCATACTACGAGGGCAGATCAGAAAATAAGTTGCACTTCCCAGTTATGGTCATTTATTACATCACCTATACAACAGCAACGCGACTGTAACGACATACACTGTAACGTCACTTTTCCACATAATTTCCAAGAGACTCCAAACAATTCCGCGAACGCACAACCAACTTGTCGTTGCCGGATGCATAAAAATTTCCTCCGGGGTTCTGCAACCACTCGGAGACAGCGGCCTACACCTCCTCATCGGTCTGGAAACGTCGACTAACGAGCTCCGTTTTGAGCTTACCGAACAGATAAAAGTCACATGGCGCTAGGTCGGGACTGTAGGGTGGATGTTGCCAGACCTCCCACTTGAAACGCTGCAGCAGTTCTCTCGTTTGGCGGTCCTTGTGAGGTGTTGCGTTATCGTGCAACAAAATCACACCGGAACTCAATTTCCCCCGGCGCTTCTTTTTAATCGCTTTAGGCAACCGGTGCAACGTTTGATAATATGACGCCGCGTTGATCGTCGTTCCTTTCGGCATGAATTCCACGTGTAGCAAACCCTCCATGTCAAAGAACACTGTCGCCATAACCTTACGGGCTGAAGGTTGAACCTTGGCCTTCTTTCGTTGTGGTGATGAGGGGTGCACCCATTCCATTGATGTTCGCTTCGTTTCGGGGGTGAAGTGGTGGACCCACGTTTCGTCGCCTGTGACGATTCGCCGCAGAAACCCGTTGCCGTCTGCGGCATAGCGTTGCAAAAATGCCAGGGAAGATTGGAAACGTTGTCCCTTGTGCTCATCGGTGAGAAGACGTGGGACCCATCTTTGACAAAGCTTACGATATCCAAGGTCCTCGTGAACTATGGCGAACACACTGCCATACGACTTGTTCAGCTGCGTCGCGATTTCTCTCAGTTTAATGCGCCGGTTCTGTCTAATGATCGCATTCACACTGTTGACCTGTGCACGGGTCCTGGACGTTGCGGGCCTGCCTTCGCGATGGTTGTCCGTGATATCCGTGCGTCCGGCTTCGAATTCCTGCCACCACTTTACGATACCTTGCCGGGAAATGGGCCGCTCCCCATACACAGCACTAATTTCACGATGAATGTCCGTGCAATTCTTCCTTTTGGCCCATAGGAATCGGATTTTTGCACGCATCTCATGTTTGGAGTGAACGTCCAGTTGACGCGCCATTGCATTTGGCCGCTATTCACACAATACTAGACGAGACACCACAACGACCTGCCTAACGGACGTGTGGCTGTCCTTTTCTCCGCTGTGCCCACGTTTGCGACACACAGCGCGCTGCTGCTGCGCGTTAGCGCAACTAACCTTTTGATCCACCTACGTATATCTCGTCTGTGAAACTTAAAGGATACATCACCAAATTAGGCTTGATATACCTATAGCTGATACCAACTCAAAGGAATACGTCGTAATAACACTCAAAGTGTTCGAGGTACAGTCAAGTGAACAGTGAGGGACACATTTCTTGTATAACTTTTAAAAGCCCGGTCAAGAAGATTTCAAATTTAATGCCTACAGTTTCCTTCAGTTACAATGTCAGAGTTTTATATTTTCTTTTGTATTATCGCAGTAAATCTCGCTCGTTAAAGTCAATTTTTAAAGAATATATTTTGTTTAATCTCAAATATAATTGATTGTTTCATTTCCCGCCAAAGTAAGTTATTACCTCACACCCTAGAGATATTCAAGACTCTCATTCTATTATCGTTACATCGTCCGACTCGTTGGCTGAACGGTCAGTGTACTCGCCTTCGGTTCAGAGGGTCCCGGGTTCGATTCCCGACCAGGCCGGGGATTTTAACCTTAATTGGTTAATTCCAATGGCACGGGGGCTGGGTGTATGTGCTGCCTTCATCATCATATTTTCATCCTCATCACTACGCCCAGGTCGCCTACTAGCATCAAATAGAAAGACCTGCACCTGGCGAGCCGAACCCGTCCTGGGATATCCCGGCACTAAAAGCCCTACGACATTTCATTTCATCGTTACATCTATTTGTAGCTGGCACCCATCAACTATTGTGTGTGTAAGTGTGAGTACATAGTCCGACGATTGAGCATTTTACTTCATGAATGTTTTTATATTGTACAGTATTTCATTTAAATCCAATTTCATATATTTATTTGATCAGTGAGTTGTAGTCGCAAGGTACTAGTATAAGAAGATACCAAAAGTTTCCATATTTTAATACTCTGTGGAGGTCCCCACCGCCATACAGATTGTAAGGTGCCAAGGGACCAGGCGAAGTGTGCCAACTGCTAAGGCAGCCACGCAGCTTCGTTTCCTGGCTGCCCATTTATCAAAGAGGCAATTAAGGCACATTACAGACAGTTCCGGCACCTACATCCAAACCCAACAACCCACCCCCCGTCCAATTACTCAACCTCCCAGTCCCACCTCCACCTCCACCACAACCAAACCCAAGACCTACCACAATCAACCCCACCCCACTGATCACAGACACAACCACCCTGTTTCATCTACTAATACTGAACCTGCTCTCCAACCAAACCAGACTACCCCTCCCCATACTCATACCCCCAGTGCCAATACATTCCTGACCCCCACCCCAACCAAGTATAAATCAATACCGGCCTTCTAGTCTTGTACCAACCCCACAAACAGATCAAAACCATAACAACCTGCTCAAAAACCACAATTATCTATTGCTAAACCCACAAAAACAGTAACCATCACCACCACTATCGAAGTTCTGGAAACAGACAGGACACCGGGGTGGGCCACACACACATACTGCAACTACAGATGCTAAATTGTTTTTCAAAATTTACAGTGCCACTAACAACCGGCACACGTGAATGAAAATATCCTGTGAAAAAACAGTGACGGGGCCCACTGATGCTGATACTGCTACTCCTGCAGTTAAGCAACATTGGGCATGGTCAGTAACCGGATGGGTGACCACCCCGGTCTACCACCTGCCACTGAAACATAGTTCATTAAAACAAACACAACAGCCATGGTATAACACACAGCAAAGCTCATCACTCCAAATAACTTACTATCAACAGTCTTTTCCTACGAATGCCAATATATCACATTTCTTCTTCTTATTATTATTATCATCATCATCATTACCGACCAACTTATATTTATTATTCTTATACCTATTTTCTAAACAGTACAGGTGAGGATCGCTAAAGCGAAACCGGTACTAGACCTCAATTAAATTACTGAACATTTGGATGGGATAGAACACATATAGGGCTTAGGACCTTTTGAGTATATATTGATTTATTTATGAGATCACGTTACACAGGATCTACTTTGCGAGCAGTTCGATGACTGCTAAAAAGTTTTCACTGTTTGATTTTCCAGTTTCTTCCCTATGTCCCCGAAAACTAGATTGCTGGATGCCAGTGTTAATGTCACATTCAAAGTACGCTCAGAGACATGTTCCTATATGTTCTCACTTTTCTTTAGTTCTAATTTCATACTCGCATCAACTGTGTTTTTCTTATGCCACAAATTAAGAAATGAATGCGTTCAGGCCTTAACTAAAAAAGTTTTATATCCTTCAATGAGCCAACATGGTTTACAATAAATGGAGACAAATGCAGATGAATAATAGAACACACCCACTCTCTAGCCACCTCAACATATGTTCTCGCACTAACTTGCTTTGTTTTGACAACTGTTAACATGGCTGCCCTTTATCAACTTGCTTCCGCAGGGAGCGCTGATGTCAGACATACTGCCCCTCTACGTTATTCTAGCTCGTTGGTTCGTAGACTCGAGTGCACAGACTTTGAATTCCAGATATTTGGGAGAGGAATATAGAGTATGTACATTTCTATGCATGTTTATGTCATAATTTTGTCATAATTGTTGTATGATGAGTATGTCAAATTAACTTTCTTTGGTTTTCTTTGAATAAATTAAACTAAATTTACCAAATGTTGCCATTCTTTTAGCATGGCTCCTTATTCATGTCTGTCAGTGGAAGTAGGCTATATGTTCCCCAAAATCTCAGCCTAGCAAAGTTAGACTGGTATCTCAAAGACCAAACGTGTTGGGCATAGATTTTTAAGGTTGTAACAGTTCAAATCCCGTTACAAGCATGTTACTCTAGTCACGTCCTAGTTCATGAACCATGGGCAATGGCTGAGTGACCTAGTAAGTGGTCCTGAGAGTCGGGATACAAGTTGCTATGGAATGAGAGTGGGCATCTCGGACATATTCTGAGTCGTGGCCCTCCTTGTGCTCAGGCGGCTAGGACTATAAAATTCACTGGAGGTCCATAACCCGTTAGAGGAGAAATCCTAACTTGGACTATGTGCAAGAAGGGTAGCATCCTGCTTCATGAATTTACCGGGCTCAGAACATTTTAAGCAAGCTTCGGACCTATGGGAGTAACGGAGTCCCACTCCCATTTGACAGGCGAGGGACTCCTTGGAAACAACTTGGGGAACGAAACGGAATTCGATGGGGAGCTATCAATATTAATGGGGCTTATGGAAGAAAGAAAATAGAACTGGCTGAGTCAGCAAAGAGGATGCATCTGGATGTGCTAGGAGTAAGTGATATTCGGGTAAGGGGAAATAATGAGGAAGAGATAGGAGATTATAAAGTGTACTTGATGAGTGTTAGAAAGGGAAGGGCAGAGTATGGGGTAGGGCTCTTCATCAGGAATACCATTGCACGCAACATAGTTTCTATTAGGCACGTAAATGAGCGAATGATGTGGGTAGATTTGTCAGTTGGAGGAATTAGGACAAGAATTGTGTCCATGTATTCACCATGTAAGGGTGCAGATGAGGATGAATTTGACAAGTTTTATGAAGCATTGAGTGACATCGTGGTCAGGGTCAACAGCAAGGATAGAATAGTGCTAATGGACGACTTCAATGCGAGAGATTGGAATAAAACTGAAGGATACGAAAGGGTGATCAGTAAATGTGGGGAAGATATGGAAGCTAATGGGAATGGGAAGCATTTGCTGGACTTCTGTGCTAGTATGGGTTTAGCAGTTACGAATACATTCTTCAAGCATAAGGCTAATCACTGCTACACATGGGAGGCTAGGGGTACCAGATCCATAATAGACTATATCTTAACTGACTTCGAATTCAGGAAATCTGTTAGGAATGTACGAGTTTTCCGGGGATTTTTTGATGATACAGACCCCTATCTGATCTGTAGTGAACTAAGTATCTCTAGGCCTAGGGTAGAGAAAGTGAAATCTGTCTGCAAAATGAATAAGGGTAGAAAATCTGCAGGACGAGGAAATTAGAAGTACATGGATATGATTAGTGAGAAGTTTCGAACAGTGGACAGTAAGGAGGCTAAGGATATACATAGAAAGAGAATGGGTCGCATACAGGGATGCTGTAGTAGAAACAGCAAGGGAATGCCTAGGAACGACTGTGTGTAAAGATGGGAAAAGGCGAACATCTTGGTGGAATGATGAAGTGAGAGCAGCTTGTAAACGTAAAAAGAAGGCTTATCAGAAATGGCTCCAAAGAACGACCGAGGCAGACAGGGCTTTGTACGTAGATGAAAGAAACAGAGCGAAACAAATAGTTGTTGAATCCAAAAAGAAGTCATGGGAAGATTTTGGTAATAACCTGGAAAGGCTAGGTCAAGCAGCAAGGAAACCTTTCTGGACAGTAATAAGGAATCTTAGGAAGGGAGGGAGAAAGGAAATGAACAGTGTTTTGAGTAGTTCAGGTGAACTCATAATAGATCCCAGAGAATCACTGGAGAGGCGGAGGGAATATTTTGAACATCTTCTCAATGTAAAAGGAAATCATCCTGGTGGTGTTGCGAACAGCCAAGCTCATGGGGAGGAGGAAAATGATGTTGGTGAAATTACACTTGAGGAAGTGGAAAGGATGGTAAATAAACACCATTGTCATAAAGCAACAGGAATAGATGAAATTAGACCTAAAATGGTGAAGTATAGTGGGAAGGCAGGGATGAAATGGCTTCATAGAGTAGTAAAATTAGCGTGGAGGGTTGGTAAGGTACCTTCAGATTGGACAAAAGCAGTAATTGCACCTATCTATAAGCAAGGGAACATTGATTAGTATACCAGGCAAAGTATTCACTGGCATCTTGGAAGGGAGGGTGCGATCAGTCATTGAGAGGAAGTTGGATGAAAACCAGTGTGGTTTCAGACCACAGAGAGGCTGTCAGGACCAGATTTTCAGTATGCACCAGGTAATTGAAAAATGCTACGAGAGGAATAGGCAGTTTTATTTATGTTTTGTAGATCTAGAGAAAGCATATGACTGGGTACCGAGGGAAAATATGTTCGCTATACTGGGGGACTATGAAATTAAAGGTAGATTATTAAAATAAATCAAAGGCATTTATGTTGACAATTGGGCTTCAGTGAGAATTGATGGTAGAATGAGTTCTTGGTTCAGGGTACTTATAAGGGTTAGACAAGGCTGTAATCTTTCGCCTTTTCTGTTCGTAGTTTACATGGATCATCTGTTGAGAGGTATAAAATGGCAGGGAGGGATTCAGTTAGGTGGAAACGTAGTAAACAGTCTGGCCTATGCTGACGACTTGGTCTTAATGGCAGATTGTACCGAAAGCCTGCAGTCTAATATCTTGGAACTTGAAAATAGGTGCAATGAGTATGGTATGAAAATTAGCCTCTCGAAGACTAAATTGATCTCAGTAGGTGAGAAATTCAACAGAACTGAATGTCAGATTGGTGATAAAAAAGCTAGAATAAGTCGATAATTCCAAGTATTTAGGTTATGTGTTCTCCCAGGATGGTAATATAGTAAATGAGATTGAATCAAGGTGTCGTAAAGCTAATGCAGTGAGCTCGCAGTTGCGATCAACAGTGTTCTGTAAGAAGGAAGTCAGCTCCCGGATGAAACTATCTTTGCATCGGTCTGTTTTCAGACCAACTTTACTTTACGGGAGCGAAAGTTGGGTGGACTCAGGGTATCTTATTCATAAGTTAGAAGTAACAGACATGAAAGTAGCAAGAATGATTGCTGGTACAAACAGGTGGGAGCAATGGCACAAGGGTACTCAGAATGAAGAGATAAAGGCTAATTTAGAAATGAACTTGATGGATGAAGCTGTACGCATATACCGGCTTCGGTGGTGGGGTCATGTGAGGCGAATGGAGGAGGATAAGTTACCTAGGAGAATAATGGACTCTGTTATAGAGGGTAAGTAGAGGTAGACCAAGATGACGAAGGTTAGACTCAGTTTCTAACGATTTAAAGATAAGAGGTATAGAACTAAATGAGGCCACAACACTAATTGCAAATCTAGGATTGTGGCAACGTTTAGTAAATTCACAGAGGCTTGCAGACTGAACACTGAAAGGCGTAACAGTCTATAATGATAATGTAGGTATGTACTATTATTGTATTTGTTTCTGTATTGTTACTATTATTGTAACTATTATTATTGTGTGATTCTATTCTGTAATCTGATTTTGCTATGTGTTATTTAATTAATTACCTATAGCTTGCTTTATTGTGTATAAATATGTGTGTGTGTGTATATTAGCATCAAAATAATGTAAAGTGAGACTTAATGCCTAATAATGGATATGGATATATTATTTGTGATACTACCTTTTTAAAACATTGCAACACAGGTTGCAATACTGCTACCATAACTGTCCAGTCATTCCTCTGCCACTGTATGCATTTAGTGATGAGATCATATTTAGGAAGTCCTTAGTGTGCCCCAGGCAATATCAACATAGTATGTAACATTTGTAGCCGAGTGGGAGTGACATCATATCTATTCTGAACTCTGACGTGGGTGTGTCAACTAATGGCTATATATATAGGCGGTATCCTTTAGCGTCAATCATTTGGATGGAGAGACTTGTCAAGCAGTGTTGTAGTCAGATGGTAGTGAGGAGTCAGATGGATGGAGCCTTGGTCGATGGTCAGTCAAATGGATGGAGAGGCCTCAGTCGGTCAGTCAGTTGGATAGTTCAGTTGCTTGGAAGCACTTGGTTGGAAGGAGGTGAATGGAAAGCTTGTCATGAAGTCAATTGGAGTCAATTAGAAGGAATAAACTTCATTGTTAGGTTCTGTATTGAGTTGAGACTATGCTTAAAGTAAATACAAAATTTTAATATTCCACCTTCTCAATACTAAAAAATCATTTGATGTTTTTACAAAAACATTACAATGACATTAAAAGGTACTAGTTTCGGTCCACTGTGGACCATCATCAGCCTAGCCAAATTACAACAGTAAAAACATAGTGATAAAAATAGTATGGAGAAATGAGAGAGGATCTAGAAGGATGGGATGGTGGTGGAATGACAGATAAAAGTGAAAAAACCGTATTTGCGAACAATGATCATCAAGAGTTTTTACGTGACTTCACAAGATTTTACTTGTCATTGTGAACACTTCTGTTACTTTTATCATTGTTCGCAAATATGGTTTTTTCACTTTTATCTGTCATTCCACCACCATCCCATCCTTCTAGATCCTCTCTCATTTCTCCATACTATTTTTATCACTATGTCTTTTACTGTTGTAATTTGGCTAGGCTGATGATGGTCCACAGTGGACCGAAACTAGTACCTTTTAATGTCATTGTAATGTTTTTGTAAAAACATCAAATGATTTTTTAGTATTGAGAAGGTGGAATATTAAAATTTTGTATTTACTTTAAGCAATTGGAAGGAGACGAACAGGGAACAGTGATATGGATACGTAATCGTCAGTGACCAAATAGATTATATGTTCGGAGTGTGTTTCGTGTATCTGTTCGGTCGAGTTGTTGTGTCAGTTGGAGGACAGCTGAATAATGAGTCATCATCGTAATGCAGACTAACAGTTATCAGTGAATTACTTGTAAAGTTGATTGTGAAGTGTAAATATAATTTCAAGCCATACTATATCTCATCTGTGTAACTAAAAGGATACATCACCAAATCAGGCTTGATATACCTGTAGCTGATACCAACTCAAACGAATACGTTGTAATAACACTCAAAGTGTTCGAGGTACAGTCAAGTGAACAGTGAGGGATAAATTTCTTATATAACTTTTAAAAGTCCGGTCAAGATGATTTCAAATTTAATGCCTACAGTTTCCTTCAGTTACAATGCCAGAGATTTATATTTTCTTTTGTATCATCGCAGTAAATCTCACTCGTTGAAGTCAATTTTTAAATAATATATTTTGTTTAATCTAAAATATAATAGATTGTTTCATTTCTATAGTTGATCAGATAACATGCCAAAGTAAGTTATTACCTCACACCCTAGAGATATTCAAGACTCTCATTCTATTATCGTTACATCTATTTGTAGCTGGCGCCCATCAACTATTGTATGTGTAAGTAATCAGGTAAGAACTAAGTGCGAGTACATAGTCCGACGACTGAGCATTTTACTTCATCAATGTTTTAATATTGTATTTCATTTAAATTAAATTTCATATATTTATTTGATCACCGAGTAGTAGTCGCAAGGTACCGGTATAAGAAGGTACCAAAAGTTTCCATATTTTAATACTCAGACTGAAGAAAACATAAAAATTTCTATAGATAGAGACGTAAGATGGCGTGAACTGGTCACCCCCGAGATACTGAGCAGAAGACGGAGCAAAACGAGTTTTTGGTGGTATATGGGAACAATATACACATGCTTGTAAGCGATCTGATAGAATCTGAGGATGTTCTTGTACAATGATACATATCATTCTTAATGTGTTTTCCCCTTAGGGCATAGGGTAAGTGTACCATTAATCGGCACCTTAAGAAGAACCCCATTACATCATCATGTGTAAAGTCTTTAATATCTACAATACTGGTTGCAACTTACATTGATATGGCGCATAAATACCTTTGTATTCGAAAAGATATATTCAAGTGCTTGCAAGGACAATCCGTTCATTTCAAAATCATTTATTTTATGAGATTCACCCCTGTGTACCAATAATCGGCAGCGCAAGAAAAACTGAGACCCGGTTATCGGCACTCAAGTGTACCATTAATTGGCAGTGGCAACTAAAATATGGTTAAGTCAAGACAGATTTAATTTCTACCTTAATATTACAAAATTTCACCCTAAAAATTGAAACAGTATGTTCACTATTGAATCACCATTAAGTAACACGCACCAGGATGCATTTCATTACACCACAGATTTGTAAGTCTATCAAAACAATGTTTAGCTTCAATTGTCATAATATTATAATTAGGCGTACATTTCATCCATATGAAACACTGACAGTGAAAGGTTTATTCATTTACACAACTGTGGCATGTGAAAGTCATGGGAGCCCTTTTTTAATTGATACTGCAGCACTCTTCATGAAACCCTGTTTTGCAATGCACGCACTGTATCATAGGCAATTTTTTGTCTTCTTCACATATTTTGCAGTACCATCAGTACTCTGCAACTTCCGAAGGTTTGTCCCTACTCCTTCTCTTCTGAACTTTGTTATTTTCATGTACAGTTCCCTGAATCTTTTTATTACGAGTTGCTGTTTTAGGCAAAGTTTTCTTTTCCTCTCCTTGTTCTCCCTTTTCTTTCTATGTTCCTCTAGTTTAGTTCGTTTTTTTAATTTTTTACTCTTCCTTCTTTTGATAGTATCTCATCCATTGTGCATATGTTGGCACTGCTGGTATCTTCTTCTTCTTTCTCTTCTTCAGAACTGGTTGATCTCTTGGCCACAAAAGTATGCTTTTAAAAGGAGATATAACTACCTGAGATGTGGAAGGTGGAGTCAACAGGTGTTTAGAACACAACTCATTGAAATTCATGGTGTTGCACTTATCGGGTGTTTGATCCGACGCTGTCTCCTGATTTGAACATGTAGGCCTATCGTCTATCATATTGACCGCTTGAGAATTATGATTCAATGTATCTCCAGAAACTTGAATTGCACTGGTTGCAGATTCTGCACCTATCCCATTACTATGATTAAGAATAAGAGAAAGGGATAAATCTACTTTCTGACGTGGGTACCTGACACTTGGATTCTCCACGATTTCTTACAGAGAGATCGATGCATCCATTAACAGAGTTAAACTCTGGAAACAAGCACTTCTTTGGCATTCAAAGTGGTAATAAATAATAATAATAATAATAATAATAATAATAATAATAATAATAATAATAATAATAATCATCGTATGGCCTCAGCTACTGTGTGCAGACATTTCAATTTGACGCCATCTGGCTGTCTGCTCGTCAATGTTGACGTTCCGTTTTACTCTAGGCCCCCACTAGATAGCAGACCGAGTAAACCAAAACTCTCTTGGGCGTCTATGGCTGAGATTTAATTGATTTTGTTGGGTAAACACCAAATGTGTCACCAGAGATCTTTTACATGCCGACATCGTATGACATGGAGTGTCGAATGGACTTTTTTCCGCCCTTCAAAAATCCGAGTACCTCTGCCGGGTTTGAACCCGCTATCTTGGGATCCGGAGGCCGACACTCTACCGCTGATCCACAGAGGCAGCTATTCAAAGTGGTAAATCTCTGTTATCTCAAGTTATCCGATTGTTCAAATAACCCCTATCTAAATCGGATATGTGTCCAGATAATTCCTCAGTAGTCCCTCCAGAGTATGAAGTATTCACACACTCACTCGAATGGGAAGTCTCATTTGGAGTGTTAGTTAGGACCCGTTCAAATTCACTGAGATCGTGATTTTCTAAATACATCTCAACAGTTTTGTTTACCTTCAGCTGTGAAAAAGGAAAATCTGCACGCACAATTGGCACTTCGTCAGCTGTGTTTTCCAGTGCTTGCATTTCACCAGCTTCTTCCTTCAGTCCTCTCCAAAAGTAAAAAAGATTTTCGTCGTTGGTTAAACCAACCCAGTGTCCAGTTGTTGCTTTAAACAAATCAAGTAGGCCTATTTTAGAGTCTATACGTTTCTCGAAGAACCTCATGTGAGGTTTTACATCGTCTACATTTGGAGCAGTACCGTAGGCCTATCACCTTCCCTTTTCTTCACGATCTTGCTGTAGTCCACAGCTTCGGGAGAGAATGGAAACAAACCACATTTACGAAAACCACTCATAATAGTTTGAGAAGTAATATGCTTCAGTACATTGTCCAGTAATGGAGCAGATTTACTCACAGTTAACTTTTCGTGGTCATTTTCTTTCTCCAGTCATGCACAGCTTTCTTCCAGAAAAGCTTCATTGGACAGAACACGGCGACATCAAGGGGTTGCAAGATGTGCATAGTGTTTGGGTACAAACAAACAAGAATTATACCGCTTTGTTCACAAAACTCTGAGAGGGGTACGGTTACATGTAATATATATCCATCCATGAATAATAATATTGGTAGTTTATTACCCTGCTCTATTACCCATGGATAAAACATGTTCATAATATGTTCAAAGAAAGTTTCCGCGTCATCCAACCATTGTTTGAATGGCCAATCCCCCAACTCTCTTGAATTTGAACACAACCATTGGAGGAGCTATTGAACCTAAGGCATTCACCATTAATAAACTAGTTACATTGTCTTTCTCCCCACTAGCAATAACATTATACACATTTCTTGAGCCTTTCTGCACCAAAACCTTGTTATCTTTGGGTGATAAAAGTAAACATGTTTTGTCACAGTTAAAAATTCTAGAAGGTTCTTTTAAAATGTCTGCATAACCATGTTCTGTTAAATAGTCAAGCACTTCCTTAAACCAATCTCTTAAACTCCGTACACTTACAAATCCTCTGTTTGTTGTCAGATTTTCAGAAACCCTTTCAGTAACTTTGGGATGCCTCTTAAGAAATGCTTCGTACCAGTGCCTACCTGGTTTACCATCACTAAAAGGGGTTTTCACTACCATAGCTACAGAATCGCAAAGTTGATGCTTCGTCACAGGAAACCCCTTTTTACTCAAAGTAATTATCCAGTTAACCAGTTTTGCCTCTTCATCTTGACTTAGAACAGATGAAGGTCCCATTTTTCTAGAAGAAGGAGTTCTGCCGTTTACTTTGTCCTGAAGTGTTGACCTAGGCACTCCGTACTGTTTCACTGCTCTAAGGACAGGCATACCTCCAGCCATGGCTTCCAAAGCCTTCTTCATGCTTTCTTCTAAATAAAGCAGTTTCGGATCCATCTGCAAGGTAAATGTGAATTCACTGTCAAGTGATCGGCACATAGATGTCCTAATGTTCGGCATTTCTTTTATCAGGCTTTAAAAAGAAACTGAGTGAAGAATGTACCCATGTATATGCCAATTACTAGTTCAAATGTTCTCAAAGTATTTCTTCTGATATTTCAAATGGAAGGTTATGATGCGGGAATTATATATTAAGAAAAGGTATACTTCCTGGAAGCCTCAGTTGCACTAGTTATCGGCACACCTGTCAATAACTGGTACGGCTGTGATTTTCTTTGAACTAGTATTCGGCACTGACCGAAAATATAATATAAATAATCAAAATCATGTTCTGTGTATTCTGACTCATGCAATACGTAGTTTTGCAACAGAATAATTAAAAAGTTCAACAGTACTTACATTGCAAATCATGCCGATATTACAAACACTGAAGTCCTACTCCTTAACACGGACGCTAGACAACGACAGTGACATCACAGGAGTTCACTTCAACTGACAGCGTGGCAGAACATCTTCGACACAAGCACCTCTAATGGAGTTTGAATGAATCGTGTGTACCTAAGGTTTGTGAAAATCTCAGCAGATGGCAAACCTGTTCAGTTAAAGCCTTGATATAGGCATTTAATTGCAAAAGCGCCGATCACTCGGTCAGTGCCAATTAACGGTACGTTCACCCTACTATAGTGTTATATTTTGTGCTTCAACAGACTGAAAATTTTAAACGCTGTTGTATTATACACAATACAGTAGCAACTGAAGGTCCTAAAACTGGACTGCTATAGGAGATCTGCATATTTGTGGCTTGTATACATACCTATATGGAAATTAGCATTCTAATTAATGACTATTCAAAGGATGCTCATGAAGGAATGGGTCATAATAATAAAGAGAAATTAATTAATATTTATATTTAATTACAAAATTTACTTTCATACCAATAAACGTTTTTATTCTAGAAACAAAAACTACTGCACTCAGCCAGCGAGTTCTAGAATGGGTACTGGAAGATTTCAAGAACACTCATATGCCCTATGTTTTATTGCATCTCTTTCATATAGCTCGTAGTTGTTGGAAGCCTACCCATGAGCGTGGCAAACACATGACTAGGAGGGCTGTTGCATACAAAGATACCAACTACGAACATTCTCAGAAACTCATTCTGCATACTAAAAATTGTATTCATCATATCTTCTAAATGACAAGGCATCATTCACACGTTTCTTATAACTTTATATAACTTAAGTAGAGAAAACTAATAATATGTAGATCTAACTGGTAGGTAGAAGTATGTACATATAACACTCTAAGATATGGTAAATATAAAAATATTATATAATTTACTTAGTGGTTAATGCTACTGTATAAATTGCTTCATGCTGGACAATTTCATTTTCCCTATTCCAATTTCACTCAGAAGCACATACAATGCCCAATGGTTGTACTTAAAACCATGCATGCCAGGGAGATGTTAAACAATTAGAGATCAGAAAATCCACTTATTAATACCTGAGTATATTTTCTGATAAATGTGAATTCACCCCAATAAGTCTAAAGAGAAGAAATCATTCCAATCTTTCATTAATGAGTCAAATGCAATCTCCATACGAGAACTGCTCACACAGTCCAAACCTAATGATATAAGACCTCTTTATGGCAACAAGATAAATATTCTCAAATTTAGGGTGATTGCTAGAACAGCACAACATTCTTCACAAAGGTATGCTCGAAAAAACTAATTTTTAGTTCTGCATGGTATCCAAACCACGGGGTACGCCATTTTGAAAGATAAAATTTCACAGCCACCACTACAACCCAAACCACAACCTCCTTGGTGAAAGACTAACATCTCACTCACTGGGCCAACACACTTCCAAGTATAAAATGAAATTGTAGTACGAAACTGTTAGAAATTAATACACCACTACTTACTAGTTAAAACAGTGAAATGCATATTTTTTGAAAGTAATTTCTTTACAAGGAATGTGTGTCTCTTAAACAGAATTTAATGCTCAATTGTGGAATAAATGAAATATAACAACATCAAATAATACTCGGTTAAATGAAGCACCAAAAAAAGAGGAGCAGCTGGAAATGAAACAAGATTTAAACTTTTCACAAATGTACTGCAATCCACAACACACAAATCACTATGATTTTTTTTACTGGGCCAAACAGAAGCTATATGACCAGAGGAAATATACTAAGCAACATGAGAGATGACCTGCATCCTACTATTTGGAATGAAGGCATTCTTTTACTTGTGCTTAAGAAGTGCTATTTCTCCATTTTTCCATGCAAGGTTGAATAAACTACACACACAAGTCCAGAAAATAATTCCAAATTGTTCAAGTTAATCTTCAGTTTTTCAACATCTGGCATCTGTGAATAAAATCACAGAGCTAGTAGATATATAAATAATATGGCTCAGTCATTAGGAGCAAGGCTGTAGTTTTAAACTACATACATACTAATTACTTATTTTACCATCAAATTTACACAAAACCACCCTGATTGTCACACTGCATCAAATTTCCTAGCTCAATTATGCACATCAGTGCTCTAAAATGGAAAGTTTAGAAATACAAATCAATGAACACAGCACAGAAAATTTAACTCTACAAATCCTGAGGAAAAAGATCAGTACGCACACATAAGTAAAAGATAAATACTTATTTGTTTGTTCAATATTTTCATGGAAAGATAAAAGTAATAAGCTTTAATAAATGTGCATGTTCACTATGGAGTAAAATATACTCTAAAGCACAGAAGACCACCTCACTACAATATTCAGACTCCTCTGCATATATGGAAGAAGTGACTATCACAGTAACTAATTCTAATAGGGATGTCAATTTTCATATTTCAAAATCTAAAACCTGAATATATGACTGTCGTTCCATTACCAATATGCATAATATGATACGGTAACAAAAGAAGAATACCATCAGGCCTTGGTATAACGTTAAATAAGCATGCAAAATGCTCCTTGTTCATAGCAATATTCTGTGAATATAACCACATTTTAAAACATCCAGGATTATTGCCAATGCTACTTTAGGGCAAATATGACATCTCTGCGAGTTTCTAAGTACTCAGGTCATTACTACTACTACTACTACTACTACTACTACTACTACACCCATTAGTTGAGTGACAATAAAAATAAAAATTATCTACCAACAATGAATAATATGAATCACTGAATACATCAAGTGCAAGGAACAACACATGGTGTTCGATCTGGAGAAAACCTTTGACCACGTTTCTAGAGAGAGAGTATGGACAGCACCGTAACACCAAAATATCCCAGAGGACATTCAGGACTTGTATATACCAAAGTAAAAATCAGTTTGGGTGTATGTATAAATTTTCCTGTGGACATCAAGGTGCATCAAGAATTAGCACCAAGTCCAATTCTGTTCGATATTATCGCTAACTTTAAGAAAGTGCAGCTTTTGCCATATCTGCAACTGAATCTGCTATATGCAGATGATATCATTCTGGTTGGTGAAACACATGAAGAGGTCAATGCAGCTGTAGAACAACAGAGAGTAGTGCTGGAGAGAAACAGACTCTGAATGAACTGTAAGTAGACAGAATACATGTTCTGCAACTGTGCAGAGTCACAGCAGTTTGGTCCATACAACACTGTCTTCCTAGCTGACGAAACACTGATGACAGGTTTGAGTATGATAACTCTTTATCATTACCACCAAAGCAACAATCAACAATGATGTCAAGTAGTGTATCAATGCTGTCTGGATGAAATGCCACCTGCTGATAGGTATCTCGTGTGACAAACGGATGCCCATAAAGCTTAAAAGGAAATGTCTATAAGATGGTTGTTGGACATGCCCTAAGGTATGGCTCCAAATAAAGGGCAGGCAGAAGAAGCATGTTCGGCAAATGCACACCACCGAGATGTGAATGCTGCAGTGGTCTGCTGGCGTTACTCTAACTAACCACGTCCACAATAAGCACATTAAAGGATTCTTCGGAATCACTGCAATTGGTGAAAAATTGGAGGAGAGACAATTCCCCTGGTACAGGCATGTCAAACAGTGTGAAGAAGATCATCAAGAACAGAAAGCTTTTGCCATCATAGTACCAAAGATGAGGTGAGGATGCCCAAAAACAATATGGTGGCAAACAGGTGAAAATACCTTGAGAAAGAGACACCCCAGTGGCCTAGATACACAAGATCATACATGGATCAGAAGAGCCAACCTTGACTGATACTTGGGAATGTCCACTCTGCAGGCACATGTACAGCTAGGGAGGAGAAGAATGAATACATCAAGTTATGAAAGTTCATGCACATACCAGTCCATGGAAGTTTAGAGTGTTTAATTTGAGGCAAACCTTCATATATTTCAATCTCAGATATCTCTGTACATAAACTTTAACCCTTCTAAAAGCTTCAGGAAACAAACACAATCTTTGATAAAAATCTATCTTTTTGAACAGCTTAACACTTTAAATTCTAAGGAAATTGTTTCCGTGAGATTTAGTGTATATTTTACTCCAGAGTTTATTAAACTGAATTATTTACCTCCAATTTCAAACATGTATTACTAAACCTTGCACTTTTTCTATGAATAAAACCTGTTGGTTACAAATTCATAATTTAACAACAGTCTATTCATTATAAATATAGCATTTAAATAAATCTCAATTTAATTCAGATCCCTTCTATTCCATTACACATAAAATAATTTAAATTTTAACTTACTGTTTCACTTCACAGTCGTATACAGTTGTACAAATATGAAACACACCAGAGTATTATACATTAAAAAATTAAGACAGGCTGAAGGGGAGAATCCTTTTGGAACACTGGAAAAAGTTGTGAAAATTTTTAACAATGATAATTCTGTTCATAAACAGCATCTTTCTGCCATGGTCAAACGTCACAGAATGTCTGAAGAACAATCTTAATATCTGATGTCTATACATACATTACACAAATCTCTTGTTGACTGCCATGATTATTTTACAATTTCAGGTTATGTTCCTCCAAAAACATGATATCTAGTGTAAGGTTTAATAGTTACACATATTTATAATATAATGAATATAGCTATGATTTACCTGTCTTTAGGTATTTAATGAACAATAAAGAGATTGCATTATCTCACCACATTCTGCATTATAGAAGAAGTGAAGTTATAATGTACATTGAAGATTATCCTCTATAACGTAGATTAAATGCCCTTGCATTGTGATTTACAGTAAATTGTTCATGATAGTTAAAAGTAACCTTACTATGCAAATTCATCAATAGTACATTGCAATATAGGTTTTTTTTTTTTTACATCTACTTTGAGACCGCTTTGAAGTTAGGATAAAGAGTAATAATAAATCTTAAGTTTCTAGTAACTTTCATGGACAAAATAATAATGGTAATACATATTTTCAAGTTCAGTCCTTATAAGCCTCTTACAAAACTTGCACATGGGAGGGAGGGAAAATCAAATTCACATCAAGAGATTTTCAGTCGAGAGCATGGGATCATGCTGATGCACCTAGTCTCCATTATTGTTTTCCCTTATCTAATGTTGGCAGAACCTCTTGGCCACACCATCACCTTGGTGGTTTGAAGCAAATTCCAGCTCACAAACAGTAACCTTTAAATGAAGTTCAGCTCTTGGTTAGAAGTGAAAGGGGAAGCGTAACAAAAATATTAACAGTGTGTCTTTACATAAGACCTGTGGAACAATACTCCCTCTGGCGTGCACGTTGACTGTAACTGATGATTTGTGTAGTCATATCAGTTATTTTCTTTATGTAAGATTAATTATTATACATTTATCTCCTTTCTTAAAAAAAAAAAAATGTTTCTAACATATAGTTATAATTGAAATATAAGCACATTTAATTGAAATTTATTTACTCATTCTTCTCACTATTTATCAATGTTTCCAAGTTTGTCTTGACCTCTTTTTTTTTTTCCTCATTGAAATGTTTTTGTTTTCGACAGAAAAAGATCAACAATGCTACTGTGCAGAAATGACCTCACAAAAATGACCAACTGTGGGGTATTACTGAAACTGCCTGGGATGACTCACAAGTTCACAACCTGCAGCAACCAATAATTTGGTTCCAAGGAGAATGAGTGCTGTGATCGGTATTTTATGCAAATTGTTTGTATATACCTGCAATGATTTTGTATAGTATTGCTTTTGCATATTATACTTGTATTTAGAGTCTTATAAAGAAATAAAACTGTTCCAAATGATACGTTTAATTTTATAGCCTAATGCGTGGTTTCATCCCAATTAGAAGCACACACAAAAATAAGCATTTTGATCCAAATGGAAGGGATTGAAATATTCCCTTTCAACTTAATTTTCAGCTAACCACTGGGCATTCTTTCACCTACCTTGACCTTGTCAGACTCTGCAACTTGTATTGCTAAATGTGAACTAAAGGTAAGGGTAGGCTGCCAATCAACGAAATGGAATGGTTAGAACTACATAAGGAGCTGGCCCTGCGTGGGGCAGAGGTTTTGTAACATTCCATTAACAGCACAAACACTGTTTCTATATCAGCAAGATTCCATGTGAGCGACTGTACATTTTAATGGAAAACATTACTTAACTAATCGAGCAACACACTAGGAAGTAGAATTTTGAGGAAATAACTTGTGGTCTTCTGTGTGTAGTAGGTATTACTTATGGCCAAAAAAAACTTACACCTGAATATTTCATTAATTGGAGATCCTCTTCATCACAAACTTGCATCTTTTCAAACACACTTTACCCACTTACTACAATCTCATTCAGAACAGATATCTAAACACGATCCAAGCAAATATAATAATGAGCATAATTTCACAAGTGCAATATATGAATTTTGAACACAAATCATGTTTCAAACATTGTTAATCTCTCCATAATTACTAACAAGCACAATTAGACTACTGGTACTTTAAGTATAGTCTGGCATTCATATTGCCCAACTATTTCCTCTTAGATTGTTAGAAATGGCTTGTTTTAAAGCATCATTTCTAAACAGAAATGGGTTGACATTTTGAATGGCTGCCCCAGATTCAAACTAAAATCTTCACCATTTCTAACAGGTAAGGTAATAATATATTATAATGTAAAATACTCAAGAGCTTTACACTTTCAACTAATTGGTGGAACAGTTCTGAAACTAGTAACTGATACCAACACAAGAAGGTTAAGACGATTACTCTATTTATGAACTGTTATGTGCCTATTGAGAGCAGTGCTATCTTTGTAAGGTTTGGAGAACACTTACATGACAAAACTGTGGTGCCTTCAAAGTTACAGTCTATATGCGCTTAATGTTGGGAGAGATTCCTGCAAATATTACACGGAAACAGATATTATTTCATATGAGCTAACACGTATGATCTCAAAGGTTGCTTCACTTGAATGCTTGACCACAGTTGCCTAGGAATAAGGCTTCTCTGTGGCATGTGGAGGAGTGCTTTTAAAGACCATCCATATTTCTGAAGGTCAAAAACGAAAAGACAAATTAGTACTATAAACTAATTGAGGTTTATTCAAATTTGAGAACCCTGAAAATTCACTGAAAGAAGCTCAACATTTATATGGCTTTAACTCTGTATGGTTGTCCGCTTGTTCTTTAAGGCAGAATCACAAGTGGAAACACTGTCACACAAGCTGTAATGATATTGTTTCTCACCAGTATGCTCAGGTAAGAAAACTAACATGAGCGAAATATACACTGATATGCCAAAAGACATGAAATAGCAGTACTTAAAAGTAATAGTTGGTGGTGCCACCTTACTATGATGTACTGAAGTACACAACATAGATCATTGAAAAAACTACTATGGTAAGTGGCACAAATTATCGTAGATTAGCAGAAGAGAAGAAAAGAGAAGAAGGGAAAGTGAACTGTTTTCTCAACACCAAGACTTGTTTTTCCACAGGATCCAAACTATAACTCAAACAACTTTCTCTCGTGCAATGATGAAAATAAAACTGATGGTACCGGCACAAAAAACTTTTATGAGTGTATGCTCAGTTTTAGTTGAGTTTCCATTGGTTAGCTGTTGGAAACGTAAGTGAAAATTGTGAAGATGATCTAATACCAAGAGAAGGTATTTTTATACCAAATGGTTACCGGTACCCTTATTTTCTGCTTATGAATAATGTTATTAGAGACTGCTATGCTAAAAGTGAAGTGAAACAGAATCAGGACAGTTTCTGTAATTCTATGAGGACGTATCTAGATAATTAGTGATTTCTGACAAAAGTGCTGTTTAAAAGAAAACTCTGAAATGGAGATATTATGAAATGTGAATATCTGGTTTATTCCTGCAGCCAAAGATCTGTTTTTGCACTCCTTGAAAACTTTTTGGAAGGACATCTCAATTTTCAACAATTGGTTTCAATGATTGGAAGCACGGAAGTCAGTGGTTAGCAGAACATGAGAATTTCCACTCTCATTGTGATTTCATATTCACACAACACTACCAACCACCACAAAAACATGCAATAGTGATTACATCCCTCCATACAGGGTTGCGTCAGGAAGGGCATCCTGCCGTAAAACAGGGCCAAATCCACATGTGCTTCGCAGTTCGCACCTGCGACCCCACAGGTGTGGGAAAAGCGGTAGGAAAAGAAGAAGACTATTATTATTTAATGGTATTAATGTTTGATATTTTACCTTGGAGGCATTCTACTGTATTTATTCATTATATAAAAATAATTAGGGAGGATTTGAAAGAAATTGGCCTTTCACCCAATAACACTATGGATAAGTAAGAAGTGAACACAACACTTAAAAATATGACTTTCCACTTTACACTTACAAAGAAGAAAATCCCAACTAGAATATCCTCTACACAAAAAAGGGCAAGAATATCAACATGTATGAAGAAGTACTGGGAGGACTGCAAGGTTCGGACAGTTCTACCAAGAAACTGACAAACCAAAGGTTGATTAAAGTGATCCAATGTGGTCTGAAAAGAAGAAGTAATTGCAATTTTGCCCTATCAAGTTTAAGGAAGGCAGGTGGAAAATTATTTGAGCCCAGAGGCATTGCAGTAGTTAAATTCAACCCTGCCAATGGCAGTCAATTTAGAAAAGGAGGATACCTATGAGCCAACAACAAACAAATTTAGGACCGGCTTCAAAAATGTTGCAGTTACAGGGCTGCTGGTAAGGCAATATTCTATTCACTATATTCTGCGCAAGTTTCAGTCTGAGAAAACGGTTATATCAGCTTGCCTTATTGGCTCTGAAGGGTTCTGTTCACATTCAGTGAAATCACTTACACAATTCCTATTACCAGTAATTTCTCCTAGTCATTTAAATAACTAAATTTATGTACAGTACTACAGATACTAAGACTTGAATGGTATCCTCTGTCATAATGGCAACCTATGAACTGGAAAGCAATTAAAGTAAATTAAATTAGACAGATAAGGGTATAGTCAATGAAAAATAGAATATTGCTCAAGTGCAGTTAACACTGTATAGATGGGTCCACCTTTAAATTGAAAGAATAAAGATATTGTGCATTTACTGTTTTATAGTTAGTACACTTGTTTAGAAACTGAGTGGCAACAGGTTCAAACCCTACGGGCATCCAACATTACAGTTCCTCCAATTTAGATACATTTTTATTAACTGTTCCTTATGAAGCTGCTTCCAAGAGTATCAAGAGATTCGACTATTGCAGCATATATTTTAAGATAAGTCATACCACTTCACAGTCATTTAAATCATTCCATACAGAACATACTATTCTGTCAACTCTTGGTTATCTGGGAATGGATTACCCAAACTAGAAATTAACATCACTAAAAAATAAAATAAAATGTTCTTTACATTTTCACGGAATTCTACCATTGCACCAAAATTTAAACACAAACCTCTTTCTCCACCTAAAAGAAACAGCAGCCTTTACAATAAGATCACATGATTTTATTAAAAACTTAAAAGGAAAGTGTTAGGATATATATATTTTTTATTTTATTATTGCCACAGATTGGACTTTAAACATTAGAACAGTGATTTTAATATTCACTGAAATATTTTCAAAAGCAAAATAGCAATAGACTATGCAAGCAAACTAAAACTAAAAGTTGCTGAGTCACAATGTCCTACTTCACCTTGGACCACATTTTCCATTAATTTTCCCCTGGAGTATTAACTTGTAGAAGGTGGTGTTTACTGTTCCACTTTATATGACCAAAGTATTCTTGCTTCCTTCTCTTGATGGTAGTGAGAGTTTCTGGTTCTTTGTTCATACGGTGCAAAACTTCTATACTGGTCATTTAGCTGTCCAAGGTATCTTCAGCATCCTTCGGTACATCCACATTTCAAATGGTTGCAATCTCTTGCACATGGTCTCAGTTAGTGTCCATGCTTCAACTCCATCTGTTAGGATACTGAAAATGTAGCACCGGAGTAGTCGTGTCTACAGTGTAATGGAAAAGTCATGGCTTCCCTAAGTTTCTGGAAAGAAGTTCTGGCCTGCACAATTCTGCATTGGATCTCATGAGGAAGGTCTCAGTCATCATTACTGTGACATCCACAATATTTAAATGTTGCCACTCTTGCTCCGGTCCTTTCCTGTTTTGAGACTACCCCGAATACCATCTTCTTTCCTACTTACAACCATCCACCTGGTCTTCTTTACATTCAGCCTTAAGCCCGTGGCGTTGCTGGCTTCAATGACCACACTAAGTAGGACAATGACATTGGCATATTTGATGTTATTTATGATGACTGTGTTAACCACAACTCCTGGAGTCTTTCTGTAAAGAGCATCTTGAAAAATATTTTCTGAATAAATGTTGAAAAGCATTGGTGAAAGAATACAGCCTTGGCAAACTCCTTTCATAATTGACACTTCTTCCGAGACATGACCATCAACTGTTATGCCAGCACTCTGGTTCCAATAGAGATTACCAACAATATGGATGTCCCTCCAATCAAGTCCTAATACTCAAAGAATGTTCATGAATCTGTTATAGTGGACTGTATTGAAAGCTTATTGTCAAACTAATAATCAGGAGTTTTGTTTCCCCAAAAAGCCAAACATCTTTACTACTCAAATTTACATGATTTCTTTTGGGTAAAGGACAAGTGCAAGTCTCACTTGTAATGACATAAATTATCTGAAGTTATGAAGTTGTTGTTATTATTATTATAATATTTTTTTTGCTAGGGGCTTTATGTCGTGCCGACACAATTATTATTATTATTATTATTATTATTATTATTATTATTATTATTATTATTATTATTATTATTATTGTTATTAGTTTTTCTTACCGCCAACTATTTTTACAGATTTTGAAGATGCCAAATCTAGTACTACAGGAGTTCTTGTATGTGCCAGTAAACCTACTGACACAAAGCTGATGTGTTTGAGCACCTTCAAATACCACCAGACTGAGCCAGGATTGAACCTGTCAAGTTGGGCTCAGAAGGCCATCGCTCTACCGTCTGAGCTACTCAGCCCAATTATTATTATTATTTAGGTCTAGCATTAAGATGAGTACCTACCCAGGAGCTGAAATAACATGCTATCTCACTTATTTCACACACAGTAGCATGAAGCTTTGCTTCTTGGATTTCTGACCAGTACCACTTTCAAAATACGACATAACATGATTGGCTATTAAAGTGATTTGTGCATTTGTGCAGTGGATGATTGCAAGAATATTGAAAATGAAGGGAACATAATATTTTATGCTAGTTCTGCAACATATTTTTCATTACAATTCTTAATGTTTTAAATTGTTCACTGCAAAAGGTGTTAGGAATAACTGAGATTTTTTTACCCATGCCATTACCACAGACAATCAAGAATTGGCAATAAATGCTTCCATATTTTTTAATATACTGTAAATGTATGCCAAGTTTAATATGGTAATAAATTACTCAGACACATTCCCAGCTCATGTTCAAATAAATATTATAGTACAAGGCAGTTTTTTTCTTTTTCCAAAGAGTACTATGTACACAACTCAATCAACTGAAAATTCAGGAGTAATATTGAATAAGAACCCATGTTGCACAAATGAGGAGTATTGTTTCAACACAAGTTTCTCCACCTTGGTTGCTTTTTCTGGAAGCTAGAAAGAATGCTCGTTCATAAGGGTATTTCTCAATTGAGAAGCCTTATGCAGGTAACTGTGCAGCTTATCCAGTGTGTTTGATTCTACCTACATGTGAAATCACAGCTGTACATATTTTGTCATTATTTTGAAAAATATGTCAGAGAAAACACATTTTAATCTGATGAAATGGAGAAAACATGTTCCAAAACACATAAGACTGTTTTTCTGTTAGTTTCTAATTCAATTATTATTTTGAGATACGAAGGATGTTTAAAAAAATATCTAATTTCAATTATGAACAGAATATTAATTAAACATAGCACTTAAACCAAAACATTACATATTATTAACTATTAAATGATTAAGGTACTTAAAGCCTCTGCAATCCTACCTACCTATTCACTGAGGCAGTATCTCCCTCTGTGGGTCTCTGGTAGTGTCGGCTTCCAGTGTGGCCTCAAACCCAGCAGAGGCAGTCGGATTTTTGAAGTGCAGAATAAGTCTATTTGGTACCATACAATGTACGATGTTGGCATGTAAAAGATTTCTGGTGACACATTTGATGTTTACCTGACAAAATTAATTAAAACTCAGCCATAGATGAGCAAGAGAAATTAAATTTATTTTGACATCTAGTAGGCCTAGAGTTAAACAAAACATCAAAATTGATGAGTAGGCAGTCAAATGACATCAAATTAAAATGTCTGCACATGACAGCCGAGGCCATATGATTAATGTTATCACTGAGGCAGTCATATTTGTTTGATCATCCTCTGTTACTGGAACATTATCATGAACTACAATGTTATTGTAAAATTCTAGTTCTTTATTTTGCTTTACTTGATTTTTCCCCTCCTTTCACAGCATCGAAATCCATCCTGTCACTAACAAACAATGTGACAACTGACACTAATTCACAACAAAGTTGGAACAATCAAAGATACCAATGTTGCAGTGCATTGTAGTAATTATAGTCTGATACAGCTGGCTTTCTCGAGAACTCACAATATGAACCACTTACATTCCACTAAGATGAGGAAAAACTATTGTTTCTTTTTTCATTTACGTTGCACCAACACAGACAGTTCTTAACGCGGCAATGGAATAGGAATGGACTTGGACTGTGAAGGAAGCGACCATGGCCTTAATTAAGGTACAGCCCAAGCATTTACCTAGTGAAAAGAGGAAATCACCAAAAACCATCTGCAGGGCTGCAGACATTGGAGTTTGAACCCACCATCTCCCGGATGCAAGCTCACAGCTATGTGACCCAAATTACGTGGCCAACTCATTCGATAAGCATTTTGTAATGCCAACGCTGCCAATTTAAAGTCTACATGCATGTATAAAAAGTGTTTTTGAAATAAATGGAGAAAACTCATTTCGAAACAATACTTCTCAAATCATCCATGGGTGTGTTATTGTTTTCATCCTGAATCCCTATTTAGCAACTAACTACTTTATGACTAACATTTTTATTATTATAAAAATAATATTAATTAACAAACATAACAATTAATAAATAATCATAAATGGCTCAGAGATAACAAAAAAGAAATTAAACAGAAGTCTCTGTCTGTAAATTAGCTGAAATGAATGAGTACGGAAATTATACTGGGAAATATTTTCCAAGGTTATATACAAGTGTTGTTCACTGGGAAGCTCCAGTTTAGTTCTCGACAAAAAAGGACAATTTTCCTATAACAAAATCCATCACATATTTGGGATATGTCATGTTGCTCTCAAAATCAGACATGGAGTAAGCAATATAAGGACATAATATTTCATAAGAGAGTGAGATTAAGAAGATACCCAACATATTTCAAACTAAAACCTTTGGTTTAAAATGAAAAGAAACCAAGCACTTTTG
This sequence comes from Anabrus simplex, assembly GCF_040414725.1. Lineage (NCBI taxonomy): Eukaryota > Metazoa > Arthropoda > Insecta > Orthoptera > Tettigoniidae > Anabrus > Anabrus simplex. Next base: position 326,114,816 of record NC_090268.1, read on the forward strand.
TCAGTCATTGGTTCCTTCCATGCTATATCAGTCTAAGAATTAAACAAGTGTCCAATGTTCTTATACCATGTTCCAAGTACCAAATTATTACTTTCAAAAGATCTACATGAGGTATCTAGAGTTAGGACATATGCTTCCACTGATTTGCATGGCCCACAGAAGGAAAATTAATTTTTCATTCACTAATACGGCTCCAGCAAAATTTAAATTTCGATATGGGATGTGTCAGAGAAAATATGTTTACATAACACCAACCAACCATACACAGAGAATATTACTGTATTTCTGCATGAATTCTAATGAAGTTAAATTTTTAAACTCTCAGTTGAAATCACAGACTTCTACATCATGTCTAAACATGTCAAAAAGGTAAGCACCATAAATCCACAAAACTTCCCCAGTTCTACAGACAGTTTAGGAACATACTAACAATGAATAGTTCAAATATCCCAAAATGAAACTAAAAACTTCCTGTAGATATTTAAACAAGTCACACAGTATACTTCACAATCAATTCCAAAGTCTATGGTTATATTTTAGTTGTCCAGGAAAGTAATTACACAAAAAACCTCATGGAAAAATTCTTTCTCGTTATACTAAAAATAAGGCTGCATTCCACGTTGAACACAGTCAACTATTGCCACATTATGACAGAGCTTCAGGAAATCTTGTCTGTACATTAGAAAATACCTAAATATCAGGTACACTTTGTGCATCACAAGTGGATCTGTCACATTTGGCCCAAGTTATGTTCAAGTGGATTACAACTATAAAGAATTACAAAAGCAAGGCTCAGTATCATCTTTTTCTCTTCCATGGAGAACAGACTGATGAATTCAGAGGCTGTTAAATAATAAAGTATTCTCAAATTAAAAGAAACAAATCCACATACACTTCCACTACAACTACTACCAATATTGCACTATTTGTTGCTTAGGCATCATCACAAAAGTGCATCATTGTATGACCTAACTAAGAACAACAAAAATGGGCCACAATGTTCTAAGACATATCCCCTTTACATGTAAACAATGCAATATCAATGGATCCACAAAAAGAAGAGCTGCTTTTAACTCAACAGTTACTTTCTTTAATATAAATACTGAACAGGTATAATGGAAATAATAAAATGAGCTCTTACTAGTAAAGATAGGAATTGTTACAACAGCTATGGCACAACACAAACTTTACTATGTTGGTAACATTCCATGAAATGGAGCTCAAAGAATAATGTAATCATCAAGCTGGAGTCTTAACAGCAAAACTACAACATATTGAACACTTGATCGATAGCCAGCATACCTCCAATCCTGATCACCATACTTGTCATAATTTTTCATACAAAACTAGTTCCATTTGTTCGACTGCTCATTCATGATTTACTACAGCAGAATCCCACTAATCCAAAATTTTGATTGATCCAAACTAACATTTTTAAAGTACCAACGTCATAATGAAATTTTAAAAATGCAATTATGAATGAAAATTATTTGTACTTTTATTATCCGTGTATGAAATCAATATAAGATAATACTGCAATCTGTGTTGCAATAGTAATTTGAGGTGGAAATCGAAGTAAAATAATGTAGTGAAATTAATTCAGTTTCACAGTGACTGGTTACACAGAAATTAATAAAAAACGCTTCACATATATCTGCCACTAGTTATTTCTCTTCACAAAGTCAGTTATTCCTGTTTGTTTATTACATGCCAATCTTCTTAGTTACGGCACAACAATAGATTCTGGAAGAAAATTCTGATAATGCAAAATTTTGTCAATCCAGTTCCAATTAGATCGGATCAGCAGGATTCTAGACTCTACTGTATATAATGAAGTTGGAAAACATATAATGTAATGAAAGAACTACATATTAAGGTAAGGATGTTACCTTGAGTTCTCTTACAATGATGAAGATGATATTTGTTACTGTAAAATGTGTGTGTTAGTTTTGTATTCAGCCTGACAATGTTAAAGAGCATTTATTTTACATTTTTGTCATTTGAGAGTGAGAATACTCCCATTACACACATGAATTTGCTGGGCAAACTAGTGCTAGGGTTTTACTGTCACACAGGGAAGATAATACATTCAAGCCAAGATCTTGCTTCCAACTGATTATTGCCAAACTGCAATTAAACACACTCCCAGTTCAACAAAGTGTGACTGAAGGAAGAATTTAAGCCGAGAACTAGGGGTAATGGAAGTCAGACACCTTGTTGTCTAGTCACACAGTGTAACAAATCAGTCATGTATTGAAATTTATATTCTGTGTCAGACACTATACATATTCTACCTGTTTATTTTGTGGGAGACTGTGAAACATATAACAATACTACTAACTGTGCATGCAGAAATTTGATTTCTTTCAGAATACTATTTCACAAATACTATGTTATTGTTACACATGCATCTTGATCAGTATTGAATTGTAATAATAAACATACTGTAAGATCTATGATTATCTTCCCTGAAATGTGTGTTGGCAGCATGTGAAAGAAAAACTTCAATTATGATTTAAGCTACAACAGACCTGTTTGTAGCAGAGAATGAAATATGGTTCTTTGGGCACAGTAGGTCAGTACTTGCTACTGTAACTGTCAGACTCCAACTTTCATAATAATTACATACTTCTAATATTATGGAGTAATATCCAACACTTAGAGGTGACAATAGGAAGGTTATGAGAATAAAATGAGAAAGGAATGGTATGAGTAATAACATCAGAGAGAAGTACACTGGAAAGTAACACTGCTTCAATATTGCTTTTGAGTATAGTACTATGATAGCCAAAGCAATGTTGAGGCAATATGGAATGAAGGTTAAGGTTAGATTATGGAGTATACAATTTAACTCTCACACTGAACCTTAGCAAGCCAATCACACAGAGACTTCTAATAGCAACAAACAAGATTGATTACACAGCACTGTGTGTGTGTAAGAGGAACTATGCTTCTTACATAGGCCTCTGTTGAGTATTTAAGATTTTGTTGAAGTAGGCCATAGGGTCATCTTCAGTTTCAATGCCACAGTAAGAAAGAGTAAACTTTTGAGTACTGTCTGTGCTTTACTCACTAATCATTTCAGATCAATTTCTGGACTGTCAATGCGGAACGGTTTGATGAGTTGTCCATGTTCTACAATGGGAGTCTGCTCTTCCTGGTTGTCTATACGGATACGGATCTTGTTTTGGTCATGCAGGGGGCGGGGAAGGGAACGTGGGACATCACCATTCTGTGGAGAAGCAGTAGGAGTGGGTGATGAGGATGCATATGGGACATATATTCTAACCACATCAGGACTAGGAGCATGTGGGGTGGCACGTGGCGTGGAGTGAGCCGAGGGACCCCTCTGAACACTGCCAGGATGTCCAATACCAGAACCACCAGAACTTGCTCCACCTGCACTTCCATCTGATGCATTACTATGAGTGTCTAAACTATTGTCCAAGGCTTGAGAACGAGTAGTAGTGGAGAACACTGATAAGTCCGCAGTGGATGTCACACTTGTGTCGGCAAGAGAACGGCGTGAACCACCATGGTGATCTAATAGAGAACTTGCATCATCGATACTTGGATCAAATGAAAATTTGGAACCTGAAAAAGGTAAAAACAAATAAAACTGTTAAAAAATCCATTATTATGCAGGACAGTGCAACATTCTATTTTAAGAATTCTGTTTAATAACATATATTTTTGTGTACTGAGGCACTGTGTTTAAGGACCAAACAAAGTCAATCACTCTAAAAATAAGTTAGCTTTTATTTAAGATAATTGTTGCGCAATGGAGCAAGAGAGTGGATAATTTTAATCTCAAACTTTTATCATCATTTGACAATCACTGGATCCACTATTAATGTCAGCCTCATAAAATAATGCTTCATTTCAGTAATAAATCAATTTAATTATTTTTCTGATAAAAGATTTGGATGGTGTAACATCTGACTGGTGATATTTATGTTATTCTGCTTTGTTCTAATCTATCTTTCAAATGATTTGTGATGACTGGGGCTCAAAAGTTTATGACCTAAAGAAGTACAAAATAAGCAAGAAAATATGCCCTAAAAACTTGCTAAATATAACCTAAAAACAGAAAAATATGACATGCAATTTAAGAATAAGTTTCAAGTATTACTAACACAGTCTTGAGTACCAAAAAATGATTACCGGTAATACAGCAGATGTATTTAATCAATCAATGTGACAGAGCTACAGTACATTAAAACTTATAAAATTCATTCAGCATCACACCCTTGAAGCGTAGTTCTCACTTGGTTTTTCTAAAAAGAAAACCAAGAAACTAAGTATTAGCATGCTTCTTTTTGTATCTGTCAGCATAAGATAGTAGGCACTGCCTAACAGGAAGTTTACCGTGTTCATTATCGTGTGTGTACCTCTAAGTTTCTTCCCTGCCATCATTGCATATAACCTATAAATCTCATTATTTTATCCCGTATTGGCTTTAACAACTAAGGTCAAAGGATTTTCCCATTTTCCAATACTTATTTTATTTGTGTAGCTAATTTTTATGCGTAACATGTGTCAGCTTAAATTCCACCTGAACATTACAAGAACATGTTTCATTCCATTTTGGAACATCTTCAGCTTAAAAAAACGTATATTAAGTACAAATATTGGCACATATAAAATATTGAGAATATTAAAGGTGATAATGAAGTTTAAATGATCTTTGTAGAGAATTAAAACACCAAACACATCATTGCAAGTATTGATAATATAGTTTGTTGTGACATTACCGGTAGTCTTTAAAGTAAAGTAAAGTAAAGTAAAGTAAAGTAAAGTAAAGTACACACATACATACATACATACATACATACATACATAATCATTATAGACTGTTATGCCTTTCAGCGTTCAGTCTGCAAGCCTCTGTGAATTTACTAAACGTCGCCACAATCCTTGATTTGCAACTAGTGTTGTGGCCTCATTTAGTTTCATACCTCTTATCTTTAAATCGTTAGAAACCGAGTCTGACCATCGTCGCCTTGGGCTACCTCTACTTCTCTTACCCTCCACAGCAGAGTCCATTATTCTCCTAGGTAACCTATCCTCCTCCATTCGCCTCAGATGACCCCACCACTGAAGCCGGTTTATGTGTACAGCTTCATCCATCGAGTTCATTCCTAAATTAGCCATTATCTCCTCATTCTGAGCACCCTCCTGCCATTGTTCCCACCTATTTGTACCAGCAATCATTCTTGCTACTTTCATGTCTGTTATTTCTAACTGATGAATAAGATACCCTGAGTCCACCCAGCTTTCACTCCCGTAAAGCAAAGTTGGTCTGAAAACAGACCGATATAAAGATAGTTTCGTCTGGGAGCTCACTTCCTTCTTACAGAATACTGTTGATCACAACTGCGAGCTCACTGCATTAGCTTTATGACACCTTGATTCAATCTCACTTACCATGTTGCCATCCTGGGAGAACACACAACCTAAATACTTTAAATTATCGACCTGTTCTAGCTTAGTATCACCAATCTAACATTCATTTCTGTTGAATTTCTTCACCAGTGGTCCATAACCTGTTAGAGGAGAGGTCCTCACTTGGACTATGTGCAAGTAGGGCAGCATCCTGCTTCATGAATTTACCGAGCTCAGAACATTTTAAGCAAGCCTCGGACCTATGGGAGTAATGCAGTCCCACTCCCATTTGACAGGCGAGGGACTCCTTGGAAACAACTTGGCGAACGAAATGGAATTCGATGGGGAGCTATCAATATTAATGGGGCTTATGGAAGAAAGAAGGTAGAACTGGCTGAGTCAGCAAAGAGGATGCATCTGGATGTGCTAGGAGTAAGTGATATTCGGGTAAGGGGAGATAATGAGGAAGAGATAGAAGATTATAAAGTGTACTTGACGGGTGTTAGAAAGGGAAGGGCAGAGTCTGGGGTAGGGCTCTTTATCAGGAATACAATTACACGCAACATAGTTTCTGTTAGGCACGTAAATGAGCGAATGATGTGGGTAGATTTGTCAGTTGGAGGAATTAGGACAAGAATTGTGTTCGTGTATTCACCATGTAAGGGCGCAATGAGGATGAAGTTGACAAGTTTTATGAAGCACTGAGTGACATCGTGGTCAGGGTCAACAACAAGGATAGAGTAGTGCTAATGGGCAATTTCAATGCGAGAGTTGGGAATAGAACTGAAGGATATGAAAGGGTGATTGGTAAATGTGGAGAAGATATGGAAGCTAATGGGAATGGGAAGCGTTTACTGGACTTCTGTGCTAGTATGGGTTTAGCTGTTACGAATACATTCTTCAAGCATAAGGCTATTCACCGCTACACATGGGAGGCTAGGAGTACCAGATCCATAATAGACTATATCTTAACAGACTTCGAATTCAGGAAATCTGTTAGGAATGTATGAGTTTTTCGCAGATTTTTCGATGATACAGACCACTATCTGATCTGTAGTGAACTAAGTATCTTTAGGCCTAGGGTAGAGAAAGTGAAATCTGTCTGCAAACGAATAAGGGTAGAAAATCTCCAGGACGAGGAAATTAGACAGAAGTACATGGATATGATTAGTGAGAAGTTTCGAACAGTAGACAGTAAGCAGGTTCAGGATATAGAAAGTGAATGGGTGGCATACAGGGATGCTGTAGTAGAAACAGCAAGGGAATGCCTTGGAACAACTGTGTGTAACGATGGGAAAAGGCGAACATCTTGGTGGAATGATGAAGTGAGAGCAGCCTGTAAACGTAAAAAGAAGGCTTATCAGAAATGGCTCCAAACAAGGGCCGAGGCAGACAGGGATTTGTACGTAGATAAAAGAAACAGAGCGAAACAAATAGTTGTTGAATCCAAAAAGAAGTCGTGGGAAGATTTTGGTAATAACCTGGAAAGGCTAGGTCAAGCAGCAGGGAAACCTTTCTGGACAGTAATAAAGAATCTTAGGAAGGGAGGGAAAAAGGAAATGAACAGTGTTTTGAGTAATTCAGGTGAACTCATAACAGATCCCAGGGAATCACTGGAGAGGTGGAGGGAATATTTTGAACATCTTCTCAATGTAAAAGAAAATCATCCTGATGGTGTTGTGAACAGCGAAGCTCAAGGGGAGGAGGAAAATGATGTTGGTGAAATTATGCTTGAGGAAGTGGAAAGGATGGTAAATAAACTCCATTGTCATAAAGCAGCAGGAATAGATGAAATTAGACCTGAAATGGTGAAGTATAGTGGGAAGGCAGGGATGAAATGGCTTCATAGAGTAGTAAAATTAGCGTGGAATGTTGGTAAGGTACCTTCAGATTGGTCAAAAGCAGTAATTGCACCTATCTACAAGCAAGGGAACAGGAAGGATTGCAACAACTATCGAGGTATCTCATTGATTAGTATACCAGGCAAAGTATTCACAGGCATCTTGGAAGGGAGGGTGCGATCAGTCGTTGAGAGGAAGTTGGATGAAAACCAGTGTGGTTTCAGACCACAGAGAGGCTGTCAGGATCAGATTTTCAGTATGCGCCAGGTAATTGAAAAATGCTACGAAAGGAATAGGCAATTGTGTTTATGTTTCGTAGATCTAGAGAAAGCATATGACAGGGTACCGAGGGAAAAGATGTTCGCTATACTGGAGGACTATGGAATTAAAGGTAGATTATTAAAATCAATCAAAGGCATTTATGTTGACAATTGGGCTTCAGTGAGAATTGATGGTAGAATGAGTTCTTGGTTCAGGGTACTTATAGGGGTTAGGCAAGGCTGTAATCTTTCACCTTTGCTGTTCATAGTTTACATGGATCATCTGCTGAAAGGTATAAAATGGCAGGGAGGGATTCACTTAGGTGGAAATGTAGTAAGCAGTTTGGCCTATGCTGACGACTTGGTCTTAATGGCAGACTGTGCCGAAAGCCTGCAGTCTAATATCTTGGAACTTGAAAATAGGTGCAATGAGTATGGTATGAAAATTAGCCTCTCGAAGACTAAATTGATGTCAGTAGGTAAGAAATTCAACAGAATTGAATGTCAGATTGGTGATACAAAGCTAGAACAGGTCGATAATTTCAAGTATTTAGGTTGTGTGTTCTCCCAGGACGGTAATATAGTAAGTGAGATTGAATCAAGGTGTAGTAAAGCTAATGCAGTGAGCTCGCAGTTGCGATCAGCAGTATTCTGTAAGAAGGAAGTCAGCTCCCAGACGAAACTATCTTTACATCGGTCTGTTTTCAGACCAACATTGCTTTACGGGAGTGAACGCTGGGTGGAATCAGGATATCTTATTCATTTAGAAGTAACAGACATGAAAGTAGCAAGAATGATTGCTGGTACAAACAGGTGGGAACAATGGCAGGAGGGTACTCGGAATGAGGAGATAGAGGCTAATTTAGGAATGAACTCTATGGATGAAGCTGTACGCATAAACCAGCTTCGGTGGTGGGGTCATGTGAGGCGAATGGAGGAGGATAGGTTACCTAGGAGAATAATGGACTCTGCTATGGAGGGTAAGAGAAGTAGAGGTAGACCAAGACGACGATGGTTAGACTCGGTTTCTAACGATTTAAAGATAAGAGGTATGGAACTAAACGAAGCCACAACACTAGTTGCAAATCAAGGATTGTGGCGACGTTTAGTAAATTCTCAGAGGCTTGCAGACTGAACGCTGAAAGGCATAACAGTCTATAATGATAATGTATGTATGTATGTTCTTACCTACTGACATTAATTTAGTCTTCGAGAGGCTAATTTTCATACCATACTCAATATACCTATTTTCAAGTTCCAAGATATTAGACTGCAGGCTTTCGGCACAATCTGCCATTAAGACCAAGTCGTCAGCATAGTCCAGAGTAAAGTAAAGTAAAGTAAATATGTTGTTGATATTATACAATGAACGTTCCATTAATCAGTTAGCTCATAATCAGTCAGTCAGCTGATGGCTTAAGGAAAGGAAGACCCCCACCAACATCTCTTTATTCTTAATCAGGTATTATAATCAACTAAGGTTCTGATTTTAAGAAGTTTCCTCCAGTTGTTATAGTTTAAAATTCAAAACTTGGTACTTATTACAAATTAATGGAATGTACATTGTATAATATCAACAACATTTTTACATTTAGAAGAACCTAGCACACAGGGGCGAAACCCTGGCAACCAGGAATGAGTTAGCTGGAAAATTTATAATGCCCAATAACGGACCATTTTTATTGGTATTATAAATTTACTAATTCGGGGCAAATATTTCAGATTCCCTATGGGAATCAACATCTATATCATCTGATGGCCAAGCAGGCATCAATTTTTGGTAGTGAAACAAAGTCTCTCATAGTGCATCGACACTGCTGGTGGCTTCAAGTAGCCTACGCAGTGGCCTCCACGGTATGCACTAGCCATGCGTCTTGGTAGGTGTGCTAGGTACCAACTGATGAGCCCAATCTAGCACATGAGGGCGAAACGCTGGCAACCAGGAATGAGTTAGCTGGAAAATTTATAATGTCCAATAACGGGCCATTTATAATGGTATTATAAATTTACTCATTCGGCACAAATATTTCAGATTCCCTATGGAAATCAACATTAATATCACGTTTGTATATGCATAAAAACTAGCTATAAACATAAAATAATTTATTGGAAGGTGGGAAAAATGCTTTGACCTTAATCACTGCACATCACGGCCATGAGCATTCTCAGTTTGCCAAAAAGAACTCTCCTTCGAAGGTCACTCAGGACGTGGTGTCCAAAGTAGAACAAGCAATGTGTCAGTAATGGTGAAAAAGAAACTCAGTAAGGTACCGAGTGCAAATGAGGAATAAGCATACCAAAAATGTCAAAAAGTATTGCAATTGTAGAATGGTCAGCAGCATCTAGAATCTCTGAATCAAGTAAAAGTATATCCCCTGGATGATCTACGAGAAGAGTGCCAATTAAAACATTCACAACATACCTCCCACAAACATCCACAATTTCATCAAGATACCTAGAGGCTCTTGTAGCCTACACTAATTCTAATTTTCCAAATAGAGTGTGTGACTCTGGACTGGAGCAAATTTAAAATTTAACAACTATGGCATTCAGGGTAAACTGCTGGCATGGCTGAGGTCATTTTTGGTGGGTCGAACGCAATGTGTTGTGTAGGGAGGAGCCAAATCAGACCAAACCACAATTACTTCTGAAGTAATTCAGGGCAGTGTAATAGGGCCCCTCCTGTACATGATTTATGCTCTTGACTTATCAGATTGTGTAAATTTGACCATGGCACAGTATGCCGATGACACAGTCATTTACAGAGCCATGAAAAACAAAGATGATAATGTACAATTCCAATCATATCTGGATAGTGTAGCTCTGGGAATAAAATGTGTATAAACATTAGAAGTGTAAATATATAAGACTAAGGAGAGCTAGACAACCAATCCAGAACCAGCCTACTCTATGTGGAATCCAACTACTGCCTTCTAAGTCCATCAAACTGCTCAGTATTCACATTACAGACAATCTAAAATGGAATAAGCACGTGGAGGAAGTGAGGTGTAAGGCATACAGAGCGCTAGGTTTTGTCCATAGATGTCTCTAAGGAGGAAGAAGTATTATCGGCACACTTTTTAGCGATAGATTTACACCCTAGTGCTGAATCGGTAGACCTTGGCAATCTTCAAGATTTGTATTGGCAACCTTTGAACACAAACTATGAATCACTTATGCATCGCTGTGCGACATCTGGCATACACTTGGCATACTAATACTATTGTTGTTTACACAGCAAAGCCAAACTATAGAATTAATGCTAGGAACAAGATTCGCATTGAGAAATGTTATATAGTGTGTGTGTGGCACAGTTGTTGGCTTAAGATAATAAAAGTTCAGAAAATTCATATCGATCGATCATATTATCGATTCAATTCAGATTTCATTTCCATTCAGTTGGCAGTACTACTGGAACTGGGAGAGCAGCCTCCTTACTCCTCACCCCCGTACACAAATCTGTCGCTAAAATGTGTGCCATAATAAAGTCCTATGAACGGCTTATTTTTCCTGGTGCGGCCCATACTTCTATATGGTCTTCCTTCCTGGCATCCAAAGACAACGGAAAATATGAGGAAACTTGAAGGTGTCCAGTGACGAGCAGAACGTATAATTAACATAGCCTTTTAAACACAGCCAGGTCATTGCTACCAGTGAACTCGTTATGTAAACAAATGTTGATAAACTTAACCATGATAGGTTAATATGGTTGTTTGATCCGTATTGACTAGTCTGAATGTATTACAGAACTATTTAGAATAATTTTATTTGAATCCGCCTTGTCAATACATGTAAACAAATAGACGTAGCTTTCCTTAAGAAATCGCTGACAGAAAACACACACTTCTCCCCTTTCCACCCCCTGCAGCTTAATTACCGTTCTGTTAAGAGAGGTCAAGGAGTTACTCTTGTCCCTCCTCTCGCCGGAAACCACCTAATATTTAAATGGATTTTACGTGTGGGCTGCTCGTATCTGGAATCTTCTACCATCTGAAGTAAAACTGCTTCCTCTTCCTCACTTCCTCCTTGCAGCAATGTATATGTAAATAGAAACCCATATGTGATGTATATAACTTGTATAAAATAGAATCGCAAGAAAAATGGGTGCAAGTACAGTTGAATGTGGGCGAATGTGTATGCGTGCATATGTGGGAGTGGTTGAGAATGAGTGTGTATACAGGGGTATTGAAGTGTAAGTATGTCAATTTAAAATTGTCTTATGTACAATTTAAGGAAAACAAATAATAATAATAATAATAATAATAATAATAATAATAATAATAATAATAATAATAATAATAATAATAATAATAATAATAATAATAATAATAATAATAATAATAATTTATTTATTATTGGCAGATAAAAAACATTTTACTGTATCAAACAGATGTGCCTGCTTCTTTGAGAAGACTTTTGATTCCCATAGCTTTCATGCTTAGCTGTAGTGCAGTGCTGTTGCACATTAAATCACTTTACCACCATTACCTTAACTTCATATGCATTACAAAAAAAAAATTCTTTGTCAGTATTGAATATCTCTTCACCAAACTCTCTCACATAATTTGTTTAATTTTACACCTTCACTGCACTTCGCTTTAGGCGCAGTGGGGTTCACTGCAGTACTACAAGTGTGATCAATCTGTTGAAATTTGTTGGTAATGAAAGGGGAAGGGAGCTGCAACCGGACCCATCAAAGATGAACTGGGCGAGAGATAACATGTCATTTGTCCTTTTGTTATGAAGATGCATTTTGGAAAATTAGAATTAATGTTGGAAATAATATAGCCTATATCTGTTGATGAGACTACGGATAATTGTGGGAGTCATTGGCATGTCTCTCGTGGATCACCCGGGCAATGTATTGATTCACAGGTTCTAGATGTCGCTGACCATTCCACAACTTTTGTGGGATGGTTTTTAATTTTGCGCGACTTTTTCTAGCCAAAGAGCAATGTGGGATGGTGAAGTTAAGTGATAATGAATCCTGTTGTTAGTAACTGATGCTACATCATACAGGGTGAAGGTACTCAACCCCAAAATGGTCTGTTTAATGTGTCTTGCTCATGGGTTGCTGAGAAAATACAGCAGAATTTTTTCTGACTTGAACAGTTAATATCAAATGTTAAGAAAATATTCATGAGGGATCTGTTAAGGGCGGCAAAATTCCCAGATCATACACCTTCGCTTCCTCTTCCTCCTCAGTCATTGTTCACCTGGGAGATGTGGCTTAACGCAGTGGAGTACTACTGTGTGCAAGAAATTGTTTCTGCTTTGACAGTAGTGAAGCATCGTCAATCAGAATTGTACAGGATCAGTTTTCCAATGATTTGTTGGGAAAACTAACATATATTACTTCAAATTATTGAGATCTAAAACCAATCTTTCGCCTAGTAAGGGACATGGTATCTAAAGTACAACAAGCTGGGGATAGTGTGACAGTTATAGCGACGAACAAACTCAGCTACTGCTTGCAAATGGGTAATAGGCAACAATGTGCAGAATTAGTGCCAATTTAAAGGGTAGTTGATTTGGCTTAGACACAAATGACCCACAGCTAAGCAGCAGTTAAAATACATGGCTGTGAAGTCATGTGTCATAGAAAGGAGCTTCACCTAATATTAGAAAATACTGAGTGACCTTTGAAGCAGCTTTTGGACAACATGAGAATGCACATGGTCGTGATGTACAATGTTAGCAGAGATGAAGATTAAGAGGTATATACAATACTGAACTCAATAAACTTCCTGCAAGGCAGTGTCTTGTAACTTACGATGACATTTCAAAAAGTATGGTAATTCTCACTACAATCCCTCAATGTGCCTCCATCTGACAATTTGGTACATCCACGCTTAGAAATAACTGATGCCAGGAAAGCGAGAAGAGTAATGAGCGATAGGGCATCCAGTGAGTGGTGTAACTTGCAGCAGAAAGGAAGAGGTGTCTGTTGGTACAATGAATATACTCCTGCCAACTCCTGGATTCGAGATCATCAAGGCTTATCATGTAGTGAATAGCGTGAAGCAATTAAGATGACAGCAAACATTTCAGAAGTTAGATCGGTACCAGGAAGATCTCAGAACGTTGCCTCAAGGAGATTGAAACTCTTTTAAAGTTAAAAACTTCATCACTGATCCGTATTGAACTAATAATTTTTTTTTTTTTGCTAGGGGCTTTACGTCGCACCGACACAGATAGGTCTTATGGCGATGATGGGATAGGAAAGGCCTAGGAGTTGGAAGGAAGCGGCCGTGGCCTTAATTAAGGTATAGCCCCAGCATTTGCCTGGTGTGAAAATGGGAAACCATGGAAAACCATCTTCAGGGCTGCTGATAGTGGGATTCGAACCTACTATCTCCCGGATGCAAGCTCACAACCGCGTGCCTCTACGTGCATGGCCAACTCGCCCAGTGAACTAATAATTACAATGCTAAAAAGAGAAAGATGTTCCACCTATACAATACAATAATATTGTTGCAAGAATTAATGTAGCAACATATTTAATATGTTATGGGACCGGTTTCGACATACGTCCATGTTAAAATTGAATAGGTTGAACCTCTTTATTTATTACTAGCTGATGTACCCATGCTTCGCTACGGGATTCTCAGAAAGACTGACTTGGTGGTTTTCCTAACTGAATTCAACATAGGTCATTACAAAAACGTCAGTAGGAATGTAGCGATTGAAAGCAATGTTATCATATAAAATACTCGATCAAATGAAAAACTGCACACTTTCTCACTTTCAACGAACAGTACTATGGTGCCGATCTAAGAGTCCAAAGTTCCAGAGCTGGAATAACCAGGTCGCAGTCTGCCGTGAACACTCCTCTGTCATTATTCCGTTAAATATGCACACTTCTCATTCCAATCAGTGGCTCAGATTAGGGATTGTATAGCTCGAATACTATGATGAACCAGTGTGTTACGTACCAGATATATCAAAAAATGTATGAACCAGAGGAATGGCATGCTAAAGAAGAAAGTTATCTTACACCCCTACTACTTCTCACCAATATACAGGCAGGCTGTTACAGTCGGTACGACCAGGCGAGTTGGCCGTGTGGTTAGGGGCGCGCAGCTGTGAGCTTGCATGCGGAAGATAGTGGATTCGAACCCCACTACCGGCAACCCTGAAGATGGTATTCGGGAGATAGTGGGTTCGAGCCCCACTGTCGGCAGCCCTGACGATGGTTTTCCGTGGTTTCCTCATTTTCACACCAGGCAAATGCCGGGACTGTACCTTAATTAAAGCCACGGCCGCTTCCTTCCACTTCCTAGACCTTTCCTATCCCATCATCACCATAAGACATATCTGTGTCAGTGCGACGTTAAGCAAAAAAAAAAAAAAATATATGGTATTCCGTGGTTTCCCATTTTCACACCAGTCACACCAGGCTGTACCTTAAAGCCAAGGCCGCTTCCTTCACACCACTATTCATTTCCTATCCCATCGTCGCCATAAGACATACCTGTGTCGGTGCGACGTCAAGCAAATTAAAAAAAAAAAACTCGGTGCGCTGCAGTAATCCTATCTATCGGGGATGAGAGAGAACAGAAGACAAAAAGCACATCACAACAAACAATGGTCAATGTAATGTTATTGTTGATAAAGTTTATGAGCTTTCTATATTGCAGGCCTTCACATTAGTTTTCTTTCGACTCTGTGATATTAGGGTGTCTTACAAAATTATTTATATCGTAGACTGTAGTTCCTTATTTTCAGAGTTTACAAAACGATTTTCACTAAATTCTGTTTACCCATTTTCTCGTGACTCGGCGCTGATATGGACTTAGTAACAAAAATCGCAATTCATGAATATCTCCGATTATATGCGGTACGGTAACAATGTGTAAGACATAAATGATCGGAAATTTAATAACTTCTTACATAACTACTACTAACTTACGACATAACTAAAGTTATGTTAGTTATGTAGTATTTATCGATACGACCACTAATAACATAAATAATTTGAGAATTACATTTCAGACCTTCCCCTAAACTACCATTTCACTCAGCGTGAATAAAATAATTTATAGCCGAGCTTGTAGTGGTTCATCACCCGTCATTACATACCGATTTTCATTAAATTCTCTTCAGCCGTTTTCTATTGATGCGTGTACAATCATACAGACAGACAGACAGACAGACAGACAGACAGACAGACAGACAGACAGACAGACAGACAGACAGACAGACAGACATACATTACGGAAAAGTAAAAAATGCATTTCCTTGTTACTGTGGACATGACAGATACAGAAATACCATTCTTTTCAAATTCTGAGCAATGTACAGACAAAACTCTTATTTTATATATATAGATTACATTTCAGGCCTTCCCCTAAACTACCATTTCACTCAGTGTGAATAACATTTTTGTTAGCCTAGATTATAGCGACCTATTCCCGGACTTTGCATACCAATTTTCGTGAAGATACGACCACTAATAAAATAAATATGTGTCAATTAAATTTTAGGCCTTCCCCTAAACTACCATTTTTCTCAGCGTGTATAGCCTATATTGTAGCGACTTATTTCCCATCTTTGTCTAGCGATTTTCATTAAGACACGATCACTAATAACATAAATATTTGAGATTAAAATTTCAGGCCTTCCCCTAAACTACCATTTCACTCAGCGTGATTAAAATAATTTATAGCATAGATTGTAGCGGTTCATCACCCGACTTTACATTCCGATTTTCATCAAATTCTCTTCAGCCGTTTTCTCGTGATGCGTGTACATACATACATACATACTGACAGACAGACAGACAGACAGACAGACAGACAGACAGACAGACAGACATTATGGAAAAGTAAAAAATGCATTTTCTTGTTACTGTGGACATGACCGATACAGAAATACCATTCTTTTCAAATTCTGAGCAATGTACAGACAAAACTCTTATTTTATATATATAGATTTCAATTTTAACTGTGATACTTTTCAATACGGAACAATGACATTTTTATCTTTATATGTCCATGTCATCATCAGCCGACACAAAAATGGCAAGAAGTCAACACAATTGTAACACTTATGACACTTTTCTTGAATTAGAAATAGAAGTTCATGTAGAGGTTCTTGAGCACTCTTGTTGCTACATTAATTCGTGCAACAATATTATTGTATTGAATAGGTGGAACATCTTTCTCTTTTTAGCACTGTAACTGAAACTCTTGCACATGTTCTGGGATCTTATCCTCATGGTGAACTATTAAGGAATATGCGTCATCATAACATCCACTCGTTAATTGCGACAACGCTGAAAGACCATGGTTTCCAGGTATTTGAAGAGGTTCATGGCTTAGCGGACAATGGAAGCCACAGAAGGATCGGCATCATTGCTTTCAAGAATAAGATAACAGGTTATATTATCGACCCCACAATTCGCTTTGAAAGCCATAAGTCGCAGCCCTCAGATGTTAACCTCGAGAAGAGGAATATTTACTTACCAACAATTCTTTACTACAGGGAGAAATACCACATAGAGGAAATCGACATAGTAGGTCTGATGATTGGAGCAAGGGGAATGATTCCCATTTTTGCTGCTAATTTCTGGAAACAGATGTCTCTGCCAGTTACAACATTACAGGAGATTGCCATCATAGCCTTAAGGGGCTCACTGATAATTCTAAGAAATCACTGTTATAATTAGGTTACCTTCAACATTTCTCAAGTACAGTATATCTCTCTTCTAAAAATAAATGTAAAAGTATACTTTGTCACAAGGCAGCCTCTGCATGAGAGGAAGTATTTCATAAAATAAAATATTTTTTAAATAGGAAATCTGAGTGAGAGCTGCACCTCAAGGTTATAATACTGAATTAATGTTGACCGTCTTAAGGTGTTGTAGGTCTGTCAATTTGCATGATTAAGTACATCTACTGTATTATCGTTAATCACTTTCTGGTACTCAAGACATTTAATGTTAGTAATACTCTTAATACTTGCTACCTATTCCTAAAATGCATGTCATATTTTGCCATTTTTATGTCATATTTAGCTGGTTTTTTAGGACATATTTGCTTGCTTATTTTGTACTTTTTTAGGTCATCAACTTCTGAACCCTTGCGATGAACTTCTTGTGAATGGGGGTGGTAGAATGCATCCACTGAATCCCCTGCCTGTCATAAGAAGTAACTACACTGCCTGTCAAAAAAAAGTTAAGCACCCAGAAGGAGTGGATTAAGGCTACGGCCGCTTCCTTCCAACTCCTAGCCCTTCCCCGTCCCATCGTCGCCATAAGACCTATCTGTGTCGGTGCGACGTAAAAAAAGCAACTAGCAGAAGGAGTGGTTGAAAGTGAATGAAATTACATATGCTGAAAGACCATGTGCCTTTATTGAACTGATTACAATATGGGATGAAAGAGACTAGGCCATTGACAGTTACAGGTGGAATGTTGGCACAGGTCAGTAGGGTGTTGCACCCCCACCCCTGGCCGCAATGCATGCCCTTATGGGGTTCGGAATGATGTCAAACAACCTTTGGATCCTCTCCTGAGGCAAGTTCGTCCACAGATGTTGCAGCTGTCCCTCCAGATCCCACAGATTGGTACTGGGTTGGAGTCCCCTTCCAATGTCATCCCACACGCATTCAATGATGGAGAGGTCTGGGGATCTTGCTGGCCATGGGAGGACCTCAATATGCTCTAGGCAGTCCATAGACATATGTGCTGTGAGTGGACGTGTATTATCTTGTTAGAACACTGTTCCAGGATGCTGTGCTGTAAGGGGTAGGACATGCAGACGCTGAATGTCTGTGACGTATCGCTTTGCCGTCAAAGTCTGCCGAAGCACTATTAGAGGTGACCTGCACTCATATCCTATGGCTCCCTGCACCATGATGCCAAGGATTACGCCTGTGTGCCTTTCTTCAATGTGACCCTCTGCCGTCGACGCCGCCAAATCCACACACGATGGTCATCGGAGGTTACGGAGAAACGGGACTCTTCACTGAACATGATGCTATGCCAGTCGTCCTCTCCATGCCACTTGAGCAAGGCAGTACTTCAAACTCAGGCATTGGTGTTCTGATGTCAATGGCAACTGACGCATGGGGCCGCAGACCCCCAATCCGGCGGATGCGAGTCGTCGAGGCACTGTGCGGGAACTCACAGGATGTTGTAGACTCCCCAGTACATTTTCGCGTATGGCAGGAGCCGAAGTTATGGGATGCTGCAGTGCTTGGCGCAACATACGGCGGTCCTCCCTTAGGATGGTGTTTCTTGGTGATGCCCTTATGCCCACTGAGTCCAACATCAGGACACATGCCAGGCAATTGGACGATACGATCAACAGCCTCATGCAGTCCTATTATGCAGCCCCTGTCAAATGTTGTCAGTTGATGGATAGGCTAACTCGTCTGCGAGGCATCACGGGTGCTTCGTACTGTCTGCAGTCCTCTCTGCACTCTTCTATAACTGTCTGACTCACAGCAGCTGAATGGTAACAACTTATCAACAACAGGACGGTGCCATCACGAATGCACTCTGGTGGGCGTTCTACATATTACAGATCTAATCAGTTACTCACCCATCAATGGTATGCATGTATACTGAAATGCAATAATATTGGACCACTCCTTCTGGGTGCTTAACTTTTTCTGTCAGGCAGCATAAACGGTGCCCCAGGAGTGTCAACTTGGAAGCATGAGTTGGCGACCATGGGGTTCTTAGCCGAGTCCTGGCATTGCTTCCACTTACTTGTGCCAGGCTCCTCACTGTCATTTATCCTATTCGACCTCCCTCGGTCAACTCTTGTTCTTTTCTGACTCCAACGGCATGAGGTCGAGAAGCCTAGGGAGACTTTCATATTCACGCTGTTCATGGCCCTCGTCTTCCTATGGTCAATACCTTCACTTTTAGAAGTGTCGGATCCCTTCCATTCTCTCTAAATAGTGTTATATGCAGAGGATGGTTGCCTAGTTGTACTTCCTCTTAAAACAATCACCACCACTACTGTATGCAGCAGAATGCCTTGCAATAAATAAGAAGTATCCAATTAAAAAGTCAGAAGCCAAAGAAAGAAAAATCCTGAGAAAGTTCCTAGGACCAATCAGAGAAAATGGTAAATACAGGAGCTGGCATAATTCTTATGGCCACATAACATGTATGAGCTCACAGAGACTGACCAACCAGATCTTTTCCTACTTTGTAAACAAGAAAACCAAGGGACCCTGATTCACTGAAGTTGAAAAAGATCTTCGAGAAATAGGGATGACACATGAAGACATCCAGGAACAGGTTCCTCTCTAGAAACAACTTTGAGCATACCAGTGATTCCAAAAAAAGCCAAAGTTGAAAACATGCAAGAAGTGGACTGATGAAAGACAGGAGGCGCACAGGAAGACTCTGGATGAATGACTGAAAAATAATGCCTAAGCTTGGCATTGATGGACACTGATATTTTGTTGTAGATATCTCTGTTAGCTGATATGCCACTCCTATCTTGATCCTAGATGTAAATCTTAGAGCTGTTAGGTACAATTCCCTCACCTAAGTACTTATATTTTTCTGCCCATTTTATTTTCCCCTGTTCCACAATTAACTTTCTAAGAGCTGGCTCGATATTCATCATAAATTTAATTCTTTTCAAAGGAGATCTGGAGGCCAGCCTTTGCTGCTTGGGTTTTAAGCTGGCTGATTTGTTTTGCAGTGGTATCTAGGGAATCAGAAAATATCCTAAGATCGTCTGCAAAAGCTAGACAATCTATTATTCGGTCAGTTCTCTTGTATCCTATTCGAAGTCCAATCCCAACCTCTTCCTTGCCTATCTCATTGCACCATTTGTGAATGATTTTCTCCAGTGTGTATTGAAGAGCAGAGGCGATAATCTGTCTCCCTGCCTGTCTTGATCACGAACGAAATATCTCCCCTGAGTTTCACTCTGGAGGTCGTGTTGATTAGGGTCTGTTGGATAATTGCTCTTGTTTTGTCGTTTAAGCACGTTTCCTTTACAGTTTGGGAGGGTGTATGTCGGTCTATAGAATTGTAGGCTTATTATTATTATTATTATTATTATTATTATTATCATCATCATTAACATTATTATTATTATAGCTCCCTCTGTGCTCTGTGGATCAGTGGTAGAGCATCGGCCTCTAAATCCGAAGATTGTGGGTTCAAACCTGGCAGAGGTAGTTGCATTTCTGAAGGGTAGAAAAATTTCCATTACACACTCCATGTCAAACAATGGCAGTATGTAGGAGATTTCATGGTGACACACTTGGTGTACACCCAACAAAAGTCATAACTCAGCCATACATGCCTAAAAGAAATTGGATTTCCTCTGGAATCTAGTAGGCCTAGAGTAAAACGGAACTTTGAAACTGACCAGATGATGTTGAATGCCTGCACATGGTAGCCGAGACCATATGGTGGTGGTGGTGATGATGATGATGATGATGATTGTTGTTTGTCCAACCCCACCCCCTCGTTGTGGGAGACGGGCAACGGCATGAAGTAGTGGACAGCCTGCGGGGGTGAAGTACAGCGGGGACTTCATGTGCCCCGGGACCACTACGGTAGCTGTGAATGCCCTGCAGAAACCCTGAAAGGTGATGGCTAACGGGGCTCTGGTGAATTTGGCTGAAGTCCTCAATGGCAGTAAAGACGGAAGGAATAGTTCCTGGAACAGTGGAACTGGCAGAAGAGGCAACCCTGCTTTTCCGGGGTAAATAGGATTAGCAACCACTGCCTTTTGGGTAAGGGGAGGGATTCCCAAAGGTTATGGGACCACCCAGACAGAAAGGGAGCCATCCTGAGGGCTGAAAGGGGGCAGCCCCCCCCCCTTCCCGAAGGTTATGCGCTAGGCCAACGACCTAGTCATGTAAAAATCCCTTGTTACGAGACAAAATAACAGCAAAAGCCGGATGGATTTAATGATGACGACCAAGCATAGAAAAGGAAAACGAGATGATGTGTTTGCCACATGGAATGTCTGGAGTCTCCTCAGAGCAGGAGCTTTCACCAATCTGAAGGAAGTCCTCAAAAGTTACAATATCTCTGTGGCCGCCTTGCAGGAAGTCCGCTGACATCATGGACTCATGAGATTATACCATCTTCTACAGTGGAGGAGTGAGGAGCCAGCTTGGTACGGGATTCGTGGTTACCAGGAGACTCAACCCGGCAGTGCTGGAGTTCAAGCCCGCGAATGAGAGATTGTGCTAATTGAGACTGGAGTTCTCCCTGTTCAATGTGACAGTGTTCAGCGCACATGCACCGACTGAAGATGCTTCTGAGGAAGAAAAGGACACCTTCTACGCTCTCCTTGATCGAGAGTACTCTGCTGCTCCGCGTCATGACGTCAAGATCATGCTAAGGTGGGGAGGGAGGAGGTGTTTAGACCAGCGATTGGACAAGAGAGCGCACACCCAGAGAGCAATGACAACGGCCTCAGACTAATGGACTCTGCCATCGACCATCAGATGAGCATTAGCAGCACTTACTTTCCGCAGAAGAGGATCCATACGGTAACGTGGAAGTCCCCTGACGGCAAGACACAGAACCAAATCGACCATGTCCTCATCGACCGGAGGCATGGATCTGATGTTATGGATGTGAGGACGAGGAGAGGTGCGGACATCGACTCGGATCACTATCTGGTTGTCATGAAATGCAGACAACGCATAGCCAACATCAAGAAAGTTCACGTCCAGAAGACGAGGAGGTTCGATGTCGGAGCCTTGAAGGGTAACGCCACCATCAAGGATGAGTACAGGGAGATGGTCCAAGCCAAAATTGCAGACCAGAGGGAGAAACAAGAAGGTACCACTGTAGAAAATCTATGGGGAACAAGGACACCATCACATACGCAGCGACAAAATCTGTAGTGTTCCAAGAACCAAGCGTAAGACCCGAGTGGTTCAATGCGGAATGTGAAGAGGCCATTCCAAGGAGGACCAAAGCAAGGGCCAAGACCCTACAAAGACCGACAAGGTCAACAGAAGAAGACTACCATATGGCAAGAGTAGAAGCAAAGAGGGTGCTCCGGAGGAAGAAAAGACACAGAGAGAGAGAGAGAGCAGCTTGAAGCCATCGAGGAGCTGTATAATACGAAGGAGATTCAGGCCATGTTCCAGGGAACAAGGGAAATCAAGAATGAGTTTGAGCCCAGAACCTCATACTGCAAGGACAAGATGGGTCTTTTGGTTGGAGAGGAGGAGAAGATTTGTCACGATGTGCGGAGCACTTTGAAGAGCTTCTAAACACCGAGGAGGCAGAAGCAAGGGTGCCTGATCAGGTGACAGCTGACCACCCACCTACTGACAATGAGCATGAGCCAGTCCCCAAAGTGATGAGGAATGAGGTGAAGGAGGCGATTGACCTCATGTGCAATAACAGAGCACCTGGAGAAAACAGCCTACCAGCAGAGATGTTCAAGTGTATGTATGTATGTATGTATGTATGTATGTATGTATGTATGTATGTATGTATGTATGTACGTACGTTGGGTATTCAGCCCGAAGGCTGGTTTGATCCTCTGCAGCTCCACCAACAGCTGTCATAAATAGCCTAGGCGTCACTAAAGAGGCATACTAGGGAAATGAGGAGTGAGGTAGTTTCCCGTTGCTTTCCTCACCGAGCTAGCTGCTGCTATTACATATCAGTCTGCCAAGCCCACTGAAATGCATGCAGCAACTGATCCTATGAGCGATATTTTCACACCATTGATAACAGGGACTGGCTGCATAAGCAATGGTATTACTAGCATCACCCATACCTCAGTCACTTTCATACTGTCAAAGCCAACGATGAGACTGAGACAGGTCAATGAAAGTAACAAATTTGATATAGCCCATGCCAGAAGACATAGTGCACTGTAAACACTACATCTCGTCAGCAAAGGCATAGCTGTTTAATTATGGAGGAGAAGAGCTTGTAGATAACATGCCCGCCCTGATCTGATCAATATGGGAAAATGAGATGCCAAGGGACTGGAGCTCGGCCCTCATCTGTCCCATCTACAAGTAGGGTGACAAGACAGTGTGTAGCAACTACCGAGGAATCTCTCTTCTTAGTGTGGCCTATAAGATCTTTTTGAAGGTGCTGGCTAGGAGACTTGAGCCCTATGCAGAGAGAGAGCTGGGAGACTACCAGTGTGGGTTCTGGTGCAACAGATCAATAACAGACCACATACTAACCCTGTGGCTCATCCTTGAAAAGAGTTACGAGTACAATGTCAACATTCACCAGCTCTACATTGACTACAAGGAGGCTTATGACAGTGTGGACAGGTCACGGCTGTGACACGTTTTGGAAGAGATGCAGGTGCCAATGAAGACTACCAACCTTGTCCAGATGACTGTGAGAAGTACCGAGCCAAAGTGAAGATCCAGGGCCAGCTCTCCAGGGAGTTCAAAGTTCTGAGAGGGTTGAGGCAAGGTGACGCATTGTCAACCACTCTATTTAACCTCTGTCTGGAGCATGTTATGCATCAAATACCTCTGAACCCAGGGGATACCATATGCAACAAAACCCTCCAGTACCTGGCCTTCGCTGATGATGTTGTCCTACTCGGGAGAAGTGCAAACTACCTGATGGAAGCTCTGGAGCACATGAGTGACGGATCACAACATCTGGGCCTACAGATCAACAAGGACAAAACCAAGTACATGGTGAACAACAGAGACAAAACAAGATTTCATGGCATGAGAGGACTGGAATTTGCAGGAAACACCTACGAGAGAGTATTGCAGTTTAAGTACCTGGGAGCCCTCATGACTGAGGACAACAAGGTCAGTGAGGAGATTAAGGCTAGGGTGGCTGCTGGGAACAGGTGTTACTTTGCCTTCCAGAAGTTACCAAAGACTGCAATGCTGTCGAGAAGATTAAAACTCACCGTGTACCGGGTTATAATCCATCCAGTTGTACTGTACACTAAATGAGCGCGACAAGAACTTTCTACGGGTATGGGAGAGAAAGATCTTGAGGAAGATTTTTGGTGTAGTTCACGATCAAGGAGAGTGGCGCATCAGGACCAATGAAGAAGTCTATGCTCTGTATGGTGACCTTGAGATATTTGCAGAGGCTAAAAAGAGGAGACTTCGGTATCTCCGACACATCGTAAGGATGGACCAGGACTGGGCAATGAAGATTATCCTTGACCAACATCCTGGCAGCCAACGAAGACGGGGGAGACCACGGACAAGAAGGCTAGACAATGTCTCAAGAGATTTGGAGTTGATAGGGATCCAGGGCTGGAGAAGGAGAGCTTTGGACCGAAAGGAGTGGGTGAAAGCTGTTGAAGAGGTCAGAGGCCAGGGTCCTTCATGGGCTGTAGTGCTAGGAGAGTAAGTGAGTAGTTTAGCCTTAAGGAATACAAAAACCATTTATTAGCATTTGTCTTCTTCTCCTTTTCTTCTTCTCCTCCTCTTCCCAAAAATTCCTCCTCCTCTCGCTATGAGTGTCTTACTTTTGTCCATATGATTCTGAGTTTCAAATTTCTTGCCACCACTTCCTTGGGTGTGAACTTGTGAGAGTCGATTTTCTGTCTATATGTTGTCCGTGAAGTTGCCAGTGGGTTTTCTGGGAGATCCTTTTGGGCGTTTTCTAGCCAGTGTACGCCGGTTTGTCAGGTTTCATTGATGAGGAAGATTTTCTTGGTCACAATCACGAATTGCCCATTCATGCTTTATGCACTTAAAATTCCGTAAGTCTTTACTGTGTAACTGAAGTGAATCGTTCAGTCAGCGAATAAAGTTCTTTAGAGCTTTTGCACATCCAGGTATCGTCTTGGGCCTTTGGTCTGATTAATTTCCTCAGTATCTGTCTTTTTATTTTCTCGACGTCTTTGTTTTGATGGTTAATGATGATGTCTGTCACGTACAGGGCTTCTCGGAGAACAAAAAATGACCATGGTAGTATTATATTATTTATATGGATTCTTCTACAACTTCTACTTCTTAGCTTGAATAATAATAATAATAATAATAATAATAATAATAATAATAATAATAATAATAATACATTATATACATACAAATAATTTTTAACGTTGTACCGACACAAATAGATCTTATGGTGACGAGATAGGGAAGGCCTAGGAATGGGAAGGAAGCGGCCATGGCCTTTATTAAGGTACAGCCCCAGCATTTGTCTGTTGTGAAATTGGGAAACCTTTGAAAACCATCTTCAGGGCTGCTGACAATGTGGGGTTCGAACCCACTATCTCCCCTAACCCTCGAGTCCCATTGGTCGAAACAAATTTTCACCATCCGAATGTTGGCCAGCAGGGTAGGGAAGTTAGTGGTATACAATTTCTAATCACTAGATTGCGTGCCAAAAGCCTGGATTCAATTCCAAACCTCTCCGCAGTGCTCATATGAAGTGAGAGCGTATGATGCTGTTGATGGTGATTTGTCTGTCAGATGGAGACCACTTGGTGCTATTCGATAGGAATAGGCTATGTGATCGCACCGGGTTTCACCCTCTCTCATCCTACTATCATAGATCACATCATCCATTTCATCTCATTCACACCTCTGATGAAGTTGACGTCAGGAAGAACATCTAACAAACAAACCCCATGGCACTACAGCCCTTCAAGGGCCTTGGCCTACCAAGCGACCGCTGCTCAAACTGAAGACCTGTAGATTACGAGGTGTCGTGTGGTCAGCACAACGAATCCTCTCGGCCGTTATTCTTGGCTTTCTAGACCGGGGCCGCTATCTCCCGTCAGATAGCTCCTCAATTCTAATCACGTAGGCTGAGTGGACCTTGAACCAGCCCTCAGGTCCAGGTAAAAATACCTGACCTGGCCGGGAATCGAACCCGAGGCCTCCGGGTAAGAGGCAGGCACGCTACCCCTACACCATGGGGCCGGCTCAGGAAGGGCATCTAGTCATAAAAAAACTTGCTATGAAGATTCATCTCACTTCTCACCAGACCCCGCAGAGAAATGGGACAAGGGTTAGACATATATTATTATTGTCATTATTATTATTATTATCATCATTATTATTATTACTGATGTATAGATGAGAAAGAACAAGGGAGGTCAGTGACAAAAAAAAAAAAAGAGGCCAATGCAGCTTTAGAATTACTTCTGGGCACTCCAGTCATTATCTAAAATAACAGCAACTATGTTATTGGCTTTACATCCCATGAACTATTTAATTTATAAGGTTTTCAGAGATGCCAAGGTGTTAAAAGTTTGTCCCACAGCAATTCTTTTATATGCTGGTAAATCTACAGACGTGAGGCTAGTATATTTGAGCATGTCCAAATACCCTGGACTGGACTGACCTTAGATTAAAATTTGATTTAAGAACTGTTTACTTTTGTTCAGTACTGAATTGTATGTCAGATACTAAACGAGAGCAAGGGTAGAATGCCAAGTTCCTTTCTTCAGATAAAAACAATTTATAAACATACTGTTCAGGAATAATTTAGAGTGCACAGCATATCACAAAATGCAATATCTTGAATACTTTCATATCATCAAACTCCATGCATTACACTGTTGACAAGGAAACTAAACTACAAATGAACTGATACAGAAACCCTCCATGACACTTTTCAAAGAGAATGGACACTGTAAAAAGACTATAACCTGTGACTTTCAACTGTACAGTCTCAATATGGAGACTGAAATCCCAATTTAAACAGCAGGAGGTGAATTTGGACAACTTTTGTGCCCAGATCATTTGAACTAATCGAACTTATAGAGACCACATGCACACAACCTATACTGCACTTAGGAGTCACCTTGTATTGGGGTGTCCGCCCTTGACATTTACTTTTAGAGAAGGGTCAGTTAACAAGCATTATGAAGTGTTTTCTTTTTTTGCTATTGGCTTTACGTCGCACCGACACAGATAGGTCTTATGGCGACGATGGGACAGGAAAGGGCTAGGACTGGGAAGGAAGTGTCCGTGGCCTTAATTAAGGTACAGCCCCAGCATTTGCCTGGTGTGAAAATGGGAAACCACGGAAACCATCTTCAGGGCCGCCGACAGTGGGGTTTGAGCCCACTATATCCCGAATACTGGATACTGGCCGCACTTAAGCGATTGCAGCTATCGAGCTTGGTATTATGAAGTTTGCAATTCATTATTTTCAGTAACAGTTCCGTTACTTTTTTAGATGAAATAAATTCAAAAGAACATGGCAGCCAGTGGTTCTTTACAAACATTTCTAGACATACAAGGTAATATTCCAAAGGAAAAATAGAATTTTCTGCAGCTGCTCGGTGGCAGTCGAGTCACCACTTCTCAATGTTTTATAGCATACAGCCAATGATCTCATTGAGCCTTCCAGCTGTCAATCTTAGGATGTAAACAGTTGCATTTGCCTTGATACGTGATTGCTTTCATGCTAATGACTTATCAGTTAACTACAGAATAGTATATTTTTGTGTCCTGCCCATTCCTCACCCTTATAAGATCAACTGATGATGTATCACCAATGCCTACCCCTGAGAAAAAGATGAAGTGTTGATTGATTTATTCACAAAGCACAAGATACAACTACACCTGTACTGTCAAAGTAAGAACTATCAAACATAAACTTTCATAATAAAATAGAACATAACATATATTGCCAGCGACCGCAGAAGCTCAAAATACACTTTTTTTAAAAAATTTGCTTTAAGTGGCACTGACACACAGGTCTTATAGCAACGATAGAAGAAGAAAGGGTTAGGAGCGGGAAGGAAGCTGCCGTGGCCTTAATTAAGGTACGGGCCCAGCATTTGCCAGGTGTGAAAATGAGAAATCATGGAAAACCATCTTCAGGGCTACCAACAGTGGGATTCTAACCCACTATCTCCCGAATGCAAGCTAACAGCTACGTGTCCAATTCCATGTGGCCACTTGCTCAGTAAGGCATAAAATACCAGTTGGCAATAGTTGGTCAAAAGAATAAACCTAAAACTAGTTTTGAAATAGTCCTCTTATTCACAATATCCCTTTCCTTCTTTTCTTTTCCATTTACTGTGAAAAAAAGGATGGTTTTCTCAACATTCAGAAAGGAAATCAAATTGATATCTTCGTTACTATTGTAGGCTTACAAGGAAAAAGCACCAGTCAGAAAGGTAATGGATATTAAAATTCACTGCTTAATGGATCTCTAAATACTTATACCTACTTGGGCATGTATGATCAGTAATGCCCTTAATCCATTCTGCTTGTGCAGAGAGATGTTAAAGGGCATATACAAAGGGCATCAAATGCACTTCATGTCTTTTCTATGATCATACTTCAAAGTTAAACTATTCTGTGAAGTTTCATTTTTGAGGAAGTATGATAGTGCACTTAATCTGTTAACAGAACACAACATTTTGGACTTATTGCTGTTCATAACACTGTTTTTTTTTTTCTTTTTCATTTTTGAACTTGGTGCCTTTTCGTTGTAAGCCCACGTTATGTTGCCTTGGTCTGTTTCAGCACATCACCTGATAAAAACGAACGAATGTTTCACATTTCACTTCACAGAGGGCAAGAAAAATCTAAAATTTAGATCATGTCGTGTAATGGAAGTGCAAAGTTTCATCGACAGAGATTCTACAATTGCAACTGGTTTCTTCATCAATGAACAGCAGTGATTTAAATCCTGTAGTGAAACCGTCTTCTGAGGAGATATACTTTCATTGAAATGGATTGAAAAAAAAAAAAAAAAAAACCAGTATTGGTTTCATGAAAATCTAAGACCAATTCATGAAACTCCATCCCATGACCCCAACATTGGCATTTGATATACCATTAGTGTAACAGGAGGTACAGGGGTGATCTTTTTCAACAGACCATATAATTTGATTATTACACTGAACTGATCCCAAACATTATCCAAAACTGGCTGAAGGAGAAAGGACTCTTGGGTATTTTCAGCAAGATACATACAGCTGAGAACTCAAAAGACTGTAGTACATAATGCTTATGGGGAAACAAGTAATTTGCGTAGGTGTAACCAGGCCATATTCCCGATTCGATGTCTTGCGACTACTTTTATCTGTGCAGAAGTTTGAAGGACACAGAGTATAAAATCAAACACACAACAAAACAACTCAAAGATTCAATTTGTAATGAAATCCTCAAAATTCCTGATGCTGAGTTGCAAAGGAAAAACAGGACTATCATTTCACATTATGACATATACCTGTAGCCAATAGAGTAGATAGTTCAACATTTAATTAATTTTAAATTTCACTCATCAATAACAGTTCATGAATTTACAGTGGGTCTGTGCGTACCAATTGTTAGAACCCGGGGCTCCTCGGAACCGAAGGCCACTATGCTGATCATTCAGCTGATGTGATAAAATTACCTTCATAAGAGCACAGGAAACAGAGCAGGAGAACTTTCTGACCAACGTACTGCATACATAAAAGACATGATCAACACCATAGCAATATTATAAAATCAGAGAGAAACACAACAGAAGCTGATTAATGTAAATTCTGAAACACAGGATTTGTTTTATGAAATGTTGTATATTACTGTACTGATTTTTAGAACATTAGTTTTGTCTTCCAAATTATTCTTCTTTCCTTTTTATATTTCTATTCTTGAATGAGCATATATTTTCTGTACAAATGTGACCATGTAAGTGTAATAATATATTACAGGGTATATTTTTCAACACTACGCAGTTTCCATAATGCCACATTTATTAAGCTTCACAATGCACATGCAAGATTAATGTATACAAAATATGGAAGAATAAAAATTGCATGAAATTCACTCAAAAGAACAAAGCCCAAAAGAAAGAATATAATTAATGCTTACAGGGAAGAAAAACACACACAGTAGTATTTTATCACCAAAATAGACCGTAACTGAGAAATAACACCCAATATATAAGCAACTGAATATTAGAAATCAATCTGCAAAGAATTTCACATTCTACAAATTCAAACAGACTTCCCAACATGGAAACTGAACATACGTTTGTGTGGATGAATCAACAACAAACCTCATTCAGCATTACATTTTTTAAATAAAAATTAGGTCTTGTTCTTTAATGTACATCTGCCCTAAACACACTTTGCCAATAAACTTGCAGAGTTCTATTATTCTTTTGCCCAACACACAAAGGAAAGTGGTGGGTACAGGTCATATCCACACTATAGCGAATAGTAACTTTATTGAATCGTTGAAGAATACGTCTACTTAGGTCACGCTACAAAGCTGGGTCAACAAAATCAAACAGCAGACCTCAAACACAGAATTTGGCAAACTCGGCAACATCCTACAAAACCTAAAAGTTCCAGGCAATTTAAAGCATGAGGTTTATGAGACATGCCAACTGTCACTTTTGTAACTGTCACACTGTCTCAGAACAGTGCTGAGAAACTACGTGACTATGGAAAGGGCAATACTGAGTATCAGCTTATAGGACTGTGTGAGAAACAGTCATGAGGAGTGGAACGAGAGTGACAGACATTATAAAGTGGGTGGCAACACAGAAATGGAAGAGGACAGGGCATGTGGCCAGAAGTACAGAGGTGAAGTGGACTAAGTGGCTCCTTTGTCGGTCGATACCCCAGAGCAAAATCAAGCAGTGTAGGATACTCCCAACTCCACTGGCACAATGAACGATGATATAAAGAGAAGTGCTGGAGTAAACTGGGTGCAGATTGCCCAGGAAAAAATGGCATGGAAACGACTGGAGGAGTCCTTAGTCCAGGAGTAACTCTCTAGGCTAAAGTATAGTAGTTCTATTAAGATAGGATTTAGGACAATTTGAATGTTATCATTAAACACGTTCCAAAATCATATGTGCACCCTTTAATTGGAATAGTGCAGATAAACCTCCATCCACCAGCCAAAAAAAATCTCTGAGACATCATCATCATCATCATCATCATCATCACCACCACCACCACCACCCCCCACTGATCTGCATGTTGTTCAGGTGGCAGATTCCTTATCAAGTGTTACCTAGTCTTTTCTTAAATATAAAAAAATCTGGAAGTTTATTGAATATCACCCTTGGCAAATTATTCCAATCCCTAATTTTCCTCCTCCTATAAACAAATATTTGCCCCAACTTGTCCTCTTGAGTTCATATTATGATCTTTCCTACTTTTAAAAACTCAAGCTTATTCATGAACTAATGACATTCTACACCATCTCTCCACCGACAGCTCGGAACATACCGCTTATAATATAGATGTTGATTCCCATAGGGAATCTGAACTATTTGTTCCGAATGAGTAAATTTATAATACCAATATAAATGGTCCGTTATTGGACATTATAAATTTTCCAGCTAACTCATTCCTGGCTGTCAGCGTTTCGACCCCGTGTGCTAGGCTGGGCTCATCAGTTGGTACCTAGCACACCTACCAAGAGGCTGGCTAGTGCATACCGTGGAGGCCACTGCATAGGCTAATTGTAGCCACTGGCAGTGCCAATGCACTATGAGAGACTTTGTCTCATTATCAAGAATTGATGCCTGCTTGGCCATCAGATGATATAGATGTTGATTCACATAGTGGTTACTTCAATGAAGATCCTTCTCTTATAACAACACTTAGGTACTTACAGCAATCTCCACGAGGTATGTTCACTTCACCAACATAGTTATACAGTACTAATGGACTAAGAAAATTATAGCGGATTTCTTTGTGCATCAGGAAATACATCATCGCTGCACCTACGAAAACTGCTATGTGATAATACAACAGTAATACTGACCCACAGCACATGTTATGAAGAGTGAAAATTCCTTGACAATATTAAACCAAGCTCGATAGCTGCAGTCGCTTAAGTGCGGCTAGTATCTAGTATTCGGGAGATAGTGGGTTCGAACCCCACTGTCGGCAGCCCTGAAAATGGTTTTCCGTGGTTTCTCATTTTCACACCAGGCAAATGCTGGGGCTGTACCTTAATTAAGGCCACGGCCGCTTCCTTCACACTCCCAGCCCTTCTCTGTCCCATCGTCGCCATAAGACCTATCTGTGTCGGTGCGACGTAAAACAACTAACAAAAAAAAAAAATGCCAGCCAAAGTTATAAGATAAAATAATTCACAAAGTGGTTTTTGCAGGCACGATGATGATATATTATATTTTGCTAATAGTACAGGAGAAAGTACAGACAACATGACTAAATAATGATTTCCACTATTTAACAAATGGAAAAAAAAACAGTTTTCTAAAGGTGAAGTTATACTGTAACAGGATGGATGGATAATCTGCAAAATATGTGCATGGTAGGGAGTTAACAGGTCAGCCTGCAACAGAGGAATGACTAATTAAAATATAATTTACTTGTAAAGATAATGCAGAAAGGCATAATAGTTTATAATGAAGATGTACAGGTTGGGAGATCTGGCATGAATCAAACTCGTGTAGAGGGAAGGTACCTACCTCCCTGCCTACCCCTACGATGAACCTGATGACATGCTAGAGAGGGGAATGAGGGGAGTAACCACACATATTCCCTGAAGATAACAGACACAAAGTCATAAATTATGTCACATATGGTGCAACTACAGCAAATCGCTGCTATTTTTGCTAATGTGATGTACATACCACTACTGTCACAGCTGATATTACTTGCAGCTATGAAAGTAACAGTAGAACAGCATGCAAGGAAGTCCACAAAAACATTGGAAGACCAGTGAGAGAATAACCTGTATTTGAAATGCCTGTCGAGCTGAATAGCTCAGGCGGTAGAGCGCTGACACTCTGAGCCCAAAGTGAGGCGTTCGATCCCGACGCAGTTTGATAGTATTTGGAGGTGCTTAAATATGACAGCCTTGTATCTATAACTTCACTGTAAAAACTCCTACTGGACAAAATTCTGGCACCTCAGCACCTCCTAAAACCGCAAAAGTAGTTAGTGGTACGTTAAACCCATAACACTGTTACTGTTTCAAAAAATTATTTCCCCAAAGGAAACCATAATTAAATTACCTGGAATGGTGATCCCTTGTAATTACGGTTTCCTTTGGGGAACTTAATTTTTGATAGAAAAACCAAAGGCAGGCTTTTATACAAGTGGAGGAACATTCCTTCACTAGTGCTCTATCTTGCATTGTCCTACAAAGTAGGCTTGAAGAGGTGTCTCCACGGTGCACTGCTCGCTAGCGTCTAGGAGTTATTTTTTAAATTTTATTTTTTTAACTGTTAGGTTCTTCAGTCTCTGCTGAAACTAAATCTGAGTTGTTACTGTTACCATATGTTCTCTCTTTCAGGCAGTTTATACATTTATTTACTCAAAGAGCCTAAGAGTTGTAAATTAGCTGAATCAAAACTGAAAAGAGATGGCTTCAAATATTACAAAAAGATTACAAAAAGCTTTATCATTACCTTACTGCCTGATCATCTATGATATTCCTAGCCCCTGAAATGAAGCATCAGTGGTAGAGTGTCGGCTTCTGGATCCCAAGATAGCGGGTTCAAACCTGGCAGAGGCAGTCGGATTTTCGAAGGGCAGAAAAAAGTCCATCCGACACTCCATGTTGTACGATATCGGCATGTAAAAGATCTCTGGTGACACATTTGGTGTTTAGCCGACAAAATTAATTAAATCTCAGCCATAGACGCCCAAGTGAAGAGAGTTTCGGTTTACTCAGTCTGCCATCTAGTGGGCCTAGAGTAAAACAGAAAGTCGAAATTGACGAGCAGACAGCCAGATGGCGTCAAATTGAAATGTCTGCACATGGTAGCTGAGGCCATACAATTATTATTATTATTATTATTATTATTATTATTATTATTATAATTATATATATAATTCGCTGGGGCCATCAAGGACCACGTTAAGTCTTGTTGCATTTGACACTGAACTTGTCCTTCTTTAGAGCCCAAATTTACCTCATTCTTTGTGAGTGGGCCTGCTTACGCTCCTCTGTCCAAGGGGCACCGTGTCTTCTCTTCGGCTGCTCGTCTCAGTTTAGCCCGTTCGTCAATATTTTCTTGCAGAAGAGATCTCTGTTAAGGGCATCTTCAGCTGAGATATGTAGCATCTGCAGGTCTTCTTTGGTATCTCTAAACCAGGGAATTGTGGTTTTGGGGTTTGAATCAAAAATGAAATATTTCTTTAGTTAACTTTCTTCCGTCAATTCTTTTCAGATGACCGTAAAATCGTGCCCGTCTTTTTCTGATTGTGTCGGTAATTTTCTCTATTTTGCTGTAGACTTCCTTGTTGGATCTCTTTTGATGGATTCCATTTCTGTACTTTGATCCCAAGATTCCTCTCACAATTTTGCATTCTCTTTTCTCCAGTTCTTCAAGGAGTCTTTGTTGGCATTTAGAGACAGGGTTTCAGCTGCATATAGAACTACTGGCTTCAGAACTGTTTCATAGTGACGTATCTTGGTGTTTTGGGAAAGGCATTTTTTGTTGTAGATTGTGCGGTATGTTTGGTAGGCTATTTCCAGTTTGCGTACTTGCTCCTGAAGTGCTTCTTTGTCCAGTCCATTTTTCATGATGATCTCACCCAGGTATTTGAATTTGTCTACTCGGGTGATGTCCCCGTATTTTGTATGGAGTTTTGGTGGAGCCTCTTTGATGTTAGTCATTACTTCTGTTTTCTCAAACGATATCTGCAAACCAGTTTGTTCAGCAATTTCCTTTAAAATTTCAACTTGAGCTCTAGCGGTTTCTATGTCTTTTGAGAGAACAGCAATATCATCGGCAAATGCTAAGCAGTCTGTTGCGATCCCCTTGGATTTGGTTCCTATTCTCAATGGACTGTAGTTGGTTTCCTGTAATCTCACCCGCCAGGTTCTGATGATCTTTTCAAGAACACAGTTGAAGAGTATCGGGGATAGCCCATCACTTTGTCGGACTCCTGTTTTGATGTCAAAGGAATGCGAGAGACATCCGTGGAACTTCACCTTGGATTTTGTATCGGTCAGGGTGGCTCTAATTAATGCCAGCAGTTTCAAATCAACTCCAAATTCATTTAAGATGTTTAGCAGGACTTCCCAGTCAATGGAGTCGTACGCTTTCTTAAAGTCCACAAAGACAGACACATACTGCTTGGACCTTAGTGTACAATATCTGATGATCGTTTTGAGATTTTGGATCTGTTCAGCTGTTGAGCGACCTTTTCTGAACCCTCCTTGGTATTCACCTATTTGATGTTCGACTTGTGCTTCCAAACGCTCCAGGATGGCAAGTGATAGAATTTTGTAAGTCACGGGTAGCAAAGATATTCCTCTGTAGTTGTTGATGTTCTTCATGCTGCCTTTTTTGTGTAATGGATGGATCAAAGCTATTTTCCAATCTTTGGGTAGGGTCTCCTTGTTCCAAGTTTCTTCTATTTGCTTTTGCAAGATATCAAGTGATTCCTCTGGGGCATATTTCCATAGTTGTGCTACTACTGAGTCTTCCCCTGGCGCTTTGTTATTTTTGAGACGGGCAATGTGGCGCTTGATTTCATCTCTGTCGGGTGGTCTGGAATCTGGGTACCTGAGTAAGGGTTCCTTGGTCTCAATGGCGCTTTGAGGTTTAGAGCAATTAAGTAAATTCTTGAAGTAATTTGCCAGAATGCTGC
The DNA here is from genome assembly GCF_040414725.1 of Anabrus simplex. Taxonomy (NCBI): domain Eukaryota; kingdom Metazoa; phylum Arthropoda; class Insecta; order Orthoptera; family Tettigoniidae; genus Anabrus; species Anabrus simplex. Next base: position 326,150,768 of record NC_090268.1, read on the forward strand.
AATTTTCTTCATTTGATGTCGCCAGTGTGCCATCCTTTCGCTCAAAGCATAGAGATGGTGGTTTATAGCCAGTGAGTTTGCGTTTGAAGGCTCTGTAGTACTCTCTGCTTTCATTCTTCCCAAAGTTTTGTTCTATCTTTTCAATGAGAGATTTTTCGTATTTACGTTTCTCAGTTCTGAACACCCTAGCTGCTTGGGCACGTTGGTTTTCGTAGATTTCCCAATCATTTTCTGATTTCGTAGAGTAGTACTGTTTCCACGCATTGAGTCTTTCTTGGAGGACTGATTCGCAGGTACCATTCCACCAGGCATGCTTTTTGCCTCTCTTGATTTCTGCAACGTCTTTGGCGGCCTCAACAAGGAGACTTTTGGCATTGTTAAAGTCAGTGTCATTTGGTCTAGCCTTCTCCTGGAACTCCTCGACCCTTTGCCGAAGTTTATCATTGTCGAAGCGTGTGATCTGTTTGGTTGTCTTCCTTGTGTTTGCGGGAATTGGTTTGAATTTGATAGGAGACAGATAATGATCTGAGGCCACATTGATGCCTTTCTTTACCTTGACATTCATAATCTCAGGGCTGTTTCTCCTGGAGATTGCAACATGATCAATTTGGAACTCTCCGAGAGCTTGGACGGGAGAACGCCAGGTCATTTGCTTTCTGGGTAGATGGCGAAAGTGGGTCGACATGACCAGCAGGTTGTGATTTCCGCAAATGAACACCAGTCTTTTGCCGTTGGGATTGGTTCTTTTGTGAGCAGGGTAATTTCCTATAACTCTCTTGTACTTCTGTTCACCACCTAGTTGGGCATTGAAGTCACCCAAAAGAAGTTTGACATGGTGTTTGGGGATTAACTCATTGTCTGAATGGTCAGTGTTAAGTCCTTTGGGTCAGAGGGTCCCGGGTTTTATTCCCGACCGGGTCAGGGATTTTAATCGTGTCTGATTAATTCTTCTGGCCCGGGGACTGGGTGTTTGTGTTTGTCCGAAGACTTTCCCCTTCATATTCAGACAACACACTACACTACCAACCACCACAGAAACATGCAATAGTAATTACTTCCCTCTATATAGGGTTGGCGTTAGGAAGGACATCTGGCCGTAAAACAGGGCCAAATCCACATGTGCGACACAATTCGCACCCGCGACCCCACAGATGTGAGAAAAGTGGTGGAAGAATAAGAAGTCACTTTGTAATTTATGAAGTTCATTTTGCCATGGTATCCTCCAGACTTCATGCCTGATTTTTTAGTATCAGGAGAGCATTTGGGACAAAACCTTTCTTCCTACCTGCATGAACAATGATAACTCACTGGCCTTCAAAAAGCCATGTACTGAGCTCGATAGCTGCAGTCGCTTAAGTGCGGCCAGTATCCAGTAATCGGGAGATAGTGGGTTCGAGCCCCACTGTCGGAAGCCCTGAAGATGGTTTTCCGTGGTTTCCCATTTTCACACCAGGCAAATGCCGGGGTTGTACCTTAATGAAGGCCACGGCCGCTTCCTTTCACTTCCTAGGCCTTTCCTATTCCGGCACCTCAGTGTCTCAGAAAACGGTAAAAGTAGTCAGTGGGACGTAGAAAACAATAATGTTATTAGTAAGAAGTATCATTCAACTTACTAACGCGACTCCTGCACTCAGCTTGCATTACTACTGCACATTTCGCACATAGTTTTCCACACTGGAGGTAGGACACTCCACTTCGTCTTTCCCCTCTGCTTCTTCAAACTTCCCACGTACATGTAAGTTACCTTCCCACTGTAGTGGTGCAACGATCATATTTCACAGATAATCTGCTCGTCCAATATTATTTCATTTGTTGTCTAACATAATTATATTGGATGTTCCTTTCTGCCACTTCTAATTGTAGAGACTGATTTATATAAATGGGTGGTTTTCAAAATGAGCCCATTTCCGTCTGATAACAGATATGAGGATGCAATTGCTTTCTAAATGTGAATAAACTCTGGGAGATTCACTTACCAATATTTGCCACCAATACGCAAGTTATTCTTTGTTTCCTCAATTTTGCTAGTTGCTGGCTTGCTTGTTGTTTTACCATACATTTGTTCAAGATGCAGTACTCAATGCCTCAGCATGTTTTAGTGAAAAATTATTGAATTATGAAGTTTATTGTAGCCAAGCAAAGGGCATTCTGAAGAGTAAAGGAGTGGAATCAGAGGTAAGGCTTTTTGCGGATGATGTTATTCTCTATGGAGTAATAAATAAGTTATAAGATTGTGAGCAACTGCAAAATGACCTTAATAACGTTGTGAGATGGATAGTAGGCAATGGTATGATGATAAACAGGGTTGAAAGTCAGGTTGTGAGTTTCACAAATAGGACAAGTCCTCTGAGTTTTAATTACTGCGTTGATGGGGTGAAAGTTCCTTTTGGGGATCATTGTAAGTATCTAGGTGTTAATATAAGGAAAGATCTTCATTGGGGTAATCACATAAATGGGATTGTAAATAAAGGATACAGATCTCTGCACATGGATATGAGGGTGTTTAGGGGTTGTAGTAATGATGTAAAGGAGAGGGCATACAGGCGTACGTCTCTGGTAAGACCCCAACTAGAGTATGGTTGGGGCCGATGACCTTGATGTTAGGCCCCTTTAAACAACAAACACCAATCAATCAGAGTATGGTTACAGTGTATGGGACCCTCACCAGGATTACTTGATTCAAGAACTGGAAAAAATCCAAAGAAAAGCAGCTCGATTTGTTCTGGGTGATTTCTGACAAGAGAGTAGTGTTGCAAAAATGTTGCAAAGTTTGGGCTGGGAAGAACTGGGAGAAAGGAGATGAGCTGCTCGACTAAGTGGTACGTTCTGAGCTGTCAGAGGAGAAATGGCGTGGAATGACATTAGTAGACGAATAAGTTTGAGTGGTGTCTTTAAAAGTAGGTAAGATCACAATATGAAGATAAAGTTGGAATACAAGAGGACAAATTGGGGCAAATATTCATTTATACGGAGGGGAGTTAGGGATTGGAATAACTTACCAAGGGGGATGTTCAATAAATTTCCAATGTCATTGAAATCATTTAAGAAGGCTAGGAAAATAACAGATAGGGAATCTGCCACCTGGGCGACTGCACTAAATGCAGATCAGTATTGATTGATTGATTGATTGATTGATTGATTGATTGATTATAGCGTGCACGACCCTCCAAATAGAGACGATACTAGCTGTAGTGAGAAAGTTGGAAACAAGTGGGTCTTTGTTGAGCATTTGCACATCTGGTTTGGCAGATGATGTTTACACTCATTTGCTTTGGTCTCCTAGGAAATCGTTACACTGTTTACCTCAGGAGGCGGGGTATTTGTATTCCATATGTCAAAGAGCAACCAAGTTTCTTTACCTTGGTTTTGAAAGAAAGAGGCAGTACTATATTTGAGAATTTTCTTTTCTAGTCATTCAACTTTGCACAGGTAGGTTTTTTATGCTAGTTTAGCAAAGGGCTAGGAGAGGAATTATGGTCATGGCCTTGGCTAAGGTACAGCTCCAGGATTTGGCTGGTGTGAAAATGGGAAACACAGAATATTATCTTTAGGGCTGCTAACAATAGAGTTCAAACCCATAATCTCCCCAATGCACCTGTTGTTGACAGGTTGGATTTTTGTACAATTGTAACAGTAATGCCATCTACCAAAGATGAGTAGCAATAGAAGTGATGGAGAACACTCAGCTAACTATAATCAGTCAGTGTAATATTATTGTTTTAGATGTTTACAACATTGTAGGCCATCACATTTTCTATTCACCTGGCTTGGTTATACTGCGGCATCTGAGACCATTTCATGCCTCCCCCTCCCCTGACTCCTTTCTCTTATTCTTTGAGTGATTGTTCCTTCATGTTTTCCTACTTATTTCTATCTCATCTTATTATCTTCCTGATAAATCTGAATTGATATCCATGAAATTTTGGATCTTTAATATTACTATACCACTGTTTACTAAGCAAACAATATACAGTCTAATACACAACCTGGCTATTCCTTAAATATCAAGTTTTGAGAAATTCTGTTAAGCTGTTTTCCCCTGATGTCATGACAGACAGATGGACAGAAACTGAACATATTTTGACTTAGAATACATCTATAGTTTCGGACTGTACTTGGGCTGGTGAACATTTAAAAAACATGAATGTTTTCAAATCAAAATAAATTCTAGAGATCATGTGCAAAGACAGTCAACAGTTGTCTAACCTTGTCATATTATAGCGCTATTATTTATTTATTTAGCGTATGGCATAAAATCTACATATATACAACTGAATATAATACAATAACAAGAAAACATCATTTCAAAATGGAACGTCCAGTCCTTCCATCTAATCTAATACTGCCTCTGATGGAATCAAGAAATATCTTATAGGGTGATGTAATAGTGCTGCTATGTTGAGGCATGCTGCACAACTACCAATAATAATGTTATTTGCTTTACGTCCCTCTAAATACTCTTTTACGGTTTTTGGAGACGCTGAGGTGCCGGAATTTAGTCCCGCATGAGTTCTTTTACGTGCCAGTAAAACTACCGACACGAGGCTGACGTATTTGAGCACCTTCAAATACCACCGGACTGAGCCAGGATCGAACCTGCCAAGTTGGGGTCAGAAGGCCAGCGCCTTAACCGTCTGAGCCACTCAGCCCCGCACACAACTACCAATTAGTGCAGCTCTGGACTCCAGTATGGTAGCACGTCATGTGAGGTGTCGTTTGATTCACCTCAGTGGATGGTGGTGGTGGTTGTTTTAAGAAGAAGTACAACTGGGCAACTCTATTAACACTAATTAGAAGGAAAACTGAAGAGGCTCTATATGCATACAACAAAAACAAGTGAAATAATGGACATCTTGAGCAAATGGTACCGTGAAGAACCGAGGGGAAATCTTTCATAGAATGTTGCAACATATGGATAGTAAATGGCTTCAAAATTCTAAACAACACATTCAAGAGAATAGAACAGCTTGTCAGAATTTTAAAATGTCCAAAATCATTGATGTCGAGCATCAAGATTTATCGGGAGCATCTCCAAGTTAAGGCAGCCAAGAATCATGATGCGAGTTTCATGATATTGGTGTTCCAGTTAAGCACATCTACTGTCCCACAGGTTGAAAATGATTTGGAATTCATGATCTTAGAAGTAAAATGTCAACAATGTATTTTACAATTTGGTTTACATCGCACCGACACAGACAGGTCTTATGGCGACGATGGAATAGGAAAGGGCTAGGAATGGGAAGGAAGCGACCATGGCCTTAATTAAGGTAAATAAGCATTTACCTGGTGTGAAAATGGGAAACCATGGCAAAGCATCTTCAGGGCTACTGATGGTGAGATTCAAACCCACTATCTCCTGAATGCAAGCTCACCACAAGGCCAACTCGCTCAGTGCTATCCCATAACTTTGGCATTCAGCGTATATACAACATGTAATTCTAATGTTTGCTGCACCATCTCATGTGGCTTAGTTAATACAATCATGTGATACAAATTATGAATGAAAGATAACTACTAAACTAACGGAATCACCTAGAGAACAAGACTTGAAACAATGGTGGGAGTTATTTCAATTAAAGCGTGTGTAAGCAGAAAAGGCCACAGTGCAGCTGCGAATAGAAGGTCAAAGAGGAATTCAATTCCTTTGCAGAGTCTTGCAGACTAAAAGATGTAACAGTCTTACATTTATTTTTGTCCAAATGAGAGTGGCCACTCACGTTCAATAACTCTACTACCACTTCAGTATGTACTCTGTCAGGAAGATTTTGTGCATATTACATGAAACTAAGGTGAATCAAGTGGTTAGATGTCAACTATTCATCACTGCATTCTGGGTTCAAATCTTTTGATTATATTGGTAACATGATTGTTCATTTCTTAGTCTTAGTCCTGAGATGAAAAACAGCCTTCATCACCTAGCATGTTCCTACTTAGTAGTGGAATAGAAGCCCAGCTCCATGGCTAAATGGTTAGCATGCTGGCCTTTGATCAGAGGGGTCCCGGGTTTGATTCGCAATAGGGTTGGGAATTTTAATCACCACTGGTTAATTTCACTGGCACGGGGCCTAGGTGTATGTTTCGTCTTCATCATTTTATCCTCATAACGACGCGCAGGTCACCTACGGGAGTCAAATCAAAAGACCTGCACCTGGCAAGCCGAACATCTCCCCGGACACTCCTGGCACTAAGAGCCATATGCCATTTCATTTCAGTGGAATAGAAAACATGACAAGATATTTCAACAAATGAACAACATTAGGTATGAACAGCATATCTGAGATGAACATATAAAAAGAGAATGAACTTAAATTAAACAGGACAAAAGCATCTGAGAAACATGTTTAAAATGGATTAAAGGAACTGGACTAACTACCATAATAGACAAAAATAAAAAAGGACAATAAGTGTTGGATGAAAGATCCTAAGAAAATCCGTGGCCTTTTTTCCAGTCATTTGACTGGGTCAGAGATGGAATGAATTGAAGCCCTCATCTAGCAGCGAGTATAGGCATTGTGCCGGCTGCCAAAGCCTGTCGCATTCCTCTCGGGCAATGATTAATAACTGACAGATGAAATGAAATGATATTGGAGTGTGTTGCTGGAATGAATGAATGAATGAATGTCAGGGAAAACCAGAGTACCTGGAGAAAAACCTATCCTGCCTCCACTTTGTCCAGCACAAATCTCATATGGAGGCAGCGGGATTTGAACTGGTGAGAGGCTGGTGCACTGCTGCCTGAGCCATGGAGGCTCTTATGAAAGATCCTATAATTTTTGTAATATACAATAACAGATACTGTACATAATGTGAATTTGTGATCTGTGGTGTATATAAATACTTCCTACTGCAGCTGTACATAGGACTTAACTTTAAAAACTTTATGTACGGTCTCTTACACTGCTGTGTCTCCCAGCACAGGCCAGAGCAAATATAACTTTCACTGAAGTACCATTCTCATTCATGGGTGCAACAACATGGAAGCTGGAGGGGTTTAGGTGGTGCTGAATAATGACATTCAGAGTATGACTAACATGTCTTGATGTTGTGAAAGGTGGCCCTGTGAGGAAAGCAATGGCAACCTACTTGCCTAATACCATTGGTTTTGGTTTTTACTGTTTCGCTATAACCACATAACCTCTGATGGTGCTATTTGAGGATTGAACCAGGACAGAAACTGTTATAGCCTTCACTCATACAGATATTCACAGAGTTCAGAAACAATAGCACATCTTGTTAAGAATATAAGCAAACTATCTATGAGTGACATAATCTTTTTCACCTTTCTTCCACTCTACTTTCAACAAAGTCCACAGATGTGATCATCTTTTTAACCAAGCGATTCTTTTTCTTGTGTAGATGTTATATGGTTGACATTTAATGAATTTAGTTCCAGCTCTCCTGAGCATAAAGATGCCTGGATGCAAAGAAGATATGGTCTAATTTATGGAGACAATGAAGAGAGAAATAAAGGAGGTGGAAGTGACTGTCATGGGAGACTAATGCAAAGGTGGGATGCTACAGAAAAGGACTGGAAGAAGTAATTGGACCTTTTGGATATGGAAAGAGAAATGAAGAGGGAGAGAAGTTGGTGGATTTTTGTATGAGAAATGGATTAAGTGTGGGCAATACATGGTTCAGGAAGTAAAAATATTACAAGATTTGGAGGGGGATACAGGACAAAAACAGTGCAGTAATGGATTACTTCTTGATGGAAAGAGCAAATCATAGACAGTTGTTAGATATAACAGCCTTGTCAGAAGTAGCCTTTGATGGAGACCCAGTAGTGGTAGCAAACATGAAAGTAGGAAAAATAGTTAAAATGAAAGAGATAAGAGAAAACAAAAAAATAATATGGAAATTAAAAGATATGGAAGTAAAAGAAAAATGTCAATAAAAATTGAAACACCAAATACCCAGGACTGAAGTGGAGAGTGTGGAAGTGGAATAGGGAATGTTCAAGAAGGCATCCGTGAGCTGTGCAAAGAGTGCTAGTGGCAGAATAGCTGAAAGAGTGAAAGATAGAGAGACCCCATGGGGGAATGAGAGGATTAAGGAAGCAGTGAAAAATAAGAAAGCATGGCAATTATAGAATAGGGATGGAAGAAAGTGGAAGAAAATATCAGGAAATGAAAAGAAGGTGCAAGAAATTAGTGAGTGAAGAAAAGAAAGCTGGGAAGGATTTACACCATAGTTGGAAGAGGAAGTGTATAGAAGTAAAAGGATGTTATATGGAATTGTAAGAAGGTAGAGCAGATAAAGTAGATGAAAAGAAAAAAAGGAAAGGTAATAACACAACCAGAAGATATAAGGAAAAGATGAACTCCTGAATGTGATAATGGATGTAAATGAGATGACAGGGATAGAGTGTGAGAAGACAGAATCTGATAGTGAATTCGCAATGGAAGAGGCGGAAACTACTGTCAAATGAATGAAAGTGGGAAAAGCAGCAGAACAGGATGAAATGTGTGTGGACATGATAAATGCAGCAGGACCCATTTGTCTAACATGGCATTATAGGCTATTTAGATGTATTTGGAGAGAAAAATTGGTACCAAATAACTGGAGTAAAGGAGTCATCTTAAGAGTTTTGTCTGTACATTGCTCAGAATTTGAAAAGAATGGTATTTCTGTATCGATCATGTCCACAGTAATAAGAAAATGCAGTTTTTACTTTTCCATAATTTCTGTCTGTCTGTCTATCTGTCTGTCTGTATGTATGTGCACGCATCACTAGAAAACGGCTGAAGAGAATTTAATAAAAATTGGTATGTAGAGTCGGGGGGTGAGCCACTATAATCTAGGCTATAAATTATTTTATTCACGCTGAGTGAAATGGTAGTTTAGGGGAAGGCCTAAAATTCAATTCTCAAATATTTATATTATTAGTGGTCATATCGATACATATTACATAACTAAAGTTATATAGAATTAAATTTCTGATCATTTATGTCTTATGCATTTTTACCGTACCGGCTATGACAACACAGATATTCATGAATTTGGATTTTTGTTGCTAAGTCCATATCAACGCCGAGCCCCGACAAAATGGGTAAACAGAATTTAATGAAAATCGATATATAGAGCCAGGAATAAGAAATTACAGTTTAAGCTATAAACAATTTTATTCACCCTGGGTGAAATGGTAGTTTAGGGGAAGGCACCTAAAATTTAATTTTTAAATACCTATGCTCTTGGTCCTATGGAAAAGTACTACATAACAAAAGTTATAGAGAATATAATTTCCGATCATTTATGTTTTATTCAGATTTACCGTACTGACTATGATAAGAGTGGTATTTCAGAACCGGAAGACAATTAATAATGTGAAGGCCTACAATATCGAAAACGCGTAACATAGATCAACAATAACATTACACTGACCGTTGTTTGTTGTAATGTTCTTTGTCTCTTATGCTGACAGTCAACTTCGATAGATGGGATTACTGCTGCGTACCGAGTATAACAGCCTAACTGAATATTGGCGGGAAATAGCTGAGGAGTTAGATAACTTTCTTCTTTAGCATGCCAATCCACTGGTTCATACATTTTCTGATACTGCTGGTACGTAACACACTGGTTCATCACAGTATCCGATACCTACTCTGACGCACTGTTTTGAATGACCAGTGTACGCACGTAAGTCAGAGGCTCAGTTAGTAGTAGTAGGAGTAGTAGTATGAACTGGTCTGGAATTACAATTTAGCCCTATTCCAAATTATAGTACCACAATTCACTAAATAACTCAAAATTAAACCCTGAAAAGAGCCGTTTCTTAGGAAAAGCTTCTTCCTCTTCACTTTCATTAAATCTACATTCATTTTATTCCAAATTAGCAGCAAAGATGTGGTTTCTTCTCTGGCTTGGAGGAAAAATTACCTCCACGTCAGATAGTTCTTTCCTCCGCCAGTGTAGTGAATTGAGATTTTCCGACTCATCAGGTACTCCCAGGAAACAGATAAGTAAACGGGTATAGTTTTTGCCCTGGGACTATCCACTATTTGACCTCCCCCCCCACCGAAAAAAGGAAGAAGATTGTTCACGGACCACAGATGTCTGCGTCTTGGTTATTCCAGCTCTGTAGCATTGGACTGTTAGTTCGGCAGCATAGCACTGTTCGTTAAAAGTGAGAAAATGTGTGGTTTTTCATTTGATCGAGTATTTCATATGAAAGCATTGCTTTGAATCGCACCATTCCTACTGACGTCATTGTAATGACCCATGTTCATTTCAGTTGGGAAAACCAGTAAGAGAGTCTTTCTGAGAATCTATAAAGGCAGGCAGAGAGATAGTGTCTGCCATTATAATGAAAACTCCCCAACCTGATTGGGACTGACGGTAGGCAAGCTGGCCTACCATTACAATTAAAATTACCCAACCCAGTCTTCATATAAGAAAAGACATTGGTGACTTGCCCGTCGTGCTTCTAGGGCAACGTTAAGAGCTATGCAACTTAATACAATCTTGCTCACAACGTTTACACTACCTAACCTAGAATTCTGTATAAAATTTAGAATTCCGTAGCGAAGCACGGGTACATCAGCTAGTAGTACCTATATTTAAGAAGGGGGACAAGAAGATATTTTGATAATTAATGAAGAATCACAGATAGCAAAGATATTTATATGGAAGTAAGGTATGACGGTTTTTCGATTTGACGCCTGTAGACGACCTGTGCGTCGTGATGAGGATGAAATGATAATGAAGAAGACACATACACCCAGTCCCCGTGCCAGGGTAATTAACCAATTATGGTTAAAGTTCCCAACCCTGCTGGGAATCGAACCCGGGACCCCTGTGACCAAAGGCCAGCATGCTAACCATTTAGCCATGGAGCCGGACGCAGAAATATTTGAAACGGTATAAGAAAACAGAATGAGAAGAAAGGTGGAAGAACAACTAAAAGAAGAGCAATATGGCTTTCAAAATGGAAGATGAACACCATACTCAATGTTCAGTATGAAGCAGTTAATGGAAAAACATTGGAAAGAAGGAAGAGAGATGGTAATGACATTCCTTAATTTAGAAAAGGCTTACAACAGCGTACCCGAGCAAAGATATAAAAATATGGAAAGTAATGCAACAGGAAAGATTTGGAAAACAAATAACAGGGTATGTGCAAGTAATGTACAAAAATTATTGCAGCAGTGTCCAGACATATGTAGGGAGGACAGAGGGGTTTTCGAATTAAACTGGACTACAACAAAAACATGTGCTGTCACCACTGTTATTCATAATAGCAATGCATGACATTGTGGAGGAGACAAAGGTAAAATATGGGGGCAGGGAGCTGAAGGTAATGCTGTTTGCAGATGATATTGTGGTGTGAAGAGCAAACAGAGAGGAAGTACAAGAGCAACTCAACATGTTGAGTGAGATTGTTGAAAATTACAGATGAAAATCAGCATAGAAAAGACTAAGACAAAGGTACTGACTAGATGAGGAAGGGAAGGGAAAGGAATTATAAACATAACGGAACAAAACCTTGAAATAGTGAAGCAAACTGATGCATGATGTAGGACTGGACAAGGAGATCAGTAAAAGAATTTAGCACAGAAATGCATTCTACCAGGATGTGAGAAACCTGGTGAAGAGAAAGAACCAATGAAGTGTAGAGTGGTGATGTATGAGGCGTACTACTACTACTTCTTCTTCTTCTTCTTCTTCTTCGTTTTGCCTCATGGCTGAGGCGTCGTGACTATCATAATATTCAGCCCTCTAGCCGATGAACCATACTCCGCCATTCTTCCCTATCTAAAGCTTTCAATGTGGTTAATCTGAGAGAACACTGTAGGGGGCCGTTCACCATGTCAATCCATCGCGTTGGTATTCGTCCTCGTTGTCTGGTTCCCTGGACTTTGCCCTCAACAATCAGCTTATGTAGACTACCATCTCGGCGCATTATATGTCCAAAGTAGCGTACAATTCGTTGAGAGACCTTACACGATAGACGAACTACTACTACTACTACTACTACTACTACTACTACCCAACTGCAAACTGCAGCATAGACTTGGACACAGATGAAAAGACAGACCAGGCCAGTGAAATGAAATTTTTAAGAAATATGATAGGAAAGACAAGAGAGGACAGAGTAAGAAATGAAAATGTCAGGAAGGTAATCAGAGTCAAAAAGCTTTCTGACAAAATGGAGAGGGATAAATTTAGATGGTCTGGAAAGTTTAAGAAGATGGAAGAGAGAAGGATGTGGAAGTGGATGATGGAGACACGGATGTAAGGAAGGAGGGCAAAAAGGAGATCCAGACTAAGGTCGTTGAAAACAATCAACAATAGTATATTTAAAAGAAACCTGGATTGGAACCCAGTTACGGACGAACAGTGGTATTTAGATGGAGATTAATTACAGCAGTTTTAACAGAAAAATAATAGAATGTAATGCATTTATACCTCTTATGGATTGGGAATCTGGAGAGCATGTGTTTATGAAATAAAAACACTAACACAAACGAAGTAAGCCCAGTGTACAAACATCCCATGGTGTTCACACAAAATCCAGTGCTTCAGAGGTAAACAAAAACTAAGCAGAGTAAAACCCTGTTTAACTGAACTAAAGGGGGGCATAACCACTTTGGATAAGACATTTTCGGATAAACCATGGAAACTATTTCTAGAACAAAAGGGATAAATATTCTACTCCTATGCACATGCAATATTATTGTTGAATTCAAAACAAACTATATTGGTATTTAAATATAGAATATTTAGATATGCTATTTCATAAAATTGGAAATTTTATTTTGAACTTTCTTCTCGCAACACTTGCGAGCAAGTACTGTAACACTTGCGACAGCAAATAATGAGTGATACAGGGGCAAAGTTAACGTACACAGGGTAGTGGAATGTGGGGGTACAGGTAAGAGAATTATTTTGCTTGCTCAATTTTCAGCACTAGTCCTGCGATTTTTTTTTTTTTTTTTTTTGCCGTCATTTCAGTTCAGCCTGGATTTGGTTTGCAAACTTTGGTTAAGCAGGGTTTTACTGTATATAACTGATTCTTTATACTAAGAAATTAGAGGTTGTGACATGCTGTTTGTAGTTACTCCAAAGGAAAATGTGACAAATCATCTTCATCAGTTTACATCTCCATCAAGGCATGTGCAGGTGTACATGAGCCTGTTTCAGTTTGTCTTGTCCATTCAAAATTGTTCATATCAATTTGAATATCTCTTTTCCATATCTTTGCTAATTTGTTTCTCCCAAACACTATGAGGTTGTCCTATAGGTCTTTTGCCTCTAATAGCTTTCTCAAAACATGCTCTTGGGGTCCTATTTGAAGTAATTCTCTTCAAATGACCATACCATCACAATCATTTCAGTTCTAATATTTCTGCAAGGATCCTTTCCATACCAAGCTGCTGTCCTATATAGTATTTTTATTTTATACTTTTCTTCTATAGCCTATTAGACCTTTTGTATAATTTCTACTAAAACTGTTTTGGTGCCATATGTAATTTTCATTCAAGTAGATAAGCATTCATAATTTTCAAATTTAATTAACCCTAGAAATAGCCTACTGATGTAATGTCTCTTTTTCCTACAAACACCAAACAAACAAACTGAAATACTGAATCACAATAATGTGTTGAAGAATTTGACATTCATAACATTCTCAGGCCGCCTGCTGTCATTTCTTGATGGATACAGTACTTTTGCATCCATCTCTTGGCACAGGCCAGAGTAAAGTGTAGCTTCCACCAAAGTCCCAGTCAACATCCATGGCTATGACAATATGGAAGTTGCTGGGTTATGGGCAGTGCTGAGTAATGACATTCAGAGCATGACTAGTGCATCTGAGTGTTATGAAAGGTGCTGCTCATAGGGTCAGTCGTACTGCAATAGTACTTTCTGACCCAGTGAGGAAAGCAATGGCAAACTACCTCACTCCTCATATTGCCTAGTATGCCTCATTTTGGTGCTGCCATTGGTTTTTGGGTTTTCCTTATAACCTTTGGTGGTGCTATTTGAGGGTCCAACCAGCCTCCGGGCTGATGACCTAACAGACAACATTCTCAGGAGTGTAACTTGCACCTTCTCTATTCCTTAGATAAGTCGTTTGCATCCTGTGCCTCTTAAAATCAGAAAATGAAATGTTACATCCAAAGGAAAAAAACAAAACAAAACAAAAAAAATCTAGCACAAATGATGACTGTAAAATAATTTTCAACATTTACCACACATTATTACGAGGTAATTTTAAACACTTCTGAACTTCCATTCTTACCTGTCCTGGAGTACAAGTGGAATATGTACAATATTTTCACTGTTTTGCTTTTAACAATGATATGCTGGTAGAGAGAATATCCAACAGATAGCAGTCCCTATTAGAGAATCTAACCAATTGGTCTACTAATCAGAACAATATTTATGAGTCTTTTATTTTTGTGTTAACGTTTTATTGCAATTTTTCTAGCAAGCATGTTATATGGTTATACCGGGTATGGTTGTCTGTTGGATTTCTTGTCCTTTGCTTTATTGAAATTTTAAGCAATAAGTGACGTCTGATAATTGACGAGTGTTTTAGCCCCGAGTCTCCTATAGCCTGGATGGTGGATTCAGATGCTTTAATCTTCCTCAAAGAGTTCTGAGTCATCAATGATCTGCATTTAGGGCTGTCGCCCAGGTGACAGACTCCCTTTCAATTGTATACCTCATATTTACATTTATTTACAATTGTTTACCTATCTTTTTCTTAAATATTTTCAATGAACTTGGAAATTTATCAAATATTTCCCTTCATAATTTATTCCAATCCCTTACTCCTCATGCCAAAAATTAATATTTTCCCCAATTTGTGCTCTTGAATTCCAACTTCATCTTTATATTATGATATTTCCTACTTTTAAAAGCTCCACTCAAGTTTATTCCTCTACTCATGTCATTTCATGCCAACTTACTACTGACAGCTCAAAACATACCACATATACCTTTCTAAATGAAAGTTTTTTTTTTAAGAGTCCAACTTTTCAATACAATATGTTTTTATTGATTTACATAATTTTTTTTACATTATTATGTCTTAAGCGGGACATGTTTCGCTTACAGTATATTTTTAGGCATCTTCAGCCGCTGTTCCTACACTCTAAGATCAAAATAGCCAGGATCCTGGGTATATGTTTACTGATAAAATACTTAAAATTGTCAAGTTAACATGGATTATTTTTACATTAAATATGTTTTTGTGCAAATATGTGGTCTGCAGAAACATCCGGCTGATTTAAATTATTTTGACTGGTGAAATGCACTATATATAAAAAAACATTTAGATTACATACAATTATTCTGTTTGGAAAAACTAGTTGTTATGCTTTATAACCTTTGAATGACATTCGTTGGTTTGAATTAATCAGTCTTTAATATCCAATGAGCATGTTCTCCTGGTTGGTTGGGTTATTTGATCTTGAATATCTGATTTGCGTGCTCTCACTGGAATGTTCGCGAACTCGAGTGTCACCTTAGGACTTAAATTTAGCTGGCGTATTTGTAAGATATTAAATGAATGTTACTAGTGGTGCTTAAAATTATGAACAATTGTGTCGCCTGTCACTATCTAGGTTCAAAGAGGGGATTTCTCAAAGGTGTTATGACAAAGTGCTGTAGTCTTGTTTCTTCAAATTAATGGTTGATGTTGGTTGATTGAGAGTCCCCTCACCTCTCTTGCGGCTGGCATGCTCTAGTGACACCTTCCGTTTCACTAGCTATGGCTATGATTCTGATTCTGTAACTATGCATAGTGCATTATGTTTATTATTTTTTACCATACGTTTGTTACACTTTCTAGAAAGATGTGATGGGCTCATATTTTTTATTAAGTCATTTCTGTAAAAAATTGTTAATTTGCATCATAATTGAGATATAACAGCGTTTTTGCTGTATATTTTAGGATAAAATAATATATTTTGGATTTATTTTCTTATTGTTCAAGAATTAAAATGTATTTTCAGATCCTTTCTACAATTTGTTTAACGTTGCACCGACACAGATAGGTCCTATGACATTGATGGACTAGGAAAGGCCTAGAAGCGGGAAGAAAGCGGCCGTGACCTTAATGTAGGCACAGACCCAGCATTTGCCTGGTTGAAAATGGGAAACCACGGAAAAACATCTTTAAGGCTGCCAATAGTGGGGCTTGAACCCACTATCTTTCGGATTCAAGCTCACAGCCACACACCCCTAACCGTACGGCCAACTCCCCCGGTCAGTTACTTTTATAAATAAATAATTAAACCGCATTCTTTTACCAGTGCTTTTCAACATCTATTCAGAAAAGACTGATCGAGATGCTCTTTGCGGATAGAGTTATGGTTGACGCAGTCATCATAAATAACAGGAGGAATGCTGATGACACTGTTCTACTCACAACCATTCTCCAGGATCTATAGGAACTAATGTCACTGAAGTCACCTACGCCATGGGTTTGAGGCTGAATGTAAAGAAGACCAAGTGGATGGTTACAAGTAGGAAAGATGATGGTATTTGGGGTAGTCTCAAAGCAGGAAAAGACCGGATCACAACAGTGGCAACATTTAAATACCTGGGATGTCACATTAATGATGACTGGGACCTTGCTTCTGAGATCCATTGCAGAACTCCAGTGCTACATTTTCAGCATCAGGTTACTAGTGGCAGATCTAAATTATAAGATTAAAGGTGTGACTGCTGTACAAAGAATGCCTAAAATTAAGGAATAGAAATTGAAAGAAGAAGAAAATAAGAAAAGTTTCCAAACTGCCAAGAGCTGAGACTGGTAGTGTGGATGGAGAATGGAACCTGTTTAGAGCATCAATAGTCAGTAGTGCTGTGCAAATATGCGGCAAAACAAAAGATAAGGTAAAAGAGAAAGAAACCAGTTGGTGGAATGACAGAGTAAAAAGTTACAATTAAAGGACATAATATAGCAAAGAAGAACATGGAGGTTGAGAAAAGAAATTAGAACCACGGGTTGGTACCAAAAGATGAACACAAGGTGAAAACACTGGAGCAGGAATACAGACAGAAGAAATTACATACATAGTGAAAGAAGAAAAGGAGAAGAGTTGGGAAATATTCACCCAGAAAATAGAGGAAGATAGCAAAGGGAACCACAAACTGTTGTATGGGTTGTTGAAAAGTAAGAGATCTGATAGAGAAGATATAAAAGCAATTGAAATAGAAGATGGGAAATTGAACAAGAAAGAGACACTGAAGTCATTGAAGTAGAGGAAGAACAGTATCCAATTTCTTGGGCAGAAACTGAAAATGCCCTAAAACAAATAATGAAAAGGTGGCAGGAGTACATGAGCTGACAGCGGATATGATTAAGGCAGCTGGAATCCATGGAATACAATGGTTACATCGGATACTGGGGGTGATATGAAAAGAGACCAAAGTACTGGATGAATGGAAAAAGGTAATTACAATACCATTGTTCAAGAAAGGAAGTAAAAAGAAGTGCATCTACTACTGAGGAATCACACTACTATCACATTGCCTTAAGATCAAAGAAAAATAGAGTGAGGAAAATCCTAAAACCCAATTTGAGGTACAACAGCATGGATTCAGAAATAATAGAGGAACAATAGACATAATTTTTCCCTCTGTCAGTTAATGGAGAAACAATGGGAGAAAGGAAAGGACATGATAGTAGCGTTCCTGGATTTGGAAAACGCATATGACAGTGTACCAAGGAATGAAATATGGGAATGCTTGAGGAAACAATGTTCCTGATTCATTAATTAAAAATGTTCGGATACTGTATGAAGGTTGTGAGAGCAGTGTACAAGGAGGAGGTAGAAGATCAAAATGGTTTAAGACAAAGAGAGGTGTTCAGCAAGGCAGTTCGCTTTTCCGATTACTATCCATTACACTTATGGACACAATTTTGAAAGAAATCAAGGAAGTAAAAAATGATCTCAATGCTTTTGTTTTTGATGATGACATTGCCACTTGGTGAGAGACTGAAATGGAAGTTCAGAGGAGACTGGATTACTGGAATACAAAATTTAAAGAATTCAAGTTGACTGTGAGTAAGAGTAAGTCAGTGGCAATGCAGATGAGCAGGATGCCCACACTTTGTAACATCATACTGGAGGGAGAGAAGGTTGAAACTGTGAAAAGTTTCAATTATCTGGGTAGTGTCATATCATGTGATGGAAGTGCCCAACTAGAAGTATTAAACAGAGTACCAAAAGGATCCAGCTTCTTCCACAAAGTACGAAACCTAATCTGGGACAAGGGAATCCCTCTAAAAGCTAAACAGACAATGTATAAAACCTGTCTCCTGCCCATCATGACGTATAGCCTGCAGACCTGTGTCATAAATAAGAGAGAAGTGAGTCAAATGCAAGCATGTGAAATGAAGTTCCTTAGGTCAGAAAAAAAAAAAAAAAAAAAAACCAGGAGAGACAGAGTCAAAAATGAATATGAAAGGAGAGACCTGAAGGTGAACTTGACCATGGAGGAAAGGATAGGTGCTGCAAGATTGAAGTGGTTAGGTCATGTGAAGCGAAGGCACCCAACTCAAACTCCACACAAGTATCTGGAGATGGAGGTGCTCGGAAGAACTATTGGACAGCCTAGAAAGAGATGGACAGACCAGGTTAATGAAGATCTCAAGAGGAGAGGAGTAACATGGGATGCAGTGGAGAGGGAAAAACTATACCAGGATAGAATTCAGTGGAGGCATATCGATCACAAAGTTGCTACCCAGCTTGCTGGAAGGAAATCCTGATGATGATGATGACTATATGGTGGTGTGGCATGAACACTAATTGAAACCAGGTGCAAGAGATTTGAAGTGTTTGAAATGTGGACATACCGAAGGATGCTGAAGATACCATGGACAGCTAAAATGACCAATATAGAAGTTTTGCATCATATGAACAAAGAACCAAAATTCTCACTACCATCACGAGAAAGAAGCTAGATTACTTTGGTCATATGACGTGGAACAGTAAATATCACCTTGAACAAGTAACACTCCAAGGGTAAATTAATGGGAAACGTGTTCTGGGATGAAGTAGAATATCGTGGCTCGACAACTTGAGCCAGTGGTTTGGGGTAACAAAGCTTTCTCTGTTCAGAACAGCCATCAACAAACAGCAGATCGTGCTACTGATCACCAATGTTCTGTGAAGACATGGCACGTGAAGAAGAAGTTGTCAATAAAGCATATATGCCGAGCAAAACATCAGTAGTAGATTTTACTTCGGTGCATGTGTATATATTTTCACTAAGGATTGGATATTAAAGAGACAATTTTAATTTTTTTTTTTTGCTGGTGGCTTTTACGTCGCACCGACACAGATAGGTCTTATGGTGACGATGGGATAGGAAAGGCCTAGGCCTGGTGTGAAAATGGAAAAACACTGAAAACCATCTTCAGGGCTGCCAACAGTGGAGTTCGAACCCACTATCTCCTGGATGCAAGCATTTTTTTAAAATTAAAAAACACACAAAAGGGGGAAAATAATTAATAATTAAAAAAGGGCAAAAAAGGAAAATTTATTTTCATAAGGAAATGAAAAATACTTTTAACTTTTCACTTTATTGCATATGGAAAGAGTTGTACTTAATCACATTCAACACTTTGGATGAGGAAAATGACCTCTCAATATCCACAGAAACCAGTTTTGGTTCTGAAGTGTAAATCAGTGCATGTCACCAGTTTTTCAATGTCCAGATTTTTTGCTAAACTTTCTCCGAGTTTCATCTATCACACCCCATTGAGTTGTTACTTGTAATAAACTCTCTTCCTCTGGAAGAAATTTAAATGTGTGGACTGCATACAGTTCGGGTTCAAATTTGGGCTGTTCAGTATAAAGTCTTTTCTTGAGCAACAACTACAGATTCTTTGTCATTCATGGACAGAAGAAACTCCTTAATATTTATGAAATGTTCAGAATGTTCCTGTACTACCTTTGACAGGAAATCCATAAAAATCAATGCTGTTTGCAATGCGTGAATGTATGAATGGGGAAAAAGTCGACAGCACAACCATCATGCAGAGTTTTAATGACTATTGTTGTAAACTCTGGTCTTCGGAGATTCAGTACAACAAAGTATGGCAAGTTGTTAATGACCAGACCCATACATGATCTCAGCATTTATACAGTTGCAACCGAAGTAGAATAACAGTTCCCAGTCTCTTCAATACTTAATTGTTTTCTAATAACTGATATCAATTTTTATTTCTGTAAAATTCACCCCTTCTTGCTGCCTTCTATTTATGAAATCCTATTCACCAAAACATGTTAAAACTTGCTTATATACACCACAGCACAAATGACATTATTATTTAAAGGTAAATGATATAAATCTTATCTCGTATTACTTAAGTTCAACTATGAAGTCATTTTCTGTGTAGTATTCAACTCTAATTGCTTTGCATACCCTGTGAAAAGCATGTGCGCTGCAGGTTATGTGACACAAATTAGAATACTTAGGTTTCAACTGTGAAAACGGTATGATGTATGGGTCTGGTATTTAACAACTTTGTTGTACTGAATCCCCGAAGACCAGAGTTTACAAGAATAGTCATTAAAACTCTGCATGATGGTAATGCTATTGACTTTTTCCCCATTCATACATTCACACATTGCAAACAGCTTTGATTTTGATGGATTTCCTGTTAAAGGTAGTACAAGAAAATTCTGAACAGTCCTTGAAAAGAGTGATGTTTCATCCAAAATGAAAAATTTATCAATGTTGGTGATTATTTCACGTTTATGCATTGGAAAAAAAAAAAAAAAAAAAACTTTCCTTTAAAATCCAGTCTCTATCACCACTGACTTATTTACAAAAAATATGCAGAGCAAAGTGAGGCATATGGTGTTTGACTTTGTTCAGGTGTGTATGTTTTTTCTATATTTTAATTTATCACTTCTGGTGATGCAGGGTTAGACTTCGTATAGGTGTGTGTATTAATTTATCATGTTTGGTCTGTTAGGAGTTAGACTTTGTTTAGGCGTTTTTATAGTGCTGCAGTTACTGGGAGTGATGCCATATTTTATGACTTTAAGTTAATGGCAGTGTTTGCACGTGGTATGGAACATGTTGCATAACTTATGGTAATTTCTTATAAAAATAAATATATTTCTAGGGGCAGGTTGGTAGGTCCATAGCCTTTGCATTAACACATCACTCTCCTATAAGTAATACGAGATAATATTTATATCATTTACCTTTAAACAATAATGCCATTTGTGCTGCGGTGTATATAAGCAAGTTTTACCATGTTTTGGTGAATAGGATTTCAGAAATAGAAGGCAGCAAGAAGGGGTGAATTTTACAGAAATAAAAACTGATATCAGTTATTAGAAAACAAATACTGAAGGGAATGGGAACTGTTATTCTATCAGCAATTCAAGGACCAATGTTGGAAAGATGTAAAGCTGTAAAAGTGGTTAGTAATAATGTAAGTTTAGTCGTAAAACTGTAAACTATTTACATGTCTATTTGGAACACATAATAAATACAACCATTTCGAAGAAACTGAAGTTGCATATGACTAGAAGTAGTGTCTTTTCCAGATCTGGGCCAATGAGCTAGATGTTAGGCCCCTTTAAACAACAAGCATCATCATCATCATCATCATCATCCATCATTTTCTAGATCTGAACTACACTGATGAGCAACTGAATTAGAGATATCTGGCTGGTAGCGCGTAGAATCATCTTTCGCCGTGATGACAGTGACAATGTGGGGTGGCATGCGCTGGACAAGACGCTGGAAGCGTTAGGAAGCCATCCTGATCCACAACCGCTGAACAGTCTTCCATAATGTATGGAGATTTGTCAGAACAATGCCCAGGGTTTGCACATTCCTTTCAACAGCATCCCAGATATATTCAATAGGAATGAGGTCAGATGACAATTGGAGCTAAGCAAACCTCCTCCTGCCCATGGAGTGTTAATCAAAGCAATCTGCCAGAATTCAGGTGCAAGAAGTGAGTGCAATGTATTGCTGTAGGAGCAGGTTTCCAGCAGGGTGCTGAAGGCGAACGAATGGGCATACAGTATATGAACTGACAGCAGGTTCATGTATCATCCACTGGTGAGGGATGTTGGCAGATGCACCAGGGACAACAGTCCATCTCATATGAACAGTCTCCACACGACAATACCACCATCACCCCCCTGCTAGCAAGAAGGATCCATTGTCTCATGGGCTTGGTGACACATTTCAACACTGCCATTGGCGTGTACCAACTGGTACCTCGACTTATCTGTCTAGGTGATCTTTTATCGTGCTTCGAGAGTTCTATGATTATGTTCCTTTGCCTATGTCAATCTTTTTTGCCGTATGATGTGTGGTGAGGAGAGGTCCCTAGAGGGACAGTGGCTTCTGTACTCCACTGGAGGAAATAGTTCTGGGTGGTATGGCTGCTCACACCTTGTTGTCTAGCACTGAATTTGCAGGTGATCTGTTACATTGTGACCCATCTATCCGCTCTTACCAAACGAACTAGCCAGCAGTGATCTCTGTCATTAACACATTGAACACTACAGCTGCTGACTGGAGATGATTATTTTTTTTTCTTTTTTTCTTTTCTGAATACACATACTCATGGTGCCCACAACATGGTAGTACGTGAAAAGCCAAACACCTGCACAACTTCAGAAATGGAATGGCCCGTACGCCTGGAACGGCAATCTGGCTGCAATCAAATGTGCTGAGATCTTGTTCTTAACTGTTACTTGTATGACCAGTACGAAGTCTCATGACATCGCAGTCGTATGTCAAGCTGTACTATTATATTCACTGGGCCGACTGCAGTGTGAGTTTGTCAATATAGCAGCTATCTCTAATTCAATTGCTTATTTGTGTACAACATAAATATGAATAGTAGGAGGTGAAACTACTTCTTCAGGGGTAACACAACTGACTGCACTACTGAGGCCAGCATGTAGCAATTAACACAACCAAATACCACATGCAAAGGAAGAGAAATTGAAAGCAAACATGTAAATAACTCTTAAAATTTGGGTGAACTTAATCGAAAGAAAAAAAATTGAGAGTAGGAAACTTACCTGGTCACTAGCTTGCAGAGTTGGAAAAATACAGGAAATCACACATAGCATGAAAAACATTCTCAGTTCTAAACAGTACAACAGACCTGACCACTGACAAAGTTTTTCAGCCTACTGCTTTTCATTCACTTTATAGTCAAAGCCTAGACAATGCATTATTTGCTGCTTTACTGCTTTTCATTCACTTTATAGTGAAAGCCTAGACAATGCATTATTTCCAGAATATATTTACCAGATTCTTCAGTGAATATTTGAGAAATCAGTTCTATGATTCAATGGATAAGGTAGAACATACAATATATACTTGTATGTCCTTATGAGATACAACTTTCTTTTCTATGCACAATTCATAAATGAAATTACCATGTATCAAAATCTTTCTTCATTTCAATCTTCAAATTTAGGCCTTTTCAATTGTGAAACAACCAATGTTTCACCCCAGGGTAGCAGCAGGCTCATCAGTTGGAATGCCTCACCTTCCCAAGACACAGGCTAGAACATCAATGATGCACCACCGTAAGCATCATTTGAAGCATGAAGTAGTAGTGACAGTGTGCTAGGGGAGGTATATACCTCCACTTTCAATAAATGCTTGCCTTTGGTTTTCGTTTATGATCCAATGATTTGGAGAAGTGTGACATTACAACTGATGAGCCTATTGCCACACTGCGGCAAAATGCTGGTTATTTCACAATTTAAAAAGCCGAAAAGGTTAAATATTTACAGGATATTGTCAGTCAATGATGTTAAATTTTCTCTACTGGGAACTTAATTTTTTTAAAAAATATTTTCAATTTTGAAATTCTCAGTATTGAAAGCAATAGAACGAGTTGGTAATATGGTAAAGGTTGTGTTATGGTAAGCTTGTTTTGGAAGACAGTAGGTTTGAACCCCACCAATGACAATCTGACAATAACTTTCTGTGGTTTCCCATTTTCAGACTAAACAAATGCCATGTTTATACTTTAATAAGGCCAACCACTAACTTCCCAGTCTTAAACTTTTGATATCAGCTTCTCTGAAAACCTAATGGTGTTAGAACACCATTTAAGAACTAGAAAAAAGAAAAGAATTGTAGAAACATCTCAAAATGCAATAGATTATGATGAAGTGATCAACACATTTGCCCAACAGTAAGCACTACAGAAATTTCTTTGGCAGTGACCTCATTTAAATGAGTGATAAAAGCAAGCATAACTTTACAGCAATTTACAATTATGTATAATTTTATACCGGAGCAAGCTTTCACAGCCAATGTCAAATGACAAGCTTTGATCTTTTTTCTTTCTGGTATATAATGGATATAGCAAGAAAGAAGTTAAGAGGGCTGTTGAATCTCCTCCTCAATCTGGGGAGCAACTGGAACAGACATGAGAGAAAGGCACTCCTTCCATACATCGCAGTGATTACAGACAGGACTGGAGAGGTTTTAAAGCATCACAATATATATTACAACAAAAAAGACAATATCCCAGCAGTTACACTCAGTTAAGGACCTTCAGCACCCTCTCTCTAGCACAGGAGTGTACCATATTCCCTGCCTGTGTGGGAAGGATTGTACTGGGACCAGCACATGCAGCATGAACACCAGGCTAAAAGAATATAAGCATCATTGACGTCTCATCCAACCCGTAAAACTTTCAGTGGTAGGACACGCTCTCTTTCCAATCTATCTTCACAATTTGCTAATTACGCACTTGGAAGGTCAAAGTAACACCCACAGACCACCCCAGCATTCACATCTCCACGGTATACATTTGCTGACAATGCTTCTTCTGCCTTGCCTAGTATTTGGAACTGTACATGAGGGCAGATCTGATGACTGCCTTGTAAACTCTCCCCTTTAAACTTAAATGGTACCCATCTGTCACACAAGACACATGTCAGTGATCGACATTTCATCCAACTAACACTGATAGAGTGCTAGACATTTTCATCGATTGCGCCTTTGATGGCACTGGCAGAACTGAGATACCTGGACCAGGCCACTCTGAAGGCGACACATTATTATCATTATTATTATTATTATTATTATTATTATTATTATTATTATTATTATTATAATCATCATCATATATCTAAATGAACATATTTCAAAACAAAACCAAACAAGCTTAACTTGGCAATGGCAGCTAGACCATTTTTGTATGGATACATTTTTCATTTCCAAAAGGAAATTTATAATGTGTAAGCATTAAGAGGAACAGATACTAGTTCTGATCATTACATTGTCAAAATTAAACTTAAATTCACACCATTAAAGAAGAATGTAAAAACTAATAATGTAAAGAGGAATTACAACCCACATCAGTTAATAAAAAAATTACAAATATAACAAAGTCATGCAAACAATAATATTAACAGATGATCTTGAAGAACTGATTCCAGTTCTCAAAAAACCAAGCTAAAAATTTAGCTCCACTGAACGCTTGTAAAAACATGCCTGGTGGACAACAGAATGTGACGAAATTCATAAGGAGACACATCAGGCATGGTTAAAGTTCCAAATCCATAAAAGAGAAGAAAATGCTATCAACCTAAAAAATATCAGGAAATTCTCACAAAATATTAGAAGAATTATGAGAGAATTTCATAAGGATACAATAAACTTTATGGAAGTCAATTATCATAACACCCATTCTAGAGATTATTATACCGAGCTCAATAGCTGCAGTTGCTTAAGTGCGGCCAGTATCCAATAATAGGGAGATAGTGGGTTCGAGCCCCACTGTCGGCAGCCCTGAAGATGGTTTTCCGTGGTTTCCCATTTCCACTTCCTTCCACTTCCTACACATTTCCTATCCCATTGTCACCATAAGACCTATCTGTGTCAGTGCGACGTAAAGCGAATGGCAAAAAGACACTATTATACATTTGGAAGACAACTACAGAAATATGACCCTACTATAATACTGTTGAAAGATGCAGATGGAAAAATGGCACATAGTAAGAGTAAAAATGCTGAGATTATGGCAAAAGCATCCAGTAAACCTTTGAATTGTGAAGAACCTATAGAACTATCATAAATTAATACAAATACCCCAATAAAAACCAAATTTAGTAACACAGACCCTCCAACATTTCAAGAATTAGAAAAAGTACTCAAAGAACTTAAAAAATATAAGGCACCTGGAACAGACCAGGTTTTTGTAGAGATGTGGAAATATTCAGGTAACATGGTTTTGGATTTCCTTACCCATAGCTTTAACAAAATTCTGGATTACTGAACAATTTCCGGAACATTGGACAACGGCCTTAATACACCCTTTAAAAAAAAAAAAAAAAAAAGAGATACGAGTAACCCAGATAATTATAGAGGAATCTATCTTGGACTGCTCATGCAAGTTTTTAAAAAATTGTATATGGAAGGATTAAAGATCAACTAAAACAAGAGTTAGGAGAAAAATTAGGGAGGCTATATATCCTGGAGAAGTTGTGCTGAACAGATTATCACTCTAAAATTAATAATGACATACTACAGAAAAAAAGCCTATAGTAATAACTAGAGTCCGGATTATTAGGTGCTGATAGGTTAGAATGCAAACTTACTTAAGCCAGTAACAAGTATACCCTACACTGTACAACGGTTACGCTATGAGATTTGCATAGATATTAGGGGTACAGCCTATAGAACTGCTTGAATTTATGCTACTCTTCCTACATTGTGGTACAACGGGTTGCATGACACTTCCGACAAACCAAATTACTTTGCATTCTAACCTATTACAACCTACAAATCCGAGGTATAGTAATAACATTTGTAGATTTTAAGAAGGCATGTGATTGCATGCATAGCCCTTCAATTTAAACAATTTTAAGGAACATTGGACTCCATCCAAAATTAAACTGATAGGACCTTTAGCTAATACCAAATCAAAAGTAAAGTTTCGAGGAGAAGTTTTTGAGCCATTTTTGATTAAGCCAGGTTTAAGACAAGAAGATTTTTTGTTGTTGTTAGTTGCTTTACGTCACACCAGCACAGAGAGCTCTTATGGCGATGATAGGATAGGAAAGGACTAGGAGTGGGAAGGAAGTGGCTGTGTCCTTAAGTAAGGTACAGCCCCAGCATTTGCCTGGTGTGAAAATGGGAAACCATGGAAAACCATCTTCAGGACTACCGACAGTGGGGTTCAAACCCACTATCTCCCGGATGCTCTCAGCTGTGTGCCTCTAACCGCATGGCCAACTCGCCTGGTGACAAGGAGACTGTGCCTTAGAACACAGCAGGGCCTCTCAAATGCCCAAAATCTCACGAGTGCAAACCAAGGCGCAGAGGTTTTATGCACCGAGCATTGGTCCGAGTCGGCTCGGATTGGACCAGCTTTTGTCTCAGAGCTACTCGGCTAAGCTCGGCTCATCCCTGCTCGGATGGTGGAGCGCTGCATAGTAAGTGAGGAAGGGGAAGACAGGTGGAGTGAGCAAGGCAGGTGTAGGGAGAGAGAGAGAGAGAGAGCGCTATAGCTCAAAATTGAGGAGTGGGGGTCTGTTGCACTCTGGTCAACCTAGCAAAGTCGTGTTTTGCACCTTGTGCCATGCATTGTACCAGTTTATGAACCCTGAGAGGCCTTGGAACACAGTATATAATCAGGGAATGGTATAAGGTAAACCCAAAGAACATGCAAATTAATATTATTAAACTTTAAATTATTATCTGGTACACTGCAAAAGGTTGACAGGATACTCAGAACAATCATTAATAAAAAACATCAGGTAGATGGACAGTGGAGATTATTGCGTAGTGCAGTGGTTTATAGGGAAAGTGAATCTATAACAGATACGATGAGAAAAAGAAGAATTTACCGGGCGAGTTGGCCGTGCGCGTAGAGGCGCGCGGCTGTGAGCTTGCATTCGGGAGATAGTAGGTTCGAATCCCACTATCGGCAGCCCTGAAAATGGTTTTCCGTGGTTTCCCATTTTCACACCAGGCAAATGCTGGGGCTGTACCTTAATTAAGGCCACGGCCGCTTCCTTCCAACTCCTAAGCCTTTCCTATCCCATCGTCGCCATAAGACCTATCTGTGTCGGTGCGACGTAAAGCCCCTAGCAAAAAAAAAAAAAAAGAAAGAAGAAGAATTGCCTTTTTCTGTCATCTTTCTAGATTAAATGATAATAGGATAATAAAACAGCTATTTAATTACTTTTGGAAAAGTAAAACAAAAAATAATTGGTTTAAAGAAGTTCAGAATGATTTAGAAGAGCTGAATATTACAATGAAGCAAATTGAAAATAGAGAAGAAAAAAGGATTCTCAAGAACAAACAAATAAGATTGTCATTAAAAACTGTATACAACACAAACAACATGTCATATCTGATGAAGAAAGGGCAGCCAGGTCAGCCAGAATGAAGAGGTTTTGGGAAAGGAAGAAGATGATGCAAGCTAAATCTTCAGTTAATTCTTTGTTAACATAAATGTATTTGGGTTTGATTTAAGTGCTCCAAAGTGGGCGTAAACTATGTAAATAAATAAATTATCTATAGCAGTGTTTTCCAAGAAATCGAGATAAATCTCAGCCAGAATGGCTATAGATAATAATATAAAGTTTAATAATATTCATTTCTGGGCCAGGTATGTGGACAATACCTTTGTAATACTAGATGAACGTTCCACAGATGCACAGTCTACCCTTGATAATCTTAACAGTTTAGACCAAGATATCAAATTTACTTTAGAACCGGAGACCAATAATTTAAAAAAAAAATTGGATTTAATAACCACTAGATCGCTTTCCTCTTTTACATACAACATTTACAGAAAACCAACTCAAACAGCCAATATCCTAAGGAATGACTCATCACACCCTCAAGCTCACAAAACTGCTACATATAACAGTCTGGTAGACCGTGCATTTAAGATACCAATGTCAAAAAAGAACTTAAACGAAGAGCTCAATATAATTCGTTCTATAGCTAAAAGCAATGCATTCAAAGAAGCCTTCATTGAGAGAATAATAAGTTTAGGCATCGTCCTAACACTACCCTATTAAGAAATAAATCCAAAGCTGACGTTTTTTAAACATTCACTTTTAACAATGAAATCTAAAATGTTTTCAAAAAAGTAACATGAAAATATCCTTTAGAACTAGTAATAGCAGTATTGACATCCTTCATAACTCTACCTCAGCAAACAAGAATAATGTTTTTCACAAGTCCGGAGTATACAGATTCTGCTGTCAAGATTGCAACAGTTCATACCTGGGACAAACAGGACGGAATTTCAAGATCAGATATGCAGAACACGTCAATGCCGTCAGATATAATAAGTTCTTAGCAGTAGGCCAGCATATGAAAGATTTTGAACATAATTTCACTGAACAAGATCGTGCAGTACTACAAGTTCTTAACAAAGGTCCTTTGCTAGATATCACTGAGAGTTGTTATATTCACCTAGATCGATATTTCAATTCAGGCTTAAACAACATATCTGAAAAACCAAAAATATTATTTGATTTTCTGATTTCATTCTTTAGGATTAGGAAAATTTCCAATAGCAAATTAGTTTTTCAAAATGTACACAATACGTCTTCACGCCATGCACATTCGCCGCATTACCCTACCTAAATTCCCCTCCTCCCCTGCCCCTACTTCCACTCCCTCCTACCACCTCCCCTGATTTTCCTTCTTCCCTCCCCTCTCCTACCACATTACACAGCACGTACGTGTCTCGTCTTATTGCACTCAGCGTCTTCTCTAACATACACCACAACACACGGTGCCAGAGGTGAGTCTCATATTTTCACTTAAAATTTTTAAGGTAAGATTCCTTCTTTCCACTTTTCTAACTTTCACTCTTTTCTTCTTTGCTTCAGGTCCTGTATTGAACTAAGAACACCTCCTAGGACCCTGGTACAAAAAATGGTGTCCTTCTCACCTAATATTAACTTTTACAAATTACAATAAGAATTAAACTCGCAGAAGAATATTCCATCAAGGCCAACTTCAGCCAAAAGACATCAACAGGAGCTTTCATTTAGAGAAGACATATCTTTTACCTATGAATAGTGACACTAGCCTTTTCACACTTCGAAAATTAGTAGCGAAAAGTTGAACTCTGAACCCTCAAAATTCCTTTCAGACTTATAGATAAACATATCCTAAAGTTGCACGTTATAAATTTCATATTAGAACCTGTATTGTCAAAGTATCAATGTGAAAATTAAGATTTTACAATTCCACCTTTACAATACTGTAATTGTCTTTATTACAAAGACTACATTAAATTACACTCGTGAAACATGTTTCGTCCTCTTATAGGACATCTTCAGTCATAAATACAAATACATAACATTAAAAATAAGGCGACGACACATTAAAATAAGGAAATGCAAAGTCTTTGTATCCTGTGACGCGTATTTGTATGTATGCATTGTTTGTATGTATGTACTGTTTGTATGTATTTGTATTTGTGACTGAAGATGTCCTATAAGAGGACGAAACATGTTTCAGGAGTGTAATTTAATGTAGTCTTTGTAATAAAGACAATTACAGTATTGTAAAGGTGGAATTATAAAATCTTAATTTTCACAAGTTGATATCCTAAAGTGTTACGTCATGTTTTAAGAAGGAATGTTATATTTTAATCTCTGGTACTGTTCCAGCTCACTCCCACATAAACTACAAGTGTATAATAAACAATCTGAGACAAATTCGAACTTGGACTCAAGTTCCTTACGATTTCAAAAGAAAACTTTTATAATATTACTTGGTGATTCAAGACTTGGTGTTAAATTTTATCCTAGTGTTGTATAAGGCGATACACATTTTAACTCTCAGTCCATTTAACCACTTAATATGGCCATATTGGTCCCGTGCTTTGTTTTATATGT
Organism: Anabrus simplex; assembly: GCF_040414725.1. Lineage (NCBI taxonomy): Eukaryota > Metazoa > Arthropoda > Insecta > Orthoptera > Tettigoniidae > Anabrus > Anabrus simplex. The sequence continues at coordinate 326,181,616 of NC_090268.1, forward strand.
TCCATCTAGAGAACACATGTACTTGATCTTTGAACAGTGACACAAATTCTTTTCGTACATTGAATTTTGGCAACACAAAGTTGAACCCAGAACTTTAAGTTCTTATCAGGCTTATAGATTAAATTTCTAACTGTCACATCTTGTTATAAGAAGAAATTTTATACTTTCCACAAATTACAAGCATATAATTAGCATTTTCAGACTAAATATTGAACTTGGACCTCAAGTTCCTTATGATCAAAAGAAAGCTATCTTAAAAAAACGTTATGCAGTGATTCCAGAAATGGTGTTATATTTTTAATTAATCTCCAAATTAGTGTTGTAAGAAGTGATCTTTCATCACGTTCATTAATTTACAATTTCAATTATGTCCAAGTGTATTGTGCATTACTTTGAATGTTTATTTTATATATGTCAATGTCTGTTTTTCTAAGTTTTTTGGCTTAAGATGACGCAGAAAAAGCGTTGAAACTAGTTCCATTTATTAATTAAAATGTTATAATTTAAATATTATAGCATTGTTTTGTATTGAAAAGGTGGACCCATTAGTTTTTTCCTATTCTATTTTTGGTTCAATATGGATACATTATGAAGTTCTTAAATTTGAAAAAGAAAAAAAAAATTAAAAAAAAAAAAAAAAAAAAAAAAAAAAAAAAAAAAAAGCTAGTGATACTGATAAATTTTGAACCTGTGAATATCTAACCCAGAGCACTGAGGTTTAAGTATATCATATTCATTTTTGGGTTACATATTTTCCTCTGCTTAACATTAATGAATGTGTTCAAAAATAAGCATTCCAACTAAATCATTATTGACATAACCAGCTAAAAAGTACTATAAGATGGAATTTTTTAAGACCGAAGAAACAAGAGAATAAAATCAGATGCAGACAAGAGCCACAAATGAAGAAACACTAGAACACCTCTGGAATTAGAAAACAAGAACTATTCCTATGGAGTCTATTCTGGGATTAAACATACAGCTATATTGCCATATACTTCACTAAGCATGCTCTAAGAACTAAATAAAATGTGATTTACAACCAATTAAAATACTCAGTATGCATGTATGATAAGGTGGGGATACTATCTTCTGCATGGTTTGCAACTGAAGTTCCTAGCTAATATTATAAATAAACAAAAAGTTACAGAAAATATTCTGGGAAGAGATGAGTAAATCTAAACATGGGAAAGAAAGAAGGCTTCAGGAATTTCTAATTAGCAGATCTGCTTCGGATACCAACTTAAATGAGAAGAAAGATAATTACGTTCATGGCTCTCGGTGGACTGTTGAACTGGCGACAACACTCCATCACAGGGATCAACAACTGGAAAAAGAAGGGTTTTTTTGGTATCCACTCAAGCCAACTTAGTTGAAAGATTAAAAAAAAAAATTAAAAAGAGGTCTAATGCATTTCCTTAACAAGATATAACAACGTGTTGATTTGTTTGTAAAACTATGTCTTTCATCAATGAATTAATACTAGGCAAAAGGTGATCTTAAAAGTTATTCTTCAATGTATTAGAGATCAATCATGATAGTTTCTCCAAACAGTTCACAAAAACTACAGCCAATACCTTTATAAAATAATAGGAAGTAACATGTACAACATTCAAAATTACTTTTTTTTTTTTTTTTTTGGTGGTAGACAATAATACAATAATACATTTGTAATATAGTACATTCAGGATAACTGGACCAAGGTCAGCTGTTTCCTATAAACAAATATATGGGAAACATCCAAACACGTGTAGAAATGTTTCAGTTTATATGACCAGTCAGCTACTACAGCTATTTAAGGGAAGGCACAGTGACTACCTTTGTAGTTGATTTTAGCTGCCATGGTAGACTGGTTACCGGTGCCTCAGACTGAGTTACGATGGACACACCGGTTTGAATAAAGTAGCATGGTCCAGCGATAAGACCACTTGCTGTCATCAATGTACTGAGAGAAAATGCAAAATATTAAATCCCACATTATGGCCTCTGATTGGTTCTGTTCACCATTGTTCTGCTTTCTCATTGTCTAAATCAGGACCATCCAAACAGTGCTCCATCAGTTGCTAGTCTAGTCCAATGCGCTTTGTTGACAGAGTGTAACTGAATCAGTTTCGCAGCTGTCATAAGAATGAAAGGAAATGGCGTATGGCTTTTAGTGCCGGGAGTGTCCAAGGACAAGTTCGGCTTGCCAGATGCAGGTCTTTCAATTTGACATCCGTAGACGGCCTGCTTGTCGGGATGAGGATGAAATGATGATGAAGACGACACATACACCCAGTCCCCCTGCCAGCGAAATTAACCAATTATGATTAAAATTCCCGACCTTGCCGGGAATCGAACCCAGGATCCCTGTGACCAAGGCCAGCACGCTAACCATTTAGCCACGGAGCCGGACGTAGCTGTCATGACTGAACATTATAAAGCAGAATGGGAAATTTCATTTTTCTGTACAGCTTATAAAGGACATGCCAAATATTTAGTGTGCCACTGAAATTTAGTGTTAAAAAAAAAAGCAATTTGGAACGGCACTACAGTGCCAACCACAGGGATGATTATGGTGATTTGACAGACACCAGTCGCCAATCGAAGTTGGAAGAATTGAAAGAAAATTTCAAGCAGCACTATTCTATAAGTATTATTTTTTATAATTTTAAAATGATTGTTTACAAACGGGAATGAAGAAATGTTTGAACTATCTAAAGAACACTAAAATTGTGTCTTGCCGTATTTTTTTGACAGGAGATTGACGAGAGTGAGGTTGGTGGACCGATTTTATGAGCAAGCTACAAATGTTTGACGAGAATTTCCAAAGCTGGGGAACCCTTCACGGAAGGGAATTTAATTAAGGAGTGCCTAATGGATGCTGCAGCATGTATTTGTCGTGTGGAGCTAGTTTCTCCTCAAACTGTGGCTCACAGAATAGGCAATATGGCCATTGACATGGAACAGTAATTAATGGAGAAGGCAGGAAATTTTGTATCATTTTCCATCGCCCTCGATGAATCAACCGACATTGCAGACACAGCTCAGCTCGTTATTTTCATTCGAGGGGTGGATGACAATCTTCAGGTCACTGAAGATTTCCTAGACTAGGTAGCTCTCAAAGACACCACTACCGGTTTCAAAATTTTCCAAGCTGTGGACGGTGTTTTTGAGTCAATGGGATTAAAATGGGAGCGGTTAACGAATGTAACGGCGGGTGGAGCTCCTGCTTTACGTGATCTACACTCGGGGTTCCTCAGCTATGTAAAAGCAAAAATGGCTGAGAGCAGCAGTACCCTAATGGCGGTGATCCATTGCTTGATACAGCAGGAGGGAATCTGTGCAAAAGTTGCCAAGCTTAAAGACGTAATGGGAACAGTTGTGCGAATGGTAAGTTTTCTTCGCTCCCATGGACTCACGCAACGTAAATTCAAAGAGTTCTTGGATGACATCGAAGCGGAGTATCCGGATATCCCGTACCATGCAGAAGTAAGATGGCTGAGCAAGGCGAAGGTGCTTCATCGTGACTTTTTTTGCTTGCGGAACGGAATACCTTTTGTGACATGAAAAGGTGGCCCAAAGTTCTTTTGCGTGATCCTAAGTGGGTGACAGACTTGGCATTTTTAAGTGACATTACTGCCCATCTGAATACTTTGAACACTTCGCTTCAGTGCGAAAAGCACAATATCTGCGATTTGGTGGAAAGAATTCAAGTGTTCAAAAGAAAATTGTTTTTGTGGGAAAACCAGATGCGTGCAAGGAACACAGCGCATTTTCTATAGCTTGAAACAGTGAAAGAAGGTGTTGACTTTGATAAGTACTTGCAGGTAATTCGCCAATTACAAGAAGAGTTTGAAAAGAGATGTTCAGAATTATCAGAACTCCAAGTGGTGTTAGATGTATTTGTTTGACCATTTTCTCTTAGAGCAGACAGTGCTCCACAATTAAGAGTTGATTGAACTGCAGTGCAACGTTCGTCTTAAAGACCACTTTCTAATGTCACGAAGTTTAGAAGAATTTTAAATAGCGGCTTTCCGCAAGAAGAATACCACCTTTTGTACCAATGTGCATGTAAAGTTCTATTAATGTTCGGCTCAACGTACATTTGTGAGCGTTTCTTTTCGGTTCTTAAGCTTACCAAAAGTAACATCGTGCAACGATGAGCGATAGAAACTTTCTCAATTGTTTAAGAATAGCTGTGTCCAGAAATAGTGTACCCAATTTGGAGAAGAGTATTTGCTCCAAAACTAAAAGCTTGTAAAAACGACTGAGCGAAAGTCACTCAAGGTCTGTACTATCTGTTCATATTTGTAAAATTTTGTTTAATTTTCCTCTCAGATATGTTCTAATTTCAGATTTGAATAAATCACATTCTTTATTTAACACTTGATTTCGTTTCCTGCATATTCCATAATCGGAATACCTTTCGATTTATATATGCGGTATATTTGTGATAGCAAAACAGTCCTATTAATATGACGTCAACAAACCCACAAAAGCCGTCGCCCGCACGTCTGTACATACGTATTTAGTCAGCGCGGTCCGAACATTGTCCGTCTGTCCCAGGTCTCCTCGCTGCCACACTGTAATGGTGGTAGGGGAAGGAGCGCTAGTCTGACTCCCTGAGCGCGGGTGCTCTCTCGGAGCGCAATGACTGGATGTCCCTGGTCTAAATGCATAAAAGTGCAAGTGCCTTCTGCATGAGCTGAACATAATGGAACAAATGAGAACCCAAATTCTTAGGAAACTAATCCTTGACATAACACTAGAAGGTTCAAGATAAGAGATAAGAGGTTTTGATGAACTATAAAAGAAAGAACAGGGATATCATGGCAGTTAACCCTGAAGTGAGGAATGTTTCATGTTGTCAAGTGGGACAAAACACATGCATTTAACAAATCATGATGGGTTACCCTATGGATGTAAGAGCACAGCATAAAGGGGGGTAACAGTTTGTGCACATACAAGACCAGCAAAGTGTGGCAGCAACTGTAAAGGGAAGCACCGAAGATGGCAGCACAAATAGTAATCCCACCACAGTAGATTTGAATGATGTAAAATATAAGCATCAGCAGAGAGTGTACTGTTGGATGATTGAATAGCAAAACATTCTGAAAATCACTCACATGACTTGGAGCCAGTGTAAGTTATAATGCATTGGGGAGGGATAAAAGAGAGAGATATTTAAGATACGCTGAGAAAACTGAATTACTGGAAAAGTACCAAACAGCAGATAATGTGTCTGCAAATTTAGGGGTGTCCAAGAATTACTATTAAGAGTGAAACAACAAGAAAGTGAGTTATGTTTGGTATGAACAACATCTGGAACATACTTCTCGCTCAGCAGTCACCTGGGAGGTTGCTGGTGCTGATACGTAACTTGAGGATTTGTCCTGTATTTTCATGGTCTGATCTGCATATTGGTAATCCTGGATGCCTATTATACACAGATTAGGATGAGGGAGGAGAGACCTCTGTAGTTGAATTTAGGTGCCTAGGGAGACTGATTACAGGTACCTCAGATCGAGCAGGGGTATATCAACCACATTGATGAAGAATACTGTAATGTATTAAAAATGTTGGTAACCTGTATTTAACGTCCATAAAACAACATGGTTCAACCTAGAAGACCTAAATAGTAAAGAATGGTCTTGCATATATTTCTTTTATACTGGAAATTCTTTAGTATTAAGTTAATTATATTATCATAGAAACTAAATTTTAGTTATTTTTCTATATGCTCCATGAGAGTACTGCATCTTTTTAGGATCAGCCTAGTTATTAGGATCACCATACCAGATCTAGACATGGTCCAGTTATCTGAAATGCACCAAATTTCATAGATCAAAATAAGTAATTTTCTTATTTCAAAGTTGAAGATTTGACTTCAAGGAAAATACAACAAAGCTATTTTTTCACAATAATCACACCACATTTCTGTACGAATACATGATTTTCAAATACAATAAGAAACAGGATTTATGATAAATCAAGTCATACTATATGCGAATGGTAACACAGAAAAGCAATATACACAGTGACAGATGAGTGTAGGAAGAGGGATCAAATAAAAAGAGGAGACAAGAACAAAGAAGAAAACACAGAAGGACAGGGACAATCTCTGCATCTTCACATACTGCTTCAGATAGACTGGCTCTCTCTCCTTGCCAGTCCCACTTCTATAATTTCATGTTTCTTGTAGCAGAACTGAGACTGGTAATAGGACAGCCAATCTATTGTAGTAGAGCTGGAGTTGATGAGGAGGGAGCCAATCTATCTGGACGGTAGCATATGAAGAAGTGGATAATGTCCCCATTCTTTTGAGTTTTCACATTTTTCCTTATCTCCCCTTTCTGTTTGCTCCTTCTTCCCACACAGACCTGTCACTGAGTTTATCCTACTATGTATTCCTTTTCATATACCTATCTTTGTATATGTGACCATTTGTCAATTGTTTGTTATTCCTTTCTATGATTTACGATGAGTGTACTTCACAAAAAGCAGAACTTAAAAAAATGCAGTATGTTAAAACAGAATTACACTCAAGGATATGTAAAAAAGAGAAAGAGTTGTTTTGTGCCAGTCCTGTCGTAGCCCCTTGGAAGGGACTAGTGAGGCAACCGACCGGGGAGCTACCAGCTGGCCTGAAGGGCATGGTTGGCATTTCCGTGTATTGTTCTTGTCAGCTGGCCTACCTGTGAGTTTCTTGGGGATTCAACCAAGAATGTTCTGCCTCTAGCCACCTCACGAATACCCTGGTTCACATCTCAGGAGCTATAAAAAGGGAGGCTAGCTGCAGACAGTCAGTCAGTGTTGGGTTCTGTGGTGGAGTCAGTGTTGGTGCCAGACTTTGAGTCAGTGTTGGACTCTGTGGTGGAGGCAGTGTGAGACTCAAGTGTGTTGGGGTTCGGTGACTGGGCTAAGAGCGACAGAGATGTTGGCTGTCACTAGTGTCTCACCGAGGTCTGAACAAGGAGCTGTTGTTGTGTTGGAGAGTGAAGCAAGTTCCTGGACTGCAGACGATGTACGGGACAGAAGAGTGTGTGCTGCCTTACAGTATTGTGTGTGTGTGTGTGTGTGTGTGTGTGTGTGTGTGAGAGAGAACGTCTGTGGATTGAGGAACACCGTGAGTCAGCAATTGAAGCAATTAACATGTGAGGGTAATTGGACCTTTGTTAATATTCACTGTTGTATCGTCCTGCTGCTGCATACTGTTGAGCTGTTGCTGTTTAGTTGTTAACTGCATGTGACTCTGTGAATTACTGGACTGTCTCTGGAATCGAACCAAGGAATGGTCATCGTGTGTTGAGTAGTCCGTAGTGCTGTGTTCAAATCATGCGGTCTACACACAGCTGGTGCATGAGGTGACTGGACTTGGGGAAGTGAAAGTAAGGATTAGCCGTCCCTAGGTAATAGCAAGGGACCGGACCGTCTGCTGTGCCATGAAGAAGAGAGACTTGTAAATAGACAGTAATTAGTAAGTGTGGCCATTCATAGCTGATTAGAATTGGGTGTGTATATATGTATGTGTACATTTATTGGGTCATCCTGAAATAAAGTAATAAAACAGACAGAGTCTAATTCAAACTAAATTAAAATAATGAGTTAAATCCACCTTTTCAATACAAATTAAATAATGTTGATTAAATAAACATTTAATGGGACTAGTTTTGACCTATTTAAAGGCCATCTTCAGCCATATCGCGTGTAGAACAACGTATTTGAAACACACTGGTTTTAAAGATGGTCTTAAAACAGAAGTTTGACACTATGAAAAAATTTGTTTTTAGAATTTCCTTAAAACACTTTTGTTCACTTAGCTGTGGGAATATATGAGAAGAAGAAGTCTTTTAGTATTCTTCATAGTATTCAAGAGCATAGATACAAGTCGAAATTCACAATGGTGATGAGGTATGGAATTGGGCATATATGCATAATGTTGTTGTAGTAGAGAATATAGAACTTCCTTTCAACTGCAATAATATATTTGTTCAACTAATATTTTAATTACAACATTACTTTGCATATATGCTCAATTCTACATCTCATCAAGATTATAAATGATTTAAAGTGTATCTACACTTCGCAGTGATACGAAGAATATCAAAAGACTACTTCTCTACAACAACATTATGCATATATGCCCAATTCCACACTTCGTCAAGATTGTGAATTTCGACTTATGTCTACGTTCTTGAATACTACGAAGAATACTAAAAGACTTCTTCTCATATATTCCCACAGCTAAGTGAAAAAAAGTGTTTTAAGGAAATTCTAAAAACAATTTTTTTCATAGTGTCAAACTTCTGTTTTAAGACCATCCTTAAAACCACTGTGTTTCAAATACATCATTCTACACGTGATATGGCTGAAGATGGCCTTTAAATAGGTTGAAACTAGTCCCATTAAATGTTTATTTAATAAATACTATTTAATTTTTATTGAAAAGGTGGATTTAACTTGCTTATTATTTTAATTTGGTTTAATCAAAGTTCGATAGGGACCCATAAAATGAAATTCATTTCTCTAGAGTCTAATTCGTAACAGTATATTAGAAATATCTTTGGAGGATAGCTCCTCCATGAACTGATCATTCTAATTAGCCAAAACCTATCTTCAGGTATCAAATTCAATTGGTCTTGATATCAAGATATATGTAAAGGGATTACCATAGTTATATATATATATATAATTGAATAATTTAATGTTTTTACAACTAACTACAGTATGACTGGCCTCCACAGATGTCAAAAATGCCATAATTTCACTCTAAAAATAGGTTTTTTAACATCTAAGTAAATCAACACAGGCTTCCCATATTTAAAAATTCTTAAATAATAACCAACTGTGCTGGGATTCAACCCCAGAACTTGAGCATAAGAGGCAAGTCGCTAATCAACTACACTACACACACAGTTACCATTCAGCAGAAGTGCATACCACATGAGAGGTGTGTAAATTTGCTTATTTCAGAGGCATAGTTCATTAATTGTTGGCATTTATAAGTGTTTTAAAATGTAACAATTCTCTGTTTTTGGCTTCCAGCACACTGAAGAGCTCTCGTGGGTCAAACTATGACCTCTTGACATCTGTTAAGACCATTAGAACAAATATTACTGACTACATTAAATGCAGCACTCCCTGAATTCAGAAAATATTATGATGTTCTCCATGATTACACCAGCCTACAACAAAATACTATCTATTTAAGAAAGGGATCATTATTTCTTAAGTATATTATTGTGAACAGGACTAAGTAGAAAATTATGAATGCACGAGGGCTGAAATCTGAATCCACACAGTTTCTAGGTAGGTGCAATGACTACTTCACTAGAGCATACTCTCCATGAGATGTTGTAGATCTTCATCAAGGATGATCACAGCTGCAAATATGTAGAACTAAATACTCATGTCAGTTTAGAATTTTTAGTTGATTCTTTATTAGCAGAAATGATAAGAACTTGAAACAGATTTTTAAAAAATATATACATTGATGAAACAAGAAGGTAGGAAGGTGAACATTTACACATTATGTGCAACCCTAATCACCAATAATATTACAGATCATCCAAGAATTCATAAGATTGTAACACTCAAACAATTTTACTTGCAAACAAATCAATATTTACAGGTATTTACAATCAAATGAAATGAGAACCAATTGTGAACAGAAAAGAGTTTTGATGTTTAGTATCATAAGTTTTCAACATAGAAATACCGGTATAGTAAGTTACTGGTTGTTTATGGGCTTCTCTCCTGCAGAAAGGATGTTAATATATTTTTGTGTGCAATGGAATGTATTGCAGCCTCATAGTTCTTATTACAATTGAAATATGGTGGCATGAATAAAGAGTACTTTGCAGCACACTTAGCACTGGAAGCAAGTTCCATTATTTTATTTTTATTCCTTTACTTTGTTCTACAAGTGGAATAAAGTTTGTACCAATTCTTACAAATATTCATCTTTAAATGTAGTGTAACATTTAAATAGGGAACAAGAGTGGGGAATATCAAAGAATTTATTGAAACTGTGAGAATATCAGAAAGGTACGCACGTGATTTGTTGTTTGGAAGACTCTGTTAGTTATTACGCATGATATGTATTTTTATTTTAGAATTAATGCTTAGCACTTATCTTTCCAATTCTATCAATGAGAGGGATATTTCTCAGTCACAAATAGAAACAGACATCAAATGAAGTATGAATCTATTTCAGTATCATATATTTTGACTTTCTGCCTTGTAAAAAAGACAAAAAGTGGAAAAAGGTTAATGTCATGGTTACTCAGAAGAAAAATAAGACTCTTCTATAAAGATAGAAGGTTTGAATTAAAATTGACCACATCTCTATAAACGCATGTAGTTTGCACGACAGTTGATATTGTGATCATAGATATGAGATTTCCAGTTTTCCATGGAATCTGAACAAGGACATGACTTTTCATTTCAAAAATACTACATGCATTGGTTGGGATTTGAACCTTGGCTACCTCAGTAAGAAGCCAGTGACTAGGTTACTTGTCTATCACAGCTCCCAGCATTGCTCTACTGATGAAACAGTACCCTTGTCCATTACCAGATGTACCAATATATAAGGAGAAGTAATTTATATTGCCATATTTGTAAGGGACTCTCACATCTCCTCAGCTATGAGTTAGACAAATGGAAAACAACAAGGTTGTCAGGCTAATGACAAAGGGAATATTTCATGGAAAAAATCAAGAACGATGAAGAGCAGCTGAAGAGAAAGTAACTGAATTGAGGTGGAAATGAAAAGAGCACAGCTTTCAGCACTATTAGAACACTGGTTTACTTCATAGAAGATGGAGCACCGGGCGAGTTGGCCGTGCGCGTAGAGGCGCGCGGCTGTGAGCTTGCATCCGGGAGATAGTAGGTTCGAATCCCACTATCGGCAGCCCTGAAAATGGTTTTCCGTGGTTTCCCATTTTCACACCAGGCAAATGCTGGGGCTGTACCTTAATTAAGGCCACGGCCGCTTCCTTCCAACTCCTAGACCTTTCCTATCCCATCGTCGCCATAAGACCTATCTGTGTCGGTGCGACGTAAAGCCCCTAGCAAAAAAAAAAAAAAAGAAGATGGAGCAAGGGTTCCATGAAACATTAAGTTTTTCTGCAGGTTGAAAAAGTTCCAGCTCAGGTGGTGGTGGTGGTGATTATTGTTTTAAGAGGAAGTACAACTAGACAACCTTCCTCTATATAACTCTAATCAGAGAGAAAAGATGGAAGGGATTCGACACTTTAAAAAAAAAAGGAAGATATCGGCCTAAGGAAGACAAGGGCCTCGAAGGACATGAAAATGAAATAATTTCTAGGCCTCCATAAGTAATCCCGTCGGGGTCAGAAAAGAAAACAAGAGTTGACCAAGGGAGGTCGGATAGGATAGATGAAAGTGAGGAGCCTCAAGGCATTAAGCTAGAAGACTAGCATATTTAATGTCATGAAAGCATAAAGCATTTTTTAAATGTAATATAGCACATTAAAATACTGCAAGCAGTCTAAAACAAAACAGACATGACAAAAAATTGTCAATAACAATCTTTTAAATGTATATACATTGATGTTTTTGCTTTGTTTTTGCCTTCTTTAAATACAATAAAGAGAATAAATCAAATTAAGGAAACAGATGAAGAGCAAACTTAGGTAGGAACACTACTGATAAACTGCACTTCCTCTTCAATTTTCCTTCACCCTTGCCTCCCATCTCAAACCTCCTTCCAAATGTTCCTCAGTAACCATACGGTAAAGCAGTGCAAAACAATGTGTAGACTTGTTCAAACTAATTTTTAAGAGATGGGTCTTGTTCAATATTTCAAAGTTAGATTCCTAAAGCTTCCTGCCGAAGCACTCTGGTCAATGAATGTTTAAAAGAACCAACTCGAAAAGACACTCTACTTCACTGAACAAATAAGTACCAACCTGTCCATGCTATCTGATTACAATGAGCAGAAATGAGTCTGGGCAAATAGAGCAACTCAGAAACTCTGAAGTTTTAGTGACTCGCTCATTGGTACACTGTTGAAACGTGCATTGGTTCTTGGCACATCTTTATTGTACAACCTTCTTTGCTGCAGTGTTACTGCTATAACACTTATAATGCACAAACGTGAAGCTGAAACACGGCAACAACTTGTAATCTGATCACTCACTGAGTTACTGAACAATTGAGTAGACTAGTATACTGAACTTGTTATTGAATTTCGAGTTTAAGTTGCCACACAGACCTCACTGTTCAAGTATCAGTCACTTTGACTGAACAGTAATGAGACTTCTTTGAGCCTTTCCAGACTTGTTCAATTATGAATCACTCTGTGTTCATTCTAACAGCAGGCTTGTTTTCTGACCAAATTAGCAGAGCAGTGAAGTATAATCTGACAGAATAAGATCACACTCACTCATTGCGTGGCTCTACTACAGGGTGGGTGAAAACTCCCTACAGTCAAAATTAAGGAAACAAATTAAGAAGAAATTATGTATGAATGCAACTGATAAAATGCACTTCCTCTTTTGGAAGAAAAATTGTTTTTATGGATCTACAACATCTATGTGCATCCCTCCTTGTTTGATGCAAAGATTTATGCATCAACCTGTCCTTTTGTGCATCTGCTGCAACAGGGGTGATCATTTTAAATGCTATGTGAACTCAGTCTTTCAGCTGATTGTTATTTACGCACAACTTCCTTAACAATAGATAGATAGATAAATAGATAGTGTGCAGAGGAAAGCAGCAAGATTTGTAACAGGGGATTTCAGGAGAAAGAGTAGTGTATCAGAAATGTTAAAGGAACTTGGGTGGGAAACTTTAAGTAAGAGAAGGGAGAAAACTAGACTTATAGGATTATATAGAGCCTATACAGGAGAAGAAGCATGGGGAGATATCCGTGAGAGGCTACAGTTGGAAAATAATTATATCGGCAGGAGTGACCACAAATATAAAATTAGAAGGAATTTTAGCAGAAGCGATTGGGGTAAATTTTCATTCATTGGGAAAGGTGTGAAGGAGTGGAACAGTTTACCAGGGGTAGTGTTTGACCCTTTTCCAAAATCTGTACAGATATTCAAGAAGAGAATAAACAGCAACAGAGAAAATAAATGAAGTGTTAGAGGGCATTCGACCAGTGCAAGTTATTGTAAATAAAAAAAATGTGTGTGAATAAATTAATTCCATCCCCTGGTCTAAGGAGTTTGGACAGTCAAAGTAGGGGACTGCCTGTAGGGGCGAAGTACAGTGGGGACTTCGAGGGCCCTGGGACCGCTACGGTAGCTGTGAAGGCCCTTCAGGAACTCTGAAAAGTGGTGGCAAAAGGGGCTCTGGTTAAGACGCAGCAGGTCGTTATGCTACTTAGGATCCAGAACGGGTAAAAAAAAAAAAAAAGTAAATAAATAAATGCAATGTAAATATTAATCTTATACCAGTTGTATAGTATCATTTGAAGTAATTCCACATACAGTATATCAGTTGACTATATTTGTAAGTAGTACAGGAGATATTATAAGTAGAATTTTGTAAACAATATCAATTTATTAAGGATGAGCTGTGTGTTTAATAGAAAACATTGTTAGCGTAAATTGTATAATATTGTATTATACGAAAATTTTCTTCTCTTGTTAATTTAATATTTAGTGCTTGACAATAATGTATTTTAGTGTACTATTTGCCACCGAGGTAGACACCTCAATTGCAAATAAAGAGATTTTGATTTGATTTGAACAATGCCCCAGAGCGCACTGTCTGGTATGGTCAGGTCTGGGCTTCATAGCGGTCATGCAGGGGTCATGACAATGGGGTAGGGAAGTCTTGTGACCCATGTCCAATCCAGCAGTTTGGAAACAGTTCATTCAGACATCTATGGACATTCACAGCAAAATACGGTGAAAACGTTAAAAAAGTTCTTCCGCACATGGTTTGGCATAGTCAACTGTGGGATGCCTAACTCGGCACTAGGTTTAAGAGTTGACTTTACTGGCAGTCGTTCAATTGCTTCTGCCAAAGCAACACAAGTCTTGGTGCGAGTGCTTTGTCTCCCACTATGTGGTGCGTCACGAACATTTCCTGTCGTGAAAGCTTTCTTGTCACATAACAATAAAATTTGCCACAATGGCAATGGTCCCTCTTAACATCATAATATCTTCCGTAGCCTTATGTGTGGATTTTATGAATCCACACACAAGCCATGAAATGTTCCTCAACATTGAAACCTCTGGTATCCATCATTAGTGTTACTCTCCCAACTAAACCAAGCAGGAATAATAAAACAACGGATAGTAATGAAAGATGCTTTCAACTCAAGAGCACTGTCATCAGATACTACGTTAAGAGACCGTCTATCATTTCTTTAAATGTCTACACATTACTTTTTACTGTGGGATAGTGTACAGCAGCTTTTCACCCAGCCTGTATATTTATCATAACTCAAGATCATCTCACTCGCCTGCTTTTACATTCTCCTAGCTCCAATATAACTGCTTCATGACTTATAGTCAGCATTTATCCAGAATAACTTCCAAAAAACAACACAAAGCGTTTCAATCCATATACGATCACCACGACTGAATTTCTATCATCTATGAAATTTAATGCTAACTCTGCCCAGGTTTGATTGGCCAGACAACCAGGCACTTTAGCCTAAAACTATGAGGTCAGTTGGGATCTGAATTTATCTAACCTCTCTGATTTCTCAGTTGCCTCTGGAAGCATCAGGCCACAATCTGGAACAACTATTATTGGCTCTCCATTTTCCCCTCGTCTGCCCTCCTCAAAAGCCACTCTTCTCTTCTCCTTCACAGAGAATGACCACAACAAAATACTTACACCACTTTTTTCAATGCACATTCTTACTTATATCTTTATCCATTCTCTTAACTGGTACATTTCTGCTCATTGGGCTTCAAACCAGAACAAAAGAGGATAATCATCTCTCAAGGGTAAAGACAGTATGTGTTTGCTCTCTCTAGGATGTCAGAATTAATGCTTTCTGAAATCTGGTAACTGTTGCTATGGTGGTAGTTAAAGTTACAACTGTAAGGTTAAAGTTACAAGAGTCTTCAAGTCCACTTGATCAGATGTAAAATATACTTTCTTTTTGTTTACTTTTGGTCCATGCAAAAAAGAATGTATTAGATTTGTTTACTCTGATACTTAATAAACTTGAAGGCATGTTCTATGCAAACTGAAAAGTATGAATACAAGACAAATTCAGAATCTACAACAGTAACTGTAAATTATCTTACATGATGCAGTACTTACCTTACTTGTTCATCTTTATTTAAATTCTACCTTTTAAACATTTGGAGTGTCTTTACACCAACTGGTATTGAAATGTTGTCTTAAAGAATATAGCACTAATGTGGCATTATGCATGATCATTAATTTTAAATTATATGCCATCAATGAATCATATATACAAACTATTTACATCTTCTACTTCGAAATGACATATAGAGATATTTCAAGGCTTTGTAATCTCTAAAAATTATACAAATGTTATTTCATTGAGTTGAGTTGAGTTGAGTTGAGAATTTCCTCATTAGTCAAAATAGGTTTTCTAAATGTGAGTTCTTTAATACGGTGGAACAATGCTCGTGTTCTGAACTGGCTATTATAAAAAGAAAGATTCCTCAATTTACCATAAGACATGCACTTTGATTTTAATAAACAATGCAACACTTCTTAACTTCTTCTTTAAAACCAAAATGAGGCAATTTGCTGCATTCCCAGCAGGCCTACAATGATTTTGAACTTTTAATTTTAGTAAGTGCTGCTACTGTGACTACCCAATGCCTATGCTGCAGCTGCACATCCTCAGGACACACTCTCATTTAAATGATACTGCAGAATGGGATATTGCCTGGATAAGTGATCAAATGTAACTGTACTTCCTTAGAAACACAGTGAAAGGTCCATGTTTGAGCTTCTAAACATGTGAAACATGAGATACTGCCCCAAACCATGTGATGTTGAAACAAATCATCTGAAAACCAAGATTTGTAAAACCTATGGACCTGCAGCTGAAAAAATATATGGGTATCTCTGGCTTCAGAAGTGAAACATTCAACGGTGCACAATTTCTTGATCATCTGTAACAGGCAGCATGTTGTCAAGGTGTAATGCTGGACCCCATCATGGCCAACAAGAATATAGCCTGGCATCATGCAATGTGTGCTTAACAGCTTTATTAGACACACAATGTTCTATAGCCACCATGAACGCCTTTGGCATTCAGCTCAGGGTTCTCCGACCCAACAGTTGCAGCTAACGGTCAATCGTTGTAGCTGTAGAATGCAGACAGCCTGTGTGTGGG
This sequence comes from Anabrus simplex, assembly GCF_040414725.1. Classification (NCBI taxonomy): domain Eukaryota; kingdom Metazoa; phylum Arthropoda; class Insecta; order Orthoptera; family Tettigoniidae; genus Anabrus; species Anabrus simplex. Next base: position 326,197,916 of record NC_090268.1, read on the forward strand.
CTAAGTCATCAATGCTATTTGTGTTGTTCAGAAACAATTCCATGTCTGAACCAAATCACTTCAATTCACTCAGTTCTCTTGTTGACAATTATTCTCCTTGATGTAAGAGGGTTGCGTTTATATGGACATGATGAAATGTCTATGCTATCTGTTCAGAACATGACTACTGCTTCCTTACTGGTGCTACAACTTCAACTGAAATGGTGCTTACCGTTTGAGTTTGAAGTTCAGCCGATAAGAAGGGGTACATACAATAATATGATTATGTTTACAAACATTTTTAAGATTCAACTCTCTAGTATACAATAGTCATTTCAAATAGCTACCCATTACAATGCTTTCTTGACTGACGAAAAATGTTTAGTCTTCGTCAGAATAAGTACATTCAAGTTGTTTCAGATGTATCAAATTGCTGGTCATGACTGAAGTACATGTACACAAGGTTGTTGGAATTTTGACAGAATCTCACTTTGCTAACTACTACCATACTTATCTTGAACAGGTTGGCCATTTAAGTAGTTCAGACAAATGGAGAAAATCTAATTTGCAGCTGGAGTGAAAGTATGAATATGGTGGTCTGCCGGTAAAGGTCAGTTCTCAATGAGGCCTTTCCTGATGAGGATTAGAAAAAGGGTAGAGAAACTGTCCAATTATGGAAGCTATGAGTTTGTATGAAAATATAGCTGCAAATTCCTTTCTTTCGATCTTTCTTTACAAACTGCACTTTTTAAAATAATTTTGGTGAATTTCACAACAGAAATCACAAAAAAATTGTTCTCAGTCACGTTTGGCAAATACTTGACACACCCGTCATGACGTTACAGTAATTTAGCTGTAAGCTTGTACTCTGGAGAAGGTGGGTTCAAACACCACTGTTCGTAGCCCTGAAGATGGTCTTCCAGGTTTTACCATTTTCATGTCAAGCAAAGTGTTGCTGAAAACATATCTGAGTTACCGGTAATGCAACGATAAATTGCAACAAGAAAGAAAAGAAATCAGAGCCCATTTATATCTCTTCTACTTCAAAAGAATTATGTGTAACTGCCAGTTATAGCACAAACTAAGGCAGAAGAAATTCCAAACAGTTTGAGTAACTACTACAAGAAGTCAACATAATTATTGTTATCATTTAGACTTTCACGGCCTGTGTAACTAATCATGAAGTATATTTTTGGGCTTATGCCATGTAATTATAAACACACTCTACGCGTTTCAAAAGGAACCTTGCCTTTCTTCACCAGGAGACAACAGAGAAATGAAACGACGCATTAAAGGTTGCTAGGAGAAAGCAACAAGGAACTTAAAATGGTGCCCTAAAATGTAGAAGGGACGCCATTTTAGCACCATGCTAGGGACAGTGAATGGCAACAGTAAAGCATCATTCTCTATTGTTTCTGATATTAGGTAGCCATGATTCGCTGAGATTGTAGCCTGTATCGCGGTTGAAATTATCTGGGAGTTTACGTATTTCAACCACCTCCCTGATAATTCTTGCGTGATATTGCTTTATACGGGCAAGAACATCCACTTCTTGGAACAAGACATCATGACCAGGTGTTAAGGCATGATCAGCAACAGCTGATTTATCAGGTTGGTTGAGTCTGATACACCTGGTATGTTCTTTGATGCGAGTCTCTAAGTCTGCCCAATATAAGACGTGCCACAAGTACAGGGAACTCTGTAGATACAGTACCAGGTTGTTGCAATTTAGGTGAACTATCCTTAGTTGGTCGCAGGAGTTGTCTAATCTTAATCGATGTTCCAAAAACAGTTCGTACATGGTACCTATGTAAGATTTTAGCAATACGATCCATTGTGTTATGTATGTAAGGTAGGTAAGCAGTTCCTTTTTTCCTTAACAGACGTCCGATTATGCATCGATTTCAGAACCGTTGAGATCAAAGCTCTGCTGTAACACCTTGGGAACTACCTTTGACAGCGACGGTTACAGCAGAGCTTTGACCGCAATGGTTCTGAAATCGATGCATAATCGGACATCTGTTAAGGAAAAAGATGTAAAAGGAACTGCTTACCTACCTTACATACAAAACACGACGGATCATATGGCTAAAATCTTACGTAGGTATCATGTACGAACTGTTTTTGGAACATCAATTAAGATTAGGCAACTCCTGCGACCAACTAAGGATAGTTTGCCTAAATTGCAACAACCTGGTATCTACAGAGTTCCCTGTACTTGTGGCACGTCTTATATTGGGCAGACTTCGAGAACGGTATGTGCTCGCATCAAAGAACATACCAGGTGTATCAGACTCAACCAACCTGATAAATCAGCTGTTGCTGATCATGCCTTAACACCTGGTCATGATGTCTTGTTCCAAGAAGTGGATGTTCTTGCCCGTATAAAGCAATATCACCCAAGAATTATCAGGGAGGTGGTTGAAATACGTGAACACCCAGATAATTTCAACCGCGGTACAGGCTACAACCTCAGTGAATCATGGCTACCTATTATCAGAACCATTAGAGAATGATGCTTTACTGTTGCCATTCGCTGTCCCTAGCACGGTGATAAATGGCGTCCCTTCTACATCTTAGAGCACCATTTTAAGTTCCTTGTTGCTTTCTCCTAGCAACCTTTAATGCTTTACATGTAACTATTCTCATGTTTAGACCTGTAATGAAATTTGGTATAATTTGTATACAAATTTGTATTTTTTATTTTTCTATTCCACCTATTCAATACAATTGATTTTGTGTTGTTAGAAATTCATATTACTACAACACTACATTAAAAGGGACATGTTTCGCTCGGTTTTGAGCATCCCCAGCCTTTGTAATTTATCTGAAGGTTAAGACCTGTCATTGTTAATTTGCTTACAATGAATTTGTACTTAATTATGATTCTAAAAACTAAGTGGTAAAATATGTGAACATAGGTATTTGTAAACACAATGGACAGTTTAACAATTTAAAATGACAGTGCTAAAATTGGGATATACATTGATTCTAATAACACTGACATCCAAAACACAGTAATATCTTCACAGTAATGAGATTTGGCTAAAATTATCAAGTTTTTTGTTTTTTAAAAACAATTGTAAGTTGACTTGTATTAAAATTCGAGTCATAAATTCTGTTAAAACTCAATAGTGTATAAAGCTTAAAGTCTTAAATGCGTGTCAAAGAGGTTGGAAATATTCTGCATCATGTATTGGTTTGAGGCATGCTTCTGTAATTTATTAGTTGTAAACGGTAAAATGCAACTTATTGGTAGTTTCCTCAAACTGGTCTTGATTTAATGACCAGATTTTACATTGGAAGCAGTTCGTTTTTATGAGAGCTTGGTCAAAAGGGACGTCTGAGAATCTTGAGATGTTGATATGTTTTCCTTTCTGTATACAAATTATAAACCTTTAATGCATCGGTTCATTTCTCTGTTGTCTCCTAATGAAGAAAGGCAAGGTTTCTTTTGAAACGCGTAGTGTGTTTCTAATTAATTACACGGCATAAGCCCAAAAATATACTTCATGAATGATTATTTTTTGCCATTTGCTTTACGTCGCACTGACACAGATAGGTCTTACGGCGACGATGGGATAGGAAAGGCCTAGGAGTTGGAAGGAAGCGGCTGTGGCCTTAATTATGGTACAGCCCCGGCATTTGCCTGGTGTGAAAATGGGAAACCACGGAAAACCATCTTCAAGGCTGCCGACAGTGGGACTCGAACCCACTATCTCCCGATTATTGGATACTGGCCGCATTTAAGCGACTGCAGCTATCGAGCTCGGTGAATGATTATTGTTAGATCATTCAAGATGGACAATATTCGGTAGAATTATATACAAAGCACTCAAAACAGTAAAGTACAAATACAATTTCAACTGAGGATGAGAGGAAAGCTGATCTTTCACAAAAATACGGGTTATTTTCTTGCTTGAAGAATTTCAATCATTTTCCAATCAATCAATTTTAATAATCAATTTGCTCCTACACCCAGCAAAATGTTTGCATTGTTGCCAAATATGTGACAGGGAGCTTTGGCTCTATGTGATGTGATATGCAGCTGCAGGACAATTAATTTGTTTTTATGAAGCCAATGCAATTCTATGAGAGAAAAACAAATGCATCATAAACAGATTTTCATTGTTGACTGATGGATCTGGCTCACTTACATCCTACTCAGAATGCTGAAGTATATTTTAGCATAAAATGAAATTAGAGTCACTGAGCAAAGAGGCTGGAAAATGCAATGCTGAAGTCATTAAACAGTAAGTTCTTACTTTTTAAAATTCTAATTCTGAATAAAACTGAAATACAGTACATAAAAATCACTCCATAACAGCCAACAAAGAAATGTAAACATTTAAACAATTCACTGAAAGTTTCAAAAATATATTTATTGTAGATTAACTCCTATATACAACTGTGTGCTACACAAGGAAACAAGAATATACTATCTAAAACAGAATACTGTAAAAACATGAATGTTGTAACTTCAATGAGAATTATCAAACAAATATTGAAGACAGATTCACCATGCAAGTATAAATAGAATAACAGGTACACAGAAATAAAATAGTGAAAAATACATTTTTGTACTAGAAGTTCATAGGCATGTCCTGCCAAGTTTGTTACACAACTTGGAAGACTTTTCTATAAAATACCAAATCACACACTACACTCCACAGTTTAATAAGCAGTTTATACATTTTCAAAACATCATTTAATGAAGTATATAATGCTACAGAATTTGAAGTGTGGAATACATATTTCTAATATTTACAGAACTAAATAACAAAAAATGATTTTAAAATCAATTCTATGGATGTATTGGCCTTACCTAAAATGTTCTGTTATATGAAGCCTGTTGAAAAAATAATCAAACTTAGAAAATATAGTGCAAATAAGAAGTCTTAGTGGTTTCCAGTAAATGGCTCAGTATAGTGGTACCCTTCCTACATAACCAGTCATTTGCTGCACATTTCTGAAACAAATAGTTATTCCTCAGCAGCTGTTAGTTTTTGAGTGTGTTGTGCTTGTCGAGAAGTCTAGATCAACGTTCCCTTATGCTTCAAACTGGGGAAAACGTTTATGGAGATATACTAAGTGATGATGGCAGCTTAGGACAATCAGTGCACAAGTCTGCAGTGTTACAAGTGGTTCCAGCATTTCACAAACAATTAATTGACAGTAGATAAACAATGCCCCACGTTCAGAACAGCCCTCCACATCATGTGACGACACTCAAATTGCACAAGTTTTTTAAGTTAGGCATTACAATAGTCATTTGACAATTTGGGAAGCAGTAGAAGAATGTAACACCTAGATAGTGAAATTCTCACAGAAAAAATAGAATGTGCCCAAAAGCTTCAAACCTTGTTCCATGAACCCTAACTAACGACCTCAAGTTTTATCTGTCAGGAACTTCTGGATAGCAAGATTTATAAATTGTCTCCGCGTTAATGAAGAAAAGAGGTTCATAAAGACAATTATAGCCAGCGATGAAACAGGTTTATGTATATGTAACCCGTAGTGGGTGACATGGTACCTGAGCTGCAAGAAAACGTTTAAGTTTTTATTCTGGATGAATAGAACTATTGGACGGTGATCTCGAGAGTGTTTTCTATACATCTAGAAATTGTAATTTTATTTTGTTTTCTCGGTGAAAATTTATTTGAAAATTATGTTTTAAAAAAATGTAGTCACTTGGTGTTTCAATGAAGAAGGTTGCGTGAAAATGTTTTGTGTATCTCGAGAAATTGTTTTTCTTTCTTGGCAAAGACTATCCGAAAATTATTTTGAAAGAAAATTATTTAGAAACAAACTGTTTGGACATATGAAGAAAAATTGTGTTATTATGTTTTGTGTATCCCAAGAAAAAGATTATTGGATAAGACTGTTAAAGAACTTTTTAAAAAAATGCCCCAAGAGATTTAAGACATTTATTTGATTGTTTCAATTATTCCAGTGATATCTAGAAAACTTGAAGATTGTATAATTTGGTCTTGCTGATTTTATGTTTTAAAATTTTGGTCCAGTTCAAAAATGAACTCCCTATACCGACACGTGTAAGAAATTGATGGTTCAATTATTGCATCAGCAATTTCTTCATGGCTTGTCGTTTGCTTGATGCCCATATAAGGTCAGGGTTTTTGTAATTGGTTGTAATTAGAAGTGTTGTAATTGGTTTTACATGGAGGTGTTTTCCGATTGGCGATTTGATATCGAACGATTTCCGGTATGATGAAAGGTACGCGTGTGCTTCCGTTTTCTTGTGGCTTTTCGTTTTCGATCTTTGAAGGGGTCGGACGCGCGGTGCGCGCGGTCCGGACCTATGGGGCCAACCTACCCTAAGGTAAGCACGTGTAGTTATCTTAATATTTTGTAACATGTGATTTTTTTTTCCTCTTTCTAAATTTAACTTTCGTGTCAAAAAATGCTTTCACAGCCGCAGATCTTAAAATCACAGCAATAGAACCCGCTTTTGGGTGTATTTCGTGTATTTCGGCCTTTCTTCTTAAATTTCACGAAATGTAAATGTTCTTATACTGCCAGGATCTTAGTTTGGGCAACTTCATTTATGCCTCTGTGTTTGGAGGTTTTCCTGTTTTAAAGTTTGTTTTAACCTTAATGTTGTAATGGGTTAATTTTCTGTCAGGTTGCCTCCAGTAGCTCTGTATAAAGAAATTATGAGAAAAGTTTGTAGTCATCTTATGATGGACCATCCAGAAGATTGTCTGTTATATCCTATCTGGTTTATGGTTCGAGATTCAAGTTGCAGTTGTATTTCTGTTCCTTTTTCACGATCTGTTTTCTATACGTTTCTTTCTTTTCTTGATTTCTCTAATTAGATTTTATACGAAGGGTATGGGCGAGTACGTTCTTTTCCTTACAACATCCTACGATCTTACGGCCTCATAGGGTCCAAGTCCGCTTTTCACACTATTCCTGTATGTAGTTGTCATTTAGAACCTTAGGTTTTAAGTATCCTAATCCGCATCTTTTATGTTATTTACGATTTTATTTTTAATGTATGTAACCAATCTTATCCTTGCTTCCGTTGTGTTTTGATAACTTGCGCAATACGTTTATACCGTATTGCTGGTATCGGGATGATGGTGATGATTATCTTTTATTATTATTATTATTACTACTTCGACGTTCACATTTTATGCATCTTTTTGGCAGCAAAAATTAATCCAGGTAACAGTATACAACATCGAAACAAAACTGCAACCATTGTATTGGTGTAAAAGAATTTCAACTGCTGATATTATCTTGAAGTCTTGAGAGGTTTGAGAGAAAATGTTAGGACAAAAAAGGCTAAACTTAAAAACCACTCTTGGAGCATCAGTCATTACAAAGCTGAAGCAATGCTGCTGATTAATTTATTTTTCGCAACTCATCCACCCCCTTTACCTGACCTAGACCCAGGAGACTTTTTTTCTAATTCCCAAACTGAAATTCACCCCGAAAACTGAAGAGAAACTGAAATTGTAGATGGAATTGCTTGCAATTCCCGACAATGTCTACCAAGAAGTGGAAATAGTGTTGGGAGCATTGTTGTAATAATGCAGCAGGGGAGTATTTGAAATGCTGTTGCAGGTAGCCCCCTACAGAGTTATTTTCAAGGTTTAGTTATTTTTTTTAACAGGCCTCGTAATTTGTTCTGTAAAACAAAAATTACAAAAATATATGTCCAACAAGTATGGTTTAATATACATATTTGTGAAACACATACATACTTTGTAATGTGTGATTTGGCAAATTACACTCCACAAATTATTTTAAGCATTATTTTGAGCAGTTCATTCATACACATGCTTTAATATCAAACAACAAATATATTGCACATTGCCACTTGCATATGGCACAAAAAGAGAGCAGAAAATATAAGAGAAAGGTACAAGAAGGACAGAACCAAAGTACCATACAGCAGAATTCAAACATAGTCAACTGCTTCTTAGAATCTTCAGGACAATACAATGATGAAAATTGAAAATTAAACGAACACTTAATGACAAAATGGTTAGAGTGACATGCTTTGTAGAAATACAATATGTGCATGAAAATCACATGAAAATAATGTCATGCATGTTCCTATCAGATTATGTTTGCAACAACAAGACATGTTATACTTACTGGAGATGGAATTTAATAAAAGATTAAAGCATGTACTAGAGAAAACAATTATATGTAGTGAATATTTAAATTACAAATTAGGTTTGGAAAATTACTCTACATATTTAGGTTATGTTATTCTGTTAAATTGTTTTGATACCCAAGAGTGGGGAAATATAACAGATAAAGTAAGGTAGCTTGTCACAGCTGATGCTGGGTAGAAATAGTTCACTATCATTTGTTCCTGAGCCCTTTGATGGTTGGTTATTGCTTGTACATTTACCTATGCTTCCAAATGCGAGCGTCTTAACTTAAAAAAAAAAAAAAAGTTTACTGTTTGCTTCAGGATTTCAGAGAATTGCAAGTAGGCCTACTCATTTAAAATATAGAAACTGCCATCATTGTAATTTGGCACTAGTACACTGGCATATGTTGGGCATAATTAAATGTATATCCCTAGAGTGTCATAGGAAAATAAGATTATAAATTTTCTTAAATTCTCAAATTACAGAAGACAAAGAAATAAGTCAAATATATTCTTAATCATTTTTGCCTTCACATCATGAAAGGCCTCATAAAAGATAAATAAATTTAAAATAATTATAAAACTGTCAATATTGGGAAGTAAAGCAAACAAAACCTGAGCAAACTAGATGGCAATGCAAATTAATATCAAATGGATCCTAAGAGTTGTGTATGCTGAAGATTTCCATTTATTAATGACAATACCAGGAATTTTGAGACAAAAGGAAACTACAATTTCCAAGAATTTTCTATGAGTGATGTTTGTGTTTGATGCACTGCTCCAATTTTATTACTTTACATAACTGAGCATAAATAATCATGATTTAAACAAATTTATAAGTTATCTCCATTTTATCTCATTCTTAGTATTCAATCATTCCTTAATTTGTTTTAGCTTGCTAATTAATTAAGTCTGTATAATGTTTACATAATTGCATCTTTAAAGAAATGTACAATATTCCATAAGTATTCTGCAATCATAAAAATCAAAACAGACGAGTGTGTTATGAATATCTGGAGTTACTTCATCAAATGGCATAAAACAGAACACTTCCAGTTCATTAATCTACATAAATGTAAATAACTGCATTTTCAAAACGTTATCACTCCTAAAGACCACACACAAACTTCAAGATACAGTTCTGCAATTACATTATTTTTAGGATAGTACAAGCATGTTTTATGTTCCGCATCTGGCACTGTTGCCATCTTTGCCTTCAAGTTTGATGTTCAATAACAATGCTTGCACAGACGACCAAAGCAATGCTGGCAAAGGACAATAAATGTGGACATGAAGACCAGTGATTTGAGAACAAGAGACATCCACGATCACGTAGAAAGCTGTTTAATGATTCAAAGAGTGGACTATGTACCTGCAGAAAAATGCTAAATAGATTAAAAAGAAGAAGACTATCGCGGCCACTTTTTAACTTCATTGAAAACTATCAACGTATCTAATCAGCAGCAGCTTACAATTATTTTCAAGTGTGAGTTCAACAGAAGTGTTCAAGGAATGGTTTTGGGGCTTCTGACCCCTGGAAGGGAGGTTGATGACATATCTGAATATATTTTGAAGGAATTAAATGAAGTTTTTAGCACAGAACTTAACAGATTATAACTCAGATACAGTATTTGATGTTGGTTACATTAATGGTTAAACAGGCCAAGAGCAGAGAACATATTTTTCAACAGTTAAGTTGTGTACTGTTTTACCCATTAATGATCTTAATTATGCAAAAAGCTGCTTCACAAAATCAGTTAGCAAATTACTGTATTCACCACACCATCCAAAGGAAGAATTTAATTAGAAATACTCGAGACTTAATGCATGCAAGAGCAATAGACAAATTTTCAAGTAATGAAAGAAGAGAAAGAACATTAAGATCCACCAGTAAAGCAAGCCCAAATATGATGTTACGTTTAAAGTGTTTGCAACTGTGGAGATACTTTTCAAGCTGTGTTTTCCAGATGACAGAGCAAGATTTTAAAAAGTTGATTCAAAGAGTGGACTCTGTACCTGCAGAAAAATGCTAATTAGATGGAGAAGTCCTTC